>NC_089140.1:82775897-84074826 GCF_009819655.1 Sylvia atricapilla | reverse complement strand
CATCAGCAGAATTGATGCATTTAACATTTCTTAATAATGGGAAAAGGGAAACAGTTCTCCTGTTTTACAGTGTCTTTCAAAAGATATGGATAAATATGCAGATACAATATCATGAGTTGACCCTGAGTATTGCTCTGTAACATGCCTCCTCAGCTGGACAGGGGAGAGAATTTATAACAAATGTTCATTAGTTGAGGTAGGGACCAGGAGATATCATTCATCAAATACCATCACTGGCTAAACAGACTTGAATTAGAGATATTAATTGATTTTATTACCACAAAATCAGAATAGGATGAAGAGAAGTAAAATAAATCTTAAAAACACTTTTTCCTCACCCCTCCTTCATTCCTGGGCTCTGCCTCCCCCTTTGTACCAGTGCTACAGTTCATTAAATTTATTTCTGCCATTACTTGGGGAGAAGAGTCTTTCCTCTGCTCCAGTGTGAGGTTCAAACAGTTCTTCATTAACTTCTCCAGTGTGAGTCTTTGCTGTGGGTTGCAGATCTTCATGAACTGCTTCAAGGTCCTTCACTTTTCCATGGGATGCAGTCCTTCAGGGACAGGCTGCTCCAGTGTAAGTCCCTTACAGGCTCACAAGTCCTAACAGGAAGCCTGTCTTAGTGTGGGCCCCTTTTTCTGTGGGTCTGTAGATCCCTGCCAGGAGCCTGCTCCATCACAGGCTTCCCATAGGGTCACAGCCCCTGTTGGGCATGCACCTGCTTCAGCACGGATCACCTCCATTGGCTGCAGGTGGCTCTCTGTTTCACCACAGATCTCCATGGGCTGCAGGGGAACATCAGCTCCAGTGTCTGCAGCACCTCCTGCCCCTCCTTCTCCACTGATCTTGGTATCTGCAGAGTTGTTGCTCTCACACAGCCTTGCTCCACTCTTCTCTGGCCACAGTTACATCTGTGCAATGACAGGTTTTTTCATTCTTAGATATTTTCTCACAGAGGCCCTACTATCCCCTCTGCCTGGCTCAGCCTTGCCCAGCAGTGGATCCATCCAAGAACTGGCTGGCATTGGCTCAATTCCCCCCATTAGACAAGTGTGAAACTTCTGGCAGCTTCTCAAAGACAGTACTCCTGCAGCCCCACCACTGCCAAAACCTGGCAATGCATACCCAATACATATATATATATATATATATGTATACATAAATCAACATCACATTGAATCAAGGGTCAAAATTCAAGTTACCTTACTTTAAGCAATTAAATTACGTTCTTATCAGGAGACTTATCCTCTTTGGCATGCTAATAAAAAAGAGGAAGAAAGAAAAAAGGAGTAGGCAATGATTTTGTGATTTGAAAGATTTCGAACACATATGCTCAAAGTATTTCTTGTTGCATCAGATACCAAGTGTGAATAAGTTAGGGACAGCATGTAAATGCTTAAAATTACACAAGTAACCAGTAAGTCATGCTCAGGGACAGATAGTAGGAGCTCTTCTTTCATCCAGGACTCATTTCTTAAAGAATTTCGATGCACATTGAAGATGTTCAGCATTTTTTCAAGTAAGTGGTTTCCAGAGAATGAGTTTTTATTGTTCCTGTTTTTCAGTTGCAACACATTTCTGAACTGATATAGGTATAGAGAGGTGACCTGGAGGCTTTTTCCTATGAAAATACTACTGTATTCTTTTCACTCTACTTCTCATTTTTATCAAAGTAATGAAGTGAACAAAATAGTAGAAAGTCATAACGGTTTGCACAAGTGATGAAAATGGAGACATCAAGTGATTAAAACCAGGATGTGAGACAAAACAACTATTATTTTGTCAGTTATTTGGACACCTACAAATACTTGGTTCCTTAGTCTTTAATCTGCTCACAAAGTTCTTTAAAGTGTGTTCTCTCTGTGTGCTCTCTCTTCATTTCCTGTGGTCTCTATTTTTTCCAACAAAAGAAAGCAATCTAAATGATTGTTGTTTTATTCATGAGTAAAAAATGTACATCAGTAAGACTGCAGCTCAGAAGGAATGTGCAATTAATTAGCAAATAACAGTGTATTTTTCTTGAGGGCCAAGTAATTTAAATGAGGTACCAAAGATTTAGACACTACCCAGCTCTTGCTAACAAGCTGTATAATGAAGTTGTGTGTGTATTTAAATATTTCTTACTAATTGTTCCCTACATTCAGTGAAAATTGCCTCTTTTATAATAGATTAGGTGTCAAAATAAGTGACCTAATTAAATTAAGATTTCCCTACGTATCAAGGTACGTATTGTAGCTGCTGCAGGAAGGTTAAGCATCAACTCCCAGAATTTTGGTGTCTAAGGCCTAACCTTGCAGAAATTCATGCTAGCCAATAAAAGTTTTCTATTCTATATTCCAGTCAGCAAATCAACAGCCTATAAATATGAATGTTAATTTATGCAGTTTTCCACTTGAATTTACCTAGAAATCTATGACATAAAATATGAATAATATTTCAAGCAGTATTACTGAAATATCAGGTAGATGTTTCCCCTAGTCTCAGAATCTTTTTGCAGATGCTACAGATTTGATTCTTTGAGAGCTCTATTTTAATCATGTACACATGAACACCAAAATTAATGACTGCATGGGCCAAGTAGGATTTTTCAACCAGTTGCTTGTATTTTGGCTTACCTTTATGTCTGAGATTAGAATTAAGGTCTAGGTATCTAAAACTGGGTTTTACAGTTCTGCAGACAAGAATAGCAGAAAAAGAATGAGCTCCCAGACAGACACTACTCTATCATTCTAAAACAAAAGCTGGTTATTCATTTGTTTTTCCCAAGACAACATGCCCTAAGGCTCTCAAGAAGGAATATTACATACTTTTGCTGGTATTCAAACTCAAACATGAGCAGTAAAATCTCCCCTCTGTCTCCCAAATCCACAGAAGAGAGTAAAGGGTTTTAGTTGAACATTTTACTTTCTTAGTGGCCATTATCACAAAATCAGACAGAACTAGAACTCAAAGAATTTACCTTAAACACTAGTTTTAATTTTCTCTCCCTGGGAAGGAAAGTAAACTCCCTTCCTTTTTTTTTTTTTTTTTTTTCCCCATCTCCTGTCATCTTGTTCTCAGCCTCCATTTTAGGTAATATAACTAGTTCACCCCTATCCCCACAGACCCACACAATACACATCATATTGTTTGATTTCCAAAAAGAAATCTTACAACCTTCTATAAAGTATTTTTATCATCAGCTTTTTTTTTTTCTATCTTTTTTTTAAAGGAAAATGTATCAATAAAGATAAGAAACATACCAAATCCCTCCACTCAATTATCTCCCTGTTTGTGAAAGGCTGTAGAGAGGAGAATGCCACTAAGAGGAAATATCATTTTGTATTTTTGTTATGCAACTTTTTGCCTTACATTAGACCTAAATTGTCTCTGAAATACCAAATGCCTTCGTGATTGGAAGGGTCACAGACAAGCATGATGTGAATTACTAATATTTTGCCATGATAAAGGTCAAATAACAGTCTTCTTATAAAGCTTATTTATCAGATTCTTTTTCACATTCTTCAGGGTAGATCTCAGCTGGAGTAAGCTACCCTATCTCCAGGAGTCCTGATAATTTATCCTAAACTGAGTAGCTGACCCTCAGTTTCTAAACAAAGAGCTTTCCAAAATGGAAATAGAGAGATAACAATTATATTAAAGAACAGAGGCAGTTGAAAGAGAGAGTGTCTGATGTGACATTTCCACACTGTTAAATTAAATTTGCAAGGGAAATAAAGCAGAGTAGCAGCTCTTACTACCTTAGGCTCTATAACCACTAAATGTTATGCACCCCCTGCAAGCAGAGATGACACCTTTTTGCTATCTGTCAAAATTATGCAAAATGGGAAAAAAATCATCTGTATCTGCAGAGACTTGTTTGGGCTACTTCCATAAGCACCTCCCACAGAGAGTCAAAAAGGACTGTGGGACTGCATCATTAGGCACTCTGCCCTCTTCCCACACACACTCAGTTTTTTTAATATCTCTGAGAACACATTCTTTGGAGGAGCTCTCCAGTTTAGACTGTGGTTCCTAACAAATGCAAATGCAGCAGACAGAAGAAATTCAGGAGAACTGGAAACTCGAGATGGACATTTTCAGCATTTTAGATAATTTCAATTTATTGTTTTAATCTATTAAGACTAAAAGATAGGATATTGTATATCCTATAGATACATAGGATAGAACATTATAATTTAAAAAGAAATTTGAAACCTAAAGGGAAAGGGAAATTAAAGGTATTTATGACTTCTCATGTTCTGGCTCATTTTATATACTAGTTACAACTGCAGATAAGTATGCTTGAAAAGTTTAATGAGCTACGTCAAATTATTATGATTGCCTTATCCTGATACATCACATAAAAGATACACCATTAGGATAGTATATGCAACATTAACTGAAAACTACTGTTCTTTTCCTCAGAAGAAAGATAACGTTTATGCTCTAATGTTGTAGACATATTCAGCTCAGAAGAAGAGTTGGTAGATAAAAAGAATTCAGTTTATGCTTTTTAATGCAAAGTGGTAGAAAATAATAGACATGCTGCAACACGTGACTTCACATGGAATGGCTTTGCACAGGGAAAATTGCAGATTACCTTATTTTTACTTTTTTCAGATTACCTATTTAGAGGATTACTTGCCCTATGCACAGGATATTTTTCCTCTGGGTGCAGAAGTTTGCGGAGTAAATGTCGTAGTGAAAACAGGATGGTGCAGCTCCATTTTTTAGAATTATTAAGAAGCTTGAAGTGAGTGAAGAGAACATCCTCAGACATAGGACTCAGTCCTTTGCTCTGGTCTATATCCTGTTGTCCTTGATCCTGATGGGGCTCATTCAGATTTTGTGATGCCTGTTTGTATTCAAAATGAAAATAACAAGGATAATGTATGTGAGCACAACCAAAGGATAAGAATTAAGAGTGAAACATGGATTTTCCTGATATTTTCATTTTATTAGGCTGGCTAACTTCATCAAATGAAATATTGATTTTTCTGATAACAAATACAAGCAGAATCATATTTGAATTTAGCTTAACCTAATTGCTATTTATCTAGCATTAAGGGAAAAAAGGGCAAAAACGGTTTTCCAGGTTAATGTACCATAGCCTATGAAGCAATTTGTGAGCTTGACTGTACATTGTGAGAGACAGACAGCTGCCGAAAAGAAAGATAACACATATTCAATTGGCTACTTTTTCCACATCTACCACTTTTTCTTTGAGTTCTACATCAAGGAAAAATACATGGCAACACAAACAGTTTTGGGTGGAGTACGTCACTGAATAATATTCTCTAAAAATATTTTGCATATCTTATTGAAGCATCTCTTATTATTCACAGAATTATTTTGAGAAATTATGCATAACATGTACTATATACAATGAAGGCTGCCAGGGTATCCTACAAGGGGAGAATACTGTTTCTCCTTAGGATTTCTAATGTTTTGGAACATTTCAGGCATCTTAACTTGGAGACAGAAACATAATCAAATGCAAAGTCTGAATAATTAAACTGGCTAGGTTGACATTGACCTTCCACTATTATAAACCATAGGAGTTAATAAAAATAATATTTCAGATATATTCATTATTTTATATTTCATGTCCAGAAGCCAAATTCTATTTCTTATTGCCTATGAAAAGACAAAAGATTTCAACTAAACTCTTAGTCATCCAATAAAAAAATAACTGATGCTTGCAAGCTGTCTGATAATTAAACACAAAACATAAGAGATGCAGGGACAATACATGTACAAAATGGACTGTGCTAATTAATATGATGAGTTTAGCTTTAGTTATTCATGCAAATACCTCAAAGTATATTCATTAGTGATTTGCAGCACATTTTGCAAAATAAGTAATTTGTATGCAACCATGATACAATAGTTCACGAGGGCAAATACAGTTAAAACATATTCTGTGCAATGATGATGAAATCATATTTCTACTCAGCCATCAATAGATGTGAAAACTCCCTAAAATCAATTTAGAATTATAATTGGGAATATAATTTTAAGTTATGTAATTTTACAGGTTTATATAAAGCCACATTTTTTCTATTTTTTTTTCCAAAAATGAAGGAACAAATTTTTACCATCTGAATCAGGCATGATTGCTTGATTGGGAGTACAAAAAAAAAAAACAAAAAAAACCAAAAAAAAAAACAAAAAAAAAAAAACACAGCTTGAAAACCGAGTCCGCTAAGTATGAATCACAGTCTCACAGAATTGTTTAGGTAGAAAGTGACTGCTTGAGATCACATTGACGAACCTAACAATGAAATACGATTGTTATCCAGAAGAGATATTTTTAATTGAAGTCATCACTATAGCTGCTTCACACAGGCTGACTTGTACACTGTTGTGTTTAGATTCATATTAGGCTTTTTCATGTTTTGTATAGTACTATAAAAAAATGTAGCAAAAAGATATCAGAAAAATATTTTCTTTAGAAAACAAAGAGATGAAATAATTATTCCATAATTATCTTTTATTTCCATAATAATCTAGGATTTTAATTCAATTTATGAAGAATTGTAACAGTAGATAGAAAAGCAAATCAGGAGGGTAGAAAACAATTTTCTCTTTTGAAGAAGAGCTCCCAAGCTTTCCTGTCCAGTGGTCAACATTATGAAAGAAGTCATATTCTTAAACTTCAAATTTGGCTCAATTTTTATTTCAGTTGTAAAACTTTTCTATTTCTGTCTAGCACTCTAGTCAAAAATTTCTTGAAACAATTGCCCATGAGTTGCCATTAGTTTATTTTCCATATTATAATGGCAAACTCACTTAATAGCATTTGTGAAAAATCTTGTTCTTTCAGGAGAAACATGCATACAACTGCATGCCATCAGGAGACATTTCAAAGAAGAAGACGTCCTTTATTTACTCAACTCAATAAAATTACTTTCCACATCTATACACCAGACATATGACCATAAAATAAAATATGTGTCTTCATAAAAGCTTCCTTCTTACCTTAATCTCTCCTAAGATTTTGTCTCAGAAGAGCTACTGACATTGTTTTGTGATTTGGTTTTTCTTTTTAGTTCCCCCCAGCAGTCCAATTTCTAAAATCGTCCGTTCAGATTTCTTGCTCTGTAGTATTTTCAATCTAAAAAGTGGATAAGTCTGAAACCAAGTACAGTCAAGGAATAACAGTGGGTTTTGTCACTTATTACTGCCTGTATTTATAGGAAACTGCTACTATTTTTACAAGATTATTTATGTTGAGTTCTGGTTTGGAGGCATAAACATTGACAGCGAGTGGAATGTTCCTTAAAAATCCTTCATTATCCACACTTATCCTTCTTAACTCCCAACTTCTTTTTGGTTTGCTTTTGGGGGGGGGGGTTGTTTGGTTGGTTGGTTTGGGTTTTCTTTTTTTGTTATGGTTCTCAAGGCTCCTCCTAAATGGCAAAACAAAAAAGAAAATCATAATACCCATCAATATTCTACATTGATCTTAATATAATAATTCCTTTTTTATCTAACAGTACATCTTCTAACTGAGGTTTTAAACAGTTTTTCCTTAATTCTAAAAGAAAATAATTTTTCATGGTGGGTAGAAACTGTGTCAGTTGAAAAAGAGTACCTAATTTTATTGCAGGAGGTGGGTATTTTAGGTATTTTCTGCTTAATGCATAGAGTGGTTGTTTCTCCATTTTACAAATAGCAGTTAAGACACTACTATTGGTGGAAATGCTTTAAAAATCACCTCTTCCATCCCTTCTAACTTGCAAAATCAAAATGAAATTAAATGTTAATCTCTCCTTTTCCCCACATTCTTTTTTCATGTTAAACTTTATATACTGTCTAAGACTTTCTGTCCAAATTCGCCTTAATCAGTCTTCTCATAGAACTTTCTATTCAGTAAAATTTAAAAGGGTTTAAGTATTCCTCTGTGCCCATGAGAGGCGGGAGGAATGAGAGGACTCCACCCTAAAGAGAGTCTCAAAGTTTCCTTAAAATAAAAGCTTGAGAAAATATTTACTAACAATTTGCATATTATGTAGAGAATTCATAGAAAATACCACATTTTGTATTCTATGAAGAGTCCAGATTAGTAGAAGATAGCAAGGTCTCTGAAATTAGCAATTTTACTGACAGCACTTTAGACAAGAAGTATGCTCAGAAAATACTGTATTACATTTTCATTCTAAAACCTGAAAATTGTCTTGAGTAAATCATGACAGTGACTTATCATACAGTGTGTAAATTAACCTGGAAAAAATCTTAGAAGCAAATAATAAATTTAAATACATTTCATTTGCTTGTCTGAATTTCAGAAAGCCCTTAGTCATTGAACTTAAGAAGAAAAAGCAAAAAGTGTATTTTATATCATCAGCTTCTCTTACCAAACTTATCCTGTCTCTCCAGATAACAATTTGTGCCAAGAAGAAGGAAGAAGCCAACACTTCTTCCTTTCTTGACTTGTTGCTTTGTTGCCGCTTCTACCACCATAATAGAGGAATAAATCTGAGTAAACTAACTGATAGCTCTAAAAACAGTCAAAGCCAATTATAATCATTACTACATTTACTCCTATTTTGACTGTGTTTTCTCACTTTAACTTAACTTCAACCTTCTCACTTTTGAAGGATGTAAAATGGGAAGATTTTTCAAAAAATCCTGAGCAGTTGAAATACCATAGACTGAATTAGAAGTGTAAATACCCAAGATGCTTTCAAAATGGAACATCTGGATGCATTTTTGAGTCATTTTTTCCCATAGGAATTTTAGAATGAATAATTTCTTAAAGATTATAATGATTGATCTGAATATTTATATACTGTAGCATAATAACACCAATTTTTACATTTGAAAACTTGCATGGAATAAGTAAAATAGAATATATGTCCTAATAAAAGAGTACTTGAATATGCATTTGGAATTTATAAAAGAATCTGAAGTATTATTTATTGTGCCCAATGGTAATGGGCCAAATTTTTATTTTCATAATGGAATAAGGCAAATTGGAGTCAGTGTTACAGGGACCTGTTGCAAACCCTACAACGTGACAATTGTATGACAATTAAATGTACATTACACAGGTACTATGACTACCACTCAACTCCAAATTGCTTTTTGACTTACATTTGCATGTGATTTTTATTTTTTTTATACAATATTACAGTATCATTGGACTACTTTAGGGTTTAGACCTCTGATGCTGTTGTATACTGTAACAGTACAGACTTAACTTCAGAAGGTTGAAACTTACTTTTTTATTTTTGGGATGTGGGTTTTTATATTTATATATATTATTTTATACAGACTAATTTGATTGGTGAAATAAAGACAAACTTTTTTAATTACATTGATCAGATTAGAGGGACATCAAGAAAAAGTCCCTTTTAGGGAAAAGAATGAACACATAAGTACAGTTATAAAAACACTTCTTTTGTTTACAGAAAATTTTCTGGGAAAAGAATTTCAGAAAACTAAAACATCTCAGGCATGAAACCAGGGCTACAGATCTCCAAATTAGACCAGGCTGATTTTCAAAGATATTTAACTTCCATAGGTACATTTCCATAATGTAGGATTTGTTGAAACTGAACTTTGCATTTTCCAAGTTAACACTCCCTGAGGTTTGGGCACCACTCTAGTCAATTTATCTTAAACTGTTAAGATGACATTTCTATTTATTCACACATTTTGTTGAAAATTTCCAGATGTATTTGTTGATTAAAATAATCAGTAAGAATACATAAAACATATAATATTTCTATAAACTCTAAAGATACACAGTAGCAACAAAGTATCTTTTAAAGCCATAGTTCTTCTGTCCTCATTCATTAATTGATTACCCTTCACCATTCTTATGTATCACAGGAGAGTTGCTGAAGGATCATGCTGGATTTACAGTTACTTTACACTGAAGCCATAACAGAGACCACAGCACAAGGAGGACTCTCAGTAAAGTAGTCATCTTTTAAAGTTTCAGTCAATGTATGTAATTTTTATTTTTTTTTTTTTTTAATTAGTGAAATCGAAAGAAGATAGCTACCCCTAAGAAACTGCACAGAGACCTGGCTACCTCAGGTCTGGTTATTAAGGTGGACTGAAAACTGGGAATGGGGAGGCCAGGTATGACAAAGTAGAAGAAGAGAAATTGTGGATATCACATGCATGATCTTTTTTTTTTTCATGTACCTTAGACAACTTGCTCATTCTTTTTTCAGCATGAAATACACTTGAATAACCAAAAATTGCACAAGAATATAAAGGATTCTCAAAGCATTCTGTATTTTTGGTAGACTTTGGAAATACAGATATAAGGAACCACTGGAAGACTGACATAAGAAATTTTAAATGCTTGGGGACGACTAACTAAATAATGGTCCTTATTCCTGATCCAATCCTCTAGGCCAGGCCAAGGCTTTCACCACTGAAATGACTGTTGAGTTCATTCGAGCACCTGCTGAGTTAAAGTCAGTCGCTTGTTCAAGTAGCAAAGAGGAGAGAGCTGTAAACTCTTAAAAATGGTTTGAGAAAAAGCAAACAACACAGAAAATGGGAAGATTTTTTTCTTTTTAATTGTAGATCAGGCCAACCCTCTGAATTTTAATGAGATAATGTTCATGATCTTTAAGTGAAGCTGGCTTATAAGCTTTGAGCACTTGAAGTTTGCATACTAGTCTAGATATAATTTGAAGTGTAACCTGGAAAAACCAAACAGAGAAGAAAAAGCTAAATCAGAAGTCTCAACTTTGAGCATAAGGCTCAGCGTTAGGAGGGTTAGGCCATTCTAAGTTAGGAAAGAAAAGGTTTTTTCACACATCCATCGACATGCACGTTATGATTAACACTGCCACCTCTGATGAGAGTGCTCATTAACGAAATATATTTCTGTAAGCTTAAAGAATACTTGAAGAATACTCCAGAAAGGTCCATAATTTCATCACCCCAGAAACAAAGGTAATCAAAGTCTGACAGAAAGCTGAAATGACAGGCCGTCAAAACCTACCCACACACACCCCCCCAAAAAAAGCATATTATTTCCTTCCAAAAACAAGGAGGTAAACACTTGGAATTACTTCCACTTTTATTTTCTGTATAGCATTTCAACCCAATTCTTTAGCCAAACTAATCCTGAAGTTATGGGTTTACTACTTACAATACTTTTTAAAGACCACCATCTGAAATTTTCTGTCAATTCTCTGCAACTTTCTTTAGTTTGGACCAGACCCTGATTTAAATTCTGTTCTAAAAGCAGAATTCTCCAGTATGCCTGCACTAGAAAGAGTGTGGTCAGCAGGTCAGGGGATGTGATCCTCCCTCTTTAGTCAGCCCTAGCAAAGCTATACTTGGAGGGCTGTGTCTAGTTCTGGGCTCCTCAGTACAAGAAACACAAGGAGGTGTTGGAGATGGTCCAGTAGTGGCCACAAAGATGACTTGAGATCTGGAGCACCTCTCCTAGGGAGACTGAAGACCTGGGTCTGTATAGGGAAGAGAAGACTGAGAAGGGAGCTTATCAATGCATATTTGTATCTCAGAAGCAGATGGTGCCAAGAGGATGGTGGCAGACTCTTTTCAATGATTCCCTGTGACAGAACAAGGGACAGTGGCAATAAACTGAAAGACAAGGTGTTCCATCTCAGTGTGAATAAGAACTTCTTTGCCACATTGAGGGTGGCAGAGCACAGGAACAGGCTGCCCAGGGAGATTGTGGAATCTCTCTCTCTGGAAACATTCCAAACCCACCTGGACAAATTCTTGTGTAAATCTGCTCTGGGTGACCCTGCCTTGGCAGGGGAATTGGACTGGATGATCTCCAGAGGTCCCTTCCAACACTAATGATTCTGTGATTCTCTGAAAATGTTTCAGCAGAACATTTATTTGAAAGATTTTATGTTCATGCAGTCACTTCAGTCCTCATCACACAAAGCACCTGGATCTTAGAATTTTTCTGTCCTCCCTTCTTATTTTTTTCCATAAGTCATAGACACAGTTATACTGAAATCCTTCTGTGATTATAATTTGAACCTAGACATTGGGTTTCACCCACAGTTATGTTCAAACATAATTTTTCTAACTTCTTCTTTATTCTTCTTTGTGTTGCTATTGAGAGAAAAAGATACGTTTGTCTTAAATATATTCAGCCTACCTTCTGAGTTGATTTTCTTATTTTCTTCCTCTGGTTATTACAAGTATTTCAGGCTAGCCTTATCACTAATTTTTTTAGGTTGAATGTTTGAAGTATGAGATAGCATCCTCAAGATGTTATTTTCTTTCTTACTTTTCAGTCAGTGACATGAGTTCACAGTTTAATTATTAAAGCCAAATGCTTTAGTTAGGAACTCCTGTTTTTAAAATTGTACAAAATCTCAAAACCAGGAAACAAGTAACCCAGATGAAAGCAACAAGCAACTCAAGTGGTGATAAGATGGATAAAATCAACCATAATTTCTCTATTTTAAATTTCAGAAACAGCTCATCAAACCAATACTAAGCATGCAGTGCAGTTTCCTATTAAGGGATTTTATCTGCTGCAGATATATCCAAAAAAACACAGTGAAATTAAACCTCATGGAAGTAGGCCTTGTTCAAAACTGTTGCTCTGGATTAAAGCTGTGTTGCACTTTCAGATGAACACAAGGCAGACAATACATGCTTATGAACCGAAATCCTAAGAGAGACAATTAATCTACTTTTTTTTTTTTTCCCCAGTTAATTAGCAGTAGGTTTGCAAGGCTAAGAAATAAGATGCATTATATTGTTTAGAAAAATGTGGATATACATCCTTGATTTTACCTGGATACATCTATGCAATATTCTAAAAGCAGAAAAAGGTCTCTTCTCAGGAACAGACTAAAGGTAAAGGCTTCTTCATGCACACTTAGTAAATTGTGTGTCATCACAGCCACAGAATTAACATGACAACAAATGACCTCTGCTCTGAATGATTCCAGAAAATGTCCTGTGGAGTAACAAAGATGTAGTCAGTACTTAAATCTCTCCCTTGCGTTGTCTTTTTGACACTTCCTATAAGGTACTTTCTTAAACTTAAGATGTACTTTGGCATGAAACTGAGACCAGCGCTGTGAGCCACAGAATCTGGAATTTTTAGATCAACCTGTGGAAACTTTCAGCAAGTTTCCACAATCTCTTACCCAAATGTTTGCTACAACTGAGCACGTACTGTATTATGTTGCTAATCATTTAAAAGCACTTCATAAATGCCTTTGAAGTGCTTCACACAACAATTTGTTCTTGCCTACTGCTCTATTTGCTTTATTAATTATTGCATTGACAAGCTGTCTGCTCAGTTCAATGGATTATCTTGGGAGGAGAGACAGATTTAGGAATACATCAGCAAATATTTTAGACAGCCTTTAAGTATTAATTTTATTTTCTTTAAATATCTCTGAGAAAGTGGATTACTTCTCATTTTAAGTAAGATATATTTTCTTTAAAACAGGTGAAGGATTGATTTGTTTAGTTTTTGACTTGACCATGGGCAAGGTGTGAAATGACAGATAAATACAAATTAAATTAAGATCTCTGCATAATTAGATGTGGGGTATGTAAAACTCAAAATAAAAGCAGCTTAAGTGACCTAAGAGTAAAAGCACTATAAATAAGCCAATATTTATTACTCTCCTTCTAACTGTTACACGGGACAGACAAATTATGCCATGTTATACTGACATGTCATACCTAGAAAGAATGAATGTCAACAATCAGCCAATATGAGCCAATTTCAAAGTGGAAATGCAAGCTTGGGTTAAACTAGGCTCAGATCCAGCAAATCCAATTAAATGAGTGTGATAACAGTAGACCCAGTTAAAATGAGTTGCTCACTAATTTCTTCCTATGACTTACAATGGCTAAATAAAGCCAGCAGTAATAATTTAAATTACTTTCAATTAAATGCAAACACAAGGAAGTAATCAAGTTATCATTTTGATGGAAATAAGAGATTGTCACAGATGTCAAACTCTTTTAAAGGTAAGTTTTATGGAGATACAAGATACTCCCCTGAATTCATTCCTGAAAGGAGAGAACAATTCCCAAATCTGAATCCCTGTTTTTTTTCAATACACAAGCCCCATAGTAAACTAAATATTATATATTTAAAGGCATGTTTCATGCTTGCTATACCTCATTGTATAAAATATACAAAGACTTAATATTATGTTTCAGACGATTATGGATATGAGAAAGATTATCTTTATTCAAAAAGTTTCAGAACACAAGAAGTTCAGGTCTTCATCCATATCACCATTGCTATCCTTAGCTTCCATGAATAGAAACCAAAATAGAAACCCTTTGAGAAAGTCATATGATTTTGAACAGCAGAAAAAAAATTACTGCCATTGATAACTCTACTAACAAACTTTGTTGAAAAGATAGTTTCCTACGTGTCTAGCACACTCTAAGGCATACCAGCCATGGTAAAAATTGTAAAGTTTTATTAGGTAGACAGACATGATAGCTGCAATATTTTGATTTAATTTAAACATGCCATCAATGCTAGCCTGTATTTTCAAGCACTCTGAATTTCATCCTTACATTTTTGTTGGAAACAGCCTGACATTAAAGTTATCTCATGAATATGAACTCTGATACTTTTCAGAGGACAAATATGACTAGTTCATGATTTCTGTAGTTACAAATAATGACTATGGGAATGGTTAAAAACACCCTTAGGTTTCTTGTTCCCAAGATTAACTTATAAATTTTATGTGTAAAATTGCAAAGTGAGAGATATATAGTACCCAGATGGAAGATGGAAAAATCCCAGTTAAGAAAAAGGAAAATATTGACATCAAAGTGGTGTTCTGAGCCTAAGGATGCTGCAGAATCTCTGTCCCTCATGGTATCCAAACATGATTGAACAAGGCACGGAGCAACCTGCCCTGACTGGGGCTGTTCTGAGCTGGAGTTTGGACTGGAGACTTCCAAGGTCTTTCCCAACCAGTGCATTCCTGTGCCTTTTTGAATATCAGCCTCCCTGCCCTGCAGAAATTAGAGCCACCCACAGTTTGTGAAAGTTGGCCTTTGCTCTCCCACTGTCCAGTTCCTTGCCTCGTGGTGACTGGCTTATCTCTGACCCAAGGCACATCACCACAAGTCTCATGGGTGTGCTTCGTCCAGCTGATCACAACACAGTGGCTCTCGCACTTTCTATTCTTTACCCTGCCCAAGCCTCACTCCTCTGTTATTCTATCTCTTGGTTAGATTTGGATAATGAACAATACTACTTAATGTGAATGCACAGCCTAACAGCTGGCCAAAGTATTGTTTGGCTATTGAGAAGGAAATGATCCATGGAGTTTGTCAAAACAAGGCTACTTTGGTATAATCCTTTGCACACTCTCTACCTATAACTCATGTATTTGTGAACTCTAATCTTCATGCAAATATTAAAAAAATGAATTTCACCTACTTCAAACTCTCATTAGAGACTCAGATTCCTAACAGTTTGAGATAAGGGACAAATTAGCCAGAATTATTTCTAAAACTGGGTTTCTAGGTACAAGAGTACCATACAAAAACTAGAACTCTGATTCAGACAATTTTTTTTAAGAGACTAAAACTTCTGCTCTGCAAAAGTTATCTGCACAAAATTGCTCTTTGTGTGGCATTATGTACATAAATATTTCTTCCTGTGAGCATTCCCAAGCCACACACATTTATGCATTTCATTGTAAGATGAGTTTTGCCTTGCATAGGTGCTCATACCCAAAAAACAAACACACCTGTAATTCTACTAGTATCTCTAGGCAACATACAGCTGTAATAGAAAGCAATTTCTCTAAAAAAAACATACCTTTCAACTATAATAGTTCCTACACCTGAAGGTAATTCTTTTAGACTTCAACATTTATATTGATTTCAATGAGTATGGTGGAATTCTCTTGTTCCACAGACAAAAACACTTCTTCTGAAAATAACATTTCCTAGTCTTGTACAGTTTGCACTTCATCAGAGTAAAGGAACAGTTTAGTTCAATTCCAGCTGAACCCGTGAACCAATTATGGTAGCACATTATGAACTGACAAGTTCCTATAATAGCATTCCTAGCAGACACAGTATAAAAGAGATGAAATCTAATCTAATTAGTCACAGCCTTAGGCTTTCCCTTTACAACTAAAAGGCTACTAATGTGGCAACCAATAGAATATTACTTGATCTACCAGTTTATTTGGTTTTGGTTTTTATACTTTTAAAATAAACTACGTTCACTAAAGGTAAAAAAAATAAAATTAAAAAAAAAAAAAAAAAAAGAGGAAAAGAAAAACAAAGATACTTGTGGCTGAACCAAATTCACTTGACAAAGAAACACAGAAAAACTTTGTTACATACAGATGGAATAAAATATACTGGTTTTTTGAGATAAAATAAAAGGGAAAAAACACATTGGATCTTGATGGTCAATAAGTAAATTATATAGTATACTTATAAACTGTATCAGACATGTCAAAACACTTAAGACTTGTATTCTCCTCCTTTATATTTTTAAGGAAGTCCAGACATTAGGTATACCAATGCTAAAAAATAATTTTATTTTCCATATGAGTTTTTTTTAAATAGGTCTAAAGACTGATTTTAGACCTTGATGTATAGCAGGCATTCTCCCAGATACAAATCTCCTATAGCACATGGCTCATTCTCACCAGTCAGTGAGGTTTCAGCAGTATGGCGCAGCAATATCAGTGCTCAGTGGGCTCCATAAATCTTATGACAGATTTCACTTGGGAGCTTTACCATAAAAGAAAACAGAGAGTGAAACTGTCTCTTTACAGTGGTATTACCATGATAGAAGCCAATTTTTTTCCCTCAGACTGTCCAGTAGACTCTAAACTGAGGGAACTATCACTGCAGCATCTTGTGGAGGACGTCAAAGGTTTATCTCTTTTCCACTGTGCTTTTGCTTAACTACATTGCTTTCCCTGCTACAGTCCAACTATCTTGGCTGGACTGGATGATACAATTCCCACAGTTCAAAGTCCCCTTGGCCCTGACACCTTTATTTCTGCTGGCACAATCAATGCTTGACTAGAAGTTTGGAACCTATTCTCACTTGCTGATATACTGTGTCCCTAGGAAACCTTCTTGCCTTGATTCTCCCATTCATAAAACTGGGATCAGTAGGGGATTCCACATATGCCAATTTTGGAAACGCATTCTGGATGACAACTGCTGTTAGGATAGAAGGCTAAACATACATAGGGCACATGACCAAAAAGCCAAAACACTTTGAGAGATATTCATCACCAAACTGCATTTGAGAGGAATATTTCCAGATTTCAAAGTAACCAAAGAACCTCCGAGAGGCTTTTGACAAAAGAAATCAGCATAAAGAGAAGTATTAATGAGACATGAAAATCTGTAGGTGTAGGTAGATACACTAGAGTGGCAGTGACTGCAGACATGGTCTGACTGAGGATTGCCAACTGTCTCTTCAACACACTGCAACCCAACAAAGGGATACAAAGGAGCCCTCACAAGGGTGCTGCATCTGACTTGGTGCTGGCAGCATGTGTCATCCCTATCCTGAAGTGCCTGGGGCTATAGGGACTTTCTCACTGTTGTCTGCATTGGCAGGCTCTAAGGAGCAGCATGAGCAGGAGCTGGCCTGGAAAGATTAGAGGGGCATCAGAATAAGATCATATGGGGTTACTATTCCTTCCTGAACAGGGGAAAGTGGCCTGGAACATAAGCATGCTGAATGGGGAGGAGAGGAAGGTAAAGATTTTTGGTGATTAGTTCTATAGTAATGCTAAGAAATTCATTGTCCTAAAAGTTTTAAATGTCCAGTATAATGATTTATTTGTATCATTACTAATGCTGAATACATAATTCGTTGAATGTCAGTCAGTTACCAGTTTTAAATTAACCCATACCTTGCTTCAATGCTAATTTGAATCTTAAAAAAGCAAATATTATTCTGATTCTATGGGTGAAGCAGAAGTAATGAGGAAGAGGAAAAAGTAGCCAGAGACAGGCACAATACTTAGAGTAGGTTACCTGTAACTCAAAACCTTACCCTCTGTTTTCCATGCTTGCAGATAATATCAATCAGGAAGGAATTTAGATTAGCCTGTTCAATGCCAAAATATGGTTGACAAATTCAAGATATTTTGACTCCATAGGTTTGGAAAGGTCACTTCCAGACACGCATGTGTATACAGAATATTCCTTTACAAAGACGAAGACAAGGACAAAAAGAAAGGAAAGGTTACTATTAGGGGTCAAGACTTTTGTCTCTAGAGATTTCAGCTACTCCTCCACTCCCCATAAAAAGAAGCTGTAAAAGAAACATCATTAACAACTTGCAATAGACAAGAATTTTTGGAAATCTTCAGCTAATCATGCAAATAAGATGGGGGTTATTTTGTTTGGACTATTTTTTGTTTGGTTGGGGGTTTTTTTGTTTGTTGTTTTGTTTTGCTTTGGTTTGTTTTTTGCTTTGTTTTGTTTTGTTTTGAGCCAGAGGGAAGGCATTCAACTTCTTCACTGAACTCTCTGAATGAGCAGATGAAGTCATACAGCACCAGCCAACTGTAGAAGACTGCAGAATGTCAGTGGACCTCAAAGACACAGCTAAGAGAGTACCTATCAAGAAACTTCCCCAATGAACTTGAGCAAGAAAGTAAGGGATCAGAGATCTTTGAATCCAGCAGATCAAACTTCTAATTCATCAACCACTGTGACCTAGAATAAAAATATATATCAACTGTGATCAGATAGGATCAGACATCAATATCTACATATAGGCACACAGGCATAAAATTTGTTATGTATTTTTAATAATTTTAAGTAGTTATATCTTAAATATAATGGATTTTCCCATCCCTTCTATTTAAGCTTCATAATGCTAAACACACTGTTTATCACTAAAATTACAGGCTACGCTTTCATCTCCCTCACCTGAATCTGTAGTGGTGATGCATTTCATTCACATGATGTAATTTTGGGGATGGTACTGTGCTGGCCCAGGAGTTAGACTTGTTCATTAAGGATCTCTTCCTACTCAGCTTGTTCTGTGATTCTGTGGTTCCATGGCAGTCGAATTTTCCAGTGTTAAAATAATCTTGCTAAAATCTTAGAGTTTGCAAACACTTTGATAGGACACACATTAACCTACACTCTAATGTTGTCCAGCAGTATTACCAAAATAAAATAAAATAGACCACAGCTCATAAAAAGTAGGTTTTGAACTGACCTGTAGACTATAAATTATCTACCCTTAACTTGTTTTTGTTAACTCCCTTTCAAACCACAATTTTCTTGGCAATAAGCCTGACACCCACTCACCACCCCCCTCAAAGTACAAAATATTATCAGTTTTTTGAAGAATCACCAAGCAGCCCATTTAACGTTTCTTTCAAATAAATATGTGATTTGGTAACAGCTAACACATAAGAAACAAGAATGAAGTTTGATAACAACATGATGAAAGAGTAAATAGCCTGTGGGCACAGCAATAGAAAAATGATTTATATCTCAGCAATCCATGATGAAATAGGAAAGAAAAATACATTGGAAGTCAGCGTGTAGCACTGTCTTGAATTGAAAAGAAACATGATAAAGTCATTTACACTGGAACACATTGACTAAGTCTCTCTGTATCAGGTCAAGTCATCTCATTATGAAATGGATTACATCAAAATTAGAGCTTTAGAAAATTTGATTGACCCAAATATCCTACTAAGCTATTTGCCTCCCACAGTCTTTTCTCTCTACTAAATTTCTGAACATTTTACTTCATTGCTCCTGTCCCTTCACCTCCATAACTTATTTCCTCATTGATCAGTACTGTCTACACTCAGGCTTTTGCAGCACCTGGCAGCCTCAAGATCAGACTTCTGAAACTTGCCTAAAAAGGTCAGGAGCACAGCACCACTCCTCTGTATCCAGCTTCAAGAGCTCATTTAGGAAAGGTCATTACTGTTATGAAATAGAATCATGCAATTTCAAAACTTAAAGCCATCAGAAGAATAAAGGCACTGCAATTTGAAGTTATAAAAAATAACCAACGACAATGGAAGTTGCCGAAAGCATTTTTAAACTATTTAAGTGGAGCAGAAAAGGGAAAATCCACTGTCCTAGAAAGACAACGGATAGATAATATAAGAAAAAAATGGATGTAAGTGGACTTTCTATATGCAATAAAATCCCCAATTCTGCTAAATATTCTGAAGTGAAAAAACAAGACAAACTCAATTACTATAAAGAACTTCTCAGCAGATACTTTCAAACTTTTGTGATCAACAAAGCAAATTCCTTTATTGGGGCAGAAAAATTTAGAAGTGGCAGATTTATTTCTGATACAAGGAAATTATTAGCTAGGAGAAAGCTATATGGAAATCTGTCATTAGGTACAAGTTACAAGGAATTGGCAGCTGTGGATATGTAAGTATCATTATATTTACGTTTATGAGCTACCTTAAAGCAACAGTAGGACCAAGTAGTTTCTGGCTCTTGTAACATTTTGACTTGTTGGATAAATATTCTGATGTAAAAGTGGGGGGAATTGATACCAAAATGGTTAATCCATTTTTCACGCTGCCTGTAAAAATTTTAGCATTGAAACAAAGCATACAAAAGCTGCCTTCAGCAAGGCCAGTTGGAAGATGAGAGGATGACATCTGGCTCAAGAATGCACTGACAGACAAAACAAGGACTGAATCTCTGGGAGCTTGGGGTGGGATTTATGGTAATGGGTGACTTGCAAAATGCAGGTAGCAACTATATATATGCAACATGCTTGTAAAATCACACATCCATATAAGGCTGGGAGTATCCCCCGTGGGATCTTAGGTCTGAATAAATGATACACTCTTTAAAAAGCCTTAGTTTTAGAGAGTCTTGTTCCAATATTTCAGACAATTGGTAACACTTTTGGTATATGAGGACTTGAAACAGTGTCTCACTTATAGCAGAACTTGAAACAAACCACAATTTATACCAAGGCCTAAATTTGTAACATTTAGAAATAATTTTCAGATAGTTTTTGTTTAATTTTACTTACTTCCTAAGGAAGAAAGATAAAGAAAACTACCACTATATTATTTTTGTTTGTTCGGAGAGATATAGGATTAACCTTTAACACAGTGTATCTTTTTAAATCACTAAGGTTGAAGTTATCTGTCTCCAAACTCTTGCTAAACAGCAAGGTACACTAGCTGTATTACCTACTTTTCTTACAAGAACAGCCTAGCAGAATATATTGGTCTATCTTTAAAGGATGACTGGCTTCCTAGCAGTGAAATGGTCACCATAGGAAGGCATAGCAGAACTCAGCACCTGAATGTGAGTGATTTTCTACTTCACAGCTTTTCCAATATCCTCTGGCTTGCCCAGAAGTGTGAAGTGTCTGATGGAATTGGGGCATTAATTTTGTGGTGAACCTTTTTGTATGATCTAATAGTTCATAGAGCTCTAGTAAGCACAAGTAGGTTACTTAGGTTACAAAAAAAGAACTCTTCACACAGCTGTCATGCATCAGCACGTCAGCAATAAAAGGAGGACTATCAATAAAGAAGTGGGAGAAACCGTGCTGAACAACAACAAAAATGTAGCACTAGTTGAATGCATGAATAAGATAATGTAATTCTGCTTAGAAATGATACAGAACATTGACTTCTACTAAAGCCTACCTGTATTCTAATCAATAAAATAGTCAAAAATCATTAAAAAATAAATTAATCTCTTCAAATATGGTCAACAAATTGAATATCAATTTCAATATAGAAATGTGTCATTTATAAAATATCTTAAAAATTTTGATATATCCAGCTTACCTATGTAAGCCCTAGTATGGGATAATTAATTTTTAAACATAGTCTTAAAATTATTCTTAATTTTTAAGGTGTTTACTGGAATTACTAGAAATTAGAATGATGACAAAGAGGAAGATAAGTTATATTTTTCATGGAGATTCAAATTTGGATTCCTACTGAGAGTACAATGCTAAAAAACAGTCTGATCAATCTTTGTATAAAGTATTTTTTAGAAGATATTAAGACATCTTGATCATTATACTCTTCAAAGGGCAGTAACATACAGATCATTAAATAAAAAAAAAGGGGGAAAATCATCTCAGATTTATACTGTGGCAGGAGCATCTTGTAAATTGCTTCTCCTATCCTACTTCTAATAAGCACTTTAACATCCTTCACTCAAGATAAAGGCAACAGATACACAACAACCAATTAACCTTAAAAACACAAAAATCTAGAAGGAAACAAGTAACAGTAAAGCTTAAATTTCAGAGATAGCATTACTTGTGTATTCTTGCATGCACCTTTCAAATGCAAAGAGCTTTGGAGCAACTGTTCTTCCATGTTTCCTCAAACTAAAGTATTTTTAACTTCATCTTGTTCCCTAACAATGTATTTAACACACCAAATTACCCAGGTGTTATGTTGTTACCTCAGCATTGTTTGCCTTTGATGCAAAACAACTTGGTGCGCAGCTTATACATTCCTAAAATACATCCTAATGTCCCTATGTGATAAAATCAGGGCCAAAAGTGTAAAATAGTCATTGTTTCCTCACACACAGTGGAAGTCATTTTAGTTCACAGAATCTTATTTTCAGTGGACAGGATGTAGAAGAAAAATTTACTGACAAATCACATCTCTGGTTGAAGTATTTCACTCCCCAGAGCAGGGCATATAGTATTTCATAAAGCACAAATGATTAGATGTTTCAGAACACAGTTCTAAGGCTGCTCAAAACTATTTTGAGTACTTGCAATAAATAATTCTTCTATTCCATGACAACAGAAAAAAATGATGGTTTAAAACCAGTTTTGCACAGCCTCCTGCTTCAGCTCATCCAGAATACACTATTGTAATTGAAATTCCTTGTTTGGATAAGAAGTGAGAAGGTCAGAATTGGTCAATTTGTTAAGAGATCAGGATAAGATTGAAAGGTAATGAATACTAGATTAAATTCAATTTGAAAAACTAGACAGAGAAGTAGTCATATGACAGTTTCTGACACATTGGAAACTGAATATAATTTTTCCTAACAAAATTTACCAAACAGTGAAGAAAGATAACAGTTTTGATTTTGTACCAAGTTGCTTTTACAATGATAATTGGGGGGAAATTTTACAGGTAATTTGAGGATCTTTCTCTCAGGTACATATGTTATAAGTGTTGCATTTATATTGTTATTTTTTCCAAAGTTATTTCTATGTTAAATTTGAAAACTTTTTTCTGCTATCTGTCATGGAAATTTCACACACACCAGTGGGTGATTTTCAAGCCCTGCTAAATTTGGGTCAGTCTACCAATTAGATTAACCAAAATACCTTAATTTAAAACTAAAATCCCATGATTCACAAAATCCAAATTTTCATAAAGGCAAATCTCATCTGAGCTCTTAGTTGTACCAGTATATTGCTTTTAACTGTCCTTCTTTTACACTACTGTTTTTAAAAAAGAGTGCCAGAAACGTTGGTATTTATTCCAGACTTCACCTCTAGTTTAGTAATGGTATAGTTATCCATGACAAATTATTAGTGTTCATTAGATTTCTATACTGTGGATTGTTCTTTTATTCCAACTACTCAAGTGTGATTCTTTCACAGCATGCAATGTTTGGGTTATGATAGCAATTACTCTGCAAATAACTATAATACACTAATATTAATTTTTCAGCTAAAGGAAAGCTGATTTATACTTACCAGAGTTAAGGGAATCTGCTGTAATTATAACTCTGTCGTTGTAGTTAGGTGGATGTAGAACATCTAGAGCTCCTCCCAATTATTTCATTGACAGCACAGTTCACAGGTTTATTCACATGCACTCAGAGGGTTTCAAAACTGCTCGTGAAGTTTTTATGGTGACAGTTAATGGTGATGGGGTGCATATGAGAATCTCGGTACTCATATATGAATAGAAATGCTTGTGACACTAGACTGACAATATTTGTTCATTTTATTTTAACAAAAACACAAGATTTTATTCCTACTATAGTTCCCATTTTTAGCATCTCTTAATATTTGGAGAATTTTTTTCACAGTGAATCTGCTGTATAGGATAATGAATCAACTTTATTTAAGATTCCATTTCAAATCAGACTGCCTTTTCCTGGACACACAAAATGAAACTATTCTTCTGTTACAAAAATACAAGGTACTTCAAATTCTTTTAAGGTATTAAATATTATTCTTCATACTTCCAAGATATTGCTTCACTCTATTTGAAATTTGGATTCCAAAGGTATTTTATAAAATGGTTTTGAAACTGTTTCTTATACATATTTCAACCTACTCTGTAATTTGAAGGATCTTTCTTCTGCTGCTCAGAAAATTAGAAGGATCTATAAGAAAAATAAAGGGAGATTTGGGATTTTAAAAATACTGAAGGCATATAAACTATTATTGATATATTGGTTGATATATCAGTACCTCTAATTCCAGAACTGCAATGACAATTACTCTCAGGTTGTGGCAAAGTAGAAGAAAATCAGAACATTTGGAGTAGGCATGGAAAAACAAGAAATAGGATGATTACAGAAATTAGATGAAACAGAGGAACAAAGAGACAATACATTTTCAATAGAATTTTAGAAAGACAATTCTTTGCTTATGTTTGAAATTATATAGTGCTAAAAAACCTTTGACATATATCAGCTAAATTAGACTGGGATATTTATGGTGCAAGAAGCCTAACTAAAAATAAACTGAATGAAAAAGAAAGGTCAAGAGCACAAACAAGAAAAATTGCTATAAACCTTGAAGATTTTCAAATAAATGTTGCATCCATTTGTTACTATGTTGTTGTTGTTTTTCTTTAATAAGGGATATTTGGTCCAATCTATATTTTAACTCTCCCCTCTAATTTTTTAACCTACTTTTGACATGGTACTTATTGAAAATATTTTCACCGGATCTTCTTCAAGTATTTCCAGTCTAGAAAAGAAAGTGCTTTATTTTCAAAATAGATAGAGGGTTTTGTATTTTCAGTTTTCTGTAAGTTTTTCTCCTTCTCCTTTTCTGTTTTTTTACCCAGCTCAAAGGTCACTATTCTCAATGCTTATAAAATCATACAGTATTATTTTATATCAAATATACAGAGCATATACACATTCTAGGAATATTTGACTCTTCATTCAACTACACTCTCAAGACTCTGGGCTTTTGCACAGCGTATTAAGAAAAAGCTGTCTGCAGGAATAAACTTTTCTATAGGATACTATTGGATCTACACAAAAAAGATCCTGAAAACCAACAGTTCACTAACTAACACTAACACTTCACTCACTAATCTGAGCGGAATAGATGCACCTCCTATAGAACTGTTTTCAAATTCACAGTTCTGGTTCTTATGCTGGTTTTTTTCATGTGTCATTCTTCTCCCCAATGCACTTTAGTGTATTTTATATTTCTTAGAAAATAATGACAAGAAATTAGGAGAAAAAAAATGATCATGGAAGCAATTGTTTCTGTTGAAAGTATGATATTATTTTTCATGCTTGTTCACAGAAGCCAGGATCTCATTTAAAATTGACAGTATAGCTGTCACTCATGAGATTAAGTTAATGCAAATATTTCCTCCACTGTTTAGTTACATTCTATTATCACACAGATGTGAACTCTTCCAAACAACCAGCCAAAGATATTCACTGCATCATGTCTTATTCAACGTATTTAGACTAGATACTAATGATTACTATATCCATTCTCTTTATTTTTAACTTTCTACTTTTCACTTTAATAGTTCTCCCTGTTGAATTCTTAGTTATGAACAAAAGTTTTCTACTCAAGTTAATTTTATTTAAATTACTGATGCTGCGAAGTTTTATCTGCTAGTTTTAAAATTATTTATTGATTTTAATATTAGAAGGAACACCTCTGCAGGAGATATCTGATGACTTTGGAGAGATTACAGCACTCAGTATAATACAACTTACATGAGTTTTCATCTGAAGAGCTGATCTGGATTTTTGTAGCTGATAGAGCTTACAATTCAGGCTGTTCAAGTGACCTTAGCTTCTGTGTCTTCAATACATTATAGCCTGCATAAAAGTATTTTGTAATAAATACTGCCTGTTAATGCTGTAAAAGCATTTGATCATCATCAGTGTAGTTGCTCAAATGTGTTAGAAAGTTACAGATATATACGAAAAATTAATCAGAAAATCTGGATGGGTTTTTTTGTTGGTTTTTTTTTTTTTCTTTTTCTTCCTAGAATACCAATCTCAGTTTCTTGGAATGTGTTTTTGTTATGCAACTATTCACCATTTTAAAGGGATTTTTGTTTGTTAAATTTGTTACCTCTAAGAATTTTTCTCCACTATTCAATGTTTCTTATTCATAGGTGGGGTTGAACAGATGCATCTTAAGACTTCACTGAAGTACTCTTCAGTGTACTGAATTAGTACACAGTACATTCCTGGCATACATATTCAAGTACATCAAATTATAAAATACTTTCTATAAATACATATATGGGTAATTTTAAAACCTGCTTCCCAGACAGGAAAACAATCATTTAAGTACGTGCAAAACCCAAATTCAGAGAAGAAATAAACATGGATGCAGTGAATGGGTTTCAGAACTGGAATGCATATTCATCAACATATTTTGCAATATTCAAACATCCTACCATTAATCTTCATGTTGATGAGCTGTCAGTCTGTTTAAGACCTGTAATCATAAACCAACTTATTTATATAGATGCTATCTTATGCAGTGTAAGTCTAAGACAGCTCCTGTATTTGTATATTTCTAACATTGAATTTAAGAGCAATATGTTGAAAAATATATAAAACTAACAAGGCTCCTATTTTCTTTAAACCCATTTTTGTAAAATGTTTTTTAATCAGGTCAGCTTAACTCAAACAGTCTCTCTCCAAAAAATCCACAGATTTGTTGGTAGGTGATACTCTTCCTTAGACCTTCACATCTTTAGTGACTGTTCTATCTGGTTTGAACATCCATGGAAAAAACAGCTAAAAAATGCTCCTCACACAAAGTGAAGGATGGACCAGGCATATAGGCTAAATGGATGACATAGGTGGTTTTATTAGAGTTCCTCCCCTAACTAATAACTTGTCAGATTATTGTAAAATTCAAGCATAGCAGAACTATTCTGTATGAATACTTTCAGTGGTAGGGTATTTGGATTCTCATTATTAGCAATTATAATGGCTTATTTATTACCCAACAAACTCAGCAAATGTCAAACAACTAATGAATAGCTTCACAGCATTTAGTATCACTACACTTTCAAAATTTATATAATCAGTGGAAAATTTAGCAGAGAAAATTACCAAAACAGCTATGCTCCAACCTTGCAGAAACAAGATTTAGTATCGAATTTTTGCATGCTGTTGAAGAATGCCTAAACCCCCCTTTTCTAAGCTATATTCCTTCAGAGGAACAGACATGATAAAAAATGAAAGTGTCGCACAAGTTTAATTACTTAGCAACTTGTCCCAATAATTATGTAGCAAATATTTTTTCAGTCTTGCTCCTAGGCAAACCATTACCACAGAAATACAGTCTGAGCATGAGAAGAAGCCTGTTATCAACTACATATTGCAGAAACCATTCAAAAGGCTTCAGCAGCTTGAGCCCTGCTGCCTACTTGGAGAGAGCAACATAAATAATCAGAAGTAATTTTTTCCTCAGGTCACCAGCCTTTATGCTCAAGCAAGACAGTTCTGGTTTGGAAGATTTGTTGCATTTGAAACTTGAAAAACCAAAAAATGTAAACCTTGGATAACAATTTGAAAACGCAAGAAGGAGAAAATGGGACAAACAGCCAGAAATTGAATCAATCACTGAATTTCTTGGAGTGCTCCATCTTGAACAAATCAAAGAGTACTAGATGTCTCAGAATCAGGAGAAACACTGAAAACAGTTTTTCACTGAATGATAGGGATTTTTATGCCTATAGAGAAAGTCCATTAGCTGAAGTTTAGTATTTGAAGAGATATACCTCTTAAAAATATTTTTGGTTTGTTGGTTTGGTTTTTTTTTCCCGAGTGTTGACACTTCAGCAATGGTGTTCCAAGTAGTTGCACTAAATTTATCCTTTCTAGGAAATCCTGCTATGTCCTGGATCTTAATGTGATCTTGTGGCCATGAGTATCAGATTAATTCATAACAGGAAACAATCCAGCACAAGAGACAGAATTCTTACCTTGAGAACCACCAGCACAAGACCCATCTAGGACTGAACTTACCTAAAATGGAAAGATATTTTACAAATACAAGGCCTAAATTTCTTTGAATTTCAAGGACAGTACAGACTAACATTAAATGTACTTTTCTCTATGGTCAAAACTCACCAGAGAGCACTTAAAAAATAGTGTGGGTTTATCATTATTGAGAAGGTCACATTTTGAGTTGAATTCTTGTTATCAAAGGCAGTATTAAATGCAAATATATTGACAGAAAGTACATTTTCTCTCTGCTTCCAATGGTAGAAAAAACTATATATAAAAAAAGCTTTCATCAAGCTTGTCATCGAGAGTTAACATTATATGTCCTTATATTAAAATATTGTTAATTCAAAAGTATGGGCTTGCATTTATTAAGAGGAGTAACTATTCAACCTTTTTATCTGTAAAGATGATGCTGAACATATATGCTGCAGCAGAAGGAAAGTGATTACATTTTGAGAACTAATAATGTGCAGCTTCAAGCATTTAAAAAATTCTGTTGATATTTATTATTTGTTTTCTAGAGTTCTATATGTTCTACAGTCCTTTTTCAAAACTGTAGACTATTTACACCACTTTCTGAAAATATATACACGTAACTGGAAAGATAAAAGAAAGAAGTGAGATTTTTCTTTTATGATGGGTTTTCTCCTTTGTACAGTCCTAAATTTCAACAGCAAATCTTAAGAAGAAATGAATACAAAAATCCCCACAAGCTTTTTTTAATTCACATGTATACCTGTCTCTCCATATGTACAACTACTGCAGCTCTAAAAATAAGCCCAGACAGAACACTATTTTAATGTCATCATGTAAAAAAGACATCAGCAGAATTAACTGTTTGTATCAGTAGATGTTGTTTCCTGAGAGCATTTTGTATGTGACAAATCCATCCACAGCTCAAGTGAATGGAACTTTTTATTTCAGAGGCTTGGGCCCTAGGAGAAATAGATTTGGCTTACACAAATGTGTAAGAGTATTTATAGCCATTTTCAGAGGACTATCCACACAGGACACAGGAAAAAATATACTTCTCACCTAACTAATTCTGCTATGGACCATCTGTTACTAACTGATCTGAAAGTGTCAAGAAGTTCAATATTTTAGGACTATGGGCCTGAACTACTAAATATATTGAAGTAGATATTTTTGTGCAATTTATTTTATGAACTTCCTGATCCTAATACATAAAAACAACACTGTCTCTACCACTTTAACCACAAAGGACTATATTTTCAGAATCCCAGTGCCTCAAAGTCATTGACAAGATTTTTCATTTCTTTTAAAAAAGGCATGGATCTTTTGGTCCACATCACTGATCAGGTTTTACAAAAAAACCCCAAACCCCTCCAACAGGGATAAAACAGGATAATTTGAGCTGGGCACCTTTAGTATCATGGCTGAAACTCATCCAACAGCCGAAGTCCAACAGTCTCTCAGACTGGGTAAAATATATGTACACTCTTGATCCTTAGAGTATACAAATATACTTCCAGTTCTACCAATGTATAAAATAAGTCCTGTAGTTGAATAATATTTTATAATTCAAATATTCCAAAGTAATTGAATAATATTATATTATTCAACTATAATTAACTGTATATTCAGATTATTATATCTTTTATCTCATAGCCTAATTAGAAAAAAATTTGAAGATTATACGGAGCTTGATGTACTAAGAGTATTGCAGCCTCCCTTTGCCTATCCAAATTCATGATTCACCTTGAAGAAAGAGCTTTTTTAAAGCTGACGTGTGATTTATCCTTCTTTCTGTACTCCTTCAATTGAATCCATACATTTTCTGATTTTCCCTCATTTCCAGTTGGATAAATTTTATCACTATATAACATGTAAAGTGAGTACCCCACTATGCAGAGATCAGACCTTGTAGAAATCCCTGCAAAAATGTTTTTACCCAGCCAGTACACATTAATGCCTACTTTTATATTCAGCATGCACCCGGGAGAAGTAGCTAAACTGGACTGATTTCATTCATGTAGGTTATCACATATGCTGACATAAGTACAACTTGGGTGATACAGTGGGTTAATCAGAAAAAAATAAATAGAAAGTAGGCTTTTTGTTTATTACTACATAAACTGGAAGAATTTTAAACTTCCTCATAAAAAATTAACAAGACTTTCTGTACTCATAGCATAAAGAAGCATTACCAGAAAATGGAGAACCTCCCCACAGAAGTAAAGGTCAAGGCTCACTTCCATTCATCTTGAACACAGTGCCAAGTTCTCTACATACCATAATTCATCAAATAATCTAATTAACTTGTTTAAAATTATAATTAAGTTAGGCGTACTTAAGGTCATGCAATTACAGGTCTGTGAAGAGAGTTTTACACCAACAAAGCAGCTGCAATCCAAATGACAAATCACACATTCCCTAATAACTCCCTATTTCCAGACAGCTATTAATAATGGTTTTTTATAACTGAGTTAAAAGGAGGTTTTGTTGCTTTGCAAGTGCTGTCTGTTCAGAAGCACCAAATATCACAATTATTAACTCAGGACAAGGCTTCTTGATTAGAATTTGGAATCATCATATTCCAAATACATAAACAGTGTCAGGAGATGTTGAGGTCTCCATTTCCTGCTTGACTGATTAATTCACAGTGATTCTGTGTGCTTTTTTTTGTTTTGTTTTTTTGGTGGGGTTTTGGGGTTGTTGGGGTTTTTCGGTTTTGTGTGTGCATGTGGTTTTATCATTATCTGTTTCTTTGTTTTATTCCTGGTCAATCTTTTAAATTTTCTATTTCTCACACTGTGAGAGGACTTTTTATATGTCTATTTATATATTTGTTGGACTATATGTTTTTAGGATGTAGCCTCAAAAGAAGTGAAGGAACAAACTTCCAACTTATCTAATAATGAAATATAAAAATCTGCCCAGTCCCTGAACTGGATAATTCCACCAATATATGATCTTTTATCCACAGTAACAATACACAGCAGTTCCTAAAGGGATGGATATGGGTAGCATGAAACTGTTTTGCCTCATTATTTCAGGCAGAGTCAGCTGAGCTGAGGCATGGCAAGGCCAGAAAAAGCAGACTGTCTGACAGCAAAAGCTTTGCTGTGTCAAGAAACCCATGTCCATGCAGGTTGCCTCAGAAATACACAGAAGAGAAAGAATGAGTATATGGTAGCAGCTAGAGTGCTGAGCTTAAATTTCCCTGTAAATATTTTCCAAAATTGTTGGGGTTGCCTGCTTAGTTCTGTTATTCATCAGAAGATAATTTTTTTCTTTTACTAAAGTATATCTATCTGCTTTATCTGTCCTGTGCTTTGCCCTAAAGTCAGAGAGAAATATAGAAACATGATCTTCCAGGATCATAGGGAAAGATCATTCCATGTAGGAAGTTTCTAGTGAAAGTGCAGGTTTGAGTAGTTATCTTTGTATGCATCTTTCAGAAAGCTAGTATTAAATTCACCATAAAATGATTCTGTGAAATGCCTAGAGCAATCATCAAAATCATTACACACCACAAGTATTTTAAAACAGTCCTTTTCTTAGTAGAATACTTTTTTTATGTTTGCTGAGATTTTTTTCAAAAATAAATTGGTCATGCAATTTTAAAAGTGAGAGATAATATAAATTTTATTAAATTTGATGGTTATGAGACCAAAAAGGTTTAAGATGATTTTATATTAAACTCAAACACTAATACTAATCAGAAATTAGCCTGAATACAATCTACCAGTTAGCAAACATAAAAGATTTTTCTTTATGTGCCTCACATCCATGGGGCACCTCCCTTTAGATCAATTCATAACTCATGCTTTTATTATGTCTCTGTTGAAACAGCTAAGGTGTAGATTTCCAGTAAATTAAAAAATGCCACATATTAAAACTCTTGAGTGTCATAGCTGATGCCACGATTTTGTTCACCCAGAATTCCATCCAGACTGCACCCAGCCAATATTTTAGTGACTCTCCTGGGTCTCCAAAAAGTCCATAATACAAACCAGGGTGTTCTGAGGTAGAATTAATTGTCTTCACAGTGACCAGTATGGAGTTGTGTTTTGGATCTGTGCTGAACAGAGGGATCATAGCATGGAGATGTTTTTGTTATTGCTGAGCACGGCTCACACAGGGAAAAGGCCTTTTCTGTTTTTCATACAGCCATGCTGGCGAGGAAGTTGCTGGTGCATGAGGGGTTGGGAGGAGACACAGCCAGGACAGGTGACCCCAGCTGACCAAAGGGATATTCCAGACTACAGGAAATCATGTTCAGTATAAAAAGTGGGGGGAAGGAGGAGGGAGGGGGAGACATTTCAGGGAAGTATTGATGTTGTTTGTCTTCCCAGGTAACCATTATGTGTGATGGGGCCTGCTCTCCTGGAGATGGCTAAACACCTGGGAGGCAGTCCACTCTTGGGTGGACTAATTCCAGTGAATTAATTCCCTGTTTTGCTTTGCTTGTGTGAGTGACTCTTCTTTTCCCTAATAAACTGTCTTTATGTCAACCCATGTGTTTTCTTATACCTGGGCAAGGTATCAACATTTTTTTTTTTTTTTCCTAACACAGATGAAGCTTCTAAAGCCTAAGCCTTCTCTGAGTGAGAGGAAAGGGACAGAGTGAATGTAGAGAAGACATGGCATGAGATGCAAGTCAGTGAAGAGAGAGAGTTGAGTCCTAAATGGGAAAAAAGAGTGAGGAGTTGCCTCGTTTGGCTGGACTTCTCTTGTGAAACCATGGAGAGTGGACTAACCTTCCTTGTAACATGTGAATGCTGTTAGGGGGACACAGAGATCTAGTTACAGTTGTGGACTATTGTAACTGGAATTTAACAGAGAACTTTGAACAGAGGAAGATAGAAAGTGGTGTAAAGCCCTTTGCTCCCAGGGAAAAGAGAGGCCTCTGTTCCTTGAGATGAAGATGATTTTCAGGAAATAGAACAAGAGAATCTTTGTTTTATACTAGAAGAGACATCCCTAAGTGGTACCCTAAAATAAGCAGACATGACCCATATGCAGTGTTGGGAAAGCTGCTAATGGGAGGGACTTCACAGAAGCAGGTTCCTGGGCAGCTGTTTTTGTGAGAGTTAGGACCCACATGAGAACTGTTCTGTGTTGTCAGTGGGGAAATTCCATGGAAGCTGGGAGACTCCTCTCCTAAAGTACTCATGAAAGACTATTTTAAAGTTGTGAAACTGACTGAAAATCACAGGTTTTGTCTCATTGTGTCGTTAGTAGGAAAGTGAACACTTGGGAAGAGGAAGAGGAGTGTTTTGAAAGTTTAATTTTGATTCTTATTTTCTTCTTTTATTGTGTGTTAATGAATCTATCTTTGTACCCTTTATGTTTGGCCTACTTGTTTTTCTCCTAATCCTATCTCACAGCAGAAAAAACCCTCAAACCACTGCACTAAATTTGGTAAACAGAATTCAGGAAAGATGAAACCATTACAGAGGCAAAGACCTGGTATCAGATGCTGTTAAGGGGCTCCAGAATAGCAGGGGGAGGAGTCCCAAAGGAAAACTTGGAATAAGCAAGAGCAGCAAGCTTAACAGTCATAGCCCATACTGGAAATATAACAGTTCTGGTCTACCTGATGGATCTTTCAAAGCCATATTATCTAGGAAAAAAACTAACTTGCTTCCTACAAAGTTCCAAAATACTAGTATTTTTCTTCTTGAGAAGTAGAAATTATTATCAGCAAATTGAAATAATGAATAATATAAAAAATATAAATCTGACAGAAAGTATAGAAAATACTTTCTTTCATTTCCAATTTCTTGTCTCTCATCTTTTTATCCCTTTTTGTTTTTTTCTTCTCCTTACTTGGCATTTGTCTTCTGTCATACTTGCAGTTTGATTTCTTCTTTTCAGCTTTGGACAACAATATTACAATTGGTACTCATAGCTGAACCTCTCCAAATGCATCACATAGCTGAAATATTGCTCCAAAAACAGAGTGCTCATTGTCTTTCTTACAAGTAAATGTCAGAAGAATATAAGCTGTGTGTCAGCCAGGGTCAGACAAGAACATCAGACCAGTCTTGGGAATGGAGCATATACCCTACAGGTATTCTTATGAGGATTTTAAGATTTTATTTATAGATTAGGCACTGGGCATTTCAATGTTTTGCTTATTGCTAGTGAAATGCATTTATTACTTTATTTTCTTTTATTATTACAAACCATGCTGTATTAGTAGAAGGTGTATAGCAAAGTCTAGAAAGGATGTATTTGTCTTTTTTTTACAACAATGCTATTTATATAAAAATTAGTGTAAGTACATGGGTTTAAAAAATGCATATACATATCCTTTTATAGAAGTGACCATGAGTTTTCATAGCTTTATGATCACTTCTTTATGTATTTATTCAGAGGTTGGTAAAATAAAATACGGAAAACAAATTTAGAAGTCTTCAATTGGTTAAAAGAAGACCATCCTATTTTGTATGTATCTTGATAACACTGGATATTTCTCTCCAGGATTGCAAAAATATAAAACTTCATCATATGAATGATGAAGTTTACCCAGAAATGCACAGTCTTAGAAAACATTTCATAAGCATTCTAAACATGAGTGGTGTGGATACAGACACAGCTGTGAGACAGTTCAAAACTAACAGAATTCTTCACCAGCTGTCAAGGTATCTACGCCTTGCATTCACAGTACATGAAGCCTTAAGAAAACCCAAAAATCCCGAAGAAATTCCTCTTCCCAGCCCCCTCGTCACTCCCCCCCCTCGCAAACCAACAAATTTCTTCCAAGAAAAGATTTATTCAGTATATTCACTGAATGTTAGAAGGAAAGCAAGTTTTCACTTAAAAAATAAACCTCCACCACCTATCTTTATCTTAGTTTGGATTTCTGGGGCAGATGTGTCATAGAATTAAAAGCAAACAATTATATTTCATCGTTATTTTAAAAAATTCCAACAGCCACCAGAACACCAATACGTGGGTCAAAATGTTTATTCTCACTAGCTTTTTTCATGAACACTAATTATTTTAGGTACTCTGCATCCTCATGAGATCTTTTAAAACCAATAAAAATATGTTATCCAAACACAAGAGCTAAAAGAGAGATGATTACATTTAACAACAAAACTGCTAATGTTCCTAAATAAATGATTTGTTAAAAAGCACTAGGTTATTTTATGGCACATTGCAAAAAGAATGATACTATTTTTTTTCCATTTCACATCAATCATTCCTACTTTTGGTGTCAAACTAGTGCAGTTTTAAAGCTATATCTGTTTGCTGGTAAAAGCTCTAGACTCCATAAGAGGTGAATTCCCTTCTTATCTATTTTCTTTAATAATCTAAAAGTATGACTGATTCAAATGAATTAAATGCCATTTACTCTCCTTCCTCATCCAACCCAGTGGAATCTCAACTATTAATCTTCTGTCATATGACAAAAGGATGCCAACAACATATTTTGCTGATGAGTTCCAGAACAAGAGATATATTTTTATCACTAGTAGATCTTCAAAAGACAAGGGAGAAACAGGAAGAGCTCCAAGTTAAACTAGACCAGGAAAACCTTGGCTTCCATCAGGAATGGAAATGAAAGCGAGGACACATCAGGAAAAAAACGCACAATGGAATATGTTTAATTCTCCACTGACCCACAAATTTCAAATTTTTAATTTTATAGATTCAGGAAATAGTACTAAAACCAGCTAATTTACTGATAAAGAGTACCAGATTTGGAGGAAGAGAATTCCTTTCCCTTCCCATTTATTGTGGTATATCCACAGCTCATTTAATGTTTTGTTGTTTGGGGGTTTGGTGAGGGGAATGTTTTGTTCAGTTTTTTATTTTTCTAATAAGTGACAATAGGTTGTTTGTACTACATTTTTATTTTTACTTTGGTCTTTCAAAAATACCTTGTATAAAACGAAATATCTACTATAACTTGCTGGACATATTTTTTTCTTCTGGAGTAATTCAATCTAAAACTCATCAGTTCTTTTGAACAGTATGAGGTACCAAAGAGCCATAAACTCAGAGTCCTGATGATCTGAAAGACTGAATATTATCAGCATCTGTTAATTCAGGTGACTGCTTTAATATCCCATATCATTTATAATGAGAAAGTAAAAATTTCACTGTCATTCAGGTCTGAAGTTACCACCTTTAATTATCAACTCTGGGAATACCTCTGAGTAGGTCAGATTTCTTAAAAAAGAGATTAATTTCAACTCAGTGGTTCTCAATATTTCAATGTAAATTTTGAGGTCTGTTTAAGGTATCATTTCCTCTCTGTGAAATGAACCCAAATCAGTCTTTATCAAGAAGCATTTAATTTGTCTCTATATGTATATATTCCCTATATTTGTTTAATCACTCTATAGAAATAGCAGAGGGCATGTAACTCTGCAGCCCATCACTAATGGGGGAAGACTGCCTTAAGTTTGATGCCTTATGAACAGGACAAGCAGTAGCAATTAAACTCATACAGAGGAACTGAGACAAAAAAGGTCATGGAGGGGAAACAAAAACAGCTATGGAAATGTAGAGTCATCAAAACATACATCTGCCATTACCATGAAGTAGCTCATTTCACAGTCTAAATGCTTTTCTTTCTGTCACAATTACAGAAAAAATTTACTTGTAATTGATAGTGAATGCTCACTGTCTTCAGCCCTTTAAGTGTTGAAGTTACCAACCTGACAAAAGCCAAAAGGCCCATACTGGAATTTGCTTGGGCAAATAGGATGTACTCAAGGTTAAATGCTATGTGCCATCAGTACCCATGGGGGTATGACAAGAAATTTTCTGAAGTATTTCACAGGCATGGTTCTGTGAGAGCACCATCTGCTTCCAAATCAGTGGATTACTGTTCCAGGTACAAACTATTGCGTGCCAGAAACTTAGCTCTGGGTTACCTTTATCTGACAGTACTGCCCACCACACACCCATAAGCACAGACCATATCACGAAACAAATGAGAAACAGACTAACACCACAAATCAAAACTGTGCAATAACCACACTGATTATCAAAATGAACTCAGGATGTAAATGCAGTTTAAAAAATTTTAGGAATTTTAGGAACCATTGACTCCAAGGAGGCACCCAAAATTCCAAATGAACTAGTAATATTTAGGAATATGTTTTTAACTAGTTATGGTTTTGGCATGACTTGATACATTATGGGTCATAAAATCATAGAATGATTTAGGTTTGGAAGCAACCTTCAATATCATCTGGTTCTAACCCTCCTTGCCATGGTTGATAGCACCTTCACTAGACAATTTGCTTAGCATCCCATCCAACCTGGCCTTGAACACTTCCAGGGATGGTGAATCCGCACCTTCTCTGGGCAACCTGCTTCAGTGCCTCACCACAAAAATAATTTCTTCCTTTCTAAACCTACTGTCTTTCAGTTTAGAGCCCTTTGTTCTATTGCTATAGGTTCTTTTTAAAACATTTCTCTCCACCTTTCTTCTAAACCCCCTTCAGGTACTGAAGTCTGGAAGGCTGCTCTAAGGTCTCCCCAGTCACAAGAGTTCATATTCATAAATGTATCCCTAAAAAACTATTTCCATTTATTTTGTTATGGTAACTTCTCAAAAGTACTCAAGGTGCCCAAAATGAAAGTGGTTATAAAATTGTTTCTCTCATCATTGTGTAATCCAGTGGGAAAAGGAGTGGGAAGAAGCAGCACATCTGATTTATATACTTTGCAATTTTTTGCTCCAGTAAAACCTTTTGTGGAAGTTATGGCACAGGAAAATGTCTCCCCTGAGCTTTTATACCTGCAAGCTGTACAAAAACAAATGCACTTTGCACTGGATGTCCGGCACTCTTTAGTCCAAAGACAGGGCCTCTAGGGTACCTTTCCCAGAACAAGGAAGAGACTCTCAAAATTAAGTGCTGGCTGTATACAGACCAGGATCCAGAAGGTGTAATCTCATTTCTGGAGGTACTGCCACCTGTTATCACTGTTTCTCATCAGAACTTGTACATTGCATACTCAGAAATACATGTTGGCATGTTTAAATGAGATTGTTTTTCTGTCTACGTATTTGGTAGAGGGTCATCCTGTTCTGTCGTTATATGTCAGATAAAATCTTTTTCGTGTTTGAGGATTCTTGAGAGGTTTCTTTGTTTGCATGTGCAATAAGAATGCTTAAGCATAATTTCTTATGTCTTTTTGTCCATATAGAAAGCATGTAGCCTTACTGAAACTGCACTTCTTTCTCCTCACCGAGGGAAGACCTGTCCTTGATGTGTCACTGCTCAACCAAAAACCCCTACTGAGTCCATGGTGCAATGGAAACCACACAAGTATCCAGATCACACTGTGCACAGTCCATTGATTTACAACCAGACCTCTAACACTGAGGTAAAGCTGAATGTGTGGGGTGACCCCTATGCTAGGTGTGCAGGTACCAGAACAGGAGGATTTCCTCCTTGCACAAGGTAAAAGTGAGGTTTTGTCATACCATTGAAAACTCAGGTTCTTCCTCTAAATCAGTATTTTATTGAGATTGTCATCATGTGTAGGGAGGCTAAAATAATTTCAAGGGTAAAATATATAAGCATTTTGGCTGTAAATCAAACAGCATTAAGTCTATAGAAGTAAAATTGGAAACATGAACTCCAGCTGATCAGAAAAAAACCAAATGAACCTAGAATACCCTGAAGATTCATATTGACTGAGTAAATCTCCTGACTAGGAATCAGCATGGTTTTGCTTTTCTTTGTGGTGGGATATTGAGACTGGAGGACTTAGTTTACTCAAACATTTTTTAATTATATAACATATACAATCACAAGCCAGCAGCAAACACAAATCTCTAGTTTCCCATTTACATCTCTTAAAATGCCTTTTCTTCCTTCCCTGCTCTGCTATGTAATATTATTTAAATAATCAGACTCTTCTAGCCAAAAACATCAGTGTTACAGTACCAGTCAATATCTTTATGCTTTAAATAGCACAGGTTAAGGGACTATGACATTTCCTAAACACTGTGCCTCTTCTTTTAAAGCATGCTTTCATTATAATCAAAGTACACTGTCCTGATACCATTCTTTTCTGTCATCTGTATGTTATAAGTTTTCCATTCTATCATCATGTTAAATAGTTTTCGGAAGAGGTTATATAAAAGAGAATGCAAATATCTTTTTTTTTTTCTCAGCGTGGATTTTAAAGCAATCAGTTTTGCAATAAACAAGAGACTCTCTTGATAAGAACTGTTAGTATTTGTCAGGTATATTTCCCTAAAAAGAGTTGACTTGATATTAATAGCAATCTGTCGTTCTCCCTATCAATCAGGAGTTGCAATCAGCCACAAACACACCCTCTAGTTCTCCTTCAATCAGGGAAACAGTGCAGAAACTCAACAGCAAGTATTTAATAAATGCATAAAGGGAAAAATCAATTGGAAACTGTTGGGGCCACACCATGATACCTTTATTTTAACTAGAATTTTCCTTTCTCTGTGAGCAGTTTTATCATTTATCAGGTTTGTCAAGCATTCGCACAAGCTGCCTGGCTGAGTCACCATCCCTGAAGGTGTTTAAAAGATGTGTGGATGTGACACTGAGGGACATGATTTAGTGGTGGTCTTGGCAGTGCTGGGTTAATGATTGAACTCCTTGATCTTAAAGATTTCTTCCAAGCAAAATGATTCTATGATTTTCTGTAGGGCTTCATATGTGGGAATGAAAACTTAATCTAGGGCCATCATATTTAGGGCTGAGTGTTTTGGGAAGTTTTAGGTTCACAGTTATTAAGAAAAGGAGAATTAGTGTTCTTAGCACTAATGAAAATATATCTTTTTTCCAAGTGTTTTCTGGGAATGGCAAGGTAGGTTACCTCTCAGAGCTTTCCAAACAAGCTCTGCAGCAAAGCACCAGAGCAGACTCCCCATTTCCCAGTATTGAGGTATCATTTAAAAACACCATGAATTTTAAACCAGGAAGCTTTGGGGTTTCTTTGAAGAGCTTAAGACATTAGCAAAACAGATTGTTTCTCCTGATGGCATGCTTTAAAAAGCAAGACACTTTCAAAGTGTTACTGTATAGAACAGAATTTCACCTATGAATATGTTTGTAATGCCAAATATAAGCTTCTGGAATGCCTTGCAGATTATCCTTCATTATCAAGGAGACACTTTGTTAGGTAATACTAAGGTTCCATTCTCAGGACCCCATGCTTTGATTCCCCCATGGGAAATTTCATCCTGGGATCGAAAATCCCATCAAATATTTGTCAGTATTTACAATCATAGAATTGTTTGTGTTGAAAAGGATCCTCAAGACCAATAAGCCCAACGGTTAATCCAGAAATGGCAAGTGCATCACATTAACCATATCCCTAAGTGTCACATCCACATGTCTTCTTAATTCCTTCAGGAATGGTGACTCAACCTCTTCTCTGGACAGCCTGTTTCAAAGCTTGAAAACCCTTTAGGTTATTAGAAATCAATAGTTTGGGGCTTTAGAAACAATAACCCTTAGGGAGTAAAGATTTATTTTTTTTTTTAACCAGGAGGATTGTCTTAAAACAATATAATAAATTCATACTTAATAAGACACATCCAAGAATCAGGAGATTTTTTTTTTAATTTGTCTGAAACATAAGATGCAGTAACTATAACCTTGACTTAAAGTCCTCAGAGATGCCTGGGGACATTTTTATTTGCTCTAATTTGGGAAGTCCATATTAATACTGATTTCATTGCAAAATTCTTGCAATGATCAGAAATATCTACATATTCCTTAAAAGAAAGAAAATAATTTTGAAGTCAAAGCATTTTAAACCAGACAATTTTTAGATTGATTTCCTGAAAAATGCAAGATAGAAATGTTACTTTTAAGATATGGCTGCCTGCAGCACAATTTTGTACTCCAGTTGTTGCCTGGTGAATTCACTGCCCAACAAAAAAGCATCTAATAAAGGTCTAAAACATCTAAGCTGAAGTATTATACCTTTGGTGATACCAGAGGATGTTATTCTTGAGCTAATTCATTTTATGACATCAGAACAGGAAAGCATTTTAGTGTTCAGAGTGAAAAAGATGTTCTTTGGTAACTTTGGAAGCAAGAGTAGAAGGAGTGCTAAGCTCTAAACTGTCACCTGAGTTTGGGTAAACTATAGACCACTAGTTCTCCAGGAGAAATGTGGAAGATGAGTTACAAATGTTGTATGTATATGTATATGTATATGTATATGTATATGTATATGTATATGTGTGTGTATCTAAACATTAAAAATTTGAAGTTAAACATATATTCTGCTGTGAATACAGCAACACAAATTTTCGTTTGTTTAATGTTAGGTGTCCACTTAATATAATTCTTCCTATATTTGATAATTCTTGAAGGCTACCAATGATCTTCCTATATGGCTCTTTCAAATACTAGTCAAATAAATATTCTAGAAAAGATTTAGGGTTGAAGTTGCTTTACTACTTTTGAGCAAAAGATACAAATGCATGACAGAGTTGTCATTAAAGAACTAGAATATACCGGAAAGGGAAAGAACTAAAAGCCAGGAAAAGAATTTTCATATGAAGCATCAGACCCAAGTAAAGGAGATTACACTGACATTTTAACATTAAATACCAAATCTTAAAAATATCAGATCAATACTGCTTTGATACCATGCTAATTAAGTGACTTTCTAAATTATAATTATATTTAGTAAGAAATTTAAGTCTCATGCTTAAGGTATCAATACAAAATTATTTCAATCTGTATTTTAATCATAACATCATATAGATCTTTCTGCATTACTTATTAATCATAGTAATAACCTGTAAACTTAAGTCAGTCATTAAGCTGTTCTGGTAAGTTATGATGAGCACATTCTTTTGAAAACACTACATAAAAATACAATAATTTAAGAGATTATTTTACAGGAGTCATACAGGATGACCTATTCTACTTAGCAAGTATACTCTTCTAGGAAGACATAGGCTATTCTGCACTACTATTTGTCTTTCATGTTTTCTTTTCATCTGTTAGGCAGCTAAGAAGAAAATATGTTTTTATCTCTGCTCTTGCTTTCCTGGTCTCAGTGTATTACAAAAATCATATATATTATCAATTATATGTATTTAAATATTCAAAATGGTTTTACTTAATTCTGAGACACAGGATCTGAAGTTCTGGATATAGTGGTAGCACCAGGAACTCACCCTACACTTTAATTGGGAAAGTACTTTCAGTCTCCCCCAATGTCATTGAAATGCTCCAACTTGATGAAAGGTAAGAGCCAACAATATCACTTTACAAGCCTGTAATACTCCACTGTAAGAAAGTGTTATTCTTAGAATGATATTTTTTTGTTCTAAGGCAGCTAATGTCAACTGTGCAATCTAATACTAGAGACAAGTCACAAGCATATCAAAGTGATTATACCGTATCCAGAAACACCTAAACCCAGAGGAAAAATTTTATTCCTTTTAGCTCTATGTTCTTTTTAAAATAATTTTTAAAATTGTCATAACTTCAGGAGCTTTAAAAATAGCTCATTTATTTAAAAGTTGTATCATTTTTCTGTAAAAATTATGGTTATAAATGTGGTGTACTTGGAGGACAGCGTTATCAAAAGACAAATAATGCAAAATAAAATATGGTGATTGAAGTAAGAATCAAAGCCTATGAAGTCCAGTAAAACAGGATCAACATTTAATTAAATTTAATTTCTTATTCTGGAAGTAAATGATAAATAGCATTCATGTATTTTACAATGATTTAAATCATGACACATTCCCATATTTATGTTGTTATCAAGCATGTCTAGACATGGCTGCAATGAAGTTCTATGTTTTACCCTCTTAATTAGGGCTTTCTGCTCTGCTTTTGCTAACAGCTCTGGCAAGAGTAATTTGCTATAATCAAAATCAAACATATGCATAAAACTTCAATTAGAAATTTACCATCTTTGTGGGAATACAGTTTTTGCATTTAAAAATACTGGAACTGAATTTAACTTATTGTTTGTAATTTCTATTAGAGGGATCCAATTAATAGACTGCCAGAAAAGTTACCAAACAGACAAGCCAAGAACTAATGATTCGTTTTCTATTGAGTCAGTAATGACTGAGTTAGCCTAAAATAGCTCATATTTTTAGCATGACAAGCATCTAGGTATAAATCAAAAGTAAAAAAATTTAAAAACAATGCAAATGAAATATAGAGTTCCTATCAAATTTATACCTTTCTATGGTATGAATATGAAAACATGCTTTTTGTTCTATATACAACATTTTCATACTGGAAATTCACAATTGAACACTCCTTTTTCCTCTCTTCCTTTTTTCTTTTCCATGTATATATATATATATATATATATACATGGAAATATATATATATATATAAAATATATATATATTCTTTCTTCTTTTCGTTCTTTCTTTCTTTCTTTCTTTCTTTCTTTCTTTCTTTCTTTCTTTCTTTCTTTCTTTCTTTCTTTCTTTCTTTCCCAAAACCACAGAGAAGTCTCAGAACGGTATAAACAAGTCTCTTTCACCCTCCATCATCATTCACTCAGCCTGCTGATCCCAAACTGAAGTGTTGGACACACAAAAAGAATATCACTTTTCAGATGCAGACTGTCAATTTAAATCAAGTGTCAAGCAACACTTCCCACAGACTGTAAACCCAGGAATATTTGAAGAAAAGGACTCCTGGAAAGGAAACAAGCTTTGATTCCTCTTGGAAAGGAACGAACTTAGACTCTTTGCCTTTGAAGTCTGATTCTTTTCAGATGAAGTTAATACAGAGGAACATTCTAAAACAAAACATGTTTTGTAAGAGAACCCAATGAATTCAAACATCTTGGGTAGGAAGAAACCAGATTTTAAGGTAACAAAAGGTTTTTTCATGTGACAAGAAAGAAACTGGAGGTTAAAATGAGCTTGGGTTACCAAAATTGTGCAGAGCAGTTTTGTGGATGTTGTTGGTCTTTGCTGCACAGTGGGTGCGTACCCTTGCAAATGTACCTACCACTGTGTTTCTTCAGTCAATAACAGCAAGCAGATCATTTCAGGAAAATTCATGTAAAAGGAATACAAAAGAAGGATTCTTCAATGAAATATTAATCTCCAAGGCCACCTCAGCCAGCTTGCCAGAACTTTTTTAAAAGAAGAAACTTTAATAGCAAATATGTCAACAATTTTCTACCAGATATTTTAAGCCTTGAGCAAAAGAAACAAACACCCAATATGGTGGCTAACAATTTTAAAATGGACTGAAAATCCACAATAGAAAAGTGGGGACCAAGTTTAAGCTTGTGAAAATAGCATACACAGAGATACTCTGGACAAAAAGTTGTGGGGACAAAAATGAAGAGGCTGATCTTTCCTATGAAACAGAGTCACTGACAGTAATGGAGTTATTTGGACAAGAATTATGTGGACTTTAATGGATGCTCAGATGTCTCCATCACACAAAAGAATGCGTATTTTTATACATATCAACATGCTAACAACCTCATCTAGAAACATGCACACACAATCTTTTCCTCTCAAGTCTTTTGTTATCAATAAAATATAAAATATGCTTATGAGCATAAAACTTGGAAAATTAACCCTTATTTTAACTTTGATGGGTGTGTGTGCATGAACAGTATGTAATCTTTATTCCTTTTTCCTTGTCTTTTCCTATATATGTCTTTTCCTTTATTGATAACTAGAACATAAAAGTTGTGTTGCATTTTAAAAGGCAGGTGTCCTCATTTATCTGTTTCAAGCTAAAAAGCCTTCATTTTTTACTCTAGGGCAGCTGTCTATAAACATGCCAGTATGTTTCTGCCAAAAAGCTCAGATATCCTGGCCAAGTTTCTTCTAACTGTGACACTCTGTTCTAGCAGCTCAAACCACATACTTTGTAATAGGTAGAGCTTGGTGGTGATAACTTTAAGCTCTCTTTAAGCTCTTTAAGTTAGGGGCAAGATTTTAGATCAAAAAACCATTCATTTTCCTAACAGGGAGTCATTTGGTTGTTACATATGGTCTTGCATCATCCAAATCTTTATGTTGCTTAATGACTTTTTAGATCACACGTGAAACTGATCAAAATATGGAAAATGTTTATAGAAAATTTTACTTTCTGGGTCTTTCAGCATGAGGATCAGGAAGATTTTAAGTCACGAAAAAAAAAAAAAAGGACATTCAGTGGAAAAGTATTGTGGGATGAAGCCTACCTGAAACTGGTGCTCAGGTAAGTAAAACCTTGACTACATCTGCCCAAGTCTAACATGTTTGATGATTCTGGTTTATCCTAATAAAGCAAGTCACATTCAGTCAGTTGCTGAAGGAAAATCTTTCTCAAAAGCTCTCCACTCTGCCTGCCCCTGTTTAACTGTTCATTACAAAGAAACAATGATGAACAATGAATATTGAAAACTTATAAATGCTCATATCAGATTTTATGAAACTAATAGCTGCTTGGAATAGTTATGACAAAGAAATTTTGCTTGGGATGATCAACAAGGCCATGGGCTGCTTATGCTAACTGCCTAGATTGAATAGAGAAGGTTGATGTCCAAGAATGAGCAGAAGGCTGAGCCAAGTCCACTGTGCCTAAAGGGCTGGCTGCCAGCTAGGAGCCAGACTCACCAACTACCCGGATTTCCTCTTTCCCAAAATGTCCCCTTTCCCCAGATCCACGGTTCTGGTTACTGCTACCACTGCACATATAGACCATTTGATGGTTTATATTGGTTTTATGTCTGTGAGTGTCGAACAGAAGTTATTAAACACATGATTGCCCAACCACCTTTTCTATATTACTATAGAGATTTTAGGTTACTGAGATGTTTAGTTCTGTTTTGTTCTTTTGGCTACCTCAGCCCTAAATTTCTCATGTGGCTGAATCAGACCTTCATGTCGCTCTCTGCCTTTCTTTATAACTTTGGAAAATTTACATCTTGATTGAGTGGCATAAAGTATTAATTATCATAATATTAACATTAATTAAATATTTCATGTCTGTGCTCTATTAAGATATTGCCTCACAACTCTGTGTTCAAAACTCAAAGTTTGCTCTCATCCTTAGGCCAAATTATATTTATAACATGATATAGCACTCCACACTAGATAAATTTGCAAAGAGACAATATGCGTTGTATAATTTTAAGGTGACATGGATTTAAAAGTGTGTAAAACACAGAGGTAAAAGTCATTTTTAATAATGCATACATTTTTCTTATTACTTTATTTAAAATTTATCAGGGTTAATTATTCTTTTGTTGCCTCTGACAAGGTTAGATAAAGGGTAAAATAAAAGAGTAAAAGGTAAAGATAAATTTCTTTATAAAGCTATTTGACTTTTCCAAACTTCGGCTTGTATATGTGCAGAAAAATTGCATGACGTGTACTTTATCTGCTCATTTGTTTGGTTTTCTGTTTAACAAAAAAACCCAAAACAAGCCCAAAGAAAAACCCAAACCACACCCCAAAAAATCCCTTAAAAGCCAAACCAAACCAAACCAAAAAAAAGCCAAACCCAACCAAAATCCCTCAAAAACCAACCAGCCGAACAAAGAAAAACAAAAACAAAAAGAAAATAAGAAAAAAAAACAAACAAAAAACCACAAAAAAACAACAAACCAAAAAAACCAAACAAAAAAATCCCCAAACAAACAAAAACGAGCAAGCAAAAAAACAACAAGAACAAAATAATCATTTTGCTATATTCAATATGGCAGAGCCACTTGAGGACAAAGATATCGTTCAATGCTTTCCACTGAAGTCAGAACAGTGACTTGGGAAACTTCTAAAGAATTTCTTCTTTTTCAGTGTCCCTTTCTTAGCAGAGAAATGGAGGTAGAATAAAATTAATTGAGAGAAACAGGTAGCATAATCAAATCATCACTTTCTGCTTCTGGAAACCACACTGACTTTATTCATCTCTGACTGGTTTACAGTTCATAGTCCTTCATGATCCATTTAAGCAATTTATGATGTGCAAAGTTTTCAACTTTACAATTAATAGATCAGAGCTGGTGAAATCTAAATATTCCCAAATACAGCAAAATATGTATTTTATGTGTGATTTTCATGAATATGTGGAATTAGAAGGCTAACTGTATCTGTAACTTCATTTGAATAAATTATGTCATAGTTTTAGACAATTGTGGTTTCAAGCATGTCTCAACATCTTGAATTATGTTCAAGGTTGCAATGCAAGTGAGCAAAAAATTTAATTCAGTTCCCAAATTTCTGAATTCCAAGCAAGCTCTTTAAAGTATTTCAAAATTAAATTTTATTGTGTCTATGCAAATTTAGAGTAAAAACAAGACAGCTTTTTCTGATATTTTTAAAATTCACCTTTTTTATCCCAGACAATCAAAAAATGCAGTAGTTCAAACCATAATAGGTGCATTGTGCCATGCATATCACATCTATATTATATTTTACAGAAAGTACAATTTTGTTGTTTTGCTATTCTGTTACTCTAAAAAAATTCCTAAAATATCTTTAATATTGCTTCTTATATATTTAACAGAAAGGTGATGTTCATACTAAAAATACGCACTCAGTTTTGTATATGGATGTTTCAACTCCTTTTCTTCCTAACACTACATGCTGTGCATGCACAATATTGGAATTTAACAGTAATATGCCAAAGCATTTAATTCCCTGGGAATTCCTTTGCAATAGTGAGATTTGTCTACTTACTTCTTTGGCATAAGTCTCCAGCATTAACAATTGTTATAACAAAAGAAGGAGCAAGAAAAGGGCCAGTTTGAGCCTCTAAACATCACACATTTCCAATACACAGTGCATTTATTTCTTACTCACTAGAACTGACATGGTGTATGAAACCTAAAGGATGTGTTTGCAAATGACTTTCAGAGAAAGTTGAATATGTAATCAAAGTTATTTATGAACTTGCTGCACCAGAACTCTCTTGTAGTAGCATGAACTGTATTCTTAGTCAAAAAAATGTCACTGATACAGTTCTCCACAAGAAGCCTCTCTAATGTAAATGCCTTTGTCAGCATGTGATATAGGAGAGAAGGAACATGACAAACGGGAGGTTTTGGTTATCACAGCTCTCAAGAAAAACATGAAAGGCAGAAGAGTTTTTACAGACACAGTCAACAAAAAGACACTAAGACTAATGTATTCAAGTTTTGTAAAGATGTTGCATATGTAACTAATGCAGTATAGTAATTCTGAAATAAAACATAAACAGGTGGAAAGCACAAATTAGGGTCAGGAAAAAACCAAATACAACTAACAGTATAGAAAAATATTCATGTTAAAACCTACAGAAATATATAGGCAAGAATTCATAGACAATTTACATCAGATGTGACAAAGGTTATTGCATTATTGTTATTTTCTCAACACCATAGAATTGCTGTGCAGTTCAGTTTAGGGGGGCATCCCACTTGTTCTTTTAAAAAACCACTTCCAAAGTCATTGATATTTTTTGCTTCAAATAATTTGTAATTTCCTTTAGTTCAGAAAAAGAGGGGAAGAAAATTTTCCAAAATTGATCCTAATAACATTTACCTGCAAGAAATTCAGAGACAACTTGCTTACTGATAATCACAAGAAAAATTAGCACAAGCCCTGTGCTATATGCATTAAAACCACATGTAATAAAAAAAATAACCAATGACTAATTGCTTGTGTTTGTGGAGTAAAACTCAGAAACCTAATTAATCACACACACAGGATTAAACCTTGCCTCCTTTTACCTTCCACTCTTGACTTTAATCTCTGCAAGCTAAATCTATTTTATTATTATAATGACAGCTCTGATTGTTGTATTGGAATAGCTCAAACAATTGTACAAAGGGAAGAAATTATGGAGATTCTCTCTCCTAAATTTTTTTATTAACATGGCTCGATTTGCAAAGGTTTGTGGCTTCCTGGTTTTGACTGTCAGTTTACAAAGCCCAAAGATTAAAAAGCAGTACAGTAACCCAAGAAAGAAGGAAAGTTGATATATTTGCTTTTAGAGGGGCCCCTGGCAAGCTATTTACAACAGCTCCAGTAAAAGCAGGAAAATACTGAGCTTCACTTTCTTTAAATATCTCAGGGATTATCCTAACATTCGGCAGGACATGGAAGTATAGTACTGGCTAAAGTATAAAAAACAAAGTTTTTGTATTATGACAAGTGGGACTTAATTTCAACCTTTTTTTTTAGTTGGAATATAGTGTATAGGCAGATGTAATGTTGCAAGAGATTGTCAGCTGAAAAAAGCTGAAGCCATTAAAAAGAGTAGACAATGTGGGAAACAACTGTATCAGTAGGAACAGGCAAGTGCAAAGCAGTTGGATCTTTTCAATTTATGACTTTGCAGGGACAATATATAGGCTTAGATAAAACCTTTTTTTCCATTCTGTGCTCATGTGTAAAATTCGAATTGTAATTCCTGAAGTTAGTATAACGTCCTTATGCACAGTGAAGGAAAACCAGTAATTGGAAATTCTTAGGTTTATGTTTAGGTATTTATTCAGATTAAACTGACCTTTTTGCAATGTGAAAGTCACGGTTGCATTCCTTTTCTAATAATCTCTTGCCATGAGGTATTTCTATCCACCCTTGCTCTCCTTGATATCATATCCAAATAAAAAAAATATTTCTAATCCTTTTCTTCACATTGTTTTTTCCTTTTTCTTCTCCCCTCTTTGCTATTATTGTATTGATTTACTGAGAACTTAATGGAATTTCTGTATCTATCTTCTCTTTTCTTAACACACTATTAGCTCCTTCATCAACTTTTTTCATTTTCTTCTCGTCCTCAGGTAGCATAGCTCAAAGAGCTCATATTTTTACTTTCATTGATACCTGCTTGAATGCAATCATAACATTTACAACAAAGATTTTCCAGAATCTGTATGGCCAGAAGTGCTTGACTGAGAAAGTAACATTTTCATCATGTTATCTTAATATTCTTTGCACAAATCCAATATGATAACTAATACGACCCACCTGCCCACATCAATAACACTTTCCTAAAGACCCATTTTTGCATGACAGTCTGCAGAATGCCCCACAGTGAGTTCCTGTTATTATCTGATTATTAAGTTTATTGAGAGATGGTTCTGCCTGAATTAAGGTGCAAGTGAAACCATATGTTGAAGTCAATAGTATGGATTTTATTTAAGAGAAAATGTGAGGTAGAGAGATAGAAAGAAATAGGAAAAAGAAAGAGAGGAAGAGAAAGAGAGTGACAGACGGAGATTAAGAAGTAAAATAATCACCCCCGCCCCCTGTGGATCCAGTGACATCCCATTGATTCTCTTCCTCTGGTCTTCTTAGTGGGGACAGAAGGGATGAGGCGGTTCCTGCAAAACATATGGATGAATATACAATGGATTAATATATGTTCACGTATACCTGGGAATGTCCAAGCGTCTGCCCTATGGGGAAAGTTTTACATTGTCTTTTGGGACATGCTCTGGATCTGTTGCAACACTTTGGATCATGTGCATTCTTCTGGTGGACTCCCCCTCAAACACAGCCAGAGCTGATTTTCAGCACAACTGCTGAGTTTGGATTTCCTTGTGAATCCATTCCTCTTCCCCAGCCCTGTTTTACTTCTTCCTAGACCTGAGATAATCAGAGAGTAGTGCCACTTTATCTTATTTCAATCTGGTGTCAGGTGGCTTAACTTACTGTCCAAGTTTCCACCAGAAGCATACTCTGGAAGGTGGCCTTTGGTGGTCTCAGATGAGCAGTTTTTTGCACAGTTTGCTGCAACGGGCAAAGTCCTTCAGTGATTCTGACCACGTTTGAACCATTAATTGTTTTAGTCTCTCATAGTTCGCTCACCTGCTAAAGAGTACTCCCTTACTAACAATATCTTCAGGATTCCTGAATTAGGGATCAGGCCTGTGGAAGGTGCAGGCTTTACCATGCTCTCTCAAGGTTATGGATGGGAGACCATGTCTCCAGGACAGGAGACAGATCTTTTATCATTTCACAGCAGTTGCCCTGCCCAGTGTCCCTGGTGGACCTTATGACCCAGTCAATGGCTTCCAAGACCCTCGATTTATTTAGAGACTGAAACTGTGCTCTTGCTCTAAAAATATCTTCACATCAGATTTTTTTTTTTTACCATGATTAGTCTATCTTGGCTTATGCTATTCATTAGGATTTAATACTATCTGTGAATCAAGAGGTCATAAGAAATTATTTTATTACAAGATACAGACTATTCCATCCAAGGTCAGCTCTATTACCTCATATCAAGGAGAAAGAGTGTTATGATCTTGTGTCTCTTATGAGCATTGATCCTTTTAAGTGTTACCACACCAGAGAGAGGAGAAAAAACAATTTTAAACATTGCCCTCTGTAAGACAGGCCAATGAAAGCAGGACATTTCTGTGGCTTCCCTACGACATAAGAGATGCATATCTGGAAAGATATACGCATGCAGCACTTCCATTGCACACCTATGCTGTACAAAATTCAAATTCATAAGCGTGAGGGGAAATTCCTCAAATGCTCAGAATGAACTCACATTGGATGACATCTTATTTGGCCACATAGTGGTACAAAACTATTACAGCAAATCTCAGTAATTTTCACCTGTGCAAAAATCAAACTCTAATAGTGGATTCAAAATACTATGCAAATATATTAATATTACCTTTAATATCATCATGAACAGAATATCAATTGACATAAATGGGGAAAATAATTTTACATAATAAGAATTATTAAACCTTTTAATGCCTCATTACTTTTTGCTATCATTAGATATTTTTTAGTATTTATATTGCAACAGAGGTATGAAAACTTTCTGTAAAATTTGAATTCAAATATACTCTTTTCTGTAAAAATTTGAATTCAAATGTATCCTTTCTGAAAAAGATCTGCTTTTGAATTTGCCCCAAATAAATCATTGATTGTTCTAAATTGAAAACATAATAATTCAGCTTTTGTGCTGTGGATGACACAGAATACCACACAATTTTTCTCCATTTTCTTTCTTCTCAAAGATGGTCCATCTTTACCAAAATGCAGCAGCTCACAGTATCACAGGGAATGTGATGTGATCACTGAGAACTTTAACAGAAATGCAATATGTATCATAGTCCCTCAGAAACATTATGACAGCTTTCAAAATGAGAAATGTCTCTACAGACAGAAGTTGAATTTTGAATGGAAATGTATAACATTTTTATTGCTTGCATTATGATTTGCCATTTGCTCTTTGAGGTCCCCAGTATTCTTTCTGCTTTTTACCATGTCTAAAAGTTTTTGGCATAAAATTATGGACTGTAATAAATATCAAATATTTAATTTAAAATATCAAAACCACGTTAATAGAAGCATCTTCATTTGTACAATAAAACAATCAATAAATGTGCTGATGGTGGGGTAGGATAATTCCTAATAGTAATAACAGAATAGTTAGCAGCATGTAGATTGGGGAACCATTTTTTTTACGTCATTTCCATCCCTGCTATTCTTGTTTATGACAGAGTATCACTTCCCACACAGCAAGCCATTCCTCATGAAGTTGCCCATGGGCAACAGGTGCTGATCTGAGCACAGGTTCCTACTGAGCTACAGGAACCTTAAATCACCTCTAAGTAAAGATTATATAACACTGAACCTAGTATCTTTCCATGCTTCAGGAAGAAAACCCTCACAGAGAGAGACAAGCTGGCCCATCCCCACCTCAGTTGCATGACATCGACTAATCCATTAAATTTCAGGCTACTGGATTTTCAAGTAGTACCATATTAAAGTACTCGATTTGTGTAGTGCCTGTAATGAAATCCCTGCAGTCTTCTGCCAAGTACATACAGGAAAAACAGAATTTCTGTACTACAGCCATAGAGAATGTATATTAATTTCCATTCAAAAGCCAACAGTTAAGATCCCTTTCAACTGATCTGAGGCAAATTCTGACTGGCTATGTTCATATGCACTCATCAGGAAACATTTGAATAGATACTCAGTTGCAAAGCCACAGGATGAAAGATGAACATTCACGGTCGAGTTTCCATGAATAATCCAAGAGAGGCCCATTCTCCAGTCCTCCCAAAGAAGCATTTCACTGAACGTAATTGTCTAGACACAGGCTTCACCTACATTTCTAGTAATGAAAACACTCACTAACATCATGTTATCTCATAAAATGAGAGTTCTCAGCACCCTGAGACTTCAATAGAAACAAGGCATTAGGAAGTGTGCCGACAAACAGTGCATGTGTCTTGCTGAAACTGCCAATGTGCTTTTATTTCGTGCATAACCACAGTCAAAGGAGGAGTTTGCAATTTTCCATAATTTTGTTTGCCAGGAAGCTCTCTTTTAGCTTTAAGATTCTGATTTTAGCTTTACCAATATGTCAGTAATTGAAAATGCTAGCAACATACAAATAAATATGTTGGTAAATTCAGCAAGAACGCCATTTCTTCTTGGCCTTTCACACAATAGTAGTTTTAACCAGATTAGTAATATGAGCAGACCAGAGGAAGAGTCTGTACGTTTTGCAACACTTAATACTTTTTACTGATTTTATGCTGAGTAATGGTATGAAGTTGCTAGATATTGATCACCAAAGACTGCGCACTACACTTTGATTAAAAAAAGTCTAAAGGGAAAATCAGTATTTACTACCAACAAGACCAGAATATAAATGAAAAACATTTTTATTTCTGATATTTAGTGATACTGATTTCTTAGTTTATTGTCCTGAATTACTTTAATTCAGTTCCCTGCAAATATTTTCAATGACAAATTCATTTTCTTTTTGAAACAGTAAGCTTTTTGGCTGATTATTTTGGATTTGTGCTAGACTTTAAGTTTCTGTTTTAGAGTTCTAAAGTTAAAAAAATAAACTTTCGCCTTCCACTCTCTCCCAGTAAGGCTGGAGAGATTTTTCCTGCATCATCTTCTCTGAAATCACAGAATGATGAACAATCATTTAAAAAGAAAACCTGCTGAGAGACACATTCAGAATTGAAATTTTCGGTGTGTACACTTTAGGCTTGGCAGTGTCCCAAACGTCTTGAAATCAGAGGAAAAGTTAAGCATTTTCCTCATACAGAAAAATTATATCTTTAAAATAAAGTCATTCATATTTTTATCCTTGGTCACTTTTTCACTGTGATAGCCAGGAAAATAAACTTTTCCTTGTGTTATTTCAAAAAAGAGGAGGAACTAGTTCTATTAAGATCAAATACAAGGAAATTCACTGCAAAAATACCTGGTGCTCCATGTTAAAAATGCATAGCATTGTGCACATAAATGAAGAGGAATTTTGCAGTTTTCACATATAATGTGTCTCGTTGACAGTAGTCTTGTTCAAGTCAAACTGTGTACCAATAGAGAAGGGAAGTGACTCAAGGTCCATGTAGTCTGTTCCTACTCACATCTTTCCCGTCACCTTTGAATCCACATGAACTCACTCATATCAGACACATTTAAAAGTACAGAAGAAAACCAAGAGATTATAATTTACCATGGAGATTTTCAGCTGGATAAAGGACACGCAAATTAGGTGAACTTCATCCTTTATACAACAATTTTGACAGCTGTAAACCAGTTAATTAGGAAGTGTACAGACACCAGTCTGTACGTCACCTTGTCTGCAGGAGTGCCAAGGCCTATCTTCTTTTGGGCAATAAAAGAGCAGGAGGTAAGATTATTCTTTGGGGAAGTTTTGAACCAGGGAGACAGCATGCCAAGCTCCATTTGTTTTTCTCCTCACAAAACAACCTAACTGTACATCACATCATACTGAAAGATGAACAACACAGTGGCCACTTTCAGTGCATTTTCATCACTTTGTATTTGTACCTCTATCTCATTCACATCAACAACATTGTATTACACGTCAAGTCTCTGAGTCAGTCAGAACTACCTCCTCTTCCCTCCCTTATATACTTTATTATAAGACACTTTAACTTAATGAGAGTCTTAAAAACTTGATATAACTTCATCACTCCCTACAATCCTCAGATACAGTTTTCCAAAGCTCCCCTGTATTTGAAATAAGCATGTTTGTATGGTACCACAAGTCATGAGAAAATCAGTTCTCTGTCTACAGGATTCATAAATAATGCTGAATTCTCTTGCCATTCTATCTTGCAAGATATGGATTGAAAAGTAACAGCTTTTTATGGGAGGACATTACTGCAGGATTTACAGAGACAACCAAAGTGTGTAGGAAGGAAGCAGCAGGATGGGAGATTCAAGATGGTTGTGTAAGCACAAAATCATTTAGTGTTCTATTCTGCAGAATCCAGAGCAACTTCAGTGAACAATTCAAATAGACAGAGGGGCCACTGGACAGCTGTCAAAAGAAGTTCACACAACAATATAGGATCATAACCTCTATATGGTTTGTTAAGTCAGCACATGATCAGTCTGCAACATTCTTGTATGTCCAAGGAGCCCTTACTGGCCTGCATTTCCCAGAGGTATTTGTGCATTTCTTGGCTGAGATGTACATTCTGCAGTTTTAGACAGCAGCACTCTCAGATCCTAAAGTTGCTTCTTTACAAGATAGTTCTTTCTTTATTGTCTTAAAAACATTAGATTGTCATTCAGCTGACAGGACTCCAGGGATATTTTCTGTGTCCAGTAAAGAGAAGAACTATATGTGTTTAGAATATCAACACACTTTTTTATTGTCTTTAGTGCAAAACATACCTCTGCAAATGCACATATTGAATAAGTACCCAGAAAGATTATAAAGAAGCTTCTTTCTTTCTAAACTGAACAATTAACATTCTTTTGGGAGAGATGTCAAAAACTCACTGCACAGAACAACAAAGGATCTGCAAGAGCAATATACCAGTATCCTTATAAGTTCAAGCTTATGATTTCCAGATGCATGAATATAGAGATTACTGACTACAGAAGTTTAACTACACATATTGAGAGAGCTATGTATGTCATAAATTTTAAATAGCTTAAATTTTAAATTTCTGCTTGAAAAGAGATATCCATTAAAGATAAGCAGAAGCCTCATCTACAACTTTCCCTTGGAATATTGGACCACATATTAAGATCTTAGATCATACAGAGCACAATATATAGTTTTTTCAATTATCAGGATCTAACATTAAGGCAAAGAAATAGCTTATGCCATTACAGCTGTAATTCCTAAATGATAACTAAACAAGATATAGTAATATGCTTGCATTTCACATAAACCTATTGTAATTTACTTATAATATACTATAATCTATATAAACACATTCTCATAAATTTAGGTTTAAACAGAGTATTGATTTAATAACATCTTTAGAGGAATAGTGAACACCCTTTTTTTCTTTCCTCTCTGACCAGACTGCACTAACACATCAGGGTAAAATATATGAAAGTAATAAGGAATACATTATTATTGTTACTTCTTCCAGGTAATCATTTCTTTATCCTGGCCATTCCCTACGGCTGCCTTCAGCCACATACCAAATGGAAGCCAGTATATTCACTTAAGCTCACAATGAAGAAAGATTCAAGACAGTTGTAAACTGCGAGTGTCCTTGTTGTACCTGGGACAGAATTAGTTTTCTTCCTCAAAAGTAGAAGAGTGCCATGTTTTTCATTTGGTACCAGAATAACACTGATAACACACCCAGGTTTCAGTGGTTGATGATGTTGTATATCCACTGATAATGCATCACTCACAGCCTCAGCTCACTTTAAAATTTCAGCACCAAAAATCACCCAACCAAACAACAGCCCAGCCTCCATGCACTGCAAAGGCATAGGTTTCAAGAACTGACATCTTCCCTTGCTTAAAGAGCTGATACAACACAGCTCAGAAAATATGATCCTCATCTGTGTGGCACAGGCCTGAGTGTGTGGAAACTTCTCTTGATGAATAGGAGATCTGGAGAGTTTTCATTAACTCCTTCCCTGGTTTTTTTCTGATTTTACCTAGAAGCAGTGTAGAAGAGCAACACATTTATGTCTAGCAAGTTAATACCATATAGAAAGACCTACTTACATCAATTCTGCAACATACTAAGATAACCACCCTTATGGATGTGCAAATATTCTATAACACTAAATTACTTATATAAAGAATCATTCTGTTGTAAAGACTATTAAAACTAGCTTATAGCACAATTATATATTTTTTTTCTTTTTTACTTTAGTGCTCGCTTTATGGCTGGCATGTAAAAGGCATTTTTCTAGTATATTACAATGGAAGAGAAACTTTTTAATAAACTGGTAAATGCTCCTTTTTCAAACTTCCATGTTCATTTTTTTATACTTTACCTATATAATATCAAGTAAGTAGGACAAACATTAGAAAGAGCAATACAGATTTTATTGAAGAAGTAGACTGTAGAGATTCATATTTTGGGTTGAAAACACCAAACCTTACACTTGACTAAAACAAAAAAATCCTTAAAAAAATTTAAGCATGTTTTTTTCTGTGAATTGGTGAAAGTAATATCATACTTCTCTCTTGTGCAATTTTTTGTATGTGAGAAAAAGAAAATACTTGAAATAGCACTTGGATAATCAAAAGAATTCTAAAACCTCAGAAACTCAAAATCTTCCTAGAAGAAACAAGCAATTTTAGAGACTTTTCAAAGGCTTACCATATAACATTAAGGCAAAATTTCATTTCTATTCAGCTTTAAGGATTTTTTTTTTTAGCTTCAGTTCAATGCAAATGGTCTTAATAATCAATCAGCAAAATTAATATTTATTTTTATTTCATTTAGATTAAAGCATACACATGTCCAAGAGATTTGGAAGCAAAATGTCACAAACTGCCTTTGGACAGATCTTACTCAAATTGGAGATCTATTTTGTCTCCTTCTCCACTTGTAACCTCTCCTGTCCCTACTTGCACAGAAGAAATGCATTTCCTTCAGGTGTCTAAATAAGATAAATATCTGAACAGTGGTCTTTTCAGAAGAGTGAAGACAAGGATGTTATAGAAATTACTGTGGAGGATCGCAAGGGTTGATAGAGCACAACATAGGGAACGGAGCTGCATGTAAAATATGGTGAAAAATTATAATAGAGATAATAACAGTTTTCCTAAATTTCCAGGTACTCTGGCAATATTGTTGCTTTTAAGAGAACTTTTTCTTGAAATAGTTAAATCTCTCCAGTTTGAATAAGCCTTTACATGCCATCTGGCAATTTTGATATTTTAACATCTTCCTCACATATTTTTTGCAATTGACAAAATAGGACTTTGCAAATTACAAGACAGCCAGAAAACATAAATTATGCCCTAATCATGCCTTTGCATTCTATTTGCTATCACTGTCTGTGCCCTACATTTTCCTGCTCTTTAGCTGAAGTGTGCAGCCCTATTCCAAACCACAAGTAGTTTTAACGATCAAATTTCAGCATACTGCTCTTGGTGGTTGGGGTTTGGGGTTGGTTTTGGGTTTTTTTCGTTTTTGGGGGGGGAGGGTGTTTGGTTTTTTAACCTGTAGATTTTTTTCCCCATAAATTGCTAGGAAACTAACTACTGGGTACTTATAGGTACTTAAGAAAATCAGAAGAAGTGGCTGTGGTAAATGTAATGGATAAATTCGTGTATATAATATTGTATCAAAAGTTTGGTCTACTAAAAAGCTGCTCCAGGGTGTCACTGAGATTCCAAGGCCTGTTGTGCAAGTTGTGAAACCACAACATTTGCAACAGAAATGACATGGCTGGACTGGAGATGTGATTTGTTAAAAAAAATATGGATATTGATCTAATACCAATATCCAACTGTGACGGACAAAGACTCTCTAACAGTTTGAAGTTAGAAAGTGTATGTTTATTACGATGACGGGCAGCGTGCGGGATAGCTCCCAAATACACACGCGCAGTTTACAGATGATCACAGGGTCTTTTTATGTACAAAAGTGTTGAATACCCAAAACACAAATGCATATTCATGACTCTGGTCCATCCCATTCCCCGCTTCGTATGGTAATTAGCCAAAAAGCAATTAAGCATGCGTAGTTTGTTCTTTGAAATGGGTCGGTGGTCCTTTTTAGGGGGTGGGGTCTCAAAATGATGAAGTAAGATGCACTTCCTCGCTTTGCCTTTTTAACCTTTTAGTGTTGGTGACACCTGGATCCTGTTTTCTCAAGACTATCTGATTTATGATCACATTGTGTTCTTGGAGTCTATTGATTAAGTTGACAGGTCTCCTGATTTATCGGTTCCTTAAATCCGGCTTATGTTAAAAAAAGGAAGTTTCAATGTAAAAGGGGAGTCTACGTCAGCAATGTCTAGTTTAACTAAAGTCCTTTATTCTTAAAGGGACGTCAGCAAGTCCACGTCTACTTTAACTAAAGTCCTTAATTCTTTAAAATTAATATCTCAGATGGCCCATCCATCAGGGATGGGCCTCCACTTCACAGCTGCTCGACATCTGATATCAGTCTTGTTGGGGGATCCTGAGGATGATCAAATCAGCACCTCAAAGGAGAAATCCGGGAAGACTATCAAATCATCTTTTCATACTTATGGGAACCTCTTTCAAAACCTCGTTTGGAAATAAAGAAATACATGAATATTTGGACTTAGTCTCAGGATAAATAGACTGTATAAAAACCGTACACCAAGACCCAGTGTGTGTGGCTGAGGTGGGATGGTACCCTTGTTACTGTCACTCTGCCCACCCAGCATTCAATCGATGTGGTCCGATTTTATTGTGGCTTTTTAACTGGATTTTGGAAAATTGCTAAATAAATTATTTTATTTTGGGTTGGCCTCTAATAATTTATAACATGGCTAAGGTAAGGAGAGGAGTATACCACCTGGCTACACTGCCCCTGGGAGTTTCTCTCCGAGGGGAAGATACTGCGAGTTTTGGGGGCAGGTAAAGGACGAGGCTGGGGGCAGATGCTCGCTGCTGCTCTCAGCATCAGAAGGAGCACTGCAGGGAGAATTCACTGTCACCACTGCAGCCTAGTCCTAAGGACCATGTCGGGACAGCCTGCAGTTCCTGCAATCATCACAGAGCTTCTGGTACATCTCATCCACCAGCCCAGGATTTCTGCTCATCCCTGCCCTTCCAGCTTTGTGCTCCTCAGAGTCCTGCAGGGGCACAGAGATCCGACTGCCCCAGGGTTTTGTGAAGCGAAGCCTCTCCTCCAGCCCTTCCCGTCTGAGCCGAGAAGGCTGACACAAGGTTCCTGGTTCTGTTTGTTGTCAATGCCATAGTTCCTGTTGCTCGTTTGCCTTGTTACACATACTAGTAAAGAAGTGTTATTCCTATCCTCATATCTTTGCCTGAGAGCCCCTTCATTTCAAAATTATAATAATTCGGAGGGAGGGGTTTGCATTCTCTATTCTAAGGGAGGCTCCTGCCTTCCCTAGCAGACACCTGTCTTTCCAAACCAAGACAGCTGCTAATTTCCCTATGTAATCCCATATGGTGGGAAGCAAAGGGTTGCAATCATTAGAAGATTGTGAACCGCACAGATAGGTACAAAATCAAACTTTCAGATGGTGTTTTCTTTTTTGCATATTGTCACATTGGAAATACTCTTTTATTTCCTCCCTCAAACACATGGCAAAAGTTGAAGACAGTGTTCATGAATTGAACTCACATGAGTAAGATCTGATAGAGCTGCACTAAATCACCAAGTGCCTTTGTTCTGATCACATTTTGTGTGCTGCTGATGACTATTGCCAGGCATGCAGACTCACTGGAAAAATAGTTATGCATTTTAAGATTATACTGTATTAGTAGGTTAGAACTGCCAACTAAACCTTCCTAAGCTGTATTTCATAGTAACAGGGCAACCCAAGAGTGTTCTACAGTGTTTATAGATTTTCTCCTAGTGTGTTAGTCTGCTCTCAGCCTGCTAAGGATCTTTGTAGTTTGCTGGAACAATAAAAAAGGAAAAGATGGCACCTTTCTCCACAATAACTTATTTAGAGACATAATTTCACAATTTTTGTTCCTGTTTAAAATATAGAAATAATGTTGAGATTAAATTTGACAAAAAAATGTCTCTGTATAGTGTAAATCCTTTCAAAACAACATTGCTAAAACATACAACATCCTACCTTTATGCTTAATATATCAATCAGATTTCAAGCAGAACATATTTTAAAAAGAAAAACAATAAAAAAAAAAACCAGCCAGAAACACCAAAACAAACAAACAAACAAACAACAACCCCACAAAAACTCAATCCAAAGAAACAACAAGCATGCCAATAGAAAATTAAAATGTAAAGATTGCATGTGGGAACAACCAGGAAAGTAAAATTACAAGTTATGAGAAACCTACTTAGGATAATATGTCATTTTATTACAAGGTGGGTGCAAGCCTGTGCTTGAACAAAAAAAGCCATAGAGACACCACCATATGAGAATATTCTTCCCACATTTATAATAGTACCTGCAGTCAGCCCAAATTCACATATGTACATGACTACACAGTATTCAAAAGAGTGGAGCAAAGGAATAGCAAATCTCATAGTCTGCCCCCCAGCCATGTCAGTCTGTTTTACCTACAGTGAATTCTTGAAGACAAATATCCCAGTTTGCAGTAAACACATCAAATGAAGAGCTACTGACTCCTTCCAATGTCATTTATTCTCTCAAGATACAAGCGACTTATGATATGTCCTTATACTTGGCCCTTTCCTCCCCACTTGAATACTTTCACGATGGGGTCATCAAGAATTAAAAAAAATAATAAATAAAAAAAAAAGTTATTCTTCTCAAAAGGAAAAGGTTCATCAGTTTTTAATCAACTCTGTTCAAAATAATCAAGAGCAAAATGTACCTCAGCTCTGAAAAATGTTGATGTTTTCCTGTAGGAATTTATTGATTTGCCATTCAGTATTGACTTGCCAAACAAAGAACATTTATTTATTTGAGTTTGATTGCTAAAGAAATTATGCCAATGTGATTAAACTAAACTACTGCTGTCTCTATGCATTCATGAAAATCCTTTCATAACTTTTGGGACAATTGATGACTGCAAATAAGTTTGACAAAAGCAATGGGGAGACCTAATGGCTGTAAAGGTCTTGCAGCTTTATGGAAAGAAGCCACTCCTAAAGCTGGAAATACTCAGTTCCTGACTGCAGAAAGTCATTACTTTAAGCTCCTGCTTTCTTAAACTGCAAAGCCAAAGGGGTTCCTCTACAGCCTTACTTCACTTACTCTCATGTCCTAGGGTCTGACTTATTAAGTTTTAAACTGTGGAAAAATAGAGGTTATGTTTTGGTATTTTATTTTAGCGTGTAAAAATTATTATCCTCTTTTATTGAGAAGCATTCAAAAGGTCATTTTACTCTTAATTTTGGTGTATGGTTCTATTTAGAAACAGAAGAAGAATGTGGAATACCAGACTTTTCTTTAAATAAGTGGGGAGAAAATCCATGCCATAGTTCTGATCCTAATTTTGAGCTGTAGAAAAGCTGACAAGTAGAAATAATTTTAAACATCACTAGGCAGTCACAGCTGGTGGTGACCCTGCTCTTGCATTCATAGCAGTTCATTTAACCCAAGCTGGCAGAAAGAACTGAGAGAGTGCAGAAGTAACATAGAGGCAGATATAACTTGAGACATCTGCAAAGAGGTTGCTGCAATGGGTTTGTGATGAATGAAACAGCCACACCTCTGTTTGAGATCTACTCTGATGTATTTAGAAGTAGTAACAGTTAGCAGTAGCAAAGGTTGGAAATATGCAGAATCACTACCTGAACAAACTGAATCCCTGAATCATTCCTGTGACCCTGCACCAGAGTTGCTCCAGTCAGAACAAACAGTTTTGTTCTGAGGGCCCAAGTATCAGAGCTGAGCAGAGAAAAAGGTTCTGCTAACTCAGCTTGTTGACAATTCTCCTCCTCATGCAGCCCAGGCTGCTGTAATCATTCTCTGTACTTTAGTACAGTTCAGCTCTTTTCTGGTGTCTATTCAAGAATCTAATGGAAAATAAAACCGTTCCTTCAATAAAAATAGAATCACATTATATGTTCAGACACAGTGGACATCTGTTAGTAGAATACACTTCTTGAATCACATTCTGAAGGTTAGCTGCTAAATAACATGAGGAGTCTTATGTTCTACTTTGAAATGCAGCAACTTCACTTTTTTCTAGCAAAGAACAGATCACAGCCAGAGACAAGCAGCCATACTATACCCAGACAGCTGCAGCCACCATGGAGTTCCTTACAAATCAAGAAGAACTAAAATTACAGACCAGCTAATACATCTATATTATCTAATGACACTCAAGTGTTGGGTTTTTTGGGGGGGGTGCAATTATGTCTATACTTCAGGGTTTTTAATGATTATAACTGATACAACTTTATGATTGGAATGAATCATTTTAGGCCAATTATTAGAGAAGCATTCTGTATCCAAAGTTGTAGTAGATACATTTTTAGCACCAAGTTCTATCCCATTTCAATGCTAATAAGAGAAATTCTTCTTCCTGGATTTGCCACACAGTGTGCTTACATACATAAATGATCATGTGAGGGATAAAGCTTTGTAAGGAATAGGAAAGGCTGGATTGATTGGCCTGCTGGAAATTCTGCTTTCATTTGCAAAGCTTCTTACAAAGGTAAATCATGACTGATCCCATAATTCTGACTTTAAAGGTCCAGCACTGCTCACCTGAATGAAAATTAAAACCACCCCTTTTTTTCATCTAGAAACTAGATACCACTAATAAAATATCTGCTTCAATGCTGTTCTTCCTGTCATGAGTGCAGCTAAGCAGCAGAAAAATGAGATTTTTATTCGAAGAAGATTTTTTTCACTGCTTCTCTCCTTGCAGATAAAGTAAAAATCGAATAATTTCTACAAGTTCTTAAAATTATTTTATAAAGATTTGGCTTGCATAAGGAAAGGCAGACACAGACCTATTTTTAATTTTTTAAAGTTTAATCTTATTCATTATTTTTGAGGTAGTTTTGGGTTGTTTTTTGGTGTGGGGTTTTTTTTATTTGAAAGACAAGATAGAGTAGGTAATACCTTCATAATTCGAGAGAGATTTCAGGTGCCAGATCACATAGGCAATAAACACTATTCGAATTTCTAACTGTACTGGACATTCCTCAAGTGAGTTGTGAGTAATGTAATGCATGCATCGATACTCTATGTAAAAATCACCAGAATTACATTATTGATTTTTCTAAATTTATTGCCATTCTGATAATTCCAATCCATTGCTTTTGCAAACAATTTCCAATGAATAGCAAAGATATATTCTAGGTAATATGCTTCTGGGAGATTACTATGCTCCTCAGCTGGTTAAATCCACTCAGCCTTCAGTGTGGAGCTGCAAACACTTCTAAATTGTGTGGCAGTCTTCAAGAGAAATCATCAAGAGTCATGTCTTATTGCTTTCATAAAATGTGGTTTACACCTCTCTGAGTAATTGAATTTTGCTAGGGTTATAGGCAGGCTGCATATTTTTGTGCATGAAAATACTATATAGTCCTTAGGAAAAAACAGTTCTTTCTATTGTGGGAAGTCCAATCAAATATTGCTTTGTGAAATTTATGCTGGACATTTTTCACTCCAAAAAGTTAATTAACAAGGAGATAAGCTGTTCTAGGAGAAAAAAAAAAAAAAAAAAAAAAAAAGCACCACTAAGTTATAACTGCTCTTAGAGAAGTTTCAAAATGTTTCCTGCATATTATATAAATATTAAGTCTCTCCATATTCTAGTACCAGGATAAGTATAAAAAACTCCTCTCTCTACTGCCAAAATAATATTAATTATAAATAATAGCAATCAAAATTTTAAATAAAGTAAATTCTATAAAGATGAAAAATGACAAACTAATCATGCCAAGTGCATTAACAGGAGTTTCCCTAGCATGAATGAGAGCTAAGAACTAAAAAAACATCAAATTTTTCACAGCTACACACAAAAATATTTGGAAGCAGTAAGTGATAGATTAGATAGGCAGGTAGGTAGGTAGGTAGGTAGGTAGATGATAGATAGATAGATAGATAGATAGATAGATAGATAGATAGATAGATAGATGTCCACGCTTACAAGTAAGAATGAATTAACAAGAAAACTAATGGGAAAGCTTCATCACGAATGGTAAGGGGAATAGGTACAGGAATAACATTTCAGTCCAACCTGTGACACTCAGCAGTCAATACATGTGAAAGAGGTTTTGCTCACTAATTATAATGGGTTATGTTGAAAAAAAACAACTCGGTAATTTTCCTGCCCAGACTGTGAAAAGAACAACACAATTTTTGCTTCATACTTAACGGTTTTGGCACAAGAAGGAGAAAGCAGCACTCTTTGCAGAAAAATGTAACAGCTTGAATAGCCAGCTGAATAAAACAAACCAGCACCATATCCCCTCTTGTAATTATAGTGCATCTTTAAATTAACAAAGTCATTGACTTACTTAATCCTCTCCCTCATTTTCATTAAGCCTGGCAGTTTATTAAAGTATTATTCAGAAATAAATCATATAAAAAGCTACAATATATTTCCTTAAAACTTAAGTGCAATCAAAGCTGTCATGCCTACAAATGTTTATATTGTTACTACTCTTCCAGGAAAACCTTAGAATTTCATATATCTTATCATTGATTGCAATATCTTCTTGAACATTGCATTTCCTCAGATGAGGCCAGTGTTGCTTAGAAAGCTGATGAAAACTGCTGAAGAAATGCAGTGTCATTGACTTTGATAACAATGCCCAAATAAAGGCAAAGATTGCATGTTATGGAAATTTTAAAGAATTCTACTTTGTTCCAGTGAGGTCAAGAAAATACACTTCCAACTTATTGCCCAGTCACCTTTTCTGAACAGAAAACATGGCACCAACTATCAGAACTTTTTAAAGTTATAATAATTTATGTATTATACTTCAATAGCAATTTATACCAATTTAATTTCTCTTTCATCACTCCGTCTTTCTTTAAAAAGCAAATAAAACCCCATTGGAGCAGGTTGAAAGCAGATCAAAATTTTGTAGTTTTCAGTTTTTTAAGAAATCAAGTTTAACTGATTCACTGATGTTTAAATAAAAATCAACAAGACTATCAAGATAGATATCAATATTATTTTGCACAAACAGTGGCTTTGTGCAGCTCAGTTTCAAAGACATCTGAGCTTGATTAGGAATTATGTGCATGAAATCTGATAATTTGCAGACAAGAAAGGGAAAAATATTCTTTCATATTTTTTGTCTTTGTTCTGTTTTGTAAGAGTAGATGGAGAGGCTGCAAGAACAAGAAGCACAGAAATTATGCCCTGGGGGGCTGAGGGAGACAAGGGTCCTTTTTGCCTGGCAGAAAAGCTGAATGCTGAGATTCAAAACAGTTACAGCTTAACCAGATATGCTGGGCAAAAGTCAAAGAAGAAGTCATGGCATAGGGAGGGGAAAAGATAAATCCAAATGCCACATCTCTGACCAAGAACCTGCCCCACACCTCCCAAGATCTCACAGAATGTTCCTTTCAGTATTATGACTAAATACCCTTGAACTGATCTACCTTGGACATCTCTTTAAATGCTGAAAAATTCTGTTTGAGTAGAATGAAGACAGGTTTGTTTAGTGTGGGTTTCTCTGGATTTTGTATAAGTTCTCTACAGGGAGGTAGTTTTAATTTTTTGTCTGTGATTTTCCAGGGCCCAGAAGTCTTGTTTGAAACAATGCTCAAGCAGCAAGCTTGGATCTTAAGGGAAATTTCAAGGTCACGTGCAAAGCTAATGTTTGCAAGAGGCATGAGACAAGACTTTTTTTTTTTTTTTAACCTATGTGAATCAACTCCTGTAACTTAAGAAAAAAATTAAGAATGTTCATGCAGAGTGTAATAAGGAAACAAAATATTCACTAAAAGTAAGTTTATAGAAGCAGAGCTCATCAAATAGACACTGCCCTGATTCTAGAATAACAGTAAGGAGTTACAGAGCACATTATGCCTGTGCTGGGCCCAGCTATACATAGCACAGACAAATAAAATGTCTACAAGCTCATATAACCTCAATATTAATGTTCATTTGAAGAAGCACTTGAGGAAAAACTAACTACCCATTTCTACAACTGAATATATTGAGGCATTGACTCTTAAATTCAGTTTTCTTTTTAACAGTTTCATCTATCACGGTGCTCTAAGGAAACGTAAAACTATCTTTTACTTGAACTATTCTTATGTAGAGAAATACTGGAAAGAAGTCTCAGGCAGTGACAAAAAATTTATAAGAATTAGTTTGCTCTCTTTCCTTGGATATGTCTTACTGATCAGGTTATTGTGGAGTATAAAGTGCCCTTTTTTACAGCCCTTGCATAGTAGTAGTAGTTTCAAAATATGTCAGGCACAGTAGCAAGTGCCGTTCCACAAAAGATTTGAAAAACTTAGGTATGTCAAAGAAAAGACAAGAAAAGTAGTAAAAAATATTACAAAACAGCCAAAATTCCATTAGCTGCATGAAAAATTCAGTTCTAAAAATGTGGTGGTAGTATTACATATCTCTGTATATTCTCAAGTAAAAGGATATTCTAATTTGTAAAGTTAGATTCCTATTCTATTTTCAAGACCAGTAACAGTACAGAAAGAAAAGTGCAGTAGTCTTTGGTATTCATGCAGCTGAGCTGTTTAAAAATCCAGCTTGTTTTACCCCCTGCATAGCCTTCAGTCCAGCTGAGTATGTTTCTATAAATTGTATTTCAATTTCAGAGGATAAAGACTAAGCTACCTGATCCCTGTTTTCTCCTCTGAAGCCTGTAGTTTAGATTCAAGCTTTAAAAAGTTCACACTCCCTGAAAGTGTCACATCTATTAATTCTGAGTCTTGCCATGCTCTGGTGACATGGTTTGTAACAATTCAAAGGTCATGTTCTACTCATATTTACACAGGGACACATCTGGAACAAATTGGAACATTTTGGAGAATTAGTATGATGTGGATAACAAAGGAAGTTTTATATTACAATTACATTTAGAATATATATGTAGAAATAATAAGGACTAAAGCCTGATACTGAATTGTAGAACAGTTTTATTGCTTTGGGGTGAAACAAAAGAAGTCGAAACAAATAGGTAGTCCACCCATGTTAGAATTCCCGAACAGATTCTAATGTCTGCCTAAACCAGTGGCCATTGGCCTCTGAAGAGACATGTTCCTTCCCACCGTTTGGGCCATGGAGAAGGAGATGATCTCCCATCCTGCCCATAACCATGCAAAAGGGGTCCAATTTGAAATCACTTATCCTCACCAGAGCACTAAGTGAGTGAATTCCCCTCCTTGCCACCTTTTCCAGTTTACCCAAGATGTCTCTATCCATGCTTAACTTTTCCCTCTGGCACTGGCACATTTTTTTCTTAAAACTTTAGTTCATTATTCTAATTTCACAGAGCTGTGGATCATTTCAGACTTAGACTGAACAGAATAGGTTTGCATGGTGAAGTTGCTTTCAGGCACACAAGGATGCAGTTGCCTTTTAGATGGTAAGGCACACACCCAGAAAATCTCATGTCTTCATTACGTGAGTGTGTTATTACTAATGTTTCCTCTTTAGTGGGCTTGCCAGAGCCCTCTGTCTCAATCAGGATGTATCAGACTCCTCTCTAGATATTCCTGGGACACTGCTGCCTCAGCATGTTCCCTATACACCAATAGACTGCACAAAGCAGGCTGCAAGAATGGAGGGGCGTTACAGGCTTGTGGGCTGCCCTCTGAGGATTTCAAAGGGGTCAACTGCAGCTCTGGCAGGAAGTTTGCCCTTACTCTTCATCTTTCCAAAACTCAGTCACAATCTGGCCTTTGTAGGATCAACATCTCACACTGAGGACAAATCCCAGTTTCATGACTCTCTAAAAAAGATGGTCTTCTGACAGCAAACATCAACTGAACTACACTAAAAAAAAAAAAAAAAAAAAAAAAAAAAAAAAAAACAAAAAAAAAAAAACACTAGCCCCTTTTTTAAATGTACCCAGAGAGAAGTTTCATTTCCAAAACTGCTGAACTTCAAACAAAATCTCTGTTTCTGTGAAGAAGCTTCTCTTCAGTCATGCTTAAGGTTTCCATGGCAAGATGTTGGGAGAACTGGCAGAGCACACAGAAACCTGTGATAAAATGAGAATATTCTGCAGATTACTTCCACGATGGTTGTCTGCAGTTATAGCTACTTACATTTTGTCCCTATGAATTACAAATATGATACAACTGTGGAGCAACATATTTAGGCAGATAGAGCCTAATGTGTGGGGAAACTAAAAGAATTAAAAATAAGAGTTTGTTCATGCAACTTATTTTTCAAAGACCTTTTCTGAAAAGATGGATATATTAATGTGAAAAAATCATGTCATAACATGTTGAATAATTAAATTTATTATTCAAGAAAAACTAATCTTCCAATAAAAAATTGGCAAATCAAAGGTCCTTATAAATATATTTACATTAGAACTGCTTTTCTGTGATTGCTTTCTTTTTAGGAGCCATAATTCTTTCCCAAATTAAATATTGCCTCTATTATAAAAAAGTGTATATAGGCCATGAAGCTTCTGTACTATCTTAGATATTTATCAAAGTATGTTTGCATGTATGAACTCCAACTTCCTTGCCAAAGTAGTTCAGCCAAATTCCATGCTGTCACTGACAAACTATTTTTTTTTTATCTTGCAAGAGTCACAGATCCCTATCCTTATCCTACCAGTGGTTCCTATTCCTCCCCACTGATGACTTAGCCAAAAATAATCTGGAGATTGTTTTGGAGGACTGAATGTAGCCTCACTGCCATGATAGCTAATAAATGCCTAGAGACATGAATTTTAGTTACAATTCTGAAAGAAACATATCCCTATATAAACTCGTGAACACCTTCTTGTGGGAAAATAAGCATGTAGTAGTCCCACTGCAGTAATTCCAAGTTAGACTGCTTGAACCCCATTCCAGAAGTTGACTAGGCAGCTCCAGGATCAACTCTGATCTTATGTCCAAAAATAATTGCTTTCAAGAAATGATAGACCAGTTTTCATGACATTTTATTTAGGTTGGGGAGATTTATTATCAAAAATGAAAATATAGCTCTGGTAGCCTACGCTGGTCAATTTCTTTGGGTATTTTTATTGTTGTTGTTTTTTTTAATTGCAGATTTAAGACTGAAAATCTATTCTTTCCTAATATTTCAGAGACAGTAGGTCCCCTATTTTTTAGACAGTATCACAGTATTATGTAATTAATTTAGATGTGAGGCCACATACACACATTTGACTATCCATACTGACATTTAACTGTTCACACTGATGTTTTCCTTGCAAGCAAAGAATTAGGTTTTTTCACTGTTTAACTTTGCTGGTAGCTTTTGCAAGTGCTTTTTTGTTTGTTTGTTTTTTCTTTTTTTTCTTTTTTCTTTTTTTTTTTTTTCTTTTTTTCTTTTTTTTCTCTTTTTTAACTAGGCCCAAGTGAAAACAAAGTCTAGAAACTCCTTCTCCAAAATAATTCTGGTGTTACCATAACTGTCACGATACATTCACTACATTTTATATGAAATACAGTAACCCCAGAAAACTCTAAAAAATATATTTGTCAGCTAAAGAATTAGTTCTACTCTCTGTCCCTTCTAACTACTTAAATCAAGGCAGCTAGTGTCAAAATAACCTTTATAAGAAAGAACCAGAAAGTAGAACTGAAAAACTGAACTTGAAAAGATTCAAAGAGAAATAAAAAAGGCCCATAATAGACTATGGAAAATAAGCAGAAAGAGCTCAAGTGATTAAAAAAAAAAAAAAAAAAAAAAAAAAAAACAAAAAAACACGAATCCAATCAGAGCAGCCTTAAAAAACTTACATAGTTAGAGAGTGGCATAATTCAAAAATACGGCATTCAGCAAGAGTGAAAGTCAAATTTATTTTCCTCTGAGACAGCAGCATTTAGGAAAAAAACTAACTAATTTTAAAGGTTGGTGCAGACATTTTTATTAAGAAGGGGAAGAAAGGGAGATAATGGAATAGAAAGTCTAAATAGTGAGAAATCTTTGACAAGCCTTAGAATTCGCAGTGAAAAGTTTTGGAAACAGGCAGACAGAACTGTAAGATAACCAGCTTCAAATACTTGCTCAACCTACTCTACAGAGTAGATCTAGGGAAGGTATATATCTAGTGCTGGACAGCAATTTCAAAATCTTTCTGCACCCAGTGGTAATTATTGGATTTGTCTGATTACTTTGCATATGACTAGTGAGAAAACATATTGCTGAATTCACAGCAAAATTAGTAATCCTCATTAGGAAACCCACAAATAGGATTTGTCTGTATTTAAGACAATTCATGGTCATAAGTTAGTCAAGTTACACTTTTAAAAAAAGAATGAGAAAACAAAAACTTTTTTTAATCTGAAGAGACAAAGAAAAAGTTGGCATATTCTGTATTAGTTTTCCATCAAACTTGCAAGAGAACAAGCAGCAGGTCTCCATCTGGGAGAGACTTCCTGTTATTAGGTAGAAAAGAGAGTAGATTTGAAAAGCTGTGGAATTCTCTGTTGAATGCTTCTGATTCACAGGAAGAGATAAATGCTTTGTAAAGTTAAAAAGACACAAATCACTTCCTTGTTTTACAAGAAAATATGCAGATTAGCAAATTTGTTGTTAAAAAGAACCTAGAAGGACTTTGCCTACATCATTATCCACTACTTAACACATAGCTCTGCAAAAAGTAGAGCTGCAGTTGAACTTAATTTAGTGCTACCCATTTTCTGGGCCTGATATCAATTAAAAAAAAAAAAAAAAAAAAAAAAAAAAAAAAAAAAAAAAAGGCAGAACATCAGTTTTGAGTAAAAAGTGATAAAAAGTGATTTCAATGAAACATAGACTTCAAAGTAGGATTCTAGATACATCTCAGTTCAGTCAGTTTAGTCAACCAAAGTGTTAAGTATATAAGTACTTTACAAATTATTATGACAATTATACTTTGGGATAAATTCTTGTAAAAAGGTTAAACAGTTCAGATCATGGTAATTTTATCAGAAGTTACCCTATAAGCAAATTTCCAGAGATGCAATTTTATTTTCATGTAGCATGCAACGCAAGTTACTGGAAGGGAAATATTGATAAAGAAATAGAGTTTGTTTGCTACACAAATAACAGTTTTGTAATTTTTCTCTTGGCAGTAAAAATGGTAGTAGATAAGAAAATCTTGCACTTGTCAATGCAAAGTCCCTTTGTAGAACAAGGGGATAAATCATTTGCCTGGCAAGAGATTCTGGAAAGGAACTCTGGAAGATCTCTCATCCAACCCCCGCTTAAGTCACTACAAATTCAGAGCAGCTTGCTCAGGATATTCCAATAAATTTTGGTTTCTTTCTCCAAGGATTTGAGTTTCTACCCAAGGTGAAACGTTCCTCAATGTCTTTAGGAAATGTTTTCCAGCTTTTGAGGGTACTGATTGTGTAAGAAAAAAATCATTCCTATTATTAATTGAATTTTGCCAAATTGCATCTAATTTGTGTCTGTTACCTACTATCCTACCACAATACACCTTAGAAATATCTTCCTCCATCTTCTCTACCCTGAATATGAATTGGAAAGCAATAAGATTTTTGTCTTCTTTCCGCAAGATTGAACAAATTCAGTTCCCTCTATTCTCATGTCTTTTGGTAAAATTCCTGATCTTATGGTGGCCTTCTTCAGGCTTGCTCCAGGTTGTCAGTGTTTTCCTTGTACAGTTTTTCTTATTCATTACTCTCATTAGAAATAAAAGAACTTCTTGCACCAAAAGGTCTATTAACTTTATCACAAAAGTATTTCAGCAATAAATTACAAAGAATTCTAGCTTTTTTAATAAAAAAGTATCCTCACAAGATAAATGATTCACTAATGGAAAAAATTCCTCAGTGAGTGAATTTCTAATTTTATTTTTAGTTTTATTATGTGAGGCTATAGTAGAACTATGACATTTATATTGACTTAGAACTTAACTCTGAGACAGATCTTACATGAATCAGAAGATTACTTTTCAAAGAAGAGAAAGGATCTGGTAGCCAAGCAACCTATTCATTTTAAAGCACAGAAGAAATTTGTGGCCTTTTGCAGGATGCTTCCATCATAGCCCTCTTACATATGCTTTAGTTCCTACTGAATACAGCTTTTTTTTTTTTTCTCCTGGGAATTAAAACAGTACAACAAATTGGGAAATACCCTATCTAGTTGCAGAGATTCCAGTCTGAACTGAATCTCAAATACTGCCTGAAGAGAAATTGTAAATGAGCCTAACAAAAAGCTACAAGAGGTGTTTGCAGTGAAGTTGCTGTTCAAATATTTTAGAGGAACAAACATGATTTTATGATCATCTTAGTGAAAAAATATAATTTGATGATCTTATATTAAAATAGTCAGTAACAAAAAAAACCCCCTAAATTATATTTTGACAAATTTAAAAAGAAATTATATAAATCATTATATATTCCTTTAGGAAAAAAAAATGCAGTCATTCATTGTCAAAGAACATGTTACTGTTATCTTTAGACGTACAAAATATTCTTAGTTTCTCCCTGTAAGGGAATTAAGGCAGGCGTGACAACTTCTAGATTCGGGGTACAGAATGATAGCAGGAGGAGCAAACGAGGAGCAAAATCATCTGGGTCAGGACAAAACTAAGGCCAGTAAATTCAGTAATATTGCTCTGAAATTGATATCAGGGCATGGAAAGACTTTTGTAGCCTTGGTTATCAGGCGGGCAAGTGGGGAACAGGACAGGGCTGCTTCTGTGGGCCAGAGAGCCAGGCAAGCCCTAGATGAGCTTGAGGAGTTCAAGTTCCCTAAGGAGATTCTCTTCTCCTGTGGCTGAGCCCCAGATAATAAGTCTGGGCTTAGTTAGCAGCCCTCTCAACCCACCTCTGCCCCAACACTGTACTGCTTCTCTCCTTTGTGTGCAAGATGCTGGGACACCTTCAGTGGTGAAACCATACCAAGAATGAAACCCCTGCTTGCTAAATGGAGCTATGGAGGTATGAGATGTTGGGTCATAATGTGAAGAATTACTGTGTAAAGAGGTACCTGCCCAATGATCTGTGAGGAGAAAAATAAAGAAAAAAAAAAAAAAAAAAAAAAAAAAAAAAAAAAAAAAAAGATGTTTCTGAAGATGAAAAATGAACAACTGCCAAAAATTAATTTTTCCCAAAAAAAATTAAAATGAATTTATGATAATTTTAACATTTATTATTTTGTTATTTTTCAAAGCCTTTTCTACTGGACATGATGGAAGATTTTTATAGCATGCCTTCTTACTTTCAGTGGCCAGGTTGAGGAAATAACTAATCAGTTACTCTCTATTTAAGAAAAAATAAAAAGCATGTAACAGTCTTATGGCAGAGTCTGAAATTTCACAATTCCCTTTGAAATTTTACATAGAGGAATATCTTAAAACCACTTTTTAAATGTGACTTCAGAAGACAGGCACCTGAAAGTGGACATGTTTTCAAGATCGGCCAAAGGAACTGTTAAAAAGCATATGCAAGGAAGTATGTCTGTTCCCAACAACAGCACTAACATCACGTGCCCTCCTTGCAAACATTCACATGCAGACTTGCCATTCTGACTGCCCTTCAAAGCAGGAAGTAGTCCTTTTTAAATTGTAACTATCACTACAAGATTATAGGGTCCTCACAACAATTGCAAGCAGGACATTGCTCTAGACCAGAGAGGTAAATCTCCTGTTTGATCCAGGGTTTGGCCCTTTCTCTCTACTTAGCAGAAGATGGCTTATTTTATCCCATTTGCTCCTGTGGAGCCAGAGGAAAGTATACAACATGCCTCCAAACATGAGACTGAGAATTCCAGCCAAAAGGATATTGAAGAAGAGACAAATTGACGGCATCCCCACATCACCAAGTGATCATTCAGTATATGTGAAATCATGAAGCTCATGTTTTGAGGAACCTATTCCTATTTTCACATGAAATTCCTAAAGATTGGCTATGTCCTCCAGCTGGAAAAGAACCCTCATTCTTTGGGATTTTGAAGTACCTTTGTGAATATTATGAACTAGACTGTTCCATTCTTGTTTAACCAGTGTGTTTCTGATAAAACACAGAGGCACAGCCATGAAGCAGCCATAAAAATTAATATATCTACCACTTGCAGCACCAACCAGCATGTAAAGCTTCAGTCCAACACAGATATCTTGATATGTGAATTTCAGAGTACTTAAAAAGTGTTCAGCTTATAGGAGAGATGTTGAGGTTATTAAAAGAATATGATTAAGTGTCAAAGTAATTTCAAATTCTGGATTTAAATACACAGAAAAAGAAAAAGAAAAAGAAAAAGAAAAAGAAAAAGAAAAAGAAAAAGAAAAAGAAAAAGAAAAAGAAAAAGAAAAAGAAAAAGAAAAAGAAAAAGAAAAAGAAAAAGAAGAAAAAGAAAAAGAAAAAATAAATCCACCAACCAAAACCTAAGAACCTAAGTTCTTATTTAATAGGGATATAAATCGAAGAACTAAAACATTTTCTAACATCTAGCCCATATCTTCTACAACACTTGCTAAGAGTTGTGGAATAGTACGAGAAGAGACACAAAGTGACAAGATTCATTTTTTTTCCCTAAATTTCACCTTGTATCAGAGACAAAATAGCAGACACCGTGGGTCACTGCTGTGAAAAATCTCAAAATGTGAAATGACATAATTTGACTTTTGTTTTAAGCTCTCCTCAAAAGCTATCTAGAAAGACCTATCAAGGTTTTTTTGTATATAAGTGGTTATTTACCCTACATTTCAGCAACTTAAAGCCAAACTTTTCGTTTCATAACAGAAGCTCACTATTCCTCAGATAATCACCAAAGCCCTTTCTAGCTCCAGTTAAGCAATGTGTGACAAAAACACACCCAAAAAATCTTGACAAAGTCTCAGTAGCTTCTGTATTACAAGAAATTCCTCATCTGATACATACTAAAATTTCACTTACCTTTTTCCTTAACATATCATTCTGGTTTCTCACTCATTCTGTCATTGCCTCATACTTCTTAAGACTTTCCTCTCCTGTAGTTATTTCTGTCCTTAAAGACTAATAACAGGAACAACACAACCTTGGGTCTTTGCCCTAGAGAATATAATTATATTTCTATTAGTGTCTCCTCCAGGTGACCCTATTCTGCTGTATGTTATTCTGATCCTCCTCTCTACTGAGAAGCACTCAGAGCTTTGTGTTATAAATAATGCTCTCTTACTTTGTGCTCCAAGGTCCTTAATGAAATTAAATATTAAATTAAAACTCTCTTCAGATTCATCTCTTCCTTTTCAAATAATTGCCAAGCTGCTTTTGAAGATTTCATCCAAGGATGTAAACAAGTATTGCTTTGGCATATATTAATTTCAAGAACTACAAAAGATTGTGTGGCGTTTTAGAGTAACACCATAAATGCTGCAGAAAAAAATGCATTATTTGAAACATACTTTTAAGAGAAGTAATTAAAGTCCTTATCAAGTTAGCATTATAACAGTCACTTTTAAATACAGAAATTAAGAGGGTAGACATAGGTGGGAGACAAAATATCTTGGAATTTCGTGACAAGACCTTCACATACACAAAAGGACAGAGAAATGCTGAGGTGTCACTCATGAGAAAAGAAAAACTATTATAATTACTTTTTTCTACTACTGCAAGGAACCACTAGGGTTTTTTCTGGCAGAGGTTTCATATTAGAAGACATAGAAACTTATTCCAACCCCAAATATATCCCTTTGTGTGCGTGAGCACTAAGTTGAAGGAACTTTGCCTATGACACCAAATTCACCTGTAATGACACTCCTAGAGGTGCTGAAATGTGAGAGCAATTGTTCTCCAGCTGCTCCACTCGACCACAATATACTGACCCCAGTAATAGGAGCACAAGGGATTTCCAGCTTCTCTGATTAGCACACACACAATGCTATTCCCCTTCCACTCTGGCAGCACCACATCCTCCCATGTCCTTGTACAACTCACAGCCACATAAATATTTTACTAACAAGGAATACAATCACTTGTATGTCCCTGAGATGTAGGCACTGCTTCTCTGCCCTAAGTAAACCTCTTGCCCATGCAATTCGAAGTTTTGTCAGCTGAAGTTAGAGGCAAAAAAAGAATTACGAAAGAATCCTTCACCACTTTTAGAGAATATTCTCTCTTCTATCGAAGCTAACAAGAGAACCAGCTCCAGAGTCCCTGGAGTGAAGGAGCTGAGTGAGCTCACTCTCTGAGCTCCCCCCAGCTAGAGATTCTCTCCACCCCACCTTTGAAGTTGACACAGTTTAGACATTATCTTTAATGTAAAGAAATCAGTTATTCACTTACCATGATTTAACCCATTACCAATGAAAGAACAAAAAAAAAAACAGCTCCACCATTATCCCCTCAAAAAAAAAAAAAAAAAAAAAAAAAAAAAGAGGGGACAGGGCAATTAGGCAGCTTCTTAGACACACCAATTAAGGGATGAAATGTTCAAGACATTTAAAAGCCATCTGGACACAATCCTGTTCAACGTTTTATAGGATGACTCTGCTGGAGCACAGAGGTTGGAGCAGATGACCCACCTTGGTCCTTTCTAACCCAACCCATTCTGTGATTCTGTGAAATTCAGATTTTTCTCTCAAGATGGCAGATATGGGTTTTTCTCTACAGAGAGATCACAGTGTTTCTGATCAACCTTAATCTTTAGTTATGATCTCATTCCATGTGCTCTGCAGAGCAGCTTGTTAAAAGAAAAGTTAAAAATAACTGAACTCTGCATTATGCCCTTATTGTCTATTAATACCAACTCTCTCATGAAAATGTTTCTTCCCATTGCAATCAGACTAAAAGAGAGATTGACGTGTCTTGCATTCCATTTAGTGTGTATAATCAGTATAGTATTAAATTGATAAATTATTCTATTAGGCACAGAAAAATTCTAGTGTAGATTTTAAGATATAAATGACTAGCACAGCAAAGAACAATTTTCAAGGAGTTTCAAATGATACGAAATAATGTTTATATGCCTTAAAAATTATTAAAAACATATTTGCAAGTGAAAACTGCTGGATAATCCTATGTCTCCTATATCACAACAGACAGAGAAATGCACATATGATTCAGGAACAGTGTTTTTCCATCTCTCCCTCTTTTAATTCCTGTCTTGAATAAACCATATGAAGGGACAATAATGCTGATGACCACAGAAATACACAGTTATAATTAAGCAAGGACAACTGATCGAGTAAATAACCAGTTGTTTAAACAGAAATAAAAGTGAGTATGAAACCTATATCAAAACCAAAGTGAAGAAAATGGCAACACTGAAGACAAATGAGCCTGAGACTCAGTAGCAGTCTACCATCACAAATAAAAAACAAACCAAAAGTCAAAACATGGATAAGGAAAGCAGGAGGTGGGGAAATTCATACCTAGCTGTGAGAATTTAATCACAGATGTAGATCTTGAGAGGAAGAAAAACTAGAACATGAATTAGTCTAATGGGTTCATTTTCAATGGACAGCAACAGGAAAAAACTACCCAGGAAAAGGAAGAATTCAGGCATAAATATTGTGCATATAGCAACTATTATAATTCTGAAAACTTTCTTGTTCATCATCTCAGAAGTGTCCATTAACTGTTTATTTAGACCACAAGATACAAAAAAAAATTATGGAACAAAACAAGAAGCAGGAAGGAAAATAGTGAGTATTGCCCTGCCACAAAAGATAAAAATATTTGCAACAGAAATCATCATTTCAATACCTTATCTCTCACAGTGCAAGGTTTAGAAAAGTTCCAGGAACAAATTTTCCAGCCGTCATCACTGAGAGATCAGAGAGAAATAAGACAGAAGAAAACACCACCCACTTCCACACAAACACATTTCAATTGAGCAAATTAAACTGCAACACACACAATAAGATGTATCCATTCTATGTATGCATTTCAAGATAAAAATAACAAGTATGCACTATCATTAATCTGAAAAGAGATCAGTCATTATACAAGATTAGGCAGCTGAATTATATTGAAACATAGAACAGATATATGGTGGTGTAAGTTTGTAATTCTAAAATTGTGGATAAGATCTGTTCATACCTAAAGAAATTACAGAACAAATTTTTAAGAACTTTTTTCTATTTTTGGCCCTTTTCTCTTTTTTTGAGAAAAGATAAATTATTGTTTTCTTCTCCAAACTCTCATGCCATAGGACAAGAGAACATAATGGTAAAGACTGATGTGAGAGTGCACTCCATTTTCAGGGCATCTGATGCATGAGTTCACACAAGGGGCTGACTCTTGCCTGTCCCTTTCTCTCATTTCTCATGCACTGCTGTAAATTGCTAATGTCAAATGAATCAGGGAAAGCTTTTGAATGCCTAAATAAAGATAGGGGAAATGGAGACAGGTCAAAGAGCCGTGTGTCAATCTGAAGCTAAATCTTTCCAGGTTCACCATTTATGTTTTGAGTGCAGACCTCCTTTAGCTTTACATAATATGCAGCTGTTCAGATCCATATTTGGCTTCTGATTGCTAGAGGGCATCCTTGACGCACTGGCAAAGCTACTGGTGGTAATTCTTTTGCACAACAACTTTTGAGTGAAACAAAATAAAGCTGATGCATCAATTGCACTTTTTCAGTGAGTCAGTAAAAATTCTCTTGTGATTTCAACTGGTCATTAAATAAAGGATAAATCAATGGAATGTCTACAAAACTTACTGGCACCAACAGGAGTCCCAGAAACTTCACCACATAGGAATTGTCCCAGAGAAGATAACTTAGGGTCAGGTCACTAGATTATGAAATCAGACATCTAGAGACATATAGCCTCTATTTCTGGGTCTTGCACTGACTCATCGCCCGACAGCAGGTGTGTACAATTGCCTCATTGTGCCCTGAAAACAGAGGAAACTTATTTCCCCTGCCTCCAAAAATTCCCTGAAAATGAATGAGACCACAAATTAAATTTTTGAAATACGGTGGTCCAAATATTTCTGACAGAGTCATTTAACTCAGAAGAGCAATATTAGAGTTCTTTTACAATAACACAATTAGAAACATCATTAGAAAGAGAGACTGGAGATGAAATTAAATAGTATTTCTTGATTAAAATAAATGTATAAAGCTGCCTAAATTGAATTTACATATCAAGTATAGCAAATGTTCATTTTTTTCCCCCTAATAGTATTTGCTTTCCAAAGTTCTCTCTCCCCTATTTGCATTCCTGCTGTTGCAAAACAGCTTTAGATTTTAGAGGTTTCACTGTAGTTACTTTAAAAAACTTCTGACCAGACCAACCTGAGTGGCTTCTTTAAAAAACAAATGAATATATATGCCTGTTCTTCACAGGCTTTTGTTTGTATGCTCAAACCTCAGCTCTTTTGAGGACAAAATTGTCACTGTGTAGTTCAAACATATAGATAATTATCAACACAGAATGTGACTCACCAGTTATGTAGAGCTGACACTGTACCCTCATAAAAAAGCTATGAGGAATCACTGGATGGCTTTTACTAAATTGTTTGGGTTTGAGTTTGGTGGGTTTTTCTTTGCTTTGTTTTGTTTCATTTTGTTGGGGTTTTTTAAGGAAGAAAAGAATATATAACTGATTTCTTACACTTCACATTAGATTAAAAATTAAACTATTAAGCAGAAAACATAATTCAGAAACTAAAAATAAAAAAGTTGAATTCCTGCCTGTAAACTCACTGCTTTTTTTACAGGTATTGATTTCATTCTGGTTTTGACTCTGTGTGTATGTGTGTGTGTCTGATATCATTTTTAATGGCCTTCTAGTTATAGGATTTGCAGAGAAAAGGCTTTCTGATCAATATGTCTGGAAATGATGGCTTGTATTGATGTCAGTTAAATATCTGATCTCCAAACACACTCAGATTTCAAAAGTCTAAGTTCAGATTCAGCTTCTACGGGACTGAATTGATGGATCTCTTTGGCAGCACCTCCAACTCTGTTTCATGAGACAGTGTAAGAAATGAAATGATTTTGATTACATGCAAGAAGAAAGAAATTTGACAAAGACACTAAATGGAACTAGCAAGATAGAAATGGTCTGGCACAACTTGCTAAAAATTAATCTAACATTAATAAAAGTGAAAATAATCAGAAGATTCACCCACATAATTTTAATATTTATTAAAATCCTCTGACCACATATTAACTCTCTTTTTTAAATTTTAGTAATAGCCTATCTTGACTGAAAGATGTAAACTTGTCCAACAGACTGAAAGGTTTAACAGTTCTGCTACAATTCAGAAAACATTCATCTTCTGAACTCTCATCTCTGCCTCACTGACTGGAGAGCAAGAGTGAAGCCCTGGTGCTCTGTGCTAAACCTTGAAGTTCAAAGATTTTCTGTGCTTTGCTGCTGTTTCCATAAAAAGAAGAGAGGCTGATATTTTTCCCTCTTGGTGTCTACTTGGATGGGTGTGATGTCACCACTAATTCAAAAGGAGCAGAAAAGTAGTGAAGCAAAAATTAAAGCACTTCTGGGGCTTAGATTTCATCTTTAATTTTTGTTGTCAACAATCCAAATTTCTCTTTTTCCCTTAACTGACAGAGACTGAAATACCCTCTGTGGGCTCTGATATAAGGTTCTCTCCAAAAATAAACATTGGCCCAGCAAAGGCACATCCACTCCCTTTGACAAGGTCTCCCATGAAGAACATCTTGGCATGTGTTCCTTGGATCAAGAGATACAGGATCTTTTTCAGCACTAAGGGAATAGAAATGAATTCTTTTGCACATAAATTTTTACAAACTCACTTAAAAGATGGCAGATGGAGAGCAATACAGCATTTGTAGTGAGCACAGTCTTATACTGTTTGCCTTTCTAGTGAGTGAGCCTCCAAAATCTCTCCATTCCAGGACATGATCAGTACACTAGCCAATTGCAAAAAACTTCATGAAGAGAAGGCACAGGCATGCATCACTGAGGATCACAGAACCCAGTCTTTGAGTCTGGTAGCTTTGCTGTCATTTGCACACTGGAAAACTTAGCTTTTATCCTACCTCTGATGCTTCGAAATCATCATCTACATTCTCAGACAGCTACACAGTTTCTTTTCATAGCTTGTCTCTTACTTTTCCTCTGTTTGTTTTTTGTCTTTGTTTTGTTTTAAATGTTCCTCTTTAAATGGGAACATCTTTGATGTCAAACTCTTCAACCTACCAAGCCTTTAAATCTTAAGAATCAGTAGCACTTTGTTAAGTGTTACTTAATGCCATCTTTGGGCAGAGATTTCAGTTCTCTACAGCAAAGTTTCATTGGATATTGTTGAGAACTTGGGAGCATTTTTACTCCACTGCAGGTAAGATGTTATGATGGTTAAACATGTTAGACCAAGTTGTATCAGCTATTTTAATTTTACCTCCTGCTACAACACAGAAGGGGATAAAAGGATGGTCACTGATATCTGTTACAAAATGCAGTAATTGCTGAGTAAAATGTCTGTGTAAACCTTTTATCATTTCTCCTCTTGCCATTCATTTCTTCCCAACCAACACCCTCTATCATCATCTTACTGGAGTTCTGTTTTGAACTTGATTTTAAAAGGAACCTCAGGAAGGTTCTGCAGGAGTGGCATTTCACTAAAAGGCTGGAGATATCTGTCATTAGAAGGAATGTTTTCAGAAAGGTCCCATCAGTCTGGTTGGCTGCTCTGCAACTTCACCTCCATGTCAGTACCACCAGAAAAGTCCCATGGGAGCTGAGAGTTTCTGCCCTCCAGGAACTCCTGTTATCTTCTACAGTACTGTGATCATTAGTCCCTTCTGTGTAACCTATCATAGAAAGGCAAAACTAAAGCAGTCAAAAGCCCATATAACAGCAATCCTTTGAACACATGAAGCATTTCCCCAGTATCCTGATGGCAGGGCCCTGCTTTGTCGGGCTGTCAGACAGCCCGGGAATGTGAGAACAAGGTCTGCTCCAGGGGTAAAGAGTACTGAGAGGCAGTAGTCAGAGTTGGCACCAAGACTTCATGCTGATGTGGGATGAAATAAGCAGTGGAGTCTAGGTTAGATCTCTCCAACATGTTTTTGAGCCCAAGGCCTTTCCTTGAAGTAAGTCAGAGTTTCAAGGTATCCACTCTGTTACTGAGTGGCACAGACTGTCCTACACTGCTGATTAATGTTCCACTTGAAGACACTGGAAGGTTTCAACTTTGTACCATGCCTCACCAAGCACCTGAGAGGTGATTAAGCAGTGCTGGCACACAGTCTGTCTTATTGATTAATTACCTTGGCACACCTAGAACTAGATTGTTCCCTTCAATTGTTATTTCTCTCAATACCATGTCACTTCTAGGTGTGTGATATACAACAACATGACTTCATAAAGGGGGTGCACTGTTTGTCATGTGAACATCATAAACCACATGTATCAGCACTGCTCATAAGAGAAAACATAGAAGTGAAATGTTTTTTTAAACTTCATCATTTCTTACCTGACAGCTACTATTATTTTATAAGGGACTCAGATGGCAGATAGAAACTCACATTTATATTATTTGTGATGGCAATGGGCTTCAGTCCTTTCCACATCACTTTGTCATTCTCAATTCACATTGTCATTTCTCAACCATTAGGTATTTCATCACACAACAAACCCACCCAATGACATAACTAGAGCACCCAGACAAGTCAATGCTCTGCCCACTCAGTTTCGCAGAGAAAAACTGTGGGTGAGATCCTGAAAAGATGTAATGATAACAGTGCTCCAAACGGTCCCTTTAAGAGTTAAAATAAAGACACCACCAAGCATTCACCCCTTGGAAATCTTATACTGTTCAGGAGTCTGCAAAGCCAGACTCCCTCAGCAAAAAGTACACTTAGACTAATTTTGTGACTTCAGCGGATTTTTTTTGCCTTCATGTTGACAGGAAAAAAAGAAGATCTAGGTTTCTTGTACATTAAATAGGCAACTTTGGTCTGCTTTGTGAAACTTCTGACCTGCTGGCTTTATGACCAGGAATCTCTTTTGGTAATTCTAAAGCAGATGCCATGTATTGGTCTTGGACTTTACCAGGCATTTTGTAAATGTAATTTAAAAATCAATATGAGCTTTGCAATGATAACTCAATTAACATTAAATTGCTGATTTTTCCTTGTCTATTTTATACAAGATTGATCATTGTAATTTTTTTGCTTAGATTAGTGAGATAGAGCAAATTACTTTTTATTGTAATAGGCAGTCTATATGGTTCATTTAACTTGCATCTCCAGTAGTTGAATTGCACACCTGCTTTTCAGCTAAACCTAAAAATTGGTAATCCTTTCAAGTATGTTTTCAAGAAAAAAAGTATTATTGTGCAAATACTTCAAGGTGGGGATGGATCCCATTCAGCCTTTCTGCTCCTTTCAGCAATCAGCACCAACTGCAGATTGAGTGTCCCAAATGTACATACAAGTTTGTCTACCTTGAACACTACCTTTGTGCACAGATCTCTGATGTGGCAGTATAAGCACCAGCACACAAATTCCTGGCCAGCAAGCTGGGAGCCTAGTTGGATGAGGAAGGGGAAGCAGAGTGAGGAATCACCCTGAGCTGCTGCTCAGAACACCTTGTGCAGGAACAGTCCTCAGAGCTGCTTGGAGTGTCCAAGGATCCCCACTGCAAATGAGCACGGTAGCTTCGCTATGGAGGTTGTAATTTCTCAGGGCTAAGTCTCAGGGTAATTTTAAGGGTCAGGAAGCAAGCAAGAGACCTGCAGTTAAAAAAAGATGGAACACATTTTCTAACATTTATGAATTATTAGCTGAGTAATGCAACACCATAAAGAACATAAAATTGTACTCTGAAATTGTACTGCTGTTTATAAACACAGTCTGATTTGATTTTCTTCAGTAAAAGAGATCTAGAGCAATCCAAAAAGCCTGCTTATTTTGAATGGCAAGCCCAAATTTTAGTGAGATTAAAATTCAAACCTGAAAATGCTGCATGCCTGGTTTTGAGTCCCATGGAGAGCTGAAATATCTTCCAATTGCATCTGTTACTAATGAGACATGAAACAGTTTTTGGCTTTAATTCATTCAATTTTCTTTCAATACATTGATTTCTCTAAGGTCTGCAAACACCAGAGTTACCACAATTACACTCTCCCCTTAGAAATCTTGCTTTCGGTAAATTTAAGAGTTCCGATGAGGACATCAGCTGTTGCTGTGCTGTTGCTGCCAAACAATAGTCTTTGTCCAAACAGGCTGCCAAATATCCAGAAAATCCAAGAAAATGGATACTATAGATTAAAAAAAAAAAAAATTACATAGTACACAAAATAATTCAGCCTTTCTATTCTAATCAAGTTCATGTACAGTTGGTCCTTGGATATTCTGGATGAATCAATATTTTTTAATTCACCTACACTGCAGGTAATCTCAGTATATTCCCAAAGCACAGATACATATGTCTGTGTCTGAGAAATCTTTCTCACAGCTCAGTTTCCCAGTTTTCCATTTTTTTGAAAAAAATCTGAAAGAGAAATCAAGAGAAAACCAAGTAAAAGAAAAATTAAAACTCCAGACATTAAAATACTCACTTCCTAATGTGCACCTTTATTGCCTGACACTTTAATGTTTTGAATACATGCATATTTGGGTTTTAATGTTTTGAACACATGCTGCTGAGATCAGTATGAACCCAATATCAAGTACTTACTGATATTCTTAAACATACTCTTTTTCATTCTATTTTGCTGCCTACTCCTTCAAGGACTGAATATACAGGTGCTGAACATTTATTTCAGATTTCAGGTAGATTTTCCTTCCTTGGGGTACAGAGACCAGATTTTGAAAGCACTACATTTTCATGTCTCAGATGCAACCATTTCCAGTAATAGCACTTTTGAAGGAGTTCAGCAATGCAACAATGTTTATGCCTCATGAAGTTTGTGTTTGCAGTCTCATATCTTCAGGAAAAAACAGCCCTGTGACATTAACTAAAAAGGAAATAGTATGGAGTGTTCTCTTAGAACTAAAGAGGGTTGCCAAAAATTTCTACAAAACAGCCCTTCATCAAGCAAGTACAGTATGACAATGCTTACATGAAAACAGAAAGTTTTCTGTCATTTTTTTAAAGAGAAGCAATTTAGATAACTCACTTCCCTTTTTATTTTATTAATAAAACTGGACATCTGCCATCAAAGTAACCCTCCAAATTACATTAAAAGGATTTCACATACAATCAGGTTTTGAATGTTAAACATCACCAAAATTCCAGCAGTCACAGTACAGTATCAACATAGAAAGAACAGAAAACATTAACAGCTGCTACAATGATAAGTAAGAATTTAGGAATAGACTATCAGAATTGGCCAAGGACCTGAATTTACTGTTTGATAAGATAGCATCTTAAATTAGCATTAAATTCAAGGCATAGATTATTTTGACAATTTTCCTTTTTGTATTTACCTATTTTTTAGAAGTGTGGAAGAGTTTGCAAGCATGCAGAGTGTTTTAAAACATTACATTATTAATATTACCTTTATATTATTAATATTACCTTTATTTGACATGTCAATTTCTTTTCTCCCTTGAAATGTCAAGAGACAATGAGATTAAATTTCAATTTCTATACCAAATAAGCCATAACTATTTTTAGTACAGGTGCCTACTAGAGATCAGAGTGAAAGATTTTATTTGGGTTAACATAATTACATTGGGCTGCTCATTTATAGCAGTGCTTATGGGAGTCCAAGTTTACCATCAGACCCAAGTTAGAAGAAATTAGATATTAATTTGTAAGACATCTAACAGCAACCAATAAGCAACCAGTCCTGTTAATGCCTCTCAGTAATCAATTTCCATTTTAATCAGATTTACTGTCACGGAAGATTGACACATTAATAACTAAGTTGTCAAAAAAAATATGCCATCCCCTCCTGAAGAGCTCTTATGAAGCCATGCCACATCCCACCCACTCAATCACGGCACTGGAAACTGATCCGTGACCATCAGTGTCACCTCCTGACTGCACCTTGTGACATTGTCACAGCTCCTCCCTGATGACAAAACTACTGCCCCTTGTAACACCAGCATCCTACCCATGAGCAAACAATGCCAAGAGGTTTGTGCTGTGTCAGCACTGGGCATGGTCCCCAAACATGGACACTTCTACTTCCTCCAGAGCTTCTTTTGCTGATAGGCTGATAGGACAGCTCGTTTTCTCAACAGCCTCTAGTTGTTGTACCCCACACATGGGTTATTAAATTCATAATAGTTTACGAATTTTGAGTGTTTACTATGCAGACATTAAAGCTGTCATCCTACTGCACTGGTAAGAGAGTGGACAGTCAGAAATATTTTCAAACAGCATGGATATCCTTGTTGTACCTAACAAGAAACAGACTACTCCTTTGCTCCAGAGATCATATTTTCTCTTAGTTAGAATTTTCAATAAACACTTAGAAATCCTTCCTGAGTTGTAAAAGAAACTCCTATCACAACTTCTGCTGGAGTCTCAAAACAGATTTCTTCTTCATTCAAACCCAAACAGTGATAATGAAACAGACTTACCATTTTAAAAAGCGATTTAACACCTCTGCAGGTTCACAAAAAGGCTGCTTAAATCGTCTTAATAAAATGTAGTGTACAAGCATTGAAATACATGCCTTGACTGAGGATTCAGAATTCCTCCAAAGACCAAAAGAAGGCAGAAATGCATCCTCCTCTTCCAGGGCTCCAGAGCAGCAACTGCAGCACTGAATAATGCACTGCTGTCCCATTTGAGATGGTTTCTCACTCACAAGGGAAGCAGGTGGCAGGTGAAAGAAAAGGGAAAAAACTGATGCATATAATGGCCTTATTGAGTCTTTAAATCTACATATTCTCTCAAGCAATGCAGCTATTTCCCGAATTAATCAAAAAAGTAGTAAATAACAGTAGCATGAGGAAAGTCAGCTTGTGATGGCTACATATAATTTTGCAGGTTTTATTCTGAATTGCTCAGAACTTGGGAAAATATGGTGTTATGACATAAGGTACTTGAAACTGAAAATAAATAAAACTCAAATTACACTGGAGGGAGGTGGAAAGTTCAAAGTGCACATTAAAGAATCCTGAGATAGATTCCTTCACTTTCAATAAATTATCTGAATCCAATTTGTAAGCATAAGTCATTATCGATTTTACTGATGTGAAGGTTGGATACAGAGGCAACCTTGAGCACCATGTATTCACTTCCAGTTATTATGAGAATTTTTCCAATTGTAGATAATTGCAAAAATATTTACAGTTAAGCTCAAGCTCAAGTTAGGTTGTTTATCAGTAGGTGCAATTATTAAAATGAAAACTTTAAAGAAAGAAATCAGTGTTGTCCACAATATTCATTCAATTTTTTAATCATTCATTTTCAGCCACTGCAGAATGAGATCTTTTCCTGAAGTACTAAGGCTCAAACATCTCAGCCTCAAACTTCACCTGCACCCACAAGTGGACCTTAGGAATGGAGCCACATCCTGTACATAACAAAGATTCCTTGTTTTAAAATAGGTATAGAACTTTCAGAAAAAAAAAAGTTGTAGTTTTTTGGTCAACACAGCCTAGAATTTCTAACAAATACAAATGCAATTTCTCAAGTTACTAGAAACTTGGATTCCCCCTCTTAATTACAGTTGCTGAAGAACTTGTACCCATAGGAATACACAGATGATGTACAGATGTCTTACTGAGACCACATTTTCCTCCATTTTTGTCTTATAAGCATTCACATGGTGGATTGTACAATTAAATTTAGATTAGTATGATTATGATATTAATTATGAAATGTAAGATAACATTCATTAGTTTTCAGGTCTAGTCTACAGTAAATCTGCATCACTTAAAATTTAAAACTACAGTGAATTGATGCAATAAGACTTTTTTTTTATGTGAGGCCTGAAATTAATTGTGCTAGAACATACTGATTTCTACCCACAGTAGATCTATAGCACTTCAAAACTACTGTTATAACTGGTCTCTCAAAAAGTCATAGTCATAGTACTCTTCAAATAGAAATGAGATGAAAGAAAATTTATACTAAACCTAATGTAACAAAAACATTCTGAGATCACCATGGCAACTGCCATGACATTAAGCAAGAATCCTGTGATAAAATAGTTTATTACTTTCATTGTAGCAATTCAATATATTTAGAATTGTGACCATACTCCTTCCCCAAAATATTTAAATGAAAATTAGGTCTAGAAAATAATTTTATAGTCGCTAATTTCTGAGAGTCAAATAGCATTAATAGCAAAAAACAGTACAACTGGATCAGTGTAAAATAATCTTAGGCTACATACTAGTAGTTTTGTAACATCCAATTCTGGGGGGGAAAAAAGATAAACCCAAACAGATTCTTCTCTCCCTATCCTCCCTCCGGTCTGAGGAATATTATATCCCTTGAAGTTCTGCCTGGTCTTGTGGGAAGTGATAGATACACCATATCTTACTTATTTTTCTATATACCCTTCTGACTTTATAAAAAATGCTTCATGCATTGCTCACACAAGAAGTGGGCACAGAAATTTAGAGATTAAGACAATACCAGAGATTGTTTCTCCCTGCTCTCGCTTAAGTTCTTCAACGACCCTGCTTAGTCCCTTTGATTCCTGTGTCTCACTGGAAACTATTGAGAATTAAGACTCTTCTTGAGTAAGTCTTCCTCTGAGAACACGATAGGAGCTTCTCCCCATTGACAATATCTAATACTGGACATCCAACCTCATATCCAGCTGAAGTAGGACATATTCTGTTTTCCTAAATCCCCATTTTATCCAGCTGGTATTTCCTTTTTCCCTATTTTCATTCCCCCAATGCCAGAGACAGTCCTCAAGTATTTTAATACTCTAAGCTTAAGAGAAATGGTTTATGCATGTGAATTTACAGCTTCTAGAAGTAATTCTCTTCCCATTGTACGATTTGAAACTGGTATTTTTTTATGTAATTACATAAAACAGAGTAACTCCAACTGTTCCATTATTTTAACAAGGTCTACTTTGTACTAACAAAGTCATCTTGTCATCTTGTTTTAAACTATTTACATTCAAGCCTAATATTCGCTTAGTATTTCACACACTCTTGAAAATCACTATTAATGATCTAGAGCCTTGCTTTTTTCAATCCTTCTACAAATTCTGGAATGAATTCAAGAAGGAGATTGCTGATTAAAGTGAGTGCAACTTATCTGGGTTTCCATTTATTTTTTTCTGCAGTTCTTAAACCTTAGATTTATGGCACTTATCAGAAGAACCATCTTGATTTTGCTTAATATACAGTTCTTGTACACCTCTGGCCTCACTTGTCTTCTAACATGCTTGTGCTCTTGCTAGACTACTAACAGTTTACAGTTCAAAAAAACAATAACAGCTGCTTTGCCCACTTTGGCAGTTACAAGAATTTTTTTTTAATATCAAAAAACATTCTTTAATATTTTTAATTATTATTAATACTTTTTCCTCTTTAAATAATGTTCAAAATTGCTGGCCTGTATTGTTTTCAGCTTTAGATAAGCAACTCTTTAAAATTCCAAATATATTTACTGCTTGTTCGCATTATATTCTGTTTGCTAAAAAAGCCATATAAGGTCAAGACTTGATGTTTTCAATTTATTTGCCTGGGATATTCTGTTCTGAAAATCAATTTCTCCTCATTTGCGAAGATCAGGTCTCTGTAGCTTTATGATATGTCAGATGCAGAGTGGAAACAGAAAGTGTGATTTAGAGCATATTTTGGTGTTGGCTGCATGTAGTTTCTACCATTATCACCTAAGAGAAGCCCTGTACTTACACAGCCTTCTTTCCTCTTGGCCCATTCTAATCTGTGGTTGTAAGGCATACTGGAAGCCTGAAGCAATCTCTAAATTATAATCCATCATGCATTTTATCTGTTATGACATTTTCCCGTAAGCAATTAAAGATTGTTTATGCTTATGACTTGTCAGTTCCTTGAACATGGCAATGTCTTGTTGTTGTTGTTTTTTTGGAAGAAAATATGTCCTTCTTAAAAAACACTGCAATGCTAACATGCTTGAGGGTTTTGAGCTCTTCAGACCTCCTAGCCAACCCACCAAACTGTGGTTATCCCAAAGTCAACAAGTACCAAGCTGGCCTCAGGGAACTGACTGAACATGTCCACCACCTCTTTAAAATCCCTTTCTGACCTCTGGGTGATAGCAAAAAGTTTGGAAAAGCTACATGGGGTTTAGCACTGCAATGAAAAACACTTGTCTAGACTTACCACTGATTTCAGGAGGTTCTCTTGCTTAGATTATCTAGACTTACTCTGAAATTGTCTCTGTAATAGCAGTGCACAGCTGGAGTACCAGGTCTGTAGGAGTTCTTGCTAAGGCAATGTGCCTCAGTGCTGTGCTGCAGACACCCTTCAGTTCAGTATGTGTTTACAAGAGGTGTTACAGACCTTGCTGGATATCACATCAATACAGTGTAATAGTAAAACCTTCTAAAAGACAAAAATACAGAAAATATATTTTCTTTTCTCATTCATAAATATATTTTCATTATGCAGATAGCTATCTCTCTTTATTCTAGAAATACTAAATGTTAGACATAAACACTTTATTTAAAAGGTTTTATAAACTTATCTGCAGAATTTCAATCAAATTTGATACCTGCCAAGAAGGCACTGTAAAAAATTAATTCCAAATATCATGAAATGCCTAATGCCTTTTTTTTTTTTTTTTTTTTTTTTTTACTATAAGAAAAATCTGCACAATACCAGGTTTAATCAGAGCCCAAATATACAGAGAATCATGAGAAAACATCTCTTAGACATAACTTTTCCATTCTGCAAAAACTGAATAGCTTTTCCTTTCTTTGGGAATACTTGTATATAAGAAGCTAAATTTATGGTACTAACATGAGAAAAGTGAAGGTTACTGTTCTTTCTAATCTACATTGTAAATTAATCTACCATGAAACAATCATCACTTTTTTTCAGAGCAAGAGATTATTAAAACTTTAAAAATTTATAAAGTTTATTAATATCTCAACATGCACATACAAAATGTCCAGACACAGCTAGATAAACACATCACATGATGAATCATCACTTGGCCCATGGGTTGGACACAAAGGGTTACTGTGAATGGGGTGACATCAGATTGGTGACCTGTCACTTCTGGGGTTACACAAGGCTCCATTCTCAGCCCTGTGCTCCTCAACATTTTCATTACCAACCTGGACCCAGGACTGAAAGGGATACTGAACAAGTTCACAGACAATACAAAACTGGGAAGAGCTGCTGACTCCCTCCAGGGCAGTAAGGCCCTGCATAGAGATCTCCACAAATTGGAGGGCTGAGGGCTTCACCAACCATGTGAAGTTCAACAAGGGCAAAGGCTGGATTCTATATCTGGGATGGGATAGTCCTGGATGTGTGAATCAGCTGGGGAAGGAGATGCTGGAAGCAATGCCATGGAAAGGGACCTGGATGTCCTGGTCCATGGCAAGTTGAACATGAGTCAGCAGTGCTCTGGCAGCCAGGAGGGCCAAGAATGTCTTGAGGGGCATCAGGCCCAGCATCACAGCTGCACAAGGGAGGGGATTGTCTGCACTGCACTGAGGCAGCCTCATCTTGAGTCCTGGGGGCAGTTTTGGGTTCCACAATATAAAAAAGACATTAAACTATTGAAGAACGTCCAGAGGAGGGCAATGAGGATGGTGAAGGGCCTTGAGGAGAAATTGTATGAGGAGATGCTGAGGTCATGGTCTGTGCAGCCTGGAGGAGTCTGAGGGAAGACCTTAATGCAGCCTACAACTTCCTCATGAGGGAAAGTGGAGGGACAGAGACGGATCACAGTATCTCTGGTGACCAGTGGCAGGACCCGAGGGAATGGGCTGAAGCTGAGTCAGAAGAGGTTTAGGTTGGATATTAGAAAAAAGGCTTTTCACCCAGAGGGTGGTTGGGCACTGCAACAGGCTCCCCAGGGAAATGGTCACAGCAACCACCTGAGAGAGTTCAAGGAGTGCTTGGATAACACTCAGGCATATGGTGTGACTCCTCAGGATGGTACTGTGCAGGGCCAGGAGTTGGATTTCAATCATCCTTGTGAGTCCCTTGAACTCAGTTTATTCTGTGATTCTGTGAAAATAACTTCTCATTTGGAAAAAAAATCTATGTAGTGTTCAGCTACTCTTGCAAATCTTGCACCTTTTTAAATGTGTCTCTGATTTATAAAAGCAGAACTTACAATTTATACGGATACTGTGCAACTCAGAAAAATTAATACTAGAACTTCATAAAAGAATTGTAGATGTATGAAGTCAGCAGAGAGACACATTTGACCCAGCCATCCTGTACTGGATGGCACTGCCACCTGCCTTCCTGCTTGCAGGAAGTTCTATTGAGTTGGTATAGATGAATTTTAATAGTCGGTTTTAAATCCTCTTAAAACTGATTGTTCCACTGTGTGGATATTTCAGGCACACTGGACAGCTGTATCAAATGTTTTTCTTTGGGATTTGATTACTTACAGTACATTGAGTTTTAATGCATCGGCCTCTGTTAACACTGGATTGATAGTATCTCAACTGGTTACAATCTGGAGTTATTACAACATGATTTGCAGGCTGCTGAGAGTAAGCTCTGGATTCTGCCATGTAAGTTATCAGAAATTCAATGTTCCTACATATCACAGAAGAACAGAAAAATTCCATATAAAATACAGCTTTATCATACAGCTCAATTTTCAATAACAGACTCTATCTAAAAGTAACAAATAAACACAACACATACTAAGCATGGATACATGAAATAAAAAAAAATATCCACTGTAAAAGTCTTAATCTCCATACAAACCTTTCCAGTGAGGAGAACCACCATGAATTTTAATGGATTAGTCTTCCTAGTGAAAGACTTTTGCTTAGTTCTAACACCATTAATGATGTAGAATATATCTACTGCAGCAATATATCTACAAGGACACTCTAGAAGGCTGGCACCATCACAGTTCACCACTTTCTGGCTAAGAATGCTTCTCTTTATCATAAGCATATTTATCTACCAACTACTTTTTTATTTCTCTTGTCCAACATTAATGTCGTATTCAAGCATCACTTATTTACAAATTCTAAGTAGCTGCCTAGAGTCTCAATAACACCATTGTCTTATCAAAGGGAACATAAATTGATCTCTAGTTCTGAAAAGAAATGTCTGCATTGTTAATAAAAAATATACAAAACTTTTTATATATTAGAATGCCAAGAGCTGCTTATGGAATCATAGCATAATTAAGGTTAGGATAGATTTTTAAGAGTATTGAATTCAACTATTAACCCAACATGGCCAAGTTCACCACTAAACCATGTCCCTCAGTGCCACATCTACACATCTGTAAATACACCCAGGGATGGTGCCTCAAGCACTACCCCAAGTAGCCTGTTCCATTGTTTCACAACCCTTTCAGTGGAGACATCCTCCCTCCACAAGTCGCAACTTGAGGCCATTTCCTCTTCTCCTATAACTTGTTACCTGAGAGAAGAGGCTGACCCCCACCTTGCAAAACCTCCTTTCAGGTAATTGTAGAGGTTCTAGATGGTTTCTAACACACCAGCAAGCCTTGCGTCTTTGCTGCCACATGCATCTCCATGCCCTATTTCCACTGAGATGGCAGGCCAAGGGACCTTGCTAGCATACCCTGCTTCATACCTAGGTATGCTGTTCCCAGGCTTATCTCTATCAAGGCAGGTTTTATTCTCTTCTCTCTTCAAAAATAGTTTAAAGCTCTTTCAGTGATCCCTGTTAACTCCTGAGCAATGAACCTTTTCCCTCTTTGAGACTCATGTACCCCCTCTCTTGCCAGCATACTTGGTGTCATGCACACTGATCTGTCATAAAGAAGTTGGAGTGAGCCAGTGACACCAGGCTCAGAGACAGATCTTGGTGTATCAGTTCTTCCTGCTTCTTCCTGCACTACTCCCTGCAATTGAAAGGATAGAGGACTACACTGCTTGTGCTCCTGCTGCCTTAACCAGTCCTCTTAAGGCCCTGAAGTTTCTCGTTTGACCTCAGACTCTCTGCTGGGACTTCATAGCTGCCTACCTGGAAATTTAATAATGAAATAATCTGAGGACTGTACCAGGGTGAGGAACTTTCTCCTCATGGAAGGAGGAGAATATGAGCCCCAGGTAGCAGATTCTTCAAATCTGGTGTGTATATTGGGCCTTCTGTTCTTTCCAAAAAAGAGGCTCCGATGAAAATTACACATTCTTTTTCTTTATGGAAGGAGTTTTGATGCAGGGCGTAGGCCCTCTTACCTTGGTAACCAATGTCTCTCTTCTAGACCAACCATCATGCATGTGGAACCACTTGCATGCACCTCTTGCATGTGGAACCACTGTCTTCATGCAAAGATGCCTTGAAATGTGGGGCAGTCCCAGAGGAGACCTCAGATGTCTGCTACATCAGGCAGTAACTTGTAGCCATTTGCCCCCATCCTCTAAGCCTCTGTGTTTAGCCAGAGAACAAAATAATAGAGAATTCTGCATATTGTGCACTGTTTCTCCATGTTGGGCCTGTCTAAGGAAATGTCTTGGATGTACATGGTTATGCAATTTCCTTTTATATTGGGCTGCTGGTAGCCTCTAAAAGTAATGTAGACATCATTTTCAAGAATCCTTGTAAAGATACTTTAATCTTGGAAAATATTTCAGAGGGAAGAACCTATTTATTTTATTGATAAACCATCATAAAGGTAACCAGTTACGTTCTGCAGGATTTTACCTAAACTGAAATGATTCTTTACCTCCTGATTTCCAAGATAACATTCTCTCCTGTGGGACAAGAAGAATGAGATGTCAGCATTTGAGCATCCCAGTTGCAGCACTGCACTAATACAGCCCAACTCTCCCCATTGACTTAAAGAACAAAACTTCAGGTTTTTTATAATATACTATTTTAAATCAGCATTGATTAAAAATACTTAGCTGACTTACTGTGATAAGCAAAGATGTAATAAGAAACTATTTCAGGCAAAAATCAATAGTATGTAGTCAGCAGAAGAGAATACCAACATTTAAGTCCATTTCCATGACAGGTTTTTTGCCTCTCAGATGATAAAAATAAATTGTATTATCCAGTGGCCATTCATTCACTTTCATTTCCAAATGCATTTTACTTCTTCAAATTTAAGGACATAGTTATCTTCTGCTTTCTAGCTTTAAAAATTTGAGCCACAAAGAACACAAAATTACTTTTAACTGAAGTAGTATTCCTTGGCTTATACCCTTAGCCATTAGGGTATCACGAAGTAAAAGGGATGTCATTGATTTACTCAAGTTTCATTTTTAAAGAACTGAATGAACACAAATTATTTCTCTTAAATAAAAAAGCACAGGCCTTTGACAAGTCGGATGTGTAGTCTTTGAGCTGTCAGAAAAGCATTTCAGAATTCCAGGCTGAAGTATGAGGGACTACAGAAGCTATTTTGGGGAATTATTAGGCTCTTCTGTCTCATTGTTTTCCATTTTGACTAGTTCAAATCTACAATCTCACGCTGAAGTGCAGCAGTGTAATGCATCTCAGGATTCACCAGTCTGATGCTTTAAATACTACACTGAGATGCCAATACTCTCCAAGGGCCACACAAGGAGTAGGGGAGTTTTAAATAAATGTTCTGCCCCGCTATAATGTCTGTCCAGATCCTTCAGTTTTCCACTCCACAGCAGAAAATGTATGGAATTGCTGCCTACCTGTTCAGAATTTGCAGTTTTGTAGCTGCATCACTCATCAGATATGTACCACTTACCAAATAAAATGCTATGCTCAGTGACCCCTAACAGAATGCAAAAACTTTCTGGGAAGCAAACCAAAACTGCTTTCATTACTAAAGTTATTATTTCACCCAAAAATATAAAGTTATAGGGAATTAATAGATGATTTTACATATTCTTTGTCTTACTTCATTACACATGCCAGTCCTGGATAAATGAAGCTGGAATGGTTCATCTGTAAAACAACTAGCCTTGTTGTCCAAAACATCCCAACAAGGAGCTAAAAATGGTCCTAGTGTTAATCAGCAAGGCTCTAAGATCTAGAGCTGCTTAAAAGCCACAGCCAAGCAACAAAGTAAATGTTTTTGAAGGGTTCTCAATTAAGACACATTTTAAGTAGAACGTTATGTGAAAATTAAATTTTTCCAATAAAAACAGTACAGAAAGATACTACTCAGTCTTCATATTTTTGCTATTTATCACCTTTGCAGACGGAGCAAGCCCCATTCAAACTGAATGAATGGAGTATTTTTAAAAACACAGGCTGCTAGGTGGTGAAAAAAAACATTATAATCTTCAAAAATTTAGGTCCTTCTCTTTATGTACATTACTTTATAGCACTAAAAGCTGTCTAGAAGCAACAGAGTATAGTCCTAAATGCAAAATAACTAATGACCCAAGTTTCAATATCAACTTCACAGGCAAACACACCAAAGGAACACGCATGCTTCAAAAAAACAGTGGGAGATTGGTATTGACAAAACTCTTTCTCTGTGCTGACAAGAAATCTTGCAGAAAAAAATTTAAAAATTCTTTACCAGGAAATAACACCTAAGTAGTATTTCCACAGTCTATCTTAAGAGCATGCCAACTTTTCAAATTTTTCCCCAAAAATAATAGCTTTGCTTTAATAATGTGTTTTTTGGGGACAAAATATTTTTTATGTAGTCACTGCATCTAAACCTTAGGGATTGTAAAAATTAAGCTGCTTCCTCCCTTGTGAAAACTGTATTTGTAACAATGAGATGTAGAGAAATTTATATTAAGATTTCTTCCAGCCAAAAGGGCACATCATGCTGCTTTATTGCCCTTGAAGGAAGAATAAGACATATTTCATCCATTCTCAGAAAGATATATGCAGGTTTTCTATGTATCAGAAGTATCAGGATACTTTATGACAAGAGTGGTATATTAACACCTTGCAGCACTAAAGAATGAATGCAAGAGAAAGAGATCTTGGGCCAAAAAAATCTTTCATACTTGTCATTGAAAAAGCCTTTTCCTCTTATTAGGGCCCCTTCCCTTGATCTTTGCTCAATTCACATTGAAAGAAATATGCTCAAACAAGGAAGAGCCATCTTGGACAAAAATGAAACTTCTCCGTTTCTAGATTTCCCCAAAACTGATTTACAGCAAACAGTCCAACAATCTGAATGCCTACAAAACAACTGGTTTGGACCCAAAAACAAACACTAAAAACCTGTCATTGAACAGTTTCTCTCTAGGCATATGCCAGATCTCAGAATGTGCTGAAATTATTAAACAAATATAGCCTATTCAACTGAAAATAGGTCCCTTCTCAGTTACTCAGTTTTGTTCAGAAGGAAAGAAACAAGGAAACTCTTCCGTTTCACCTTCTGCATTCCTCTCACTGGATTTCTCATCAAAGGACAGTTGCCTCCTCCTCAAAATTACTGTCATGGAAGTACCCTTAAGTGGGATTTGACTCTGGAGCAGGCCCTGCTCTGAACAAGCAATTTGTACTAAATTGTTTCCAGAATTGCCTTCCAGTCCATATCTTCCTATGTTTCTACTGAGCTTTATGGGTAGCAGCCATATCAGATAACACATGAATCTTACACTTGGAACCTTTCTAGAATCTGCTGTCTCCTGTATCTGATAGATACAGATCTTGTCCTATCTAGGGTGCTCTTGTAGTGTATGTACCTCATATAGTAGAACAGATTTCAAATATTTTGAATATAAATTTCCACTACAAATTGATTGGACCATTTGTGGGACTTCTCCTGCCTTCACCTAATGGTAAAATTATCAGATTTTTCAGGGAAACAGTGTTCAGAGTCAAGAAAGCACACTCCTATGGTACATGGCAATCCAGGTATACTTGACTCATTTATTTACTACCAGTTTACATTTCCCTCTCATACTTCATCTATCATAAAGTCATACTAGCTGGCTACAAAAACCAAAAGAAACCTACCAACAAACCAAAAAATACCCATACCAACCAAATAAACAAGCAAACAAAGCAAAACAAAGCAAAACAAAAGAGATAACACATACACACAAAACCTCCACCCACTCTATCAGCATTCTAAGAGTACTGTTTTCATCATCTCTAACTTACACAAAAATTTTCTAATAGATAGTAATCACCTAAACATTTCAGTCTTGACAGTAAAAACTTCAAATACTGTTAGCTTGACTCTGAAAGTGAGGCTTATACACTACAACTGTCAGCCTCTTTGTTAAAACTTTTCAATTTCCACCAAGTTTGAAAGAGTGAAAATTTAAGTCTAAGGTTTGCAATGTGAGGAAAAGCAATGATGTGACACTCTCTAACTAGCCTTTCTGTTGAAGATAGTAACTATATTGCTTTGAAAAGCCACAGCACTTACTGCCTCTTGCAAGATTCAGTAGCTCACACAATGTCTGGTAAGGAAAAAAGCTGAAAATATTGTAGCAATGAAATACACAACATGGAACATAATTGGAGAATCAGATGGTATAAATGAAGACTACAGAGATTCATTGAAAAAATGAACGCAGGGTGGTGCAAGGGAAAGAAATTGCAGATGGGATTAGATTACTGCAGCTAATGTGTAAAATAAACTGTGAAATAAAACTTTTATTTGGTTGCTGAAGACACGCTCCAGATAACAGAAGCATAGGTGTGAGGTGTCTTAGATAACTTCTATCAGAAACATTGTTCCAAGTAAGTTAACACAACCTTTAACATGTCTTTTGAAAGTCTTAAGAAGTCTTTAACAAAAGAATATTTCCTGAACAAAAGAAACACTAAACTAATGCTATATGACAAGGATCATTTTAAGAAATAATCTTTCAACATTCTTGCAATTACACGAAAGAAGGAAGGAAAGGCAATTGTTCAAATAAATTAGCATCTTCAAATTATATTAAACAATTAAAGCAGCAGCAACTGAGCAGTAAATGCTCAGGTAAACAGAAACAAATATTATAAACAAAGACAGCTTTACAAATGGGAAGCTCAAGTCATAATTCTTAGCTGGGATTTCAATTCCTTTGTATTATTGCAGTTGGAATAGTTTAATTTCTCCTCCTCTCTGCACAAGGTACTAGCAGGGCTTGCTATTTTTGCACTGAGCTTCTTGTTATCATGGAGCTAGATCAGTCATCTGGAAATTTAGCTTTGTATAAAACATTTTAAAAACTATTACTGTTCTCTCTTCATTCCAGGACACATGGCACAGGCAATGAATGAGCACTTTACAGTCATGCCAGAGTTGTTTCCCAGACAAGAAATAAATACAGAGCTTCCAGATCCTGTGTTTCACCTTTAACCTCTCTGCTTCTTCTCCTGCATTCTTCTCCTGCCTTCTTCATCAAGATAACAGCCCAGAGAGGTGATCAATCCAAATGTTTCACAAACACTATCCTTTGGCCAAACAATTATGACCTACAGGTACTTTCTCCTCCTTCAGCAGCAGGACACCCTGCATTTAATCTTCTATGTCTAGCCGAAAACAGCTGTTCCAACAAAATAAATCATTATGGGAAGACACTTAACTATTTAAAACATCAGCTCTGTTTGCTCCTGAAGACTGATGTGAGGTCTTCTGGTGTTGCCACCCCCAATCTATAAGGCTAGGTGTACAGTACTCTGCTACATCGGTGTGACTTTGCAATTTCTCTCTCTGAGTCACCCTGTCTTGGATTTAAACGCATTGCTTTATTTTTTGCTTCCCTATCACCAGTATAAACTGCATGTAGAAAAACAAATTGATGAGTTAATATAATTGACCAGAACAAATAATGGCACTGAGCATTTTTATTGTACAAAGAGATTCCACCCACATAATCCAAATACTTACAAGACAGGATGAGTCAAAGTTAATTTATCATGGATACCCCTATAAAAGGAAAGTTTACTGGAAAGATTTAAATACTAAAAAATTTTGGCTTGGCAACCATGTTTGAAAAAGACTGTGATGGAGAAACACTTGGAAAAAAACAGAGAGGTACTCACAACATAACACAGTTGAATTCACAAAGATGTACAGCAATTAAAAGACATAATGGTATTTGAGAGGGCAAAAGAGGTTACATAGCTGGAAATATACCTATGATATAGAAATTCCAGGGAGAAGACTTTGACCTATTTTCTAGCTTAACTAGCCACCTTCCCTCTCCCCTTGTGATTCATCAGAACTGGAACAATTTCCATCTGAGCTTCACATAAATTTTATCGAAATAACTTTGAATTACTACAATTAATGTTCTTGCATACACATTTTGCAATTGATTTAACATCCTTCTTGCTTCCTCCAAATGCTATAATTAGCACCTCAGCGTTCAGGGTTACTTGCAGTAAAATTTGCCAGCAGTAGGTCTTTATCTTTGCTGCCGTATGGAAAGGTGACCTTCCAGTAACTGGTGAAGGACAAAGCCATGGCAGTTGCCATACCAAGAAAGGAAAACAAACAAGACATAAAAAAGTGGATTGAAAAAAGGGTGAAAAAGTCTTGTGTGAGAAAAGGATCTTTTTTACTTCTTGTCTGCTGAAAAAAATATAAAAACTATGCAAGGTACTGACTTAAGGCTTGGGTTCTGTTAGAACCTGCTATTTGCTTTAAAGCAGCAAAACAGATGGAACAGATCCATAAATTTTTTTTTTTTTCATTTCATGATTACCAGCAGAAAGACAATGAGGCAGCGCAAGGTGCAACTCTAAGCCAATTTTAAAACATAATTTATTGCTGGGATTTTATAACAAATGCCACTCACAGAAGATCAGAAGGCCAAATTTGCAGTTGTGGTATCATGAAAGCAATGCTGGAAGTCATGGGTTTGAGTTTTCAGTCAGGCATACAGAGGACCCTTTCACCTTACTTTGGAAGTAATCCACAATAAAAAAATATATCCCTGTCACACATGACAGATATAAACATGCCCAATTTAGAGCTTCAACGGTGAAGAAAGTGCATAGGTAATTACACAAATGGCATAAGAATTCATAAAACTAGCCCTGTGTTTAAGGTTAAGTTCATGAGTGTTTTCCTCTTCAGGATATTTCTGATGTCAATGTTTCCAATATGTGACTCAAAAACCACACATCCTTTCTGGCTCTGTTAGCATTAAACTTCAGGCACCAGATGTTTTCATCAAAAAAACTTTTTTTTTAACCTGCAATAATTCAATTGACTCTCGTTATCTTATTGTACAGCCAGTTTTAGTGACCCCATGCTATTTTTTGAGAAGTAGTGCATGATTTTTGTATATAAATTTGTAACATTACTCTGTATCATCATTTTAGTGATAAAATAAGTTTTAAAATAGAACATATAAAACAAAATTAATAAATATCTCTTCATTCATGTCTCCACAACATGAAAATACAAGTCAGCTTAAAACACATGCTGTTGAGTTTTCATGTTCAGTATAAAGCAGTATTTCTTCATTCAAAACACTATTTTCAATAATTTAAAAAGAGAAAGTGTAGTTGTCTGCCTTATATTTATTTAGCACAGAACAAATGAATGGTTTAAAATGAATGCCAAGAAATCAATCTATTTTTGATTATTTCACTCCTGCCAGTGAAGATCACCAAAAGACCACTGGGAAAATTAAGTATGGAAGCAGATGCTGGAAGACACAAGTCTTCCCAAGCAGTGGCTTGTGGGGGTTTTAGCACAGCATTTCAGTTACTCATTCTCCTAAAAAAAAAGAGGCATCTGTGGTTCTCAAGTTCTCCACTAGATATTTTAAGTGGAAGTCCCAGTTAATTTGTGCTGAGCACAAATCATCGTCAACCAAATGCTTTCTTGGTTACTGACAGAGACATCATTTTGAAACTCTCACACAGCTTTTCTTAGTGCACAGGACAGAATGGCATAAAACATCTCTGCTCATGGCTAAAATTAACTTGCATTCCCTTTGACTACTGTTTCAGACACAATATCTCCCTGCAGAAGAAACTTCATTAAAATCAGAAAAAAAAGCTAGATTACTGCTAGCATGTGTCTGTACAAATGAATCCTGAACGGCCTTGCATCTGTCTTTTCATACGTCATTTACTCTGTGAAATATTTATTAAGTACGTCCCTAGAAGTTTCTTTCCCTTTTCAACCATTTACTTCTTGCTTTATATACTTTGGCTGGAGATTTTTTTACCTCTGCTTTCCTTCACTGAACTAGTAGAACATATGCACATTCAGCATTTCACTTCTATTTTGGAGATTATCTTTTTAAACTTCAGTTTTAAGTTCATAAAGTCACAGATAAGACAGTTTGAGTATAAATTTCCATAAGTCTTTCAAAGGTTTCTCAAGGTTGTCTCACATTAAATTAGCTTTTTTTTCCCCAACTATTTAAGCTGTCAATTTCAAGCAACTAGGTCAGGGATACCTGAAGTCTGAACTGCAAACAGCAAATAATAAGGAAACAATCTGCTGAAGAATAAAATTAATAGGCAAAGTTTTTCTGTCACGTGTTCTTTTTTTTTTTTTTCTTTTTTTTTTTTTTTTCTAAGGAGGAAGGTCCACTTTGAGCTCTGTTCTGGCCAGTAGTGCCTGACAACCACTCAGCCATTCTGTAAACGTATCATGAGGTCAAACTTTAGGGAGAAAGAAATTTTGGATGTACATCCATTCTCCTAAAACGCACTAGAAAAGCAGGCAAACTCATCTTAATTACAGCCACAGCTGGAAATAGGCAATGCAGTTATTCACAAAGAACTCCCTCTTTTCTAAATTATGTTCTATAAGTAGGTCTATTAAAATGATGATCCCAGAGGAAGAAAACTGATCAACAACCTACAACAGAACTTAATGACCAACATTTTTCTTTTTAGATAGTGAAGAAATTGGTTTATCTCAAATTCAAGAATATAGAAGTCATTAACATTTAAAAAGCAAGAGGTTATTTAAAAAGTTTCATGTGAGATGAACTTGGAAGAACCTAATTTTGCAAATAAATTTACTAGATTAACTGTTTCAATATATTGTTATTTATACTGAAAAAAATGTTTTTAATCTGTTGCTTCTATTGGCTATCCCTCTAAAGAGCAGCAGTAATGACAAAACCACCTTCTACAAATTTTGTGAGGGTGCTCTATTAAATTAGCTTCAGACTAAAAATCATATTTAAAACCATATCCTGATAAATATATTTTACTCTGACTTTATCCAGCTTGGAAAGAGCCATACCTGCTTGGAAAAAAAAATGGAAGATGGATGCAAATAAAATTGTCGATTTTAAGCTGTCTGTTTAAATTTCATTTTCTTCTCTCCACTGCATTGACAGATGACAGTGGTCTTGCCACCGAGGAAAAAGCTGAAAAGGAACAAATTACTCTCTATGGTGCTTCATTATATACATTGTAAAGTTGAAGCATGGAAAAAAAGACAATAGCAGAAGGTCAATACCCCCAGGAAAGCAGGTTCAGCCCTACAAATTAAAATCAGTACCATCATTTTACTTGGACTCTGCTAGGGAAAATATCATGCTCTCCATATCATCCCCCCAGTGAGTTTTACAACACCAGAACAGATTGTAAATATCAAATTATTACTTGTTGCACCAACTGGCATTATATTTGATTAGTTCCACTTTTAATTGCTTACTCTCACATAGTTTCTCTGTTGGGGCACATCCCACTTGCTATAGGATTATTCCAAAAGTAGCTCCTGCATATCAAGGCTTTCCTCAGGAGTTTTTTTTTCATCTGTGAGCTTTGTCTACACTGACAAGTCTGGGGAGTTGGATTACCAGAGTTTTCAGGTGCAGCAGATCCTTGTCATTGGCTGCATCTCCCACTTGGAGCCACGGCACATGCCAGGCTGATTCCAGGGCAGATTTAGTGTGTTGCAGGTGAGCTACACTGCAGGTACAGGCATTTCCAGCACTTTCAGGACACGCTGCACACCCATGCTGAGCACCAGCCACCTCTGGAGAAGTAGTGTCCACATGTGAGCATAGCTCATTTTGTACTTCCTGGAACCAGCTGCTTTTATCTTTGCTAAATATTATTCACTTAGTGCATAGAGGTATAAAATGTCCAAACTAAAAAAAACCCCTACTGTTACGCCAATTGTTTTTACCCATCCCATCCACAATATGCCAAAATAATTAAAAGAGTTTTCCAAATTGTCCATTGTTTTGGAGAAGCATATTAAGAAAGAAAGAAAGAAAGAAAGAAAGAATCCAAAAAGTACATATAATAACTTAGAAAGTGCATCAAAAGACCCAAAGCAGTGTTCCCAATCCAATATAAGATCTGCAATATTTAGCCAAAAAGCCACATTTCAGCTTCCAGCACCAGATAATTGTATATTTTTGATAATTCCTCGTGAAAATAAGGTATTTTTTCCTTTCTGCTTTGGCTGACTGATTTTTCTGTAATCACAACCTGTACAGTCCTTATTGGGTGAAAGAAATTATTCTTAGCTTGCTTTTTGAGGGAAGCAATGATAATTACCATTTAAGATGAGTCAGTCTCAAGGCTGCATATGTGTTTTAGTCTCTTAAAACAGTCATGGAATAGGACCCAAGATTCAAGACTCATTCTCTGCATTAATCATAATTTTTGAACTGCAAGCCTCACAGGATTAAAAACTGAATAATATTCTGCTCCTTAATGCAATCATCCATTGCATTCCATAACTGTTAGACAAATCCCCTGTGCTCATTCCCTTCTGCAAGTTGTCTACATAAGGAGACAATCACACACTTCAGTGAAATATTCCAGCTCTAGAGAGAAAACATTATGAGGGTAATATTGTTCAGAATGAGAATATCTTATTGCAATGCACCTATTTTAAGAGTGAAGTAAAGTATTCAACAAAGCTGACAGCAATTCCTAACACTTGAAAGCTAATTTCTGCTATCTTGAATTCCTTTAGCACAGCCTTTCCTATATATTCAGATGTCTCCTATATATTTCAGAAATTTGCTATTCTTTCAGACAGAAGGTTGATCATTTTGAGTACAAGACAATCCAAACTAATTCATTTGGGGACAAAATTTTACAGGTTTCCAGTTACCTGGAGGAAATGTGCTTGCCCATAAATAAAATGTATGCAGGCTGGATGATTTCTCATACCCGTGACATACACTCTAGCACGCACTCTGAAACTCACCCTCAGGTACTGTGCTCCTGTACATCCCTACATCTGATTAAAAAAAAAAAATAGTAATAATCACCCACATGAGGATTGCCAGGCTTTTTCTGGAATGAAAACTGGCTTCTAATGCACAGCCAGCTGTCATGGTATGAACTGTGTGGAACTGGTGACATTTTACTGAGATAGAGAGGGACTGTGTGGCATTCACTAAGTCCCCTATAGGGTGCAAGGTATTTACTCGACCTCTATTCTTCAAAGTGAGTGTAAAAACAGCTTCATTCATAAGCTGTGATCCAAATGTATAGGAAATCCTTTTCCACCAGGATGTTACAAATTTAAAATCTTTTGGCATTTACTCTTTCCTAGTAATGCAGTTTTAGAAGTGTTTCATTTAATGAGTTAAGGGTCTTAAATACAGAGAATAATATTAAAATGAAAATAATAATCATATCAGAAAGAAAGAAAATTGTAACTTGAGTAATGATTCAATCAAAAAAGCTACCTCCACTTTTAATACTTATATGTCTAAAAAAATTTTAAGGGAGTTGAGTCATCTTAACTACTTAGCGAGGTCAGGATTGGTTTTTATTATTTTATGGATTTTTTTAAGTAGTTGGGGTTTTCTTGTTTTGTTTGATTTTTTGTTTGTTTGGGATTTTTGGGTTTGGGTTTGGTTTTGTTGTTTGGTTTTTTTGGGTTTTTTTGAGGAAGTGCAAAAAATGTTTGTGCTTGAGCAGATTTTTGACAGAAATACAGTTACTAATATTATTTCAGTTCAAAGCAGAGTAGTTGAATAATCACGAATATGCATTCAGATTTCTGATATAAGTAGTATACAAAGTTTCCAAGAGAGATTTCCTGTAAAGACTCATTACACAGAAGACTATTTTAGATTACTATAATTTAGGAAAAGTAAAAACCCCCTAGGAAAATGTCTTGACTGTACTTCCCAAGGGCAATATACTATATATGACTCCTGTCATCTTCAGCTTTGGCTTACTGTTTGACTGAGGCCAAAAGCAGAGAATAAATTGTTAATGGACTAAGCTGGAGAAATCTCTGCTACACGAATTTGAGAAAGCTGTGTCTGTCTGTGACTGTGACTTTGCATTCAAGGAGGGTCCTTTTCATACAGAAGAGAGCAGTCAAACTGCACAATGCTCATACATGACGGCAAGTTATATCCATGTCTGACACATTTGGAGGAGATGCATCTGCATTCTCCAAAAGCACCAGCCATGAACCTACATTAGAAGCAATACACAGTTATGAGTCCCAGTTGCTTGTAGGAACATTTCAAAAAGCCATAATATACACTGAGTACTGCAACTACAGATATCTGTGTTCAGTCTTTCAGTTTACATAATTTCTCTATCAATCATTTTCTAATATACATGAATGGCCATAAAGCATTTAGGATGTACATTCAAAAGAAAAATAAATCCTATCACTTCTCCAATCTAACTTAAATTCCATAATCACAAAATATACACAGTTTTCCTTATTAAATCACTTACAATTAGTTTATTAATTGGACTCTTATGAGTTGCTTCAAATTCTACAGATCTGGTCAACCACCCAGATAAATTGACTGAAACATGTCATTAACCAGTCTATCCTCAAAATGATAGTTAAAAAACATGATGGTATTGTATGTTTTTTAGGTTAAAGAACAAGCAAGGTAAGAACATAAGGAACAATAGATTCAGAGAAATTAAAAGTAATACAAATTACTGAATACTTCTAAAATTTGGAAGTTTTTTATAAGCTGCAAGTGAAAAGACTGCAAATAAATTCAGCTACTTTTTCTTTTTGAGTATCAGTTGAAGTAATTTTTTTTTTCCTTTTTTTTTTTTTTGTGTTTGGTGTCACTGGTGTAACTCAGATTAGTTAAATTGCATTGGTGGGATAGGAAACACTACCCATTAAATGAAAACATTGTTCTTTTCCACCTGGGACCCAAATAACATCCAGATAACATGCATGACAGATTCTCTCCCAACACACTGAAATACAGAGTCCTGCAATAACTCAGGCTCCACAAAACTATTTGGAGTTCATGCCCATCAGGGAATAAAACATAAATAAACATAATACACTGAGTATCTTGACTTCTTCTTTTAATGTTCAGAAGAAACTTTGACCTGCTGATCGAAACAGAGCTACAGGACAAGTATATTCTACATGCAAATTACTCTAATAAAATTCCATCTACCTACACTACACAGGATTCTGTTCTGCAAAGCTAATGCTAATTAAAGTAAGCATTTACTCTCAATCACACTAAAATCCATTTACCCATTTTACTTGCGAAGAGACAGGCATATAGCATCAGAGGAAATAATTTCCAGTTTTTCCAGTGAAAGCTCTGAGACATGTTGGTTGGCACTAATATCACCAACAGGAAACTTTTCAGACCTGAAAACTTTTCCCTTTTTTTCAGTCTTTCCTGAAATTCTTCTCTTTCAGCAAGCACACTTAGATCATTCACAGATGCATTTATCACACCTAATGATCTTCTTCCTGGCATTCAACTTTCTTTCAAGTTGAATTGATTTTCTTTGAGGAATACAGATGTGTCTAAAAAACAATATATCTGTTCTCCACAAGAGATAAATTAATGTGAAATCAAATACTGCTGTTGTTGAGCTGTCACATTTAGTAGCGACCTCATTAAATGTTTTCAGGATCTGGCTTGTCGAATAATCCAAATATAATGTAGTATCTCATATCCCATTCTTGTAGAATACTAACACACTGCCTTCACATATGTAGGTTCTTGCTTTGTGGTTCATGCAATTTCCAAAGTCCACCAGTGAAAAAAGACATTCCACTGGGAAATCTCTTTGTGCGAACAATATCCTATAAATTTCTGTAGGAGCAGTCAGGAGCAACCCTTTTGTGTCGGTTTCAAAGGGCTTTATTCACTGGAGTCAGGAGTCTCCAAGTGAAGAGATGGAAACAGAGATTAATTGCCTCACCCACCAGGGATGTAATTCCCCTTTGGGGAGTACCATAAAGCTTAGAAACCCTGTTGATGGAGCTGTGTTTTTCCATGGAAACGGTGTTAGCTTCTTTACAATAGAGTTGGTCAGTTCAGCTGGGTAATTTCAGACTGGCATTTTATTAGTAGGAAGAATCATATGCTGTAACAATCCTTTCAGGACTGAAATTTCCTTATTAATCTGCATATGACTGCACAGTCAAAGTCTTTCAGGAGAAAGCTGGATGAACATGGAAGTTTCAAGGCTTTAATGAAATGGTTTTCCTTTCACTCCAGATAGGGTTTGAGATTTTGGGTTCCTGTTGTTTGATTGGGTGTTTGGGTTTGTTGTTTGGGGCTTGGGGTTTTTTGGGGGGTAAGGGGTACAGTGGATTAAGAATGATGCCTTAACCTTATAAGTCCATAGCTATGATTATGTTGACTTTGAAAAGAGAAAATGTTATTTTGGGTAGTGCATCCAGCTCTGGAATCTCAAACACAAGAAAGATATCAGCCTGTTGAAGCAAGTCCAGAGGAGGGCCCCAAGCTGATCAGAGAATAATTTCTGAATAATTTCTCCTGTGTGGAAAGGCAAAGAGAACTGGGTTTGTTCAGTTCAGAAAAGAGTAGACTTTGGGGCGACCTAATTCTGCCCTTCCAGTAGCTGAAGAATACTTACAGGAAAGATGGAGAGGGATTTTGTATAAAGGCATGTTGTGACAGGACAAGGGGATATGGCTTCAAACAAAAACCAAGTAGGTTCAAATTAGATATTAGAAAGAAATTCTTTACCAAGAGGGTCATGAAACACTGGAATAGGTTGCCCAGAGAAGCTGTGGATGCCCAAACCCTAGAAGTGTTGATGGCCAGGTTGGAGGGAGCTCTAAGGAACCTGGTCTAGGGGAAGGTATCCCTGCTCATTGCAAGGGGATTGGAACTATATGATCTTTAAGATCATTTTCAACCCAAGCTGTTCACTGATTCTATGATTCTATACAGTATCTGTAGCACAATCAAACCAAATTATACAAAACTTTTTTTTTTTTTTTAGCAGAATATTGAAAGTCTGAATATTAGTGCAAATCTAGCCAGTCTCTTAACCAAAATAGCCCACCATTCTCTGATTCCATGGTTCTTGACATCTACCAGGATTTTGCACACATCATTACAATTCAGTCAAAACTTGAGGTCATTGTACCAAATAAAAGCTGAATAAAAAAGAAAAACAATGAACCTAAGTATTTCTCTGTAGGTCTTCTCTCTTGAGAATATTCTAATTATTTTAGTTGATTTGATTGTGCAGTATAAAAAAATACTGCAAATTTGTATTACAAAAACAGGAGTTAAACACCATTTTCAATAACAGAGAGCAACTGATCAGTTCAGGAGAGGATAAACAATTTGCATTTTATATGACATCAACAAGCCATCTTAATTTCTGTTATTTTCAAACTATTGAACAGTGTATCTTGGATAGGCTTTTCTGACCATCTATACTGAAAACAGTTTTCTGAAGAAATGATTACCTGTAGGCAGCTAAATTAAATATATTCACAATTCACAAATGCATTCACTTCTTAAGCCTAAGAGCAGTATCATGTCTTAATAGCTTCCACTTATATTCCTCCAAAGGGACCCAGTTGGACTAGACCAGCTCCCCAGCAAATATTCTGATTGTTATGTAAAAGTAAAACTTAGCAATATTAGTATTTTGCAGAAACAAGTAAGGTACATTCCTACTTAAGCACCAGGAAACAGCTTAAGAACAAACATACAAGTCTGTTATTCAGTATTATTTTGGAAACTATGTAAAGCAGAGGGATTTTGCGACCTGACTCTAAAGATCAGCATTCACTTTTGTAATGGAGTCTAAGTATTAAGACTTCATTATCAGGGTGAGATTGACTTCTGCTTTCTAAGCTGCTGCTGTTCAACTGATGAAACATATCAACAAAATCAGCATACATCAGGAGCTGTTATACTCTAACTAAGTTCCCCTTGACAGATTCTCCTTCATTCACCATTGAACATGTTATAATGCCAGACCAGTGAATAGTTAATAGAGTTATATAAAGGACAATGACAAGGGAAAGTCTTGGGCTTTCACCCTTTACTAAACTCATTACAATGCTCTGAACTGGATTAAAATAGCACAGAAATCACCTTTGATCCCCTTTCAGTCACAGAAATGACCTTTGAATTTTATTGTGTTTACAATAATCTTCTATGCAGATAGGTGTGAACTTTAGCTAAATTAGTTTGACCTATTGCAAATAAAGAAAAAATGATTTGCATTTAGTGTTTCTTCCTGGAAACTAAGGGCAAAATGAAACCATAGAACAACATATCTAGAAAGTGCTTAAAGAGTGTCTCTCATTCTACATAAGGAATATGCAAAATTCACCAGAGAATCATAGAATCTTAGACTTGTTTGGGTTGGAAGGGACCTTAAAGATCCTTTAGTTCCAACTCCCCTATCAATGGCAGGGATGCCACTCACTAAATCAGACTGCCCAAGGCTCCATGCAACCTGGCCTTGAATATTTCCGGGGATGGGGCAGCCACAACTTGTCTGGACCACTTACTCCAGTGCCTCACTCACAGTAAAGAATTTCTTCCTAATATCTAATCTAGACCTACCCTCTTTCAATTTAAAATCATTGCCCCTTGTCCTGGTGCTATTTGCTCCTACAAAAAGTACCAGAAAAAGGTATTCCTTTTAATAAGTACCATTAAGGTACCGGAAGGCTCCAAACAATTTTCTCTGAAACCTTCCCTTCTTCAGACTGAGCAATCCCAAATCTCAGCCTATCTTCAGAGAAAGTTGTTTCGGTTCTCTAATCATCTTCATGGCCCTCATCTGGATCCACTCTAATGGGTCCATGTCTTTTTTGTGCTGAGGGACCTGACCTGGATGCAGAATTCCATGTGGGTCTCACCAGACTGTAGCAGAAGAGCAGAATCACCTCCTTCAACCTGCTTAGAAAGATTGGCTGAAAAGCCAATTCCTCCCACAGATTTCTCATGTACAAAATTCCTAATCATTGACCTGTCTTATTTGCATTTTGAATTAATATATTCAAGACATACACAGTAGCCTTTTCTCAGCCAATATAATAGGGATGGTGCACAGCTGCAGCTGTACAGAGAAAATCTCAACTGAAGTGCACTCAGAACCCCTAGAACAGCAATTTGGGAAGTGGGATGGTCTGCACCCCAAGCACTTTACTTATTATGCTTTTAGTCCCTTGACACAGTTTCACTATCTCAGTGCAAGCTAGAATGAAAAATTGAGTTTTGCTTACTTCTCTAAAATACCATTCACTGCATTTATATGCTCATTTACAGGCTACCATCTAAAGGCAGAGGTAGGCAGAAGTTGGATATAGTTATTAGGAGAAGGATTTATCTCTACTTGTCCTGCCTTCACATTCTACCCTGAGGGATCTTCTTTTGTCAGAGATCTGCTATTAGGTTTAAGACAGAGCCTTGGCCCAGACACCATTCCATCCCTTACATCCCTTTGCCTATCATCACACACCCCTCAGGTGTGCAGACGTACCTGCTGCTCCTGCTGCAAAGCTGTCACCATCATCTGGTCCTGCCATCATAATGAGGCCAAAGGCTTCTCTATGTCTAAAGGCTTTACAAGCTTTACAAAAGAAAGTAATTATGTAGTCTAATCTAATGCTTGTGGGTGCAAATGAATAAAAACTTTATTGACACTCAAACTGTCCTCTATAAACTGTCCAGAAATCTTTATCACTGAACACTTCTAAACACATCCATGCAGGAGCTGAGATGCTTTACAGTCATTATTTCAAACTCTGCATTAACAGACCCAAGAGTTCATAAATATTTGAATGAGAATTTAGTTCTGTATAAACAGGCCTACAAATTTCTATCACAGCCATACACTTACACATAACTAAGATTCTGAGCAGCTAGCTGTGGCCACATACTACCACCTTTCCTAAGAGACTCATTTACTTACTATTAAAAGAGAATACCAAAAACAACCTGTAAGCTTCATCGCATTGTGTACAATAATTCAAAACACATGTGCACTAGGTGATCACAAACATAGCTGCTGAAGAAAGAAACCTCAAAAAACTGGTGGACTATTATCACCAAAATATAAAGCTCAGCTGCTAAAAGTATACCTGCTTTTCGAACTCATGGGATCATAGAAATGAATCAGAGAATCTCAGGTTGGATTAGACTTTTAAGATCGAGTGAATCTATTAACTCAGCACTCCCAAATCCAACACCAAACCATGTCCTTAAGTGCCATGATGACTCAAGCACTAGCATAGGCAGCTTGTTCTGATGTCTGACAAATCTCTTGATGTTGAAATTTTTCCTAATATCCAAACTAATCTCTCACCAGTGCAATTTGAGACCACTTCCTCTGGTCCTATCACTTCTTACTTGGGAGAAGAGACCAAACCCCTACTGGATGCAATTCCTTTTAGGGAATTGTAGGCAGCAATAATGCCACCTCCCTTTCTCCAGACTAAGAAGTCCTTGCGAGGAAACTTGCAAGGAGTCCTTGTTCCTTCAGCCTTTCCTCATCAAACTTGTGCTCCAGACCTTTTCTCAGCTCTATTGCCCTTCTCTGGACATGCTCCAGCACTTCATTGTCTTTCCTGTATTGAGGAGCCCAGAATTAGACAGAGGATTTGGGATGCAGCCTCATCAGTACTGAGTAAAGAGAGACAATCCCTGCCCTGGTACTGCTGGCCACAGTTTATGACTCAAGCCAGGTAGCCACTGGCCTTCTTTGCCACCTGGGCACATGCTGGCTCATGTTCAGCTGCTGTCAGCCAGCACTCCCAGCTCCTTTTTTGCTCAGCAGCTTTCCACCTATTCTGCCCCCAGCCTGTAGTGCTGCACAAGGTTGCTGTGACCCAAGTGCAGGACCTGGAACTTCACCTTGTAGACCTGGAACTTCACATAACACTATTGGCTTCAGCCCATTGACCCAGCCTGTCCAGATCCCTCAGTAGAGCATGCCTACCCTTCAGCAGATCAACACCCCCATCCAGCTTGATGTAATCTGCAAACTCATTGAGGGTGACCTTGATCCTCTCACCCAGGTCATTGATAGAGATTATTAAACAGGACTAGCCCTAATACTGAGCCCCAGGGAATACCATTTGTGATCCAATCCCACAAGTGTGCTCACTGCTGCTGGCCCATGCTGGCATAAGAGAAAGGCACGTCCTGCAGCCTAACACTTTGTCAGGGACTGAAATGGTCCATGCCTCAAACATTGTTGTGAAGTTTTGCCAGTTATAGGAACTGTATAAAGAAGCTCCACAGAAGCCTCCTTGAAGAACTTTGGACTGCAAGTTAACCTGCCTAGGTAAGGTAAGGAGCAAACCCATCACTTAATCACCTCAGGTCTAGGGAGAAACAAACAAGGCTGAAAGAGAGGAATGCATCTACAAGAAAGCCAAACACAGCAGAGATTCTTCCCTTCCCTAGTTTGGGGTGAGGAAGACCACAGCCTACAGAAGCCAGATTTACTGCCCCCGAAAGGAGGCGGGGGGGTGGGGGAGGTGGCGGTGTGGAGGAGATTTTGGGTGCAATCTCTGGTCAGAGGCAGAAAACAACCATCCTCCTTTACACAAACTGACTCAGCTGTGAAATCCCTAACCCCACAGGCCACATCCATGGGATATTGAGGTGGGAGACAGCTGAGAGGGTGTTATAATCCATCAAAGACCTCACAAAGTGCTCCCTGGAGTCATTCCTGAAGCCTTGCACCGCAGGACTGCACGTGATGCAATAAACCCAGAGTCTTGTGGCAAGAGACCATGGCAAACTCCCCCCCACCCCGAGAGATGACTGGGTTTTCCTACCGGGCCTGAGCATATATTGGTCCATTGGATTCTATACATTTTGGGAGGACATTCACCACCAAGGAGACGAGCTGGAGAGGATCACCGTTGGGATCCACAGAGTGGTGATATTTTCCTTATTCTGTCCCTGTTACTCTCTTTCTGCCCCCTCCAACTATTTCCTATTTCTTTCTTTCTCTCTCTCTCTCTCTGTCTCATATTTACTATCAGATAAAAGCCATACTATTGTCACTGGCATATGGTCTCATTTGCATCTTAATTCAGGCAGAGGAATTTCTAATAACCTTTAATAACTGGATCATGACACACATGGGTGGCAGCATAGTCCCATAGGAGCTTCTTCTTGGTGGTAAAAATTGTCAAATCAGCCCCTCTGGAACACATGCAAAGTCTCATGTGTTCAGCAATTTAGCAGCAGTTTAGTAATTTTCTTCCACAGTCTAAAGTATTCTCAAAATTAAAAGGGGGAAGAAAGAGTATATAATTGGTATTATATTGCTACAATTACTTATGCAATTGGTAGAAGCACCAGTTTGTCCTACAATGTACTCATACTTTCCTCAGCACCAGGTGTTTTAAATCCATTCTGAAAAGCCTGAACTATTGCTGCAGGTTATTCATCTGTTTTTTGCAGAATTCACAAACCTCAAAGTGAGAAGAGAAAAACTGAACACTTTGGTGTTTGCATGTCCAGCAATACCGAGAGATAAAACTTTGGCAAGGCTGGATGTTTTGTTCTCTGCACAATGGAGTATTGTCCTCTTACATGTGCACAGAAAGTTTTATTAGCTTAGGTAAAATTTAATTAACAGATATTATTTAAAGTCCAGTGCTATAAAGGACTACATTTTCTAATGCAACTTTGTTTTCTTTATAGGATTGAAAATAAAATAATAATAAAAACCAGACACAGAGGAAGGTAAAGGAAGCCCAGGTAGAATTACATTTATTGCACAGGATTAAAATAAATTTTTCCTATATTTACCACTTATTTCCTCATCATTCTTGACAATCGAGTACTGCACACTCACAGAACAGCTTCCAAACTTTAAGATTCCTTCCCTGTAAACCATAGGGCTATCTTAGCACTGACAGATGCTCAGTGAGAAAATTAGATTGTTATCATGAACCTCTTGATTCTATCAAAGAATCATGAAGAGCTGTTACACAGCATTTGGACACGGACCAAGAGATAATCAAGTAGCTACAAGAAATAACCAGAACATGTGAAACTATCTATCCACTGCTGTGGAAAAGAAGCTTGTGGTGTGATCCTTCTCCCCTCTCTAGAGCTGAATGGATGGTGGAAACCTTAACAAGGCATTCCAAGTAGCTAATCAAAGAAGAAGGAACAAGATGAACAAAGATGTATTGAAATTTTATAAAAAAACTTGTCCTTTAATCACACTCTTATATTGGGCCTGGCTGGGATGGAATTAAGCTTCTTCATATTTGCTGGTAGAATGCTATATTTCAGATTTATGACTAACATGGTGTCAATGACACACCAATGTTGTGGCTAGTGCTGAGCAGTGTTTTCACAGTGTCAGAGCTTTTATTTTTTTCAGTCCACTCTTCCCATGCCCAGCCAGTGGACATCTGAACTCAAATGGCCAAAGGAATACTCTACACCATGTAAGACTGAGTAGCAATAATTGTCTTCTGAAACAGCCATTACTCATAACTTGGCTGGGCATCAGTCTGCTTATGGAAGGTGATGAATGATGGCCCTTGAATCACTTCTTTTTTTCTCTCTCTACTTATCTTCACTTATTAAACTGACCATAATTGAGTGTCAAACTTGCATCAAGCACAGGTAACTCTCATGAGGCCCATAAATTGTATTGGTTTTTACTGACCACAATATACCATATGAAGATAGAACAAATTAGAGCATTCTCTAAGTTTAAAGCTACACTGAAGAGACTAGTAAAACTCCTCAGTAAGTGCACAAATGAAGTTCCTATTTCTTTGGAAAATCGATGGAGGAAAATTATTTTTTCTGTATAATGGCTTACTTTTGTTCTGAATAAATGAATAACTATAAGGAGAATGAGGATATCTTTTTTAGCATGTCAAAACTGTGCTGACTGAATAAACATTACAAAAGCATTGTTTATAGAAAAAGTAACTGATGTCTTAAGTCTGATTAAATATAAAAATTAGCTAAATTCTCTGAAGATATGTGGACAGATGAATTATTTTCACATTTCATAATGCTAATTAACTAATATGATAAATAAGGTCATATTTATGCTACTATTTGTGAAATAAAGCTACTTGAAATAACTTCTTCCCATGCATGACCCTTATAACAAAAAATAGCTAATGATAACAGTTTTCAGAGACAGATAAATATAAAAACCTCTATTATTTTATGCTGGATAGAGATGTTTATAAATACATCTTGATTAATAGTTATAAAAATAAAGCATCATTTTTGTTAAAGATTATAGAAGGCTATTTGAACTAGATTAACTTATGCTTGTTTCAAAACAAATAACTACTTTGATTGCAATGGCAGGATAGAGTGCAAGACTTGCAGAAAACATAGTCAGTAATGTGTTACTACCCAAGTGAGGCTTACTCAATAATTTCCTTTTCAAGGCCTTATTTTCAGTCACTTATGGCTCAGCCAAATGCAGCCATTAAGACATTTCAGTCAAACTCTCAATGTGATTTGTAAATTGAATTGCAAAGGACAAATAGTCCAAGTGTTGTCAACAGAGAAGTAACATAACAAGGGTTTGACTCCATGGTAGAAAATTCCATGTTTCCTCATCTTGTAGAAAACATTTCTCCAGTTTGGGTAAGTTGTATATCTCAGACTTCAATCTTCAAAAATTTTTGCAAGTGTTTATATCTCTAATATTCAAAAACTTCTCTGTGTTATACTACCTGTCTTTGAGAGCTGCAGCATCCCATGACCACCATATTCAAGCTATATTTGCAGTGATATTGAACAGACCTTTAGAACTACAGAATCAATAAAGCCATTTGGGTTGAAAAAGATCCTAAAGACCCCTGATCCCAACCATCAACCCAGCATTAAGCCATGTCCATAGGTGCCATATATATATGGCTTTTAAATACCTTCAGGGATGGTGACACAACTGTTTCCCAGAGTAGTCTGCTCCAATTCTTGACAACTCCTTCATTGAAGAAATTCTTCCTAATGTCTAAACTAAACTTCCTCTGACACAACTTGAGATTGTTTTCTCTTGTCCTAGCACTTGTTACTTGGGAGAAGAGAGCAATATACTTGCAACAAATGAAAGAATTGATCTTGCTACTATCCAACCACACTTGGCTCTTAACATCTATTCTCCATCCTGTACCCCAAGTACAAAAGAGGAAAGTTAAGATATATCCTGCACTGAGAAATCAGTGCTCCCTGCTGTAGGAGCTCAGGGAGTGTGGAAGCAGTAGCTTGGTGATATAATTCAAAGGCAGAGGGAAAACAGAAATTCAGTCACATAGCGATCCATACTAAAATGGTGGTCAGGGGAAGGTAAGACAAATGGAAAAAAGAGAGAGCAGAAAGAAAAGGAAATCAAGCAAATCTTTCTTCATGGATAGCTGGATCATTTGGCTAATGATATGGCTAATTCTGCCTCCAGCTGTTAAAAAGCTCTAGAAAGAAGCTACTACCAATGCTCTCACTGCACAAATCTATGCACATGCCCTCTCTGCAGGTGTGAGCACAGCTTTGCCCGGTTCTAGAGCAGGAGGAAACATCATTGCTGCAATGTTACCACTTCTGATCCTGTCACCTACCTGTGTGCTCAGCTGCATCAGTCACACATCTTTAGTGCAGACCAGGCTGACAGAAGTCTAGCGAGCCATACAGATAATGTAATGGCAGATAAACCCAAAGTTAATCCTCAGAAACTATCGAAAAGTTTACATCTACCTTATAGTTACAGCTGCACACTACTCACAGAAAATGAGTTGGAAGCAAAAGAAGGAATACAGGAAATGATTACTAGAACTTAATTGCCGTGTTGATACCACTGAGATATAGAAGACTAGCTTTTCCTTCCTTTAAAAGCATGTTTGCCTTATTAGTTCTATTGCTTTCCCTCCCATTTTGCTCCTAACCAACTCAGGTGGGAATGGTCATACAGCAAAAAGATGAAAAAAAAAAAAAAAAAGAAAACCCAAATTAAATTTTCATTAGTTGATTTGAAGCATTAAGAGTTAGATCATCCCGGCATCTTCACATTTTTTCTGCAATAGAAAGGTTGGGATGAAAAAGGATGGATTCCTTGGGATATATTAGTCTATGGCAGACTCAAATTTCCAGAGATTTATGCAGAGTGATGGCTCTTACTTTAATAAGGTTCTATATTTTTAGAAAGTATTAATGACATGTTTGATCAGTTAAACTCTCTTCTCTCTGCCAGAAAATATGTCAGTTCATCATAAAACTTGATGCCAAAACATGTCTTTATGGAAAACTATTTCTCAACATCTCTCTGCAAGGTATATACCCTTCCTCCCTCTATAATCCTTATATCTATATAGGCTTTAAAAAGTGACATTTTGGATAATAATAATAATAAAATAAAATAAAAAAGGAGCTGTCTACATTTTAGGAGTTATATCTAGAGTCTAAAAAGTTGTATTTACACTTGTATTGTTCTATGAGTTAATCCGTCATTTTGAGGCACCACTTTATTTTCCTTTTCTTTCCAAAATCCACTCAAATAGAACACAGTCCTCCCAATTTTTTTCTAACTCCATTAAGAAAAGCATCTGTTGAGACTGGGAAAGAGTAACATTTAGGATAATAAATCAGACTGGTCAATAACCAATCCCTGTAGGAAAACACCATACTATTAGCCCTTTTTTGACCTACATTTCTGTGGACACACCTTTGCAGTTTTTCATGCTGGACAGGGGGATGGTGATAGTCTGCTTGTACAATGATGTTACAGAACTTATTGTATTGTTTCCCACTGTTGAATTAATCATCATTTTCTGCTGTGGAAAAGGTTGCTTCCTGTGATGCCTGCAATCAGTTTCCAACTTACACATATACTTGTACATATAGTCCTTGTCCCAGATACTGTGAATCAGTTCAGTGTAGGAATTTAGGGACCAAAAATGATCTTCTAAAACCATCACCTCATAATGCCTCACTGGACCATTTTGGGATTAATGCACCCCAAATCAGTTTAAGGTTATTTCAAATTCTTCACTTTATCATTATAAGGCAAACAATAACAACAACAAATCAACATCAGCCAACATTCACCACAAAAAACAACCTATGGAAATCCAAGGGGAAAAAAAATGAAGAAAAGTCCCTCCAAAACTGAAAACTCAAAAAACCCTATCCAACTAATTCCTTCTCCCTCCAACATAATTTTGATACAACTGCAAAACTGTGTCTCACTAATAAACAGACAAACCAGTGACTAAAAAAGCAGAGAGATGGGCCAATATCTTTCCTTTTAGAAATAAAACCGTTGCTGCAACCACTGTAAACACTACAATTCAACAGTATTCAATTTCTGGGCATTTGATGTGTTAAAACCCGGTTTCAACCATTGCTTACAATTTTCTGCAATGAGTTTAAAAGTGTTTTTACTGCATGTCTTTCAAAAGACACGGGGGAAGAAGGACCCTTCTCCAAGACTCTGTAGCTTAATGCCACGCTACCTAGAATTAGGTACACCAGGTGGGGATGGGACATGACTGCCAAAACAATCAGAGACCTCAGACATTTTAAACTTGCATGGGTAATTAGTATTTTTGTTCTCCCAGTCACAGGGCCAGTACCAGAGTTTTCTGTCATTTTTTGGGGTCTCCCTTATCTCACCTCTCTTCTCCTGCATCTTTTATTCATGCAGTGGTTCTGACACCTGAGACCCCCAATGGTACCCCAAGGAATCATTTAAGGCTAATGAGATCCAGACTGAACACTCAATACAGTATTTGCAAATACACACAGTGATCCAATTGCCAGTTTCCACTGAGCTGCTTGCACTTTAAAGTACAACTGTCTGCAGGCCCACTGGGAGTGTCAAACTTGCAAACAGAGAAGTTATGAAGGCAGGAGGGAAGGAAGACCTGAGCAATATTGCACTCACCAAAATTACATTTCTAGGAAAACATGAAGGGGAAAAATAAATCTCAAAAATAATGTTTCATTTTGACATTTTATTTCAGAACCGGCCTCATTAGTCTTCAGCAGCTCTCAAACATTTCCCATTTCAGAGAGAAAAATTATTTTTTTATTCCTTTTAAAAAATTTTCCTTATTCAAGAATGCTGATGTAGCATGTTTGGGTAACTACTCCCCTACATACACTATTTATTTATTTATTTATTTATTTATCTCTATTCTGTTAGCAGTAGTTGCAAGATCAGCTTTTCCTTCTCCTATCCAAATAGCTCTTCTGGTACAAGATCCTCTAATTCCACAGCAGTGTCCACTACCTGAGGTTGCTTGAGATTTTTGGTTAATTCCCAGTCACTCTGAAAGCTCCCCCAATAAAATAGGCCTCACCAATTTTTTACTTTCAATATATTATTTTTTTCATATCTTATAATTACCCTAGCTGTACAATAAACTTACAGTTCACCAGATTCATAACATAAAGTACAGCTCTACAGCTCCATTCTTTTAGCTTGTCCTCTTCCATATCATTTCATTAGTTACATACTCAAAACCAGAACAAGTCCCCATTATTTTTTAAATTCTCTCCATGATGTCAGGGACACCTCAGGTACCACCCCCCAAAGTGAGATTCTCACCAGTTTTCCCTACTTTTAGGTGGAATTGGATGAAAAATATTCCATATTCCATTTTAAATTGAAAGACTGAAATTTAATTTGCAGTTTCAAAACACCAAAGCTGGAAACTTAAAGCATGTGAGAGGAACTTTAAGAAAAACATGTTCGCAACACACTCATCCCTGATTGTGTAGCACACTGATAATGAGTTACCTGCAGGTGGAGGTGCAGTCCCTGCCTCAGAAGGAATTTAAATCACAGGATATTGATGAATACTGAAACATTACGATGGGAGAAATCTTGTTGCCCTCTTAGCTGTCTGTGGGACCTTATATTCGATCCAGACAAATTTTGTGTTATAACACCTAAGAGATATACAGATACAGGTTTGAACCACAATGCAGGCTCCCAAATCACCAAAGTAAACGGCCACCAACAAGGAACTCTGTAATAGAAGAAATTACGACCTGTGTGCAGGCTGAGCCAATATTAACACACATCAGACCAGGTCAATTTGAGCACAGAAAATCAATCATTCATCTATTCTGCTGTATCAGTCAAAATGCAGAAGACAGGAACAGGACTGGCACCATGCTAGATTTGTCAGTGTCTAACAAGGTAAAGAATTGATTGCACACAGTGATTAGAAACCTACTAAAAGCAAGTGGTGAGGACGGGAAAAGAAAAACCAGAACATGGTCCAAACAACATCAAAATATATATTGCAAGGACCTTGACAGCTACCAAAGAGTCAGCCTTTCCAGGTTACAACTTACTTTCGTCAGACTTTGCTTGTTTTCACTCAGTGCTAAAAATATGAAGTGTATCCTATTGGCTTTGACAATGACTGAGAGGGAAGACTCAGGAAGGAAAATGTAACACTATTCAATTCCTTACATCTTTTTGCAGTGAGCAGGCCAGATTTCTCCCTCACTGTAGGGATTGCTTTGCTGTTTTCCTGCTGGCAGTGGCTGGGGAGCAGCTGAGGGGCACTTCCCCAGGGGCTGCAGGGACCCGGGCTGGGGAGTGCTCCCACAGACAGCAACCAGGGCTAACAGTCCTGATTTTGCTTGCATCCTTGTAACTTTGATGTTGGTCCAGCCACTTTGTTAACACAAAGAAAAACAAAATCTTTCCCCAATGCCTCTGCAAATATAATCTGGAGGCAGGCAGTTTCTCTACGCACAGGCATAAAAATAACAAAATATCTACCTTCAGCAAGAGAATGCGAAAAACTGCAGTTATTTGATCATTTAAAAATTATCTTTATTAGCTTTTGCAAATACAATTAGCATTTCCTTTAGTTATGAGTGATCATAAATACACCTAGATGTGTCTCCATGTAAGTGTACACAAGACATAATAGCTTGAAATATAATTGAATATCAAAGCAGCATGTCTTTTCCTGAAGAAAAATAGCTCTGAATTTCATAAATATGAAATTTAAAAGAAAGTATTTTCCAGCAACATATTCTTGTTATAATCAAAAATTATTTATTTTACTGCACAAAATATACTGTTGTTTCCCTCAATGGTTTTTTTGAGTAGTAGAGAGACTACTTTAAATAAGGCAGATTTTTAGGCTTTGGGGATTGGATTTTGTGTTGTTGGTTACTTGTTTTGGGGTGGATTTTTTTAGAGGCAAATCCAGCTTTCTCTGAACATGATGTAGTCATGATGTTGGAGGTAGAAAGATCAATTACAAAGCTATCAGATCCAAGATTGTGCCTGATTAGGTTGGACAGGCATTTTAATATTGCTTTCACCTACTTCTATAAGCAACATACAAATATTTCTTTTTTATATTTGGACAAAGATATATATAAGACTTCATCATGAACAAGATATTTAACCCTCATGTTTGTAGGTTTGATTTTAATAATAATAGAGCCAAGGGCTGCATATTACATTGCTTAAGAGCTACACTACTGAACATATGGGGGAAAACCACGAAGAATTAGATGAAGCTTCACCTAAAAAAATCAAGTTTATGTTAGCATGAAAAGTCATAAAACACAGAATTTACCTCCTCCTTTAAAGACCAATATTCTTGCAGCAGTTGCTCATTCTCCCCCATCATGGTTTCACAGATTCTTCCAAAAGTGTTCTGCATCTTCTTGTCAGTGGTGCCTGAACTGTGACTGCTACCAGCCCCAACAGATCATCTCAGAATGCAAAAGCATCTTCTCCTTACCCTGACCTGAAAGGTAAAATAAACATTCATACCAGAGTTTTAACTCAAAGGAAAGTAAATTATTTTTAATGACACAGAACATTAAATTTCTATCTAGTAGCATTTCCTCAAACTAACACATATATGGGGTGAATCTGTAATATCTACTTCATATGAAAGGGAAGTTTCCAGAAAGGACATGTTTAAATCTGGACTACTCAGATATAAACAAATCCATTCAAAAATTCTAGGTGCTGTTTGAGGAATAAATAATAAGAGATGAGTCCTTAATTGCTTCTTTTTGGTTTTGAGGGGTTTTTTCTCCATTTAAAAGCTTTTCAGCTCCCATATTCAATTTATATCTTTTGTCAGCCTGGCTCAGGAGTGCCTGGCTTCTTAGTAAAAGTAGATACTAGAGGAAAAGACAAAGAAATAAACCATGATCTTATGTTTGATATTTAATTATAGTGAAGTCAACAAGGCAGGAAGTTGCTGCAGAAACATGGGCCAATTATATGGAAAAAGAAAGAGAAATGTATCAAAACATGTACATGAAAGAAAAATCTACCAGCAGACCAGACTGTGAAACCACTACTTACTTTAACAGCAGGTGGTTTGAAATTACAGGTTTCAAAGCTGTCATTTGGAAATAAAGAAAAGACTACTATCACTGTTTAGCATCAAAGAGTTTTAGAGGATTGACATGCCATAAGCAAGTGAAGCATGCTTGCTTTAAAGCATACCAAATATAATGCAAAGCAGCCAACAGTTTGGGGAGTGGGGAATGAGCAAGGGTTCAGAGACAAAAAGCACACGAAGCCACATTAGGCAGCTCACTATGTTATTTCGGAAATTCAAATGCAGGTGTCACAAACTGTATTTCTTAAAGGCAATTAAATTTTCACTGCAGAGCCAGAAAAGTAGTTTCCTCTAGAAACCTAAAATTAAAATGGGCACAACCAGAGAGTCAGATCAACTTTTGAGGTGGAAATCCAGACCACAAATAACAGGAAAAGTTTTCTTGGACAGTCTGTACTATGAGATACTCAAAAGTATCTGAAGTAACTGAAATGGAAAGAGCTAGAAGATGCCTGGAATTACATGATGGAATGATTAACTGTTACCCCATTTTCCTCTGCGTACACTCAATACTTTCTATCAGGAAAAAATGCTTCCAAACTGAAATGCAATCCTTCCTACATTTTCAACCACCAGTAGGAACTGTAGGTCTGTGTTGACACTTTAAAACCAGAACACAAATATATTTATTAGTTGTTGAGAGTAAGAGACTGTAACTTTCAGAAAGAACCCGCGGAAAAAAAATCTTAGATTATGAGTACACAATGCTTTATGTATATATATTGCTCTGTTCACTTCCATATTGATAGCGAAAGCAAAATACAGAAGATATGCTTGTAGCAATAAATTACTACTTTAATTATATGTATATTTCTAGGTTACAGCATTTGCAAGACTTTCCATGACAGTTGCATTCAGGTTTGAAAGGACAGACCTGGGAAAACAGAGAAACAATGGCAGACAACCATGACTACACAACACAATTAATGACAAAACTCAGTAATTAATTCAGATTTTGTCCCTGCTGAATTCAAAATGCTCTGAAGTGAGATACTGCTCTTCTAAAAAAAAAAAAAAAAAAAAAAACCACCAGTGAAAAAGTATTAAGGTCCTAAATTGTCATCGCTTCCTAGAGTAAGGATTAGGATTTTGTGGATTCTTGTCACATTCTGCTTATTCTTTGGTTAATAGGTAGATTGTTTTTTATTTATTTCAAATTATTTATTTCAAATCTCAGATTATGAAGTTCCTCTCTCAAATTGCATGGTTTCTAAGTAGCACCATCAGGAGTATTTAAAGTCCCATCTGAGAATTTTTTTAACTATTAAAATTATTGTGAAAATACTTGGAGAAAGGGAAGAATTAGCTAGAATTCAGTTTAACCTCCATTATCAATGAGGGAAAAAGAAAAGTAGATTGGCTGCAAATGTCTAATATAAGAAGTTATTATTTGCATATTAACAGAGGACATATTTGTCTGTTCTACTTGAAGAAGGGAATCAGTATTAAATTTCTTTAATCTGAAAATTTGATTTTTCTCAAAATGTAAAGATCTATATACACTTCTGATATCTATATATCCCATTATTTTCCTACTACATCTAAAGAGCCACACTAACAGTGGTGTAAGGCATTAACACTACACAACACAAGCATCTGCTCTACATGGCAGGGCAGAAGCTCAGAATAAAATCTCCCACTGTGGTGCCCTTCTGTGACAAACCAGTCCCCTCCTGCAGGAAAGCAAGCCTTGGCAGTAAACAGGGTTGCACTTTTAGTGGCAGGATTGTACTGTTGGTGGCAGGTAATGCTCTTCTGGTTTTCAGGCAATCAGTGTTTGCAGCTCCACCAGGTACTGCCCCATTAACTTGTTGGTGAGAGAAGGAGAAAGCAAAAACTCAAATGTAGCCTTAGAATATATCTGCAATTTTAACCAAAATATTGTAAAAAATCTTCTGCTGCCTTAGTATTGGACTTCTGTTTTGAACCCAAAGTCATCTTATGTAACATCTACATCAATTTGAGGCACATTTTAGCTGAGTATAAACTATTGCAGGACAAGAAGCCCCTGAGAAGGGCAAAGGTTAGCATTTTTCTGTCTGCTTTAATTAAAAAGATAACTTGCAAGGAGATGACTAAGTAAATACCAGAGACAGCAGGGTAAAATCTCTGTAGTAGAAGGACATCTTGGAGAATTCTTTTTAATATTTTCAAAGTTGCTTGGATGTATTACACCAAGATTTTTTTTTCCAAAGAATTCTCCAAGTTATTCACAATAAAAACTAGCGAACATGGTGGGAGATGGTAAACATCTAGATCAATGAAAATGAATAAATATTTCTTCTCTTTAAAAAAAAAACAAATTGGACAAACATACATTCTTGCAGCTTTGTCTGGTTTTGAGAGACTAATGATTTCTGATAGTGCTTTCCTACCAGGATGTCTATGAGAAAGACTAGGTTTGACTTTATTTTAAGCAAGGGTTTTGCTTCTCTCAATTTTATGTTCTGCGTTAAATTTTGGAGTTTTAATATTGCCAGAAAAATTTCTCAGAAATTTTGTCCCCAGCCAGTTCTAGTGATAACTTAATGGCAATAAAGTTCGCTTGAGCAAAACAAAGAGGAAACTCATGACCAGTCTAAGAAGACTGTTAGCAAATGTATATTTTAGCCGCTCCCTACCAAAGTGCTTAAAGGCCTCTGTATGCCAAGCAAGAAGATGAGGTTTAGCATAAAAGCCTGATGTTTCATTCATACCATGAACAATCTTATAAGAACAGAAATTCCCACCAGCCAAAAGCTCATCATGTCCTCTACTAATAGAACACTGTAATTTCTAAAGCAGAGCAATTTGAATCAAAACTTTTAGGAATGAGATGAACTACTAAGTAAAGATTTCAATTCCCAATCAGCGTGTATGCTTTTTAAGAAGTGAGTGGCTACAAAAACAAAATATGGATTTTTAATAAGGAAAGAAAAAAGAAAGAAAAGCAAGCAGACAGCTGCTCAAAGAGGAACAATATATTTTGGAAGTAGAAAATCGAATATGTACTATGAATTTCAAACTACATATCTTTTTCAAACCTTGTAACTTAAGTTACAGAAAAAAAATTTTAGTACCTATTAGTGCACCAAAATATAAAACATTTAGTGTCATATTAGAACTGTGCAAACTAATTAACACATCTTTGTGACTTTATAAAATTTTCAAAGCACAGCCTGTTTTATGAAGGTCACATGCAATCTGACACACACACGGTTCCATACCACATCTGTATTAAAATAATGACTGCTGCCCATTCTTTCAAATGAAGCAACTGGTCTGGATGAACATGCCCACAGAGTGGTGGCGAATGGAATTAAATCCAGTTGCTTATCAATCAAAAGTGGTATTATTACATGTGGCTCTGTATTGGGGCCAGTCCATAGTCTGGAATGAGGTGATTGAGGGCACCTTCAGTGTGTTTGTAGCTAACACTAAGTAGGGTGTTATCCTCAGGTGACACCAGGGGAGGTTTGGATTATAGAAAAAATTTTTCACCAAAAGAACTATGAAAAATTGGAACAGATTGCCCCGGAGAAGAGCCAAAGTCACCATCTCTGGAGGTATTTAAAAGATGTTTAGATATGGCTTAGGATGTGCCTTAGGAATATGGACTTGGCAGTGTTGGGAAAATGTTTGGTCTCAATGATCCTAGAGGTCTTTTCCAACCTAGGGGATTCTATGATTCTGCATCTCACAGCTGTAACAATCTTCCTCCCAGCAGCAACTGAGAAATGTCATCTGTCATCTAGAGTGACAAACCATTTTTTAAACATATTTATTATTAATAAATAACATTGTACACATTTTTCAAAGCATGGTCGCTCTATATATCTTACTCAGTTGAGTTCACACTTCTTTATCAACTACTCTTGTATTAGACATTGCCTGACAAGGGGAAGATGAATAGATGCAGCAAAGACAAATTCTATAAGCTAGACACAGCACAATGCCTTGATGAATACATAAGATAAAGACATTATTTACTCTGGAAGTTAACAGTAACATTAGAGTAAAACAGCAGAATAGCCATGTGCCCTGAACCAGATGTGGCATGCTTCTGGAGCTCAGTGGTTTGCTTTCAGGAATAATTCATATTCCCTGCTAGTTCCAATGCTCTTACAGGGATGCATTACTACAGGATATACTTGAAGTGAAGCCTTTGTAATCTGAGAATGAAGATTTTTAAAAAGCGCTGGTTTTGTCAGAATTAAATTATGACATGAACTAAAAGTTCATTGCTAGGAGATGACAGTACTCTACTGCCGCAATTGAGACGGACAAGACACTTGTTTCTTCATGCAGAATAGCCAAATCTTTATTGCACACAGCTCATTTTTATATGGTATCAGAAGCACCATGTTTGAATTTAATTGGTTAGCAAATCATTGAAACTCAGTTCACTGGTTGGTAATGGCTAGTATACATGTTAATCAAACTTTTTTCTTTCTAGATATGTATATATTTTTCTTCATGGATTTTTATGGGATAGACTTCTTATTTTTACAGATGAAAACCGTCTTCTCAAAAGAACAGATGGTTATGCAAACTGATTCTCATTCTTATAATGCTTTTCTCATGGAACTTCTCAGGCTAGTTGTTGGCTTAGATGAAATAGCAAATTCTGACTTTACAAGGTCTTTCTTTTATAAGGTTTTACCTATGTGCATAACACTCTACAACATTGGAAGGACATTAAATGACACTTAAGGACAGAAGTCTGCTACAAGAAGGCTCCACAGTTTCTTTTTTTAATCTTATTGAAACCTTACACATTTCATGACTCAAACCAGGATCTTAGAATTCAATTTTTGTCTATTCTGTTGCATAGTACTCACAGGAACCATGTACAAGCATGTTAATCAAAGCATTTTCCATTATGCCCAAGTCATGCACTGTGAATTCTTGCTACTACAGTATGCTCAATATTCCAAAACATGGTTTTATCCATCTTGGAAGCCAAGACTGACCCAAAATATTGCTTCCTGGTGTTAAGAATACACTTATTTATTTGGGCTTTTTTGCAGTCCTAATTCTTTGTCTCAGTGGACTACAACAAAAGAAACAAATGTGTAAAGACTAAGAAAAGCCACCAAAAATCAACATTGTTTGCTCTTTTGTTTCATCACTTTAGTAACAGGTAAGACTGTCTTGATAATAGGTAATGTCTCTATGCACTCTACAGCTTTAAAATAAATGATTTCCATACCTCTTATACAAAATTTTATGGAGGGAATGGGATTACTCATGAAGACATGGCATCTTAAAACAAAAGTCTTAAAAATCTTCTGTAAGGTTTTCCCATATGGAATATAATGAGCATGTCAGAGTCCAATGTTCATAAGGTAGAATAATGGAAACAAAGAGAACTATTGATCTGTTCACAAAATAAGCCCACATTTATATACACACACTCATTTACAACCTACATGCCTCAGTGGAAACACTGTCTGACACAAATGATAACATGAATTCAGGGGTTAATAGGACAAAGCATATCTATTCTTTTGAGGATGCATATAGGGTAGAAATAATGGGCGTGGGGAGTGGAGGAAAAAGTAAGGATTCCAGATATAACTGAGTGTAGAGAAAGTATTAAAAAGAGAAAAAAAATCTGTGAGAAGTTATCTGTTGTGATTACACAATTACCATACTTAAAAATGAGTTCAAAACATTTCCCACCTGTTTCAAAAAATTATTTAGCGGCTTTTTCCCCGGGCTGGCAAAATCTTAAGGTAAATGCAAAATTAGAAGGAAGGCATATTTCTTTGGTACAATAAGGCCATCAAAACTGATCCTCAGTAGGCTGGCTTCCACCCAGCTGCTCTCCATTTCCAATCCAGAACACAGCACTGGGATAGCCATGGATCTCCAGTCTTGCTCTATTTACTACACAACTGCTTCCAGTATTTCTATCAGCATCTTCCAGCACTCTCCCATCACTTAGTGCTGTTAGAAGCTTCAGATTTAAGACTCTGAACTCACAATTTTTTGCTAACACGGCAGTGTGGGCAGTTTTTCTAACAATTTCACAGATGAGCATGATAAAGATATGTTTTCATCCAATAGAACACTCTTCTTTCTTTAATTTCTAGTTTTTGCCTTTACAGTAAAATTCAGAAAACTAATCAAGGTACTGAAAAAGAAGTATTAAGCTGTTAGGCTGGAGATAAAAATAAAAAGAGGACATATCAAGATAGCAAGAAAATGAAACTCTTTCAAAACAATGTCCCAGCACACTGTTTCTCTCCAGTGTTTCATCACAGCTCACTCTTCCATAGTTTAAGTGAATCATCACAATTGCAAAATATCAAGTCATATGAGAAAGATAGCAACACTGTGATTGGCCAGCATTAGTATTTCCCTGGGAAGCTGCTTTGGAATGCTCAACCAAACAGGCACTTTGACATTCATGTGAAAAACAAGAACAAATGTTATTAACATACATTAAAGCTACTATTTCCTTGCTATTAAAAGCTCCCCAAAACTTGTAACACTATTCAGTTAGAACTTTGGGGAAGTGTGATATATAAGTGACTATTAAAGCGTATTTCTCACATGTAATTCCAGACAACAGCCCAATACTTGGTGACATGAAGACAGACATATTCTGTTTTCTGAAGCATTTAACCTTTACACCCAAATATTCACAAATAGCCTCCAAAATGGTTGCTAAGGTCTAATTTAACAGAAGACAGAAAAAACATAGTGTCCTTGTTCTGAATTATTGTTAAATACAAATTTTCATTGTGCTTCCATCTTCTCACAAATTGTAACACACAGGTCATGAAAGTACAAGTTTTTATAGCAATATTTTTAAATTAAGATTGATCAACAGCTGAGAAAAAAAGATGGGCAGTATTGGTTTAACAAACAAAGACAAATGACTGAAAATTCAGGTCATTTTGACATTACGCAAGTGTAGCAGTTCGTTGTTTTTGCCACAGTGGAGGCTCTGGTATTCAGGCATACAGCACGACTTTCACTTTGTTTTTATGAGTGGGTTGGGTCTTGTAACAGACGTATGGTATCAATATGGCAGACGGTTACAAAAGACGTTTATTAAGTAAAAGGTTCAGGTTTTATACTTCGGATCTACTACTACGTTAAACAGGATATTGCCACACTTCTTGGGTTAATAGTTGGAGTGGAAAAGTACTGGCACATGTTAGTAGAGGGTCTACATTCCTTTCAGGGGTAGCTTATCTTGAGAGGGGGATGGGGCTTGCTCTTTTCCTCACCGTTACAGTCCGAAATCTTCCGCGCCGCCTGTCCCTATCTAACCACATCTCCCCCCCCTCTCTCACAAAAGAACGAGGTAGTTATACGCAGATATATATATATAGATATAGGCACTAAATGAGGTAGAAGGTTAGGACTTAATAAGGGAAAAAGGAGTTTGGAAACTTGAGTAAATTTCTGCCAGGCAAGTTTGGAAATCTTGTGACTGGCAATTTTAAATTCACAGCATCTTATGTTGGCTTATGAACAGAATGTTAGTCTGATCTAGGCGAGCTTTGACAAATGAAACTATCTTGTTCAGCAGGCATGGTCCGAAGGTAACAGTTAGAAGTAGCATTGCCAATGGGCTTACCAAGGTGGAAATTAAAGTGGTTAACCAAGGGGATTGGTTAAACCAGGATTCGAACCAGCCTTGCTGAGCTTCCCTATTTTTCTGTCTCTGAGCCAGTCTGTTTCGGAGTTCGGCCATGGAGTCCCTGACGACTCCGGTGTGGTCTGCATAGAAGCCTGAAAGCGAAGAGACTGACTTCTCCAAGTAGGAAATGGACTTCTCGATTCTTTGCAGGTCCTCATCTATAGTTATTTGCAGCTGAGACAGACCCTGGTGTTGTGTTGCCAGGGCTGAGACACCTGTCGCTGTGCCGGCTGCTCCTAAGGCGAGTAGCATTGCGATAGTTACACCTGTCAATATCTCTCTTTTGTGGAGCCTGTTGGATTCTTCGAGAAGGCTGTACATTTCTTCTTCTGAGTGGTACAGGACTCTAGGAACAATCAGAACTTGGACACAGAAATCGTTAGAATCATCAAACTTGGGAAGAAATACACACGGACTTACTCCAGACCTCTGACAAACCCACATTGCCGATGTAGCAGGTATTACCCACTTGTTATTCTTTCTGTTAGGCTTTACAACTCTGGTACAGACATTTCCTTTTCGCTCAGCCAGGGTTGCATTACCAAAGCATTTGCCTCGGCCTGAGACCTGGCTTAGGGTGATCTCTCTGCGAGGTGTGTCCCATCGGCACTGCTGGGGTGCATCAGCGGCGGAGTAACTGAATGGGGTGTTTAAAGCAACTCCTTCATAAAAAGGTGGTTGGACATCATAACAAAGCCAACAGGAATTGGTTAGGTTAGGGTTAGATTCGTTCAGGGATAGGAAGGTAGCTTCTAACATACGAAAGATTGGATCGGGATCTGACCTAGCTAATTTGTCCATCTGAAAGGCTTTTGCATCACTAGTTGGGGTTCTGCTGACACCTGTAGGTGCAACCTTAGGGTAGGTCATATTTCTTTTTGTCTGTGTGCTTTTAATTATCTTGTTGGGCCCCACAGCTCTGGGTTCTGAGGGTTGAGACTTGGTAATTTGCACGTTTACTCACTTTTTTGACCCTTGAAGGACTACTGTCCAGGTCTTGCCCACCGTCCAGCTAGGATGAGTGGGTTGCAAAACTGTCATGTTATAGTATATGCATTTTCGGATTTTTGGAATCTTGTAGCTATATCGATAGGAATTCCCGTGTACAGAGAGAGGTGTTTTACAACCTGCGGGTGCCCAGGTGAATTGCAGGAATTTGTCAGGTTTTTGTGGGTCCCACCCAGGCCCTGACGGCCTGGCGTCTGTTACAATGGTCTCACATCCCCAATGTCCGCAATATCCCCAGCCGGGGTTATTACAATAGCTTTTTCCTGCGTTTGAAGCTGGGCACCAATAGGATAGGTATGTGTGTGATGAAAATGGAGAATAAGGGTCTACCTTTGGTTGTCCTGGAAACAAATCGATAATACGAAGCACGAAGGATGGACTGTTTGGTGTGGTGATGTCTCTGAGCACCTTACCACTGGTAAGATGTCTCATGACCCACCTGAATGGCTGGTGTGGGTAGAAATCTGAGCTGGCTTGTCCTCTGGCGACAAACCCCAGCAACAAAATCACACAGGCATATCGTTGGTGCTTGGATCTCGCCCGCGTGGGTTTCTCTGGTGCTTTTTGACGGCTTGGTGGTGCGTCTCGTTCCTCTGGGAGAGGCGTGTACGCGTTACGTGGTCGCCCCACCAGCATGTCCTGTAAACAGAAACTCACAATTCTCATTAGTCTCATCCTGCTCACTGTGGAGATCAGGTTTAATTGATTTAATAGGACACTACTTGACTTTCCCCTCCCTTTTGACAGCTGCATACCCTCGCTCTGTAAGCATTAATCTCCAGCCCCGTTCCCATTCACCCAGCTCATTTTTAATTACAACCTGCGGGCCCTCCTCTAGTGCTCTGGAGGCCCAGTGTTTTTGAATGGGATTATTTGCTTCACTTCCTCTGGGGAATTGATTTAATGCTATCAGTGCGGTTGCCAGTATGCGTGCCTGTTCTCCTGAGGGAATGGAATTGTTAAAGCCTTCTGCTTTTGCCAATACCTTTATCTTAGTTTTCAGGGTTTGATTTGCCCGCTCGACTATAGCCTGACCAGTACTGTTATATGGGATACCTTGCACTAATGTGATCCTCCATTTGGAGGCGAATTCCTGCACTGGTTTAGAAATAAAATTGGAACTATTATCTGTTTTGATCTGCTTGGGGATACCAAGCCACGCTATAGCTGTCAGCCAGTGCTGGATTGTGGCTTTGGAGTTAGTCTTGGGATGCTGGGTGGCTACAATCGTTCCATTGAATGTGTCTACTGTTACTGCAAGCCATGCTCGAGGCTTCAGCAGCTGACACAAGGTGAAGTCCGACTGCCAGATTTCTGAGGGCTTAAGACCTCTTGGGTTGACTCCACTAGTCCACAGGGGTGACTTCTGGCAGTAAGGGCAGGTAGCCACTACATGTTTGGCATCCGCTGTTGTGATTCCACATTTCTTTGCTAGTGCTTTGGGTCCAATGTGGAGGGATTCGTGCAGTTGACGGGCCTCCTGCAGTGTCCAGACCCCTTTCGCTGCAGCATCTGCTTTGTCGTTGCCAATCTGAAAGTACCTTTTGATTGGGTTGTGGTTATTGACGTGAATGATTGATACAGTGCCCTTTCGTGAAGAGAGTGCCTTTTCTAGCATTAGGGCTGCTGCTGATGTTGACACACCTGGTCCTGCCATGGCTAGGCAGAGCCTTGCCACGAATATAGAGTCTGTTACAATGTTAAGGTGTTCCTCTTGGAAAAGTCCACAGGCCAGGGCTACTGCTGTAGCTTCCAGCTACTGCACTGACAGTGTAGGGTCACATGCTTTGATGCAATGCCACTGCTCTCCTACCTGCCACACTGCTGTCGCCGTAGAAGTAGTGGAGGAAGCGTCTGTGAAAGCTGTTGGTTCTGGCTGTGGTCTGTCCATAACCTTTGGTGGCAGGTCTATGTCGACTATGGTCAGCAGCTGAGTCCAGGGTGGTCTGGTGGAGTAGGAGATTTCTCCTCCAAATCCGACGAGAGCAAGGGCTAGATGCTCCGAGATTGTGGTTGATTCTATGGTCGGTTGCTTGCGAAAAGGAAGGTGGATTCTCGCTGGCTCAGTCCCTAGGTGTTTCAAGGCGAGTTTCCTGCCTTTCATGATGAGGTTAGCGATGCATTCTACTGCTGGGGAAAATGCACGAGCAGGCCTTCCAAGGACCACCCATTGAATCGGTCGGGCCTTTTCAGAAGGTCCTTGGGCCAATGCTCCCACTCCCCCCTTTTGTGTAAAATGCACATATAAGTCCAGGGGCATCGCTGGGTTCCATCTGGCAAGTGTGCCAGTGGACATCTGCTGTTCGATGAAGTTGAGGGAGTTCGCTGCTTGTGGTGTTAGCTCCTTGGGTTCCCAGGGGTGTTTTCCTTTTAGGAGGTCGTACAGAGGGTCCATGATCTCAGGAGGAACTAGGACGATGTTGCGAAGTCACTGCAGTGATTTTACCAGGCGTTGCACGTCGTGGAGCGTTTTAACATCTCGGTGGACTTTCACCTTAGGAGGTGTCACGTAGGAGCTTGTGATTCTTACTTCTAGGAAGGTGACACAGGGTCTTTTCTTGATCTTCGCGCTCGCAATCTCGAAGCCGTTGGCCTGGAGGGTCTCTGTGATCCTGGATACCAGATGATCCACTTGGCTCGCTGATGGTGCTGAGACCAGAATGTCGTCCATGTACTGGATGATGGTGGCAGCAGGATAGGAGTGTCGGACTGGCATCAGTGCTTTGTCCACGGTGATCTGGCAGATGGTTGGGCTGTCGACCATACTTTGAGGTAGCACTTTCCACTGGAAACGCAGGCTGGGCCGGTTGCCATTCGGGAAAATCACAGAGAAGGCAAATCGTTCTTTGTCTTTAGGATGCAAAGGTATTGAAAAGAAACAGTCTTTAATGTTCAATACTGCACATGGCTGTCCTTCAGGAACAGCTGAGTTCATGGGCAATAGTGTTTGAATTGGGCCTATGGGTCGGATTGTTTTATTCATTTTTTTCAGGTCATGGACTAAGCGATAGCCCTCTCTTGACCTTTTGGGAACAGGAAAAACGGGCGTGTTCCAAGGACTCACAGTGGTTTCTATATGATCTTTTTGCAGTTTTCTCTCAACCAGTTCTATTAAAGCTGCCAAGCGAGGCTCGCATAGGGGCCACTGCTCAACCCATACAGGGTCTGATGATTTCCAGGTCAATTTGATCGGCAGCAAAGGGTGTAAGGCAGTGGCTCTCATTATAAATTTGTAATTTTGACTTCGAGCATAGCCAGAACATCCCTTCTTATTAAGGGTGGAGAATCCTGTAAAATGTAAGGGTAAATGGCAACTGTTTGTTCTGGCCCCTTTTTTGTGTGGAGTGTTATCGCCACCAATTGGGTGCTTTTTCATGCCCTGGATTGTCCCCCCACCCCGTTCACAGGAGGGACTTCTTTAATTTGCCAATGTCTGGGCCAGTGTGATTGAGGAAAAATGGTGCAGTCTGATCCAGTGTCTGCCAAAAACTGAAGCCTTAAAACGTGAGGGTCCTGGTTGCCATAGAGCTGACATGTCCCCCACACCCTCAAGGGCTCCCTCCCCACTTTCATGACCAAGGTCACCCAGGGGTTCCGCTCTGGTTTGTCCTCTGTTGACTCTGTGACACTGGAGCAGTTTGTGGTGGTGAGAGGTGCATGTTGGCTGCTGGTGGGGGTGCATTGTTCTGCCACTGAATGACTGGTGGGGATGAGATAGTGACTGGTTCCTGTATATATATGGGGTATGAAGGTCCCTTGCCCCACTGGGTATTGGGAAGGCTGGGCCATTTCGCAGTGGGAGGAGGCTGAGTATGGCCTACACGCCCCCTCCCCCTTCCGTTTCCTTGAGGCCTGGATCTGCACTCCTTGGCCAGGTGTCCCCTTTTGCCACAATTCCAGCAGGTGGGTCTCTGGCGCTGCTGGGTCGGGGGTGCTGCCACTGGCCGCTGTGCTGGCTGGGGACAGCTTGCTGCTACATGACCTGTTTGGCCACATTTCAGGCAAGCCATTGCATTTGTTAGGGTATGAACCGCTGCCTGCATGAGTATTAGGTGTTCTTCCTTTACCACATGTTTGATCATGTCAGCTAAGCTGGCTCCTGCAGGCAGAGACCGTAAAATTTCCTTGGTTACAGTATTACACTGTTGCTTTAGGCAGTCTGTCACCACCGGTCCCCTTGCAGCTGCAGGCAGGGTGGATGAATCAATTGCAGCCTGTAATCGGTCCACAAAATGTGTAAAACTCTCACTTTCCCCCTGTTTGATCGTTGACCATGGCGTGGATTTGTCCACAACCCGGGAAGCTGCCCTTATTGCCTCCCTAGCTGCCTTGGTTGTTGCTTTCACCTCCTCTGCTGTGAGGTGTGCAGCTTGGTTTTGGGGCGTGGCCACATCGTCATGTTTGCCAAGCAGTCTGGACAGAGTAGAGCCATGGAGAGGCTGTCCCTGCCCTGAGGCTTGAACTAGGGCAGCTGCGCATGAATTGGACCACTCTTGCTGAAATACAATCAATCCTGCTCCATCAAAAAACATACGGGTTATTTGTGAGATATCAAAAGGCAGCATATCATCATTGCTAAAAAGACCATCGATCAGTGTGGACACTAGGGCTGAATTAATTCCTTTTTCCTGCACCGCTTTTACCACAATCTGCACTTCTTTTGTACTCAGTGGGGTATAAGTTCGTCTCTGGTTCTGCCGGTTGCCAGAAACCCGTACCGGGAACGCATGTATTGCAGCCGCAGGTTCTCACTCTGCACAGGCTAATTTTATTTTTCTTCAATCGGTTAATTTGCCCTGAATTTGTTCTTTTACATTGTTAAAAGTTTTGCTCGGTTTCGCTGAAAACTTTATAAAATCTGTTATCTCCGTTTCCGAATCGGACTCGGAGCTCTCTGTAGAGCTCGCCGTGGAGCTGTAACTTCCTTCCGTATCGGAAGTGAACTGGTGGTAAGCTTCCGGTTTGCTATGCTTTTTCCCCGGACTCCGCCCCCGTTCTGCCTTCCGCGGGTGGGCTCGGATGTCTCCTATACTTTGACTCCATTCCGCCTCTCGCGCCCGGCCCCCCCCTTCCGACCGGGGGTGACGCCGGCGCCTATCGCGGGGGTAACCCCACGTTCCCCCTTTTTGCTCGCCCCTGCCCTTGGTAGATGACACCGGTAAGGGACCTTGTCCGCGTGTTCGCCCCCCCCCGCTCTCCTGCGCATGCGCCATGTAGGTCGGTGGTTCCGGAATTCCTCCGACCCCCCACGCATGCTCGGTCGCGGGGTTTTGCACTTCTGGGTTCGCATCGCCACGTGGCGCCCTCCCCCGCTCGCGCTCCACGTGGCCGGCGCCATCTTGGCCACATGGCGGGGGGGGTAGCGGCGATTGGTCGCCCCGCCCCCGCGCCGGACTGTCGGCGCCATATTTGCCGTATGGCGGGGGGTGTATGCCCTCTGCGGCGATAGCCAATCTCTCGGCGTCTCTCGCCTGCTGCGCGAGTTCTTTCCAGATGAGCCGCGTACTCTCCTCCGCCCGGCCGCGCCGCGTCTCCGCACTCGGAGAGACTGCCGCTTCGGACCGCGCCGGACCGCCGCCGCTCCGCGCGGGCGGCGCCGCCGCCGGTCCTAGCGCCATGCCGCTGCTCGGACCCTGGTCGCGGCAAGGAGGGACTATCGGGGAAGCCGCGGTTTTTTCGGGGGTGTTCGGATCTGGGGGCTCTCGCGGGGGGACCCGGGGTTTTTCCGCGTACTCCGCGGCTTTTATGCATGTATTTGTGGAGGGGGATGAGGCGTCTGACTCCCGCTTTTCCCCTGGGGTCTCTGCTGCACTGCGCCCCCCCCCCGTCTCTTCTGGGGCTTCTCCGGAGGGTCCTGCGCCCCCTTGGTCCCCTCTCCCCGGCTGCTTAGCCGTGAATAAACACGTTTTTGCAGCGTTCCAAGCCTCCTGTTCTTCCATTGCTTTTCGCAACACTTTTTCAACTTTTTCCCATGCTTTTAAAACTTTTCCGCTGCCGGTGGCTTTTGTATCTTCCGCCAGGGCAACTGTATATTTCTCCCACCCCTCTGAATTTAATATGTCTATAGGGCGTGAAATCGCGCTTAGATCCGTTAACCTTGCAATAGCAAGAAATAAATCTTTTTTGTCCCATGCAATTTCCGAGTGGGTTGCTAATTTACTCACGACCAGCTTCACGGGGTCCATGTTTTCCCGCGGGGTCCTTTGGGGCGTCCCCCTTTTCCTTCTCCTCCTCAGGAGTTCGGACCGGCCGACTCCTACCCGCTGTGCCTTTCCAAAGCGTAGCTCCCGTCCTCCGAGGTAATCGTTCCCGGGTTTACGGCACCACTTGTAGCAGTTCGTTGTTTCTGCCACAGTGGAGGCTCTGGTATTCAGGCATACAGCACGACTTCCACTTTGCTTTCATGAGTGGGTCGGGTCTTGTAACAGACGCATGGTACCAATATGGCAGACGGTTACAAAAGACGTTTATTAAGTAAAAGGTTCAGGTTTTATACTTCGGATCTACTACTACGTTAAACAGGATATTGCCACACTTCTTGGGTTAATAGTTGGAGTGGAAAAGTACTGGCACATGTTAGTAGAGGGTCTACATTCCTTTCAGGGGTAGCTTATCTTGAGAAGGGGATGAAGCTTGTTCTTTTCCTCACCGTTACAGTCCAAAATCTTCCGGCCGCCTATCCCTATCTAACCACACGCAAGTCTTCTTTTTAAAGCCCACATTGTTTCTACCTAAGACACTTAGAAGCATCGATTCCTGAAACTCAAGATACGCTGTATTCATACGCAAAGCATTTACAATAGTATTCTTATTCTCCAGCAGAAAAGCTGAAGTACTTGATCTTTTCTGTAAATTCAAATGTCAGTGTAGTAAATACCACTCTTGCCTCTGTAATGCATGCAGTTCTTGCTTCTCAAAATAATCATTATCTTTTGAACAATCCTAGAAAAACCTTCTGGGACATGTCACTCAGATGCCGTGGCCAATGTTACAAAACTGTGCTGTATCATGCACGCCTTGTGCAAGCCTTGATAGCCTGCTTGGCTAACCTGAGCATCCACTGCTATGCTTAATCTAAGCTCTTCAACTCTTTTGACAGAACAACTCTGCCAGATGGAAAGGGAAGATAGATTAATGCAGAGGCACGACTGTAGACAGAGAGTCCTGGACCTAAACATCATAATCCAGCACAAATCTTACTACAATGACAAAACCAACAGACTTCAGACAACAGGTTGCCCATTTAGGTGGAAATTTGAATCTGTTTATATGAATATTTCACTGTTATGACTACTTATTTTGACTTACTCTTTTCAGACAAAGTACAAGCTGCCTCTTTCACTTAGATCCAGTGTGTTCAGTATCTCATGCCTCTTTACGATTCCAAAGTGATACACACGGAGTAATAATTTCCTACATAATTCTACCTTCCTAAGTTCACTGTACTGTGCAAAGTGTAGGAACAACATGCTCTTTTTTCTATGTGAGTTTCCATCTTAAGCAAACAAATGTTTTACCGTATTCATTTTAGCAAAATATTAATATAGTCACACTCTGCAAGAGAGATAGCCTAAAATTAAAGCATTACATTCCTACACTGTCATGTGTGATAAGAAAATTTCCATGGTGACAGGAAAATCCCCTCTACAGTATTATAGCTGTAGACATTAAATTTACCACTTCTTATAATTCGATAGTCATCTAAGCGACAATAAACCATACAAATACATGCACTGATTGCATATTGGGAAGGAAGGCACAGTCACACATGCTTCACCTATGCACTACAAATCCTCTCATTTTGTTGGATGCCCAGTTGGTTTTATTTTCTATTTGGTGTCCCAACAAGCATGAAAAACACCAAGCTCATAAATATAACCAAACTGAGTTTTGAGCAGGATAAAACCCTCCTGTAATGCCAAGGGAGAACTTAACTCACTGGTGTTTGCTCAAAATGCTGAAATAGCTCTGGTCTCATAGCTGGAGTTTCTGAAGGACATAGCCAAATTATTCCTGCCCAGCTTCACATTTCATGAGAACTCTGTTTTATAGTCCCAATTTAAACATGATTATATTTTGTGTTTGGCTGGATGTACCACACTGAAAATTGAGTTTTGATTTAGCACAATCATTTTAACTAAACACAACCTGTGGTTCAGGCACAGATGGATTAAGCTTGATACCTCATCAGCTAGTAATGTAATGTTAAGACTAAATTTAACATTCAAAGCTGATACTTTAAATATATTCATTTCTCCTTGCACAGAAAATCATATACACAGCATTTTTGAAATTTTCTAGCCATCACAATCAACCCTGATCTTCAGCATAAAAGCAAGCAACTTGTTCAGGAAAGATTACCATCTGTAATCAACAGACATAATATATGTTCTTCAGCTGTCAGCTAGAAAGAAAAATATAAATTCAGTAATTTGTACTAAAAAGTGGAAGACTATCTTCTAAGTTGCCAGTTGTCGAACATTTTGTTAACGATTTTACAAAATGTTTTGTTTTGGCCTGTTTGGGTTTTTTTAAATGCTTGTTAGTCCTTAGAAGAACAACATTCCTCCTGTCATATTGTCATAAATAGTGCATAAATATTTAAAATTATACTACTTGGCCCAGCAACAGGGAAATGCCAAGAGTTATAAGTTTGTTTACTGAGGCTGCAAACTACAATAAGGATCCTACAACCTTAAGCAAATATTATAAGCACAGAAATTATTCAGCATCAGGAGTCCAGACACTAGCTCCAGTATTAATGTTTCCTAGACTTTGCATTGAAGAACCCCAGTAATGAGCCAGTGTTGCAAGGCTTATGTTGACCTTGAGCTGAACAAAACAAGCAGCATCCTTGTTCTAAGGATCTCACTATCTGCATTTTATCCTCATTCATACTGTGTTAAAATGCAGCCACCAGAAATTCACAATTTTTTTTTTTTTTTTTTTTTTTTTTTTCCCAACCCCCCCACCCCCCTCAGAATTCAACTGAAATCACAGGGAAAAGAGTAGATTTTCTCTACAGTGAAGCACAATGATCATGTCTAACCCACAATTTTGAAAGGTAAAAGGATTGATGTTCCAGGTTCCCCATTTCACAAAGATAACTTTTAGGATGGTTTCTTTCAAGATACAGTTAAAAGTAGGGTATGGAATCTTGAATATGCAAATGTATTCATACATCTTCAACCCTCAATGTGACCATAGCTATAATTAATCTCGCTGTATTCAGAATTAATTCCCTATATTCTGTGTGTCTATTAAAGCTTTTCTTTGGTTTTATATATTATACTTGCCTCAGTCTCTAAGTAGGTAGATTTATTACACTTACTTGTTGAAAGACTTTCATTGTTCATGCTGTAGTTTGATTCATCCTCAAGTTTTTAAAGGTCAGCTACAAACCCACAAACAGCTTGACAAACAACCAACCTTTGTAGATGAATATCAGATTTATGTGATATTATATCATTGTCATACTCTTTTAATTTGCAACAATCGAGTTTGTGATGTGTCATTTAAAGATATACAGGTCCTGAATTATTCATGGCTTCAACACCCATAAATTGTTAGAACTATCCTCATTTCTTGGATACCTGGTCTCTTTTAAATAATTTAAATTTCAAGTAATCAATAGAGAATTCAAACTTATAACTAAGATCACATCTGGATTTTAGTGTTTGTTTCTCAGTTACATGATCTCTATTAAAGTAGTTCACCAGAAGGTGCTCAAATGAATTATCTATTTATTGACCATATAGCATAAATTAGTTATATGTGGATCATGTTTTATTCATATTTGGAAGAAATAGGAATGCAGCATTATTGCAGCATTATAGTGGATAGAATTTTCTTTTACATGTGACACGCACGTATGCACTAGCCAATATCTATTTAGCATAAGTGTTGAGCTCTTCATACAACTGGAGATTAACAGGTCACATGAAGAAAACCAGGCAACAACAATCCATGAGAATTTTCAGCTTACAGTTAATAAATATTGAAGGTTACTTAGGTAGAATGATGTGACAATGATGAAAAAGTTAGGTCCATGCCAGGTCTATATCTGATCCTAACCCTAATAATTTGCTCTATCATAAGTACTTTATAATAAATCATTCTATATTTTCAAGCCTTTTCAATAGGAAAGAAATATTCTTTTTATTTGTATATGTGGACTTAGAAAAAGAAACACAGAACAAGATTTTATTACTTTGATATGTGAAACAACAGCATGAGAGTCAGAAGAGTACATACTTATGTGCATGCTGGAAAAGCCCCCGGTAAGAGTACAAAGAAATTACTTTTCCAAAAATAACTTTACCCCTTCAATGAGCATGGAATCATTTGACTGATATTTAGGATATTTAAAATTAATACTTTATTCATCATTCTACATTATTTTTTTAGTGTAAGGCCTTGCATCAGTACAGTGAATACTATTTCTGATAGAACTTTTTTTTTGTCTTCAGAAGACACTGGATCAGTTTCTCAGCATTGCTGAATGGATTATTGATCTCACTGAACACTTGTGGTTAACATTGATCGCTAAAGAATCTTTTGAAAGTGCTGTATTTCTTCAGTATAAAACTGATATTTTTAGATGTCACAGTGTCAAAACAATCAAACAAACAAAAAATATGAAATATCCACGAAGTTTCTACCAGCAACAACATCAGAATGGCTTTTGGAAATCACATAACAGAAATAAATGCTCTTAATAGCCCCGACTTGTGGCCAGCAAATATTTCAAACACCAGAATAAGCCACAGTGACAAATACGTGGAAATAAATTACACCTTTTCAACCATCCTTCATGTTACCTTTATACGATGAAATTCATTATTTCCAGAAGAAACTTGACTATGGAATTTCCTTGAAAGTACATTAAAAGCATTGTACACACCACTGACTTTTGGTTTATAAGCACTTGCAAGCGCTCCATCTCACGCCCAAAAGCTTGGCTTGTACAAAAAGAGAGGAGATGAAGAAAGGAATGCAATGTATTGATACTTCTGTGTTCATTTATGGAGAAGTTTGTTTTGTGCAGAGAAATTGATTTCCAGTCCACCCTTGGTTTTCTCAAGAGCATAGAGATTACTTGAATTTATAAGTTTTCTATTACATATTATCTCATGTCTCCCCTTTACATTGTATGTTTTAATCCTATTCATTGTGAAGTAATCATGGGACATGTATTCTATGCATGAAAACTGCATAGCAGCTTTTATGAAAAGCAGAAACTTATTCTCACCCGGACTAGGAATGTTTCATAGCATAAAACATAATCTAAAAGTTCTTTAGTTTTGATCACAGCAAGCATAACATTCTAAAATTGATTATATTTTTTTAGGAAATACTTGTCACTATACCATTTTTTATCCCAGTGTTCCAAATTGCTTCAGTTCATAAGGATTTTTTTAAAGTAAATTAAGAACAGCTTCATGGGGCTTTGATTTGTCAGTTTCTTAAATTCCGGAAAGAATTTATACACCAATTTACTCAACCTGACCAAGCTAACATTGATCAAAATTACAGACAAAGATCAGAGGCACCCTGAACTCCTGTTAGGTGTTAGGTGATCCCTTTGATACATAGCAACAAGATACAAAATTTCAGCTGGAACTTCTAAAAGGTGTCACCCTTCCTCAGTTTTCTTTCACTGTAAATTTCAAGCACAGATGAGCTGACTGTCAAAAAAATACCAGGATACAAAGAGTTATGTCATTAAAAACAAATGTGATTGTCATCCCACTTTCATTAACCTGCTAGGCTTCTCACCTGGAATAACTGACTGCAGCTTCAGAGGAAATCAGCATCTCATTGGAGACACAGCATGGCCAAGAAGTCAAAGGCATAAGAGCCACCTGAATTACCTTTCAAGACAATGCATATCATTTTCAGAATTAAAAGCTTTGGTTTGTGATATTGCTTGTTTTATTGTTTTGTGCTATTATTGGTTTTATTGTTTTGCTGTACGGACTCAAGAACAAATAAAAGTGGACAAAAGGACAAATACTCTAATAATCTCCTCAGATAGGTCAACTAGTTAAGGATACTCCTATTGTTTCCTTTATTAGAGGAAAAACAACTTGAGTTGGCCTTTCAAACCTAGCATATGTTGGCAGGGTACTCTTGGCGAGGTACTAAGGTTATCAGTGATAAAATGTACCCTAAGGCTCAGGCGAGCATATGCATACATGTCAAGCTTACTGCTGTTACAGAAATTGGCAGCCCTGAGATCCAGCTGAATAAAAACTATCACTCTCTTCCAGATTTTTCCATTACTAGACCCTCTAGTTCCATTCTTTCAATGCTTTTAAACTGCTTGTTCTCCTCACAGCATTTCAATATGCTTCTTTGACAGGGTACCCTAGAAAGGCAGCATTATTGCTGCAACTGCACCATGTACCACTCTCTTCTACCTTAAAAAAAAAAAAAAAAAAAAAAGAAAAAATTGAAAAGAAATCTGAAGTACAAAGAACAACACTTCAAGGAAAGATGTCACCTTAGGTCTCTGCACAGAGAAAAAGCCATTTCTGGAAAGCCTCAGCCACACAGGACAACGATGCCACACCACTGTCCTGTACCTGCCGTTCCAATTCCACATGCTGGTGTTTGGGATTTTTTTCTGCAGAACAGCAGTAGAACTAATAGAAAGCACACTCCTGGCTCAGACACAAGCAAGTTATCATAATCTTAATGTGTTATGCTGCCAGGCTGAAGTAGCCATCTGCCTGCATGCTTTTAGCCTACTTCAATTACAAGAAAACACAATTTAACTTAATCTTCAATGTAAAAGCTAAATGTGAGATTACATGACTTAGCTCAAATCTGAGGCTAAACTACATTATCTCCCAATTTGACTGGGGAAGCACCCACCCAACTAATGGATAGCAAAGGTTAGCTGAAGGGAGGAAACTTGTTAAGCCATTACAACTCAATCATGTTAATGAAAGGTTTAATTTAATGTGCTTTATAGCTTATCTGCAGCTGTAAGTGCAGTTAAGGATGCATTCATGAACAGGCACTCCAGCTCAGATGAGGCACAATAATTCACAAAGATGTGTAGTTCCTTCATGATGCCTGACAGCTCCTATAACATTCATATATACTCTAGGCTGAAACATGCCTAGTTTGTAAGTTGCAAAAACCTCAACAAACATGTACAACATTGAACCACAGACAACCCTCCTTTTTTGAGGAAGCTACTAATCTATGGTCAGTAGACTTAAATGTGCTTTACAGAAGATTTATTCAGCTTTCAAATTTGAGGATCTTGTTCATACAGCAAATAAAAACTACATCCAATTTTACCGTACATAGTACATGGTTCCAGAGTAATATCATGTGTTCTCTAAGTTTTTGGTGAATCTCTGTCACATGCTTAGACCATAAAATAATTGGTTATATCTCAAAGACATGGCTGCCTACTCAAGTTTTAAAAGAAAGTGGTGTCTGTAAGAAATTACAATTTTATTTTACACATTCCTATACTTTAAAAACTCAGAATACAAGGCATAATACACTGTGCAATTCCATTCTCTAGCACTTTTTAATCTGAATTTTAAAACATAAGAAATGCAATTCCTCTAGTATTAAGTTGCTGTGCCTAGAAGGAGGGTCAGGTCTCACAGGAAGTGTTTAAGAGGGTTGCTAGGGCATGTAGGAAAAAAAAAATTAGAGAACCCAAAGCTCTGTTCAAATTTAATTCAGCAGCTTTTGTAAAGGATAATAAAAAATGTTTTTACAAATTCCTTAATGGCAAAAGGAAGGGTGAGACCAACCTTTGTTCTCTACTGGATCCCGGAGGGAGCTTAGTAACTGCAGATGAGGAGAGGGCAGATGTGCTTAATGCCTTCTTTGCCTCAGTCTTGAGTGGGAATATGGCTTGTCTCAGGACAACTGTCCTCCAGGGCTGGTAGATGATGTTAGGGAGCAGAATGGTTCCACTTTTATCCAGGAGGCAGAGAACTGCTGAGCCACTTGGGTGTTCATAAATCTATGGACCCAGATGGGATCCATCCCAGGGTGATGAGGGAGCTGGCAGATGAGCTTGCAAAGCCACTCTCCATCATTTACCAACAGTCGTGGCTCACTGGTGAGGTTCCAGATGACTGGAAGCTGGGCAATGTGACACCCATTCACAAGAAGGGTGAGGGGAGGATCCTGGTAATTATAGACCCGTCAGCCTGACTTCAGTACCCGCTAAGGTAATGGAATAGATTATAGAGTGCCATCACCTGCCTGGTGGATGCAGAAAAGGCTGTGGATGCTGTCTATTTGGACTTCAGCAAGGCTTTTGACACTGTCTCCCACAGCACACTCCTGGAAAAGCTGGCAGCCCGGGGCTTGGACAGGAGCACTCTTTGCTGGGTTAGGAACTGGCTGCATGGCCGGGCCCAGAGAGTGCTGGTGAATGGTGCTGCATCCAGCTGGCAGCCAGGCACCAGTGGTGACCCTCAGGGGTCTGTGCTGGGGGCAGCTCTGTTCAATATTTTTATTGATGACATATATTAGGTTAGTGAATATTTTAGTAAATTTGTGGATGATACTAAGCTGGGAGCATGTGTCGATCTGTTGGAAGGTAGGAGGGCTCTGCAGAGAGACCTGCAATGGTTGGATGGATGGACAGAGTCCAATAAGATGATGTTTAACAAGTCCAAGTGCTGAGTCCTGCACTTTGGCCACAATAATCCCCTGCAGTGTTATAGGCTGGGGTCAGTGTGGCTGGACAGTGCCCAGGCAGAAAGGGACCTGGCGGCTCTGGTGACAGCAGCTGAACATGAGCCAGCAGTGTGCCCTGGTGGCCAAGAGGGCCAATGGTATTCTGGCCTGGATCAGGAATAGTGTGGCCAGCAGGAGCAGGGAGGTCATTCTTCCCCTGTATTCGGTATTGGTGAGGCCACACCTCGAGTGCTGTGTCGAGTTCTGGCCCCTCAGTTTAGGAAGGACCTTGAGATGGTTGAGCATGTCCAGAGGAGGCAACGAGTCTGGTGAGGGGCTGGGAACTCAAACTCTGTAAGGAATGACTGAGGGAGCTGGGATTGTTTAGCCTGGAGAAAAGGAGACTCAGAGGTGACCTCATCACTCTCTACAACTTCCTGAAAAGTGACTTAAGTTAGGTGGGGGTTGATCGATCTCTTTCTCCAGGCAGCAACTGACAGAACAGGACACAGTCTTAAGTCGCACCAAGGGAAATATAGGTTGGATATTAGGAAAAGTTTTTGTAGAATGAGTGACTAAAGTACTGAAATTGTCTGCCCAGAGAGGCAGTGGAGCCACCATCCCTGGATGTGTTTAAAAAAAAAGAATGGGTGTGGCACTCAGTGCCATGATTTAGTTGAGTGTTAGAGTATGGGTTGGACTTGATGATCTTGAAGATCTCTTCCAACCTAGTGATTCTGTGTGCGATACCAGAACTTTCCAATAATACTACATTTACCTTGTTGCGATGAAAAACACCACAACTTATTCTAGCATTCTGGTTGACTAATAATATGGCAATACTTACTTTATTTTTAAGTAAAACCATAACATTCTTGACCAAGTTTGCCCTAAGCTCACTTCACAAATTTCTGCTACAACACAGATTACATTCTTCTTTTATGTCAGTTATTTGAAGCCAAATTATGATGGATTATCAGGCAACAAGAGCTAAAAAAAATGAGCCAAGACTTCTGTTCAGAATGAATACTAATAAAGCTAGAAATAACCAATACAAATTACCACACTTGCAGAAAACTAGAAAACTCCTCTGATTGAGGAGTGCTTGGAAAATTATGCATCTGTATATTAATAACTTTCCATAAGAATACATAGCTACACCATAAAATAATAGCATTATTGTCATAGTTCTCCCCATGCAAAAAACAGAAGAGAAAAAAAAAAAAAACAAAAAAAAAACAAAAAAAAAAAAACAAAAAAAAAAAACACCACCACACTTAAATATCTATTGATAATAAAATGCATTCTTTCTTCCACTTGAGTGATTTTGTTATCTTCCTCCTACAGTCATTTGTTATCCTCCCGATTTTGAAGCAAAGATACATGCAACTGTATCAATCTTACTCTAATCTGCTGAGTACTATTGGACCAAAACATATTTTCTAAGCATGAAATATTCAGATTCTTTCACTCTTTTTTCTGTTCAGGGTGTCTCAACTCAAGCCATTCCTCTTCCCTCTGCCAGGCATAATAATCTTGCCACTTAATTCCTTTTCTCTTTTTTTATTTTTTTTTTCTCTTTTGCATTTTGTTTGTAACTGAAATGGCACAGTGAAAACATTTTAACTAAAGCACTGATTTTCTTCCTGTTTTCCCAAGTGTTTTCCTCCTTCCTGAAAGTTACAAATACTGAAGTCAGCTCAATAAGTATTCCTAATACACTAACAATTAAAGTGTAAGAAATGAAAACTGTTCAAAAAAAGATGCCATTAAAGAGCATTTATTCAGTATACTAGTGTTCGTGAAATTATAAACAGGCTTTTGTGTTATTTATTCCTTTGTTTTTACAGGACATAGCAGGAAACTTCTATGCTGCGTTTTTCCATGTCCTAAAATTTAAAGTTATAGTCTCAGTTTCTCATATTAATTGTCCAGTTAAGAGCTCAGAGGCTGGCTTAGTATTACCTCATCTACAATGAAGAGCAGATGATTTCATATGGAGTTTGGCACCAAAAACATCACTTGTGCAACTGCATGGGCAAGGCTGGCTGCTTTGCTTTTGAAAAGAAAGAGGTGTGAAAACACCTGATGGCCAACATTAATTCTAAACTATTGTAAGTCTTACAGCACGTAGTACAGCTAGACTTTTCCAGTTAATTAAAGCTCTACATTTTTTTAAATATACAACTACCTACTTTTTGCCTAATAACATGAAATATTTCACCATATTGTACTCTTAACAAAGCTGAAAGTTTAAGATAAATAATAACAGCATTCATCACAGTCCATTAGGGATAATTAAATTTTAAACAGTGGAACAAATTTAAGTCTGTTTAATGAGGATTTCTGATGAACAAAAGTGATGAATTTCCTGGGTACAAGATCACCAGGTATGAGCATCCAGTAGATATACAAGAGGTCTTTTACTGCCAGAATTCCTCAATTAAGTAAAAAAAAAACCCAGACTTCAAATATAGCTGTTGGATGCCAAATCCATTTGCATAATTTAAAATTTTAATATCCAACAATTGGACACATTAAGTTCCATCTTGTCAAAAATTATTTTGGTTTATGAAAGCATGACTGACCTTGAGATAACTTGAGCAGCTGCATTTGCCATTGAAATGCTCCAGCCAGAATGACTGTCCTGGCAGGAGCAACACTAGCATGAGAATCAGTAAAGTCATATGAAATAGAACACATCTCAAAGATCATATCTTTTTAATTGCAATCTACTTTTCCCCTCTTACATACTCCAAAATTGTCATGGAATTTACCCTTTTTTGCTTCTACACACTGCAATGCATATACTCCCAAAGAAGTTTAACACAGTTCTTGCAGTAACTGGAGCTTAAACACAGATATGAACACACTGGGGAGAGCAGGGGGAATCCTCCCTCTTGAACACATCCCAGACAAAGACCATTTTTGTACCTTAAATGCCTTACACTAGTTATTCTAGCGTGTATTACAGTAGCTTTCAGAAAAGCTCCTTCTATCCCAAAACAAAATTTTCAATATATGTTCATGCATATGTATATGTACCTTTGCAGGAACAATGAAATCCATGTTTAAACCCCACACTCACAGGTTACAGAACATGTGAGTTGATCTTTCTGAATATTTGACTACCCAAATGTATGAATATTCAACAGTTTAGTAAGTCAGCTATTTAGAACACCTGAATACAAATTAATGTCAGGGTTTGAAAGTAGTTGCCAAGGGCTCCTAAATCCTGAACAGTTGAGTGGACATTAGAGAAACTGTCTCATACACAGTTAAAACTAATAAAGCTAAGCAAAGATTTTAAAGGATAGAATATATATTCCAGAGGATAGAAGACAGAATAAGCTGCAACACTTGTTTTGGTAGCATTAAAATAAAGAGAAACAAATTTGGTATTATTCAATTCTTAAACTTAATTGCTTCACTAACTTAAAGAAAAGTTATTACAAAATGCAATCAGTATATGTTCTATAAAGAACCAACAATCACTATTAAGAGCCAAAGTATTTTCATATGATGAAAAAGTTGGGTATAAAGCAGCAATATAAACTTACCAATAGGATCCATGAAAAGGAAGTTTGCAATAAATCTAGAAACCAATACTCGTGCTCTTAAGAGTAGAGCATCTGTCACTTTCCAAACATTTAAAAAAAAAACTTAAAAATACTTGAACATGGCAAAGACCAGTCCTGCTTAATTTGTTCAAAATTCAGAGCTCAGACGACAGTGGTTGTGCTACAGTGATGCTAGGCATTAATTTTTCTGTATTGCATCTTAAAAGTTTCTCAGTCACTTTTAACTGATGTTTGTGACTAAGGATACAAGGTTTCTAAGAGTTAACACATTTATTGGTTTCAGCTGTAAGACCCAAAATGTTATTCTTTTAGAATGTCTTTTTAATTAAATCCCTCATGACAAATAACTCACATTAGTAAGATGGTTCCACAAAATGATCGACAACATACTTAATGATGACATTTAAAGTTGATTTCACTCGAAAACAGTTGTCACATTTTATATATCCTGTCTACAGAAAATTTCTGCATCAGGTGTCCTCAGCTTTCAAGTGTAATTACTTTTATTGCTAATTACAATAAACTCCCAAATTGAAACTTAATCTGAAGGATATCTTCTGCTGGATTAGAGGATAAAAACATGTAACAAATAAGGCCTTAGAAAATATAGAGCAGATTCTTTTTCTAAATGTATAGTTGTTTTATATGGGTTAATGAATGTTTCAAGTAGAAAAATCCATCCTCCACTGCTAGAGATATTTCATATAAAATCCAAAGTTAACTACCTAAAGATAAGGAAATTGTTCAGTATTCAGGGGGAAAGTGTTTATTTCCCTCCCCGGCATTACCAGTGGACCTAAATACTTGCAGTATGTCTATTGATATCAACAAGACTTCATTCCCTTTGCTTAGAATTATAGAATCATTTACTCAAAGTAGTAAGTCTTTTCCTTTAGCAGTCTAATATCAAACTGTAGATACTGAAGTATTGGTATTTTGTCCAGATACTAAAAAGAAGTTCCTCAAAACATACAGTTAGGTACTAAAGCATTTCAGTTTATGGGAATTTTGTAACTACTCACAACCTAAGCAGTAATTTAAACTTATGTTCAGCCTGAACAAGCTTTACTTTAAAACCTAGATCTCCCTTCACTGCATTGTCTCACAGTTCAGTGAATTAATACATAAAGTGGATACAAAGCTATTCATTTTTGCAGGTGCACAAGTATGACAACATAGAACCTACAGCATAAATCACACCCAGGCAAGTACCCCAACAGGAGCTGAAATGGGATCCCTGATCTCAAAGGGCAAATGGGAATCCTTGGTGAGCCTGTTCAGGACAATTAATGCTCATTAATGCTCTCAGGGCACTCATCTTCAGCTATGTACCTGTCAGTCAAGTAGGGATTTTTTTCCATCAGATATTTTTTAAAGATGCACTTTTGTGTTTCCTTCTCACAAAATTATTTTTGTTTAACTCATAGCTTCCTATCTTTGGTCAAGAGAAAATGGAGTTTCTGCTAAAGTAAAAAAAAAAATCCCAAAATGCAACATACTTAAGCATACTACATCCTTATAATCCACAGCATGATATGAATCCAACTGCTTTCCAGAAAAGTATCACAACTAAAACAGAAATTAAATTCACCACAACAGTTATAATGTAATGACACAGTGTAATAAATTTCTGATGTTACAAAAAGCAGCTCTGGTCATTACAATAATTTTCACAGTTTTAACTGCATTTTTTCATTTAGTCCAGGTCATCAAGGTATCTCTTAATCTTTTCTTTCAAATGAGCTTTTTCTCATGAAAACAGATAGCTCAGGGTTGAGTTTGGACTTTTTTCACCTGGATGAATCAGTTGCTTCTCCATGCATGCCTGAGCCACTGCTTTGCCAGTCCCGCAGCAGGCATTTCCAAATGAAATGAAAGAAACAGAGACCAGGGAATCAAAGGTTGATGAGCCTTTTGGTTAGCCTGAGAACCATGACTGAATTCCTCTTCTGTTGGTTCTTGCTCAGTCTGCCTTGGTGCTGTTACAGCTGGTGAATAATGACTCATTTATGAATAATAGTATTGCTAATCCTCACAAATGTTAGTAAAAGGTCACTTCAGCACTGAAAATGTTCATTCTTCCCTTTTCTTGTTGTAATAAAATCTTCAACTGATGCAACATCCAATTTAATTTTTTTTTTACATAGTTGGAATCAAAATGGGATGTTGTTTGCAATGTAATGTTTCTCTCACTAGATGAGATCAAATAATTAACTATACCCCTTTTACTATAAGAGTAACATGCTCTTGTAGCTTATGTAGTACATTTTAATTATGTGTATTCCCAAAGAGAGAACAAAAGAACAAGCAGCAGGTAAAAAGTAAACTTTAATAGTAAAACCGTGAATGGTTATATATAAATATATATAATGTATGGAAATTACTGCATGAAGATGGTCTGCTGGTGTTGAAGATGGTCTCCTAGGTTTTGTATGGTTTCTACATATCTAATTTTTCTACCTTTGAATGTCATGGCTGTCATGTTTTTATCTCATTTGGGGATTTTTTTTTTTTTTCTTTTTCTTTTTTTTTTTCCCAAGAGTAATTCAGAGTTGCTAACTCTTTTTACATGAACTACAGATGCTAGCAAGTGCTGTTCCTATAAAGGGTGAACTATAGACACATTACATTCTGGCACAAATGAATTCTACATTTCTAAAGAATGGACAGTTGAAAAGTAGATGTTCTCAAAAATTGGGAGAGTTAAAAATGTACGAGAAATACAATAAATTTAGTATTGAAATACTTAAGGTTACTTACTTCTGAAGTGAATGTAATTGCAGCCAAAATTAAGAATTAGGTACAAAAGTTTTTACACAGACTTCAGAGCAAAAGTAATTTTGGAAAAGATTTTAACAGAAAAAAATACCACATGTTATAAATCTGTGATTCAAGGCATATTTATGCTTTGGAAAAATTATTCATAGTAGTATGTAGGTCACCACAATAATTGACATAATAAAGGTTAACAGCATAGAAGCTCAGAATTGCTGTGCACAATATGTAAAGTAAGGATATTTCCATACAATCTGCATAATTTTCATGTTTTCCATTAGTCGCCACCTACACAACTGCCTTCCTATCTCATGCCTATGTTTGATATGGAGGCCTTCTATAAAATGTCATTAAAATGTAATTACTCAGTAAAACATCACTGTTCATGTTCTTCAACACAAGGTTTATCTCGCAAAGACAGGTATAGAGAAAACAGTATGTTAGAACTGAAAGGGAAGCCACAGATCTTGTGTGAGGTGGATTAAAGAAAAAAAGAAAAAAGAAAAGAAAAAAGCCAATGTTATTTTGTGTTTATTAGCCTGGATAAAATCAGGCATTCATACTTGAAATTACTCCCTGTAAGAATACATGTGGCTGTAACAGCATCATAAGCACAGAGGGTGCCAACATCTCATCAGGCCTGGCTGTTGTTGCTTCTGACTTGAAACCGTCTCTAAATCAGTTTTCAAAATGTTGATTAATTCTCTCTTCCATGCCTGCCAGCTTTCTCTTCCCCTACAGCAATGCTTCTGCTGTAGTAAAAATGCCTCCCCCGGTCTCACAAGATAGAAGAGCACTCTTTTTATTCATTGGTGTGTTATAACACCAAAAAAGTGCTTTGGTAAAGATTTTGTACTGCTTGTGCAAACCATGCCAAATCGAGGGTTATCCCCACCCTCTGGAAGTACCTGAATGAAAACAGTGCACAGAGCTTTCATGGTTTTCTCCATTTGTAAAAGCAAATTCAACAAGATCTCATGCTTCCACCCTGCACTGAAACTGCAAATCAGGCAGGCTTATTTGAGATACTTAATTAGTCCAGAACTTCAGAGCTGCAGTATGAAGGGAATGCCCCAACCTTGAGAAGAGCATCCCAAGAGGCACCACATCCCCCAGCCAGCAGCTCTTACTCCTTTACTACAGCAGCCTTAATTCTCAGTAGTAAGTCAGATTGCTTTTTTATGAGATTCAGCTATGCAGCTAAACATAAGCTTGTGTTCACATAGCCTGTCTTCATTAATATAAATCTCTCTTCCCCTCTAAGAAGTGGCAGAGTTTTCTGCAACATCAAAACTCTACTATTCTCCAGAGATCATATGAAGGTTGAAGTAGGTGGTCTCATGACAAAGCTGTCACTATATCACTTTGATAATAAAATTGCTGCCCCTCTTTCATCCTACCTGGAAAAAAAAATCTTTACATATTATCATCATTTGATACATTTTTTAAATATATTAGAATGATAATTCTTTATAATTCCAAAAGTTTATATTTGGTATCAGAGACAGACCAAAATAATTAATTCCTTCCAGCAGAGTATTGAGAAACATATTTCTTCCTTTCAAAACAATAGAGTGAACTAATTCCTACTGCAAAAGACAAACATAAGTCTTATTTTGCCACTGGAATTTTGAACACATTAATTTGCTATTCACCTAGGAATCATCTCTGGTTAGACACTCTCCATTCTATTTTTTCAAGTAGACATGATGAAACATTTGCCATAAATACATGCCAAAAAGTCAGTTTATTGTTGTTAAAATAATTGGAAAGCTGTATTTCATCACTCATTGACATGTTTCTTACTATCTGTCACAGAATTCAGAAAGTTACATATTTATGATCAAACCTAGCCATGCTCTCCAGATTTATATATCAAGTACAATCACTTCCAATTTCATCTTCAGTCAACACATTTAATACAGTGCACGCAATTCCAGTTATTCTTCCACTGTAGCAAGGCAAATACAAGCTAAGATGCAAATTAGCTGCTAAACATACAGCCCAAACCTGCACCCAGGACTTCCATTAGATCACTCTAGAGAGAAATTTATAGATTGATTTAGCTGACTAGTAATTTACTCATTTTAATTTTTTACAGGTTAATTTTGCCAAGACCAGGAACACATCTGTTTTAGCTAATTCAAAGTAATTTACTTAAATTATTATCTACTCTGAAATGAGTCAGCAGTTTCAATGAGTGTTCCTTATGTATGTTGTCTGTGGGAGTAATCCCATAGTCAACATCAGAAAACTCAACAATTTAACAACCAAACTCTTAAGGCACTGATAATTTTTGAAGGTCTGGTCTTAGGCTTAGCTGAAATCTATTAAGAGTTGGGGGAAGCATTCTTTCCATCTAATCTTAACTGAATCAAACTATTAATATGAGTATATTTTCCATAAAACATATATGACAGTATATCTATCAATATACCAATTAATATGAGCACCTGAGAGAACTTTTCTGTCAAATATTAATATATATATTACCTAGACAGGGGAATTGCTCCACAATTCTCTCTGGCTTTCCTCTCCCAGAGTAATATTTTACCTCTTATGTCTATTACATCCTAAAAGTGTGGTTTCCTGAAGAGTACCTGAAATCCTGTTCACTTCAGTATCAGTTCTGAGAGTTGAAAGCATGACTAGAAATATGAGGGCAAGAATGGAAGTGGCATTTAAGTAACCTGGAGATTTCAGTTCATTACATACTAATACCCTTTACTTAGGCTTATATGATTTTTGTAAATAATACAGTATTAAAAATTAAGATGAAGGGGCTACAAGACCTTGCATGACAACCAACCAGGAATGATCACCATTCTCAAGGTAAAATTGAATTTTTTCATGTTCAGAAGTAAAGAAAAGTAAAACTTATGGGTTTTTTTTCCGATCCTTCCTCTTCACAATAATCTCTTCTTCAATATACTCCAATATATTGGATAATATATATATTCTCCAATGTCTCTCAATATTTTTGAAATTTTTTTGAACCAGAAATTCCAGGGTTCTGAAGCAGATAAGGTATTAATTTCAGCAGCCTGAAGACATGTTTTTAACAAACAAGAGATATTAATTAACACCATTAAAACCTGAAAGCTCTTTTTATTTGCCAGATATTTCAATATATATTTCCATTAATAGATTGCAATTATCCTCATATAAGAATCAAATTGTGGTGGTGTATTTTGTTCATGTTTCTGTTTATGATTTGTTCAATAAGATTTTTCCATAATGGTTTGTTCTGTAACCCCCTATGTTTCCCCCTGTATGGTTTGCCCCATGTTCAGTTTTATGTCAATCATTGGTTATATAACCTCCTGGTCCTGTCTGTCACTCTGGGGCCTCTCCCTGTGTCCAGAAAGTTCCAGGGAAGGAGTCGAGTGATTGGGCAGGATCCAGGCTTTCCCCTCCTATTGTGTTTTGTATGGTTGTTGCACATGTCTATTATGTTAAGAGCCACACCCTTACTGTACCCCATTGGTCCCTGACTGAACCCTCCCCTGTGTCACACCCTGTTAAATGTCACAGCACAGAGAGGGTCTTGGTCTCTCTGAGGCTGGTGTCCCCAGGTGAGTTCTCCATGTCCAGAGCCTCCAATAAACTCGATTGGATACAGCACTGGAGAGTCCCTCCTTTCATTTCCTCTGCCATAGCCACGCTGCACTCCCGACAAGCCAAGGAGCACTGTGTTGCTGTGGTGCCAGGGCTGGCCGGACAGGCGACACAGGCACCGCCGCAGGCAAATCACATCAAACCTGTATAAATGTCTTATACTTAAACCTTATTCCAATTCACACAATTTCCTTCAAAGAATTCAGATACATTTCATGCCAAATTCTTCATAAATCTATAAAACCTCTTTTGACATTTGTATGATAATCTACCTTTCTTGTTCAAGGGTGTTTTGTCTTGACTCTTTCAGTAACAAAGAAAATGACATTTTGAGGTGCCTACAAAAACTGAATTCCAGTTTTAAGAGTAACAACCCACGAGTCAGAACAGTGGTGTTTTATTCCCAATTCTTTCAGTCATTTTCCCCACAAACTAGGGCAAGTCACATCAAATCTCTCTTTTCTTTTGTTTGGTCTCTTGATTCACCCTTCTGAAAGCTCCTCTGAGAACAGACTTTCCATGTACCTACCAGTGTCCCAAGGAGGCCTCGCTCTCACTGAGGTCTTCTGGGTCTTTCATGTTAGATTCTAGATATTAAATTATGAATAGAAGGTACTTCTTTTTGTGGCTTACAAATACACATGGGCAAAGAGTTAACTTTTTTCTCTTAAACAGCCAGGATTTTTAGAATCTGATATTGTGGGACTGCCACAGACAAAAAAGACTACTCAGAGTGGAAGAATGAGAGTCAAACCTGAGCAGTTAATTTTACTACTTTAAAGAAGTCCTTGCAAAAAAAATACAGATACAGAGAACATAACAAGAAAACTTGTTTATGTTTTCTCTCCCTGTGCAAGGCAGTGAAGCTTACTTGTCACAAAAAAAAAAAAAAAAAAAAAAAAAGGAATGCAACCATTTGTGTTTAAAAATATGTATATTGATGTCCAATGTTTTGACCTCAATTATGTAATATGCTGATTGTTCACTCATATTGTAACTTCAATTTTTTGCTTTACTCAACCCTCAGATTACAATTTCCAAGGAAATTCTCATCTTGTCTGCATTAAGGCAAATTTTGTTCTTTTTTTTCCCCCAACTTATTTGTCTTACAAAGGCTGTATGTAATTTAAGACATCTATTAACAGTAGGGGGGGTGAGGGGAGAAGAAATATGGGCAGAGAAATGAGAGAAGATATGAGAGGGAAAAGATTATCTCTGTCCACAGAAAAGCCCTGAAAAAAGACACGTTCTCTTCTAGACTGAGAAGAAAATACTATTTTTTGTATGAAACATAATAAAGCAGTAAAATTTTGAAATGCGCTTGGCAGCTCAGTGGTGTGTTTTCTGTTACCAGGTACAATTCAAAAAGCTGAACAGTTTGCCTAAGGGATATACCAGGGGTTTTTCCAACAAAAATGTTTGAGATATTTTTTCCACTCTGTAGGGGAGATCTGGTTCAGAAATAGTCCCAGAATCTTCTTTATTCTTAGGCTCAAAAGAAGTAAACCCTTACAGACATGTTCAATTAATGGGCTCAAGGACATGTGGCTTAGATTAATATAATAAAAAAAATCTACTAAGAGCAAGCTGTAAAGACAACAGATGTAAGATAATTTAACCACAACAAAAGGCTGGAAATATTAGGTGTCTTCTAAAAAGAAAAAAACAATGTTTTCTGTGAATAACTCAAATATCAAAACTAAGCAATGTTTTAAAAGAACATAATTTCCTCCTCCAATTTAGGTCAGAGCTCAAACTTCACAAAAATGAGTCATATCAGACTAAATAAATGGTATTCACTTGTCATGTGACATAGGAATAAATTTTAAAATGGTACACCATTTCAAAATATTATGTCCACAGAAACATTTTTGTTAATAAATATGTTCTGATATGAAACAGAGGATATTTCACAATTTTGAAGGCTTTTTATAAGCCTGGGCTGACCAAAAGTTAAGAGGTGTGGCTCAGCAACTGCTCAAAGTAGAAGGATAGGAACCTAGGAAAAAGGACTGGGAAAGACTGCTTTGGGAGTGCCTTGTAGCAAGGCACTACCTAGAGGTTTCCACTCAGATAGCAGAAATATATATTGAAGAGGTGATGGCAAAATTTCTCCAGGGCATCCAAGAGCTAGGACAGTGAGGTGAAGCAACATAAGCACACCAAGTGAGGGCGAGGCAGAATCAGACTGCCTGTGAGAGCAGTAGCCAAGAGACTTGAAATGCAGACAGTGGCTGCCAGCATCTGGCCTGGGGCAAGTGGGTAGAGACCTGAAAATCACTAACTGGAAGAAGATTGTGGCTGAAGCACTGGGAAGCAGAGCAGCCACACTAATAGCCTTGCCAAGGAAAGGACTGTACATAGTTTCAGACTTCAGAAAAGCAATTTTAGGGATGGCAAATCATCTCATTGCACTGTAAATTATCCTGTTGCCTTTAACCCTTGATAAATTACTTTTCATCAAATCAATCGATTCACATTTCAAAGTGAAAAAAAAGCAGCAACCTTACAGAGCTCCAGAGAGACCAGTTTCATTTCCCCAAGGTTCTGGGGAAGGCTGAAGCTGGCATTTATCAGTGATCCATTAAATTTCAATTGGGGTTTTTTTGCTGTCAGTCAGGTCCTGGACTAGCTATATTTACTCCCAGATCCACACAGTGAAACAGAATATTTGATTATTTCTTTAAACTAAAATAAGATGTTGTAAAACAAATATTAAGACAATTTAGCAGATTTTGAATATTTTTGCTTTTTTAATCCTGTTGTTCCTGGCCACTTAAATTTTCTCTACTTACAGCTGTGCACCTTGGGATGGAATTGTCCATATTTCCTTCTCGCATCCAAGCTTACCTGAGTTCTACAATAATACAGTGTAGGTTTTGGTTTTGCTTTTAACCAAAATGCTAATGTGTGTAGAAATCCTGGTAAGGATTTTTAGACTAAAAGACAGTTCAATATTGCATGCAGCCCATGAGAACATGCTGCTGATTCTCAAAACAAAAGGATATATGCCCTTCTTTTAGCACCTACACTGAAAGGCTGGGGTAAAAGGCTCTTCCCCAGAGAGCACCTAGCACCCTTTCCTGACTTGGGCAGGCATTTTCCACTATCTTTTTTTAGTATTTCCCAATGCAGATAAAAAGCTGGTGACAAGCTGGGTGCAGCTATCTTTCTCTAGCCTTTATTATCAAGAACAGAGATTTTTTCTTTTCCTCCAGATCCCTGCATTAAATTATGTGATTAAATGAAACTAAAGCAAATTACAGTAACTTCTACAGGTGAAATAGAAATTACCTCCAAAGTATTCTATATATCTGTACAGATGAGGAGTAAGATTCTGCAGAAAAATAAATTTATTTTTGATCTGTTTCTCTTGCTGGACAAAATTTTAATCAGACTATTATGAAAGAAGAGACATGGGCATCTGGCATTTCCTTCCCCTACTCACATTTTAGATGATACGTCCATTTATTTAGATCATGGTGACAGCTGCTGACTTTATGGAGATATTCACAGGCTATGAGTTCTTGCAGTATAACTGAGATTTCAAAGCCCAAATGAGTGTGCTTCGAAATTAATGCAATGAAAAGCACATGCATTGTCCTCTGGACCTTGGGCACCTGGTGGCACTGGAAAACATGGGTTTTGTTTCAGCCTCAGATACCTGTCAATTAAAGGCTGCAGTTCTCACCTTTCACAGCACTAAACATTTATTTTCTTTAAGTTTTTCCTAAGTGTGCCAGGAAGCAGAGTGAGCAGGCTCCTTTGCAGTGGGGGCTTGTAGGAGAATCTGCGGACTGCTGGGACAAGGAATTCTGCCAACCTGTATATTCTAGAACACGTGGTTTTATTGCAAGGGTCATGGGTAAAAAGGCCTTGCCTTCAGCCACCAGCCTCGGCTGAAGGGCAGTCCCAAAGAGAGAGGGAGAAAGAACAGCAGGGTGAGAGCTGAGAGAGAAGGGAGTGAGAGAGCAAGGTGGCAGAGGGAAGAGAGCAAGAGAGAGCGAGAATACGGGGAAGAGGAAGGGTAAGAGAGGAGTTCAGAGGAAAGGTAAGAGAGTTAAGAGAAGAGGTAAGAGGTAAGAGGGAGAGGTCTTTGTTACAATACATTATATCTCCTTTTGTGATGAATATTCTAATTTTCAGTGACCAACACAAGACACAAAATCCTATAGAATCTACATACAGCTTGTAAGAACTACTACCTTACCATACTGTGTTATATTTTAAACTCTAAAAACTACTCTTTAGACTTCTGTTTGGCTACATTGACCTTTGGATCCCTCAGCCAGCAGAAAGGGATTGTTCAATCAAAAGGGATTCTCCTTCAGCTAGCTAGACTATTGTTTTGAGGTTATATAGGAACTAAGACTCAGTGTCCTACAACTCAAAGTAAGCTTTCATTTCTATTCCGATTATAGGTTTCATATTTTCAGAATCTTTTGCTAAGGAATCATATTTATAAGGTTTCCCTGATTCATCTTCCCCAACAGGGCTGAGCTGGGAGCTGAGAGTGACTCAAGAGCAGGCCAGGCCCTCCCTGTGCCACTGGTGGTGGCAGAGCCTGCCTATAGTCCAAGGATCATCACCTCCCTTATTACCAGCATTTAGGAGGGAAAGAGAGAAGAATGTATGGTAAGTCACTGGTCCTAAACCCAACTCTGATGAAGTAGCAACTGGGTGATGCACATGAATGTGTACAAAACCTGTACAGGGCTTTCCCTCTGATTGGATCTGTGTTGCTGAGCACAGCAGAGATGGTGTTTTCTGTTCCGGCTGGATGTAAGGAAATTCCAAACATTTGTCCAACACACAAAGGCTTGAGTAATTGAACAGGTAATAAAAATAGAAAATGGGGTTTGGAATAGTCATTAGTAAGAGACTTGCTCACCTAAGCACCAAAATAACATTTTCTCACAGTAGTTATTTATAATCCTCTGTGAGTCTTTAAGAACATTTCAACACTTTCCATTATTTACACATTTTTGTTGTAGAAATTTGGTACATGAATAAACTATAGATAAAATGTAAACCAATGTAACATTTTTCAGGCTCAGGTTTCTTCTAAAGTCTCCATAGAGCACTGATAAACTACTATAGTGAGGAAATCTGGTCCTTTTCAGTCATTTACAACTGTCCTTACTCCAGACAACAATATTGCTCCTAAAAATGGAAGGAAAAATAAGAAAACATAACTTAGAGAGAAAACACAGACTATAGAGAGTGGTATGTGAAGAAATAACAAATGTTCCCATAATTGCATTCTTTTGCAATCATGAGATGTAGGAGTGCTCTCTACTGAAAGAAAAAAGAAAAGAAAAGAAAAGAAAAGAAAAAGAAAAGAAAAGAAAAAGAAAGAAAAGAAAAGAAAGGAAAAAGAAAAGAAAAGAAAAGAAAAGAAAGAAAAGAAAAGAAAGGAAAAGAAAAGAAAAGAAAAGAAAAGAAAAGAAAAGAAAGAAAAGAAAAGAAAAGAAAAGAAAGAAAGAAAAGAAAAGAAAAAGAAAAGAAAAAACAAAAAAAAAAAAAAAAAAAAAAAAAAAGCCAGTGAAAGTCATAATTGTAGTGGTTCTCTTGCTGGGTTTAGTAAAAAAAGACTTTCAACACAGCAGAGCCTAACCATGACAAATTACATAGTTCAAATGACAATCTGGAAACAATAACTCCAGGAGAAATCATCCTGGGTTGACGTACTGCAATCTTTTTAATATATACTAGGTAAACAGATACAAGCACCAAAAATAAAAGATTATATTTTCATGACAGCATTTCATCACCCTTTTGCAGATATCGACATCAAAGAACTGTGAAAATGGCTTCAAAATTTCTTAGGTGTGTTATAAACCACATAATAAGGACCATACATAAAAAATGGATTTTAAAATATTTGGACGGCCAAAGACCAAACATTGATAAATTAAGGGGATTTTATATGCAAAGACGATTACTTGAAATTGGAGGTAAAGGAATGAAAGGTTTGTGCATTTTCAGTCAAAATCAAAAGTAGTTAATAATATTTTGTCTTGTTCAGTTGAAGCTTTAAACACTCTATATTTTGGCTATAGTAAAAACTCTGTATTATTTGTTTTGATCATAACTGTCTCAGTACAATTTGTACTTAATCTGTTACTGGTCTTTGAGAGAATGGCCATGGCTAAGGGTATTTTGTAATTTATACTCTGACCAAAGCATAAGCGCCAAAGCTCATGGATTACAAAACCCACAAATATCTTTTAAAAGTTCTTATATTTCATCACAGAGACATTGGTAAAGAAGTTCACAGGCTAAAAATACAGTCTAATACAAAAATTGAGGATTGCATTGTTTATGTAAGTGTCATAAACAAATCAGTGCATAACTGACCGTACTTTGGAGGTTATTTACATGCAAACAGCATCAGTAATATTTAATGTCTTCTTGTACAGCCTGTGAGTTAAAGTTTGCTGGCATATCTTTCTTTAGATCAGTGGCACACCATGGCATCATGGCACATAAAGACAGCCTGGTGGTTGCAATGCTGTTAGTCATTTTTGCAACACAATAGTTCTGATTTAAAATATTTTCTGTAATAATAACGGATTACACACATGGGAAGCAACAAGAATAAAATGAAGACATACTCCAGATCTCCAATCTTTACTAAATGCGCACACACACACAGTTCTCATTATTTTAACTTGTATATTTTTCTTTTTTTAGTGTTTTATTAAAGTTGTCCTTAATAGAATCATATTACTAGTTAACATCATAACTTTTGTCAAGTCCCATATCAGTATAAACTACAAAGCTAACTTAAAATGAGACTTAAGCACTGCCTGCTTACTACCAATACTATATTGGCTATATTTTAATGAAAGACTAACAAAATGAAGGATAAATTTTATAAGGTACAAGAATTTGTTTAAAGGGATGCATAGCTGTTTCTGAATTGTTATAGAATTCTAGATTAGGATTTTAAAAAATTAGATTTTTTTTTTAATCCTAGATTAGGCAGTTTATTCCTAATAAATTAAAAAGGTGAAAAAAACCACAAAAATTGAGAACTTGGTTTTTTTCACTAAAAATGTAGTACATAAATGTGTAAATATGTAAATATGACAAGCTGAATTCTACTAGTTTAAAAATCATGAATTCAGAGTAGGCACAGCTTATTACTGTCTTGTCAGAGATAAACACTTTAATAACTGTTGCATATTCACACTTCATTAAGTTCTATTCAAATAGTAGCTTACTGATAGTTTTTATTTCATTTCCATTTTCAACTTAATTCAACACACAGTAAGAACTAAATACAACTTCTGAAAATTAGAAGCATTGGAATATACTGATTATATAAAATCAAGAATTAGTAAAAAAAAGATTGTTGGGTTAGGATTTTTTAGTATGTGTGTACATATTTGGGGAAAAGAACTTACCAGGTTTGTTTAAACTTTATATGCAGCTCTTCATCAATTTAGTAGTAAACATTAAAGTTTCCTCAGTGGAAGAAAAGGGAGTAAAACGTAAAAATTAAATGTTGTGTGAATCACAGCTTGTGCATGTTCCCTAACTGGTGGGTAAAGTAGATGATTTAAGCTACTTGTACAAAGTCAGTCCTCAGTAATGAACTATTTATTCTTGAGTTTAGGCTATGCTAGTGGCACATATTTCAGCCTCTGTGAGGTAAATCCCACTTACCCTTCTTGGCATATCTAAAATAATGTGCTATGTTGTTCAGTGCTTACTACTCTATTTCATTCTGTTTAGTCTTAGTTTTTCGAAAAATATAAAAAATTTCATCCATAGTGTCAGAACATGCTGCTACATGTCCCATTCAAAAAATTCAATTTTTTTAGCAATCAGTCAAATATTCCTTTGACATAAGAAATTTTTTAATGCTTAGTTCCAGCCTCCTGTGTGGGGACAATGTTGCTTAGAGGAGAATACACGCGAGCAGCAGCATATCTGTCTTTGACCGTGATTAAAATCAGTCCCTGAGAATGAATCCCTCCTTTGGCTTCAGGCATCTGAAATGAAAGCTGCTGTGTATGTGGCCTGTTTCCCTGCCTGGTTTCTATTATGGAAAGGAGCCAATTTTATTTGCAGTCATGGACAGCCTGGACCTCTCTGAAAGACCAAGTTTGGATTACACCTTGCATACCCTTGTTTCAAACTCGCCACACCCAACGCCAAAAGTACAAAAGTTATTTTTGCCTTCACCACGCTAAGTCTCAGTTTCTTTATCAAGCACTATTTTTCTTTATCACTATCATTTGGGAAATGTACATGACTACTTCTTAATAACTTTTACAAAGGAAAAGACAAAGATTGCCCAGATGATTGTTCAGTAAAGAACCAAAAATACCTTAATCTCGAAAGATTTAATATACTTGAAGACTGGAGTGTAGAGGTATTAGCCTGCTAATGAAATTTTGTTAATAAAAAATTAATCTTCTTGGCAGCCCCACCTGGCTCCATATAACTTACTTGTGTTCTGTGAATAAAAGGGAAAATATGTGCAAGTGAAATGGTCCCTGAAGTTTATACAGTGTCTTTCATATGTGTGTCTTCAACTAATGACACCTAAATGTGTGCCTGAGTGCATCACCTACATCTTTTGACAGTCTTCCAAACACCTTGACAGAAAGCATTTTTTATTGTTTCATTTATATCCACTTTTCTTAAATAAAGAAAGTGTAATGGCCTTTTGACCTTTTATTTCTGTACACATCAAAAAAGATGTATTATAGTAATTAAACTGTAACTGTCAGGCCCAATTGCTAACTATGTCTGTAATTTGATCTAAAGATATGTGAACAACATGAAATAAGCAAACAATAAATACTAACATATTGGTTTATTCTAATAATTACAGATTGGCTTTACCTCAACTATGTCTCTGGTGTTCACACAAGTCTTGGTTACAAAGGGAAATCACCCATGACCTTTCCATCTATTTGAGGATTATCCATCGTATTGTCACGTGTCAAAGTGCTTTAATATTGACTAACTTGCCCAGGAAAGAGAAAAAAAAAAAAAAAAAAAAAAAAAAAAAAAAAAAAAAAAAAAAGGGAAAAGAATGAAGGGAAATGGAAAAGGAAAAAGAAAAAGGAAAAAAAAAAAAAAAAAAGAGGGAAAAAAGGAAATTTGTTTTCCAATGGATACCAAAACACCAGCAAGGCATTGCTATTACTTCTTTGGCCAGCTTTTCAAACTCCTGGCTTTATCAAATGCTGTAGAATTAGGCAATCTAATCAAGACCTAAATATCTACTAGGGGAGAACAGCTAGCTAGCTGCATCTGCAGTCATCAAGAAAACATTTGTTTAGAAGCCACCAGGAGGCATGGGTCTGGCCCTCAGTCAGGTTAGCAGAGGGTGCAGGGGACACAAGGCCAGTGGGCAGGCACTGACCTCTGCACTGCTGCCCATGACACCAGCCAGGTGTGTGGTGTGGGCTGAGGTCGAGGGCTGAGCCTGGAGCAGCACCAAAGCAAGGCAGGAGCTGCCCTCAGCCTGCTCCTCTCAGATCTCTCCTGCCCAAGGCACTCAGGACCTATGGCTGACCTGCTGGTCAGGGTCCGGCAGAAAACTTCTTAAAGAAGAATTCTGTGTAAAATAAAAGATAAAGAAATTAATGACTAACAGAAAGGCCTCGTGATATCACCCACAACTGTTTTTCTCCTCTTTACAGAATTTTATTGAATACAAAAAGTTTTGCTATGAATTTTTTTTATAAAATCTTGCATTGGAAAACTCTGCAACATATAGACACCCTTGTATCTATGTGTTCTCTTTGCGTCTTCTTCCTTTTAACCGCATGTGAAGGAGTGGCGCCTCTCTGGTCTGGTACTTACATTAAATACGTGTCACCTGCTTTCAGATGGTGCCTGCCTTTCCTTCCTCTGCAGCAAAAATACTGCATATGAATTCTATATACAAAAAAAATACATATATAACTTATTCTTTAATAACCTCATACCCTTCTTGATACATAGAGTTCTCTAGAGAACTGTACCATATACAACTCGGTGAAACTGTATCACTCGTAGTTTAGAGCTATGTCAGGACCATCAAGATGAAAGCATGCATTTTGCTTTACATGAAATTAGTTGTATGACAGAAATAGTAAATTTGGATTTGTATTTGTATTCTCTCCCTTCAAAAATCATGAGTAAATGATCAATAAACTCAAAAATTACATACACAGAGGAAATATTTTTTGCACTTTGCTATGAACTTTTTAAACTGCCACAACACATAAATCTTATAGGGATTTTAAAAGTATTAATTATGTGTATCAATAATGAATACATCCAGAAGTATAATAAAACACACATGAAGGCAGCAATAAATAATCATAAAATCCAGCAATTTTCACCCAGGTCACCTCACCTTTCAAACTTCAACTCCTCTGCAAAACAGGTTTCAGAGTTACGTTAAACACAGAGATACCAATGTTTTTATGTATTCTAATAGGCTTTGATAAATTGTTTCCAGACTACTGTATTATAGCAATAAACTAGTTTATTAAGCAAGTATTCTTTCTTCAGGCAGTTCATCTCATCTGCAGTTTAATCTTCTAATAGAACCAAAGCTGTTTTATTACAACAATAAATATATTAGCCAGAATTCTACACTAGAAAGTAATTTCAGAATATTTAATTCACTAAATAAAGTATATTATTGGTATAATAGAATATAAAGGCAAAATAATAAAACTAGAAGTTACCAAAACTTCTTTGGTTAACTAAAAAAATACAGTTTTGAAGAACAGTGGTAATTACTGTACTCCACTCTTGCATGGTCCTTTCAACAAGCGAGTCCCAAGGCACTGTGCAAAATAAGCATCATTACTTTTTTTTTTCAGACGAACAAAGTGGTTCAGAAAAGCAAAAGTAACTTTCTAAAGTTGCCCCATACAATGAACTGGGTACACAAAGGAATATCCTGAATCTGAGTGCAATAACAAATTAAAGAGGCCACACTACTTTACCAAAAATATGTGTGAGGAAAAGAAAACAGAATCTGCAATAATTTTCAGAGTCAGCTTGTCACACTCAGTTTTAACTCATTTCATTGTACACAACAAAAATAACAATCTGGGGTTCTTTTTTTACTGAAGACATTATGAGGTTACTTTCAGCTTACAGGAAAATTTGCTTCACACACAGCAATATGGAGGGACACATAAAGACAGACTGAAGTCAAAGATACCATTAAGTTACTTTATTCTGAATAGGCTGTGCTGTGAAACATAAGGTACTGTAATCAAAGAGATCACTGAGGATGAGACTTATAGTAATAAAAAACTGGCATGTCTTTTTTAACAGAAAAGCTAATAATTGTTCTCAGAGCTACATGGAAACTATCAAAAATTCTGTTGCCATTACCTACTGTTCCTAATTGCAGTGAATCCATTATAATGACTACATTTATTAAGGAAAATGGAAAATGCTCATAAGGTATGTTGAATTCAAATCAAGTGTCAACATAAAGCAGGGGGTTTGCTTGTGTCATGCTTTAGCTTCCATTTGGGGAAGCTTAGTCCTTATTTCCTACAGCAATTTTTATACTTGAGGTTGTGATCAAGTCTCCGTTCAAGTTCTCCTTGTCAACACTATCCTATTTCTTTACACATACAATATCAAATCAATTAACATAACACACATTCTAAAAAATAGGTACCAGGACCTTTTTTGTTTTACAGTTTACAGTTTCTGTGTTTTAGAATCATATAACCTTTTAGATTAGCAAACACCTTTAAGATCATAGAGTCTGACTGCGAACCTAGCACTGATGCTCGAGGAATCTTCTAACAAAGAATTCTCTGGGAATATATTTTGATGACTTTGGAAATGGCAACTTTATGTCGTCAACTTTGGAAATGACAACACAGATGGAATGTTCCAGAGACTGGAACACACTGGTAGACACACTTCTTAAAAATAAAATTAAAAAAAAAAAATAAAGGGGAAAAAAAACCAAAAATCACAACACACGACTTTCAGAAAGGAAGAATATCATAACATTAGCTTTTATTACCAGACTTCCCATAGTTCCATATCAGCGAAATGACTGGAAGGAAGAAAAGACATATAACATGTCACTGTGATTTCAGACAACATACAACACAAAAAACAAGATTGAGACCTTCAGATAAAGGAAATCTTTGGGAGCAGATGGAAAATTATGCTGAGACCCTTCTGACACTGCCCACAGAGAAGAGATGCTGAAATCTGGTAATGAAGCCATTGCTCATATCAAACATTCTGTAGTATAGAGTGGGAACGGTTTCCATCAGCTTTCATAGGTCTTTTTGCACCATAACTGTAAGGTTAAGCCTCTTTGAAAGACTTAGTCTTTCCTAAGGCATTTCCTAAGAACAGCTCTCCACCAGGTTTTGAATAGGGATTATAAATTAAAAAGTCAAGCGTACAAATTGTCCACTTGCCTGAGATGCAAGTATCTCCTGCATGGCCTGCATTTCCTTTCTTAACCATTACCAACAGGTTTCTTCCAGAAAACTCCATATTACAAGACCAGTAGCTGACCACTAACAGGAAAGTTATTTTGATGTGGTTATTCTAATCACAGATGAGTAACAACACATGGCTCATGGCTTTCTGTCATCCAATGAACTTTTATCTTATAGGCAATCCATAGGGCTCCTCTTAGTCATTACAGCAACAAATATCAAGCTGCTAGAAAACAGTGGTCCAGAGTGATGTTCTCTGGTTATCCTATCATATATGAGACAAGTGTAATAGTTTTTAGTTTCTTGCCATTAATAGGGAAATGGTAAGGGTTTAAGGAACTTCCTCCACATATAGAGACATAGCAAGTTAATCATGAAGCAATATAAAGATACACTATGGCAAATTTATAGAAATAAAATCTGTTTCATTTATCCCTCCATGGGCACAGAAAGAAAATAAATATTAAAAAGAAGGGATAGGTAAAATGAGAGATAATTATTATTTTGGGGAAATACTAAATAACAAAATTGTCTATAATTGCAGAAATTTTACTCACCAGCTCATATTCTCCTATTTTATCACTGATACTCTCCATATACAATTTTATGGTATTTTATGATAGACCACAATAATTAAACAAGCTAGTATTGAACACACATTGAGCACATTCCATTTAGGAAAACTGTCCATCATGTTAATTGGATTGTAATTTAATGTAAGGGGTATTTCTTCATTTAATGCTAGACTTCAAGAATGGAAGAGGAGAATCAAGCCTTATGCAGAAAAACCCCATCATTTCACCCACACACTGATGTTGTCATCTCACCCAGACCTTGTGACCCTCATCACAAAGATACTCAGAAACTCCTACAGCAGAGGACCCAGCTCTCTAAGTCAAGGGTCCTAAGTGGAATTCAGGCCACCTCTACACACTGTCATGGCTCAATCACACCATGTATCTTGATCAGGTCTAATAATGCTGCATGACAACTTTGCTGATAAGCAGGTAGCAGCCTAATAATGAGTGTCATAACATAAAACTACTCTAATTAATAAGATATAAAAAGATAATACATTATTTCCTTTAAATGCTGAAAATATTTTTCTTCAGAATAGTAATTTTTCCACTTATTTTCAATCTCTCTAATTTATATGTTAATTCTTTGTAGGAAAAGTGTTTCAGCAATGGCGATGGGCTTTTTTTCTCACTAGGATTTTCAAAAATACCTATGTCTGTTAGGTAGCTAGTATCCTTTAGTTAATTTTGAAGCACTCAGATACAATCTTTGCCAAGCCAAATGCAGAATATCATGTAAAATAAAAAGGTTTTTTAATTCATTATCCAGCAGTTGCTGTAGCAGAGTATTTGTATTTGATGATGACATTACCTCTTCATTTTGTGTGAAAGCATATTTTTATTTACCTGACTTTAGCCCATTAGATTATGACAGATCTCTGGCTCTAGCAAAAAAATTCCCTTCATGACAAAACCATATCTTTAGACATTGCTGAAGAAATAATGAGAGATTCCTCTTGGAATCCCATTTAAAGCAAACATAACAAACTGGAGAATTATTGCTCATTTCATTCTTGACTTTCCTTGAGGCCTTAGGGAATACACTCTTTCATAATCATCTGCTGTTAATAGGATATAAATGCCTCATTTTCTCAAACGTACAAACTCTGTCTCTGCTCTCAAGTGTTTTCCTGCACAGTATTATGCAGTTACAGCATACAACATCTCACCAGCTACCACAACAGAGAAATAAATAATCTTCCTGTGCAGCAGTGTCATGGAAAGTCAAATTCAACTAAATCTTAGAGCAGCCTTTGAATCCATGGAATAATTTTGAATTAGCAAATTGTTGTGTACGTCTCTTTGGTGTTCAGTAAGTCTGAAATTTCCTTTGAGCTATGGCTTTATCTTTTAAGTTTAAATATATCCTACTTTCAAAATGGATGTAACCCTGATTAGAGAAAAAGGTGCACAGGTCATTCCTATTACTTTTGCTAGACAAAGAGCATGGGTTATATACTAATGAACAATAATTAGCATGATTAGGTACAGGCTTTTCAAGAAAAATGGGGCATTCATGATGCTACTGTTGTGTAGATCACTGTGCTGACCTCTTTGCCTAGACCATTATTATTTGTTGTGCACTAGACAGTTTCCACTCCCCTCCCTGATTCCTGCCTAGAAACTGGAAGGATTCTACTGCTGCTAATTCAGTACTCCATTGGCAAAAGGTTAGATTTTTTAACTCATTTTTTTGTACATTTTTTCCCCTTACCAGCAGTGCTTGTCCTTCTCTGACAGTGACAAATGTGAAGCTGGTGAAGGGGTTCGGTGAGAGAAAAAGCTGTGCTGAGACATAACCACAAGTCATTATCTTTGATCGTCTAAACTTTTATCTTAAAAGAGTTCAATAGAACATTTCACAGTCTTCACAGCAACAAATACCAAGACCTTAAAAAATAGGGGTGTATTATTCCCAGTGGGTGATATTCCCAGGTAAATCCTTAATAACTATTATTTCCTGTTAAATCTCATGGGAGCTGAAGCAAACTCACTAGTAAAAGCTTTCTTTTCTCTTTATATATATATGTAAAATAATCCCTTTAGGAAACATATTGTCTTCCTTAAGATAAAAGATAGGTGGTATATTCAATATCCAAACTTAGCTATTCCTGACTTTCAGTTTGAGATTAGACTTTACTGAATGCTGAAGAAAGTAAAGTGGCAATAAAAAGTATTAAACAAATTAAATGATTGAAGGTGATGAAAAACCTAAGCTAATTGTAGAAGATACATAATTTATATTTCTTAACTGGAATTATCTGACCAAAAGCTCCACAATTCTTGTATTCCTACATCCAGTAGTTTAGAAACCATGGGTAAAATACTTGCAATATCTGGAAATAGTTGCAAAATAAACCGAGAGCTGAAGATACTTGGCTTGTTCAGCCTGGAGAAGAGGAGACTTGATTGTGGGCTACAAATTATTTTGGGGAGAAGTGGAGGTTTAGGCTCTTGTCTTTTCTGTTTCATGATACGAGCAAGACCCGAGCAAATGGCCTAAATCTGAGTCAGGAGAGGTTTATGTTCTTCACCCAGAGGGTGTTTGGCCACTGGCATAGGCTCCCCAGGGCAGTGGCCACAGCACCAGCCTGACAGAGTTCAAGAGGCATTTGGACAGTGCACACTGGCACAGGGCGTGACTCCGAGGATGGCGCTGTGCAGGGCAAGGAGTTGGACTTCCGTGATCATTTTGGGTCTCTTGCAACTCAGGATATTCTATGATTCTGTGATAAACAGCTGCAAGTATCCTCTAAAAGGTTCGAAGCACTGCTTGGTGTCTTTCCAGGCCTGTCTGCAGTTTGAATGCTCAGCACCACCGAATCTGAAATAATCTGGATATCATACTAAACAGCACATCCACACTCCGTTCCTCAATTCTTTCTTCACCTGTAGGTGAAATAACAATTCTCAAGGGTCTTGGTATACGTATAGAGATCTTTAGCCACTAAGAAAAAGATCATACTGGCATCCTAAGTTTTAATACAGGTTTAATACAAGACACAGCTGACTTCAACATTTCAGAACTTCTGCTGAGGATCAAACAGCATGAAAAATTGCCATTCTTATCACTTTGTTGGGTAAATCTAGTGGATTAGACAAAACACATAAAAATTATCACGCCAGGTATAATTTTAGCCTTGACTTTTGTAATTACTAAATCATTCTTGACTCTTCTAGAAAGTCCTTCAGAAGCTCAAGGCACTAATGACCTGTAGAGTGACATGCAAACCAAAGATGCCTTTTCCTATCCATCTTATTAAAGCTGTTTCAGAAAAAAATTGGGGTTTTTTTGAGGGAGAAGTTGCAGCTGTCACTGATACACACAGTTTTTTTGTCCTCAAGGCTGCTTTTGCCATTAATGTATCTAAAGTTATCTAGGTGATTATGTAACTAAAAAAGAAATTGTACTAAGGCTTGGAGGCCTTCCACAAGGGAGCAAAGAAATGCATTTTCCATGGATACATCAGTATTATCCATCTGAAATAGTACAATGTGCACAGAAGGCACAAGGTTAGACTGCCAGCATTTTTCTTTTCTTTCCCCTCCCTTTTTTCCCTCTTAATTTAGAGTGAAAAAGGTCAGTTTGAAATCGTTGGTAAATCCAAACCAGATGCTAAATTTCTCTGACTAGAGCAGCTGGCAGACTTGAGCTACTGGCAGTCCTCACCGCTTCTGGAGAGATAACACCCTAAATTCAAGGGTAAAACTCTACTTGTGATGTGACAGCCTTTGTTTCTTGTGGATTGTTCTTTGTTCTCAGAGAAAAAAAGAGGAAAACATTAAAATAAGTTCTGCCATGTCCCTTGCCCTACCCTGCATAAATTTCATATTTCTAATTTAATACATAATGTTAATAAGTTCCTCTAACGTGAAGGAGTATTTTATATATATATGTGTGTGTGTGTGTGAATGCATATATGTGTGTGTATCCTATGAAACTGTGAGCATTAGCATAACTTTGGTGGCGAATGGTGCTTCATTTAGCTGGAAGACAGTCACTACTGGCTCAGTATGGGATCCAGTCCTTATTGATGATGTGGATGAGATGATTGTGTGCACCCTCAATAAGTTCACAGACAAGATCAAGTTGAATTGCAGTGTTGTTCTGCTGGAGAGTAGGAAGGCTCTGCAGAGGGATCTGGACAACCTGGATCCATGGACTGAGGGCAAGTCATCTGGTCTTTACCTGAAATAAGGCAATAACCAGGTGAGTGTTGGCCTCCTCTCCCAGGCAATTAGCATACTCTATCCCTGGAGGTGTTCAAGAAATTACTGGATGACACGAAGTTCCATGGTCTAGTTGAAAAGGTGATGATAGCTTAGAGGTTGAATTCAGTGACCTTTGAGGTCTTTTCCAACCTAAATGATTTTTTTATTCTGTAATTCTGAGTAGACCATGTTTTTATGGCAACACCTTTGTAATAAAGCATGGCTTTGTTCATTTTTCTTCCGACTACCGTCACTCTCCATACATTCCTATAGGGGAATAATGAGCATTATAATGGCCACTAGAATGACAACAGACAGTGATTTCAAAACACCGTGCTCAAGTCTTGCAAGTAGCTGAATCCCAAGTGTGAAGTACACTGTAGTGTACACTAATTTAGTGCCAGAGATAAGATGCATTTGTCCTCAGTTCAATCTCTCAACATACTTACCAAGTCTGAGCTGGTCTCTTCTCCTCTAAGACTAAGTGGAAAAACCTTTAGATGTAACTGCCTTCAGAGTAGTCAAATACATTTTCTGCAAGCACTTGTTACTGATCTGGAAAGGAAGCCTAGAGCAACCAGCTAAGCTTTCAGCATCTCATCTGAGGCAGACAATCATGTCAGAGCCAAGAGTCATCCACAGCATCTGTTCATCCTCTCTCAGGCTCTTTCTCTTCTGTCAGGGTCAACTGAAGCTGCAGTTGAGCTCTTGAACCGAAATACCAGGTTTCCTATGTAGAGAATTATGTCATGCTCCCATTATCTAGATGGCTTTTAAGACATTTGGGTCTATGTTACCTATAGGTCTCTATAAACACTGATTCAGGACTCCTTAGAGGCTGCAGAGGTCATAGAGAAAGGTCAAATGTGGCCTGGATCCGTCAGCTCTAACTTCAAAAAGGGCAATGAGGTTTCTCTTCTTATCAAAAGCAGGTCCCAATGAATTTCTTCCACAACCATGCTTTAACCCCTCTCTTGCAGCTGAAGACAAGCAAGGTATTCCACTTTAAATGGCTGTTTTTACACAGAACTTGTTCTGACAGCATGGTAATGAGAAACAGTATGAAAATAGACAGGGAAAGGAAAAGTGAAAATTTAATGGATAGCAGTACTATTACCACTATCTTCATTGGCAGAACAGACATATGAGAGTGTAAGAAAGAAGTAATTATTTTTATTCTCTTCAAGCAAAAGTTTTATTCTTTATTTATAAACCACTCACCCAATATCCTGAATGTCACATAAAATAATAAAGAAATACTGCCTGTTGAATAATCTGTTCAGAGTAAGAAGATTAGAAAATATATACCTTTTAAAAATGAGAGAATGAAGCTGCAGAAGAAATTTTATCCTAGCTAAAGGACATACAATGTAACAATCATCATTTATGCCAGAAGAAGCAGGTGACATGATAGAATTAATTCCTTTGCCCTATAATTAGTATCCCCTGCTATATGTCTTCTATTAATTCTTCTCATTGTGCAAATGCTTTTCTAATTTGCTTCCACTTTGACAAAAAGAAATAATTTTCAGCAGAAAAACACCTGAGGTGTGATTTTCTTAGTGGTAGACTATTTAATAGCTTCTGTGTATGGAACTGCAGGCCAGAATTCAATGTCTAGCCTTTTAATAAATCATACCAGAGCAGTGTGAATGACTCGCAGTACTTTCAGAGATGCCAAATAAATATAAGGCCATATTGGTTTTTTTCAAACAAAAGATAGCTTATTGAAAGCTTATTGAAAGCATCATTTTGTAATATCATACTCAATTATGGAATATCCAAAGCAGACAAAAAGTAAATCTTACATAAGCATTGCAAAGGAAGATTTTTGCAGCATAAAATTAGCCATCACTGTGTTGAAACATAGGCAAAATACTAGAATTTAAAAAATTAACATTAACCTAACTCAGCCCATTCTGAAAAAAATATTTACAAAGAAAGAGATCAATTAAGTAATTTGGAAATCTAGCATAATCTCAGGTTTTAATATGTTTTGCCATTTTTTAAATACATCTGGAGAAATGGTTAGCTTCACTAGTAGTTTTGAAAGAATTCTTAATTCCTGAGAAGTCTGAAAAAAAATGTTAGTTCTTTTCTTGATCCTATCAAGCTACACATGTTTATAGCACAATGAGAGAGGGAAAGGTGCTTCCTTGCACATCTACCCTACAAACATTTGCCACTGAGGACTAAAAAGAAGCTGGCCCAGAATTGGGCCATCCAGTATTACTCAGTTTGCCCCACTTCTCTTACAATTGCTGATTGTTTATGAAAGTATCTTTGATTAGCTACGCTTCCCACAAGGAGCATTCCTTATTATTAGTCATTAGCAATCCTTATTATTATTCCTCATTATTACTATTATTCATTATTATTATTATTATTATTATTATTATTATTATTTATTTATTTTACTTTCTCATCATGCATCAAGGTTGCTGAGGTAGCTATAGCACTGTTCAGCCCCAGAAAAAGCTCAACCCAACACAAGACTCTTGCTGGTTCGGGACCACATTTGCACTATTTGCGTGGCAAGAAGCCACAGTCAAGTGGCAGAGAGCAGCAAGCCTTGGGGACATGAGGACAGACTCGTGGGTTGTGCTATCTAGACTTAGACCTGCTAAACAGATAAAACTGTTAAACAGTTAAACAGATATAACACATAAAAATTTCCTGAAGGCAGGAAATCTGATGCACAGAAGTTATTCAGCAGAAAGGAAAAGCAACCTCTTCTCAGATTAAGATCATGCAGAGGACAGCTAGGCCCAAAAAGTAAGCAACATTTGCTTTGGAATTAAGACAAAACAGAACCATTTTTGTGCTGAGTTAGTATACGTCCCTTCCAGATTTTCATGTGTATTTTTTCCCATAGGTGTCATAGGAAAGTAGCAGGTGTCTTCTAGAAATCTCTGAGATGTGTCTACCACAGTATAACAAAATCAAGATTTCTGAGTTCAAAGGGCTCACTCTGAACCAGCAGAAGAACATGTAAACAGGCAGCATCCCTTTTAAAAGGGGATATCATCATCTACTCCACTATATTCACTCGCGTCTTGAAAACATGTCTATTTCATTTCTTGCTACACACAAATGAAGAAATCCATTTCTCTAAGAAAGAGGGTTTTTTTCTTGCATTTTTAGGCTGATTCTCTAACAAGGGAGGAACTTCATACAATAGCACTATTTATCCATATGTCAGCTTTCTCCAAATAGGTTTTACTCCCTTGGTCAATTTTAATAAATGTGACTGAGGCAGAAGTCTCAGGGGATGAGAAACAGGGAGAAGGGAGAGAAATTAATTCATGTCCTAAGGAAAAAAAGAAGGGCAAGGGAAGATGTGAGTGAACTCTGTGATTCCCCATGTCAGTGCAGGCAGGGCAGGCAGCAACACCCCCTGTAGCACAGATTCAGGCACAGGACCTTCGGCCAATGGTACAGCTGGACAGAGAAGGCAACTTGGTGGGAAGGAGAAATAACAGGAGTAATGTCAGAATGACAAGGGCACCGGTAGGTATGCCAAGAAGGATTGAAGGAGGGCAAAACAGGTTGCTGGAGTTATAGAGGGGGAGGCAATAGACAGGTCACAAATCCAATGAAAGTCATTAATTCTGCTGCTCTTGAAATGTTTGGGCTTTTTGGAAGCTGAGGACGGGAATTCATTTCATTCTCAAGTTGACTACCCAACAATGTTTGTCTATTAAGGAATTAACAGATGAATATTACAAGCACAGGCAGTTTACCACAGAATTGAGAAGAATTTGGGAGAAATTTCACTGGATAAATGGTTCCTTCTCTGCAGAACACACTCACTATTCCACTGGTGTCCTCTATAGAAACAAACCAATTGCATTCCCTGCTCAAGTACATAAAAATATAATTAATCTTTTCTTTTCCCAGTTGTCTTCTTCTCTGATGAACAGAACTATCACCTCTGGATAAAGAACAGGGATTTTCTGAAATGTGTCCTTGAGGTAATAAATGTCATCCTCTCTGAAAAGTAATCTCACCTCAAGATAACTAAATCTTTTTTCCATTTATCAAATATCAGAAAGATAACTATCCTTGCTCGCTATTTAAATTCCTCTGCAGAAATTGAATTCTCACCTCACAAATAAAGATTGTTGCAGTCATTTTCTCAAAGCGTAAGCAACATTCCAGCTTGGAGGGAAAAAAAAAGAAAAAAAAAAGAAAAAAAAAAAAGAAAAAAAAATGCAGTGGAGGTTTAGGGGAGCAGTATAATCTGCAGACTGGAGAAACCAAGCCATCTGTGTCCATATTTTTTACTCTGGAAGAACTCAGGTCTAATTTTTTTTTCCTCCTTAGATTTTAGGAAGGCTATTGGAGGGTTCATGAGTATTTTATTGTATTGCCTTTTTTTTTTTTTTTTTTTGGGGGGGGGGGGAGGAGGAGGGGAGAAGGAAAGAACTTTTCTATTAGCTGAATATGTTAATTAATAGCAAATTTTGAAAAAGATTCTTCAGTATACCAAAATTCAGATCAAAACCATACAGGCTTATTTATAGCTCTGGTCCACATCTGCATGTCACAGATGAATATATGTGGTGACTTTGCATCATATATAAATCATTCTAAGGCAAAACACTGATTTGATTCCAGCCCAAAGCTACATACACACACACCCAAAAAAAAAAAAAATTATTTTGCTAGTCTGAGCACCATGAATACAACTCTATGACAATTTTCTCTGACAGAAAACAAAGAGAACTCTTTTCTTTTTCTGCAGTCAGTTGTTTCAGAGAAAACAATGATAAATAATCTCTAATTCAACTGACATAAATATTTAAAAGTAATCTACCTGCATTATCTGAAGTCTCAATAACAGATGTGCTTCTGAATATGCTGTCTCAGAAAAATGTGAATAGAAAGGATGTGTATTTCTGCACTTATATATATTTGTCTAATCATTTTTGAAGTGCTATGAAAGAGTTCTTTGTTTTGTTAAGATTGAAGCTTGATATAACTTCATACTTATAGCCTTGTACAGAACAGAAACAATGGCCACACACTTCATCATCTGTTTTTTCCTGTTTATTCAGCTTTACCAGTACTGATGATAATATTTTCAATTAATTCTTTGTTAAAAATAATATAGTAACTGATGAAGGCACCATGCTATGATGATCATATGATTTGACCAAAGTCTCTCTTTTTTTTATTTTCCATCACTTCCCCTTTTCCCGCTTCTGTTTAAATAATCTGAAAGTCTGAAAGGAATGTAAGTTCTCCCCCATAAGCTACTATTTGCTCATACAAGGCTGTTTCAGAGCTAGCCAAGGCTGAGGCTACTTAGGCCATGCAGCATCTCCCAGCAGGCAAGACTTTCCAAGAGATAGACAAGAAATCCTGGCTTTTCTGAAGGTATGTCTACACCTCATGTCTCTTGTTTTAAGATTATGCTGTCACATTTTCTACTTAGTAACATAATTGCATATGAGGAAAAAAAGAATTTCCATCTACCCATAGAACATTTCTATGATGATGACAACATCTGGCCAGGCTGCATTAAAGAGATTGGGATTATATGTAACAAAATAGATGTGACAAGGCAGTCCAGGAAGGATGTTTCTTCTCTCATATACAGGGAGGATCCTAAGTGGATATGTCTGACAGTAGGTCTGTACTCTCTAGTAGTTCTAGGATGTGACCAGTATGTAATTACATTTGATCTAAAGAATTAGATAATCACAAACATCTCATCAATAATGTCTGTCTCATTCTTCAGGTGTGCTAAAATTGTGAGCTTTTTCAGGTTTCTAGGACGGGGTTTTTTTGTTGTTATTGTTTTTTTCTATTTTGCATACATTACCATTATCTCAAAGAGCATATTGGCTTCATCTCTGAAGTTTCAGTCAGCTCCTGGGGCGATAGCAGCGGCACACAAGTGCTCATAATAAGCTTTTGGAAAGTGTAATGAGGAGGATGATTTCTCTTGGCTCAGTGCTAGAACACAACAATGGGATGTCGTCAGAATAAAAGTTTGAATCACGACGTCTCATTTTCTTCCTTTCATTAATGTTTGGGGAGGAGAGGGTTGTTATGACAGCTGGTCAGTAGTGATTCAATTATATGCTCCATTCTCTGGACTTCAGTTCAAGACGTCCTTTGGCAAGCTGAGCAACTGCTTGATGACAGATTTAATAGCTAGGATTTGATAAAGTATGAAAAAGGAAATGACTGATTTTTTAAACTTCTCATGCAGTATGCCTTTGAAGTTGTACTACTAGCTATGGAACATCCATTTCAATGAAGCTTCCCATTAACTTTAGTTCTCCTCACTCCTATGTAGTGAAAGTTATCTATAGCACAAGCACACAGATCTTGGCATGTGAAACTGTATAGGTCAAAATGAGAGGAAAACCAGGCTCACAAGTGATAAGTACTCAGAGCTGAAACTGTAATGTTACTGGCCACATCTCAAGAAAGAGGGAACATTTCACTAACGATGTCATATCAGGCCTGTGACTGTACAGGAAAGGACACAAGGGGCCGCCCAAGAGCTTCAGTGACATCACTAAGCTCAGCTGTCTTTGGGTGCCTAGGGCAAGTAAACTTTCCCATTTCTGTACATGAGCATGCTTGACTCTGCAGGATAATAACTTTTTTCAGCCTTTAGAGTTCAAAGAACCTTGGCTGAGAGCTTTCCCACCCATCAGAAAGAGAGGGTAACTGAAGTCAGTCCTCTGAAAGATGAAGGCAATGGAACAAATCATGAGTCCGCAGAATAAACAAATATGCATAGTCAGAAAGGACCCCCAAGGATCGAGTCCAGCCTCCAGGCCCTGCGCAGCATCACCCCCCAAGAGTCACACCATGGGCCCAAGAGTATTGTCCAAATGCTTCTTGAGGTCTTTTAAGCTTGGTGCTGTGACCACTTCCCTGGGGAGCCTGTCCCAGTGCCTGACCATTCTCTGGGTGAAGAACCTTTTTCCTAGTATCTGAGACAAACCTCTCCAGACACAGGTGTAGGCAATTCCCTTGGGTCTTGTCTCTGGGCACCAGAGAAGAGAGACCAGTGTCTGTCCCTCCTCTTCTCCTCATGAGGAAGTTGACATTGCAATGAGCTCTCTCCTTAAGGCTGAACAGACCAAGTGACCTCAGCTCTTCCTCACAGAACTTCCCCTCAAGGTCCCTCACCATCCTCATTTCCACCCTTTGCACACTCTCTTATAGTTAAATGTATTTCCTATGTTGTGGCACCCAAAACTGTCTCTAGCACTGAAGGTGAGGCTGCCCCAGCTTAGAGCAGAGCAGGACAATCCCCTCCCTTGCCCAACCGTGATGCTGTGCCTGATGCCCCCCAGGACAGGCTTGGCCCTCCTGGCTGTCAGGGCACTGCTGGCTCATGGTCAGCTTGCCATCCATCAGGATCCCCTGGTATTTTTCCATGGCACTGCTTCCCAGCATCCATTTCGCAATCTCTCCACACATCCAGGATCCATCCCAGGTGCAGAATCCGGCATTGTCCCTTGTTGAACTTCATATGGTTGGTGACTGCCCAGCATATTAACCTCAGTGGTATGAAGAGAGTTGCCTTGGTCCCAAAGTTTTGTACATTGGAATGCACCCCTCCAGCCTTCAAAGCCTAAATCAGAGCTCAAGTAAATTAAAGAGAATTTTAAAAAGGTTTATTTCCCTAAAGAAGATACATGCCCTGCATAACAGAAAGAACTATTATATATAATTACTCCGCTGGAGGATTTCTGCTTTATACCTGACCATTTCATAATTCTTTCTTCAGTATTAAAGTAGTTCAAAACTAGGTATGATAAAGTAAAAACTTTAGATTAAGTCTTCTGCTTATAAAGCAGAAAATGCAGAGATGAAACATTATTGTCTCACTTAAAAAATTAATGTCTGCAATATTACAAAAGAACATTTTGAAAAAGTGAGCACCTAACAGGTGTTGGCTTCCCTGAGGAGTCATCAGAGTGATACGAAAATAATGAACTAAACTGCAATGATTAAAGAGACATTTTGATAAGGCTCTAACCAATCCAGAGAAATAATGTCATGTAAAGAAAAATCAAAGTTATATAAAGCTAAATATAAGAAAGATGGTAATTATGTAACACTGAAGTACACTGAATAAACTGAGTTCAATAGGCTGTCTTTATGTAAGAAAGGAGGAATAAAACTGAGTATTTTTAACTGACAGAAGTTTAGTAAATCTCTGAGTCTGTTTAAGAAGAAAACTAGAATTTTCACAACTGTGGAATTAGATTTCCCTCTGATACACTTTTCTATCCAGACTTTTAGAAATACTTTTTAGAAATACTTTAGAAATAGAAATATACAAGCATTTATATATCATATATCAAAAATATTTTGAAACACTGGCCTTTTCTAGCAGATTTCATGCTAGAAATACTCCTGAGTAACTGCTACCATAAGACACAATCGTAACAAAGTATTTTTAAACAGAAATCAACCAAATACTGAGATGAGGTATGTTAGATTACACAATTTGCTGTCCTTACTCAGCTGTATCTAGTCATATACCATTTTTCAAATTTATCTTTAGTACACAACCAGTGAGTGTGATTTCATGAAAACACACAGTAATTTTCCCTCAGTAAGTCAAGCTCCCCAAGAAATCTCACTTAAATGTATATATAACCTCAGATCATCAATTAGATAAAAATTATATATTCCAAATTTCTTCAGGGATGTTTTGCAAAATTATGAGCTCATGGTACCAAAATTCTTTTGTAGACTTCTAGCACTGTGACTCCTTATTCTCTTACATTTTTCATAATAGCTTCTATATCAAGATAAGATTTTATTAAACTGGTTACATTTGTTAATTGTGTTAGAAAAAGATCTGTCAAGTGGTTATGATTATAGGCAAGTATGAGTGTACTTTTTTTGATAGTCGCTACACTAGCTATAGTACAGTACAGTTAACACTTGTTACTATAATATTGTTATACAATAACTTCTAAATTACACCTCTCCTGTTAAATTTTGTGCCTAGGATGTGGCTAAAAGAAGTGAAGTGGCTGGAACTTACAGAAATGAAGTCAACAACAGAGCTCTTAGTCATCTGTTGAGGATGCTTATAGGCATAATGTCTTAAGAAGCAAAAAATAACTGCAAAAATTTCCTCAGAAAATGTTGATCAAATGTTCTCAGGAAAAAGATTTTATTCTAAACAGCTGATCTAACAGGAAATCAGTCTTCTTGCACCAGAAGCAGGGAGTAAGAGGTTTTCTTCTTCACTGTTTCTGTATTTATGGCTGGTCATACCATAAACAGTTGCAAATGCTGTAGTATGGAATACTAAAGCCATAGTTTGAAAACAACATGACCCCAAAATAATATAGCACATTGTTTGTGCTTGACAAGAAGCTTATACAATGGAAACCTGATCTGCAAGGTTCATCTGCTGATTCACACTACTCCTAAACAATCATCATAGTTCCTTTTTCCCCCTGCCTGGACCAGTGTGTTCTAGATCACAAATGATGATATAAAAGATATCCAAAACCTGAGGGTAATATCACTCTTTCATAGATATACTCAATTTATGGTAACAGGATAAAACCTATGAGATGGTAGAATATTTTCAAATAAAATTAATCAAAATACTGTGTTTGATTAGAGAAAAGAGGCGAGATGGAGCTTGGATAGAGCATGCATGGAAGGGGAGTTGATAACGCATGATAATTTCCAAAGAATAAGATTCCTTGATCTGGATCTGTAAAAAGCCATCAAACATGCATGGAAATTCCTTTTGTAATGTATGTTTTTTTACAAAACCCTATTCACAAGTCCTTCTAGGTATATCCTCACAAACTGCCACAAAAGGAACAAAATCATATAACTAGATGATTCTTTTATTCTGCCAGAAATTTAACTTAATTTATTATTTATGTATTCGTAAACAGCAGCTAATAACTTCCTAGCGATAGCTGCTCTGCCCACATTCTCTACTGTCTGATGCTTGGAAACTGCTGTCTCTTTCACCCATTATACAGATATAAACATGCACAACAAAATATGGTTTATTAAAACTTTCACTTACACAAATCAAGGACTCAACCAAGCATTTAACACAACAAATTATTCTTATTACATTCATTGCTTCAGTCAAATCAAACAATGAAGGATTTAGCCTGTTATAAAGACAGCAAAATATTCTACACCTAATTTTAAGTCTTTTTTCTTCAAAAACAACACTCAATTAAGGAGCATGCTTCTTTCCAAAAAACACTCCATCATGACTACTGAAGAGGAAAATAACCTTTGCTATGAAACATGTTTTCTTTACAAGCCTTTGCTATCCAAATACTTTGTTGCTGCTCATTTTTTCAAAAATCTTCTGAAACAGATATATAAAGTATTCACTGTATTTGCTTGAACCAATTTGTAAGGCCTAAAAATAGATGTACTTGGAAGAATATCAAGCTAAGTGCAGAAAATACTAAAATCTCTAAATTCAGACTTTCTTCACAGGGTGAAGAGCTCTAGAAATTAGAATTAGTAGCTTAGAATGGCATGAAGTACTATGTTTTTGTAAAAATTCGCACTTAAATAAAAATGTACAAGGATGGTAAAAAAAGAATTCTCTCAGCCTAATCCATCTCTTTTTCCAGTCATTTCACTTCATGAGGCAGGAGTCATATGCCTTTCGTGTTTGGTATTGCAACATTCAGTTTTGTACTGCTGAGAAGACACAAGCCAAGTCTGAAAAACAGTAAGAGCTTGGCAGATCTAGTTTGGTGAACACTGAGAGAATGAGGAACAGCCCCTCTGACATCAGTCCTTAGAACTTGCAGGAAACAGAGCAGGACTCCTCAAATTTCATGCTCAGAAGAGCCTTCACCCAAGAACCCCTCTTGAACAGATTTGCATCTGCCATGAACACACAAAACTCCCTGCCTAGAAGTGCAAGTAACTCCTGGTTGAAACAGCAGCTATGACTTTTGTTACACACAGTTTTCACATTTTTTAATTTTTCCATAGGAGAAAGATTACAGGTGGAAAGAGCTAGACTGTGTCATAAAGAATGAAGAAACATCTCTTTTAGAAGGAATTGAGCTTTACAGAGAAAGTCTGCTTTGATAAGGATGAACAAATAACCTTCCAACCTCTAATGCATGCCTGTAACTTCAATCCAAAATTGCAGCCAAAGACTAGAAATTATTTCCCTAGTTCATGTAACAGATAAAATTCCAAACTATATCAGATTACAGGAAACATATCAGTTACATAAGCATTTTCCAGTGAAAAAATTTAGAGTTCTCATTTTTTTTTTCTTTTACATCATTTAATCAGGCAAAGTCTCAGCAGGAGTATTCAATGTTCTTCTAGCATGTAGATCACCCATACCCAGTGAGACATTCATTCTATCATGACTGAGGTGAAATTATTATATTAGCAGAAAGACAATCCAGACAAAACCCACTTAAGTTTCTGAAAAAAACCCAAACCCCCTTTAATTTCTAGCAGTGGCACTGGTACAAACTGTCATTAAGTTTAAAGAGGTTTAAATTCTTAAATGCCTTACCATATTTGCAAAAAAGGACCTGGACATCTAATTGACTCAAATAAGTTAGGAAATTGTACACAGGGCTAAGCTGGATATCCAATTTCTTTTTGTAATTGACTTGCTCCTCAGAACCATTTTGAAACATACACCTCTTGGGTTTTGACTGAATATTTTTTGTATAGCATTGTTGTGAGCTCATTGATCATAATTTTTGCTCAATTGCTCCCACCTGAAAAGAATGAGCCTGTAATTGAAAAGGCAAATTTAGCATTTATATTGGTAATAACACAGTTTCATTGTCATTCTCCCCAAAAAGAATTTGAACATTATGGTGAACCATATCTCATTGATAAGTGAATGGAAGGGAAGTAAAGCTTTCTCAGTACCAGGTCCCCATGAGCCAAGTCATTTGTTTTTTGAGCAGAGCCTTGTATTGTGCTGTAACAATTACTTTTGCTCCCGGATATGATAGCTTTTGAAGCAGTACCTGGGAGACACATTAGCAGAGGAGTAACAGTGATGGCTGATAAACTAATCTCATTTGCTGTGCACCTGATAATTCATGGTTGTGGGGATTTTTTTTTTTCTTCTAATGGTGAAAGCCATCAACTCTGATTTTAATAATTTAACTAGAAGAATAAATTAATTAAATACAATTCACAGTTTGGGATTAGAAATTTCTTTTAGAAACTTCTGTTGAAAACTTAATGGTTTGGCACTCTTTAGCTAGCAAGAGATAATAACAGAGTTTGAATAGTCTTTTTATGCCAGCAGGTTTCTATCTATGTTATTCCAGGACACCTTTTCAGACTAAAAACTTTCAGTAAGCTCCTGAAGTAAACACACTGTGATTAGAAGAATGGAATGGATAAATGCCCACAGCAAGGCAGAGAAACTGTCTTAATTTATCATAAATTACAGGTAATATTTGAAGAGAAGACACATGAAATACAAGATGAGAGAATAATTTCCAAGAAATTATTAATATAGTAAAATCAACAAAATTACAGACTCACAAAGTGATTTGGCTACATTTCAATATTCGATGTGCAGAGTTAATGTGCATGTATACCTAAACCAGAAAAACAACCCACTATGTACCTCAAGCTACAGGCTTAGAGATGTATTTTCTGAGCTAGCATGAATTTTAAAATATCTTGTTAGCTAGGATTATAAATGAGTGATTTTTTACTTTTTTTTATTGACCAATATGTACTTGTGATTGGTAAAGCATTTTACTGTCTTGTAAAGAAGCAATCTTTTTCTACAGTTGCACCAGAGTACCCAGGTGCTTCATGAGTTCAGAACTGAGTAATACATGTTGCAGGAGAATGGGAAAAAAATTAAAAGTAATTTTTAAGCTTCTATGTGTTACATTCAAACAACAAAAAAAAAAAATCCTTGCAGTTTCCAGTACAAATCTGTTTTGCTGAGCCATCCTCTGGTTTTATTCATTGACTAAGTAAAAGTAGGCCCACTGAATTCAGACATTGATCAATATGCAAATATACTTGATGAAAAAACTCATGCCCTGAATATTAAATTAAATTAACCTGACAAAGACAGGAACAGATTACACTATTATACAATTCCATGGTACTAAAGAACCTGAAAGCTTTTCTTTCCTTTTCCATGGAGAAAATGAATTTAAAAAGCAATACATTATGCACACAATGTTCAACTTTGATACATTTATCTGCTTAGAGAAGTAAGAAGTGGACAGAATCTTTCACTAGCCATGATTATTTAGCCTGCAGAACAGCTCCGGATTCTAAGATACAGAGACAAAAAAACATTCAGATAAGTAAATGGAAACTTTCAGCCTCTTCCATATCCACTGAGCTGCTTCAGGCAAGAGAGATTTTCTATCTACTCCTGGCCACTAAATGACCTCTCTTGGATGCACCTGGCAGGTATCCCATTTATCTGCATGAAAATTTTCAGTGCTATCCAGTTCATTCCTACCTCACTTTCTTGGGTACTGAAAATCCAAAGGACAAATACTGAAAGGCTATTCATGTTCCAGTATTCAAGCTGTGCCATTTGTTGGTCTTCTCCATCAGATGCCATTCAGAATTTTATTTCTCTGGGTAATGCATCTGCACACTGGACAGCAGAGATGAGTTTTTTAAGAGCTTCCCATGAGTCTACTTCCTTTCTGAATGCTTTGTGCTGGCACATCCTTAAAACAGACACTTACATATCCCAAGGAGAAGCAAATAAATCCTGCATGTAGCGCCTTTTCTTAGCTTTGCTACAGAGGGCACTGCATGATGCCACACTTCAGTTGTCTTTGCTGATTTTATGACCCTGTTGGGCATGCTCACCACTCTGCTTACAGGCACCTTTATGCATTTCACAGTACTGAGGCTCAGCAACACCCCCGACAATGAGGATATCTACAGCCTGCTTCCTCTGTCTTTGACACTGTTAGGACCAGCAGCTCTTTTCAGCTCCCTCAGTTATTCTGTCAGGCAAGCCAATCATTCTGAGTCTCCTCTTATAATTTATATGACCCAGCACTTACAGTTTTCTAAAATTCTTCATCCATTTCATAATCATTCTCGTCTGATCAATACCAGAACAGGAAGGAACATTACCCATCCCACACAGCTAAACATCTGAACGTTATACGGCACATTTAATTGTGTACAATGTGATTGCCACTAGTAGGAAAGAGTAAATCAATAGTTCCATGAAAGAAAATATAAGCGCATCCTAATGACTTCTTGTGTCACCCTGGGCTGCATGCTTCAGACTCCACCCTCAGTTGGTACCTGCCCTAAGTTTGGTACCAATTCTATATGATAAACAAGAGCGGGCAGCCTGGCAGCTGCAGCAGCTCAAAATGTGGTCTGAAAATGGTTTGAAAATACCACTTGTGTTTCCAGACCCCTTTAATAAAGTTTTAGGTCTTGATGGTTGTTCTCTTTGCCCACTACTCCTTTTCCCACTACTAGCTTTCTAAATTATACTACTCACATTCATACTTCTGATAGGAACAATAAATTGCTAATAATTATCCTGCGAGCACTGCTAAATCAGGCACTGTCATTGTACTCAATGTGCCACTCCCATCAAACTGTGTGCACTAGAGGCTGATACAAGCCTTTATAGCTGGGCTTAATCAGAAAGAACCCTTCTGTCTTAGAAGAAATTCTTCTGTGGGTGTCTCTCCATGTTTCCTGGACAAAACCAGGATTTCTTAATCACATTTATGAATAGCTGAGAATTGCTAGGAGATATCAGGTGTGACAGCCTCTCTGCAAGTATGCAGAAATCTTCAGAATGAAGGTAAATGGATTAAAATATAACTTGTCCTTCCCGAAGTAACAGAGTAAATTCTCTCACAGAAAGACATATTAGCAATCTGTTTCCAGGCGATTATTGAAATTAAACTTTATTCCACTTACTCCGGGTAAGAACCGTCATCTTCAAGAAAAATTCATATATCACCACCCAAGAGGTCTCTTCTATGCCCAGAAGCATAATCCTGCTAGAAAATTTTGCCCTACTAAAACAGTTAGAATATTAAATTGCTCACAGGGAGGTAAAAGCCATCACCTCTATAGGTATGGACAGATACTGATGTCCATGTGATTTCCATAGTATTCCTCATTAGCTTGGAAGGCATACTAGCCTGACAAGATGACTGCAAAAGAGTAATTTCTCTGACAGAACTATATGGTCTTTGGAAAAATTGTCCAATTTATGGTTTTCATATGCCTTTAATAACTTTGGTGATCTGTTAAACTAAATGTTTGAACCAAGTTTATTGCATAACTTAAAAGTATGATTGAAATATGATTTGATGAATCAAAGCTCCTCTCTCCATCTAAGGTTTGCAGTGAAATTCTGTCTTCTAACATAGACCTATGTTGTAGATGAATCCACAACAATGAATCCACACACCAAAATAACCCCATGAAAAGCAGTATTACTTTATAAATCAAACTCATGTGATAGGCAGGTACGCTGAGAAACACTTACAAATCATGCCAGCAAAATGTTGTGAGGAAATTTTAGTGTTCCTTCCCAAACAACAGCACCAAAGGGAGAGTGACTGCACATAATTTTTTAGGGCACTGCATATTACAATTGTTCTTCCAGTATGAGATTAGATTTTTGTGCTCTTGCATCTTATTTACTGTCTGTGATGGAGATACATCATACAGGATGTTCACTTGATGTTTATAAAACTGTGCTACTTTCATTACTTTCATTTCAAAGAATGTGTTTCACTGCTGTTATAAGGCAAGAAAATGTGCTGGGTTTCTTTTTTGGTCCTTGAAGAAATCCCAAAATATCTATTTTTGTAAATATTTGTTAACAAAAAAAAAAAAAAAAAAAAAAAAAAAAAATTATGACAATCCCAAGCAATAACTGTAGCGCCCAAAGCTCCCTTGCCTATGTAAGGCACTGATTGCACAAGCTTCTAAGGGTAGGAAGTGACTTTCTAGGCTACTGGGTCAGTTTTGACACTTAAAAAGATAATCCAGACAGGATTATCAAGGAGACTGGGGAGGAAGCCAACAAGTTGATCCTCCAATGGAAGGGAAATAACAGCAATTCTTTCCAATAGCAAAAGATCTCCTTGGAAGATTCTCAAAGGGGATAATCCTCAGCTGACCTAAGATCTGAGTATTTAAAGCACACCAAGAGAAAATAGCTACTCTGAAAGAGTGCTGTGGTAGAGTGTATCAATCGGGAGAGCTGAAGCCTGCAAACATATTACAATTATAAGAGAAATACAGCTAAACGTTGGTACTAAAGCCTACCTTTAAATAATTGTTGTAATATGTTGTCAGGGGGAATTCAGCATTCCAAGCAGCCATAAAACAGAGTTCTAATATTCTTGCAGCAATTAAAACTATGTACACTGCCTACATAAAATGCTGGAAAATAAACAATTTTTTTTCTGTCAACAGTGTGCAGCCTGCATTTGATTACAGCTAAGTCAAGTCCTTTAAATAGGTACTGAAGCAATGTCACTGTTGTTGATCCTTTCTGGGGGACTCCATTAGAAACCACATTAATGAGTGAAGGAATAGAAGTATTGACCTGTTTCAGTCAACTCAATGGGAACAGATATCACATCACAGGAGAGATGATGCCTTGACATTTGTCACCTTGAAATCTGCAAGTGTTCTAGGTCATACTTAGCTTCTGCTTAGTGAATATAGTTTTTGCTTTACTTTCTTCAGTAACATCTACCAAAATAGAACAAGCAGGGAAAAATTATTGCATTTAATGATTTTCCAAGTGGTCTTTAAAGTAATTTTTAAAAAATCAAGCATTTCATTGAAAACATTGATTCAGGAAACTAATTTTCACAAATCATTTTCTCTTAGCTCTTTTACCATTAATCAATATTTAATAATGAAAACATGGAGTTTCAAAGTTATTTCTGATTCATGGTACAATTTTTTCCTTATTGTAGAAGACCTGAAGAATTATTTTGCAATAAATAATCTAGCACACATATTCTTCATTTCTATGTCAGTATTCACTAATGCTGTGGATACAAACCCATTTTTTTTCTCTTGCAAGGTTTCTTATATAGTACCCTGAAGAGCTGACTCACTTGCAGAGAATTTACCAGAATCTTCTCTATTTGCTTTATACTACAGCTCTTCAGGGCTTCTGAGAGCAGTTAGTTACTCCTTTTCTTTCACTCCAATTTCCCTGAATCCAATTGAAATAGCAAAGCTGCTAGATACAGAAACCATACTATTCAGTTGTCTTGCCTAATAGCAACATCGCTAATCATTACATGCTGTCATTTCTAGTACCTGTTTAGAATGCCCAACCTTTCTGGAAAAACTTTAATATTAAAAAGCCTAACTGTAAATTTCTTCAAAAGAACAATTTCTCCCTGTTTATATTAGATGACTAATAAAATATTTTGCACCTGACATGCATATCTATACATTTTACATCCAAAATTTATTAATGTAGTCAAAATGGATCATTCAAATATTTTTAAGGAATACACTTCATTTATTGGGGAAAAAGATATTTTAAAAAATCACCTTTTACTTATCAGCATCATGAACAGTAATATGAATTGTCTTTTACACACACCCCTTTACTTGTGCTACTGTTTGGGGTGTTTTTTTTCCTTTTTTACTTGATAAGCTGACAGCAGTTGGCTGTTATTCCAAGCTGCTGTTTACCTGACAGGTTGATTTTCATGTCTGGTTACATCAAAAATGAATAACTGGTTTCTAGCTGAACTAAAAATAGTTTGGGATATCCCCGGTCATATTGATTGTATCTTCAGAAAATTGCTTGGGATAGAAGCTGAATTTTTCGTTCATGTATGTGCAATGGCTTTGACCAGCCACATACCTGGAACACTCCTTTCATTGTCATTTGGCACCAAACAACACAATAATGTTCATTTTCAAAGCTAAATTATATTAATGTTCCTGCAAATTACACCACCTTCACATGTACAAGCATGAGGCCCTCCTGTAGTCTTTCTTGCCATCCTTTTCCACATTGGAAAGGAAAAATACAGCAATGTTCCAGCATGGAAGTACACAGAATGTGCAATTGACTCAAAAAAAGTACAAGTTTCAAGTAATATCTGAGCATATTGAGGCACTCCTGTCACATTATGTCATCAGGTTATTTTTCAAGAGGGTAAGAGCACTTGGAGAAGAACTCTAGGCAGGATGGCACAGTAGGTGAGGCAAAAAGCTCAGGGACATGGCAGAGAGGGCAGGACAATGGGATCAGAACTGCTGAGCACACAAGAGACAGCTTGAGACTGGACTGCAGGCCATCCTTTCCCATGCAAACTTGAATTCCCCTCCTGAGGGTAGCCAGTCGAAGCATGTCAAAGCAGAATCCATCTCTTCCTAATTTAGACAGTGTGGATGAACTTGTAAAACAGGGAAAGCATTACTGTCTGTGTAGATCCATGGTCACTCCTGACTGCGTTGCACTATAGCTTCCAAAATTACAGCCTTAGAAATGTTTAGGAAGAAAAAGAAAATATCTAGGATAGGTAGTGGTGTGCTTCCCTTCCCTCTCCTCCCCTTGTTCAAAAGCTGAAATTTTAAATAGGGTTTGGGAAATGAATGTTTGACTAAATTAAAAAGGCTCACAGTTTCAGTTAAACATCTGTTGCTTCCTTTGAGAGGTCTGGGGAGTTGTCAAGGGTTTTATTTTTTTAATAGAGCAGTTTAAATTTTTTTTTAATTGCTATCACTTTATGATATTGGTATAATTTAACGCATTAGGATGGTATAATGACCAGACACTGCACTTATGCTTCACAGAAGAATAGCACACAGCTGTCTGTGCTTTGTGCAAGTAAAGCATTTAAAATAATAGCCTTGTGATGAAAGCACATTGAGCTGTTAATCACTTTCTAATATTCTGTGCACAGAAATGTTCTTGAGATATCTGAAATTAGACACAAGATGCAAGAGAGGCATCATTTTTGAGCAGCCGTGTGACAATTATGGCCATCTAACCAAATGCATGCATGTAGAAATTGCTCTACTTGAATCCACAGTAGAAAGAATACCTAGTCTTTCCTTCTTTAACATATCTGACAAACCCATAATTTTACTTTCAGAAAAGTCCCAAATAGTACAGAAAATGATAATTCAGATGTGCCAGTGTTTAAATTATATAAGTTATTTGGATAACTTCAGATACTCTGGAAAGCAAAAAAAAATGTAACACAAAATATGTACCTCACAAGAGACACCTAAAGACAAAAAGAAAGCAAAAAAAATCAAAAGGTTCTTAATAGGTTCAGAGACACAAAAGTGCTCTTTCTCTCTATGGCTCTACCATGAATATTTCAATCATTAAATCATTTCCAGACAATTTAATCTTTTTTAAGAATGTTAAGCCAGCATTCATCCTGCACTGATCAGTCTCTTGTGTGCATTAAAAAGAATGATTTGGACAAAGAGTAAAAATCAAGTTTTCTATAAAGGACAAGCATTCAACAAAATATATTTGTTTATTGGAATAACCTCAAGACTCAAGATGGAGGACATTAGAAATGTCCTACTGGATCAGTCCTATGGTCCATCCTTCCCTGTACTTTACCTGCTCTCCAGCAATGGCCAGAGCAGCTGCTGTACAGTAAAATCATGTAAGCCTGCCCACTCTCTGTTTTCTGTCCCCTCCACGCTTTCATAGTATCCATAATGTGGGTTTGGTTTTTAAGTGAGGCTTGTTAAAGGGCACCCTTCCTGCTTACTTCTATCAGTTTAGAAATCTACTCTATGTCATTTTTTTCTGCAGTCTGCCTATACAACCTGCCTCCTGATCCTCCTGCCTCGTGGCATTCACAAAGCTCACTGCTACACAGAAACAACAGTTTCTCTTATCCATCCTGGACTGCTCTGCTAGTTTTCTCAATCCTGGCTGTAGTACTGTGGGAGCTTATCAACAGCAGTTCAGCATTCATCACAGCCCTTGTGGGTTTTGAGCTTCAGCTACATGACCTCTCCTCAGAACTCTCCACTCTAAACTAAGTGCTCTTTTCTTTTCCTTATAGTATAGCTCTTCCAAGCTCTCAAACCAATTTAGCTGCCCTTCTCTACCTTCTTTACTGTGCTACATCCTTCTTTCAGTCACAGACAAGGCAAAGTCATGCTAGCAGACCAGGACTTGGATGAGAGCCAGTGGAGAGTCAGCATGCTTGCAGAACAGCAGCAAGGCAGGAGATAGCAACACGGGGGCACTTGGAGCATGCTGCAACCCATGCCTCCCAAACACCAGACTGCCAACAGCAAAGGAAGGAAAACTTCTGTTTGAAGAAATATGAATATTTTTTCCTATTTTATTGTGTAAAATAAAATCAAGTAGGAGGTTATACAGGTTCCACATCCTTTTTGATGGGTTACAAATGCTAAACATTTATGTGTCTTCACACATTGTGCATTGCTACTTACTGACTCTTCCTGCTATTTTGATTCTGAAATCACGATGAGATGAAGTAGAAAAAAATAATGTCTCAAATTAAAATGTCACATATCCGAACTTGTCTTGCCTGTGGGGTGAATGCCAACACAGCTCTGTAACTTGCTGTCACGCTCTCATTTGATAAATTTTCTAAAATAAGTCATATTATTAACTTTTTGAAAGTATTTTCTCCGAAGAGCCTCCCTGCTTGCTATTGTCTGTGACTTTTAAAGTTAGGAATATAAACTTTTCAGGGACTCAAAAGTTTGGCCCCACAGTATAGTATCTTCTCTGATACTGCATTCTTAAGTCTCTGCTTCCCCATCTTTATGGGTGGCTCTAAAAGATATGATACAATAATATCAACTTTTCCAAAAAATTAGAAAGTAAATTGACTAGCACACAATCATTTGCAAATTATTCAAATGCCTTTGTAATACATGGCTTGAAATTCATGCTGCATTACTCAGTCACCCAGCTTATTCATATGGGAGTAATGAAACTATCATCTAACTTGCATAGTAACTAGTTCAATAGAGATCAAAGTATACATCTGACTTTCACCTTAGTTTTAGATTGAGCTGCAAGTTTCAAGATTATGAGCAATTTAAGAGGAAGGTGATTTGCAAAACTAGCCACCAGAGCCCTACTTGTACATTTTTATAGTGCACATGTAATTAAATATTTGATTCCAGCTTTGAACATTCATGCTTCAAAAATGTGTTTTCCACTCCTTTTGTTACAAAAAAATTCAGCAGTTTTGGACAAAGGTTATTACAGCCAAATTAAGGCCAGCTTTCAATTCAAAATGTACTGGGTATATTGTAAAAAATCTGAAATGCTATTGAAATTTGAGGTTCTTTTAGAACATAAGTTTCATACTTAATTTGAAGTAGGGTATTCTTCCATGTTGACCCCCACAAAAAGAAACATAAATAAATTTGAAGTAAGCTAAAAGGATAGCAAAACTTTATGTTTTTATGAAACTTGAATTTTGGTCAGACTATACAGACTTTTTGAACAACAGCTATCTGTTATGTGACATCGAGAGCTTGCTTTTACATTGCAGTTATCTGTAAGTGTCACCCAGGGACAGTGTGCAGTCATGCATGCAGGCCATTTTCCGTTGGTGTCTTAACAGCAGCACTTAATTCCAATTACAGTACACAAGAGAAGTTGTAAATATATACAAATAATAATAAAAAAATTAGGTTTTGCATATTATTTGTCTTTTAGAAAATTTCAGAAGTTCCTTAACATGGCAATCTAAATGCAAGACAACTACTGAGTCACCTCCTTAAAAGGCTAGTTGGTTTGTATTTGGCTACTGCAGACTGTACCACTGTATTCAGATACCTGTTTTCCTCTACTTCATCTAATAAAACTGATATCAACGTTTCAATACAAAACACATGATGTATTTGGGAGGAAAAAAAGAACACGTCATGAGATCTCAGTGTATCTCTTCCCAATTTATGATTTACAGGACTCCATTCTGCTTGCGAGATCTTCTGATAGGCTCAACTACAGGAAATTAAATGGCAGAAAACAAAACAAATAGCATTTCCCAGAGTGTTAGTAGCTCAACATTGCAGCTTGTGAAACAAAGGAGTAAAAAACAATATTGCAGGGAGCATTAAGTCGTGCACTCACGAAAAAAAAATATCCAGCTATAATTCTTTTGTTAATGTTTTGCTGTTGTAATCCAGAACAATTTGGTGCCAAAATGCTTTGCAGTGAGAAAGGAAACCACTGTTAATAAGAGTAGAGGAGGATTTACTTGTGAAAGGTGAGCCAGAATATTGACTGAAACAATGACTCATAAAATTGATGACAAAGGCAACATTATTGACATCAAAGGCATCAAAGATCCCTCTTTCCTTTCTAATTCTTTCTTTTGTTCTGCATGACACTTTTAATAGACTGAAAGACGTGCTTCATCCTTGCAGGGGTGGGGAGTGCACAGGGACAGACACAAAACACAACAATTCAGAGCAGGGAGAAACAAGCAGAAGTCTTCTTGACTCCTGAGTTTTCAAACCAACAACCCAAAGCAATCACCTACAAAGAATGCACTAAGGATATTTGAAATTTCAACCCACAATTGTAGCTGAGCTTCTATGTCAGAACTGATCACAAAAATGAATAAATGCCATTCTCACCCCAAATGCCATACTCACCCCAGAGGAAGTAACTCTAGTACTTATGGGTCAATTTGCTGCTGGAGATTAGGCCTGGAGACTGGAGACTACAGAAGTATCAGCCAACAGTGGTAAGGGCCTTGTTTATGTTCTGCTCCATACTTAACAAGGAAAATGCAGAATGTCACCATACCTTATCATCTAAGCAATTGTGTATGTGTTATTCAACTGGTTAGTTATGATATATGCATGGAATTACACACACACAAAAAAAAAAAAAAAAAAAAAGTTTACTGTAAATGAGTTAAAAAATCCAGGGCAGCAAAGAAAACCAAAAAAAATCAACTCCAAATGAAGAATTTCTCTTTGCTAAAATAAACAATGAAAGGCATCATCTATTAGTTACAGACAAACGTAAACAGACTTTAATTTCGTCCGTCTACCCAACAAAACTGAACAAATAAATTCTGTGATGATAGTTTAGAACTTAATTAAAAATGAAAAGATTGTATACTCCTTTTCAGACAAAACCTGGACATTGCAATTCCCAACAAATTTACTAGATTTTTCTTTTTTTCTGCCTAGAATCATTTAAGCTACAGCTTCAAATAATAGAGGTTTTCCTCATTCAGCACTTAAAAAATAATTTTAAGTATTCCTTTTCAAAAAATGTTGTCCAGGCAGTGAGGAAGTTTACTAACTGCTTTGTGCAGTGCTCTGTGCCTCGAGACAAAACGAATATGGGGGATTGTAGCTCCAAGTTTAATTTATCATACAAAGCTTAAGGAACCTTTGTGAGTGAAGAATAGGGCTCAAAACCCAACTTGACAAACAGGTCAGGCACTTGCAGCATAAGTAGAGACCAAGCAACCTCTGGGAAGGCAGGAAACACCAAGCTATACCTTAGAGGTTATGGAGACATTTTTTTCTGGAAATCTGAGTTGCATTTATTCTTTCTTTTAAAAATTGCCAGATATAGCACAAGTCTGAAAGAAAAGATACAATGAAAGCAGCTTACATAAAACCTCTTTTTTATTTTATTGCCTTGCCCTGCAGAAATGCAGTTTCTGCATTTTCAGTTTTATCTTAGTTTTTGTTCAAATAAAACCCAGCTTTAGACACTTAAAGCCTCCCTGTGGGTTTTGACAAGGTAAACCAATCTTTGGTCTATGTGGGAAGCTTGTCACCCAATTGTAAAGGCATAGCTACACAAGAGGCCATAAAGGAATCATGGACTTTGTGTGAAAGAGTCAATAGGAAACACTGCTAGGAGAAGGAAAGGGCGCAGTGGGAGATTCTCTCAGTTTGGCATCCTCTTCATCAGGACGTTCATACAAGTGCACTCTGTTTTGCAGTCTCTGAATCTTGCCTTCAGTTTTGCATAGCAGTAAAATGTTACAAGAGAAGCGTGACCCCATGCAAGGGGGGGGTCAAATAAATAAATACAAATAAAATCCAGCCTATTGCAGCTGAGGTCTTCTCCCTTGAAAATGACATGGACTAGGTAACAAATTCTACAGCATATTATCTGATATTAAAAAAAGTAACACCTGCAAACCTATCAGGTTTGAGGAAATTAAAATTGTAGTGGCATTTCTTAGTTTCTCTGTTTCTCCCATTGTTTACTCCTACAGCCAGCACTCAGAAGAAAATGGGGCATTGGGCACAGCCCCTGGCCATTGGATCAGGCTCCCAGCCCCAGGTGGAGCTGGAGCAGGCCCAGGCAAGGATGGTGGGGCAGGGGGTGCCCTCAGGGCACTGCCACTCCACTGTCCCACTCTGCCCCAGTAACAAACTCCAGGAATGGCATGGCTGTGACCAAGGCAAGGTGAGGGCACTAGGGTTTCTCCAACACCTATGGGCCCTGGAGCGCTGTTTGACCTCTGCCCAGAAGCCTCCACTTCTTGCCTGAGCTGTATCGGAGGACTGATGTGTCTGGCTCAGCTGCAGTCCCTGCCTGGCCATGGAGCTCCTTGATCCTGGCCTGGACTTGGGTCTGTCCCTGTGGCCCTCAGGGGATGGCAGGGTCACACCCTGACCTGTGGTTTGCTTTCCAGGCTGGTCTCATAGTGGTTTCACCACTGCTGTATTTTCTTACAGTCTAGGCTTGTGGTTCAGTCCTGCTGTTGTCTCCAGGTCTTGCTTTCCATGCTGGCAGTGGTGGGACGAGCCTAAGCAGGTGAGCCGTGTGCTTCACAGGCCTTGAGGCGCCCCTCAGCTCCTGACTGGCCTTTCCTTAGAAAAGGCCCTGCTGGCCCTGCTTTCTGGAGGCAACCTTCTGTACAAACCTTGTATTTCTGATTTCAGCATATTGCCTCCTGGTGTGGCACAGCAGAGATATTCCACTCCCAGCTGGAGCTTAGCTGGTAGCCAGCTGTTCTATTACAACAGGAAGGTGATTGTTTTACTGCCTGGTTGTGGGAAGACTGTATGCTTACTATGTTTATCATGTTTATTCCCCTCCTTCTTTTCTTCACACAACACACTGTAGTAAAACAAATTTTACTGAGAGTGAGTGCATATACATACATACACTTGAAAAACTCCACAATTCCTGTGGCCTTCTTAAATAACTTGCAATTTGAAATTCTGATGGTTGAGATTAGCTCATTCATTTCTACTGTTCCACTGAGCTAAATAGGAGAGCAAATATAGTCGTAGAAAATAAAATTTTGTGTATTAAGGAACAATATGTGTATGTGGGGCAGTTGCTAAAAGGGTAGTCCAGACTGCCTCAGTCACCAGTTTTTGCTAGCTGGGTCTAGAATGACAAGTGAAAAAAATCCCTCTCTTAGTATCAGGCCTCAAGCAGGAAAAATACTGGAAGACTCTAGGGGCAATTCCCCAAAAATACTCTGCAGACCTTGGTTGTGTAAACACATGCCACAGCAGTAATGTTAATACTTCTAATATACCTTGACTTCTAAAAAGGGACTTAAAAGTAGCAGTGTGCTGCATTTCCCATGGCAACAAAATATTTTTACATGCAAAATACCTACTTGTAAAAAAGAAATATAATCATGGTTGTATATAACACAACCACGTATTAATTTCATCATTTTAAAACAGACACTCTGCTGCGTCAGGAGTTCAACAAAAGTTTTGACACCTATCAGTACACAGCCTTCAGTTGTTCATAACATAAGGCAACAGATTTCTCATTCTGGGCAGCCAGCCCTCACTGTTTTGTGCAAATCTCCCAAGACTGTCAGCTAGAGCTGCACAGCCTTTGCATAGCTTTACAGCATCTGCTTGGGTCAGCTTTAATGTCAGCAGAAGTTAGTCCTGTGCCATTATATTAAATTCTTCAAGGCAAATGGCTAGCATTTCTTCTAGTCCAGATGGAGCCTAACATGACACGATATCCCTCACATTTAAACCTCATCCATTTGATGGACTCCAGCATAATGACCAGCATGTGAGGCCCAGTGTTAGTTCTGTATCTGTCGACATTTTGGCACACTATACCAGCTGAAGAGGGAGCTGCCTGATGCAACTTAATGGATTTTTACTTCTCTGCACCAAACTGCAGGAATCCTCTCACACCCCTATTCATTTACCCAGGTAAGTGAACAACAAAGCTGTAGTGCTCGGCAGTGCTCCTCAGGGGCAGGTAAGCTCACCTGAGCAAATAGAGATGAATAATTAGGGCTCCACTTAGCTTGTTTGAGATGAGTTGGGTAAAAACTTTGCTTTAGTCTTCACCTTCAGTCCTGTAGCAGCAAACTCAGTCCCCATGGATATTTAGTCTTAGTGCTGTTAGGGGCTAATTCAGTCACAAAGGAGCATCATAGCCGGACAGTGCTTGTCTGCTGCCTCTCAAAGTCAAGTGCAGGTGCTGGAAACCTGGCACTGGCTCTGATTTCTGCCATTACTCTGTGCCTGTGTGGATTCTCAGGCAAAAAACTATTAATCTTGCATTTGACAGGCTAAATTATTTCTTCCTGCTTATTATTAAACATTCACTGTAACTGCAAATACATAAAGTATATGTACAGATTCTGCAGGTGTTGAATTTGAAAAAGACCGTCACCATTTCCATTGCAAACAGTTCCCATGTGGCTTGCCTCAGGCTAGATGAAAGTGAGATGTGGCCATTTAACCTTTACTGCCTATACCTGCTATCCTACACTCTGCTTCAGGTACACAGTGTGGAAAAAGAATGTGCTTTTAATCTTGCCAAGTCAATATCTGAGAGGTTTTGACTAACTTCCACAACTTCTGTCCAGCTAAGTGCACTGAACCAAGTTTGGACCTGCCTTCATTTTGTGCATCTTGGTGAAAGAGAATTTTCTCAGACCACAGAGGGCGTAAGATCAGGCCTTTGCCCTATGAAATAAAAAATACATGTTGGTGTGAAAGAGGTTGACTATTCCACTTCAGACTAATAGAAGTCATATTGGCCTCTTACTGACTTATTCTAAAATTTGGAGACAAAAGGCTTATCAGACACCAGAAAATCTCATACTGAAAGAATTAAAGCAGTGATATCCTTTTTTTTTTTAAGAACTAATGATATAGTTCTTATGGATTTCTGAGTATTACCCTAGTATTCATGTCTTAGGGCACATTTTCTGTGGGCAAGGGAAATACATTTGTCCAAACGTATGGGAAATACGTATGTCCTTCTTTGTACTAACTTGGAGGTTACTCAGCCACTCACCTTCCATAAAAGAATACCAGGAAGCTCTTGCAATATCACTCTGTTCTAGAAATGTCAGATGCTATTTTCCATAGATTCAATGACCCTAAATAATATTGTATCTTCTGCCTGGTAAATAATTGATATATGTCTGGTAAAACAAATGGAGCAGGAAGATTTCTGTTGCGTGACTCTTCAGGCTGCTGTATATTTTCTGAGGTTTTAGCAACACTAAACCAATTAAAAAATATATATTCATTACAAGCTCAGGCAAGTCGTACATTCCACACATGAAAGAAAATTAATTATACTCTCAGAATGAAGCAATTCAGAAGGTTAATTTGCCATTGCGAGCCTTATGATTATGAAGACAGTAGACTACAATGATTTTAAGACGAGATTTAATTTTTAACATTTCTCAAGGCTTTGTTTGCATTATACACAAATAAAACAAATGCTAAAAGCATTACCTTGCAACTAGTCAGAGTCATGAAGTGTGTTGTAATCTTAATCTAGAAACAATGATGAAGTTATTCTCTTAGTTTCTTAACATTTTTATTATAAAGTTGAGATAATCAGTTGCCCTTGCAGTTTAAGCAGGCATAAACAAGGGTTAGTGAATATCTCTCTGTAGAAGATCTTGCTATTGTTATATCTACAACCAAAGTGTTAAACACTCTGAGTGTCACAGCCAGAACACCCATAGGGTTTCTCAACCCTTTGGCTTATTTTCTGTCTTGAAGATGCATTGTAGAATTTAAACTCAACACAAGAAATCTCTGACATTGCAATGTCAGCTGTTAGTTAAATCTAGAAGAACAACTTCATTAAAAATTTGCATAGAATTAAATAACAGCATAAGATGAACTTGTTAGCTTAAAATGCAGGACTGGACAGTTTAAATCATATGCTGGTTTATCTGGAACCCAGTTCTGTTGGTCTTAAATCTTGCAGCTCTTTTCTTTCTTTAAGAGACAGATAAACATATATGTTGTTCAGACTGAAGACCAAATTATTATGTGCTGTTCCAGAATTTCCCAAATCATTGTCACTTCCTGTGTTTGTTGGGTGCCAGATGGAACTGAGGGATCCTTGTAAGACCAAAACTCCTTGATTCCCATACTTCTGTGACTTTTGCACAGGACTGTTCTACCTCTGCTCTAGTACTTCAGCATCACAGATATACTTACTGCTTTTCTAAAAGAAAGAATACTGGGATATATATGTGGCAATCTGAAAACTCGAATGATGGCAGCAATGAAAAACCTTTATAGTTTTCATTCTCAATTCAAAACATCATTTAAAACAATTATTAAACTGTGTATAATGCAACTTTCAAGTGAACTTTATGTGTTAATATAAAGTGCTGAATTATAGCATTCTATTCTTTTATCCTATTTTCATCCATCTTCATTCTTTGTTAATCCAAGTCAATGTTATTTCATAGAATCATAGAATTTCCTGAATTGGAAAAGACCCACAAGAATCGTTGAAGTCCCACCCTTCACTGAGAGAGCACATTAAGAACAATTCTTACAAGGAATATATCCTGTACTGAATCAATTTTTCATTTTCATCACTGAAAAGGTGGTAATTGGAGTAAATGCTGTGGTGAGAACTTATAAAATCATCGAGTTTTATAACAGAAGTTAAGTGATCTTAAGATTTTTACTTGCTTATATAAAATGTATGCTTTGTCAGATATTTACATGTTATACTTTACTGCATGAGTTATGTCTAAATTGAGATTAGCTCAGTTGGTTAAAGAACAAGTGATAATAATGCCAAGGTGGTAGATTTGATCCCTGCATGCACAATTCACTGAAGAATCGACTTGCTGATCTTTGTGGGTCCCTTCCAACTCAGAATATTCTGTGTTTCTGCGATTAAATAATCCACACAGACTGAATTCTGTATAAAAACCAGCAGACTTTGCCTTCAGGTGTTTTTATGTGGTGTCAGGTTCTCAGCAAAGCAATAAAAACATATTCATTAGTGATGTTCTGATTATCATCAGTGTCAATATCCACTCTAGATACATGTTCATGCTAATAGTGTCTAAGTACATAAGTAACCATTTAAAAAGGGCAGTAAAAATCATATCTGAAATTTGGACAAATGTTTCAATTAAAGCATTTTCTGCCATTTCATAATCTGTAGACATCCACATACTTGAAAGTGATAAAAATTCCTGATGCCAGTCAATGTGTTATGTGATCTGTTTCTATACTGAGCTAATTTGAGCTTATAGTAAGGGAGTTTTGTTCATTTTTTAAAAACAAGGTATTTTTTTCATTATTTCAGAGTTCCTTCTTAATCCTTCTGAAGGATTACTATGCAGTCTGGTCTGATATTATTAACATTACATAAATTCAAAGAGCAAAGTTTCCATTTCTTTTTTTATTTATTTATTTATTTTTTCAGGCAGATTTTTAAAAAACAAATCTTCAAATACATAAGCCAATAATATCTTTATATCTTTATATCTTTGCCCAACCTGACAAACTGTCCTTTTCCCTGTACAGATATGAAAAGATGTGGTCTTGCTGCTGGTGATATTTGCTCTGTGGGAAAGGAGCTGAAATAATGTTCTAAATGCAAATAGGGTATAGATGTCTTAGGCCTTTTGAAAATAACTCTCTGTATTGATTCACTTCAGGAATAAACCCTATAGGACTGATTGAAATTCAGTAACAGGAACAGAGGAATCACTGCAGATTTTTTGCACAAATGGCTTGAAGGCTCTAATAAATGTCAGCTGTAGATGGCAGGTAGAGGGAATTACCCAGCAGCTATGTATCTTCTCACCCTCAAACCTTTTCAATTCCATCTCCTGAAGACATTCAATTTATTTCAAAAACAGCCTCTTTCTGTTGTAGGCTAAGATTTTTAAAGTGAGAATGAAATAATTTTTTAATGGAGTCATCATCCAAGTGAGGTAAAAAGAGAATGGTAACAGGCATTTTAAAAAAACTTTTGTCAGTGTTAGGGGGTAGATGTTTATAATGCTTAAATGCAGCCAACAGATTACATAATCTGGTTCCTTGAACTTACTTCTAGTAGAGAAAAAGGTTTTCTTATAAAAGGCTTAGTGTGAATCTCATTGTCTAACTCACCCCTTTAGAGAGAGAACACTGCCTCCAGAGTTTTTTGCAGAAATTTTAATTTGGTTTTGTTAATATTTAGTATGAAATCATATTGTTTTAATTTTCTGTAGCTAGCCATTTGCTATCCCATTTGACTTCCACGCTGTAGGCACAGTTAACATCTCTCCACAGAAAGATATTTCACAGTGTGAGTATATACACCCTCAGGACCCAAACATTTCTGCTCAAGGAGTCATGTCTAAAGACTGCTAAAGGCGATTGACCACATAAGATTTAATAGCTATTAATTAAATAAAAGGGTCTGATCCAGATACTTTGCAGCAATTCAAGCAGTCCACTACCGGGTAGGATCCAGAAACCAGCAGGAGACTTATTCTTGGAAGGAGACCACTGCAAGAAAACACATGGTATAATTTCTTTCAGACTGAATTTAAGAAGTTGAGATTTCCTGTTTTTTTCAGTCATGTTTGATCAAGAAGATTTTAATATTTTTCATTATCAAATTCAATTTGGGATCTTACACAAAGGACTCAGTACATTGTCAGTTCATCCCTGATAGTGATGACTGGTGGAAATTATCCTGATGGTTGGTACTGATGTCTTCCTTGGCCCTGCGAGCAACTGAAAGGCATCTTTTTAACCTACTTTAGACAAATATCCGTTTGATACAATGTGTGTGCCCATCACTGACACATTTAAATACCCTAGACATGGCAGATATTAAATTCACTATATTTCATCCAAATTTTGGCATGGTAGATATGAATTTTACAGCCATATCAGCCAGTATTAGAAGCTCCTACAAGTTTAAACTACAAGCCAGGTGAACCAGTCTTTCAGATAGCATTGTTTTCTCCTCACTGTGTCTAGTTTCTGTTGACCTAACTGAGATAGGAAAGAATAGTAGTGCCTACTAATGTCTACATACACTTTAACCTATAAAAAAAAGTCAGTCCAGTAGGTCTGCACAGTTCCCAAACTGATATCATAAAACCCACATCAGATTCAACATCACTCGCAGTTGTAAAGCAAGGAATGAGCACAAGGGTTCAAGCACCTTACTGCAAAGACAGCACTACTAACACACTTTACATTGCCAAATTATAGTTTTATTAGTCACTTACAATGCATGTTTACATCAGAAGAAGTAATAAGATATATTCAATATTCAGGCATGGAAATTAGAGCTTTTCCTCTAAGAGACAGTTGAGTTCCTCAGAGCAAACTGTACACAACAAACAGTTACAAAGCATAACATTCAGGCTGCTTTAGCTTCTGTAACAAATAAAAACTTGATTTAATAAAATCATTTCAGTGGAGGGAAGTGTCATCCCTAAATGGGCAGAAAAATCTGGCAATTTTTCCAGGGTCAATAACAGGACCTGTAAGAAATACAACTGAACAGCAGAAAACAATGAAGCAGATTGAAAGCCAGCTGTTAAAGAATGCAGTCTCTTTTGGATTCCTGGCAAGACAGGCTCCTCTGATTGTGTATCTCCTTACTCTGATGGAATTGCTGAGGACTGCTGAAGATCAAGGAGAAAGAATTAAAAAAACCACCAGTGGAAAAAAATCAGAACACAATTATGCATTTCAGCCAGCATTTGCAGTTCTGTTGTCCCCAGAGAGAATATGGAAACTGTCAAATTTTTCCACACTTATGGGCCCAATGAGAAGCTGATTTAGAATAGAAGACAAACATTCTGCCTGAACTTCGTAGCAATGTTGAGATACAGAAAAAACTGATATTTTCTAATTTTCTGACTACGGAAACAATTGTTTGATCAGCAAAAGACAATAAAGTAAATAAAAATTAAATTCTATTGATAATGAAAGTACGACAGCAGTGAAGATCCAAACCTGGTGTTGATACTCAGGGCAGATTTTAAAGTCATGAGGAAATCAGTGGATTTCTCTGGGACGAGAAGGAAGAACTAAGGCAATGGAAATTCAGAATTCAAAACCGATTAAAAATGGTGTCTAAAACTGCAAGAAAAGTCACCTTAGAGTTTAGTTGTAGATTAAATCTCAGAATTTGCTTCTAGGATGAGAGCAATCCAATGCTTCCTAAGTGAAGCCCGCCCTCACAGACTGTTTTAAATTAAAGAGCAGAGTCAAATGTTTCCAATTTAGGAAACTAAAACAAGGATGATGGAATTCTTAAGTTATTAATTTTGTCTTTAAGGAAGAGTTATATTGTATCAGGAAGGCAGTATTTGCAATAAAACACTGCACTGAATTGTTTAAAAGCCTGCCTATACAGTTCCTCTACTTCCTGGTAGGAATATTCTTTTCATGATTTTCATGATCCCAGTGTCCCTGGTAAATTCAAAATCTCCAATCACAAAATAATGCAGTGCTTATGCCTTTTTGATAGGGTACATGTCCCATTTTGAAACTGGAAAGATATCTTTGGACAAAAGCCTCAAAACAGCATTGTTTCACCCCTGAACAGACATCAATCTTGAAGCAGCAGTGTTACTGCTCACAGCTACCTCACAGATGGTCAGCCCCAGAGAAGAGAAGCTGTCTCTTGGTAAACGGAGGGTAGCTGCAGGACTGAGAAGAGCCCTGGTGGGATTTATCATCAATAACGAACTGGTTGGGTGCTGCCAGATCATGACTTTGAGAAGCAGTAAAAAGGAGCATTGCAAGAGCAAGCTGTGAATATCCCATTCTGTTCCTATTAGTTGAAATAGGAGAACTTTCCTTTTTGCTGTCAAGCTTACCTGGTAGCCTAGGGCATTCAAAAGATATTCTAACTACTAGGAATTGCATTAGAGGAACAAGGAATGGCTAAAGAGCAGAAGCACTAGCAATTTCTAGTCACTGTTCTGCTTGTGCAGCAATTGCAGAACATTCTGTGGTGTGACAACATAAGTAGGAGGTGATCCAAGAGCAGCATAAAAGCAGAATACCTGACAGACCTTATAGAAGGTACAGTGGCATTCTGGCTAACTACTTTTCATCTTTGATAGAGTACCGAGGTGTCATCATTAAAAGGGAAAAGTGACTTTATTCTTGCATACAATATGTTTTAATGTGTGTTTCTATTGCTTTTTGAGAGAGAAAGGCTTGTAAATGGAAGAAATATTCAAGGGGAGTAAAGAAGGCTCTAAAGGATGAAGCCACTACCCATCTAATGCAGCAAGTTGTTGATTAATAACAGCTGATCAGAAGATTATGGCTGTCAGAGGCTGTCCACAAACTGTGAGCTGAAGACTGCAAGAAAAATTTAAGAAGAAAAATTAGAGCATCAAGTAAAGACTTTGAAAGAGAGGACAGTAGCCCTCTATACTGTCTTTACTAACGGAGTACCTGCATGTTTCGCAATTGTTTTTTTAAAGGATCATTCTTATCATCAGAACCTTGCACACCATCCACTGATGAAGATAAAACATGGGATATTTGATCTTCTCTGGCAGTCCCCTGTCTGGGAAGATTCTCCTCCCCATCCATTTTTTGTGAACAGTAATTTTGCTTAAGATTCAACACACACATACCAAAGCTTTATTAAAATGTCACTGTCTGAGCACAGCATCAAAAAGCTGCAAAATATAAGGCTGACAAAAGAAAAAGATCCATATATGAGCCAGTGACAGTAATTGTCAGGTTTAACAAGGATGAAGGGTTATATATTATATTTTTCATGTCTATTTTGCAAAGAAAGTAATAATCTGTGGGGGTTTTGTTGTATAATTCTGAAGAAATAGCCTTCTTTTTATAACTCAGTGATCATGACATTTATTTATTTTTTCTAAGTTCTTAAGAGAGTTCTCAGAAGCATTTTTTTTTGTTTCCCTGACAATATAAATTAGATGCCTCTCATGTATAGTGCTCTATGATTTTAATAAGGATGATTTGTTCTTGTATAACTTCATTTTCCCATTACAGATTTTGTCACAAGTGTGATGTTTCCGTATTTGGATACAGGCTCTATTTTAGGAAAGACAACAGTAAACATGCAAGCTTTTGCTTTCTGATATTCTTGTATTTGTTTTCTCCCAGAGTTACCATATTTCTGAGGTTTACTCCCATCACAGTAAAGTAGACTAAATGCAGTAATATTCTGAAAAATCTTTTATGTGGGGAGAGGCTTGCTTATGATGTATCAAATATTAAAACAATGAAGCTAAACTTTGCTAAACAAAGATTGTGCCATTGTATTTCAATGAGAAAAACAAAACAAACAAACACCCTTGTTAATTGGACTAATGTCAAGTGTAAAACTGCTTCAAGACAAGGAACTTCTGTTGTAGAAGTTGTAGTTTTTCTTTATTTTAAAGGTAGTAGTAGGTTTTCCTACTCTTGCTGACATTCAACAGCAACAAACACCATGAGTAGATTCACTGATCTTCCCTGTATTGTTTATCTTGACTGTTCCAGTGCTCTCTATATGTTCACAAGAACAAGAACACAAGTTGGTGCCACAGAGAAGTTGATACCAGGTTTTCATCCCTGCTTGTTCCCCTGGCAATTTGCAGCAGCAGGCAGAGGGTCAACTGTTTTTCCAAGGTTTCAATTTTTAGGTGTCTGCCTTGTGGTGGTAAATTGATGACACAGGCACAAATGTTTTTGAAGACATGAAAGGTTCGTGATTCTAAGGATTTCCTCTGTCTCTTTTTTCCATTTCTTAGGAACTACTTGCCATTTGAGAAGCAGAAACTTCTGTGAGCAGCTCAGTTGCAGCACCTGAAAAATGAGGCATATGCAGCACCAGGTGGGCTGGACAGAATCTTAGTTAGCTGTTTCATCTGTTGGTGATTTATTTACTCTATCTGCTATTCCTTACTCTTTACTGTCTACATCTTCAGATTTTTACTAACCTCAATGAAATTCTTTTCTAAAACAGGTCAAAGCATATGTTACAAATCTAAAGGAATCCATTCTTCCTGTATCAGTTATATTTACAAATATCTAAAGGAATCCATTCTTCCTGTATCAGTTATATTTACAAATATCTGATACGTGCATTTCTGTTACATGACTTTAAGATGGGGCAACACAGCCTAGTGCTGAAATGAGTTTAATGAATCCCAGCAATAGCAACTTAACTTTCCTTTGGAAATTGAAATACATCCATTCTCAATTTTTTTCTCCTACAAATTTTGAACATTTGCTGTCAGAGCACACATCTATAAGTCAAAAAACTGGTTAAAGGCCAACCCTTTATACTGCCTCTGAATTTGACAAGTCTAGTATTTATTAAAATCTTGACATCCTTGAACAATGAAAAAAAAAAAAGAATGTGTGGTTGACTGGTAAAGCATGAAACGTCGAATATATAAACCTCTGAATTTGCAGATATTTACATCATGATTTCAATACAAATAGATTCAACCAGGAAGTAAATTGTACCAAGGGAACTGGAAAAGAAATAAGAATTTCTTAACATCATTCTAGTTGTTTTGTGGTCTTGACATGGAATTTCAGGAATAATTTACTTCTGACACTGGAAAAGAACTTTACTGGAATAAAGATATCTCATCCTATTTTTTCTTTAACTGTTTTTCTGCTTTGTACGTAATCTAAAACCAGTCTGAACATATAGAAGCAACTTTCCCTGAAAGAATTTCAGGCAGGCTCTAAATTAACTACAAAAACATAATGATAACATAAAATTAACTCATTTTTAGGAATATCTTTCAAATGGTATCTGGCATTTTGTTTCTTAGATGCATGTTTTTAAAGTTTGTGAACCTATTAAATAGAAGTACAGAATTTAGTATCTTTTTATACTTAAAACCTGCAAAATAATGCCATATTATATTGATTTCTTTATTCACTTTACACAACATCTTCTTCGAGCCTCAAACCCAAAATATAAGGGTATTATATTAGAGGATTAATTTACCTTGTTACAACCAGTATTGTATATTTAAGTCAGTAAATTTTTGTTTCTATTTATTTCACTGAGTTATATCATCATTAAATTGATATAATGTAGCAGTGGATATGGCTCAGAGTTTATTGTGACTTTATGCTAGATACAAATAAGAAAATCAAAACATTTATATTCAGAAGAAAACAGCTTAACTGATAAAATGAAACTCAGCAACTTTACTTTTGTAAGAAAGCATTTGTTCCTTTCAAAAATGCCAAAAAGTAAATTACACTTAATTAATCAAACTTTGAGTGATTTCCAATTAGTTTCCTACAATTCTTCTATGACAGCTCTTTCCATTATTACAGAGTGTGAAAACAATAAGCAAAAGAGAATGACAATACATATTAACCAAGAGAAATTCAAGCATAATAACTTCATAAAACACTCTCTTTTTCATGCTCTAGTAGTGTACTTATAAGTAAAAAAAAAAAAGTTTGTGAAGTCCAAAATTAGGTTTGCGTACACAATCCAAGTAACATCATCAGTGCACGGAGGTCCCAGGTAGTGACACAGAGCACTCCTTTGCATCTCTGACTTACTATAGGATGGGAAGATAACACACTTTTCATTTTAATGAAAATCTTAATTTCAATGCGTTCTAATTTCCCTAAGCAAAAATAACTCCAGAGTGAAATTCTGTTATTGGTCTTCTTCATCCTTGTCTTGCTGTTAAAGCAAGTGGAATCATATAAATTGACCCTCAATGTTTTCCTTTCTATCTAAACCAAGATATGTAATCTGAGAAAACAAAACAAGACAGGAAATAAAAATAAATAAATCTCTCATAAGTCAGTACTTCCACAAACCATAGCTAAGCTGAAAAAGATAAAGAGATGTTTAATATCAGGCCCATTCTTCCTACTGTATAAATTGAATTTGTAGTTATTCTTTGTAGAATGTCAGCTCTGCCAATGTAGGAGAAATATTTCCAGAAAGGAGAACTATAAATTCTTTCTCTGTGTCAAATGTTATTGGTGTCTCCCACACAAGCAGATCACTGATGCACTCATTTTCAATTGCATTTCCCTGACTATGAGATTTCTCTGTAGATATTTTCACAAGTGCTTCAGCAAATGATGAGGAGAAATCAGTTTATTTATTTAAAATAGCATTGTTCCCTATTATAATCTCATGCATTTATTTCTTATTTTTCTAAAAGTTAAGCCAAAGTAATTCTCTGTGGTTCTGACCTGGTTTTCATTGCTTTTATTCTTAAAAATAAACAACTTTAAAATAATATTATCTTGCATATGGCCTATTTGCACAGTATTTCTGATTCTCAGTGCTGAATCCTTGCAGTCTTAACCTTCAGCTGTTTTTAACAGTAGCATCCTCTGCACTATAGTTCTGGCTCCTGTGTTGGAACAGTCAATTACTATATGGACTTTACATGTGCTTGCAACCATCTCAACTAAAAGTAGCATCTGAAAATTTGTTGGTTTTTTTTTTGTTTTGTTTTGTTTTTTGTTTGTTTGTTTTGTTCTGTTTTGGTTTTTTTACTTTGTTTCTTTTACAGGGAATATTTTATATCACACCCTTATGTACTGGCAACTTTCAAATCTCTGTGTCATTGACAGCTGCTGCTTCTAGGGAGGAGGCTGCTGAAAAAAGTGCATTGTAAGACATGCACAACTTCTTTACTAAGTACAGCTGCTTGCTGAACAGTGTCTTTCCAGAGAGCTGAATAGAAAAAGATGGAAAATTAGTTGGGGGAATGGACAAAAGAAGGCATGTGGTGGGAATTGATGGTTATCAGAGAAAATACTTCACAGAAGGTGGAGAGTTGGTAACATTTCTAGTAAGTTTCTCAGATGGCTAGTAACACAATAATAGTAATCTGCTGCTTTTACCTGTATTTTCTATCATCTCTCTACTCAAGGATAAACATCAAAACCACAGCAATTGTAGTGGTCTAAAACTTTCAGCACTGGAATTTTCCAAAATTTTCTTCTCAGCTTAGGATGGAACAACTTAGGTAGTTCTCCCCAAAGAACAAAAATGCATTACAGTCACACTGTGAACAGGCAGACAGAGAGACAAGAGTAACAGCATATCCCTCTTAAAAGCCAAGCCATTTCATATGGGAAATAGAGCAGGTATGGTAGGAGGCAAGAATATGAACAAGTTGAACCTACAAAAAAATCTGATATCTTAAGTGGAAAAAAACCCATAAACTATTAAGCTTTGACCATTGTAAAATACACATTCAAGAAAAACACCATTCAGTCTCCAAGATAAAAATCATAAAATTCATAGTGACTGCATTTTACTATAAAAATTTTTTGCACTCCAGTACAGTAATCGTTGCAAGACTGAGGTAGTTCTGTATGGTTTTTTTTACTGCCTGCAAAGGCTAAGAACATATCTAAAAATCATAGGTTCAAACCGGTAATAAGAATTATGATCAGTCTTGGGGAGAACTCTTGTACAGAACCAGGATTTCTCCAAATTTGGGTGAGCCACTCTTCACACTTCTGCAGTGGAGATTTTAAGTCAAACTGTAATCAGAAAGCAGTGAGATCAATCCTTCCAATGGTTGTAAGCTGGGAGGAAAAGTGTATGTCTCTTTTCTCAAGTAAAAAGTGATAGATAAAAGGAAATGGTGTGAACTGGCTGCAGGGAAGCTTAGTCTGGATATTAGGAAAAATTTCAACACTGAAACAGTCTGAACTGAACAGAGCATTGGAGCAAGCTGCCCAGAGAAGTGATTGAGTCACCATACCTGGAGGTATTTAAAAGATGTGTAGATATGGCACTTGAGGGCATGATCTAGTGATATTTTTAGCAGTGGTAGGTTTATGCTTCAACTTGATGTTTAAGGTCTTTTCCAACCTAAATGATTTTCTAGTTCTACTCTGCTGCTGGCGCATTCATATGGGTGGGTTGGGAACTCCTCAGGCAGAAGACAGAAGAGAGTGATCTGAAGTTTCACCTTGCAGCTTCAAATCTGACACTAAAGTATTCTTTCATCCAACAGGCAAAATCACAGAAACATATTGGAGGTGAAGTCAAGAAGTAGTAAGGGTCTATATTTCATTTTTAGCACAAAATGAGGGTAACTTGTACAATACAGGACATAAAAGTGCCATCTCTGAGAATCTATGAATAACAGTTGCCTTCCTTCAGATCTACCTCTTTCTGGTAGTATTCTCCATGAAAATCCTTATCTTGAGTCAACCTAATGGGCTATCCTTCTGTTTCATATTCAGCAATGAGCTTGCCAGGGATGTTTAAGCTGCATCTCAGTGCTCACAACATTTGACTACTGTCAAAGACCTTCAAAATTAACAAAAACTTTCTTCTTTCTCCAGGAGCTCAGGCAGTTGAGGTTTTCACAGTTCAGCTTCTTGGGGCTCCTAGAGTCCCAAAAGATGGTACTTGCCTGCAGTCATCTTAAACAGGATTACAAGTTGATGTTACCATGAGACCTGTTTATTCTGATATTCTTTCTCCCCTCTCCCTATCACCAGCTCCAGCAAGTTGGGAAATCCCTTTCATAAACTACCTTTATTATGTGAAACTGTTAAAAAGTTATTTTTTAAGCCATTGGTTCACGTCTACTAACGAGAGTGTAAATTGTTTTAAAAATATAATCCCAAGAACTCCTTTTGTATGTAGTGTTTTTAGCAAACATATTGCAACACAAGGTTTTAGTCCTATACTCTGAAAACAATTGACCTTTATGCAAGTGTCTGTTGGAGAGTAAATCATTTTGGGAAAGCACAATTTTGCAGCCCTCCCAGCTGCCACTGGTCAAGAATGTGCTGAGGAATGGTTTTTCAATTAAAAAACCTGACAGCTTCAGAAACTATTTCATTCTCTGAGATCTATAGCCACAAAACTGGATATAGAGTATGCATGTGCTATGACAAATAGCTGGGGATGCTGGTGCTGTTTAGCCTAGAGGAAAGGAGATTCAGGGGTGACCTTATCACTCTCTACAACCACCTGAAAGAAGGTTGTAGCCAGGGGTCTGGCCTCTTCTCCCAGGCAACTAGTGGCAGGACAAGAGGAAATGGCCTCAAGTTGTGCCAGGGGAGGTTTAATATATTGAAATACTTCTTCACCAAAAGGGTTATTGGAAACATTGGAACAGGTTACTCTGAAAATTATTGACTCACCATCCCTGGAGGTGTTTAAGGAAAGACTGAAGGTGACAGTGCCATGGTCTAATTGACATGGTGTTCAGTCATAGTTTGCATTTAATTATCCCATAGTTTGCATTTATTTATTAATTTTTTCCAACCTAATTAGTTCTGTGAAACAGATCAAATATAATTCCTCAGAAAAATTTAAGAAGCATAAAATACTACTAAGCTTCTGATTCCTTCGGAATTTCTAGAAGCCATAATAGAAACAGTAGTGAGCGTAAAAGTGACACTTGCAAGCAACATTGCTCTGAGGAGTTCCTGTAGCTGGTGCTCCAAAGCCAGTAGTCATATATGGTTTTTAGGGATGAACATACAAGATTTAGCTACGTTTACATTTTTGCATTTTGAATCCACTTGAATAGCACAATAGACTTGATAATGTAAAGCAGATCTGAATACTCAAGATTCAGTGCAGATTGGACCTAATTATGAAAGTGGTTCAGAATCCCTACAAGCTGGCCATTAGAGTCCTAGGAATATGAAGTCCTAGACATCACCCTCCATGCATGTTTAGTAGGGATGGTTTACCATTCAGCTAAAAATCCTGTTAAGTTCTCCATCTGACTCAGGAGGCAGACCCTGTGCCACCACAAAATTCCATTGCACTTTAATCACATCAAGCAAAACAAAAAAAAAATCCAAAAAAATCAGAATATTTATCAATGATATTTCAAGAGGAAAATTGTTAGGAAACCTAAAATTCTGGAAAATCTCCGTGAAAATCAGACCATTAAGCATGAAAAGTATATTTTAAATAATTTCAATCAGATCTAGGACTACCATGGAGGGGATTTAGTACTCAAATACTTGGCCACTGTATGGTGAGAAACAAAGCATCCAGAGGGTCTTTTCACAGGTCTGGAGTCTAAAATGTCCCTCTCCAAAAATGAAAACTCTGGGTAGGAATGGAACTATTGGATATTTTTGACACACCAACAAAGCTGTAGATGAGGCAAAGGAGAAAGAAGATGGGGGAAAAAAAGTAAGATAATAGATTCGGAACAGTATGCGAGTCTGTGCTTAGTAGATAATAATGTCAGAAACACTTTAAAAAAATCTTCAAAAAGTGAAGCTATTTTTGTTCTGTCCCTCTTTTAAAAAGCACCTAATTCTTTCAATTAATTGGTTTGAATGACAGTTGTAAACTAATGAGCTACAGATGTCCAACTCTATAAGCTGCAGTCAGGAAAACATGGTTTATTTATCACTTCTTTACAAGAGAGAAGAAAACCCAAAAACTTTTTATCTCTTCTTTTTATTTGTGTTTAATTCCTTTAACTTTGCAAAAATCTTTAGCTCCATCTTCAGAGCAGTAAAGTGTCTGCACCTTCAAAGCAGAGGCATCAGAATCTGTTAAACACATCACAGTGCACTGGAAAGTAACACTGCATGAATGCTTTGAAATAAGATTGAAAATAAGAGGGAATTTAAACCAAGTGTGAAGCAGAAAACTCTAAAATACAACACCTCCCATGGATTGTTCCTGATTACGGAAGTTGCTTGTGCTAAGTTGATTTGAGGAGCTCTGGTATGGCCTAAACATATATTTTGGTAAATACTTGCCTGAACAAGGGTATGTTTTATTAACATGCACCTAAAAGATCACTGGAAAAGTCTTGGCTGAATTAGGGGGAAGGAGTAGAGAGTGCAGTAAAAAATGCTGATGTGTTTAACCCAGCAAATTATTGGGCATTGTGCTGAGGGACTTAAACCTGCTGCTGAAAATTGACACACTCAGCTATTGATAGCAGAGGTTGAATACTTAATATATTACCATGTTTGAAAATAGGAAAGTCATCATCTGACAGAGATAATGGGCCTGTTGTCAGCTGCACGACACCTGTATTTTAGAGTAGTAAGGCTAAGGATGTCAGAGGACAACAGAATAAACTAATTCTCAACTGAGATTATGATTGCTTTAAATGTCAGTACTTTAAAGGCATTTCATCACTTGGAAGTGCCAGGTATGCTTTTTATGCTTTTCCCCCTTGCCCCTCCATTCCACCAGTGCATTTTCTGTCTGAGACAAGGTAGGGCTATGACCTGTGCTGTTAAGAACTTTGCATCTCCTTGAACTGCCAGTAAACGGGAGCAAGTTTATTTGGTTTATTACTGTTTGAATTACTCAGATTGCAATGTTTTCAGCACCCCCTTCATGCAAATTACTCTTGCAGCTCAGTAACCTGTTTGGGATTTAGTTTTACTGTAACCACACGGGTGTTGAAGAACAGACGTAAATCCCTACAGGCTTGATGTCAACCTATGCATTCAGCTGAATATGCTTCAAGTCCAACTTTAATAAAACAGACTTCCTCTTCTCAAATTCAGCAAAGCATTGCATACTGTAATTAAAAAGCCACTGATATTAAAAACGTTAATGTTTGCATTGTTCTTTTTTCTTTTTTTTTAAGACTAATTAAAGCAAATTTAAGTTTTAATAATGGCTAGGAGAATAGTACCTAAGACAATTCAAATTAAGCTAGACACATTATGTTCAAGAGAAGTGTCCCAAAGAAACCCTAACTAATTGCCAATTGTCCTCCTTTCTGCAGAATGTAATCCTTCCAGACTTAGGGAGATACTTGTTGCCCTGGAATTCGCTTGTTATCTCTTCATGTTTTCCCCAAAGTCAGGCTGTGAAAAGAATAACTTTAGCACTTGCCCTTGCTCCCATTGATTCTGAGTTGTGCAAAGAATAGTTGGACTAGTTCAGTCAAACATTAAAAGCTGTTAAAACCATAACAAGTTTCTGAGTTACCTAATAAAATCTGCTCCTGACATGCCTGTTGCTACTGATCTTTTTCTTCATGGGTCACAAACAGCATGTTCAGCTTAGCTGGTACTTTCTTCTTTACCTGTCAAAGGTAGGTCTGCCTAACAATGGAAGGACAGATAAAGTAACTCAATCTCTCTATTACCAAATAAATAGTTAAAAGAGAAAGTGGAGAAGGAACATGTATGATGTGTCAAAACAGCAGCACCTCTGATATCTCAAATTTATCTCTCTGTAGATGCTGGATTGAGCCAGATACTGTAGGGACAGAAGTAACTCCTTGCTAAAGGTAAGCAGTACCCCAATAATGAAAAAAAGCAGCAAATACATCTGTGGGAGTTCTCCACTAGTTAGCAAAAAGATGTTTCCTGAAAACATTCGAAGAAATCTTCTCTGCTAGTTATTCAGAAAACTGAAGGGTCTTAAGCAGAAGCTTGAAGGTCATTTTTCACAGCCTCAAGGGACAAAGTTTGAATGGGAAATACAGCTGCACTCACAGTCTTACACTAACACGATGAAAAAGCACAATCTCTTAGGAAAAGACAAATTCATATGACAGAAGACCTGACAATACCAGGAAGTTGAAAAATAGCCTTCAGACAATTTCTTGCCCTGAAGCTGAAGCAAAACCACAGATTGTCCTGGCCAGCAGAGAGAGCATTCCCCAGAAGCTACCCATTCTCATCTCCAGCTAAGACCCTCCACACTGTACTCTAATTTGAGGTGTGGCTCTTCAAACATGCTTAGAAACCTGAAATTAAACAACTTTTCCCATATGTTAAATGAAGGAAAAAAAAAAAGTGATCGAAACAAGGGTCAGCTAGGCAAATTATTTACACTCTGTGTACATAGGTGAGATACTCTTAACTAGACTTTGTAGTTGGATTTGTTTCTTAGTCTTGTGTAGTGCTTTTTCTTAGAAATTGGCAGTCATTGTTTCTACTTTGTGTATATTTTTAAGAATATTCTTTCTAGAAAAAAATTGAACTAGAACTGCCAATATGATTGTCTTAGCATATTGATGTAAAGCAAATGGGACACAGAATTCAGAACTTGCAGCTTGATGGCTGATGAGCATTAATAGATAAACCTATGGATGTATTAATTCTACTGGGATCTAGTCTATGTCCAGTGCATTACAACTGTCTGCTCATACTTTTCCAAGAGCTATTAGAATTTCATGTCAGAAATATCACATGGATGGCTGAAATAAGACAGTTATATTATATCGCAGTATATAATAATTTTAACATTTTGCTGACTAGTGGATTTTGGTTGGGAGAAACATTCAGTAAATATTCTCGAGACATGAGCATGTAAATAATGGGGTTCAAATTGCTAAAGAAAATGCTTGTCTAGGACAAACACTGCTAAATACAGAATGCCAGGAGTTGGACTCAGTGACCCTTCCAGCTCAGGATACATCATGATTCTATGATTCCATGACTGCAAGTTCAGGCACAATCAGGATAATTGAACCACTCTTTATTTTTTCCTGCTAGATAACAAATTAAAATAAGGAGCTGGAACTTCATGGTACAACTTTTCCATATCCTGTGCAATGAGCCAGTCTTGTGAGCTCTCTTCTATAGAGATGTTTTCATATGGCTTAAAATCTTCACCATTGCAATAGCCTGCCTTCTCTAGCATTCAGATGCATGGCACACAAGTAAAGCCACAAAAAAGGAAAAGCAATGACTTGCTGTCATGCTGAATTTCACCACATGTGGGGTCCTGCAAAGCTGAAGTCTCTTTCAGCACAGACACTGTGAATTTGAAAATTAGCTCCAAAACTTCTAGTTCCACTATCCCAGACTATATTGATGATGCAGCTTGGTACAACAGTTTGATAAGATAGTTTTGAAGAGTAGAAAATGTTTGTTACTGTTAAAAAATATCAAAATACAAATATTTGTATCCTTCACAACCTTGATACTCCAGGATAAAAGCAAAATAAAACATAACCCTTCAGTGGATTATTTCTGGTTTGTACCACCACAAGTTCATTTTTACTTGCATATCACACAGTATTTGCTCTCTGTCTGATGTGATGTAAATCACTATCCTCATCCATGGAAAAGAGGAAACAGAAATCAAGGGATGTGAATCAACCTCAGAAAATTCATGTTGGCAAACATTCTAATAAACAGGAATGGAATATTGGGTTAGTAGAAGACAGGTTTCCTATTTAGCAAGGTATGTTGCCTTTCATTAAAATCCTTTTAGAAAGTATGTCCTAGTTCACTTGTTCAAGGTCACCATGAAAATGTTCTGTGTTTAAATAATGCATCTACCTCATAATATAGTGTCCGTGCTATGCACAAAAGGGTGACATTATTGACTGTCAACATGTGAGAATAACTGATTCTACACACACAGCTCTAGTGTCCATTTCCCTGAGTGGAGCTGTAAGCATTCTATGGATTAAATGGTAAAAATTAATAGAAGCTATTATTATCTATGCTGCTCTTCTACATATCATAAATGTGTATGTATAGAAGAATTTTCTCCCTTTTTTCCCTCTGGTAAGGACATGAAAATAAGTGTTTTTACTAAGGTTCTCAGAACCAGTTTGTTCTACTAAGAAGCAGAATTTGCAGCATGTGCATAAACGCTCTTTACCTTGCTGAATTGGTCTTCAGAGATTTCACAAACCTCAGCTTACTTGCAAGTGTGGAATCACTTTTATTGTTTCCCCTTGTTCTTACATTGTACCATGCATCATTCCATTAGTCCATAGCTTAGTGCTCATTGACTATCGTCATTCTTTTTGTGCCTAATAATGTTTACTAAGGTTTTAACAGCATTCCTGAACAAAATGACTGTAGCTATCAGATGAAAAACACGGCCATTTCAGTGCAAAACAATTAGCTTACATATCCTTGAAATGCTGCTTGTGTTATAAAGTGCAAGTTAAGAAGGAAGAAACCATGCATGTTAATTGGAAATAAACAACAAATACATTACTGGCATGTATTCAAATGCAGCAAAATGTAGCACTTAAGCACTGCAATTAATAGGTTCACTTCATGGGGAATATTTGAGTGCTTTGTAGTCTTGCTTTAGAGGTCTGCAAAAGTGATTCTGATCATCACATGTAACTCAGGATATGCTTGTGGTACCCAAGAGACTGGCAGAATACATATATGCACCTTTTTTCCTCATCGTATCCAAGCTTCCTAGAACATCACTGTTCTCTGCATCCATGCAGGCAGCCTTCCAAGGAAGCCAGAATGTGTGGCTGGGTAAACCTGACATCACCGGGAGTTGCCCAGTACCAAGCTTTCTTTGAAGTCTAGTAGAAAACCTTTTCAGAAAAGTCAAAGCTCTTTTCTACAGAAATACAAAACAAATCCAGGAGGCAAAAAGTCATTTATGTGGCCAGAAATTGTTGCTTGTGAACCCAGAGGAGGCTGGAAGCGTGACAAACTGCTGCCACCTGCTGCTGGTTCATTTTCAGCCACCGAAGCTCCAGCAAACCAATTCTCAGCAGCCAGCAGAAATTGCAGATCATCTCTTTCTTTAGGGGAAAAGGGAAAAAACAACCTGCTATATTTATCCCAAGAGTAGGAAAGCACTGATTAGACTGAGGGCACCAGTGCCAATGCTGTGGTTGCTAACATTCAGTACCTTGGCTTTTCTACCCTGCAATTGCCACTCTGTCAGTAACTTAAATGTGTGACCTTGAGAAGGCAAATAAAGCCTTTTAACACTATTTTCCAAACAGTAAAAGGGAAATAAAACACCCGAGGTTCTTTCAAGAGTTTCTAAAAGTGATTAATATATTCATGGGGCTGTTTAGGAGTGTGCTTTTTATTAATATCTTTACATCTTAATTATTTCAGAAAGCTATTTTAATAAAGCTCCCATTGTAATAAAATTTTCAAGCTTTATTAATAAGCATAATTAATATTGAACTGTAAGGCAGTTAGTCTGCTCAAGTTGTATATATAATAGGGGAAAAAGTGAACAGCCTGGATTAACAGGGCAAGGTTAGATAATGTAATGTTTTTGAAAAGGTTTACATCCACGCATTGTATGTGGCCCTGTGCAGTTGCCAGTGAGGTCATGAAAAAATGACAAGGTATATCTGGAGACCTGCTTTTTAAATATATGTCATCAATCACTGGATTTAAAATCAAACTCAGAGCTCAAGTTGCCGTGCTCCATGTTTACTAATAGGTACCAATTCAGGAAGCCTCACAGTCTACCAAAGGCAGTAATATGAGCATAATGTATGCTAGCCAGCTAGCTAAGAGCTCTGACTATTTTTGCTACCTGTGAGTATCACACTTTTGAAGGAAATCCTAGACTGCTGGTGACACTGTAACACAAGTCCTGATATCCCTGCCAAGTGTAGAAGAGTGAGCCACAGAACTGGAACTACCACCAGGTGATTTTCTGTGATCAAGACGAGTGTCTCTACGAGGAAGACTTTGATGGCCCTGGGTGAAGATGAAGGGAACTGGTTCCCAAGCTGGCAGCTCTCTCAGAGACAGTAGCAAAATCCTGAGGCTCTCAGTATTGGGGATGGCTTGGAGCCTGATCATAGAATCATTAAGATTGAAATATACTTTCTAACATCACAGAATCAAACTATTAACCCAGCACCACTATATTCACCATTAAATCATATCCCCAAGTGTCACATCCACATGTATTTCGAACATTTCTAGGAATGGTGACTCTACCACTTCCCTGAGCAGCCTGTTCCATTTCCTGACCACCATTTCAGTGAAGAAACTTTTCCTAATACCTAATCTAAACCTGCCATGGTGCAACATAAGGCCATTTGCCTCTTGTATTGAGAGGCCCAGACCTGAATACCTTTGTGTTGGGTCTAGATAGGATGAAGTTAATTTTCCCCACAGAAGCCCTCCCAGTGCTGTGCTTGGCACTGCTATCTATAAAGGTGTTGATGACTCACCAGTGTTTCAGTACTGCTGAGCAGGGCTGGCACAGCATTGGTGATGTCTCCCAAACATTCTGCCCCTCCATCCCTGGGGGTGGGCAAGATCCAGGGAGGGGACACCACTAGGCCAGCTGACCCAAACTGACCAAAGGGACATTCTATACCGTGTGACATCTGCTCAGATAGAAAAGTTAAGAAAAGGGAGGAGAAAGCGGGAGCATTAGTCCTTTATGTCCGTTTTGTGGAGCAATGACTGTGTGCCCTGAATCTCTGCTTCCCAGGAAGTGGCAAAACATCACTTGCTGATGGGAATTAGAGAATAAAATCTGTAGTTCCTTCCTTAGCTTGCGTGCATGCAACTTGTAATTTTTTAGGCAGCTTTAGGAAACTGCCTTATATGAACCTATGAGATTTTTACCATCCCATTTTGTTCTCCTGTCTCACTGAGGAGGGGGAGTGTTAGAGCAGCTTGGTGGGCACCTGGTGTCCAGCCAAGATCAACTCATCACAACAGTATTTGAGGTGTGGTTTCAAATGTGTTGAGTAGAGTCGGTTAAGGACAGTTGAGGACAGTCGCTGCCCTAGTCCCTCTGGCCACACTATTTCTGATACACACCAGGATGCCATTGGCCTGCTTGTTCACCTGAGCACACACTGGCTCATGTTCAGCTGGATATCAACAGCACCCACAGATCCTTTTCTGCCTGGCACCTTTACATGTACTCTTCCCAAAGCCTGGAGCAATACAAGGGGTTGTTATGACTGGAGGGCAGGACCTAACATTGACTTTGTTGAACCTCACACCAGTGGCCTCAGCCCATCAACTCAGCCTGTCCAGGCTCCTCCGCAGAGCCTTCCTACCCTACAGCAGATCAACACTTCCTTCCAGCTTGGTATTTTCTGCAAGCTTACTGAAGGTACACTTGATCCCCTTGTCCATATCATAGATAGAGATACTAAACAGGACTGGAGAATCTCACTTGTGACCTGCCAACACCCGGATTTAATTCCATTCATGATCATTTTCTGGACCTCTCCCTCCAGACAAATACTCCCCAGTATTTGCCCAGGGAACAATGCACCCCTCCAAGCCATGAGCAGCTTGAAAACTTATGCTTTTATTTAGTTTTGTTTCTGAAGGCTGTGAATGCTCACTACAAGGCAAGTATTCTTCTGATCTGAAAAAGACAAAAATAAACATAAATATAGTAACTTTATCTCAACATTGTCCATGCATTTTTAATCGTTTTTTCAAACACAAATATTTCTAATCTCAGGACCATTGGAAGATGCTCATATATATATATATATATATGTCTGTTATACATAAAACAAGCTGCAGATACAAGACATTCTGTGACTCATTATGTGTGTGATTTCTGTATTGGTTTAGGCAAATGAAAAAATTTGGACCATGCAAAGTGAGGACACAGTGGCACTGAAGAAAGGACCCTGGGGATAAACTCTCCACTGGCAATGTGCAATGCACAGCTACTTCAGTGTGCTGAGCTTCTTATTTCCCATTTCTATATCAAAAAACACGGTCTGTGCCTCCGTTGCTCCTTTCATTATTTCAATTCTCAGATACTCAGACACAAAATTGTATTTGAATGGTGATATTGCTCCCATGTGTTTTTTGTTTCACCATAATCAAAAGGAATACATGGAGGTTGCTGTCTGTGATAAGATTATCTTGGAGCCTCTTGGCTTTTCAGATCAAAATTAACTCCAGGAAGTCCCAGGGACATTAATGGCGTACATCAAATTGTGACACTGTTCAAGGATGAGTTATAAATTTCTCAGCATGAAAAATTCTGCTGTAAATTACTTCTTCTTACTTCCTTAAAAAAATGTAAGTTTATTTTGAGAAAAAAAAAATGCTTCTTCTTTCTACTGTGAAACAAGGGAAATTCATCCCCTATGTACAAACAAGGGACAGAAGTGTATCTTTACTGTCAGTTAGGAAAGTTTCCATTAGTCAGATCAGTACAACAAGCTAGAAATTTTATCTTTATTTGAAGAATGGGTGGGGTATGAAGAAATTATTGATGTCGGTTTTAATAAGGGGTTTTGTTATCTGTCATTGTTGGCCTGACTAAAACAAAAAACTTATCCAAGATCTCATTAATACGGAGATTTTAAAATTAAGACCAGGTTATTAATTTTCAATGTTTGAATGCACACCCAAGTAATTTTGTTTTCAGCTTGGAGCACAAACACAAAAAATAAAAGAGAGAGGTTCCTTCTGTTTGCTGGAGTAAGGCATTGCCACTCTCTACTGTCAGCCACCTTCCTTACCCTGAATTCCTTAATTTTTCAGCACTTGTGTTTATGCAAGAAAGAGACAAGCATGCATCACTTTGCACATAAATGCCTCTATGCACTAAATAAATACTCAAGATTTCCTGGTTAATCTGTGAAATGTTCTAAGGCCTGTTTATGTGATCCTTTCACCTCAGCTGAATATTAAAAACCACCAGAAATTCTGAGAAAACATAATCCTTTGAGTTTTCACAGAAAACTGATCATGGCATGCCCAAATGACTTGTAGAGCAGTGAGCTAAGCCAGTGAGATATCTTTAGTTTCTACCTTCTAGTTTGTAATCCTATTATGGTAGAGTAATTCATGTCCTCAGCCTGTAGGTCCATAGCAGAATATACTTGCCTGCTCCCTCTGGAGCTGGAAACGGTACTTTCTGGAAGGGAGGTATACACATACTCATTGCTGGAAAGTTGTGCTGGGTCTCATTTCTTATTTTTCCTTTCTTCTTTCCTCAAATCTTACTGATAATGTTGTGGTACAGATTTTCTCATTTCTGTTCCCATTACAAAGTTATAAAATGATCCCAGCTCATGAGAGGAGCAGCAGAACTCCTGTTGTATTGACATTAGACTAGGCTACTACAGGAAAGGTGAAGATCTTTGGGCAGTTGCAGATGGGTGGATAAATTGGAGTAGAATAGGTATCACCTCCTTTGTTGGAATCTTATCACAATGCATTACCACACAATCAGTCACTGAGGCTGAATGGCACTACGGGGAATGACCTAGTCAACCCCTCCGCTCAAAGTAGGGTCACCAAGAGCAGGTTGCTCAGGGCCACGTCCACTTGGGTTTGAAACATCCTAAAGGACGGAAGACAGGGTTTTTGTAGTGTTGAACCACCCATACAGTATGGTGTTCAGATTTTTTCCTTATGCTTAAGTTGGAATTTTCATAATTGATTTTCTGCTTATTATTTCTCTTCTCCTGTCACTGATTCTGTCTAGTTTCATTCTTTTTTACCACTCTCTGCATCAGATTCCAGCTGACTGCCTTTTTTCATACAACATATTTTCAGTGCCTTAATCATCTTTCTGACCCTTTTTCAACTTTTTCTAGTACATCCATGTCTTCCTTGCACTGGACCCAGACTCCAGATGTGTCTCACTGGTGTTGCGTAGAAGGAAATACTCACCTTTCTTGACCTGCTGGCAACAATTTTCCTATCACAGGCCAGGGTGTGCTATTGATACCCTTCACACCAAGGGAGAACTGCTTGCTCATGTTGAAGTTCATATCCACCAGGACACTCAGGTCCTCTCCTGTCAAGTTGCTTTTCAGTCACTCTGTCCAAACCTGCACTTTTGCACAAGGCCGTTCCCTCAGGAACAAGGCTGGACATTTTCTATTGTTGCACATCGTGATGCTTCTCTCAGCCCATTTCTGCAGATTGTCACTGTTCTCTGAGTGGCAATATAACCATGCAATGCATCAGTCACTGCGCCAAAGTTTCACATCATCTACAAACCTACCAACGCTGCCTTCAGACTCATTATTCAGGTAGTTCAATGATACTGTTAAATACTATTGGTCCCAGCATCAGCCCTTGGGGTACACTGCTACAGAGAAGCCTCCAGCTGGAGGTCTTGTCACTGATAACAATCCTCTGAGCTGGGCAGGTCAGACAGTTCTCAGCCCATCTGGTGGTCCACTTATCTAGCCTGTTTGTCTCAGTGTTTCCATGAAGAACCTTTGAGAGACAGTGTCTTACAAAATTTGAGATAGATGACGTCCACTTGTTACTTAATTATTTCAGTGTACTAAGTTTGAAATACAGAAATATACAATATGCCAAAGAGGAAAACAAAATATCTTGAACTGAGATGCATGACCTTTCTGAGACTTGTTTACTCCAACACAGAGTATGTCTTGGGATAGTCCAACTAGCTTTACTGGTATGCAAGAAATTTGCCTGATTACAACAGATGAAAAACATTGCTTAGGCAATTGGAAGTGAGAGCTGTCAAGGTCATGGTGCTGATTATGGAATGCTTTTCAATGACTCTCTCCTTATGTGCTAAGTTGCTATAGTGATTATCCATCTGCTTTTACAGCAGCTTCATAAACATCAAGGAAAACTAATCCATTTGCTTGTAATATTCATTCTGAATATTAAACTGTTATATGAAATAGGGTGATACTTGACACTTCTAGTTCATTAAAAGCTTCCCTGGACAGATCTAAAATGATATTACAGGACATTTTTGAGGTATATGCAAAAGTTTTTTAAACCTGATAAGCAACATAAGGAAATTACCCATGTAAACAACAGCAACCTGTATGGATAAATGCTAATCATAATTTCTGAATGAAATTATAGTCTGTAGTACATATACAGCCACAAGAAACACCACAGTGTAGTGAGGTTTTGTTCGTGGTAAGGGTGCCATCATGATATAGTATCAATGCACAATTTGAGGATCATGTCTCTCTGTTAATTTAGTTAATGAGCTCTGCATATTAGGGCCTGCCCTCTATTTACCATATAAAAGGTGTATTGACTTACAAGATCCTGTAGTTCACAAATGTTTTAGGGGATTCACAAATGTTTTAGGGGACAGGGATTTTTTTCCCTTACTGAGTGTTTCAGCTCCCTTTCTTTTTAACAAAGTATTGACAATAAAATAATAGCTTCCTCAAGCTCTCGTAGAGCACTCTAGTCAGCAAATATCCATCAAGTTTGCAAGCAAACACCTCTCTATTGTTGCAAACATAGTAAGATATATCCTGGAATTATGTTTAATTTCATGGCATGTATGTAGGGTTTTGTAGGTAGTCATGCAGATAAGAATTTTATTTGTTTCATTTAGAATATTGGCAGATTTCCTTTTAGCTCCTACTAGTTACGTATTTTAACTTCAAATTACTTTGCATAGGACTTTGGAAATAATGACTAAGATTTTCAGATAACTCCTAGAAAAATAAATCATGAAATTATGATTCATAATTTCAATCACAAAGAGACTTTCTGGCTTGTGTTGTGGCTTCTTGCACAGCAGGGTAAAGTTTCAGACTGGAGATCCTCAACATCCTTTTGATGCAATGAATAAATAATAGTGCCTGATCCAAAACAAATTAAAAGCAACTCAGAACTCAGCTTTGAGTCATGGTTAAGCACAGATGATAAATTGGGAAGAGATCATAGCATCTTGCAAAATATCCAGCTGTTAGATCTTGATAAATATATTTCTTCTAAGCCAGGCATTTCATGGCTTATAGGTTCTCCTCAAGCTCTTTTAAAAAGTTGACAAGGGACCTCTCAAAAAGAAAATAACTTCTCCCAGTCCCTAAATGAAAGGGAAAATGAACCAGACTCTCTTTCTGGCAAGTTCACAACAGTAGCTTGATCTTTTGCAGCCTACTCTGAGGAATGTAAAACTACTGAAAATGTTTAAAACTACATCTTCCCCTGATGCAGGAAGGTATCCACAGTGTAAAGCAAGATGATGTTAATTTAATAGAACACTAAAAATACTGAAAAGATGATGATCCTTTCTTACAGCTAAAGTCTTTTTAAGAAGAGATATAAACCAAACAAGTAATTTGAATTTTTACATCACATAATAAGAACATCTTCAGAACCAGAATATTGTAATGCAAGGACATGTATACATAAGAGCAAATCTAAAAAGTGGTTCCATTTATGGGGAAATAGTGGAACCTAAGTGGAACCATATTCACCTTCTTCTTTAAACAGTCCTGAAAACAGAAGTAAAAATGAGAGAGAAATGTCAGAGCTCCTCACTTACCCAGTCAATCTCCTCTTTTTTAAAAAAAGGAATGGCAGTGAGAATGTACCCAGAGAAATAAATAAGGTGTAGTGAATCATGGTGTCTGGTGTTTGCATGTTAGGGAACAGGCAACTGGCATACAGAACAGCAGAATACATGGACAAGGATTGTTCGTACAAGATTGTAGATTTATTTATAATAGATGGTCTAGGAGCTGATAAACCCAGGAATGTGTAGCCTTCTAGTAAAGATAGCTAAGTGTTTGTGTTCTAACAGTAGCAGAAAGAAGATGCTTGCAGGAAATAGGAAGAAAGAGAATAAGAGAAGAAGTGCTCTTAATAGCTCTCTAGTTTGTGTGACATCTGGAAAAGCATCTGTAGTACCAGCGGAGAGAATATTTAGAAAGAAGTTCAAAGAGGTTAGAAAATCAGAGATTCAAGTGTCAGCACTGAGTTTTGTGATGCCTACATACACCTGCTTGGGAATGGTGTCAACCAAATCCTATAACGAGATGTACAATTGGCATATCGGGAATTATTTTTTTATTCACTGAGTTTGCTAACTGAAAACTACAAGCCAAAGATGACCTGCAGTTTACCTGCGCATGGACTTACATGTTTTCTTCAGATAAAAATTAAGGCAATTTAACAGCTTAATAATAGGACTCAATGGAGTTACTAAGCTCTTTTCAGGCAGGTGATAGACAGATACGGTTATTGGGATAGATAACTTGGCAGGAAAATTCCTTATAACCACTCAGTGGCAACTCTTCTCTCCAGAGGTTCACTATGGAAGAATATCCATCCTGGTATTCTAGAAATAGGTATTTACTAACCCATCCTGTTATTCAGAAATATCAAGCAGGGACTGAGAAAGTGGTGTAACCTTCTTATTTAGGAAGAAAGATAAAGATTAAATGAACCTATTTCAGAAAGTCTAACTAATTTTCTGGGTTTGGCTCTCTTTGTAGAATGAAGAAGTCCCTTAAAGCAAGTAAGAAATAAAAAAAAATTGTCTGTTTGGGTTTGCACTGGTAATGTGAGTGCTACACAGGCAAAATTCCCCAGACATAGACCAGAAAACATGGTTTGTTTGGGTTTTTTCCTATTTATATGGAGGAAGTGGGTTTTTATCCCTCGATGCTTTGTTGTGGGTTGTTATGCTCCTGAGCTGTACTACAAGCACAGCTGTTGCCAGTAAACAGCCTGAGCCTTGGTCTCACAGCTAGATGAGTATCATTAAACTCTTTTTACCTTTCACACAGTGTGCAAACTCCTTCTATTTCATGTTCATGAAAACAACAGGTATTTGTATGTACCTGGCTCTTCTAAAGGCTATCTGAATTTAAAAATATGTGCCATCTAATTTATAAAGAGGTGTTAGGTGCACAAATATGCTTTCAGTTATAAAATCTACCTCTGAAAATTAACTAGGTTAGACATATAAAAAATGAAAAAGGTTTGTATTTGTTAGGAAAAATGCATGGCGAGGCATGAACTTTAGTGGCTTTAAAAGCACACAGACCTGAGATGCACTGATGAGTGGAATGCTGCAAGTTCTCTTGCACTGGAGAAGAGAATCTGATTCATTGTGGTGCTTTAAACTGAGGCAGCAGACAAGCCCCATACAGCCAGAAGGATAAAAGATAAAAAACTCATGTGTGGAGTGAAAGACAGTTTAATAGGGAAAGCAAAAGCCACGCATGCAAGCAAATCAAAACAAGGAATTCATTCACTGCCTCCTATGGGCAGGCATGCGTTCAGCCATCTCCAGGAGAGCAGGGCCTCAGCACTCAGTGGTTCCCTGGGAACACAAACACCATCACTCCAAACAGCCTTCTACCTCCTCCTTATGTACTGAGCATGATGTCATATGGTCTTAAATACCCCTTTGGTCAGCTGGGGTCACCTTTCCTGGCTGCGTCTCCTGCCAGCCCCCCATGCACCCCCAGCTTACTTGCCAGCACGGCCATACAGAAAGGCCCTGGCTCTGAGCAAGCCGTGCGCAGCAATAACAAAATCATCTCTGTATTATCAACCCTGTGTTCAGCACAAATCCCAAACACAGCCCCTACCAGCCATTGCGAAGGCAATCAACTAAACAAGCACACTATTAGAACCACAGACACATGCACTGTGACTGCTTACAGAGACACACTATTTCCGCTGCACTGACCATTTCAAGAAGTGTAGGCTTAACATCTCATCTGCTGGTCCCTAAAACGTTAAGAACTTGTTGGAAAATGTAGAGAAAATCCAATGATATTGCCTTGCCTGAAAATATCACCCAACCTGGAACTAATAGCCACTTTAAACTCAGCAGCAGTGAGCCTGTGAGAGCTTGACTGTGTCAGCACTTGGCTCCAGGGGCCTCAGTAGCACACATTAGGGCAGGGAGCAATCCAGAAGAATTACTTTGAATCAGAAGAGGGGCTAACACTGTCTATGTGTTATGGTCCTGGCTGGCTGCAAGAATATCAGAAGTCAATGGCACCGATTTTGTGGTTTCTGGTGTCCTTTCACAGACAAGACCAGATGAGCAACAGCTCACATCACAGTTCCTGCATATAACAGAAAGCAAGCAGTACAAGTCTATCAGTCTATCTTATCCTATTTATTTATTTATCCTATTTATAGCGAATCTAGAAGAGGGACTTCTTCAACTTCCTAACTAAGCAAGTGAGAAGCTGAATTAGATGCAACATTTTTTACTGTAGAAAACAGTATTGTGTAATCATCAGTCATGCAGTTAGCAAAAACAAATAATTGGTCTGTTGCAATCAATTTCCTACTTCTTTGAGGCCTAGCCTGTGTAACTGCAGAGGAAAGCTGAACAAATTAAGATATTCAGCTGATAACATTGAGCTTGGCCAGGTCACCTAAAAATCTCTCTGGTACTCAAAGGAGAGGCAAACACTTTTCCTAGTAACAAGAGAGTACCAAAATCTGTTTTCTTCACTGAATTGTCTCTGGCAGACACTCATTTTTAGTCTAGTTGATCAAATTTGGTGGCCTTGGTCATTGAATCACAGAATCATTAGAGCTAGAAAAATCTTCGAGATAATCAAGCCTTTGACCAAATACCACCACCGAGTGTCACAACTATTCTTTTTCTAAATTTCATTCACTTCCATGGATGAACATTTACTTCCACAGATGGTGAATCCACCCTTTCCCAGGGGAGCCCATTCCAATCCTCACCCTCTCTTTCAGTGATGAAATTTATTTGACTCTGGTGCAATTTGAGTCCATTTACCTTGTCCTATTGCTAGGTGCCTGAGAAAATAGGATGACCATTTATGATCTCTTATTTCCTTATATTAAATTACGCTTAAAGTTGGACATCATCTCAGCGACTACCCACTGGTATGTTTGTCACCTGCTTTAGATTAACTATCTTCCAAAAGAGTGGGATCAATGATGTGCACTGAGTTAGGACCTGACGCTAGAATTCTGGCTGTCAATTCTGTGTTCATGAAAATGGGGAGAATGGACTTCCATGCTGGCAGCCTAAGCAAGGATGTCTCTTGAGTTGTCCCCAGCTCTCAGAATGCCAGTCACCAAAGGAACACAGTAGGACATGCTGAAATTGTGTCCTCTAAACTGGCAGATACTTGCTTCAAATCTGAATATATTCTATAGTCAAGCACACTCTTTTTTAAAAATCTTTTTTTAAAATCATAGTGCTGCTAACTCACCTTTACTGCAAGGTCACTTTCTATAAGTTGTTAAATATTTTAAGGATGATACATTTTAGATTGAGCAAAAAAGAAAATGTTTACCATTTGTTTTGCGTGGAGCACAGAAATACTTCTTGATTCAAAGTCTTACCTGGATTTCAACTCATGAGGCACACAAGTCAAGGCTTTGCTAAATTTCTCCAGGGGCTGACAAGGAGGTTTTCTGGGCTGCAGATATTCTAGACTATGAGTAGAAATAGCTAGGGACTGATGAGAGAGAATTACTGAGCTTGAAGACTGCAGACAGAGGGCAAGTCAGCACAGAATTACTGCTTCTTTTGTGTAGAGTTTGAAATAGTCTGCTCTATCCCCAGTGCCTCTAGTCTCTGGCTATATGTGTAGCCTGTGTACAGGCCTGAAGCTAACAAAGCATTTAAGCATGTTGTCAGAGAAGGTTGAGACGGCACATAATTCACAGCTGATGACAGCATAAAACAGAAGTTACTTGCAGACTCGACCTGCAATGCTGACAGTCTGAGCCAAGAGGGTCAGAGAGGAGATTACTTTAATCAGACTCAAGTTATCCACCTTTTCTCCTCTGCTGTTACTAAGCAGTGAAGTTGGTAGTCAGGTAGATTTCAAGGAATATAAATGAGTCAGCAGTTCCATGTTAGGACTCCTTTCAAATGAATCTTCTTTCTTACTGGCAGTGCCACTTTCCCAGAGCCTGCTGTGGGATGTTATTACATTTTTCTAAATACTCCAGAACCATCTAAGCAGAGGAACTAGGGCTGTTTGCTCTGTCACAGATAAGATGAATGGGGCAAAGTATCCCACACTAAGAGGCTGTGCTGTTGTCCAGCGGCTAGTAGAAAAACTCAAAGTTCCCCTCCAAACAATAAAAATTAAGATGGAAAATATCCCAACTGTAAGACATTTATGTCCCCTGCTTTATCCAGACTTTCAAACTGATCTCAGCAAGTCACTGCCCTAGATACTATAAAATGTTCATAACTTCTAACTCTTACAAGTTTCAGCAGGAGTTCTCTTTCACTGCTTTGCAGTTCTGGGATTTAGCCTCTCTATACCTCACATCATCATTTGTGAAATGGAGTAATGATAATTGAGTAGCCTTCTTTTCCCAGAATGGCATTATGAGGTAGAACAGTGCAGAGCTGGTTAGCTGCTCCACTGCAGCAGAGAAAACTTCCTGGCCTCAATCCTGTCCCTGCCTAACATACCCTTCCACCAAAACATTTAAAAAACCTGTCCAAGTGCTTTTCTAAATCATAGCCTCTGGTGCAAATTAGGAGGAGCAGCTGTCATTAGTTTCTTCAGACGTCTGAAAAAGATGAGAAGCAATACTGAGATGAAGTGACTCAAATGAGGAAATAAGTAATTGATACCACACAGTTCCAGACTCCTCCTATTTGGAATTAATACACATGGCAATCATTTGAAAGCAGAGAAGCTGAAGGTTGAAGAGGAGAGAGTATATTTCTATCTTTGAGATCATGAAATGCAGCAACACAGAAGATGCAGAAACTTAATTTGCAAATAAAAAATAATAATGTGCCTGCAAGTAAACTGTAAATTAATCAGCACTGTGCTTCTCTGTAGCAGAACTTTGTGGCTTTAGTCACTGAGATTTTTTCTACATTTGACAATGATATACAACTACTGGGTAAAACCCTTAATACTTTTTTCTAAATCTATATTCATATTGCAACAGATAATTTATCTTTTTGACAATATTAATCACCCAAAATCTAATCTGTAAATTAAAAATTGTATAATATTGTTACCCAGAAATACTCCATCCAGCTGAGACCATTTGTTTTCTGTGTTGTTTTTCTACTAGAAAAAAGTTATTATCTGATTCACTTAACTATATCTGTATTAATTATGACATAATTTTGCTGTACTTTCCTCAGGCTTCTTGTAAATTAAATGAAAGAGTTGACTCCTTGAGAACTTTCAGATTCTGTGTATTGAAGATTCATATATATTGCAAAGTGTTAGAATATACAGATATTTTAAAGTCTGAAAGTCTTTACTAAGCTGGACAAAACAATCTAATATAAAAGATGTAGCTCAAAACTCCTGAGCAGCACTGCTAATTTACACTGTCTTGGGCCACTTGCACACCAAGTGCCTAGTATAAACTATTTCAATAATGGATCATAGATGCTGTTATTTTGCACAGATTCCCCACATTCTCCATTTCTGCCAGTAAAGAAAATATCCTGTAGCTGGACCCAAGAAATGACCACCTGTTGCCCTAGAGCAGTCATCCACCACAGGTTCCTTCTTAGGCATCTGTAGTTCTACCACATCAAAACTCGTGAAAATGTCAATGAGAAAGGAAAAAAGAGTTACTTAAAATTTCAAGCTCCTACCTTATTTCCAGAATCGTCTGGTAGAAAACTTGAAAGATTTTCCTTTAAGCCCTTGAAAAAATCAGAAAGACAAGAGACAAAAAGAAAACACACCCCCTAAAAACTCCACTGTATTAACACTCCCCAAATCAGATAGAATTCTATATCTACTGCACTGTAGAATTTGAAGACTTTGTAAACCTAATTGCAAATTAGATTACAGAGAGAAAGTATGATTCATTGTAATCCTCAGGCCTATTGAACTAGATAAATCCTGATTACTTTAAATTCCTTTCTTTTTTTTCATTTTAATTGTAATTTTTGGCTGACAGATATCAAAGCCCCCTGAAAATTTTGCAAAATACGATTTATCTCTAGCTAGTATAATATGCTATGCCTATAGACTAGAAATTGTTATCAAGTGCCATGTAAGGTGACACATTCTATTTTTCTATACTTTTAAAGTACCAGCCTCCCTTTTCAGATAATTTACTATCAACATGGGCATGTTCATTCTCTAGCATAAGGAGTTGGTTAGCACCGAAAAAATATTTTTCACTAAGTCAGCTCTTATTTTTTAACTCGTTAGGACCACCATTTGGAGTGTTTCTATAGAATAAAATAGCATCTCTGCTTTTCAGGTGCAGTTCAAAGACCAAGTAGGCAGCAAATCAATAGTAGTCAGGTTTCATTTGTTTTTCTACTGAGAAAGTGAGGTGGTGCTCTTCAGATATATTCATATATATTGCATATGTTCACATGTATATGTATATACATCACATATATATATCGCAAATATATATATATAATATCTATGTAACATATAGATGTATTCACACATTCAGCTCCATCTGAAGCTTTTTCAAAATTCAGGACTAGATTTTAAAAATATTTTTTACTTTGTTCCTGGTGTTTTGCCAACAACTGACAAGCACGATCTTCTGCAAGTTTTCTCTAGGTACATAGAAGTCAGTGTAATTTTTTCAGCCATTTAAGGCTGTGTCAGATTCAGGGTTTTGTCCTTCTGTAAACGCTGCAAAAGAAAATATTCTTCATTGAAGGCCTAAGCAATGAGGATTCAATATTTGAATCCTTAGCAGGCCATAAAACATGAAGGTTCTAATACCTTTGACAGAATGGGACATGAAGGCTGTCTACCTACTAATCCCAATGCAAAATTTTCATAGCATGCTCTACAGACAAGAAATTAGGCTCAGTAATCTCTCTGAAGTTCACAGGATGTGTTTCAAAAGAACTGAAAGCGTATCTCAATTGTTGAGAAACAATTTCAAAGCTAACTGTAGATGTCAACTTTCCCCCTTTTTAAATCGCTTCTTTTTTCATTTTGTTCAACAAACAAATAGTAAATATCAATTTGATTAATTACCTACATTAAGCTTGATGAAACTAGCAATTATTTTACTCTGTTTTTTCTGCCACCTTTGGTTCGTCTTTGTCCAACCTAAGGTTCATCTCTTTCTTACTGTACCCCTTTGGTCTCTACTCAAGAATTTTATTTTGATGTCTGACTTAAGGTGATTCAATTATATAAAATCATTATTTTATTCGATCGCCATGAGAGACTACAGTATTAGTCACATGACTAGTTCTGCAATCAGTAGTTCTCAAAATTTAAGACCTTATGAGATCTGAAGTGGTTTATGTATACTTCATTTTACAAAGTATAGTCACTAACTCTTTTTGTTACACTATGCTAGTTTTTAGCATGTATGTGTGAGAAAATTGAGTTCTCAATAGAGGTCAATCAATAGTCTTCCCCAAAAATCTCCCAGTAAATTTAATATAAGTTTTACATAGAGGCATAATAATTACATAGAACACCAGACAATCTAAACACCACTATAAAATGTGACTTCATCTTTTTTCCAAAGATGGCAAAAAATTCCTACTTACCTTCTACCAGTAGAAAAAGAAATCTAACCACTGTGATAAAAATCAGTACCTGTGCATGTATTTGTATATCCAACTTCTGTCAATATTTATAAGATAGATTTTTGCATATATACATATATGTATGCACACACTTAAAAAAGAGATGTCTAGTGTACTGTGTTTAATTCCACAGCTCAGCTAAACTGCAGTAAAAAAAATTTCCTCCTTTCAACTACCTAGTCAGTGTGAAAAGATCTTAGTTATCCTTGTAGTTACGGAAGATCATTCTAGAAGTTGTTCTTCTTGAATGCTCCAGAGACATGTATCCATAATTCAATATGATCACAGAACTGTGAAATTGTTGTGTAGGAAAGATTCAAATAGGGGCAGTCTACGGCAAATGTAGTCAAAACTGCCTTAAATGTGAAATTCCAGGAAACGTCAGGAAAAACAGACAGAATAAGCACTTGTGCACTTCAACATCTCATGCCTGTATTTTCAGAAAACTGTGTTTCATTTGGTTTGTTATTGTCAGAATATTTTCTGTACAGTGTCAATAACAGTCATGAGAAGGTGTCCCAAAATACAATTTTACAGAGCCTTTCAAAATCAGTACTTAGGGGAAAGAATTATCTTTTTTCCCCAAGATTTTAATATAAAGAAGAATAACAGCAAACCACAGGAAAATCTGTCTGCAGCTACCAGTGGGCAGCTCAACATAGTTTTGTGAAACAAAGGCATAGACATGCATTGGCTCCTGTGGATATAAAGGGGAGTAAAGGTCCACTAAAAGACAGCTATATGGAATAAAACTTCAGCAACAGTCCTTACTCCCTACTGGCTCTGTGTATGGAAGGGAGTAAGATACTTTGGGGAAAAAAAAGACTGTATGAAATCATCAGTTCCCACTGTAAATCAAGAGTCAGGGAGAATGAGTAAATATATGTTCTTTGGTCTGCTGCTCAGATGGATTTCAAAGTCTTACAATAGCGCTTAAAGCTTGAATAAATGTGACAACATATCCCAGCCGGAGGGCAGGAATATCTCAAAAAATGTGAGGTAAACACAATGGTTATTTGGATTCTGAGAAGCACATGTTTCTTAATTGGACATTTGGGCACTCATCCACAGACTGTTCAGCCATCAAACATAAAGAAATTAAGCTCCTAAGTATCTTCGATGCTGTACACACAGAGCAGGTATTAATAAATGCAGTGACATATTAATAAATGCAGTGTCACTCTGCTTACAATGACTGGTTCCTGTTTGAATTAAATGGGATGTCTTTGATCAGAGGGATGTAAATGAAAGAGCAAGGTCTAGGGCACATTAAAATGAGTTAGAGAGATGAGAAGGGGACATGAATCTGAGATAACCATGTGTCCTTGGTTACATGGAATATGAATTAGAGAGAACAGCCAATTAGACAGATTTGCTAATTGGGATTGATTTTAATAATGTGCAAGCTTACTCTTTCATGTGAAGATTCTGACCTGTGTAGGATGTGAAAGAAATTGTTATTTTCTAACTCTATATTGTTAACAGTTTTAGAAAATTGCATCTAAAATAAATAAAAAATTTGTAACTTTGGATATAGTGAAGGAGGGGACTAGATTTTGCTGAGCTCTTAAAATTAATAAAACTTGATTTTGAACCCCTAGCTACCAGGTAAAGCTTGTAGCCTAGCTGTTATGAAAAGTCTGGAGCAAAAAGCAGGTGTTTGCTCTGAGTTGAATTTCACTTCGAATTATAGATTTTTTTATGCCAGCTGATTAAATTGGATTGATTTCCACTGCTGGGGTCTGCATAATACTACCAATTTACCTTTCCAATGAAGCCACATTTTTTTTTTCTTTTTTTGGCTTGAATTAAACATTCTGTAGACCTGTCAAAATAATCCGTATAATCAGCAGATGGCACAAATATAGTCCAGGCTTTTCTTTTACACTGGTCATCTGGAGAAGAAGTTACACTTGTGACAAGTTATATAGATTTAAACTGTGGAGGAAGCATTCCATCCAATATATTTGATTTTGTGGATACTACTTAAAAACTGTACAGTTTGGCAGGTACATTTTTCTTTTACCCTTTCCTTCTGTTGGCATTAACCTATGACAACAAATTTTATCAAGGTGTCAGTTCATAGTAGACCTGATTTTTACCCTTGTAAATATTTTAGTCACCAAAATTCCATTTTGATCCCAAGCTCTCCCATTCACATATTTGATAGAACATGTTTTTGAGCTCCAACTGGACAAAGTGAGGAAAAAAAAACCCCTTTATCCCAATTGTTTCTAGTCAAAAGCCTACATTCTGGGAGACACTGCAATGCTGGGGAAATGCCTTCCTCTACTGAAAAGCCCTTGAAACCCAGGACTGCTTTCAGCTACAAAGATGAGCAGGTAATAAGACATCATGGGACATATCTAACACAAATGGAAAGATGTCAGACTCCTCTATCTCCTAGTAAATCCTTTGCTCTTTGAATTGTCTTTTCCCATGAGAGTAATTTTTCCAGTATGCTGAGCTGACAAGTGGAGCAAGAGGTCAGAGATATACTCTGTGTTGTTTTGCTGATGCTGTCTTATATTTCAAATATTAAAAAAAATAAATATTTGCTCAAGGTGATAGTTTGTGAAGTATCTTAACCCTCCAGGCTAAGGAAAGAAATCTTTCTTAACTCACTCTCTTCTCATAGATTGTCCTTTGTTACATTTCTTTCTTTGTAATGTTAACCAAGTTTTAAAAATAGTTAAAATTTATTTGGTATTTTAATACCTAATATTTTAAATTAATTGTAGAATGACAAAGGTAATTTTTTCATAGAGATTTGATCAAAAGTACTCAAATTGGCATTACAAAATGTGTTGAAAGGCTTACTGAAGTTTCTCAGTGCTGTACACTGAGTCAGGGAAGCATGACACAAAATGTAAGATATCCACAACAGTCACATTTTGTTATATCTCATTATATGGTCTAGCCACACACTGAGGAGCAAGGATGTGTAACACTGGTAAGAAAGCACAAGACAGTGCATAGATTTTTTCCAGATCCTAGGCAGAAAGATAGGGAAGCAATTTTTCTTAGGTGATAGGAGAACACAAATGTCAGTCATGTAGCCACAGGACCCATTTGCCAAATCCACAAGAGCCAACAGCTCTGCACTCATCTCTCTGTCACTGCTTTAAAATCATGGGTTCTTTCAGCTGCAGTACCTGTGTGCAATTTGTCAGGGTGTTTTTTTTAAAACATGGCTGAAGGTCAGTCTCCACAAATCCATTATCACATCAAAATGACTGATTGCTGTGAAGCTGGCCTGATTCAGGAGTCAGCAATGAGCTGCATTTATCATGACAAGGTGTGTGTGTAAGATGTAAGGCACCAATAACATGGAATGTAAACTCAAAAGTGTGTATGGGCTTCAAACTGTGACAAACATTTTTTAGCCAATTGAGGAAATACTTCTTACCTCTCCACAGGCTAATGATTTGATAATTCAATCAATCATGGAGCCATTCCAAAGGCTTCTTAGTAATTGCAGAAAGAGATAATATATGATAGCCAGAAAACAAGAATATCCAATTACTTTCTGCAGCTCTTGAGGAAAAAGCCCTCTTAAGAAAAGGCAAGAGAGGCTTGCTGGTTTAGATCTTGACACAGCTAGATGTAATATCACTCTTCTGTAAGTTCCATCTAAGAATTTTATAACTATAATGTCCGTATTTGGAATTTGTAGCCAACTTTTATTGTCTCTTTACCTTTATCCAACTTGTGTTGCAAATGGTTTCAAGGTCCCTGCAACATGACAGTGTCCATTCTGGCAGGTCAGTGATCCTTGCATCAGGACTCTGAACAGGATGGCAGTGCTGTAGAGCACTCCAACAGATCCAACCAGCAGCTCCTCCGTGGTGGATCAAGGACACAGTAAATATGAAGTCTGATGCAGTAGTAGAACACAGAATAAGCAATAGGACAGTAGGCCAAGTGTCTTTGGATCCCAGCTACCCTAGTGAATTTATTTCACTGGGAAAGTGTGAAAGAGCTGCTTTATAAATTAAAGCGGTAGAAGGCTTTTAAAAGTGATAATACTTCTAACTACCACCACTTTAGAGATAGATGTCCTTTCAAAAATATTTTAAGAGTATGCTGGACAATTTGTCCGTGAACTCCTCTCCTTTTAGACAAATATTAATCCAGGTATTTAAAAACAATACATCCATCACTTATGAAAGTCCAAAATATAAAGATGAATCTTCAGCAATTGCCTATAAACAAATGGATTAGGATGGAGGTTGGTAGGTAAGGTTTGTGCTGCACACAAAGGGGCTGAAATACCAGTTAAGATCAGTTATGAGACATAGCATAATCTCACACTTGCTCCCTTTACTGCAGAAAGGCATGTGATATAAAAACCCTTGAGACCCATCCACACTGTTAAGTACAGGTTGAAAGTATGCCCTTTTATTTCCTTATTTTGAACTTTCCATCATCTTAGTTACTTCACAAACAACAACTTCAGAGATTATAACCTAGGAACTGCCACAGAAAAAAAAAGTCATGCAGCAGACAAGCCGTGTGCTTGTATTACAAACCTGAGTCTCATCAATTACTACTTATATATGTATGCATATGTGCATATAAATGTGTATGTGAGAGAGAGGGGGTATTAAAATAATGTATGCATTGCAGTTTTAAGTACCATACTTTAAAATAAAATCCCATCCTTTAAAATACTTAACATAATACAATATAGAAGTATGCATGTATATGTTTTACTCTGTTCCTCAGGTTACTATAATCTGAAATTAGATGGTTGAGTCTTTTGAATGATCAAAGGAGAGCAAAAAGGTGGTTTCATTTATTTTCTATGTCAAACAGAGATTTGTTTCTCAAACAATTTATTTCAAACAAATTATTTCAAAATTATTTCTGTTATTTATTCTCCCTCTGAAAGCTGTTAACCACTTCTTTTACTACTTAAGCAGGAACTACTTGCCATTTTCATTTACTCTCATTGGTAATGATAGCAAACTCTCTATTCAGTGCAATAACCTCATTGCATCAGCCTGCCTTCTGTTTTGTATGTTTCTGTTCTTTCGAATATTCGTGTATCAAAAGGAGCTTTCTTTTATGTTGCACCTGAAGTTCCTATAAATATCATTTTTTGTTTGTGGTATCATAACTATCCTCATAAGGGGAAAGCTTTCACAAAAGGTTAAGGTCTTCACAATAAAAAACCTAGATTTAAGTACACACAAGAAAAGAGCATCCATTTGCAATCATCCATCTTCACTAATTAGCCACTTAAAGGAAAACCGACCCTTAAATAAATGAAAAATTCAAATCTTTCTGATTCTTGACTAAGCCCACAAGTTTACTTCGAAAATATTAATCCTCATGTTAAAAGGGTAGTGATACCAGGAAATTGTTTCAGTATCTATACCACAGATACTGTATTCTTCTCTTTCTCTTTGTTTCTCTTTCTTTCTTTCATTTTACTTTCTTTCTTTCTTTCTTTCTTTTTTCTTTCTCTCTCTCTCTTTCTTTCTTTTTCTTCTCTTCTCTTCTCTTCTCTTCTCTTCTCTTCTCTTCTCTTCTCTTCTCTTCTCTTCTCTTCTCTTCTCGTCTCGTCTCGTCTCGTCTCGTCTCGTCTCGTCTCGTCTCGTCTCGTCTCGTCTCGTCTCATCTCGTTTCTCTCTCTCTTTTTTTTCATTCTCTCTTTTCTTTTTTTCCAAGAATAAGCATAGAATTTGAATTTTGGTTAAAGACCATTAACAGGACAACACCTGCATTCAGAGGGCCGCATAAGTACAGGGATTTTTCAGTGACAGTAGAGATAGATGATTAAGTTTCTGTGACAAAAGTTGTAGCAGTAAAGATTGATTGAAGACACTGATGATATTGGAACAGGATTTCAGATAGAATAAATCAAAGCAGCTGAACTGAGGACCTAGTCCATTATTTCAAAAAGCTTTTGTTCATTTTCTGCACCTTTGGTCTATTGCCAAACGCACTTAAGATTGCACTGATAACTGTTTAAATTCAGCTGAACAGCAACACAATAACAAAGCACAACAGGTGACCTAGAAGAGACAAATAAAAATATGTCTAGAGTACATAGTCGTGTCTGTCAAGTATGAATTTACCTATAAAGTATCAGCTGTAGTTGCTATCAGGATGTTACAAGCAAACATGATCATGTGCGCGCTCAATCACAGTGTGCAGAAACCCAGAAGCAGCAGTTTTCTTAAAACACACCTCTAGTTGCTTTAATAAGTAGGAGCTTACGGAATTATCAGAGAGGAATGTGAACAACAGCGTAAAATACATTGCAGTGTAGATGTGGTGTTGGGGATCTTGTTTCCCCTTTGCTCTGGACACATCCTCATCGCCTGGCAACCACAACACATTTATGATAAACGCAAACACTTTATTTGCAGTGATTTTGTAAATAGAAGTCATTGTTATGCAAAATTCAAAATGCTTAGATATCATAGAGGGTCTACAGACTGAAGAGAGTTTCATGTCACTGAAATTAATGGAGCCACTATATCTGAAGTTTCTCTAAAAGATTCAGCTCTGTTTTCAAATATATGTTTATGACCTATACATTTACTATGAGTAATATTTATTCTTTAAATAGTAATGTAAGTGTCAATATACCTTATTCTTTGATTATCAAATTTTCATGTATAGAGGCCAACAAATATAACAATAAATTGTCTGGAAAATAAGGCTCATATATTCTACACATATTTGTGATATTATATTGAATTGATTGAATATTTCAGCTCAAAAAAGATATGCTATCATAGGAAATTGGCTGAGGGGGAGAAGCGTGTGAAAACTTCAGAAAGCCTTGGTGATTTTATTCAATGGAGGAGGAACAGAGAGAGATGCAGACAGAATTGAATGGCAATATTGGGAAGGCTCAGGTCAGACTTATTCTCTGAAACTTTTTACATTTTTTCAACTAGGTCATAAAATACATCACAGAAGCATGTGATTATTAGAAGCAATTAAACCTTGTAATAAGAGTAAGCATTTCTGAGTAACCAGAGAGAAGTATGTTCCAGTGCACATTTAAATGCTGGTATTAAGCTCCCCAACATCAAGACAGGGAAAGAGAATGCAGGGGGTTCAGCAGAACAAAATTTTGTACTGGTTTTCTCTTGTTCCCCACATTCCAGTGTCTGTGTGCCGAGGCTACTTCTCTGTTCACTTTTTTCTTCCTTATTGCTTACTACAAAAAAATATTTGAGAATACTTGTTTTACCAACTGGTTAAGAGGAGCAGATAAGTTGTCCTTTATAAACTGCTTTGCAGATCAATCAATAATACATGCAGTCAGCATCCCAGTAACTAAAAGGGAGTAATCATTTTTGCTTCAGTGACAATTAGAGGCAAAAGTACCATATCTGCAGCAATGAAATATTTATTAGTAAGTAACCATGCTCATGTAAGTCCATTTTTCAGATTAAATACTTGTTCATTATGCATATATATACAGACATCAATACATACAGTGTAGGATGAAATAACCATCCTAAGTTCTGTCAGTGTTCGTATAGCAGCACATGACGTATTTATGAAGCAATTTCAGCAAGGCTAAACTACAAAATGACCACTCCAACTATGATTTTATTATGATTGCAAAGTCATTATTGCAAACCATGGGCCCAACCCTTCTGTTACACCAAGACTATCAGACATGTCCAGGACAGCTGCTACAGGCCAACAGAGATGTACCTGTCAGACAAATGAGAGCCTCTTTTTCTCTGGCAAGCTCCTGTACTACACCATGGTATGCCAAAGCCCAGTAAGTGTATGAGTTCAGAACAGTTGCAATGATGCAGATGAGGAGGTGCACAGCTCTGCAGCCTCTGATGTGTGACAGCTTAAAATCATATTGATTGCTCCAGGGTAGTAACAACTTTAAAGCATAGCTCTATTCCCCTCTACCCTTCTTGCTGTGTATCTTTGCCTGGATTTAAAAAGCTAAAACTGGCTCTTTATAGGCCGTGATTCTCATAGAGGCATTGAATTCAACTGGAATATAAATATCTAGTAAAAGTAATTTTAAAACCTCTGTGATAAAAACTTACTGTAGGTACAAAACACATTTAACTAAACCCTTCATATAATTCTGTAGTCAGTGAAGAGTTTTACTGGCACTCAATTTAAAATCTTATGAAGAGACATAGTTCAGCTTTGTCTTGGCTTTTCATACCTGAGAGATTTCAAACAAACTGCAGATTATCAGCAGCAGAATCTTGAAGTTCGTTAATCAAGGTGTAAGCATATTCCAACAGATTGTTAACAAAGCAGAGACTGAAATATGCAAACCACTGGAAAGAAGAGGTTTCAGCATACTTATGTTCTGGAAATGCTAAATAGCACTCAGAAAGTAATTGCTGATCTCGGACATAATCCACATCTTGTTCTAGGGTTGGAAGGGAATTGTGGTGAGTCTCATCTCAGGAGCAGGCTGATTAGGATTTTCTTGCTAAAAATGAAAGACTCATCACCTGTTGCAGTTGTCTTATGCTTATTTGGCAGCTGCTAATCCTCTATATAAATTTCAAGTGAAAGGAATTCAGCAGCCAAAGAGAGTCTGTGCAGCTGAGCCTGGTGGAAATGTTTATAAAAGACACTCCAGAAGGTTTCCAGCTGTTTCTTCCACCTGCTTTACTCTAAAGCCTGGTGCAGAATAATGGAATCAGTTGAGTCCAGATGCCCATTCTGAGATTCATTTCACTGTGGATCAGCACAAAAGCTTCTTGGACACAGGAAAAAATATGTGCCCATTGTAAGGGAGCTGCCAGTAACTCATTTGTGTGCTTCAGATGGCACATTCTGATGTTCCTGCTGGGAACAGGGAGTGGAAATCTTAGCTGCTGGTACCAAAATCTTCACATTGGCCAACTTCAATCCGGTCTTGATATCGCAGATTAATATTCTCCTAGTTTAGTCTAGAGGGTAAAGTTTGTTTCCCAATATGATGAGAACAAGTATGTCAATGGCATATAATCTTTTTAAGGACATAAGCAAATAAATGGTCCTAATGAATACTCAACCTGCAGAATAGAGAAAGAGCCAAAGAGTGTACATATCTCCTTAGAGCTGGTTACAAAGCCATGAGTTCAGAGTGAGGTTCTCTCTAACAAAAATTGTCCTGAGTATCTGAACTTAAAAGGGCTCTCCTGGGTGCAGAGATCTCTTCCTCGAAATTAAACTACCTGAAAGTGACTCCCATCCAGTGTAAGGAAAAATGGCAGCATCCTTAGTTCAGCAGTCTAGGTTGTGCAACTCTTCTCTGCCTACAAAATCAAGTCAGTTAGTGAGACTTTTAATTAGAATGGCCATTGGTGTGGGCTAGATCATAATCAGGTTGCTGCAGAAAGCAATCACAATTGCTTAATCTAAGGGGAATTATTAAATAGATATATAACATCTGGAGCTTCTTGGGAAGAGAATATTAACCTAAAATACAGGTGATTATATGAAAAAGAGAGTAAAACAAAGGTTTTCACTTGATAGAAATTGTTGTTCATGACATCATCACAGGCATATATCTTATTAAAGAAAAAAGGAAAAAAGTTCATTGCACTCGTGTCATGGCGTAACCCAGCTGGCAACCACCATGCAGTCACTCTCACTTCCCCGCCAGCAGCCCAACCTGCCTAAACCACAACAACCTATCTTTGCTACCAGCAGGAAAGATACCTCCACTGCTACCACCAGTAGAGCATGACAAAAGTCATGCTTTTTCCTAGGAATGAAGAGACTCTTTCTCCCTCAGACCTACTCCCTCCTGCTTGACAATTTCTTTCTCTGGTTTTGTTATTTTCCTTCTAACTTTGCTTTTCACTCTCCATTATTAGCTGTTAGCTGAAGTTTCCTTTCTCTATCATCAGTCTTCTGTTTCACTGCCTAGTATTTTCAACTCTCCTGTTGACTCAGCATCTTTCTCTTTGATCTTACAGTTTTATTTTGCTTTCTGATCTCAGTCTTCTCTCCAGTGCAAAATAATACTCTCTGTACATAATAAAAGAGGGCTTTAAACTAAAGTTGCTGGAGGAGGAGAACCTCACTCCATCCCACTACTACCAGCTTGATTCCATTGTCAGAAAGAGATGCCCAGAGCATGGAGAGGGGTCAAATGTCACGGGGAAAGCACCTGAGGAGCAGCACAAATGAATCCCAGCTTAGGTCAGCCTTGGGGAGGTCCTAGATCAAATGCCTCTATGGAAACACATGCAGAATGGAGAGTAAACACAAGGAATTTAGAGACATGCACACATGCACAGGGCTACGATTTCACTGACATTTGGAAGATGTGGTGGGAGGGCTCCTATGACTGAAGTGTTGGAATGGAAGGATGCAGGCTCTTTAGGAGGGACAGGCTGGGCAGACAAGGAGAGGATGTCAATGACCAAGCAATTGGAGTGCATAGGGATGGATGAGGAGCTGACTGAGAACTTAGGAGTCAGGGACAGGTGACATTATACTGGGGCTCTGCTACAGCTCACCCAGGAACACTGAGCAGATAACAGATATAGACAGATAGGAGAAGCTCCACATTCACAAGTGCTGATCCTCATGGGGGACTTCAGCCACCCTAAAATCTGTTGAAAGAACAATCCAAGAGGTTCCTGAAATTCCCTGGTGTTAGCTTTCTTCTGCAAGTGAGAGGAACCAATGAGAAGAGGTGCTGTGCTGGGCCTTGTTCTCACCAACAGGGAGGGTCTGGTGACAAATGTGAAGCTCAAGGACAGCCTGGATGGCAGCGCCCATGACATGATGGACTTCAAGATCCTAAGAGCAGCAAGGATGGCACTCAAGAAGCTCCCTACCCTGGACTTCAGAAGAGTAGACTCTTCAGAGATCTGCCTGGTAGACTACCATGGAATACAGCCTCCAGTCCTATGGAGGAAAGAGAGGTCCAAGAAAACAGATTAATATTCAAGGATCATCTCCAAGCTCAGAAGCAATGAAAACAAAGAGGAAGTCAGGCAAAAATGCCAAAAGGCCTGTGTGAATGAACAAAGAGAGCCTGGACAAATTCAAACGTGGAAAAGGATCCTTGCAGAAACAAGGATAGGTAGGAATGCAGATAAATTGTCCAAGAGGCAGTGATGAGGTTAGGAAAGCTAAAGCCCATATGCAATTGAATACAGCCAGCCATGTCAAGGGCAACAAGAAAAGATTCTGTACGTAAATTGCTGATAAAAGAAAGGCTAAGGAAAATGTGTGTCCTCTCTGAAAGGGAGCAGGACATCTGGTAATCCAGAATATAGAGAAGGTACTGCCAGGTACTCACAGACATTTTTGTCTGTCTTCTCTGGGAAGTGTTCTAGCCACACCATCAAACACACAGAAGGCAAAGGCAGGGACAGCAAGAATGAAGAACTGCCTGCTGTAATGAAAGATCAGCTCTGAGTCTATTTAGGGAACCTGAAGGTACACAGGTCCATGGGATCTGATGAGATGCATCCATGAGTTGTGACAGAAATTATGGATGAAGTGGCCAAGCCACTGTCCATTACATTTGAGAAGTTGTGGCAATCTGGTGAAATTCCCAATGATTGGAAAAGGGGAAACACAACCCCCACTTTTAAAAAAGGAAAAAATAGAAAGAACAAGGAAGCTATAGGCTGATCCATGTCACCTCAGTGCCCAACCAGGTCATGAAGCAAATGCTACTGATAACTACTTTCAGGGGTATGGAAAATAAGGCAATTTCTGACAGCTAAGAGTGGTTTCACTAAGTTCCAATAAAGACAGGCTGAGAGAGTTGGGGATGTTCAGCGTAGAGAAGGGCAGGCTCTGGGGAGTCCTTACTACAGCCTTCGAGTAATAAAAAGGGGCTTCATGAGAGCTAGAGAGCACTGCAAGGACCTGCAGTGACAGGACAAGGAAAAATGGCTTTAAAGTGGAAGAGAATGGGTTCAGATTAAGTATCAGAAATACATTCTTTACCATGAGGGTGATGAGACACTGGAACAGGTTGTCCAGGGAAGTTGTGGATGCTGCCTCTCTGGGAGTGTTCAAAGCTAGTTTGGATGAGGCCCTAGTCTAGTGGAAGATCTCCCTACCCTGGAGGGCTGGAAAAAGATAAACTGTAAGATCTCTTCCAACCCAAATCATTCTACAAGTCTATGACAATCACTCCCCCACTTATAAATCTCATTTCCTATTCCCTTTCATTTTTTTTCGTCTCATACATTATTTTTAATGTTTTGTTCTCATTGTAGCATACTCTTTCTCTACCGTCCTCCCCACTACACAGAGTTCTTTCTATCTAGGGCATTAACTTTAACCTTACTGTGGGAAAGGGTTGTCCAAAACTTACTAATTTTTACTTGCAAGTAAAACTTTGTTAATAGCTTGTTTTATTTAAGAACAAGGTGCAACAAGACTGCAGACGTAATGAAAATGCAGATATTCTAGTAGGCATAGCAATTTTATTAAATAATATTCTGTCTTCCCACTCCTTTAAATATTTAAAAACATTTTGCAACTCTTTCCACGTAGTACACAAGCAGAAAGCAATTGGGCAAAAATAGCAGCCATTAACTTTGTAGATGCACTAAGCACAGCAGGTAGTATATAGGATTCAAATTCAAACCACCACTTTTCAGAAGCAAAGTCTAGAGGGGTTCTGCTTTCTGCAGTAGACAGAGGGAGTACCATCTGAATGCTCATTAAAATAAAAGATAAGGACTGATCCTTATATCTGCATTGTTATGAGTTTTAAAATTTATTTGGAACTCAGGACAATTATGCATAAGAGGAGAAAAAATCCCAAAACAAAACCTATTAAAAAATTCTAGATTAATGAAATAAACAAAATATGAGTTAGCTTTATTCCAGACTCTAAAGGATGAAATCCAACTTTTCCAAATGTGTGAGTATGATAGGTAGAAATCCATAAAAGTTATCAGGTATTTTTCAGTATGCAGAAGTGCAGTATGTAGTAATGCAACATTGCTTTTAATATGTTTGATATCTCCTGGGAAAAGGTACATAGGTCATATTTGTAACAGAACATAAAGAAAAGTATGCTATTGATTGGTCTCACTGGCTGTGCACTCTGCCTTCGCTATGTTATTTACACATACCTTCCTTTTCCACCTTCTCCATGAAGGTCAAAAGTTAAATTCCTCTCCAACAGTTGCAAATTGCAAATAGAGTCCATTGACAACCAATAAATAATTTTCTTTGAAGGCTAAGTTTAAGTCCCTTGTACCAGCAGGTGTGACTGCAGTGCAGATCACCAAAGTTGCTCCCAGAAACCACAGGATTTTTGGCATGAGTAGAGTGACTCCACATAGTTGCAGATACAGTGGTGCCGTGCTTAATCTCCCTGCAACATCCAGGACACGGAACCTTCCAAGTTTCCCAGTTTTTTGTTTTGTTTTGTTTTGTTTTACTGAATGAGAAAACCAAGAAGGCTTTACTGTATTTCATATCCCTTAATCTCACATGATTTCTATTTTAATAAGTTTAAAAGCAACCACCTTTGAAAATTTGTATTCAAATAGTGAAAGTAACATGGCAATGTTAATGAGACAGTACAGACTGGACCGCAGGCACAGGTCAATCCTTTACAGAGGTGTACATGCCATTCAGAAGAGATTTTTGCAAAGCATTTAGAGATTTCTCCTTTGGGTCTGTGAGTCTCTCCTGTCCCCAGGCATAGGAAGAATGCTGTGTTTTTGTAGTGCTACTTCAACTGGTCAAAAGATTATCTACTACCCTGGGCTGAAATAGAATATGGGAAAGAGCAGGTTACCTTAAAGCTGCTTGCTATCCAGGGAGCTAAAAAAATGTGTTGACTATCAATCTTTGGAAACCTTCCTGTTAACAAGCCCTTTGTAGTATCCTCTGTTATATATGAAGAGTTGCTGGTTTCAATCTCCAGCTTCTTAGACAGCTTTCACAAGGGAAAAAAAAAACCCCAAAACATCAACACAAAATTACTTCACTTGGTTGCAGCCTCAGTAAAAGGGTAAGGATTAAAGATGAAGAAAACAGAACTAACCTTCTTGTTGTAAAGGTGCCATGGCTACATATGGGCAAAAGGATGATAGAGAGGCAGTGGAGAAAGTTCACTCATCCTTATCCTATATCTGCAGAAATAACCATCTCAAGGAAAAGACTGAAGGACTTCCATGCGCAGGGACTTCAAGCATTCCCCCTTCATGAGCACTCCATTTTCTTTAGTGAGTTTTGTAATTAAGAAGCGACATGCCATTAGCTGGGGCATCATACAATAGCCTTCACCAAGTCAGGTCATTCCATCTATATCAAGCAGGATAATATATTTCAAAGTCAAAAGGAAAAACACATTAGGTAACAGGATGGCAACTGTAACCCTTCTGGATATATTGCACCATAAATACTAGAAACCATTACAGTAGAGCTTTTATCAAATCCTGGCCCTGAATATAAGAGATGGAGGCTTCCACAAATCAGAAAAACAATAAAATAAATCAGTCTTCCTGATGTCATATTATTGCATGCTGCCATTCCTAAAGAACACAAGAGAGTCAATAGTTAGTGTGACAAATGGACCAGCCACTACTGCAGCTTTGAAACATACAGTCATCTCAGGTTAATCAATGTGAAGGGAATAAAATACTCAGTTCTTTGATTCTGTTATTCAAAGCTCCTGTTTGGCAGAGTACTAAAATATATATGGCTAATTTGGAATTCAGATAGCCTTCACCAGCAGCCCTTCTATGCTTAAAAGTAGGCACGTATTTAAATGCTTTACAGAAATAGAACTTAAAAGGGGAAATGGGCTAATAAAGATTCAGGAATCTGAGTTGACAACCCAACCAATTTTAAATTCACTCAGGAATGGTGCTTTTCATGTTAGAAGAAGGAAGGCACCTACTGCTCGTGTTTGCTACTTTGTAAACAATCATACTTGCTCTGTTGACACTGGCATCCCTTAATTATTTCCCTTATCCAATTAAGGCTGAGCTGAAATTCCCCTCATAAATCTTTCTTCTCCAAACAATTCAATTGGTTTTACTTACCTCCACTACGATTAGCTGAGCATGCATTTTCAAATCCTGTTTCTTCTCCCCACTTAAAAGTGGAGTCACGTGCTAAAATTGATTATAAAGGAAGATGTTCTTTACTTAGCACCTCAGCCTCCATCAACAGGTGGAACAGGATGTGTGGCAAAGCCTGTAACGAAGAATACAGAATGGTAGTGATATGACTGAAAAACAAGAGGGAGAGCTAACACCTCCTCCTACATGAGCACTGCGTGGCTATAACTGGTCACCTCCATGGCCAGAGATGAACTTACTACTGAAGAAGGCTTGGAAATGGGTGTTGTATGTACATGTGTGTTACCTGAAATAGAATTGTCTCTGCATATGTGCAGGCTATGAAAAATAAATAAATAAAATTTTGGCCTAGAAGCTTAGAACCATCATCTTCATCTAACCGTATCTAAATTTATAGCAGCTGTTTTACCACATCAAACCTACCACTCTTCAAATTGCTGGTGTAATACCAAAATGTGATCCAAAACACACTGAACCTAGTCTGTTATTTTGGTGCAAAACTGGGAAAAAAATACAACGTCTTCATCAATATCACTTAGCACTTGTCCAAAAACAATGCTTTCAGAAAAGTCCAAGTGAAGTTTTGTTTAATATAAAGCAAACTCAAACTTCAAAATTGCAGGAGTCTATGGAAAAGTGGAAAAAAAATTTCTGTTTTATTTATAGGAGCCAGATAGAATTGAGAGGGAGAAAGAAATAACATTTGTAAATTTATATTTAGAATAAAAACAGTTTTATAGAGTAAAAAAATGCATGAGGGAAGATGGTATTGATTCAAGTGATTTAAATGCAGACCCCAGCTGAAGGGACAGATTATGTAAAAGGACATGTACTGCAGCGCCAAAATTTTATATATGTTCTTGTACAAAATGTAGTATCACTTGCTGAATTTTCTGATTTAATAATAGAGTAAAAACATGCCTGCCTGAAAGTCTCCAACTCAGCATAGAAAATGAAGGGCTGCTGAGACAAACACCGAATCCTGTGTTTCACAGACGGCTCCTCGTGGTTTCAGGCACCACCACTGCTGTGCTGACAGTAACCCTAACAAATAAGAAGGCTTGGAATTTTTTCACCCTGTTTCAAGTAGGAAAAGTTAGATAGACAAGAAAGGGTCTTACCATGCCTTATCAAAATAAAAAAAAGAAAGAAAGATATTTCTTGGTTTAAAGATATGTGGTAAACTAAAGGGTTTTTTAAAGTAATGGTACTAATTCTAAATAAACTTTTTCAAAACACAGGTGGAAAAATAGCTGTTGCTAGCAGTCATTCCCACTTCATTATGTTCCCACTGATGTCGAGTCATCTTTACCTGGAGTGAGGTAATGCTCTCATTGAAGAATCAGGGAGGATTGGCTAGAGAGTAGTGTGCTTTGTGTTGGGCTACAGCATATCTTCTAGTCTTCAATTCATTCAGCATTTTGCTCCAGTGGCTGTACTTTCCTGCTATTTATGAGTGCTTTGCTCCTATTTTGAATTGTCCAGTCTTTAACTTCCTTTTTTTTTCTATATTCATTGGTTAAAAAAATTTTAAATGGCTCTGCCTTTGAACAGTTCCTGCTTTGTTAACCTATAGTTCTGCAAATAATTGTTTTATTGGTAAGGGGTGTCATGCTGTTTGAATATTCCAAGCAATTACATAAGTTTTGTAAACATATGCAATTTTTTGTATTTTAATCAGCATTTAAATTATTTTAAAAGCTACTCAAGTATTTTATGTGTTAATGACAAAGTATTTTTCCTCTGACAAAAGCAATTGAAATGACTGGGGACTTTTCAAATCTGATACAACCAGCCATTTAAGTATTTATTGAAGGAGAATGTCCTAATAGGAAAGTGAATGCATTCCTTGAAAAATCACAGCAGCAGAGAAGGAGAGAAAAAGGTTACACTAGCAACTATAAAAGATTTCACTGTGGCCATGGCAGAGATCTTGTCTCCGGTTTGGAGTCCACAGTTTAAGAAAGGATTTTAAGGAAAAAAAAAAATAAACATACATGAAAATATTGTATGAGTTGGTAAATTGATCCATACTAACAAATTAAAGTGGTCAAATATCAGATGCATATGGGAAAACTTAGGTAGTGAAACAAGCAAAGTCCTAAAGGGGAACATAAAAGTGGTAACCCAAGAGGGCCTTTTTATGAATTTAACAATACAGAGAAGCAAGACCATCTGTAGTGTAACTTGATAAACATATAGATTATAATAATTAATCTTAAATTGAAGATTATTGAGATTGTAGTGAATCCTTTGACTGGCAGGTTTCTCCATCAAGATTGTAAGTGTTTATTATAACTTCTGTTCTGCCTCATGTAGTGTCCTCTGGCTCTTTGTGGTATCTGTTGTTTCGCAGAGTGTTCCTTAAATACATGTAACTTTCAAAAAGCATGAACAGGAAGCATTTAAGGTGAATTGGCTTTTAGTAAATGTTTTTCAAGAAATCTTTGTGCTCTTGACTTGAAGTCTTTGTATTTACAAGGCAAAACTGCTGAAAATTTTAAACTTCCTGTGAAAATAGAGTGTTAGTTTTCCTGGGTTTGATAAGCCCTTTGAAGGAAATAGCCATTAAAAGCTGAATACTGAAGACATTTAAAACACAGACTTTTAGAACAAAAGTGAAACAGTTATCCTCGAAATATTCAAAGAATGTATTCTCTCCACTTGTGTTGTATTTATGGTGCTCTAACACTTGCAGGAGTAATTTCAAGTATGTTTGCACTATACCTACAGCTTTATGAAGCTGGATCTGTTGGACTTAGGAGATATTCTTATTTATTTGTGATATATCCTTATCCATATCTATTGTATTTGCAAGGATTAATGAAGGGAAGCCTATTTGAAGGATTAAGATTTTCAGTTCCCAACATATTCAAATATTTTCCTGCTGAATACATAATCTCAGCTTATAAATATTGTGGGGAATTTCCTTTCTAGGGGGTTCTCTCTTACTTTACTGTAGAAATCTTGGCACTTACCCTTTTTCTTATTTTAGAGATTTCTATCATGTCCGCAGAGTCTGCGATTTTCTAAAATTTTAATTGATCGTTTTTAGATTTCTGCAACCTCATCCCTTTATTTGCTCCCTAGTTTGTGTGCTGGAGTTCAGAGGCTGGTTCCATATTTGTTGTCCATACAACCACTATATCTTACCAGTCTGTGTTGCTCCTTGTTGAAATAGTTTGTCTCTTCCACAGCAAGCTATGCATCCACAGCAACACTAACCCAGATTCAGCTGAACTCTTGATTTTTATGATTCTCAGATCCAGATACTCTTTGGAGAAGAGGTTAGGTTAGACTCTGCACAGTTGAGTTTGGTTATATACAGGTTTCAAGTTCAATTTATAAAAGCCGTTTATATTCAAAAGTATATTTGAGTCTTGTTGTATTTTACACTGATTTTCCTCCCTTTCCAGTCATTCAGGTTAAATATCTGTGGGTTTGCCTGTTCAGGGCAGAACCTAACAGAAGGGGCACAACAGCTGTTCCCTGTCAATTACTTGCTATCCAAGTAGAAGCTTATTCCTCTTCTGTTTAAAATTCTTTGAATGAGCTGGTAGAGAAGCCTTCTGGAAAAGAGATATGCACCCTCTCTGAGATGTACAGAAATACTCCCCTAGCTTTATATGGGTTTTGATTTAGGCACTTACATCTACGGAGGTTCCTGGGGCTTTGTGAGTTAGCTAGGGGCTGCAATGTTCTCAGCAAAGCAGAAATGCTGAATACTGAAATATGCATACGAGAGGAAAATGGAATTAAATGAAAGGGCTCAAAGAAACCACAGCTGATTTTTCTGGAGCGATTGGTTCTACTGTTCGAATATGGAGTATTACACTGTCTTTAGCTCTGAATCAGGACGTTACGCAACATAAAACAGGACACAAAGAGGACAGAAAACTCATTGCCCAGTTTTAAAAATGAGCTACAGTGCTACACTGTGGTGTTACAGTAAATGGACAGGCTTCTTTGCCACTGAAGCAGACCATCAAGGAAGGAATTGGATCTGGCTACAATACTGCTAGCTCCAAATCCTTCAGTAATGAGATATAGGCTGTTGCTTGTGAATCGACTGGAATTCTAGAAGGACTATCAATATGGGAAGAGACTCCACTCTCTTGAGCAGGATTTCAAGGTTATTAATTGAAATTAATTTCATTGTAATTAAATTTTAAATTCTGAAATGCAAAAAAAGATCAAATGAAGGGTATGCAAAGATGAGAAATTTGGGGTAGTGGTGGGGGCTGAGGGAGTGTTACTGCTTTTTCCTTAATTATACCTATGGCATAATCAAGAACTTTAAATACCCAAATATCATGAAGCAGTGCTATTGTAATGCATTGATACACAGCACTTCAAATTGACAATTAACATTTTTCTTAGTATGTCCTTTTTGTCATGTTCACTTCAAGCAAGAAGTGAATGAAACTATAACTACAGTCTGTCTCGGTTCAAACTACCACTGTAATTGCAGATTTTGCTTTCAGGTTGTAGGATCAGCCCCCATTCTCTGGCAAGTGTTTAAATTATGCCTTTAAAAAATCAGAGTCCATAAATGGAAACAACAATACCACATATAAAGATATGTGGTATTTTGGGAATTTTTTAAAGGGCTTTTGCATTTCAATTTAGTTTTGTTCAGAACTTCTAGCCTTTTTTCAAAATATTTGTGCCCTAGTAAGCTGATAATCTGAAGATGGTTACAAACATCAAGAAACATATTTCATTAATAGAAACATCTTTTTTCTTCTCTCATTGTATTCAAAAACTGTCCTGATGACTAACTTCAAAATAACATTTTATATTTTATAAGATGCCAGAGAAATAAGCCAGTATAAACAAATTTGATATTTCAAAAACATCATTTTGAAAGCAAAGTAGAAAGGTTTTCTTGGAACTTGTGATACTAATAACAAATGGTGTTTCTTGAGCAGCAATTAAGTATTTTCCCAGTGAAAATACTGCAGTTACACAGAGCTGTTGCAGATTATTTTTAGTTCTCTCAGACCTCTGTAAATATTTACAACACTAAAAGGCAGTCAAGCAGTGACACCCAGTGGTTTCAGAATTCTGTTTTCAGTCTCTATTGCAGAGAAATCTTTTGTTTATCTCTCGGTTTCAGATCCAAAGTTAGTCAAAATGGATAAATAATTTCCTGTTGAAGAGGTAGTCAGAATCTAGTAGTGATCCATGGTAATCCAGACTTCACCACCTCACTAGGGCAACTCTAGATTAAATGATTTAACTACCACCAGTATGGATATTAGTCAGCTCTGTGTTTTCAATGAGTTACTCAAGAGATGCATAGAAATAAACTCTGAAAATAAGGAATTAAATTAGCCTGTGAACAAGCAAGGGTACAAAATTCTGTGCTTAAAATCCTTTAACTGTCAGAAAGAGAGCATTTTTACTCATTTTTAAAGCCCTTGAAATTCATGAATGGAAAACAACATTCTATTGAAAATTTCTATTAATATGTATGATATTAGGAAAAATAAATAAGAGGTGATATTAGTACTGGCTTTGGGATAACAGCTTGACATTCTCAATGTTGCCTGGAATTTAAACTGCAAAGTAATTCAAAATTCTGCCAAAAGAAGTTTTCCTATCAAACATGACTGAACTACAATTTCCTCAGAGGCATATCTTGAAAAGAAATTGTCTGCCCAACATAACGAGTGAATGCAAGAAGTCTCATTTTCTAACTGCTATCTCAGAGATAAGCAAATATGACATTTTAGAGTTTTAAATCAATAACTTTGCTTTATCAAAACAAGCAAAACATCTTAGTCACAGAGTAGTGATGACCATAAAAGCAAATGAGATTACCCAGCCTTTTAAAATGTTCCAACAGCTGTTCTCAAGGTATGCCTCTGCCAATCTTGCAGACGCTGCAGAAGAAGGACCCTAGCAGAATTCCCTGTTTTGCTTCTGTTCCAGTTCAGTGTAACCAGTTGGGTGTATGGGAATAAAGAGAGTGTAGAAATACATTACAGCTATTTCAGCAAAAAGGCACTATGATTTAACTTAGGTTTTATTAACTGAGCTCAGGAAGAAGATATGGAAGCCCATGTCCATCACTCTCATACATCTCAGCATTCCCTCAGGTTGTGGTTGACTGCCCACTGCAGAAGATGATCCAAGACAGGCACATAGCACATCACTCCTGAAATATTGACATGTGTCTATTTCAGTGGAGATTCTGTAAGCAGCAGTTGTGATCGATAGCCCGTACTCCCACAGCAGTGGGAGGGTGCAGTGGCATCTACTTAGAAATTCATAACTCCCAAGCCAAGGTGTAGCTGGAGATCCAGCCAGACCCTACATGGCAGTGCATGAGAAACAGCAACAGATGAAGAAAGGAAGTCAGAGAGAGCTGTTCCTCTGGAAAAGCAGGAGACTGTAGTTCTGCCAGGAAGAGCTGGCCTTCAGCACCAACATTCTCCCCTACAACTGCTTCATTCAGAATTCTTTCTTAAAATTGGATAACAAACCATTTTAAATGCATAAAACAACGAACAACAGTAGAAGTGTTCAGGGGCTTGTTAGATAAAAGCTCCAAGGTCAGAGATATTTCAGGCTAAAGAAACTGCTGACTGTGCTCTTCTTTCTCCTTTACTCTTCTCATAGCTAAAGATCAAGGGAGCTGGGCCTGTTTAGCATGGAGAAGACTGAGGGAGGACCTTATCCATGTATCTAAGTATTTGAAGAGAGGGAGGCAGGAGGATAGAGCCAGGCTCTGCACAGTGGTAACAAGCAGTAGGATGAAAGTCAATGGGCAAAAATGGACAGGACATTCCATCTGAATATGAGGAAGAACTTCTTTACTGTGCACATAACTGAGCACTGGAACAGATTGTCAAGGAAGGTTGTGGAGTTTCTGTCTCTGGAGATGATTGAAAGCTCTTTGGACACAATCCTGCATAATGAGCTCTAAGGAACCCTGCTTGAGCAGGGGTTTGCATAGTTGATCTTCAGTGGTCCCTTTGCCAATTTTTGATCCTGTGAAATGACAGAGGAGACTGGATTGTCTTTCTGTAGCAAGGTTTTGGTACATGGGGAGCTACAGGTGAGAATACACCAAAAGCTTGCCCCATGTTGGACACAGCCAGGACCAGCTGGCTCCAAGACAGACCCACCACTGGCCAAAACTGAGCCCAGAAGCAAGTTTGATGGCGCCTGGATAGCAATGAGAAGGAGTAGTTACATCTACTTAGAAATTCATTAACAACTCCCAAGATAAAGGTCTGAATAAAAGAGATATTGTTGAGGTATTTCCCAGGATATTTCACCAAATTTTTCATCTTTAAAATACACAGTGAAGTATTTCCTTTGGACAACAGATGCTGCTATGACTTGTTATATACTGAGGTGCCAGCTGTCCCTTATGTTCCAAAAACAATTATGTTCCAAACCTGCTGGCACGGGACTTACTGTAGTGCCTTTTATACAATGTTAAATCGTTCCAAGTGGGCAACTCTTCCTGTTAAAGTTTTCCCTCTTTTTAATAGACACTAGTTTTTATACTGGAGGTCACCACTGTTATCATTACCCGTAGTGACTGGATATTGGGAGTAATAAGCCATATGGGAGAACTACAAGTGATGACCAAATAGAGCACAGAGGAAAGAGAGAAGTAGGTATTTCCATATATGTATCTACATTTTCAACTGTATTCATTCTAGAGAGGTAGGGATTGTTGTGCAAACACTGCTTTTAGGGAAAATCAGTTTGGCTTAGAGATAGTAACAGCTTTTCCCCATGTTCAAGAGTGCTCTTCCACCAGATTAATAAGACAGAACTTGTGACCTTGTAAGCAAAGCATCAGTGCCCTCTGTCTAAATTTTCAAGAACAAACATCTTGGAGAAAGACTTCAGGAAGACATTTGATTGATCCCATCTCTCATTGCTAACCCACCCTCTGCCCCAATATCATTTATCTAACACGACCGTTTGTGTGAGCTCAGTTATCTAACAGCAAGAGCTTGAGGTCCTTTACAATATCCAAACTAGCACAATCCACAGCAACTGCCAAGTAGCTGAAACTCTCAAATTTTTATTCACAGTCTGGTCATTCCATGAGTATGTACCTCAAAAGCCAGGTCCTTATCTAAAGGTAGGTAAAAATTTCCCCAAACCAAAGTTCATAATTGCATCTCTTTTGTGGGAGTTCAAAACATCTTTATGTGTATGCAGCTGTTCTAGGAAAGACACCTGTTTTTTAGCATTTTTGGCTTTCAAACTTGTTCCTATCAGACAGTTCATGATATTTCAGGAGTTTCCTAAGTGACTTGCTTTTTCTATTTCCCCATCAAAACATTTGCTTTCAAATGGAGAGAACGTATTTTCTCTAGGGATGAAACCGGGGAAATACCAGCATAGCAGACACTAATAACTGTGAAGTCAATATTACTGGGGCACATTTTTCTATAACACACAAATGTAGGAGGAAAATGCAGATGTTTATTTTACCAAAACAGCCCAGCAAACATATGATCCTGATCTGCACAGCTCTCTAATTGAAATTACTTGGAAATAATGCTTTGAAAAAGACTGTAAATAGACAGCAAGCCATGGAATTGACAAAGTATAAAACCAGCTATAATCATCGGAATTTCTCCTGCTTAAACCTGCACTTCACCAATTTCATTTGATGTCTTCTCAGGTTACATGAAATGCTGTCACTGAAAAGACTCAACTAGCTAAAGATACAGTTAAGACCATTTATCTGAGGTTTCATGAGAAAGCATATGACCTAATTGCAGCCTTCCAGTACCTGAAGGGAGCCTACAGAAAAGCCAGAAAGGGACTTTTTACAAGAGCATGTAGGGACAGGACAAAGGGGAATGGATTCAAACTGAGAATAGCTTTAGATAAGTTATATGGAAGAAATTCTTCACTGCGAGGGTCGTGAGGCACTGGAAAAGGTTTCCCAGAGTTTTAGATGCCCCAGCCCTGGGGCTGTTCAAAGCCAGGCTGAGTGGAGCTCTGAGCAACCTGGTCTAGTGGAAGGTGTCCCTGTCCAGGGGCAGGGGGTTGGAATGAGATGATCTTTAAGATCTCTTCCAGACCATTCATGATTCATGTCCAATAAAATATTCTCCATATTTTCTGCAATACAGTTTCTCCTTCCTTCAAATGTGAATATTTGAGAATTGCTGGATCATTTTAGAATATAATGCGTATATAATTAGGAACATCACTAGCAGTATCTGCTTTCAAGTTAGCATTCATTATTCATGACGATTTTACTTCTGTAAGACAACTGCAGTGACATTCAATTCTTACCTTATTGCGTGCTTGCAAGAAAATGCATCAAAACAGAGTACAAGTGCATGTTCTGAAAAGACAAAACCCATTATTGTCAGGCAATTCACCATCACTTCTTTACAACTTCACCTACTTTGCAGTGCTAATGCAAAGCTTGTAAACCCCACATATCTCTGAGCATCAAAAGACTTCAGGAATTTTTAGGGTCTGTATGCAAACACACACTAACCCTTACCTGAAAAATCTCTCCTAGCAACACAGTATACATATAAAAAACTTACAGCTTTAACATATAAATAGAAATACCTTACACAAGACTTGTTTTTTACAATATATTAACAACTTAGTATTTGGTGATGGGGAAAGTATTTTTTAAGGTCATGTTCCCTTCTCAAACAGTAAGGTTTTGTGTTTCCTGCAAAATGGGAAAGCTGCACAGTAGAATGTGGTTTACTAAGTGACAGCTACAACATGAAGAAGGGAATTTTTGGCAGTTAAAATTATATCGCTTCAAATCTGTGGGCATTCTCAGATGGCTGGAGCAGGCAGCAATCAATCTTTGTTTAAACACACCCTTCAAGTTAATGCTATTAATTAGGACAATTTGCTCTGGCTGGGATAACCAAGATCCTAAGCTCTTTCTGAGCAGCAAACACCAGTCAATATGAATTATGAAGCACTGAAGCAAGTTTGTTTGCTGGTAGATTGTTTAACAAATGAGTCAATAGCTCATGCATTTAAATTCAAGTTTTCTTTGTCATAATAAGTCATAGCCTCAAATACAGTGCACCATAGCAGCATAAGCTAAAAGCACACAGAAGGGGCCAAGTGTAAGAAAAAAAAATGCTACAAATGGAGAAGAGAAACTGGACATTTAGTGTGCCCACAATTATCTTTGACAAATTCTAGAAGAAGGACTCTACACTGGTAGAAAAACAAAGAGGTAGGTAAAGGGAATTACATATGAAATCTTTTCCAGTACCTCCAGGCAAATGGTGCCATTGCCTCTGACAAAGCAAGTTATGTTTTGTTGATTTAATGTAAGCTCCACATTCAAGCCTAAACTGGAACTGCTACATTTAAGTCATGTCCTTATATTGTGTGTCCTAAGAACAGTGCTGATCAATGTTTTAAGCTGTGTATTGTTCACATACTTATTAATTAGTGGCTTTACTTCATCCAATTTCTTTCAAAGAGATACAAGAATGCTTTCAGACTTGAACCGTGTTGCCTCTAGTTATAAGGAGCTTTCAGATAAAAACCCTAATTCTTGCTATGACAAGTCTCTCAAACATGTCTGTTGTCCGCTGTGCTGAACGTGGGTCAAGGGGAACTTTGTTGTCACATAGCTTCTGATACTGAATGCAGAGTTTGGGAAAAGACCATGCAACTGTAAGTAGATTAAAAAGGAAAATACAGAGTCATATAGGGTGCTCAGCACCTGAGAGTGAGACCTTTTAATCTCAGTTTATGGGTTTCTGGAGTTTATATATCACAGCACACAGTGAAAGCTCTACAAACAATCTGGAAAATGAGTTGCATTTGAGAAAGATCTTTAAAATGGGATATTCTGGAGAAACTTCTTTTTTATTCTGTATCACAGTGATTTAAAAGGCCATCATTTAGAGGTAAGAAAATCTCAATCTTTTATGTAAAAAGGAATATTATTTTAAAAAATAATATGTTCCCTTCTTTTTTTACTCTTTTTTTTTTTTTTTTTTTTTTTTTTTTTTTTTTTTTTTTTGTTAAAAATATATAAAATAATCTAGAAGACCTGCTTATTCCATCTGAATAGAAAAGGGGAAAAAAGTCTAATTGGAAAAAAAATAAGAGATAAGGGTATTTTAGAGAAAGTGCTGAATCTTTGTTCTCAAGTACTGTGTAGGCCAGAATTTTAGGTGCCTGTTTCCTAATATTAGCTAGAAAATGCTACATAATAAAACCTAACAACAGTGCAATTTACTTGCAAGGTCTTCCTTGTGGGTAGCATATAGACTTCTTTGGATCGCTTCATTTTTGCTTAATCCAACCCTAAAATCTCTTAGATTAAGTACATCAAAGTACATCACACAGGCAGTGATTGTTTATATTACCTCTATTGCTCTTTTTTTTAATTGCCTTTGCTCTTTGTAGTGAAAAAATGGTCATGTTTATCTGAGTTCACTTACTTATTTATCTTTTCATGCTTTTCCCTTCTAGCACTTCTAATTGTTCTTGAAATTTCTTTTGTTGATCATTCTGAAGCATAACCTCCTGTACCTGTTTAAAACAACTGTTTCCAATGCCTTATGTTCTTTTATTGGCTGTGTTCTGAAATCGTGGAGATTAAAGAGAGAAAAAAAAAAAAAAAAAAAAAAGAGCAAAACCAGTTTATATAAACAGCTTGATATTTTTAGAGCATGGGGTCAAGCAGATCAGCTTTTAATTAGAAACAGATTAAACTCTGATCACTCCTGCAGAGCTCTACAGCATTGACTGAAGGTAATCCCCACAAGCTTTGGAGTGAGCGTAGTTGAGATATCTTACCAGTGACTTTGCATTTAAAAACTGAAGGTCAGAAAGTCAAAGCAGCATGCTAAAGCTGGTAAGATTCAAAATCCTACTTGGGCATTGACACAAATGATGTGCTGCTGGGGAATGCAAAAGAAGAGCAGTCCAAACTACAAATCAAGTGCTAAAGTGCTCCTAAGTTCTCAAGTTCATTGATTTATGGTAATGTATGAATATCTCTTTTTCAGCAAAACTTATATAAAAGTAGATAGTATTCTAGCTCATATCTGAGGAGGTGAAATTATAATCTTTGTTTCTAAATGTTTTGGCCACAGAAGCTAAAGGTAGCTTAAAAATGCAGTGGAAAGGCTCATGAGATTTGAGTAACAGTGTATAACCATGGAGCTGTTTATGCCATTTCTATAATGATCAACTTATTCTGATTGCCACATCCCAAATGTTTAAACAATCTCTGTGCTCATGTAGATGTGCATCTCTTAATATTGATGACTATTGTGAAATCTCACCAAAATTCTCTTCAAAACAGTGCAGCCTCATAAGCAAGCCAGCAGACTCTGATTCTCTATCCAGTCCTGGAGACCTCATTTGAAAACCCTTTTTTTCTTATTTTATTCCCCCTTTTAGGGGAATATCTTGCCCTCTAGGAGTATCATATGTATTTAACTTATCAGAATAATCTTACTCCTTGCTGGCATATGATGCAGGGCCTTATTTGGCTCTACATTAAGGACATAATGATTGCACAGCACAATTGAGCAGAGGCACTAGCGACGGTTGTAACTTTGGACACTGGCAGGAAAGGCAGTCAGAAATACAGTCAGGGAAGCACAGACCTTATGGAAAGCTTTTCACTTACCTCTTTTGACTGCATTACATTCAATTTGAGATTAAAAGAAATTACTTTTGGAAGAAGCCTGCTTTTATCAATTAATTGAAGGCTCATCTTGTCAATGTGCCATGAGATTTATTAAGGGTACCTGACAAACTCTGTGTATGCTACAAGAACATCCTAAGAAGACCAGTCTGGATTTCAAAATTTTAATTTTTTCAATCTACAGTTGATCTTTTTTCAGTCTGTAGTGGATCTTTTATGCCTATTTTTTTCCACGCTAAATTGAAGCAATTTTTTTTTTTTTTTTTTTTTTTTTTTTTTTTTTTTTGGGAGGGGGGGATCTTTTGTTTTCTTTTGTTTTGTTCTTTACTTTCAGGGTATCAATCTGGGAATGCATAATACATGAGTTAGTGTATTCCCATGGGGAAACCTTCTTTGTCAAAAATGCAGAAATTAAGACATATTAATGCATATGAAAACCTTTTCTGGAGGAACAAATAAATATAACCTTTATAATTTAAATTTAAAGCATAATGTTCATATTTTCCTAAGTGATTTGATTTAATGCAGTGAAAATTTGAATTGAACCACACTGAAACTAAAAACCTTGGACTTCAAGGAAGCCAGAAGATCTGATTAATGAGAACTTTATTTTCCAGGATTCTTTAAACCTAACTTTTCAGGGAAAGTTGAGAGAGCTTAAGCAGAGCAAATGCACTGGTTCCAATGTAGTTTTTCAGTACACATTATACAAAAAACTTTGGATGAGTAGACAGATGAGCTGAATTTTTTCACCCTTTTTTGCAGCTTTCTTTTGTCTCTTGCTGAAGAGAACTGATGTGCAATGACTGGTTCTTTGCGCTTAGCGTTTGTGCTTTTAGCAGGTTTTCCTGGCCCTAAGGCTCTGCCCCCGCGGCAGAACCAAGCCTTGATCGAGCCAGGTGTGGCGGCAGGTGACTGTCACTAGAGGGCGATGCACATCCAGAGTTTCAGGGATTTTTGTCCCTCCAAAAGAACCGAAAGGTTGCTCTGCGGGTTGCGGTTGATCTAATACGACTTGCTGCTATCGTGGCTCTAAACTTTCTGATAAGTTGTTAGATATATATGATAACGCTGATAAGAAAATATAATAATTTGGGAAATGGCTAGAGAATCTCTCCCTGGAGTTTTACTGAAGATGCTGTGCCATTTTCATGAGCGCTTTTCTTGTTAAACTTTGCTTAAATGTTTCTTTACCTGCAGCACCTCTTGGCTTTTATTTTTAATTCTATTTTTTTCCTCAAGGCATGCATGGTTCTTTTTTTCTAATTACATTTTTCTTTAAGTTATTGAAACATAAATGGGTTGATATTTTTTTAATTACACAAGTTCATACTTTCTTCCAATGCGCTCAGTAAATATCTTTTGCACATCTCTGACCCAGCTGGTAATGTGCAGTGGGTGGGCAAAGAACTAGCTCATGCTAATTGTGATGATCTGCACACATAACTATTGTTACTTAAATGCTATGAACACATACTGGCACTTTACAGCAAAATTGATGTATCAGAATAACGTGAAGTACAGTGCTGTGAAACAAAACAAGCACCTGGCTAGAAAAACACTAAAATCCCAGCATTGTTTTAGTCCTTTTCTGTCACCAGTTAAAGTGAAAATTTGCTCTTTCAAGCAGACCTCAGCAGCAGCATGAACATGCCCTGTGCAACACCATGTTATGAGGACACACATGCCAACTGTGAGGTGGGATGGACAAAATAGGAGCTCTTGATGAGGCACAGATGGAAAATTTTAATGTAATTTCCTATGGCTGGGATGAACTTGAACTTGATTTGTCACTTGTCTACAATTAGTTTTATTTTGAGACAAAAATTGTCATACTGCAAAGGTAGAAGTGTTGGCACTCAGGTTTCCACAGCTGCAGTCTTTTTTTCATTTTTAGGTTAAACTCCTTGGAAGTCAGGGAGGTATCTGAGTTGGAAATGGTACTCCACTATCTCAGAGCTTTTGTCACCATTTGAGAATTAAGAGTATGCTCTTATCACAGGACCCATCAGGAAGCCAGGCAAGGGTTTTATTTCTTGTGTTGCCCACTATCTTAAGCAAGGAACTGAAGGGATAGGTTTGCCAAATGCTCACTAGAGAAGATGTACATTTTCTACCCTCCAGTTCCCCTAAATGTAACGGAGAATCTGTTTCTTTCTAATCTTTAAGGCTTTTCAAAGAAATTTATTTTGATGTCAGTATTAAGAGTCCTTGTTGAAACCTTCTAAATCAGAAAAATAGCAGTGACAAACTCACAATTGTTATCCAAGAAAGATGAGGTTGGATATGTGAATTTGCTGGTATTTTCTCCCCAAGATACCATACTGCTTCATTAGCCAAAAGTTTTGGTGACTATGGTGACTGGTGCAGTGGGATTCCCAAAGCTCAGATCTCTGCCTTACACTGGGGTACTCTGGGGCGCACCATCACTGTTGGAGTGTTAGAGAGAAAATGCTGGCTTTTTCTCTAGTTTTTTTTCTTTTTGAATATGTTCTTTTCTGAAGACTCAGCTTGGCTGGAGAGTCATGTTTGGGAAAAGACCACTTCCAGTATAGTCAAAAGAGATATGTTTCCTTTTTGTGTATACATGAAATGAGCATTTATCCAGTGAGCTTCATGCACAATTGTTTCACTGATGAGGTACAACCACGACAATGTGTATCTCAGGTCATGTCCCTGCTCACCAGTTTACTTCTGCCTGGTCTCCTCAACAGGACTGTTTCAGATGAGAGAAAGCTGCTCCTCTGGGCAAATGCTTTTAAGTTAATTAGCTCTAATATAAAATAAACAGAGCTTCTTTTTGGGTAGGTCCCAGATTCTTCCGCCTTCTGAGGGCCTAACATTTTGCATATCTGTTGTGTACCCACACACAAGCTGTGAGATGTCAGGCCTTTTCCTTTCCACATAAAGAGCAATTAAATGCCAGAAGATGTTTGCTTACTTTCTCTTCTTCAACCCCAATAGGGAGTCCCTGCTTTACAGCAATCATTGTATCCTGTTTCCGTGAGGTCTATGGTACACAAAGCAGTCACGTGATGACCTTGAATCGGAGCAGATGTCAGCACCATGTATTTGTTTCCAGTGCTATTTAATATTTGCTGTTTGCCCTAAGATAGCAAGCTGGCTTTTCTTATGGTAGTGGTTTTTTATAAGCTGGTCTGCAAGAAGTTCCAATTTAAACCTGATCTGATGGAAAGAAATTAGCTAAACCACAGAGAGGTTGCAGATGAAGTAAATTCTGTTTTGGTGTCAAGAGGAGCTTTGACAGTATCCACATACCAAATCTTCTTGTACCCTCATGGCTTGAAGGAAAGTCAATAGGTTTTTGGTGTTTGACTAAGATTTGTCTTCGAAGAGCCGCCTCAGAGAACAGAGTCACCTTGATTTGCTCTTACAGTGTGAATTCTGAGGAGGTTATCATCTAATGATGTAGTCTCTGAACACCTGGGCAAAATTTAATCAAGGAGGAGGACAAGTAGGAGCTACTCATGGTATGCACTGTTTTGGTACTTGTCTTTGAGCATTCTGTTCTGGGCTAAGGTTCAAGACCTGAATTCTCAGATACTTTTTTCCGCTTGGCAGGAGTGCATACATGACAGAGCTAATTGCATTTCCCCCAGAGCCTGGATTTGGGATGGAGTGGTATACAGTGACTACTTCCAAAGCCTGTGGTGATATTCACATTTGGCAACAGAGAAATAAACTGAGGTTGAGAAATAACTATTGAGGCAAATCTCTGATTTGTACAGCTGAAACTGTGGCAGAAAGCCTTTGTTTAAGGTTAGAGGTTTTGACAATTATTGATCTTCATTACTTAAATTTTTCTTCAAACGCTTGAGGATTTTGGTGATTCTGTCAATGAAGTTTTAGCTGGATTGGTTATTGGTTGGTTTTTGTTACTCTCAGCATAACAACTTTTGTCGAAGATCCTCTCAAAACAGAGGCTTTTAAATCCCAGGATCTCATTCAACTATATTTGATTTGAACTGATTTCTCAACAGGTAAGTCCTCTTCTGCTAAGAAAATAAAATTTGGGGAAAGTGACTTTCCTCAATACCCTCTATTAATGTTATAATTGTCACTAGTCTGTAAACATCATAAAAAACCCATATCACATTGGCTAAAACATTACAGCTGAAATAGTGGCATTCCATGATTAGAAACATGAGCTATTACAGAGTAGGTCAAGTCAGTCTGCTCTTCAGTTTCAGTTTTCTTACCCAAAAATAGCTGATTTTTCTGGTCATTAGCGTACTTGCAGAAATGCAGAAGGAATAGTTTTAAATTCTACTACAATGGACATAGTTGAGCGTCAAACCTAGGTTTGCATTTCCCCAAACAGGTATCTTTGGGGCTTTGAATTGAATTGGGGGTTTTAATCTACTAAGAAAGAGTGTCACATCCATATCTAGAATTACAAATCCCCACCAAAAAAAATCTTCATTAAAAAAATTAAATTATCTCACTTGAGGGGAAAAAAATGTAATTGACCAAATGTTCTTGTGAGTGCTGTAAGCTGAAGTACTTACTCAATTCCATGAGTTTCAATGTATTTTGATATTCTTTGATTTGATTATAAGGACCATTAAAATATCCAATTTACAGTAAAATTAAACAATTTCTTCTACTCTGATACATGAACAAAGAACAATATTTGGGAAGTATTTATTGGTGTCTTTGTTAGGAATTTGGATTAGTGGTACATGTTTCAAGAAATACCTTCATTTCTCATGTACTTTGAGTAGTTGGCATTTTCACGATGCCTTATGACAGCATGTTACCTTACTGACCTCTTCAACACACTGCAATTCCTTAATTACTTTTAATCTCTTTTTAATGTCATTAGTGCAACTAGCACATTTTCCGCTGCCAGTGGAAGTGACCAGTGATAATTTTAAAATAGGGTGGCCTGATTGTGCCTGCTGCCTTCTTTTGTCATCCATTCTCCTTTGTGGAGCTCTAAAAATTGGGACAGGTAAGTGTCACAAGACCTGTCTGTCAGCTGGCACAGGAAGAGTCGAGTTGCTCTCACAACCACAAAGAGTGAAATTAGCCATGCCTTGAGAAATGCCACCTGCTCTGCGTGGGGTTCATTTTGCAGCTGCACTCTCCAGAGGCAGGGAGTAATCCTATGTGCATGAGGCAGATGAAGGGTTTTGTTTCACTGTATAAGTACTTTAATTTCTTTTCATTTAAAGCTAAGACATAACAAGTTTTGCCAATTTCTAGGGGAAATAAAGAAACAGATAACACTTTTCTGTCGTTCAAACTTGCCACTTCAGATATTTATTATGTTTAAGAGCAGGCTCATTTTCACCAAACCCATATAATTTCTTTTAAAGAATGTACCTGTACACCTCAATGAAAGGTACTTTCTTGTGATTTTTTAATAGCAACTGCTGCATTCTTGTGGTTTTGGGTTGGTGTATGTTTTGTTTCTCTTTTTAAACTGCACATTTACAAGAATGACAGAGCTGAGATGGTTTGCAGCATCACCAAATCACACCATCAGGATACCTTAGGATCAATGTTTTAATTATCACCTCTCAAGAGGAGGTCACCAAAATATACACTGCTGTCACCTTTATTGGTTTGGTTACTGAAGGTTGATGATACAGCAATTTTGCATCATTAGACCAAAAATAACCAAGGGAAACAGTCTTCTCTGAGCAATTTACTTTTCAACAGAAAGACCTCTATCTCTTCTGATGCCTGCTGCATCTCTAAACTTTTTAGATAATTTGGTTACTTTCTTCATGGTAAGATTGCCTTATAGGGAGAGACTGGGTTAAATTAGACTCTGCACTACCCACGTGTCTCTGTCTTTTTCAGTGTGATAGGCTTTGGTTCAAAGTGATGCTAGATAAAGGGTAACACAAACTGAAGAGGAAAAAGTGTGGAAATGTCTCAGCAGGAGACCTTGTACTGGGGTAGGACTTGCTTTGCCTGCTTCTGTGGACTTCTCTGAAAGGGAAGAATCAAAAATCTGCTGTTCCAGCTTTGGTATCTGAAGCTCTGGCAAGGATACCACCCTCTCTCTCCCCCTGATACCCCCTTCCCCCAGTTTACATGTGCATTCATCTATGATGGCACATAACATCAAGAAAGAAAGCTGTGAAAATGAGACCCTTTTAAAAAATGAAACTTGTAAATTCATCTCTAGAAATCCAAAGCATGACATAATGCTGATCATTTTGTTGCCCCGTGAAAAGATGTCTTTGTTCTTCATAGCACTCTGGAAGCCAAAGGTTAAAGGCTGAATTCTTTGTGTGTTTCTTCTCAGGCTAAATCTTACCCGAGATCAACTAGATCCAGGCATCATGTCAGAAGCCCTTGCAATACAGGATGAGCTCAACTTGGGAATATGTGAGAAAAGCCATGAGCTAAATGATTCGTAGGAGAAGTATGAGAGAGAAAGAAAGATTCTTTTTAGCATCTCTTATATGTTATCCCATTTCTTTGCAAATGTGCCCTGAGTACAGCAAAAGTCCTGGGTCTTTGAAGTTCTTTGTGCATTTTCTTGCTTATTAGACCAAGCTGTCTTTTTCTCATTTTTTGGTTTCTGACTGGAATGGCACCTGTGCCACTTAAATGTGTTAGAAATTGCTGCTATTCACTGAAAGGAAGACATAATGATGGGAGTTAGCCACCATCACTTGATTTCTGCCATCTTTGGGCATCAGTGTCACACTCTGCCTTTCTAGAAGACATTGTATGTGTGTCTAGGTAAATGATCTGTAGGTAACTAGAAATCTAAGAGTTAAATTCAGAACTCAGCTAATTTTTGAATTTCAATAAGCTGCCTGTACTGTGCACATCACCAAGGCTGATCTTTATTTCAGGTAATAGCAAGTGAACTTTAAAGGTGAAACTTTGCTTCATAGCATTTATTAGTAACCATTCTTGTACTAAGTGCATCTTTATTTGTATTGTTGTAGAGTCTCAGCCTTGGACAAAAATAATAAATTTGCCCCATCCTTTGAAAACATTTTCATGTACTCAACTAGATGATGTTAAAGGCCCTTCTAACCCTAACCATTCTATTATTTTTGGAAATGATCCTCGGGGTAACCCTGTAACGAAGGCACCCTAATTTTCTGTCCATATGGCTTTCTGTCATGAAATAAAAATAAAAGCTATTCTGAAGTGTTCAAATTGCATTTAATAAAAGATCTTTTACTATCACAGAAATAGGACACTTGCCAATTGCGTCCACCAACAGCTGCTGTGATCTTTTTATATAGCATTTTCTGAAAATGGTATATTAGGTTGTGTAGGACCCTGTGTTCTGATCCAAATTCTGATTTTCAGAGCCAAAGAAAATGGTGAGATAGGAGTACTGTAATAGAGTAGTACTCCATTAGCTAGTTACACAGCCCCTTTGTATTAAGCCTAGAGCTGGAATTCAATGAAGAATTATAATCAAAAGGACAGTTTAGAAGAGTTAATGGTATTATATTTGAACATTTTCCTTTGCCTTGTGAAATTGTATATTATGAGCTGCATTGAATCAGCTGCCCACACTGGAAAGAAACTGTGAAATGGTGTTTTCTTGATGGGGTTGGCCCCTTTCTAAGGTAAAGTGAATTTGTGCATATATTTTAAAAAACATGTTCGTATATTATATTTATAGGCCTCAATTGTCATTTCACTCTCAAAAGTCTAATTGTGAAAAGTTTAGCTGAATTCAATCTGTCTGGAAATTCATTATTCAGCAAGTCCAGGTGCTGTTGTCATCTGTACCTGAACCAAATGCTTATGTGCTTGAACCTCATGAGTTTTTGAAAACTGAATCTCTAGCAAAGTTCATAGTCTCACTTTCTCTTAATGAGAGCAAGTAAGTACAAAGCATTCTGAGAGCAGAAGGCATTCAGTGCATTTTCTGGAGTGTCCAAATAACACATAATTAATTATTCAGGGCAGTGGTAAGCCAAGGGCTTTTAGTTAGCACTTAGAAGAAAATTGTACAATGGTATGATTTGGAAGGGACTCTACAGATCATCTCCTAACACCCCCCATGTCATAGGCAGGGACACCTCCCATTAGAAAAGGTTGCTCAAAGGCCAGCTTAACCTTGAATATTTGCAGGGATTGGGTACCCACAGTTTCTCTGGGCTACCTGTTCCAGTCCCTCACCATCCTCACAGTAATTGATTAAAGATTTGCTTCCTAATAGCTAATCTAAATCTGCCCTCTTTCCATTTAAAGCCTTTCCTCCTTGTCCCAGCCCTGCATGCCTTTGTTAAGTCCCTTTCCAGTTTTCTTGTCCTCTCTTTAAGTATTAGAAGGTGCTCTGATAAGATCTCCCTGGGAGCCTTCTTTGTTCTAGGCTGAACAGTGTCAACTTTTCAGCCTATCTACATAGGTCAGAGCTGCTCCAGCCCTTTGACCATTTTTGTGGCCTTCTTCTGGACTAGCTCCAGCAGGTCCATGTCCTTTCTCATTTGATATAAATAATAGTAGGGATGATCACAACATAAAGTAAAAGGCACTGTTTGTGATGCTCTCCAACTCTTAAGCTCATTGGTTCAAACCTATTATAAAGACATAGTTTCATTTTCTTTCTTTTGAAGTCTTTTGATGGGAAATATATTTGATAAGTGTGATAATTTATAAAGCCACTGCAGCTAGCAAGACATGATTATTAAAGTCAGGGAAATAGAAACAAAAACTACACTAAGTCTTATGAAAAGACAAAATAGGTTTTGTGTGAGTTTTGCGGTGGAATGGCTTATGATATTAAGCTTTTCACGCTAGCATTGTTGGGGTGCACTTTCCATCAGAATATACAGCACAGTAAACAAGGGAGGTTGAGGTTTGATAGCAGCTTGATGTTTCATCTTGACTGACTAGATCTGTGTCTCTTATAGCTCTCCTAGGCTGTGAGCACAGTGTCACAGTTTCAGGTACCTATATACCTGTGCTAGTTTAGGAATTAAGCTATTTCACCATTTCTATATACAGAAATATACAGAAGACACAGCATGAAAGACATCCTGAGAGTGCCTCTTTTTTTGTTACTCCTTTTCTATGAAACAGCTCTTTTACATAGATATCTTCCCAGTCTATCAAATAGACCTAGTTTTGAATTACCGTTTCTTAATATTTTCTGAGGTATTTTAATCTAATGAATTAAATATGCTATGGAAAATCAAGCACAGTTTTCCTACTTAACCCAGAAAAACATTGCAGCTTACAAGGCTGCTGGCCAGGCAATATAAATAATATACTGTGTAGTTGTTTGTCAACAAACTTTATTAGCAGTCATGAGTTTCCTTACAAGTCAGAAGTTGCTCTGTGCTGTAATTTGTTGCTGTTGTACCTTGTTAAGCCTTGGGGCAAGGTATTGTGTCTAGGACAAGTATTGCTTTATGCCCTTGCTGATGTCTGTCATTTGCTAAACTTACATTGTTTAATCAATCTCAGCTTGAAGGACAGGTTCTGATCAGGTGATGCATTCAAACACACAGGCAGAGAGTCCCCCGGGAAGAAGGAGGAAGAGAATGGCAGGTTTTTCATTGTTTCTCTCCTGCCAACAGGTACAGGAAAGACACAGAGAATAAAACACATGTGAAAGTCTTGAGCCAGGTCTCTGTCACCCTTGCTCCACAGATGTTTAAACAAGTCTTTTACTCCCCAAACATTTGTGCTAGATCCTTCATTTCCTTTGAAAGCAAGACTTCAGTCATCTTCCATCCTCAGAAGAGAACAGAGATTTGTTTTCAATATCTTTGCCAAAGCATGCTGGCTGCCAGTTAGTCTTCAGGTGCCTAGTATAAGCAGAAAAGACAAAAGACTATGTGATCTCATATACCACTTCATGTTGGCTGCAAAGTGTAAAAAGAAACAGGGAAAAAATTCAGAAACAAGTTGTGGAAAAATGTATATTCAAATAAGAAAGCCAGTAATACCTGCAATAGACAAATATTCTCTAAAAACAAGTAAATGTCAACAAAAAATGCTGCTTCAGGGAATCACTATGATCTAGTTACCTGGATATATGTTTTAGAACTTCAGAGCTGTGATAAGAATGGTCTCCACACTTTTTCAGTCAGGAGCTGAGAGCATCCCACTCCAAAGTGGGTGTCTCCCTTGGGTCACTGCCTGCTTCTGTAGCCTGCCAGCAATGCTGAACAGCAGTGCTGGCAGACTGGTACTCATCTGCCAGGGCCAACACTGAAAATTGAATGGTCAGTTCTTTTCAACAAATTAGATAATATCACCATTGAAATTTAGGAAAGATTACCATGTGCCTGCAGGAGCTGTCAAAAAGGTTTGCATTGAGAGCTCTGTAGTCTTGAAGCAATGACCCCAAGAGTTAATGGTCTGGGCAAACTCCCAGTTTGCTGCCTAAAGGGACTTTCATCTTTTACTGTGGCTCTTGTGTCCCTTATTTTTTCCTCACTATTTAACTAACTTCTGTTCTGACAATGCTTAAATAACCAACTATAGAATCATCAATACAGACTGTCATTTTAACAAGTCTTGTTATTTACAGCAACGGGCCAGAGCCTAAAGGTAAGTACGCACTGAAATAACAAGGTAATATCTTACTTCATTAAAATTTACACATTTAAAAAAAAAAACAACAGAACCTGACTTTGGGGTTGAACTAGTACGGGTAACTTTTATGGAAGTGACTTCTAGGAAGTAGAAGCTAACAAATGAAATGGAAAAGGCTGTCAAAATTTTAAAGGGTAACTTTATATTTGAAGAACCTTGGATTTGATCCCCAGTTGAGACAGTCTTGGGAAAACCGTACTATGAGGAATGTTAAGCTGTATGCATCCAAATGTTTAAGAGAATATAAAAATTCAACAAATCACTAGCTGTTCTTGAAATATCTATTCATGTAGTGCATGGCCAGGATTTGGAATAACCTAGAGAGTTGGTTTTTTGCACATTAGTAGGGAAGAAGTGATCTAGATCCAAATAAAAGCAAAGCTGCGACATGCATGAAATTGTTAGACATGGTGAGATCAAAATACCACACAAATTAAACAAAATATCTCACTTACTTATAGCTCAGAGTACTCCAGATGGTGAATTAGTTGGACAAATATAGGCTCATTTATGCAAGATACCACCAAATCCGTCTTTGGTGTTGCTTTTGTACTTGTGAGGGATTGTCACACCTTGTCTTCACAGGACATGTGAAAATCACAGTATATTCCTACGGATACCAGTCAGTATTTCTAAAGGGAGAAACAAGGTGGTACAATATAATAAGAATTTTTATTTCACAAATATAAATTTTATTTATTTAAGTTTGGTTAATTCTTTTTTCTTTTTTAAATTCTGGTCTGTTGAGTGCTTTTGTGTAAACAAGTAGTTATACACATGGAATCTGGAAAACGGAATGTGCTTCTCTGTAGATTATACTACCTTGTCCTGAATTTGTTTCTTCTCTTGGCACAAAATCTTCAGAAGAAATATAAGAATGCAAGTAAGTGAGGCACTAACAGTAACGAGCTTGCCTCTTGGATTGAAAATACAGAATACTTTTCAGAGCTCTCCAAGGCTTATGCTATCAGCCAAATTAGTAATGTTCCAATTAAATCTTCAGGAAGAATTTCTTCACTGAGAGGGTGGCCAGGCATTGGAATGTGCTGCCCTGGGAGATGATGCCGTTGCCACCCCTGGAACTGTTCATAAAACCAAGTAGATGAGGCACTCTGTGATACGGTCTATTGAGAGTGGTGATGTTTAGTCAGAGGTTGGACTCAATAACCTTGAAGGCCTTTTCCAACCCTAATGATTCTGTGAAAGCAAAAAGCTACATAGCCTAGCAGATTTCACGTTTTTGAGACCCTACTTAAAACAACTTGAAAGTTTTTCCACATCTGCCAGCGCTCAGTGGCCTGAACAGGCCAGTGTGCCGCAGACAGTGAGGGGAAAAGGTGACTCCTCCATCCCCTGCCACTGAACCTCTTTTCCCTATCCCAAACTGACCTTCCCTCCTAGGGCCAAGAAAGGTTCTCTAGTTCAGGGCTTCTGGGGGTGTTTTCCTGTGGATTTTTTGGGTGTTGGTTTTTTTTTTTTTCTTTCTTCTCTTCTAGCAGAGATTATGCCCCATAATTTCCACAGTTTAATGCTTGAAGGCACAGACACAATTCTGAGTATCCAGACAGAGAGGAGGTGCTGCTTTTGGACACCTGAACTTCATTGTGTTGATGCAGAAGCACATCTTACTTAAGCCTTATGATGTGACTTGAACAGCTCTTGATTGTAGGACACAGCCTGGCAAACAAATCTTTCCACAAACACCCTTCTGAATACTTGCAGGCTTTGTGCTCAAGTCGTTTGTCTTTCCTTCCAACAGGCACTCAAGCTGGCAGTATTACTTAGAAGTCTTAATTTCAAAGTAAAGAGCACAGAAAGCAAGACTTGAGCTCAGAAATTCAGCATTTATAAAGTTAAAAAAAAAATGATAATCAGCTTGTGCTTGGGTACATTTTTCAAAATATTAGGTGTGGTACATGAGATAATGTCTGGACAATTATTATACATTATTTTAGTTTAAAAATTACTTAACGCATAAAAAATCTACAAAGAAGAAGATTGACAAGAAGATATTGTTCTTAAATTATCCATGTAGTTATGAAATACACAGTTTAATAAGTGGATATCTTGAAATATCAATGCCATCTTCCCCATGCGAGAAAAGCTACCTCTGCATAAGCTAAATACCTGTTCTCAGACATTAGTAGCAGTTTGATATAATTGTAATTATCATTCCAAGACATCAGTACAACAAAAGCCACGAGAGTGCAACACTTTTGCTTGTACAAGCAGCTGGGGTTTGGACGATTCCCTGCTTGGTGTCCATTCCAAAAATTACAGGGCAGTGCATGTTTCTTTCGGATGAGATTAAGCTCCTTCTCCACTAGCAATGCACCTTAAAAAAGTATTTTTTCAGACTGTCCAGCTACACTTCAGAACCGTTTACAGTTCCAGTAGCAACCACAGAAAATACTGACAAAAGTGTCTAATTGGAGAAATATTCAATTATGCTTTAATTTTCAAGTGAAAAATTAGTAAAATGAGTTCAAATGAACAGTGTATTCTATTCACACTCTCAGCATGGGAGCAGACTTGGCACAAAAATGAAGATATAATTAAAGGTGGATTTGCTCTCTAGATTGGTCCAAGTTTCAGCTAATTTTCTGCCTTAAAAGACCTGCCTTAAGAGGTCTGCTTTGGACCTCTTCATTTTTTTCCAAGTGTTCAGATTCCAAATCACTGCATTTGCTGAAAGGATGTACTCTTTTCAAGGATTTCAGAAGTTAGTCTTATTTTCTATCTGCACATCATTTGGTTGAATTACTTTGAATTGAAGCTGTCAGAAAATAGCCTCAGAACTCAAAAGAATTTTTGAATTTCCATGTATCTCACAGGTTTTCATATTTTTTTTTCCTTTTCCTGTAAATCTATAGATGAGGATCCAGGCTCCAGAACAAATCTAACTAAGCTTTCTCTTAAGGAAAATAATTCAGATAGCTTTTTGGATTAGATTTGATTTTGCCTAATCTAGTCATAAGGCCTTCTAAAAAATAACAGTTAAAACTATTGGCCTTCCCATTAAGGAGCAATTTTTCTGACTTCTTTGTCTCTAAAAAAAAAAAAAAAAAAAAAAAAAGCGTAGATTAGTTGAACCTTTTCTCTAGAATATATTGTGGGGAGGGGGAAAACAGTGATGGGGGTTTTTTGGTCTTGGAAAGAAGGGGCTGGGATTTTTCATCAGAATCTCTATCACCCTGGTGAATGTGGTGGGGGAGGTAGTGGTGTAACAAATGTTGAGCTTTGTGAAATTGTATCAATTTACAAATTCTAGTCACTGAATGATTTACATGCAGCAAGAGAAGTAATTGCTAACTGTAAGAAGTAAAATGGGGTGGGGGAGGATTGGGGGAATCAGTGAAAAACAAGGACTCTTTGTGGGATCTACAAGAGCCAAACAGAGTTTCTTTAAACCAGTTGGGCAGGTTAAATGTAGAGATGTCTTGTCTTTCAACAAGAAATCCCCTGGAATTGTCAATTACTCTTCAACCTAGACAGTGATTCATTGTCCATTGAATAAACAAAGTGAAAAAGCAGTTGTGAACATCCTGATAAAAACACCTTTGAAAAAAGTCCAGAGCCTTGAGGGCTGAGATCTCAGTGACAAATTCTGATCCACCTCCAGCCTTAGTTTCACAGTAGCACCCAGTTTGTTCCCAAAAGGGTGCAGGAGTTCTTTTCACTAAGCACCATATTTTTAGCATCTACCTGAGTAGGGCTGAATCAGTATGCCTTGGGAGGAAAAAGTGACCAGAGAGATTACCTTTTAAATTGAATTGAAGGCTTTACATTTATTCCAGCTCTTTGTTCACTAACTAGGTTCCTGATGTTGATTCAGTGAAAACTTGTATTGTGTATTAGCACAATGGTGCTGAGTGGAAAAAAAACCATCTCCAAATAAAATTTCCATCTCAAAAGCAGCCTACTCTTATCTGAACTTGGCTGTTTCCTATTAGTTGATTAGTATTTAAATCTGGTGATAAAAATGAGATTGAAAGAATGAGCTGTGCCTTAGTAGTCTTGATATAGCTCCTGTTTGATGTTCTAACTCTGGATGAACACAGAGTACAGTAACAAATCACTTTAAAACTTCTGCCACCTCTCAGGTAGAGACCACTTCTTGGCAAAAGGAGGAAATGTTCTTAGTCAGGGGCTGGGTTTATTAAGGGCACTTAATACATTACAAACATAAAAGTTACTTGTAGTCCAAATTACACTGTCTCTTTGTAATCTATACTGATGTATCTAGAAAAAATGGAAACACCTGTCAAAACAGCTGTTATACTGGGAAAATAAGAATATGTACATATATTTCCCTGCAAACTTTTCAAAGACTTCTGCTTATTACTTCAACAGTGAAAGTAACAAAAACAAAACTCCAAAAACAAACAAAAAAGCCTTCTGACCTTCTGACTAGACCTGATGCTAACATACCATGTGAATTCACGCATACCTTGAGATGAAACAGCCTTCTAGTACACAGAGCTCCTGCCAGTGTTTGAAAGCATCTGTTGAAAACAAATGCTGCAGTAATCCAGTGGACAGGCTCTGTGCACATAGTCTGACCAAATTTTCCAATAAACAGCCACCTTCTAGGCAGGACCCACTATCAATGAGGTGGTCCTATTCCAGCAAGAATATCAGAAGGGCTTAGGGTGACAATTGTGACAGAACTGGAAAAGATCAAATTGTTTCCTCTTACAACAACAGGAAATCATAATGTGCACGGGAGTGCGAATATTGACCAAATTTCTTAGCAATTACTGGTGTCAAAAAGAATCAAGAAATTGGTAAAATAAGGGAAAAGAAGTATAGATTAAATACTCCAAAGTTGTGTTGGGAAGCATGACTATTATCTCTCAATTCCTGATTCAACCGTCACCTTGAGACAAAGATCTCAGAAATATGCATTTGACCCGTATATTTATTTTTACTTTAACTTCTGTAACAAATCCAACCCTGAAGACAAAGTTGGAGCAGAAGTTTGAGCAACTATCATATGAGATTTTGCTCAAAGTATGTGATTGGGTTAATAGAACACTACTTTAATAAATTCTGCCAATGAATAACAGAATAATGGCAATAAAATCTCAGTATGAAAAGCTGCTTCAACCTCCAGACATGACAGTCTTTTGATGAAATAAACTCCTTCTCTACCTACCCAAATTGTATAGTGCCATTAAAAATTTATCTCTTGTGTCTAGGTTTTAAATTATAAAGAGAAGGCTGGAAGATAATATTTAAAGACTGAAGTGACTCTTTAAGTGTCTTGTTCGGGCACTGCTTACCAGCTGATTTACTTATGCCTTGTGCCAAATTATGTAAGAGTATGTTGAAGAGACAGGAATGTCTTTTTTTCTTGGCACTCGTGACTGGTTACAAACACACCCAAAAACGTTTCTTAAGACTGAGAGTTGTATTAGTTTCTCTTTGGCACTTCTTCTTTGCAGCTGAGGTGAAGAGCTTTTATTTTAAAGGGTAAAATAGCAACAGTAAACTGTTTGAGGGCATGCAACTTCTTTGTTTGGTGGAGGCAGAAGACAGTTAATGCTTTTAGTAGTTTTCTCCTTGCCTGCAGAGTAGCAAACAGAAACCCATACAATACTGATCTTTTTAAAAATCATCACCTTCAGTAGGTGATATTGTCTTCATGCTTGAAGAAAAAATAAATTTAATATGTGCATACAGGGGGGGAACCCCCTACTCCGCCCCCCCCGCCCCCCGCCAAAACCCCAAAACCTGAAACAAAATTGCAAACTAAAACCACTGCACCACAAAAAAAAAAAAAAAAAAAAAAAAAAAAAAAAAAAAAAAAAAAAAAACCAAAAAAAAACACCTCTCTGAATTGTTTTTTCCTACTGGCTTGAGAACCTGAGTTCTCCTCTGCTGGCAGCATTGGTATCTGTAACAATTAAAGCAGTACAAAAAAAGTAAGTTACCATTTTCTGATGCTGATGCTGGGGAAGACCACGGAACACTCAATCAGATGTTTCCAGGATCAATACTTGAAAGCTTACAAACCTCCCAAGGGTTTAGATGCCAGACTCAGTTAAACTCAAATTTAAGATCATTTACCTTCATTGAAAGCTGCTAGCTCAGAAAATCCTAACCAGAGGTCGGATTTTCTGAGTAGTTAAGTATGGGTGTTGTACACAATCAGAATTGGTTCAGTGCAAACCATCTCTGGCCAATACATGAGAGAAGCATAACTGGAGTCCCAAGATTGATTATGAAAAGGGCAGAACAGCAGCATTGGGTTTTTTCCTTTGTCTCTGTATTGCTTGAAGTCCATACACTCCTTCCATAGTTCTATTTCAATTTCAGGAAACAAGATACTTACTCCCAGTACCACTCCTTAAATTGCAATTTTTTTTTCCATTCTTCTGTCATTTGTGTTTGGGAAATGTGCTAATTGCCTGTCCTAAGAGAAAAAGCTAAGGATTCATGTAGCCTGATCCCATTTTTGCTGGTATTTCTTGTGGCCTGGAGTGATTAGCCTATTTTTGCTGGGTCACTCTCCACTTCCATAAAATGGGCATAATTCTCAATACCTGTATTATTCCATAAGAACATTCCAAAATTTGAGCAAAGGGTTAACTGAGGTGACTTATAAAGCATATTTAAAGATTTACCAGTGAGGAATGCTATATTCATGCTAACATTCTGAAGACTACCTGTGCTTACTAAGGTAACAAGCCAGTGAGTTGAAGATTAAAAGCTAGCAACAGAGGCCCCATTGACACGTGTTTATCTATAAATGAGTAGAAAGGAATAGAACAACTAAAGAAAACAGATAAAACTGGATTTATCATTTCTTAGTGTCCCACTAGATATCAACATTTACTTACAACTTCTATTAGGGTAACTTTAAATGAAATTTTAACATTTTCAAAGTTTGTAGGAAAAATTAAGTTGCCATAAGATGAGATGGATCTTTGCCTCTAAAACTAGATTTCTGTGTGGGTGAATAGTAGTTCCCTTCTTCCTGCTTTACCAGGAAATATTTGCTTTCATTTCTGTCAGTTTTAAACTGCTTCTGTTTGTGACCCAAGTTTCCATCCAGAACTTTTTCTGAGTGCTATTATTCCAATACAGAACTGAGAGTTAACTTTTTTCCCCAGTCTTCTACAGTATTTTTTTCTTTTGCTCTCTTTTTTGTCACCACTTAAAAACCAATAGCTGGTTTGAAATAGTCACTCTTCCAGCTGAACAGATGAGACCATCGCATGAAAGCTCTGAGGAATGTTCCATGCCAGCATCTGCTGCTTCACTTTAAAGTTTATTTTTAACATTAAATAGTTGTGAGGGTTCATTTGTAGCTGAAATGCTGTCTTCTCAAAGCAATGCAATTAGGTCTGACCCTTCAGCAGAAGGGGAAAAAGGTTATGATGATATGCAGTTTTAAGGAAGAGCTGCTGCAGGCAAGCCAGTGACTTTGCTTTGTTATTCATCACATTTGTGCACATCTATGTATCTTTTTTGCTAAAATTTCCTTTGAAATCAGATTGTGTCATGAGAACTGCATCTTAAGAACCTTAAGAACCTTAAGAACCTAAATCTTATCAAAAGCTTTGGCAAACTGTTTTTGAGGGTTTTGAAAGCGTTTATTACTCTAGTTTACATTGAAGAAGAAAATCTTGAAGAAAATTGAAGAAAATCTTTTGGTTTCAATACAAAATTATCTCCTTACTTTTGTGCCATTGGAATAATTGCTGTGCATAAGAGTGCATAATATTTCTGTGCATAAGAGCAATATCACAATGGGTAGGTATGATGGCATAAGATGAGTTCCGAGATTCTGGGAGGCAGAAGGAGGCAACAGCAAAAGCTTTGCTGTATTTTATAGCTCCTGGGGAGTCAGCATGGCTGGAGCCCTGGGGTAATGAACCACTGGGGCTGTCAGGGTAGCACAGAGATGCTCCCTGCCATGCTTACTCAGGATTGTGATAGAGAGAGAGAGAGGGACACTTTACTGCCCAGAGCCAAGTGGCAGCTCACATCACACACAGGGGAATCCCAGATTCTAGCTTACAGCAGTTTTCCCTCATTTGGTGGAGCAGGAGAGAATCTCTAGCCCATTATTCCCAGCCATGCAAAAGGACTGGCAGGAAACATATTGAAGCAGATGGTTTGTGTTTGAACAGAATTTCAGTGAGTCATCTGCATGCCCTTAGGCATTCAGTGCACCAGACAGCTTTCTAACGGCTGTGGCATCTTGCTCACAATCTAATATTATGCACACGTTCCACACAATAAAGCCCCACATCTTCAGCTGGGGCAGGTCCATGATACTTTGCTAACCCTGGTAAATTTGGTGTGCAGTTGAGGACCTGGCACAGGAATGCACTGCCCAACACAACCTTAATCTGATTTGTTGTTAAGAGCCAGAACCTGACCCTGGCCCATAAGTGGCATTGCTGTAACAATCTTTTGGAATACGAGCATTTGTCATCTTCAGACAGCCCATGCAGACAAAAGGGGTTTTGTGAGTTGGCTGGCAGCTTGTGAGGTGCATACATGTCTGTGTGCTGTCTTAATTTTCCCCTTCTTTGTCCCGACATGCTGCTTGGGGACTGACTCAAAGTGAATTAAAAGAAAAGAAAGATGTTTAAGCTTTTTACAGCAGCAAGCTCTTTTCCTTCTATGGGTGCAAAAATGAATGTCTTATGTGAGGTAAGTCGTGATCTTATTACATGTATGATGTAGCAGCTACTAAGGGCAGCAGGGAAGTTTCTTTTTTCCACCTGTCCACTGGATACTCACCTGCATGTTCCTTCTCCCCCTAGCAAAAGAAATAAAACCCCATGTGCTGTAGCCCTCAATTAATACTATCTCATTGATCAATTTCATTGTTGGATTGAAGTAGCAGAGGAGGACATGCATCCAGAAAATTATTTACTTACTGCTAGGTCAAGGAAAATTCTTGTGCACAACCATGGACAGCTGATAATGAACAGCCCTGTCTACTCGGTCCCACACTTCTGGCCTGCCACTAAGCTTGAAGCAGCAATTTCTATATCAGCAATAGCAAAGCAAAGCCATCACTTCATCACTTTCTTAGATGATTGCAAAATGTTTGCACATCTGCTTATGTGTTTTATATACCTGATTACTTGATGTCATGAATTGACATGAAACCATCCCTGGGAGTTAAACCTGGGTAAATCAAAACATGTTGCAGAACCACAAAGAAATGATTTAACAGTGACAACTAGTGTGGGGAATAGAGAAATTTATGACAATACATGTCTTAACTGAATCTTACACTGTTGCAGAGCTGACCTTGGATTTGTATAATTTGGAGTTTCTTATAAGCCTGGTTTTCCTGTTTCACACAAACAATTCAATCATTTCCTTTTAAAACACAAACTAATGTTTTTTCCACTCAGTCTCCCCACTTATTCTGTAAAAATAGTCCTCATCAAATGTCATTTTTACTTATGATTACCATACCAGATTGTCTAAAGACACTGTTAAGTATGCTATGCTGGAGGGGGAGGGATAACTTTAGAGACTGTTCTGCAAGTGCTGCTGTTTGGTTTTGCTCCTTATGTGGTCTCAAACAATGTATATTGCCTTTTTGACCAAGGTGCATCCTTTTTATCAGTGTACTTTATGTACCACATATAGTTGGTTCAGCAGCCTCAAAACTGGGAGTTATTTCAGGTGAATCAAACAGCAGGAGTGTTTCTTCTCCTGAGGAAAAAAGGCCTTTTGGTTTTACCCTTTGATTAATTTCATGCTAATTTTAGTAGATCTTGAGCTTTGAACTGTTTGAAAACACTGCACTGACTTAGGGTTGCAGAATTTCTGACATTTGATTTCTCATATTCTCTAATGTCCTGCAGAGAATTCACATTGAATCCTAAATTGATGAAGATGTGATCTCACTTTCACATATGATGGTATTAGATCTTTCCTCTTCAAAGTCTCAACCTACCGCAGCCTGTTCTGAATGGCTTTGACTTGCAAATTCACTTCCTATATTAGAAACTGAAATCTTGCCATGCAAGAGTCCTGCTATGTCCTGCTATGCATACTTTAACTTCCTTGTTATCATGGAGAGGGTGAAAAGCAAAAAATCAATGTAAAGAATCTGGCCTCTGGAAATCTAGTTTATTGCTGTTTAGTGAAACCGAAGAGAAATCATGTCATACATGATTTTGCAAAGTTTAATACATTATAACATCTGAGGTTACCTGTATGAATGCCTCATGCCAGTGTCCTGTACCAACAGTAATGGCAAATGAATTAATGTGACTCTTTCAACAACAACACTGATATAAAAAATGAAGCCTTCATTATTGTGGAATTGATTTGCTACAGGAATGGAAACAGCAATTCTTTCTTGCCTCTCGCTTGTGAGTTGTTCTCTACTTACAAGAAAGAGCGTGTTCATGTTGTAATTAGCAAATATGCAGAGTAACTTCTGTGCAGTGTATTCCTTCAGCTTTATTCTTTGGTATGGAACCAAAGGAAGTACCAAAGCTCCTACAGAGTGCAATAAGCAAATGTAACAGAGACAGTCATGTACCTCACTATTCAAAAGATAAACCTGAATGCACTGGAATGTGACATTCTACATTGTGGCTGATCAAGAGTTTCATTACATCCTATGCCAGAATTTTAGATTCCTTAGCTTATCATATATGTATTTGAATTAAGACATTTTGCGTTGACAGCAATCTATACCAAATATTTATTCTAACTCTGAAGATAATCAAGAAACTTGGGTTTGCAGATTTTTGGCTAGGATTTATTTTCTGTTCATTCAAGACATAAATTGCATTTACTCTGAATAGAAGCCTGCTAAGTGAGGTTGTTGAGGACACTGTGTTTATTCATTAAGTAGAGCGATACTTTGGATATGCAACTCTATCGTTTTCATATCAAATGTGGGTAAAGAGAGTTTGGCATCTAGCCCACTAACATCCTTAATCACTGAGCTCCTGCTAAAGAAAACTGCAGCTGATGGAAACAGGGTCTTTGTTTTGAAAAGAGACCAAAGTGGCCACACAACCACACATGCAAACAAATACTGGCCTAGTTCAGCAACTAAGAGATGTATTTGAAGCCTGAGGTATCAACAAAAGGGATACGAATGAGGAGAAACTTCCTAAGGCATCTGTAAACTCCTTCTTGCTTAACAATAATGATATATAAAGTTCACACAAATAATATAGCACGTAAGTACCTCTACCATTTAGGGAACATTCCTCAAAGAAAACTCAGTAAGTGACATGAAAATTTCAATAGGAACAGTGATGTGCTTTAGGAATGTTAAGAGAACAATGGAAATATTGCCAAGTTTCAGGAAAATCCGGATGATATAAAGATATTAGTAAATTATGCCCTGTGTTTGAGTTGAAATGTTTTTGCTCACACTATGTTTAGTGGAAAATAACTAATACAAGATGCACCATGCTGATTTTATCTGTTACATAAATTGCATTACCTATGGAATCTGTTAACAGCATTACAGTGAAGAGTGATAGTATCTACAATGTTTATTCTTGAACTGTTAGGAAATTTGCTGCTGCTGGAAAATGATGACTGGGAAAGAAACTTTGTACTGGTTTTGATATATGAAAATGAAATAGCATCTCGACTGTAGAATGAATTATACAAACTAAACTTGCCATGAAAGGCTGACAAAACCAATGTCAGACAGAATGTAAAAACCCCAAATCTAGTTATTTGGGAGTGAACAAGTAGACTTGATTTGAGTAGATTTAAGGTTACAGTCAAGGTTTCCCACCTTACTGTGCTACCTTAAGCAATAAGCTGGTTAATTGTATGGAGGGACATATTGTGTGGAATATGTCCCTCTGCAAATTTTTTCCTCCAAAATTGGAAAAGCTTAAGTTCCTAACTAATGTAGAATATGAACATCTTCTATACATGAATATGAGTAAGATAGAAATATTTAATCTCTAACAATACATGGAGGACCAAAGTATTGTGTGCTATGCTCTTGCAAACGACCAAACAATCTGAAGCTCTGTGCATTGAAATTAAGTCTATTTTGATTCTGAGCCAGACTTGAGTGATATTTCTGTTCAAATACCATCAGTTTTCAAATACTCTTTGGCTTTTTTCCTGAAATGTCATAGTTTACCAGAAAGATGTGCAACTGGAAGCATCCATCTCATACACACATCAGTAAAACTTGAACGGCATTAATATGTAGCATATACATTACATGTCCTTAGAACCGAGAATCCCAGACATATAAGACAGATGTCTACCTCCTGTATAATGTCTTATGGCAGCAGGCTGGAAATGAATCTACTTCCCTTGTGAGAATAACAATAACACCTATGAATGTATTTAATATATAAACTTTGTAAAGATTGGCTTGAGAGCAGTGGAAAGTTTTGGGGGTTGAACCCATTTCCTGATACGTGCATCTGGGTTGTTAGTGAATATTAGCCATGTCCTGCACTTCAGCCACAACAACCCCATGCAGTGCTACAGGCTGGGGGCAGAGTGGTGGGAAGCTGCCTGTGAAAAAGGGATCTGGAGTGCTGTTGATGTCCAGCTGAACGTAAGCCAGCACATGCCCAGGTGACAATAAAGTCCAGTGGCATTGTGGCCTGTATCAGAAATAGAGTGGCCAGGGAAGTGATTGTCCCCCTGTTCTCAGCATGGGTGAGGTCACACCTCAAATCCTTGTATTCAGTTCTGGGCCACTCACTACGAGAACATTGAAGTGCCAGAGTGCGTCCAGAGAAGGGCAATGGAACTGGTGAGAGATCCAGAGGATATGTCCTGTGAAGAGCAGCTGAGGGAACTGGGGTTGTTTCGCCTGGAGAAAAGGAAGCTCAGAGGAGACATTGCTTCTGCAACTCCCTGAAAGGAGGTTGCAGTGCAGTTGGAGCTGGTCTCTCCCAGGCAAACAGTGACAGGATAAGAGGAAATTATCTCAAGTTGTACCAGGGGAGATTTAGGCTGGACATCAGGAGGAATTTCTTCACTGACTGTTAAACATGGGAATGCACTATCCAAAAAAAGAGATGGAGTCACCATCGTAGGTGGTGTTCAAAAATCTGGATGTGGCACATAGTGCCATGGTCTAGTTGACAACGTGGTGGCCAGTCAAAGGTTGGATTTGATCTCAGAGGTCTTTTCCAGTCTAAATAATTCTGTGATTCTGGGACATGGCATCTAGAAGCTCCACCTTTGTGAAATTGCATTAGAAAAATCTCTTCTGTTTTCCTTTTTTTTCCCTTTTTGAGTATGTTCAACAATTGCTGTACAGACATTTCTTCTTTTGTATTATTTGAATAGATACCCTATGGGATAGGTCTGATGTTCTGTGAATCCAAATACTCAACAATAACCAATTAACTTTGTGGAGAGAAACAAATTTCTATTTTGGTATTCCCTGTTTTCCTATAAGAACTTCTGATAGCCATCCTTGAATCAGCACCTGCTGAATTCATCAGGGAACATTGACTAAACAGCAAATTTGGTTAATGATTCTGGTTTTTCAAGTATTTTAAAACACGATTCTCATATTTATAAGTGTGATTTATTTGCAAATCAGACCAATTGACAAAGAGTTTCTCTCATCAGGAAAACCCACAATCTAACAGCAAGGAATGGAATTAGTTGAAAGATGAGAAGTTGAGGTAAAAGACTGCAACATTTCGGTTGTAAGCTTGAAGGCACTTGCTTCTCTATCTAATGGTCTAAATATTTTTTTTGCCCTTCATTTATCTGGCACTGTTTGGATTATCTTCCTTTCCATTTGATATGATTGCAATTCCAAGGACATTAGAAACTAACACATTTTTGGCAAGTGATTTGCCAAGAACTTATCTCTGTTCTTCACACTCTACATCAGTATTATGTGGACTAAATTTTATTTGTCAACTACAAAGAGGTCTTGATGCAGGTTTCTGCCCTGTCTGATATATACTTTCTCAGCTATCAGAATAATATTTCCCTTTATACTTAAGGGAGAAAGAAACAGGGAGTCATATTTCTCTACAAATCAAGAAACTAGAGTACTCTGAACTCAGCTCTCGGGGAGGCAATGTCTAAAGCAAGAGCAGATGAACTTAGATACCCAAGTTAAATGCCTAAAGGTAACAGTCCCAGTTGAGAGTATTAATTAGTGCCAAAGAAGCATTCAGGTCTTTGAGAGATAGATCCATCGGCTATTGAATAACCAAGATAACCAGCAACTACCCTACAGCATACAAGGTAAAAAAGACTCTCTTTCAGAGCACTTGTGCTTTACAGATATGCCCTTTTTTCCTGTGGAAAGCACAACTTATTTCATAAGAAAAACATGAGCTAGATTTAATGCAAAGGCCAAGGCAATCAAGTATCAGCTCTGCAGTCACTGTCAAGCCACAAGTATTGTTACAGGGCAAGGTCACTGAGGGCATTGCTTCTCTGTTTTTCCCTTCTCTCTTATGCAGTAACTGTGGAAAGACTTGTTGCAAGGATATTATACAGTCTATTGGATTTTTAATGGGCTACAGACCAGACTTCACTGTTTATAATTGCTCTTAATGTCCACCATACATTTTACCTTACACATCACTTGCTAAAGGATTTTTTTCTATTCACAGGAGGAGCAGGAGTAAAATGGGATGTGCAAAGCTGAACTTTGCAGGCTGCCTGAAAGAGTAGCAGCAAGCAAAGGAAAATGAAAACAGTATTTTATAGCTGTTATAAAAATTATTCCTGTGAGCAAAACAGTTTTTAAAAAAAAATACCTCTTGCCTAAAAGTGACATATTTGGCTTCATTCTCTTATTGGATGCTTATTAAAAATTCTTCTCTATTATTGTTTTTTTTTGAGTTATAGGGTTTAGATTGCAGGAGAGATGAAGAGGGACTTTTCACAAGAGCATGTAGTGATGGCACAAAGGGGAATGGTTTCAAACTGAGAGTAGGTTCAAACTGAGAATTGATATTGGGAATAAATTCTTTACTATGAGGGTAATAAGGCACTAGAATAGGTTGTTCAGAAAAGATGTGGGTATCCCATTCCTGAAAGTGTGCAAAGTCAGGCTGGACAGGACTTCGAGTAACCTGGTCTAATGGAAAGTGTCCCTGCCCATGCACAGGGGTTGGACTATAGATGATCTTTTAGGCCCTTTCCAACCCAAACGATTCTGTGAATCTGTAATCAATCACTGAAAACGAGGTTTAGGAAGATAATGCAAATGATCACACCCTGGTGTCTGAGAGTTGATCAACAGTTTACCTGTACATGTGATTTCTACGTTCAGTAAGGGGTCATATGCCTAGAGGCATACAAGTGATTGTTTCTGTGAGCATGTTACAGAGAGCTTACTGGAATTTTTTTGTGTTATTTTACTGTTTTCACCAGTATGGGTTTCCCCACTGGAAGGAAAAAGACAGCTGTCTTGTTGTCTATGAGCACAAGAAGCTGCCTCTCCTTGACAGGCAGCAGCTGCCTGCATAGAAAGGATAATGCTGGGTTTGAGATGTAGAGCTTGAAGTGATTCTGTCCTGACGTATGGGCAGCCTCTCTACTCACTAGGGCAGTGCCCTACTGATGCTGTTGAGTTCAGACTAAAGGGTTTGCCCATGCAGAGTAAAATTGAAGGAGAAAAGGCAGTTGCCAAGAGAGCGTAACTCTTGGACTCAGCTAACATGCCTGGGAACCCAAGGATGAATAATTTCAGGAACAATATGAGTACTTCAGAGCTAAACACACAGACATTAGCAGAGTGTGATGTGATGTCTGCACATGATCTTATCTCAATGCTCTTGGAAAGAAAGGGGGATTTTTTTCAGTTGATGGGAATTTGATACCTAAGTCTCAGGAGTACTTGTTGGAAATCTTACTGTGAGGCTTATCTGTTTAGGCATGCATTCAGTAAAAATTATTTTCATTTGGGGAGTTTTGGGGTGGGATTTTATCTGAATAAAGATGGGAGAGGGCTAGGTTCCAAGTTCCAAGCAGATTTTTTTAAATGTTTTAACAGATTCACTCTGCTTACTAGAAAATGTAAAGAAATGCATTTTAATGTATTTTAAATGAATAGCTGCCTCTCTGAAGAATTCTGACACCAATTATAAAAGAAGGCTACTTATCTTGTGGACACCTAAAACATGGGGAAATTATGTGGAATGGTCATAGCACCTTTTCTTCTCTCAAAATGGACAATGTTTTATTTTGCCAGTGGGCAAAACACATAGCCTGTTTGCATTAGTCAAACAATGGAAATGGAAGTATATCCACTGGACATATAAAATGTCTTATATATACTGTGTCAAATATACAGTCCATATTCAAGTAACAAAACCTAAGAGATTGGTACTATTTCTGTGAGTAGAGTAATACTAAATAATTTGCATTATCTTTATTCCCACCTCCCTATTTGTTTCTGGTCCTCTCTTCCTCTCTTCTTGTTCAAAGCATAACTTACTAAAGTGTGTGTATGTCTTTTTCTACTATATAGAGAATAAAGAGACAGAGACCCTTGAGCCCCATCCAGCAAACAGCTTCTAGATCCTGAAACTGAAATAATGAATTTGCTCTAGCCATGTCTGCAGCTTTTGAACGAGGCAAAAGGACTGCAAAGTGCATAGTAAAAGGCAAGCATCTCAGTTTCTCAGTTGCATTGGTTGTCCAGACACCAGACAAGACTGACATATGCAAGACTATTATGACAAGGCTTTAGTTTAAATTTTCTTCAGGCTTTTTTCAGAGTATTCCTAGTGATTGATAGGATATTTTTCCTTGAAATTTAAATCTCCTGGCAAAATGGATTTCATTTATCTTTAAATGCCATGAAACATATGCTGAGAATGCCATCAGTCATAAGACACTATATTTTCAATTGAACTTAATATTTTCAGGCTGCCTGAGTATTCTGTGATGCTCTTGAGTACTAATGTTTGTGTAAAGACATCATATTAACACATATGTAATGTGCTTCAACCCATCCATCATACTATCAGAACATCCATCTGCTTGGTAACCCATCTCGAAGGGGGAAGCTGAGCAGCTATTAAATTAAGATCTCATTTCTGCCTGAAAACAGACAAGATGGTCATGTGCGGGGGTCTTAAAAAGAAAATCCCTTTGGATCAGACTTGCCACCTTTGTGGAGATTTACCGCCTTGCAGAAAATAGTGAGCAGCAGCATGAACTCTTGTCTGCAGAATGGAAATATCAAGCTGATCAACATTTCCGCATTGCTCGCAAGATAATCCTTCATTTGAGCTGCTTATCTGAAATCTGTCTCCATGAATCTGATGGGAGGATTTGCCCTAAGTAGTTAATTATGGTGCTGGTAAATTTCCTCCTCTCTACTTATTCCTTCACTTTAGGAAAATCATAAGCTATAAAGACTGTAAACTTCAATTAGAAACAAATGAAACATTATCTGGCTGAAAACTTATTAAGGCACCTGAAATTATCTTTTTAGCTTTCATTCTGATCTTACTTTTCCAGATGCTCACTGTAGGTGGATTTTTAGTTGGAGTTGATCTGGCTGCTCTGACAAAATTGTGGGGCTTGAGGATTTTGTTTGGTTCATTGGTTGGTTTTTAGTATGTTTGGAGGGTTTTTTGTTTGCTTGGGTCTTTAGGTTGTTGTCGATCTAATTTAGAGCATTTAAATGGAGAATTCTTCTATGTCAGGCTAAGCCCTGTCTGTTGTCCTGGCCTGAACCTGGCTGTGAAGGAATTGCAAAGACAGAATAAAGACATTGCCAGATTAACTATTTCTAGGGCATGTGAGACTCTTACAACCTTCTAGTCTAGCTTATACTGCAGAGAGGAACCACGGTTTCAGTTTATAAAGTATTTTGTATCTAATTGAGATTTATGAGAAAGATTTAGTATGTTTTGCAATTTAAGTGCCACTTCTGACCCCTGATGTGGTGGTGATAAGGGGTTGCAAGGACATGTTAATATGGAGGATGAAAAGTTACCATGGAAATATGGGGAATTGTTGGGTCATTTCCCATACACAGAATACATTTCATCTATGAGGAAACATTTTGCTGGTTATTCAAATTTCTCAACCAACCTCTTTAGGAAGATCCTATTCAGGTTCTGTTTACACACAAACTTTTTTTCCCTCTAGATGAGGTCTAATTTTCCTGGTGCAGACACTGAATAGAACTGGACATTCCCTGTGCACGTGGGTCTGCCTTGGGGTGGGATTTCTTATGTGGTTGAGCAGAACATGCATCTCATGAGACATGTGAGAAAAGGACTTGAATTCAAGTAATAAAAGGTATTTTCCTATCAGAGAAGAGACACATGTAAGAGTTAACTTTTACACAAAAAGTTATGAAAGTTCTCATTCTCCTTTTACTGAGTTGCTAAACAGGACAGCCCTGGATTCCTTGTGGTGCCGCCTTGGCCTCTTGGGAAGCTGCTGGGCACAGCCTTTGTCCTGGAGAGCTCTCCTGCCCACAGCTGGGTGTGTTGCTTTCTGGAACAACCCAGTCCCTAGAGAAAATGGCGCAAAATGTACTTAATTGTTCTTGCCATGAAAAATTACAATCTTGGATAGAGAAATGGCTCCCACCCAGCCTCTTTTATGAATTCCTAAAAGAGTCAAAAATATCTCCCTGAAGGTTTAAGATTTTGGGGGTGTTGTCAAATTGCCTTTCATGAGCTTTCCATGGCTTAATTCTGGATGTATCCCTGAAGTTCCCACTTAATCCTCAGGAAGTTTTGGTCTCTGGTATTTAAACAGCAGAGGCATAAGTAAGTGTTTTATGAAGATAACTGCTTAACATTTTAATGATTTTTTTTTTCTCTTTATATTCCCTTCACATGTTGACCAGGACAGGTGTTACCTTACTTTTTTCTCATATTTGTGACTGTTGAAAAAAAATTTTTGGAGCCTTTTGGCATGTGGTCTGTTACAGCTTGCCAAATGTGAACTTATTTGAACAAATAAATTCTCTCTGCTAATTACTCCAACCAGGCATTCACCAGGACATGCTGAAGTGTTACAAGGGTTGTGCTTAAACCATGGCCATAAGCTTTTATCTTCTCTGACATGGATTTTAGGTTTTTTGTTGCACAGCATGCAAACAGTGTGCAGGTCCTGGTCATTTACATCATTATGTACACATGACCAAGTACTGAATTATAACAGATTAAGTATGAGATATAGCTTCAAATTTTGTTTTGCACTTAGTTTCTGCTGAGACCTGTGCTCAGAGGCTCTACAAGCTCTGAGGCAGTAGGATTTTCCATGTGTCCAGTATTTTGATGCCCAAAGAAATCATCAGTTCATGGAAGCCTGTGTAGGACTTGCTTGAAGTTCCATTTTTGGGGTCTTTTAAAGGCCTAACTTCTTTAGGCCCTTGCTACACAGGGTGGGGTTTTTTTATTGTTACATTTTATAGGAATTATGTACCTTGAGCAACAGTGTCTGCAAAAAGAATGTGAGGAAATAAAATTACTTTTCTCCTGCTTTCTTGTATTAAGAAGCTATTTCCTAAGGCTATCTACTTAACTGCAGCCGCTGTCTGTGCCTGGAGATGTTAGAAAAAAATGGTATTAAAGCTCAGGACAGCAGCTTAGTCTGCTTTTGATTTCTTCTGTGTATACTACCAGACTCACTGGGGCCCTTACAGTACTGAAATTGAGTAGATTGTTAAAACCCAGGTGGTGGATGGCTTGTTTCCCCTTAACTGTTTTCATGGTTGGTGGCAGGAAAGTTTCTTGCCACTCCCTTATCTGAGGTTTATGTAATGAATTGATCATAGGCAGTGCTCGCTTTGAACTTGTTCCAGTTTGGCAGAGCTTGGTTGTTCCTGAGTCACTGTGACTCCCAGAGGAATTTTTCCTGACTTTAGATGTAGGTAGGTGATTTATCCCTACCATGGGCATTTTGAAAAATGTCCCCAATGAGAAATCAGGCTCTTAACAGGATACTGAAATGGCACCATTGTACAGCCACACTGATTTAGAGTCTAAAAATACAGACCAGCTCTGATTCTGACTCCAGGACACATGCTGAACTCTCTGCTCTGTGTGTTGTCCTTCACTGAATGAGATACTCCAAGTGCATATTCTAGATACCTCTGCCTACTAGGGTTGGTTTGAATCTCCTTACATGAGTGTTTTAACACAGGTTATCATTCCTGCACTCTGTGTGTCTGTGTGCTTTCTCATGGTCACTGACTTGTTTTGCCACAGACAAGATCTAAGTGCGTCCCCATTATCCTGTAAAACAACAAATAAACCTCTCACCAAGAGGCAATGATACCAGATGTAATACTTCCAAACAGATAACTCTGCTTTTCCTGAAAGCCTCTAGATAGTGAACAGAGCAACCCAGGATTACACTGACAAATAGCCAAAGACAGTAAATTGGAAGTTTTTCTTAGAGGTTACAATCTCAGGCAAGCAAAAAGCAGAACACACCATAAAATAGCAAGCAGTAAGTCCTCACAGCTGCTAGAGGATGTTGTACTCTACTGACAGTCTACAGACAGGTGGGCTCACTTCACAGCTAATGGGTTTTATTAGCTATGAAACACTGGAACAGGATGCCCAGAGAAGTGATAGATGCCCCGTCTCTGGAAACATTCAAGGCCAGGCTGGACGGCCAGGCTCTGTGCAGCCTGGTGTAGTTAAAGTGCCCCCACTTTTATTGCAGGTAGGTTGGATCAGAAGACCTGTAAAGGTCCCTTTCAACCCAAACTATTTTATGATTCCATGAAAACACTGTACAATAGCTTGATCAAACTGCAAAATCACCAAAAAAGCCTCCACTCAAAAACTGTGTGTGTGGTATGTATGATGACGTCCATTTGCTCAAGCATCTCTCCCAAGCTGTCACTGTAGCCCAGTCAGAATTGCCTATTTACAAGCAGGTAAATCCTCTTTTTTTTCTCCTTGAGTGCCTTTTGGAGTTTCTGATTCACTTCCTTATCCTCGAAGACACAGAGAAAACCCTGTGAAACTGTGACTATTGCTGCAGACTCCCTGGCAAACAGGGGTGTTGTGTTCTCTCTCTGTTCTCTCTGCAGAATTTCCCTTTTTCTTCTTCACCAACAGGTGGAGCAGAGACGTCTCACCTCTACCACTCTCCAGAGGAACATTGCAGTAAAACTAGTGCACTTATTTGTTTGTCTCCCAAAAAAATGATCCCAAATCTTGACATTATTCTCCTAGACTTTTTTGCCAATTCACTTTTACCACTTCTGTGCCTGCTCTCTTCCACTATCAGAATGAAAATACACTAGGCGGGACCAACTGTCAAGGTCTTTTTTGTCTCCTTTTAAATATTCACTGGCTGTAAAACAAATCTTGGGGTTCTTTTACCAAAATAAATAAAACCAATAAAAATTGCTTACTCATTAAGGTATTTGTTCCTATATTTTGTGTAGAAAACTCTCCCAAACTGTGCTTTGCTCCTAAATTATTGAAAGTGTCCTTTCAAATTGCTAACAGACCCAAATAGTATGTGTAAATGTTGCACAACACACACATAAGAATTAATGTTTAACAATAGAGTGCCACTGCTGAGAAGGTATCTGTAAACAGTGCTTGTTTATATGAGAACCCTTGGCATATCTCTGGCGGTGAAGAGCAGATCTCAAAAAAGTCTACACCTGAGTGACTGACTTACAGTCATTCAACTCCTCTTATGAAGGAAAAAGCCAGCTTCCTGCAAAATGAGCACATGACCTCAGAAATTATCCCAGGAGACCTTTTGTTCACTGCTCCCCAATTTGTAATTTGTTTTTAAGAATTCCAAATGAGGCTGCTGCATTTGAGTAGTATTTTGTCTTGTGCAATTACCTTTAAACAAGCAGAGATGTTCAGCTTTTAACAATTCAGAGATGTTGGCATTGAGGTTGCACTTCAGGAAAAGCAGAATTAGGTGTACACATGTGAGCACATACTGTGGCTACATTTACTGCATTCAGCTTGGGCTCCCTGACATTGCATTAACAACTCCAAAGTATTAATTGACGTAAGCATCTCATTATAGCATTCAAAGACAAATAGGGATAAAAGGGTGGTATCTTAATAGAACAAACAATTTATATATACATGGAGAAAGAGCCTTTTTTTCCTCCATGGCTAGAATAAACAGTGTTTCACTTGCCTATATTTACTCGGGACAAGTCACCAATGGATCAGGGCTGCTGGGCTGTGACCTCCAGAAGTTAATATGTTACACAGCAATAATATAAAACAGTGTTAAAGTAGCAAGTGTTGGAATTAGTGCCTGCTCTAGGCAAGTCCACGTGCCTTGACTGCTGCCCTGTTTCATAGTACTCAGGTATGTCACTGTACTGTCATCAGAGCCTGAAAGATCTCTGCACCACCCTCCCCCCCACCCCAAACCAGGAAACCTATCTGGCTTAGCAAAAGCTTTCCCTGTCATTCATGGAGTATTTCCTAGTTGTAGTCAGGCTGGCTGTAACTTGGATGGGGGCATGAGGAGGCTGAAATTGTGTTTGGGAGCAGTAGGGTTGTCCCTCCTGGCAAGCTGCCTGCCCCACTCCAAGCTACACAGAGACAAATAAAGCTTCTCTGTGCATGAAGGGGTGGGAAGAGACAAAAAAAGAGGGAATAGCTTTGCTGGGGACAGACAGGCAGGCAGGCGAGATTCTTCCCTTCATAATCTGTGCCAATTTAGATTAGCTTGAAGTGACTATGAAACTGCAGTCTAAATTAAGTTTCTTCCCATGTACCCAGCTTTACTCATAATTGCTCAGAGACAAGGAGTCTGTTGAGTCTGGGGTGGTATTTAGTTATTTTAATACACTGTCCTTTTTTCTTGCTAGCATCTCTTTGTTCGCTTCATTTTCAAACTAATGAGATAGACTACACTGCCTTAGTATATCCTCAGAATTCATATCCTCTATCCTACATACCAGTGGTAGCAGGGATCCTCTGGAAAAGAAAAGTTTAGTCATTTCATCGAAACACTGCTGCTGTTGTTCCCAAGTAACTCTCCTGCCAGGATGTGACCGACAGCAACAAGGTCTGGGTTCAAATTGAAGGGAGTTCCTTCAAATGTGGTGACTTGAGGCCACACCTGGAAAACTGGAAAAATTATACTGAACTCTAGTATTTCAAAAGCAGAGGCTTAAATAAGAGGCAAGCATGAATCAAACAGCTCAAAAAGATTTCATTGGTGTTGGTTTTTTTGGGTTTTTTTTTTTTTTTTGGTAAGAGAGGACAAAAATCTGACCAGGTAGATAAACAGTGATAATAACTGACTGGTACAGTTATTCTTTAACTATAACAGTTCATAGTCTATTCTCTCTAAGGAAGTAATTTTTAGGGTAGAGTTTTTCCCATCATCTAAGTGAAAGTAAGTGAAAACTAAGATTTGTTGGGTGATAAACTGCTGTGTGAAGCAATGCTGTGGTAGCTGTTTGGCTCCCTGATGGTTGTGCCTCTGGCTGCTCCATCTTCATTCATGGGCCTTGACAGAATTCCATTCCAACCTGTATGTCTCCTGTGGCTGCTGGACATCCAGTGCCTTAATGCTCACAACCACCTACAGCCAGCTGGCTGAAATTAATCAAACTCAATGAGGAGCTGGACATGGATCTTCAAGGAGGCAGGGAAATGTTTCTTTCTCCCTCCTACGCATATACAGTCTGCATTACAAGATCTTGTGAACCCCCTGCCCAAGCTATCTAGGCATGACCACCAGCTTTCCACTCAAAGCATAATATCGGCTGTTGCCTTAGGCTGGGACAGCCATTTGCTCGGATACAGTTCACAAAGCTTTAAATAAATTTGAAGACTATAAATATCATGTTACAGCTGCAAACTTTTCCCCAGTTTTTAAACTCCATTTCTTAGCAATGACTCGCAACCAGTTTTGTACACAATGTACAAAAAAAAAAAATGTTTAGGGCATGGCTGTTTGAGTGTTCTGTTTACTTCTCTCTCACCCCTCTGAAGGGAAAAAGAATTTCCCTTCCCCTCCTCTGTCTCCTCTGGTGGGGTCCAGAGCTGTCTAGGGGAAGGTTGTTTTTAAATTTTTGGGTCAAGTCATCAGGTTCAGGACTCAAAGAGACTGAGTTAAAGATTACTCGGCTGCCTAAGTGCCCTTCCTTTTTTTTTTTTTTTTTTTTTTTTTTTTTTTTTTTTTTTTTTTTTTTTTTTAACATACAATACCTGGGAATACAAGAGACAAAAATACACGTTCTTCACAAGAGGCTGAAATCACTGTCTCACTGATGGTGGGTTCAACCTGACCTCTTCAGCTCTTCAGAGCAGCCATGAGCTCAGAAACTCAAAATCCTTTGTCTTATTTTTGTATCTCTCTCTCATGAAAACTGGAAGCTTTGATAACAAATCTACCCAGGGTGTCCTTTCAGCTTCCTGCTGCAGCTTTGCTTTTATGATGATGTTAGCAGGATCTTTCATCATATACCTCCTAAGAGCATCCATTCATGCCCACACATTTCACTCTCATTTTAAGAAAAAAGTAAAAGCTGTTTGGCTTTGCTTAGAGCATAGAGGGATTACAAAAGCAGATATCATGATTAAAATAAAGCCATCCTGTTCTCATTTTCAGGAGGTAGTAGCATCCTATTTCATCACCTTAGGAAAGGAGTTGACCCCTCCTCCCACAGATGCATATTGGGACTATCAGCCTCAAGTCCCCAGGGAGCAGTGACAGAGGCCTCCCAGCAGAGAGGTGCTGGATACAAACATTTAAAAGCCTAATTTTGCAATAAGACCTCAGGGAATTTTTGTTGGTTTGTTTTGGGTTTGTTTTCCTGCTGATTGCTCTCTTCCCTTTCTTAATTGTTAGTCTTTTCCAAGTTTTAATCCAATTATTGAAATGTTATTAAGAATTTCATTGGTCATTTTCTTGACAGATTGTCACACGACTATTGAGAAATCATGCTCATAAAAATTTCCTTCCCCGAGCTTTCCACAGCATGTTTTCTGATCATACTGTTGGACCACTGTGGAACCACTGATTTAATTTTGAGCTTCTACAGAAAAAATTAAACTAGGAATGAGTTCCTATCTGTTTTGTTTGCGTAGCTGCTGGATTCTGTTTCCCTTTTAAAAAAACCTCCATTTAGGCTTCTAAATCCTGGAGTTTCATTATCAGTTGACCTCAAACATCCTTAGCTTGCCAGTGATGAATCCTATATTCTCACTTGAGTCCACTGACACAGATACCTGAATCCTCACTTGGGCACCCAAGAATCAGAGCAGTTTGGGTTGGGAAGGGTCTTTAAACATCATCTATAGCCCAATCCCCACAGCATTGGCAAGGACATCTTTAACTAAACCAAATTACTCTTCCTCACATCCAATCTAACCTTTAATATTCCCAATGATGAGGCATCCACTATTTCTCTGGACAACCTGTTCCAGCCTCTCACCACTCTCATTGTAAAGAACTTTTTCCTTTATGTCCAATCTACATCTACTCATTTGCAATTAAAGCTGTTACGCCTTTCTTTTATCGCTACATGGCCCTGTAGTCTGTCCACATCTTTCTTATATGCCCCCTATAAGTATTGAGAGACTGCAGGAACTTTGATTTCTCCAGGCTGAACAGCTCAAATTTTCTCAGCCTTTCTTCATAAGGGAGGTGTTGCAGCCCTCTGATGACTTTTTGTGGCTCTCCCCTGGACCTACCCCAACAGTTCCGTGGCTTTCTTGTGGTAAGGGCCCTGGAGATGGATGCTGCTCTTCAGGTAGGGTCTCAGAAAAAGCCACAGGAATCTGGAGCTTCCAAATTAGTCAGTATGCAGAAATAAAACCCCAAAACATAAAACCCTACCACAAAGGAAACAAAACTCTAGAATCATACAATCATACAATCATATATGTATGGATAAATACCTGTATTTTACAGTCTATGCTACACCCATATGAAAATTCTAGGTTTAGCCATTCTTAATGCTCATCCATCAGGAAAGAGCAAGGAATTCATAAACCAGTAGGGTAACAAATGTAATTATCGAGATCTGTATTAGACAACAGTTTGGAAATGCAATTGTAATGTATAAATGAGCCATATTTTGTAATTTTATAGGGAATCACCTTAAAATTCAAAACATGGTAGCAAAGTACTGTTGACTTTCAGTGTCACTCTTTTCCACACCACACTTTTCCAAAGGGTAAAAAATGCCACCCCTCAAGTTGCATAAATATTCTCCTATGTTATGACATGGAAATCTCCATGAAGGGGAAAGTTATACCAGCACAGGGATGACTGTGCAGGGGAGCTGTACCTGTTGTTTAAAATGTGCTGTGAGCTTGGTAATAGCTCATCTGGGACTGAGCAACCTGACAGAGGGGGTTTCAGTAGCCATGAGCCAAGGCTGTGTGGGGGAGGCCATGGGAGGTTCTGCCTGTGGCGTGCCCAAGTGTCTGCAGGTGGGAGCCAATCCTGTTCCCACACTGGAGTAGAACACAAGGATATCTTCTCCATGTGCAAGGACAAGAATAAGCAGGGGCTGCTCACACCAAGCACCCTGAGAAACCTTCATGGAAGCAATGACTTGGGCTGCAGAGGTTGCTACAAGACTCCCAGCTGGTTACTCTTGTGTGCACACATGGCCTGACTCAAGTAGACACTTCCTTCAAGTTCAAGAAGCATTTGGACAATGCTCTCAGACACATGATGTGATTCTGCATGTCCAGTGCAGAGCCAGGAGTTTGACTTGATGGTCCTTGTGGGTGCCTTCCAATTCAGCATATTCTGGGATTCTATGAACCACTGGGGTGATTTGGCACATCAAATACAAAGTGTGCATGAACAATTAAAATGTCACTCTCTGACTTTTAGTTTTCCCATATAAGCTTTAGGTTGCAAGGTTTCAGAATACAACATTAGTGAAAGTTTGTAAAGATTTCCATATGCATTTTGGTTCAGTACTGATAAAGAAAGTTAATGTGGCTTTTGTGGCAGACAAAACACAGGCCAGTGCTGTGAAAGCACCTCTGTAGTTATTGCAGGTGTTAGTCTAACGCATTTCAAGAGCATTTAAACCTTAATTTGTCATCTCCTAGGAAAAGAAAAAAATTGCATGCAAATCTGCGAGTTCCCTTAACATTGCATCAGATTATGAACAATTATAAAACCAATCTATTCTTTCAAATCTGTATGGACATGTGCCTATTTACTGAAGAGTTTGTGGTCTTTTTCCTAGACCCTTCATGGCCACTAAGGCCTTTCTGTGATAGATAGAGAAAAGATGAGTCTCTGTGGGATTATTGTTTTCCTTCCTTGTCATCCTCCTCTGCTGAGAGCTGGAGAAGGTGAAGAAAAGGTGGGGCTCTGGCTCGCCGCCCACTGCTGAAAGGTAAACTGTGCCAACAGGCTGGGCAGCAAGCAAGTGCTGATCCCAACACCAGCTGCTGCCAGCAGAGCTCCTGCCACGGGACAGAGGAGGAACCAAGCACAGATCTTGTCATCACAGTTTGTTTTCTGGGCTGTCCCTGAAGCCACACAACAGTGCACCACCCTGAGTAGCAAATTCACAGGAAGTCTTGAAATTTTCCTATCTTGCAACTGTGAACAGGAAGAGAGTATTCTCTCTATCTTTAAGTTAGAGGTGCTCCATATTTATTTTTCCTAAGGTTGTCTAATGAGCTACTTTTGTATTCTCAATGCCTTGAATCTGAGGTACTTCTCATGCTGTACATTTTCTGGATACCTGCACATGACTCACCTGAAAAAATTGAGTGTGGTTTCATTTTAATTATGTAATACTTTATACCACACCCCTAGACTGAGATTGCAGCATAAGGAGAGCTGGCAAGCCAGGAGAAGACAGAGAAATAAAAAGGTTCCAAAGGTTCATCAACCTCACCATGTCAGGTACAGGTGTTTAAAGGGTGTTTAAAGAATGTGGCAGACTTTACCTTCATGTTGTCTTTTAAGGGACAATAAACAGTAGATGCTTGGGATTCACATAGCACCAATACCACTGGCCACAGGTACAATTACAACATGATTAGCATCACATTCAAAAGAAAGAGGGAAACAAATGTGAGAAGAAAAGTTTTGTAGAATGGGCAGTCATTACTGCCTGTGTGTTTCAAGTGATATGAAAGATTTGGTAAATGCAGTCAGAATCAGTAGAAAACCTCTCAATATCTGTCAGCTTTGGATCATTACAGTCATGTTGTTCAGACAATCCATACTTCCTCCACCCATCTCTGACTCTCCAATCCCTTCCTTGATAATTCAAGGACAGTTTTTCTGGTTTCTAATTCTATGTATTGCTCACAGGAGCAGGGTGAGGAAGGTGACCACAGCCCTTCATAAAAAGAGAAGCTCTACCCTGTCTCATCGCTGCGTGACCACACCAGTTCAGTGATACTGTGGTGAAACAACTGGGTCCTTCATCTCATTCTGGATTTGTACCACCAAATATCTTTGAAAGACAGCCCTTCCTCTTCTTTAGCCATACCTAGCCAACCCAAGTCTTCTGGAAAAAGACAATAAGTAACAGGATTGGTCTCAAGGTATGTCAGCAAAAAGAAAAGTATTATTGTTTTGTCACTTACTGGTATCAAGTAAGTAAACTTTAGGAAATCTACAATGGCAGAGTTAGGATGCCTTTGCTGGCCTCAGAGGGTCAGGTGGTGGCAGTCACCCTTTGCACTACTGATCATATCATGACATGATGGAGACCAGGAAAAAAATTATTGTATGGGATGTCAATCTAAATAAGCTCACAGAAAATTCCTCAGGGTAGAGGTAAGTTGTTTTTTTCATTTACCTCCTTGCACTTGTAACCTAAGTCTGAATAAGGCTTTATGTATGTCATCTGCCTTCTTCAGATGTTTTCCTGACAATAGCATCTGTTAAGGCTTTTTCTTTCAGAGATATGAATCTCATATTAATACAATTTAGTGATTTCAGCAGGTTCATGAGGTCTGTATTTGGGGTAGAAATGAGGCAGGCCTTTGGGAGTGCATGCAGTAATTTAACAGGATGCAGCTATTCAAGTTCTGTTCAATTTATGGAAAATTGTAGAGATTATATGATATGTCAAAGGTCTTTTTTTTTTAAGAATTTAGGAATATGGCAATATAATATTGGCGAGCTTTCTTTATAAATCTTTGTGTGCTTTGAATTATTAAACTAAGGTAATCAAAAATTAGGTAACTCAACAGAAACAGCTGCAGCACCAAGACTGCTACTTTGGCATCTTTGCATAAGTATGTACGTATTTGTCTTTATCTGTAGTGTGTTAGTTTTGACTTAAACACAGAACCAAAACCTGTTTTCCTTTATTTTGCTATCGATCAGGATTAGCTGAAAGGTGCATCAGAGGTATTAAATGAGAATCATGTATGTAACTATGAAATTCTATAAAATCTATGTTGTAATTTGTCCATTCTGAATCTTAAAAACAAAATGTGGAGATACTACTACCTCTTAACTATAGAAAAGTTCTAAATGTCACTGAATTACTGCCTGCAAAAAAAATTTTATGTAGTAGAAGTTTTACCCAGTCTGTGAACTAAGAGATAGTTGTGGGTAATGTTAATAAAGCTTCTCTCATACAGTGTTAAATATTTACATAGAGGACAATGAACGTATATAATTCTTCTGATTATAGCATGACTATTTTTTGTATCAAAATAGAAATTACCTTCTTGAAATAGAAATCCTGGTACTAAGTATTCACTACAGGTATGACTCATGAGAATAGTTTTCTAAGGGCATTTGGAACTAACTTACTCCAAGAATGACTCCAGGGCTAAGTAGCTGAAGCCCCACCTGACAGTCAGGGTTTCAAAGGCAGTAAGTGCTCCTCACTGCCATCACTCCCAGCTCCAGCCATGCTGCTGGCTGGAGAGCTGGGTGTGATGCATGGGTGGGGTACAAGCTGCTTGCAGCAGTGGACATGTGATGTTGTGTATGCAGTGTGCCAAACAGGAAACACTGGGAACGTGCCACATCCACAGCTTACAGAGAGGAGTTGTCTGTTTTATTTGTCACTAGAACATGCACAGAGCATCCCTTCTGCAGTCTTCATCTCAATCCTGCCCAACTCTACAAAAGCTTGGCCTCTCTCTACCCCACTAACTGGAAAAGCCAAGTGATGTGCTAAAACTTCACACCACTTCTAAATGAACTGGTTTGGATCTGTGGAAAGCTATTGACGCAGCAGGCTCCCATAAAGTTTCCTTTTCTGATAGTTCTGCTGGGCTGGGTGGCCCAAGAGCTTTATTTCTATCCACAAAAATTCTGAAAGAGAGGGCAATTCTAAGAATTACAAATTACTTGCTTTACAGGAGGAGGTTAGGATGAAGTGAATTTTAGTGGCACCAGCATCCCTGAGGCAGTGAGTCGCTTCTCTGAAATGTTGCTTTTACAAATTCAGATTCTCTTTGGCATGGCAAACAAAGAGCAAACACCTCCAGAGAAGAATGGTTGTAGCTGGGTCACTCTGACCAGCAGGTCAAGCAGGATTACCCAGGTCAGTACAATGAAGATAATTTTACATAAATTAGCTAGTGTTTGAATCAAATTTGTTTTGTTAGGTAACCAAAATTTCCCAAAGGCTTTTTTCAGTCATATAATATGACATGGTCTTGAAAAATGATTTTGGATTTCCTCTGGATAGTACTATTGCCTTCTCTGACACTGTTCTGAGAAGTATGTTCTTGCTGTTCAGATGAGTATGAGTCATGCAACTATTAATTTTAGGAAGCCTCTTATATTGTCGTGTTACTTAGGAAGGTTCTCACCACAGCTGGGCCCAAGAACATGAGCTTTGGCCCACTGGGTCTGTCCCAGTAAATATGCCTCTAGTTTACATCACCACACTCGTGATACTTTTTTCTAACTCTTAATGCCAAAATCCCACTAAACTCTTCACTGACTTCAGTCAAAAGAGTAAGTTTTGGGAAATAAAAAGAAAAAAAAATCTCTGAAGGGATCTGTCTTTCAAAATAGAGTGGGTTGAGAGGCAGCAAAACAAAGGATAAGCTTCAGTATTTCTACATACACAGAAGACCCAATAATTCAGAAATAGCATGAACTATCTCAGCAAAATCTGCAAAAACCTGTATCTGCATCTATATCCACGTGCTCTTTCAGATGGCTTGTCATGTTTTCATATGATTGGTATATTTTTTGGTTCTTTCCTTGTGATCCTTAATTGACATCACAGACGTTTTACACTTAAGTTTCTAAAAGATGAAGAAGACCAAAATTACTGCTCCAAAACCCCCAGGTTGTCCAGCAGAGGAACTCTCTTTGCTCTCCTGCAGATGCCGTGCAAGTCTAGTTTGGCACTGAGTCTCAAAGGAGGCTTCTCAGCACCACGCAAGACAAATAACATGAACAAAAGATGAAGCAAACTTGTTGGCAATTTGCTATGTGATTAAGGGCAGATCTAAGCACCCTTGTTCCTTTTTCCCCCTTGGGTGCTCCACTCATCAAGCCACAGTGCCATTCTGAAGCAAATTCAGCCTCTTCAGTGATACTTGATAATGTGTTGGACTGTTATGGACCAGCAATGACAGGACACTTCTTCAAAACTAGTAAATGTTTTTAGTTGCTATTTTGACTGATTTCTCTAAAATGCATATCATTTGCTCTCAGCTATTTCAGGTTCCTAACAAAAACAATAGGACATATAGGGCCAACTCCCAAAACAAATTTCTGAAGTATGGGCGCTCTGGGACTTAAGGAAAAGGCCCAGCAAGCCTGAAAATCTAACTTCCTGTCTCTTTTTTCCTTTTCACTATGGACAGCAAAATAGAAGGGTTTTGTGAGCTTGAGGCTACACAACTCCAGTTGCTATAATTATATAACCAGGAATTTTATAATTGTACAGTAGGTCAATTCTCTTATAGGGACTAATGCTTAAATTGCAACTTCTAGATTGGGAAGTTAAAACAGGAAAAAAGACTTTTGTGGTTAAAAAAGTTTGCTATTAACTGAACCTAACCACAATAACTAACTTCTATTCACAGTTTCTTCCTGCTATAAATTTGGGGTTGTTATTTTTGCTTTGGTTTTTCTGCTCAAACCTGGTTTCTGATTCTAGGATGGTCCTCAAACAGCTAAATCATAAAATAAGATTAAGTGCTGGACTAGAAAAAAGGCTTGGTTAACTGGTGCATCTTAGCTAATGCTGTGCTAATTTTAAGCTCTTTTTGCTATATAAACACATTCTTTGGTATTAGACTTGTCTTACTAGATTCCTTACGTGTTCAGTTACGTTTATATTACAAACTCAAATTCCTGAAATATTGCAGGCCGGTTTTAGCAGAAGAAAAATGCACCCTTAAAGGGTTGATTCAGTAATACTACTATCAGTGAAGGTGAAGAAAAATAGAAATAAGGCTTTGAAAACTGTACAAAGGCTTAAATCTGAAATTGCAGTGGTGAATAATTTATTTTTATTTTTTTTATTTGTAAAGGCCTAAACTAATTTACAGCAAGGATTCTGTCATCCAAGTGAACTGATTTGCTCAGGAAATATATAGAAGAGGCCCCTTGAAACAGAGATGAAGCTCTACAAAAGGAAAGGGTTAAACAAAATGGGAGCACTGAACATATCAATCTCACAATTTTATGACATTGGCAAATACTTATATAGACTCTCTCAAACCAATGCCCTTTGCCAAAACAAAAGAGCATAGCACCCCGATTGTGGGGATTACAATGCACACTGGAAATAGCGCCTTTGCCCTTTTTAAGAGGGGCATGCAGTGCCAAGCAGCCTAGAGAGAAACAGATTCCCATGTTGCATCACACAGTGTACTCCTCACATTTCACTCAGCTTGTCCATCAGATATACATGACTAAAGAATGGGGGACATGAGCACTTTGCCCCACTGGTGCTCTGGAGATGCAAGATCTTGAGTTTGGTTATTAACAGGCTTTCACTCTTTTGATATGCTGTACAAAAAGAAGGGAACATAATAAGTGAATACTGGTTTGATGTTTTGTATGTTACACCCCTGCTCAGGAATATAAGTTTATGAGTTACAGGTGATGCAAGGGAAGTTCTTTTAGTGTAGTTTGCTAATGATGAAGATGGGGAAACATTTAAGTGTTCTGGCAGAGGTTTTTGTGCCTGTGCAGCTTTAGTAACTGCTCTAGAAGAGGGAAGAGTTCATTGAGATTTAGGAGTAAAAGGAGGAGATCTAAAATAATTGAAAAGATGATGAGCAGAGCTGTGAAATTAAGTTCCTTTGATTTAATAGATGACCATTCATTCCTGGAGCTACAGAAACTGACAGCGTGCAACGGCTGATCCAATCCACTTGCAAAATAAAGTATGTAGCCTAGCCTATTTATTTTCATAAAGGCGCAAATTAAGATCATGCATGTGGCTCATTACCGCGGCATGTGGCTCAGATGACCAGGGTAATTACTGAGCTGTGGTGACTCAGTCAAATTCTAGCCATGGTAACTGGGAAATTAGAGATCAATGTTTTGCTTCTGCAAATTTCGTGGGTTTGTTTCTCTACATAGAGCTAGGACAGGCAGCTGCCTCCCATAGGCCATCTGCATATGTGGGGTTGGGAGAAGGGAAAGGAAGCCAGCATTCTTAAATCTCTGCTAAGGAGATGGGAATTAAAGTTTCAGGTTGTCAAAGTGAGAGAAGATAAAGAATTACTATAGCGCAAGAAGTGTTCTGTTAGACACTGGGGTAAAAATATATAGAAAATGGTATTTTGATCATAATGCAAAAGCCTTGGTAGACAAAGGTGGGCACTTACAGTGATCTTCCACTCATGTAGTATAGAAAAGATGACCATTTCTTTCACTCCTCTGTTACTTGAAAATTAATCCAATGTCTGAATGTTTGAAAGTAATTTCAATCTGCCTGGCATGGGGTTTTCTTGGGTATGGCAATGCCATCAGCCACATACAGTTTCTGATCCCTATTTGCCAAGTCTTGCTTGCTGAGGAAGCAGCTCTCACTTCTGGAGCCAGAGAAGCTACTTACATCTACTCTGTGTGGTTACTGAGCTGGGCAAGCCACTTTCTGATGGGGCAGAGTATGTGGAAATACGAGCTCAGGACTGAAGGGATGGAAAGGGTTTCAGGAAAGAGGTGGCCATTAAGCAGAACCTGCGTGACTATCACCAAGGCAGCCAGATGAAAAGCCAAGTAAGGCAGCAGCTTAGTTCCTCATTCGAGTTTCTTACTGTTATTTCACTCAGCCTGCTTGCTCCCCTCTCCTGGTCCCAGTGTTAGCTGCTGGCCTGACCTGTCGTCTCTGCCATCCTCCCACCGTGGCCGGGAAAGCAAAGTGGCACAAATGGGGAAGAGCAGAGAAACTCCTGAAATACCTGGAGAAGCCAGGCTGCCCAGGCTCGCCGGGCTGAGGACACACACAACAATAGTGCCAGCCAGACTCCCCGGTCTCCAGCCTGGTTTTGCTTTCGCACACAGGTGTAGCAATCGATATTCTGGGAAAAAAAAAGGCGTGAGGGGGCATATTCCTGAAACAACACACACAGATTTTAACGTGATGCCCACGTTTCCACGAAGACTGTGCCGGTCAGCGCCCCGCACCGCCCGGGGAGTGGGGCTGCCTTCCGTGCTGGGCTCGTTCCGCAGGAGGAAAACCCGGGCAGAAGTCTGCCTTGCCAGCGCCACGGGCCTCCAGCCCCTCTCCCTGACCACAGCCGCTGCTAATGTTAAAAGTTGTTTGTGCCGCCTCCGAGAGAAAAAAAAGTGTCTGTATGACCATAGGTGACGAGAACCAGGCCGTAAGTGGCAGAGCCAAGGCTGGGCAGGGTGTGAGGCTGAGGAAAAGCCTCCGCTCCCCGCGGGGCTCAGTCTCGGGCACAGTCGGCTGCCAAGCACTTTTGCCAAGTTCGTGGCAAAAGAGACGATGGAGGTTCCTGGGAGCTGGCGCTGGCAGAGGGATTTGTCTGTTTGTCGCTCCTCTCGCCCGCCTGTTACCCCATCCCGTCCTCTCCCACGCCGTGGCGGGGGCGGCGTGGGCGGCCGCCCTGGCAGTGCCCGCGGGGGCGACCGCCGTGTTTGCGTTTGTGCCGGGCAGTCACATGGAAACCGGCTCGCAGCGCCCCCGCACTCCCGCGCTGCCCGGGCAGCGGCCGGCCGAGCCCCGCCGCGCCGGGAGCTCCGCCGCCTGCCTCTCGCCCGCCGTGCCCGGCTGCGCTCTGGCCGGGCAGCCCGGCTGTCAGGGCCCGCGGCGCGGCTTCCCTGCCGGCCGGGTAAGGCGGGCGGGGGCCGCCCCGGCGGCGCATCCCCGGCGGCAGCCCGCGGCCGGGCCGGGCAGCCGTGGGCGGCGGCGGCAGTGCCGCCCGGCAGCGGGGCGGGGAGCGGGCGGAGGTGGGTGCGAGGGAGGGGGTGAGGGCGGCTCTCACTCCTGTACTCTCCTCTCTTCCCTCCCTCTCGGTACCCCCGCCTCCGACCTTCGCCGCTGCCGGGATCGCGTCTCGCACCGGCCCGTCCTCTGAGAAGCGGCGAGGAGGGCCCGGCCATGGAGACCCTGGTGCGCCCCGGGGCCAGCAAACCCCCCACCGGGTAAGCTCCCGCCGGGACCCGGGCCGGGCCGGCCGCCGCTCCCCTGCACGGGCGGGAGTGGCTCCGGACGGCGACAGCCGGCCGTGCTGGCCGCGGGCCGCGGTGCCTTCCCTCCGTCCCGCCGGTCGCGCTTCCCTCCGGGCTCGGAGCGACGCGCAGGTGTCGGCGCCCGGCCCGCTCGGAGCACGGCCCGGGGACGGAGGGGGCACGGCGGGGAGCAGGGGGCGGCAGGGCGGTGAGCTCGGGTGCGGAAATGTCAGGAGCGGGAGAAAGTGTCTGTTTCGCCTTTGCCCTGCGGAAGGGGCGCCCCGGCCCGGCTGCCGGCGCTGCCCCTCGGGCTGCTAGCCCGTGACCCGGTTCGGTTCGGGGCCGGTTCCCCTCGGCGGGTGTTTCGGGGCGGCCCTGCGGGGCGAAGGGCAGCCGCTGTTTGCAGCTCCCGGCCGGCGGGGCTGGAAGGGACGCTGGCGGGGAGGGAGCTGGCGGAGCCCAGGGCGGACCCGTCCGGCGGAGGGTCCGGGGAGCCCGCGGCCGCAGAGGTTCCTGCCCATACGCCCGTCTGCCCGAGCGCCAGGACGCAGCTGCCAAAAACCTTTGAAAGGTTTATTCTGACGTGGGTCTCAGCCCCACCGCACGGCCGCGGCAGAGGAAGGAAGAGCACTGCCAACCGCGAATTAAAAGTGCTCAAAATTGTCCGAGGTTGGTGGGAGACCGCGGTGGCTACTCCCGGTGCCTCCTGCCTTTGGTGACGGGCACCGCTCTCGCAGCGCTATTGCTAAGTAGCGGTCAGCCCGAGTGGAAACCGCGGGAGGGTTAGGGCTTTTTCAAAAGAACAGACAAGTAGAAGATATGCCAGCAGTGGAATTTATTAGTCCGTTAATTAAACGAGAGCTGCAGCACAATGAGCTCCTAAGTGATCTCTTTTCTCAGAGCAAAAGCTGGGCAAGTTTTAAGAGCTCTGCTGTCTGCTCGCTGCAATTTACTGCTCTACTTCCCACTGTCTGCACAGACTGAAAGAGACTGTGATTGCTTCAGCAGCTTTTTTTATTTTGAGTTCTAATGTTTATATCATAAATTTATTTTCAACAAATTAAGAAACAGCTCTAAAGTACGCGCTAGTGGGCTACAGTAGTTTTGTTCAGTTTCATTTCCTTAGTTTGTGTTTAATAGGGAACCTTGCGGTGTACACAGAAAATAGTACAGGGAGCAGTGAGTGAAGAAAAGATGCCGTAGCTAGTGCTGTGGTAATGAAACAGTGTGTGCCACGTTTCTTTGACTTGCAGAGTATGACATAGCTTGCTGCTCTTTTTGTAAATAAAATGTTTGATTCCAGCTGAAATTAAGCCTGTTAGATCGTGACCTTTTAGGGTAACCTTCCAGGAAGAATGGTAGATGTAAGGTGCCTCCCCTCTCTGCATTTACTTGATGTAACAGTATAGCTGCTTTCTAAAATCCTGATGAAGAGATGCCAATATGGTGCCAATTTACGTGTGTGCTTTGAATAGTAATTCAGATGCAGTGCTGACTAAAAATTTGTCTCGATTGCTAGGTATCCAAAGATTCATTTAAAAAATAATTTGCAGTGGGAACGCATGTCATTGGTACATCTCACTGGGACCTAGGGGCATTTCTGAATAAAACTTTTGAATCCTTTATAAACAGTTTCATATGTGAAAACTTGTCCACAGCTAGACTCAGATATCAAGTACATGAACAGAAGTTACAGTAACTGCATTAACTTCAGTCATATTGCTCCTGACATGGCTCAGGTTGAATCCAATCTTAGGGTGCAGATGCACTTGTGATATTGTATAACAAAGTGTGTGGGTGCTAATCTGCTCATGTGGAAGCTGAGGGAAACACTGTCCTGTGCACCAAGGGGTGACTGCCTGTTTTATCTGAGCTCATTTCAGCCTTGAATTACTTTGTGTTGTCTTTTCTTGCGAGTCAGACCTTCCCAGCCTGGATGTGTCTGTGCTGCTAGCAGGGGACTTCACTGAATAGTTCATAATTCCCAGAGTTGCTATCATCCATATTGAACACTGGTTGTTTGATCGCTAATCAGATTTTACTGAAATCTGTTAGGGTCAGAAAAGGGTAGCAAGAGCATAGCTTTGTCCTTTTAGGTTTCCATATGAATCCAGACATGAACTGCATCTGTGGAGTGTGGCTGAGGACCTCTGGCTGTTAAGGCCAAACCGTTTGTGACAGAAGTGCCTTCCTTTCATGGCAGAAGACGTGCTATATGTATTTCCAGCTTATTGATTGGCTTAGCCTGCAGTTAGGAAAGGGAGATTAAAATTACCATAGGTTCACAATTTTTAACAAAATTTAGGCAGAGCTGTTTTGTCGCTATGTAAACCATTAACAGCAACATTGTGACCCTCCCTTGTTAAACAGTGAACAAATTTGAATATATCATTTTGTTAAGGGTAGAGCAGCTCTGCTGTGTGCTTACACAGATAAATTGACTATGTGTGTTTCATGGCACAATTCCTTGAGAATTATGCATTTAAATGCAGGATACTGTTGGATTTTTTTTTTATTTCAAATGGCAAAGGAAAAACTGCTATTTGTGCTGGTGTTGCAGGGTTTTTACATTTTTTTGTTTCAAAAATAATTGTAGACTTCTGAACCAATAGTTTTATTGTTACTGATTGCTAGGTATAAGTTTTTTAAAACCTTTACCAAGTTCATAATGCTTTATTTAATGAACATTTATTTTGATTTATGAAAGTGAATTTAAGACAATCAGTAGCAACAGCAGAAATTACAATTTACTCTGTGATTATGCCATGAATACTAAAGGACAAATACACTTTTTTAGTATCTTTCTGTTTGTATCTGCCCTTGTTTCATTAGGAAGAGCAAAAAGAATCTTCTCTGATGTTTTATTTGGTTTCTTTTTTGGCCATAATGTGGCATAACAAGTATACACTGGTTGTAAATGGAGTGCAAGCGCAAGGATCAGTTCTGTTCTGCTCTGTTAGGAGCCTTGCAAAGAGCAGAGCCATCATCCCTGGCCACTGAAGGTATCTCCATCTCCCACAGAAGCCAACAGTTTATGGGTCCATCTTCATGCCTGTGTCTAAGCACAGACAAGTTTCCTCTGAAGTCTGGCAAATGTGGGGAAAGGCTCTATATTAAACTAGATGTATGAGTGCTTTCTTTAAGTAGGACCTTTATTTTCTGTGCTTTATCTTCCTTCCATATCTCACAGGGCCTTATGGTACTAAGAAATACAGACACATCTTAGCACACCTACTTTGGAGTGACTTCCTTGCTGGATTGAAGCGTCCCTGGAAGTCAGATAAGGATGTGAAACAGCAGTAATGTTTACATGCAAAACTGGGGAAAGGAAACCCCAGCTAGAGAGCAAGTTGCACATTCTAACCTTTTCTTACTATTTTATAACTACTACACATAGTTAAGTGGGTTGCCTTGTGAAACTGCACAACCAGCTTTAAAATAGTATTATTATTGTGTTTAGGGTTTTTTCTTGTCTAGAAAAGCTCATAGAGCACTCTTGTGCACAGAACATCTGCTAGTCTGTGTAACACTAGTTATAGCAGACTCTAGCTCACCTCCAGGTGTTGCAAAATTTAGGGTAAAAAGAAACAGCATGTAATTCATTTTTAACTGAAAAACTGAGGAATCTTTATGCATTTTCTATGTTTTGTATTTATATGAGATTTCTGTGTAATATGCAGAGTGGTGGATGGCAAAGGGCAATGACTACAACCAGAAATGTAGAGTTGCAGTGTGGTAAAATCGCAGAGTGGTTTGGATTGAAAGGGATCATCTCATTCCAGCTCTCCTGCCATAGGCAGGGACATCTGCTGCTAGACTCGCCTTGAACACTGACAGGGATGGGATATGCACAGCTTCTCTGGGCAGCCTGTTCCACTGGTAAAAAACATTCCTAATATCTGATCTAAACCTCCTCTCTTTTAGCTGAAAGCCATTCTCCCTTGTTCTATCCCTGCATGGTAGCGACTCTCAAGACTGCTGCCTTGACCAGTTGCAAAACTCAAACTGGTGCTTTTGGCATTGGCCTTCACATTGTTTCATTATTTGTATATCAGCACCACTCCTGCAGAATTTGGTTGATTCACTTCAATTCACTTCTTATGTGTCCACCTGAGACAGGGAGCTTCCCTGTGATGCATTTTTCTGGCGCCATAGTCAACATTAAGCCTGTCTTCCTCCTAGTCTGGGCCCAAAGTATTTCTTTCTGTGTCGGTGGAGGTAAATCACATTAAATAAAACTCTGGTAATAATGACAAAAAAATATACTTGTTATTGCATGAAATGAAACAGGGCAATGTTTTTCTGTGTTTGGCACCTCCATATGATTGTGACTGTTGAGCTAATATACCATAACAGATTTGTATTTTCAGTCATGACTAATATCTCAGGATTGCTGAAGATAAAGATACTAATTGTGCGAATAGGCCAAATGACGAGATAAATGCAATGCAATCCAGTTCTGATGGCTGTTCTTTCTGAAGTCCAGGTTTCTGTTTCTCGTATCTTATTTTTTCCTTTTTCCCTTTTTCCTTTCTTTCAGAAATCTGCTAGAGTAGAGAAGAAAGGTATTATAAAATCTCTTTCATTTCTGTACTGTCTAGAATATTCAGGATTTGTTTTGATTTTCCCCATCTGCCAGTTGTCTCTCATTATTTTCTTCATATGGAATATTTTATATGTTTTCATCTTGCTATTTTATGCCACTCCTGCCACTATGAGATGAAACTGAACCTTCTCTTTCTTCTTGTCACCTATCTTAGTTGCTGTTCATGTTCTTTATCTTGTAATTTCAGATGCATTTTTCTTCAGGTTTTGCTACTGTAAATTTACACCTTGTTCAATTGGTAGTCCTCATGAAATCATTTCACTGCTCTGCAGGAACTTTTTGACCAGTAACAGTCAAATTCAGGAGGCTGCATTAGAGAAGGTGGCTTTTATTACAGTTTCAAGTGCTCTCATGGGTACACTTTCAGAAGATGCTGACCCTTAAAGAAAAACAACTTCCTAAATGTTTATACTGAAGTCAGTTCAATAAATACATGACTACTTTGTGTGTAATTAATCTTGCTGGAGAAGTGGTATATTTCATTTTGCCAAGTAATTCACATCCAATTCATCCTTATGGCCAGAATGAAAGAAATTCTTTTTTCCCTTCAAAGGAATGAGAGTTCTCTTGAATACATGCATTTACTCTTAATTATCTGACCTCATGTACACTCCTATTGTCACGGACTTGAACTATCCCACACGCATTTCTAACAATATTAATTTTCTTTAAAGAAATACATGTCGAAGACTCCAGGCAAAAGTGTGAACACATTTACGTGACCAGCTCTAAAAGCAGTCAGGAGGCCTGTGACAGAGTTAGGGAAGTACCTCACTTCTCCTGAATCGCAATTCAGTGCCTTAACAAGTGTTCCCCTGTGTCTGGGCTTTAGCTACTCTCTTAGCATCAGCAAACACTTGATTTTCTGGCAACGACTGTGTTCTGTATACTGCAGCTTTTTGTGTTGGTCTGGCATTGTGATTTCCATGAAAATTGACAGTTTTCACACTTTAATGCTGCTTCTAAGAGAATGACAGGCCTTTAGAATTTGTTTTTTTCCATAGTCAGTTAAGCCAGTTTATGCATGAGAAACTGGGAATTGGAAAAATACTTACAATCCATGTTTCCAGCTAAAATTATGATTTAAGGATCATTTAAAAATGGCTGCATTTCCAGGTCATGGAAATTGCAACCCTTATTAAGGTATGAATCCTCTTAATATAGAGAGTGTTTCCAGACCTGTTAGTGTCCAGTGAGTCAGGCTGCTTATCATTAAATAAGTGATGCTGGAAATAGTGTATTGTCATAGTTTCAGTGTGAGAGTGATGAGACAGGGACTTGACCCATGCTAAGGAGCAAATCACAAAGCTGTGTGGCAGTGCTGTGCTCTGATGGCAGTGGTGCACAGCATCTCATACCCACTTTAGTCCCCTCATACCAGAAACTATGTCCTTTCAGTTTCATTAATCCCTCAGCTAATGAGCTTGCCTTCAGGTGCTGTGCATTTGTGCAAAGGAGTTGTTATAACCAGAGAAAGGGGAAAAAATGGATTTGGAATGGTTTTTCTATGTTTTTTTGTTCTTACTATAGATTCTAGATTCAGAGTGTCTATGGGACAATAAAATTAATATCTTATTCCTGTAAATTCGACATGATATTTGTTTGTTAAGCTCAGTTTTGTGTGTTCCTTGGGATGCGTTATATGGAAGAGAGTTGTCAGACTCCTTTACAGTTTCGGTGATGAAACATGAGTTACAAAGCTTCTCTAGTAGTCAAAAAATGATGCAAACTGAGTACACTTACTTTTGGACATGGTGAGCATCATTAAAGCAGGTAGGAAAGGTGAAAATGTGCAGTAGACAGACTTCATTTTCAGGTTTGGTTCTGTGTTCTCCAGTGTCTTGTTTTTATTAAAGGCAGTTCATCTGTGCATAAGTATTTAAGGCTGGTCTCTGAGCTCTTCTGCCTCCTTCTCTCTTAATGTTGCTGTGGTGTATGCAATGAGGAGCAGCTCAGTAAAATGTGATGGAGAATCCCCCACCTAAATAATCATCAACCAGGTAATTAGGAAACTCTCTTATAGAAAACCCATGTCCAGGGATCTACTTGGCAAAGGAAGGGCTGAGGATTAAAACTGCAATAGTTTTTATTACACCAAAGTGCTAGGACCATCCTGCAGCATGGAGTCCTCCTTTGAGTGAGAAGCCACACAGATGTGAGCCTCAGTATTCCTGAAGCTGTTGTGTTGTAGTTGGTGTTTCTGCAGCAAGCTGTTAGTAGTGACTCAAAGGCTAGAGAAAATGTGGTCTTCCTCAGCTGGGGTGGTGTTGTGGTGATAACAGTGAGAACTTCTTTGTTCAAAAAAATAAACAGGTAACATGCAAAATCCTCCGACATGGAGACTGAGCAAGAAAACTACATTTTATATTATCAATGTTCTAAATATAGTCATACTGTACGGTTCCAACAGCAAGTACCAATCCAAAAGTACTTATTCAGATAAGTGTTACTTTACGCTTTCACCAAGAATGATTAGCAATCAGTGTGATTCTCTGTTTGCCGTGCCTACTTTCCATTCCTGTGTGTTAGGCTCTATTTAAATAAATTTGTGCTGATCTCATTGACTGTTACTGGGGTGTTATTGTGGAGTTAAAACTGTTTGTTTTCAGTAATCAGGTGTTAATGACATTGGTTTCTTTGAAGACCACACAAATAGAGATTTAAAATGGGTAATGTTAATGGTTGATGAGATGCTTTTGAATTTTCAAATGTTGTTTCAATAAATATTCTTGTTACCGTTCGTAGTAAGATGATATAAAACCTCTTTATATTACTGCTTTTTGGTAATATTTCAGTGGTTTAGACTAAAGAACAATGAAATTCAAGGGCCTGAGTACAAACACATCACTGATGATCAGTTGTTGCTGTCTCCAAAGTCTGATCGTCATTCCTGTTAATCTGCTGGTCCCCTTTTCTCTGAAAAGGCAGAATTCTTGTTTTTTGGCGCAGGGAGGGGTAACGTTTCTCCTTTGTGTTTGTTTTACGTGATGCCAGGAGATGGTGTGGTGGTGGCTTGAGCAGGAGTTTGTCCTCTGAGGTTGTGTGGAGGTCCACGTGCTGCAGTATATGTAAATGCACAGTTACAGAATCATCTCAGTCAAGCGGCATCTCCAGGGACACAAGAGGAAAGCTCTGGTTTAGATTATCTAGATGATGTTTGTTTTAAAAGCTCATTTCTTCCTTCTTGCCCCATGCATCCCCCTGTGGGAATTCTCCAGTGCTCACCCTGGAGACTTGTTGGGTGCTACAGCAGCAGTTTTCTGATGAAAGAGAAAATTAAATAGTAAATTCTGCTCAAACCTATTAAAACATTCATCTTTTGTTGTGTAGAGTTATTTTGTTTATAACAACTTTTCCCCTGCATTAGTAGATTCCAAAAGATAAATAAAAGCTCCAAGTTACTTTACTAAAAAACCATATTATTTCATTTTTTCTTACTTCTGTGCTTAGATGACCTTCCTTTCTGCATTTTTTATGTTTGAGGTCAGTACCTTGCATAGGCAGCAAAAATACCTCCTAGATAAACACATCAAGCATGGCACTGCTGCTCTAACTGTGCACAGGACATGTATTTTCCCCTGTTTTTGTCTGAGTTTGCCAGGAGGGGAGTCTCCAAAATCAATAAACAGTTTCAGACAAATGCAAAGAAAAAATGTTTTCTGTGCTTTTCTTTAATATCTGCTCCTGTGGCAGTGCTTTATTTCTGAACATCTCAGCAATGGTTCAGGGTGGAGGTAATATCTTGGTGCAAATCCAGATTCCTTCTGTTTCTTTTTGTGGTTTTGAGTTTGGTTTTATTTTTTCTGGTGTGTTTTTTTTTTCTTTTGAATAACTTCTCATGGTACTTTTGGAACCAAGCCTACACTTTTATGGATAATAAATAAATTACTGCTGGTTTCCCTGGGGGTAAAGCTCATGTTTCAGTGTCAACACAGCTTTCTCTATTCTAGGGGGGCTGGTCGTGGTGCCTGTGGTTGTTCTGAGGAGCACTTACTGCTAGGACAGGGCTTTCTTCTTGGGAAGGAGGCCAGCCTTCGGCTTCTGCCGTGATTAAAATCTTGGTACTGTGACACCTTCAGGTGCTCCTCAGACTGACTCTCCCAATTCATTAAATACAGCTACAATTAGGTCAGATCATGTTGCTTAACTGACGGTGTTGTAATTAACAGTTATTTATTGTGGTTGCTTTTACTTACCTGTTTCTTTTCCTCTGCCGAACTGGAGAGTCACTCAGTCATGTCACAGCATCACGGAGCAGCGTCACATGCTAGAAAAATGTTACGCTGTTGGACGTGCACAGCCTTGTGCTTTCTGAGACATGCAGTCTTTTTGTCTTATTTTATGGCTTCTTATGGTCTGTTGTGCAGCTTCATTTCCTGGGCTGGGACTTGTTCTGAGGGGGACGAACCGGGACCACTGTCTGCTTAGTGAGTCCCCAGCCCTTCATTTACGCAGGGCAGCTGCAAATTGTCCAGCACTGGGCTGTGTGTCGGAGTAGACTTGCCTGAGCCCAGGCTGACATAGGGATGATAGGGAGCAACTAGAGTGTGGCAGGAAATCAACTCCATCATATCTTTTGTAAACCAGAAGATATTTTTGTTCCTGCTCTTACACTAGCAAGTCAAGGATTGCTATCTTCTGATCAAGTTTGATATTCCTAAATATAATGTGTTAGTGCAGAATTGCTTTTTATTATTACATCTACCTTTTCTGTTGTGAGACAAACACATTCATATCTGTATGTGATGAATTGAGGGTCCAGGCTCAAACTTAAAATTGAAAGAAGTCACCTTTTACATGAGTCATTATCTAACAGAATTTTACCTTAAGTTCACAGATTTTTGGATTTTCCAAATTACCTGTGTAGGTAGAAGTATAGAAATTTACACTGCAGTTTTCAATTATAAATTTAATTGGCTGTTTTTTTTCCCTTCACCTCAAGTCCTGTAGATTGTACTAACTTCATAAAACATTTCAGAAAAGACTATCTAAGTGCAGCGCTGTTGATGGTTAAACCCTGTCATGATGACAGTAATGTTGCTTTTCTTCCTAACTTCCTAGCAAACTCCCCTTCCTATTTTTACCTGGATTTGTAAGAAACAAGAGAATACAGTCCTGAAAGAGCAATTAGTTAATTCTGCAACAAGTATTTACTCAGGTTTTAACTTCACAGGTATCAGGAAACATTACTCTTCTAGGGAACATTGATTATAGGTGTGTAGAATTCTTTCTGAAGAAGACAAATTGTGAATTACGGACTTATTTGAGGACCAGTGGGTGCAAGCTGTTCTTTGATTCCTTTGCTTTTAGTAGTTCTGTTTCACAAATAATAACGTCACGTGACTTTAGCAGTTGATACCAGGATCAAAATACAGGGTCTTCCCTCTCCTTGTTCAGACGTAGTATTTCTTTCTAATTTTTGTAACATTTGCTGTCTTTCAGCCCCATATAAGACAAACCAGGAATTTAATTTTTTCTTAGAAGCACTTTTTTTTTCTTTTTCCTTTTTCCCCCCCCTTAATTTTTAATTAAGGCTGTAGTGTAGTATTGTACAAAATGACTGCTAAAGACTGAGCAGACTCAGGGTCTGTCTGTCCCACTGTTTATTGGACTCTGTTGGGATAGAGTTGGAGAGTCTGTTTGTACTTGCCAGAGAATTGAAAGCATCAAAAGCACTGGCTAATTATTTAATGCAAAATTAGAAATGGGACTTTGACCAGCTGCTCTGAAGCAGCATGAATTTATTTGACCTGTTCAGCAGGGAGGAGACTGGGCATTGCTCAATGCTCTCGTTGCCTTAATATTCATGTTTTGAACCAAAGAGCCTTTTGGGTGTGGTCTTGCTCTGCTTCATTTGCCGGGCTAAGGTGTGTAAATCCCAAGCAGGTTGGCTGAAATCTCTGGGTCTGTGCCTGTATCATACAGGTATGAGAGAGACCAGCGTGGTCTTCAGTTGGGCAGACCAGGGAAATCCTTGTGTGTGCACACTGATCTTGATGCTTTACAGGGGTTCAGGTTTATGTTCTATACTAAAGTAACAAAAATTTGGTATCTCATTATAAAAGGAGGAGGGCTGTTTAGGTAAGGATGGGTGAGTTCAGTCTGTACATTCCTCTAAGTGTTCTTTCTGTAGCTGATTTTCTTTACATGATGGTAAACTTCAAAGTACCATCTTTCCACCAGTATTCTATAGCTAAAGATCTCTTGGACACTAACAATATATTGTTCATACTGGGTAAGGATACAGAGGCTACTTGTTTCTGTTCTCATTTGTTCTTCTTGCAAGATCAGATATTGCTTATATTTTTTTTTTTTTTTATAAAGCCTACAGCTTGTCTTGCCATTGCACCAGACCTATTTAAGAGTTATGCTCAAGTATATAGTTGCTTGTTGTTTATTACTGAGTATTCTCAAATTAGCCATAGTTATTTTGGAATAGAATCTCTTTGCATTCAAGTGGTTAAATACCACACTTTCTCCTATTAAAAATGAGATCCAGGTCTACTGGAAAATATTTTACAGATATAAAACTGCCTGAAGTATAAAACCTGTTTATACAGATACCATGGGTTTCTTGCCATAAAAAGCACCGTAAATTCCCCGTGCTGCTTCATTTTCATAAGGAGTTACCTGAAAAGAAATACTGCTTGCGGTGAGTTGCCAATTATTTATATACTAATTTGCTACCTGAGAATAATTTCAGATTTTTAAATCCAGTTTGGTATTGAAGTGATAGAGAGGAAAAAATTTCTGAAACTACCTCATACTTTACAGAAGTATAGTATAGAAATACTAGTAGTATAGAAGTATTTTAGCTTAAATTTGTCTGGATAAAACTTGACAATATTTATTATTTTTGAAATTTTTATTTATTTTATTTATTTTTTAAGGGAATGAGTTTATCTTTTAATTGAAGTATCTGTGTAGTAGTGTCTGTGTAGAAAACTCTGGTGCCAGATTTGAGCAGGAGGCTAAATACAGTGGCAGGGAGCAGAAAGCTGTGTTCTGCCTGCATGTCATGCAGGACATGCACGTCAGCCTGCAGTACAGATCAACCCTTCAAGCAAATGATCCAGACTGTTGACAAGGAGAAATATATCCTCTTGCTTCTCTTTTAAAGGATACCATTGCTGTATGTAGGGAAAAAAATTGGATTAAATGGATTAAATCCATGGCATTCAGCTATACTGTAGAGATGCAGTTAAGAGACTTAAAAATTATATTGCTTTATCTTCCAGCAGTGAGATGTTTTTTCTTACAAAATTTGAGGAACTAAGTCAGTTGGTGACTTCATGTACCTTTTGTGCCTGCTGAGGTACCTGTGATTTATTCCATAGTGCTTATCAGAAAATATCGTGGTTTTTCAGAATTAAATTGTGTGGATATATAGGGGTCCACACAGGAAGCTGTTTTGGAGGCCTCTATGCGTGATGTTTGTGAGTAGCACGTGTACACCTGCTCGAGAGTGATGTGAGGAAGGATCAGGCTGCAGATGCTCTTGCACAGTTCTAGCTTTGCATGCAGGTGGTCCGGGTAGCAAGCCTTCTTATGGATGGGTAGCACAAGGGAGAGCAAGCACATGGCTTACTGCTTGTAGAAAGAAATGTATTTTTCTTTTATCCTGCTAGTTTGGTAGGCTCTCGTGGCATTTAAAAGGAAATGTGTGATTATTTTAGGAATCTTTGAAAATGGCAGCGTATCTCTGAATTAATGTGTTCATATTTCTTGCTGAGTTGCAGATGGAAGATTCAAAACTGGTTTGAGCAACATATGTTGATTAGTACTGGAAATAAAAGCTACCCTATGGGACCTTGCTTCTGAAGCAAGCATGTCCACTGAGTCGTACAGCTGTGCCATTCCTTCTAGAATTGTTCTGCAATCTATTTACTTTGAACAAATGTTGCAGTCGTGGATGGATTTATGAGGATAATGATCTGACAGACCATGCAAGCTTATAGATTATAGAATTTTCTGTATGCAGGGAAACTACGTGTTCAGCAATTAAACTCTCCCTATATAGAGGAGTGGTATTGTTGTGTTCCTGAAAATACATGTGGAAGATGGGAGGTGAGGAATATAATTTTTATTGCTGCACAGTAGGGTGCAGGCGTGTTGACACCTGATGCAGACTCAGAATTGCTTGAAATTCTCTATTGGTTTGTTTAGCACAGTCTGTGTGTTTCTGTGGTTTGGCAGTGTTGCCTGCAGATTTCACAAGTGGTGGAGTTTGGGTCTTCATGTTTGGTTTTTTTTAATTTTTGGAAAGTACATTCCTGGGAGCTCAGGGTAAATAAATCTCACTTGGAAAAATACTTGGAAAAAATGAAACTGTCACTTGATAGCAAAGTCTATACTTCTTGGCCTTTTTTATTAATTCTCTCTAACACGTTTCTAATTTTGTGACATGACAGAAGAGGAGAAATGCGTCTTTGAATTTGTATCTGGAATAAGGTTATTGTTGCTTGGGAGCTGCATTGTACAAGCATTGGAAGGAGTTTCCTTTGCCATGGCTTGTCATTTAACAGCCACGTTCTGCTTGGTCTTGCGCTCCTTGGTGCTTTCAGGTCTTGTCTGCAAGCCTGTATCTGTGGGCAAAGCTCTGGTTCCCTACACGTGAAGCAGCACTTTGGTCTTCTAAAATTGTCCTTACAACGACAGTGGGCCAGAAAGTCACAAACTGAGCAGGCGTACGTATAAAGATGCAGCAGGGTGTATGGTAAAGGAAAGTTTTAGACGTCCACAGCTACATAAATCACTTTCCTCAAGCTGCTTGTTTCTTTTTTTTTTTCCTGACACCTTTCAGTCCTCGCTGCTATCTTCTTTTCACTGAGCATTATTGTCCTGCAAAAGAATAAAAGGGAAAAAATCTTACTCGTGAAATAGCAAGTTAAATTGGGTAGGCGTAGCAATAATCATAAAGTTTTACATGTTTAGATATAAATTTTACAACCAGTGAAACCACTAAACTCCACTGATTTATAGGCAGGATATAGACAGGAACAGAATTACTATTTTTTCCTCACTTAATCTAATTCCAGCTATTTTCAAGCTCAGACAATACCACTGTATTGTCTACTGTATACCTTTGTAATTACATAAAACTGATAACAAGCTATATGACCTCTGCATACAGATCTAAATATTGCCATCAAATCATTTATTATGTTTGCTTATGTCTCTGTACTTAGATCAGTCTGTAATTCATAATGTGCCATCTTTATTACTTTTTGCATAAGGAAATGTATTGTAATAGAACAGTATGTCAATGAAGACTTAAATGAGAGAACTGAGTATGTGATAATGAACTTATTTTTTACAGTGAAAATGTTTTCCAATAGAATTTAATACTTCATTCCATTAAATTATTTCTATCACAAAGTGAAATCTGCATGTACATTGTCAAAATGTGACAAAATATGTATGTACAGATTGAGTAGACAGAGTTCTATTGATTTAGTAATTAAGCATATTATCTTTTTCACCCCATCTCAAAAGTTCCTAATAATCAAACAGGTGAATGTTGTGTAACTTTATGATATGGTTATATAAGTCAGGAAGTTGAGTTTTAATAATGAAATTAAGTGCAGTATGCAAACAGCAGGGACCTTTTTATCTACAAATTCAACTTAGTCTTGAGTGAAAGTTCAGACCTTTACTGCTGGCAGTTTACTTTCAGCTTAGCTGAAAAATTAATGTTTTAATGATTAAATCCACTTTTGAAAAAGTACCCTTGTGAAAATGCGATATTTTTCACTTTATACAACAAAAATTCCTGCCATAGCTTTAAAGTTTTGGTTTCTCTGTGAAAAAAATCTAGTTTAAATAAACTTCAGCAAGTTGTCTTTTAGAGAAGGGGGAGAGTAAAAAAAAATTTCTTACAGATAGTTTTTATAGCTTTCTTCCCTCTTTCAAATTTCCCTGAAATGACCAAATCAAAAAGACTTTTGTTTTATGGAACCTGCTTTTGATTAAGTTGATTGGATTTTATTTACCTTCTTAATCTGAACCATGCTTCTTCCTTATCGTGTAAAGTCGCTTACTGTTGCTAAATATACCCATGTATTTTAAAGAAGCAAAGCTGTGCGTGAGTACGACCCATTCAGAGCGGGGTTGGAGAGTAGGGAGGGACCTGCTGGTAACCTGAGAGCAAGAGCAGATGCTAAATTAGCAGCTGGATCGTTAGTAACGAGTCCACAAGTGTCTGCTGGGAAATGATCTTCTTTGGGCGCATGTAGCGTGGGTGTGTGGGTTATTCAGAGTTTCTAGCATCTAGTTGCTCTTTACTCGTGACTCAAAGGAAAGTCATGGAGCCATGAGGATCTTTATTTGTGAAGCAACTGGCTACTTGTTTTTATTAAAAGTACAGGCTGCAGCTATAAATTGTTGTTATTCTGCAGCATTTTCTACTAGGACATGCAGTTGGAAAATGATTGGAAGGGCAAGGAGATTGCTGGCAGTATTTAGTTACAGAGTTAAATGAAAACCATAGAAGATCTGTGGGAAAGCAAATAACATTATAAGGGCATCATTAATAATCCCAGGGTTACATTCATTTTCACCTTTAATATAAATAGATATCAACCATTGACTGTAGTCAGAAGTAGTTGAGATTACAACTGGATGGGATTCTAAAATGTGACCAGGGACTATCAGATGATGTGACTTAATTGGTAGGCAAGCAGGAAAATCCAAATAAAAGATCACGAGGAAACAAGGTAAGTAAGAAAGCTGTAAGAAAAGTGCTGAGGAGGCTGGCTTTACTTCATATTGAAAATCAATGTATTTTTTTATGTCTTAAGCTAATGATTATATGAATATGTGCTTTGCAGGTCACCATTTCTCCATATTGAAGAGCATGTTTGGGATTTTTTTTAAGCTTATCAATTTGGTGAGGATGATTCAATTATTCAATTGTGTTGTATAAACAGACATGAAAATTATACAGACAGATAGAAACATGATACATGCATGCCATGGTCCTAATGTCACCAAAAGGTTTTGTGATCCTTTTTTTGTTGTTGTTGATCGGGGAGAAAAAGCCTTATGAGGGAAGGGAAACAAGCCTTCCAGCTGACAAGTGCGATTCTGCGTAATAGTGACAGCCTTATCACGGGCACAGAGTTTGTGGTGTTTTGAGGCAGTGACTATGATCTAACCCCCCAAAAAAAGCCAAACCAAAAAATCCCCAGATGGACCCCTTCCAGACTCACGTCTGGACGCCCACGCAGCAGTGATTTAACGTATGAAGGTGCTGTATCCTACTCGGTTATCCTCCTCTGGTAATTCCACTCCAGTACCAGGTCTGACTGAAGGTCAGTCAAAAGTTAAGGCTTTGGGGCTGGCACTGAGGTTTTCAGTTAGGTGTCAAGAAGGATTGGAAAGATGATTCTAACAGAAGGCCCCCTCTAGACACAAACGTCTTGACTATTTCAGAGAGGGATGCACAGGACAGGTCTTCAGCTCTAACTTTTATTTTCTGGGAAAGGATGAAGTAGAAACATCCAAACAATTTTTTTAATTGGAGAATCCTTTTCTGCTCAACCCAGCAACTAGACTAGATCTTTCCTCTTTTTTTTTTTTTTTGTGGGTGTGTGTGTGTTAAGATTTAAGCACCTGTGTGAAAGACAGGGAACAAGTTACAGTCAGTGCAGTTTTGTGTGAGTACAGAAGTGACCTTCCCCAACCCCCCAAAAAAGCATAGCCAGTTTTGGATTGTGTAGTGGCTATCTATATTAGCCTAAATATGGAAAAATGTTGACTTCATATAACTTGTCAGAAAAAGACAGATAGATTGCTTCTATTTGCATGTATATATGTATACAGGCATTATATTATCAAGTTTTAATTGACATGTTAATGCCTTGGTAGAATAGTGCATGTATGTGAAGACCATATAATGTTACTCAGTTCCAAGTACAAGCATGGGGGTGGATTTATTTTGGGAAAAGGAAAAACAGAGGTTACCCTCTGGTAGCTTTTTTTCAGGCAAATTAGGGAGTGTGATACTTTAGTTGCCTTTTGGCAAGGAATTGCTTTTCCATCTTTGTACAAAACTGTAATTTAGCATTAATGGAAAAACAGAGTAGATTGGTGTAAATCCTCCAGACAGTACATCCCATTCTAGTAGGGATTTAAAAATGTTCTGCTGCATAGCTGATGTGTTGGTTGAGACTGCTGTTGCATAGCAGCTGGGATGGAAAAGGAGGAGAGTTAGGCAATTCTTTGTGATCAGCAGGCAAAGAGCAGCTACAAGTTTGCAAGTTTGGTGTTTGGGATATTTTTTAATTTTTAAAAAATTCATTACGTAATGTAACACATTTTTAAAATAAATTAGTGTCTCCCCTATACAGCAGTTTACTGTGAGCCTTTGTCTCTAGTAAAGCCACTAGCTTGTCCAACAATTATGTTCTCTTTATAAACAGGATTTAGATATTCGGGACCTATCTGGTCTAGTTCTCCTCAACTTGTTTGTACCAGTGTGCCTCATTTTCTAGTGTGGATGATGTGTGGTAATGACAACATGATGATGATCAATGATCCACAAAGCTTCAGATCACTCTCCTGTAATTCAGTGGCAGAATCCTGTCCATACCATGTATAGGGAAGAAAGCAACCATAAGCTTCACTCTTTGCTAATTGGAGCATTTCAGCCTAAACTGCTGATTTTTGAGACAAGTAGCCATTGTTTTTTGTGAGATGTGAACCTTTAATACTGCATTTTAATATAAATTATATAGTAATTTTTAAAAGCCCAATTAATGCAGAGAAAATGTTTATGATAACTTAATATCTGTGGAGATAATGGGACCTAGCCTGGAAGGGTTAACCTCTCGGAGGCTTTGGTCTCCAACACTGAGCTGGCATTGTGTACAGGAGCCACTGAGGTCAATTAAGGAGTCTGCAGAACAGACCTTTTATGATCGTATAAGCATGACCTTAAACAGCATTTGGTATTAAATGGTTTACTTAGTTGTATGCATATTCTGTCAAATTTTATGTCCTTTGAAACTGTGGTTAAAACAAACTCCTCTGAAGAGGCAGATTGAAGTAAAGCATCTCTTTGGATTTCTCCGTAAAGAGCTGGAAGCTGCTTCAGTTCAGCATCTTCTGGGAGAGATGCAGCACAGAAATCATTGCAAATGTGTGGTTTGATGCCTCCTGTATCCTTATTCTAGTTCCTTTGCTGTTGCAGAAGCTGAAATACCTCAGGTACAAGTTAGAGGAGCCCCTTGAAAAACTTTATTTGTACATCCAAACTTTTATATATCTATCGATCTTATTTTTTTATTTTTTTTTCAGCAAACCATTTGCGTTGGATTTACTGAGAGAAATATCTTCCCTTAGTGTATGGCCTAACATATCCTTATAAAACTTCTTTGCAGATCAGAATTACTAGACTCAGAAGTGCAGTCAGTTCATGTCCCTGTGACAGGTAAATCCTGCAAATAAAGTAATGGCATATGTCCCAACTGTGTGAAATCAAGTCCTGCAACACCACCTTCCTCTGAGTTGCATCTTGCAAGTTGTAGATAGGGTAGGGGTGAAGTTACACAGTTGTGTAACTGCAAGACTAAATTAAAATATGACAATACTGAGAACAATTCAGTCCAGTCCACCTCTGCTACAAAAAAATGAGAAACAGTTTCTCACTGCATGTCTTTTAGTTTATATATTTCTTTCATTGTAGTATTGTCCTGGACCCTGACCAAACAGTAGGCATTAGTAACAGATGAGCAAATTTGATGTTTTCTGACATTGACAGTGAATTTTTCCAACAGATCCAGCTGTTGGGAAATACTGGTTAAGCATTCAGACAAAATCCTTTTGTTCTTTTAACTGACATGAATGGAGGTATTGAAGACTGAAGTAAAAAACTGAAGGATTTATGCTATCTCTGAGTTTGAGTTCTGTTTGGGTTTTCATGGCATAGAACAAAGAGCCTTGGCAAGTAGGAAGGATACAAAGAACTGCTTGTTAAAAGGTGCTGTACACCTTCAATCTATAAGGGAGGCCCTGCAGATAGCCCCTCCTTACCAGTGTTCCACTTCATGTTTTAACACAATCAGGTACGATGGAGCCTTTCTCCTCCACCCCTGCTCCCATCAATGCATTTCATACCCTGTCAAGTCTGCCTTTTTCACTATGTTTCTCCTGCTGGCTACAGCTGCCTCTCAAGCCTCTGTCCTGCTTGTGCTGACCTGTGTCAGTCCGGCTGCACCCTGCCAACTCACTGCTTTGACTCGGCTGCCTTACAGGAAAGCCCATTGCTGCTGGCTCCACACCACTCAGCCAGGTTGCATATGTCTGTGCTGAGCAGGCAGGTGTAAAAAGAGTCTGATTCTGTGTGCTGGATTATTCTTGGCCAAAGCGTTTCAAAGATAACACAGGTGTTCCCATTTATATACCCACTTCAGAGGGGAGGACGTGAGCAAGTTTAAAAGAAACGGCATAAGCAAGGCAAATCCTGTGCATTTCTGTGGCATTGGGATCCCATGAAACCTGACCAGAAAGAGAAGCACTGATTCATGTTGTGTAAGCTGAGGTTTGGCTCCAAGAGAGAATTCCTTTTTCCTTTTTTTCTTTCTTTTTCTGGGTGGGGAGGGGGACAAGGTAGCAGTAGGGGCCATTTTCCTTTCATATCCTTGCTGACTGCATACAGAGGAGCTGTTGTGATTTAGTGACCAGGACTCACTGATGATCAGCTGCAAGTATAAATCCAAGATCAAGAAAAACAAAAGAAGGCTCTGGTCCCTTGTTTCTCCTTCATTGCCTTAGGAGGATAAATGAAGGAGGCAAGCCACTTAGTAATTTGAATTAAGCTGCTGTTTGGAGTGATTTTACACAAAACCCTCCCTAGGCAGATCACATGGTGTAGTATATCTATCTAAAAATGCAAATACTATTACAGAGTGAGTGTCATAAATATACAGCTTCATATAGGTTGTTTTAGAAAAGAAGGGTGGCATATCTGTCTGGATTTTATATTTGAAGAAACATGTAGTGATACACCCAAGGTAACAAGAGAAAGAAATCTGTCTTCTTACTTTTTCACTCACTGTTCAGTTGTGATTTTCAGCTTTCAGATTCCTACCACTTTTTTTGATGCCAGTTTCTGTGGCAGATAGGTGGGTACAGATGCTGACTTGCAGGTTCATGTTGAAATAAAGTGATGAAGGCATGAAGGGAGGGGTCCAAAAGCAGGCTGCTGCTTGTAACAACGCCTTGTATATCTTAGATCCTTGAAATATGTGGAATTTTGATTTGATCATCTGACTGGAGAGGATAGTTAAAAGCAGAGACTTTGCAGGTGGCGTCACTTGACAGTCTTGATTTGATGGGAGGTGGAAGCAGATAGGTAGTTAGCACTAGAGACCGTAGGCTACCATGAAACAGAGAGGTAATTTTTGTCCAGTGTCTCTTGTGACACTGGTATGAAAAGCTAGAGATTTTATTTCTTGGGGTTGAATCTTTTGATGAGGCAACATAAATACCTTTCCTTTGACTTTTTTAGATATGAGTTGTTTTCCCTTCAAAAAAACTAAGTATGTGTTCTGTTTAGTAATGTATGATATTGAGTTGTCTATCCTTAATGCCACATTTTCATCATGAAATACCAAAGTACAAATTAACTTTGAGATTATGGCAGCTGGGGACTATAAACTTTGTACAGAAATGCAAACTTTGGGAGCATTTCTAAAGTGGCAGTTTTCTGTGTTTAGTCTTGAGACCAAACTGATAATGGGATGGAATGTGGAGCTCATTTCCAAGGATTTAATCAGACTAATAGGAGCAAGGTTACTTTGCCCATAGCAGAGTATCAGTGTTTATTCTGTAAAAAGTTTATAATGATAGAATGTATATTAAAAACATACTTCAGTGAGATTCCTTTTTGGCTCTCAGCAACAGCTCATTCATTACCTCATTATGATCTGGGAATCCTCCTTTTAGCATATGGTGTCCTTAGGTACTTGCATGTGCTTCATTTGCCATGTGTTTTCTTGGTGAATTTACAATCCAATAGCTGTTACTATGAAAAAGCAATTACTGCCTTTTATTTTTAATGAATACTGCAACATGCCAAGAAAGTTCTTGAGTTTTCAAGAACATTGTCTCATCCTGGACAGATGTCAGATCTCTTCCCTTCTGTTAGTCAGTTTTTCATCCCCACTGCAAGTGCAATGTCTCTTTTCTTAGGAAATCTAAGATTGCAAGATCTAACAGTAGAATAGGAAAGAGTAGCTTGTTTTAGGATATTCCTGAATGCAGAAAGTATTCATGTACATGCTTTTTTTTCCTCTTTGAAGCTCATATTTAAACTTGAGTATTCACAGAGTAGTTGGCATCAGATAGAGAGAGATTGTAAGAAATCATGGAATATAATACTGATTGACTTCAGGTCAGCCACTGGCACTGGCAGGATGTTCTGCTCATCTAGAACAGAAAAAAAAAAAAGGAGTTCAGGATATCTAGTCAAGAATTAAACAAGGATGAGTAAATTGATGTGACAAAAAAAATTTCTTTTCTGAAACAACTATATGAAGCTGTATATTTATGACACTAACTCTATAAATGTATTTTCATTTTCAGATAGATATATATGTGATCTACCTTGGGAGGGGTTTGTGTGAAATCACCCCAAACAGCAGCTTAATTCAAATTGATGTGAGGAAAAACTGATGTGAGAATAACAGCCACTGCTTTGGGATCTCTGGATCAAACTGTACAATGATTGATGTAATAGTAAGCATTTTTCTGTCAGGAAGTTGAATATGCCTAAGGCATCTGGTTTTATTCCATGCATTTATTATTTTCTGCAACATGATGCATAATCCCACTACAGTGACTGCAAAAAACCTGCTTCCGCTTTTCTTTCTTGCTCCAAAATGGGGTACTGTAGAAAATTTATTGTATACACAACAGGAGTAGAGACAGTGGTCTTTTTTTTTTTTTTCCAGACAATGCCTTACTTGTGAAACTGAAGATTAGCTTTCAACAGATTACAGAAAGAAAAGAACAGATACACTGGGTATCTGGCAGTACTAGATTTCTCTCAGATCCTTTTCATCTGGAAAGCATAGCCCTTTAGACAGCCTTTGGATAACTCTGGGTAGAATGTTACTGCCATTCTTAAAAAATAATTCAAAACATTACTGAGTTGTTTTAAACTGAGAGCTGAGTTGCAGAATGACAGATTTCTCAGTATTAACTAACTGAAAATATCTGTATGTTTCAGAAATTCCCAACTCTGAATCACTCTGCTTGCACAAAGCAGCAAATCTCATAGTTGATACATCTAATTCTTCCAGCAGTCCTGCTGCTGCTTTTTGGAGGGAGTAGACATTTGCTCTCTGCTCTTCTCAATTTCTAAACAACTTCCCTGTGTTATTAATGGTCATGAATTTTGCTGAAAATGGAAAATGTGACTCCTTATTATGAGAGGTAATTAATAGATGTAAAGTGTAATTGTTCAGGAGCAATGGGTAGTGTAAAATTATGACCTTTTTCAGAAGAAGGGGTGTTTATCCTCTTCCTTGTTTCTCAACTGGATTTAGGCTTCTTCATCCTTTTATCAGTGTTTTAGCTTTGTAATATTCCAATTTTTAAGCATACCTTTTTGCCAACAGTTGCCAAGACAGGATTGATGTGACAGGCCACATCCTTCTCTTTTTGTTTGTTTCTTTCTTTAATTTTTCTTTGCTTTCTTTCTACAGGTTTGGGATTTTTTTCTGCTTTGTACAAATATGGCTTTCACACTCATTCTTTTTCTCCTGATGCCTTCCACCCTGAAGATGAGATTAATGTGCTACTGTTCACTCCCAGGCTAAATTTTAGAAGGGTAACATTACTACTCTTGTTTCCTGGATTTACTGTAAAATCAGGAAATGATCATGAGAAATCATCTACTCATTTCCAAGTTAAAATAAAACACTATAAGTAGTTGTAATATGTATTTGCTTATATTTTTAAATTATATATAGTTTTAGCTCTATTGGTGTAAGTGGATACAGTTTAAAATCTCCATGCCTTGTGCATAGTTTTCTTGCACGAATTTTGTGTGAATGGTTTTTTTAATAGAAAAATATAAAAGTTCTCCATTTCACTGACAGTGGCAACATCACACAGATGTTGGTCAGAAAACAACTTTGGTAATAGGATATGTACATTACAGACGTCTTGGAAGCCGGTTATTTCGTTGGTTAAGGAAGGGTCATCCCTTTAGTGTAATAGACAATGCTGATTCGCACACCAAGGGAATTAAACATTTATCAGTTTTATTTCTCTAAGGATTGTTAGAAAATCAGCCAGACAGTTGTTCCCCCAGGCCCACAGTTAGCCCAGATGCCTTTTGTGATTCGATTAAGCTCATTCTCTAATGATGGCGTAATTAGCGCAGTATTGCCAGAGGAAAGGGGGATTTCTCTTTTGTCTCCTGTATTTGTTTTCCATCGTGAACAATAAGAAGGCAAGAGCTAAAAATAGCGTTTAAAAGCACTATTTAAAAAAGCAGTCGGAGCGTGCCCTCTGACACGCCGGAGTAGCGCGGGGCGAGGGCAGCAGCTGCCGGGCTGGGCTCAGGTTGAGGGAAGGGAGGAGGGAAAAGAGGAGGAGGAGGAGGGAAAAGAGGAGGAGGGAAAAGGAGGCTGCGGCAGCCGCCGGCAGCAGAGCTCCCCCGGGCGGCGCCTGTGCCGCTCCGCTCCCTCGCTGAGCGCTGCGGGCAGACACCCGACCTTGTTCATTCCCTAAAAACACCGGCATCGGCAAACTAACTTTTGAGATCAATGTGAGAAAGGACCTTGTTGCTTTCTTTTTTCCTCGCGCTCTGCTTTTCTCCCCTCCCAAGAGAAACGTAACAGGTTTTAAAGATTCGAAAAAAAGAAAGGATGCTGTAAACTGAGCATTAAAGACTCTGGCTGGAGTGGCTCCCCTGCCAAGACCCAGAGACATTTAGGGTTGTTTAGTCTAGGGAAGAGATGGCTCCAGGGAGACCTTATAGCACCTTCAGTACCTAAAGAGGGTTCACGGGAGATCTGGACAGGGACTTTTTACAAGGGCAGGTAGTCATAGTACAAGGAGGACTGGATTCAAACTGAAAACGAGTGGGTTTAGATTGGATATTAGGAAAAATTCTTGGCTGTGAAGCTGGTGAGGCACTACAACAGGTTGCCTAAAAAAGTTAACAAATGCCCTATCCCTTTGAAAATGTTCAAGGCAAGGCTGGATGGAGCTCTGAGCAACCTCATTTAATGGAAGGTGTCCCTGCCCATGGCAGGAGGATTGGAAGAATCATAGAATCATCAGGTTTGGAAGAGACCTTCAAGTTCAGTCAATCCAACTGTCCACCCCATCCTATCACTGTTACCCATAAACCACAAAAATGTATCACTCGGCACCAGATCTGGACACCTCTGGAACACCTGCAGGGATGAGGCCTCCACCACTTTTCTGGGCAACTTGTTCCAATGCCTGACCATTATAACATTGAATCTTTAATCTTAACCTCTTCTGTATCATCTTAAGACCATTTCCTCTTTTCTTTTTTTCTGTGGTCATGGCAGAAGACAAGAAGACTGACTTTAAGGTCCTTTCCAACTCTAAACAATTCTGTGTTTCTACATGTGAATCATTTAAGTAGATACATATTTCTTGATGACATTTTACACACTCATTTTACCATCAGGTGGCCACAACAAATGACCAGGAAGCTCTTGAACTCAAAATTGTGTTCCCACCACTGTAGTTCTCAAAAAAGGGTGTCAAGATGTGAGCAGAAGAAAGTCTGCAACAATGCTGATGCCTTACTAACAGAGACAGATATCTCTATGATATGAGTTGCTTTTTTTGCTTTTTTCCAAAAGTGTTGTGTTTCTGAAAATCCTACACTTACTAGGACTATTAGAATTTGGCTAATTTGACTCTTTGTTTTTAAGACCATTGCTGCTAATGCAATCTGTGTGAAAAGTTAGTATTTTTATGATTGCAATCCTTGGCTTACTGGCATGTATTGAGTAACAAGGCGATTGAAAACCTGAAGTAAAAATGCAGGGATGGGATTTTTTGTTTCAGACAGTACAAAGAGCGTGTCTGCCACCATTCATATGTGTTGCTGCATCCCTGTGTGGTGATACTGTAAGAGGAAGGTGCAGTTGCTTTGCTTCCGCATTTGACACTGGAGGAGCATTTCCTGAGCTGGATTTAAGAAACTGCTGTTTATTTCTTTAAATATTTGATTTTACTGGATGCTTGTGTGGTTTATTTTATCTTTGTATTCATGGAATTTTTGTGAGTTCATTTTAATTAAAGAAGAGGTCTAGCTTGTTTTAAATGGTAGGCTTTCAAAGTTTGATTGAAGTTGCTTCTGGTGTACTGCCAGCCAAAGCTGCAGGACAAAGGTAAGACTGAAGCCCTCTTGCCAAAACCTGAGGCAGCACATGATCCTGTGTTGCTGGTCTTACGACAAGGAATTCTGCCATCTCTGTGATTCAGGTGAAAATTCTCATTGGCCTTCATAGTTTTCTTGTGTAGTTTCATAAGGCACATCCTGTGTTTGACACGGGGTGAAGGTGACCTGGGTGGCTTAGGGCAGGGAGACGTCCATTGACGTGAGAGTTTCGCATCATTTTTACTGCACAGCCTTTTTGGGTCTGGCATGAACCTGGAATTTAGGGAGATCTGCTAGTGTTGGCTTCCACACCCTGTTGGTTTGTTGTTCTTCTGTAGTAGAGGCTGTATTTTCTCACACAAGGCTTCTTGCACTCAGCCTGATGCTTAAGTCACTTTTGGGTCTCAGACAGCCCAGGTTACTGGACATGTTGTCAAGACACTTCTCTTCCACGGTGTCTGAGCACTTTGCTGTAGTACATGTGTTTCCAGAGAACGACAGACTGGATGAGCTTGGAGAGGTGGAGAGATCTGTGTGGGTTGTAGAGAGAGCTGCCTGCAGCAGAGGAATGAATGGAACCTTCCTGTCCTGCAGCCTCTGCATGTGTCTCAGCTGCCTATTCCTTTGCAATGTTCCTGAACTGGAGAAGTCAAACATGAAGTTACCTTCTTCTTCAAAAATCTTCACTTTTGCTGGTGTTGCTGATTTTCAACTGCATTGTGCATCACTGGCAGGGTGGTGGGGCAGCCCCAGTGAGAAATGACACAGCCTTTTTCCAGTTGGCTCCACAGCAGGTCATGACTGAGCCCCTGTGCAGGACCGGAATGAACCCAGCTGGCTGCTGGCAGTTGGGCACTGGGAGGAATATCCACCTTTCTTGTTAGATGTGCTGCACACCTGTATACCTGTCCTTTAAATAGTATTTCTCTTGTGTAATCTCCTTCCCCCCTTCCCCAGTTTATATCATGAGACTGTCTAGGAAAATACTTGGAAATACATAGCTGTGTTTGGACCCTGTATGTCTGTGACTTTTCTTCAGACTGCCTGAAGAAGAGACTGCAAAGTGATGGAAATAATAACCTGTAAAAGTTACTTGTTAATACCAATGAAGTCAGAATAAGATTTCTTTTAATATCACTTGTTTCTTCTTTCAACAATGACGATGTTTAGGGATTGACAAAAATTTCTTTTCGTATAGGCACATAATGAAAATGCAAATCCACATTGCTTGTCTACTTGACAGCATTTCTTTGTGGGTATAAATTTGCCGATTCAAGGGAAAAGCTGCTAAGGGAGGTTAGAGTTAGGCTATTTAATTTTTGTTGTGTGTTTTTTCTGTTCATGCTAGCACTAATTTTTCAATATTAGTATCATACATCAAGAGTTTTTTCCATCTTAAGTCCATTCCGTCCTGCTCTGGAGCAGAAATGAAAAGCATTATGCTACATTCTATTTTCTCATTTATATCAATAGTATAGGAAGTTTTTCCTTTTCTCCTTTGGCTTTTTTTTTTTTTCTTTGTGTTTCAAATTTCTTTTGAATCTTCAGATTTCTTTTCATAATTTCATGCCACCTACTTCTACCAGCTATGCAGAGTGAGTGCACTTAAAGGGTGTGTGGAATTTGTAAGCCCAACCCAGATATTTTAAATTGTTCAGACTTTTCCAAGTTTTAAAATAAGCGGTTAAACTTGTTATGTGACACCGTTCATATATGTTTAATTTAGCTGTCATTTGCCAAGATTATCAACATGCCAGGTATTCATTCAGTCAAAGATTAAACTTTTAAGTCATTATTTGCTTTGAGAGAAGAAGCAGTAGTGAAATGAAGTTCTCACTCTTCCTACCATGTCTCTCTGGACCTAATCCTGTAGTCAGGGACAGGCTTTTAACAACAGCATGGTCAGGATAATTTGAATAAGGTTGATGCATTAACAAGTCTTTGGATATTAACAGGGAAATGGGACTGTGTGCAAATAGTATTTCGCTAATGCCTGTATGTATGGCTAGAGTACATGGAAGTATTTGGTTCACTCAAGGTGGACTTTTTGCTGCTTATGTCAAGCATATGTCAGGAGGTGTCTGCTTCTGGGCATTTATTTGCTGCCTCATAATAAGCACAAAGGATATGTGATTTTTTTATATCTGTGAGCATGGGTTTTGACACATGCCAGGCAATGTATTTCAGTGTGGTCTCTTACTGTGCTTCTGGACCTAGCAGACCAACTGCTCTGTCAAATCTACTGCATCCTCGTGTGAGGATGTGATATTTACATTTTAGCCAACAAATGACACCATCAGAATTACAGAGTGAACTAGGTTGGAAAAGACCTTGGAGATCAAGTCCAATCTAAGGCCTGACACCACCTTATCAGCTAAACCATGGCACTGAGAGCCACATCCAGTCTTTTTTTAAACACCTCCAGGGATAGGACTCCACTACCTTCCTGGGCAGCCCATTCCGATACCCAGTGGGCTTCTCCTTTTGTGAAGGATTTTTTTTTTAGTGTGTGGCCTAAACTTTCCCTGGTGCAGTTTAAGACTGTGGTCCACAAATGCCTCCGTGTCTGGGTGCATGAATGCCTCCACGTCTGTTTCACCGGCTATGAACGTGGGTAGTGATGATTCACAAGTGGTTACGATCTCTCATGTCTTCCCTTATTGCATGGTAATATTTCTGTCATATAATTTTGTCACCCCGTACTAAGGGTGGGGAAAAAGACATTGGGTCAAACAGTTTCCTAAACACATTTATCTTTTGTTGGCTGATCTATTCTGATGCTTTAAGATTAAACTTTGCTTGCTGAGAGGCCTGGGGCATGTGGAATCTGAGTTGGAAATGTACTTGCTTTGAAATCCGCATTTGGTGGCCTCCTTTTGTAGAGTAAAAAAGAGTGATCAACCCAATCTATTTGTGCCTGTGTCAGTAGATATAATAGTAATAATTTCTTTATTTGTATTGATGTAGAGGAAGTTGATAGAAGGTAAAGCAATGCTGTACAGAAACAGCTGAATCTAAACAGTGAATATAATTTGTATACTGTTTGGTCCCAACACTGTTTAGTCCCACTTCTCATATATTACTGACTCAGAAGCAGAAATGGTGGCATATAGTCTGATAGCATTCTCTCTGCATCAGATATATATGCATGATATACATTTGGGGAAGGGGAGAACAGCCATTACATGCTGTATATCATGTGAAGGTGTGAAGCAGGCCTGTGCTTTTGTCAATTATGATGTGCAGCAGCTGTGGCTGTGGAAATGCTTTTGTGTTCCTGGCAGGAGAGTGCCCCTTTCCATCCCATGCTGTTTTGAGTAGCCTGTGCTAGTTCAGCATCATTTATCTTGAAGTGCCGGGGTCAGGTGAGCTTGCAGGAATTACTTGAATTGCACCACTGTTGTTTCTTGACGGGAGAATTAGAACACAAGGGAGACAAGTCCCTTCCACTTTGGTTTTCGTAGGTGTAACTCTGGGTTTCTCCTGCCTTGTCACTTTGCTTGTTGCTTTGCAATTTATATTGGGCTCAGAAGACAATTATTTGGAGGAACATGGCTCTGTAAGCTGCAGGCAGGACTTTCCTGTCTGGAAAGTCAAATAAACAAGAAAGGAGATGCTAGGTCTCCTTGCTAGCAGTTGAGTGTTCTCGTCTCTCTTTGGGAAGCACAGTGCCAACATGTGTCGTGTGAGCAACTGTTAGGCCCTGGCTCAGGGAGTGCTCTTTATATGCTTGTTATTTCACCAATTATCACTATGCCACTGGCCTTCCTATTTCAAAGGAGGTGACCAGAGAAATTGTGGTGGTGCAGGTCTGACTTTATCTGGTGTCCTCAGATTTCCTTGACCTCTCCGACTCATTTTAGAATCGGAAATGGTAAAAATCAGGGTGGTAATACATGAAGATAGCCTTGCTTGCTTGCTTTTTTAATTTATTTTTTTCCTCTCTCCCTTTTTTTTTTTTTTTTTTTGTTTTGTTTTGTTTTTGTTTTTAACACATTGGTTGTATTCTTCTGGTTTTCTGTAAGATGTAGTAAGAACATCTAAGAGAACTGTGCCTTTGCATAACTAAGAGGCAGCGGGTGGGATGCCCAGGGCAGTACCATGTAGTTGCTCTCCACTTCCTGGAGTTTCTCTAGGTGCCATGCTGGTGATGTTCCATGTTTCCCTGGTATCTGAAAGTTGCATTCTCAGTGCAGGAGCCAGCATGTGGGGCTGTAAACACAGAGGTGAAACTGAGCTCTGCTGAGGTTCTGCCAGGACAAAAACTTGGCTTTCTGCAACATCAGTGGCAAAAGTCCTGCTGATTTCACCGAGTCCAGGGTATCTTTGTTCTGAATTTCATCACTTCTGAGGAAGAAACTTTGAATGTAGTCAAACACTTCCAAACTCATGTTTTCATTCACTGTTGCTGGGTAGGGGCTTTCAGATGGGACAGACAGTCTTATTTCAGCAGTCTGCCAACAGCTTGTGTGGCCATGCAGTGCTAAATATAAGATGAAGTTTGTTTCATGGAGCTCTATGCCTGTGTTTTTTTGAAAAATACTTGTTTTTTCACAAGTTAGTTTGGTTTCAGTTTAATTGGCAAGAGAGAAAGAAGAGCCTAATGTACTAGCTTTTTCTAAGTGTCTAGAAAGTTGGCATGTGGTAGGGAGAAGGGGCCTTGTAACTACCTTCTAACCAGTGAAGTGACAGCTGCAGGATGGGATCCAGGGTTGTAGACAGTCATTGAGTGCTCCAGCACTGGAAAGAGCTTGTGAGACTAGTCACCCTTTTTGATATAAAAAGCAGTTCAGACAAGACAAGGAACCCGGAGAAAAGTGGATGTCATTAATGCTGCTGTTTCTTTGTTTTTGACAAGGAGATGGAATTCTTTTTCTCTTGGTTTAAAGACCAGCTCTAAATCACTTTTTTTGTTGCTTGCATTTGAAGTATTTGTGCCTCTTGCCACTTCTAGTATACCTGTGGGAGTTCATGTTATAAGGTAGTCTGATATATCCTATTTCTTCCTGTGTGGCTGTTGTAGGCTCTGCAGAGTGTGCAGCTGGCTCAGGCATGTCTGCAGAATCTTGCAATCACTGCTGTGATGCCCCATCAGTACTTACAGGGCAGCCTCAAGCATGTTTGCATTGAGTTATCTTTTGAGCAGCATTTAAAGCTCCTCAGCAACAGATACCTTCAGTTTCTTGGTGGTTTTTCTTGTGGATAACATGTAACACCCTTCCTGTGGCTTCCAGTCTGCTGACAGGAAGGTCTTGGTTTTACTCTGTAAAGTCCATAATGGTCCTGACTCCTGCCTATTTCCTGTGTCCTGAGCCAGTGCCACCATTTTTTACCATTTACATCAGTAAAATGCCCACATTAATCATCCCTGATTTGAATGTGTGTGATAAAGAGGGAGGGTATTTGGCACCTTCCTCTCTCATTTGATACTGTCTGGGTGTGTTGACATGCCTGATTTATCAAGATTTTCTTCATAATGTGCTCTGGTTTGCACTGCATGAGGCCTGTATTCCTTTTGGTTTTGAGAGATTTAAAATCCCATTAAGTAACGCATATGCCTACGGGATACATTAAACAGAATTTTAAATGAAAACTAACTAAAAAAATAGGTTTTGCTGGCACATAAAAATCATTAAAACACTTCTTTTCTTACTTGATAAATTGGGATCACACTTCAGAGTCCTGCTGTTTGGTGTTGTAAATGTGCTAATATCTGCAGTATTCTTTTCAGTCAGACTCTCTGGTTTCTATATTAATGTAGGTCTCTCACCTCCATAGCTAAATTGGAGTGGTGTTTCTTACTTAAATTTATGATTTGCTTTTAATAAAGCAAAATACTTGAATTTTGATTTTAACCAAGAACTACTTGATTCCTGTGTCCTTTCGAAAGAAGAGAATATCATAAAAATGAAAGTGACATAGTTGTGGTTCTAATAAGAAATTTATTTAAGCAAATCAAGACCAGAAAAATACACAGAACATCAGCTGAAGCTGTGAGATTTCCTGATAAAAGCACAAGTGGCATCCCAGAAGTACATGATCTGACAACAGTTTAGGCTGTTACGTTGAAGTTGGATATTTCTTTATCTCGTTGATACTGTATTTTGGCCTCATTAACCTTCATTTAATATACATTAACCTTCATTTAATATATTTAATATGACATATAAGTATGTGATTCCTTGCTGTGTGATGGAGTAGGTATTAAGACTGAATTATAAATGCTAATTAAGATGGTTAGGGAGGGTAAGGAATGTCCTGGCATCTCTTATTCTTTTTCTCTGTAAGTGAATGTAAACTGCATCTCACAAAAATGCATTGTTGGATCTTTTAGGGCATTTTATTCTAGCCCTAAAGAGAAGCTTATCAGTTCTAGTTCAGTTGCTGGCTTCTTGTATGACATGTAGTTTTCTACAGTTAGAATTTAACAGAATAACTGTAGATGAAAAAAAACAGGGTAAATTCATGCCTTTTGTCTTCGAGATCAGGCAATCCAAAGTTGTCTTCTTGTTTATCTTCCAATATGTCAGCAGATGTGGACTTTAGAATATGTAGGGAACAGTGGGCACTGGACTTGGATACAGCTTTCCCTTCTCTGCACCAGGAAATTTGATGTAAAGTCAGCCATTATAGGATCATGAGTGCTTCTCCAAGGGCAAGTGAACTTGAGAGGAAGTACAGAGGCTCTTCCCCTTTTAGGAAGGTTCAGTGCAGCTGGAAAATAAAAGGCTTTTGTAGTCCTGCTTGCCATGTTTTGTGTCTCTCCTGCATGGGTCCTTGTAGCTGAAGCAGTTAATCAGATTTCAGAAGCACAGATACCTTCTAGCCTGCTGCCTGTAAAGACATTGGGGGAGTTGTTATTGATTAATTTAATTTCTGCCTGGATGTACATGTTTCTAATGTTTTGAGAAGCCTTTTGGGTCCAAAGGGTGCTTTGGAACTGGGCCAGGATGCCTCTTTGCTCCGGTCAGAGCCATTAACTTTTTGTCATATATGTCCTTTTCTTTGGTTTCCTGAATTATCTGTAGTCTTGTCACTATTTGCAGACAGATGAGTGGAAGTAGGTGAAATAACATACTGTAATTCTGCAAATTCTCCCTTAATGAGCACTGCTTGCCTATTTTTGTGGGATTTTGTCAGGGTGAATAGGTGAAATGAGCTTTAGTGGCGTATTCCTAGGGCATTGTCACTGAATGAGGAATGATGATCTGTCAGCTCACAATAACACGTGTTAGTGTTCACAATGCATGTACTTATTGAAGCAGGTAATCATGCTAAACAATTCTTCCCCATCTGCACCTTAGATGAACACTGTTTTAAAGCTGTTTCTAGTTGAAACACGTATCGTTAGAAATAATATTCTATAGTAATGTTAGTGGTTTTCCACTGAATTGCCTACTGGCTGCTAAGCATATTATAAAACTTAGGAATTAGCCAGCACAGTAAATCACATCAGACTTTCATTAATGATATATATTACTTTTCCTTGATTCTTTCAAAATTATTACGTCTTCTGTGGGAATAAGGCTATGGTCTTCAGGGCTCTAGAGAGTTATCCTCAGTAAGTAGTAGTGGGGTTAAAAAGCCTGTTGGCACAAAAATAGAGTGTAATCTGGGATACCTTTGCTCAACAATACAGTGCAAATGCACCTTGAATATGCATGTTAGTTGACAGTGCGAGCTACTACGGGAGACTTTATAAATCAGTGTTGCTAAGCAATAAACTTTTATTGAAGGTAATTGTTGATAAGAGATTAAGAAAGGACAACCACACTGAAATCTAAACAGCACCTATCATTTCAGGGGACATAATATGCAGTACAAGTGTTTCTGAGATAGCCTCAGGCTTGAAAAACCATGCCTTTACTTACTGACCCCTCTAGAACAAATCATTTGCTCACTGCGGTCATGATTCACTGTTAATAAAAATGATAAAGACTATCGTGTGCTAATAAATCCCATTAGAACTGACAAGGTACCTTTCCAGACCTACAGAACTCATCATGGACTTGTGACATCCTCACAAAACCACAGCTGACAGGTAGCAGAGTGAGTGCATCTGAAGGATTCCCATTTGCCCACAACATGCAGAAGGCCAGTAGTGCTTCCAGCCTGCTTGGAAATACTCTTGCCTTGTCCCATGACAGTGTTTTCCACAGGTGAGCATGGTTAGTAAGAGTCCAGTTAGCCAACATGAACCTGACTATAACTGCATGAATAATGCTGAGAAATCTCATGAGTTGTCTTGCCAGAGATTTTTACCCTGTGTTTTTTGCAGTTGAGCCATAGTATTTGTCCTCTGCAGAAAATTCAGTGTGCAAGCGGCTTATCTGCATGGCTGTAGGCTGCTATCTGCTTAACTGAGCATCTTTTACAGCTCAGTGATTTGAGAGCGCAGAGAACAGAATAGAGTGCCCTGACAACAGGGCTTGGGCATTTTACAATATAAGCATCAGTATTTCGGTTTTCTCTCTCAAGTACATTTGGGATGTTAGCATGGGTGGCTTTGGTATTTTGTTTGTTTGGTTTGGTTAGCTAACCAGTGCCATTATGCTTATGTATCAATAACATAGAAATAGTAAACTTCTCTTTTCCCATTGAACCATGCCATGCAAAGCAGCCCGATTTAGTCACAGATTAAGGAACTGGATGGTATTTCAACTGAACACAAGCAAAGTGATGTTTTCCTTACATGTTTCCTTTATTTTATTATTGTTGCTTGGAATAGAATGAAACTAATTGCTCAATACTTAATAAATGGGGAAAAATATTGTGGGTTTGTGGATAATGAAGGAAGAAGTCAAAAGTACTGGTGGAGATAGGATTGGATGACTGAATGCTTTGCACAATCGCATCACTATTTTCTCTGAAAGCCAGTTTAACAGCAGTCTTTTGATTTTGGTCAGTATGAAACTGGCAGGCAGTTTTATCTGAGGTGGTGATAGTTAAACATATTTAAGTCCTAAGGCCTAAATGTTTATTGCCTGTATTCATGTTTTAGTTCATCTACAGCTTCTCTTTTGGCAGATGTCATTGTGAGAAGAGCAAGGCTTCACCATCCCTACCTAGGGTGCTGTTTTTCTATTTTGTTTTTCCAGACCACATGTTTTTGGAGGTGAAGCTTCTTACCCATCCTCCAGCATGAATTGTTGGTGGCATTTTTTTCGGATCACATCTCCCAAGCTAAAGAGTTTAAACTATTTGTGTATCTCTGACTGAGAGATATGGTATTGCTGTAGTTTAGATTGCAGAATTTTACCTTTCCAAAATAGGACTTATCTGTGCTTTCTTGCCTTTAATGACCGAAGACTCCTGTTTTTCTTCAGTATGTGTTTCAGCAGATTAGGTAAATAATTAAATTATGTTAACTGCTCTCCCATTTCTTTCCTCTTTACTGATCTGCAGCCCAGTGGAGTTGTACAGCATGGCACCAGCTCATAGTGTGGTCTTTGCCACACACTGAACATGTGGGTGGTATCTCAGAAGTCCTGTGAGATAGGGCTATTAGTGGTACAGACCTTACAGTGCTTATTCAGGCAGTGTTTTCATTAACTGTAGCGGGCATGTGCCCAAGTCTTGGGATTTGGCTGCTTTTTAAAAGGTTTTCTCCAGGGCTTGTCTTCTACTTTGTTTTGGGCACTGATACAGGTAGATCTATTAGGCTCCCTAGCGTGGCTGTGGTTACTAAGTGTAAAAGCATTTGGAGGCTCCAGTGTTATTCCTTGATCAGTTAAAGCCCACCCCTGTTCAGGTCCATCCCTGCTTTTACTTGGAGAGAGGGCTTTTTAAAGCCCCAGTGGGGGGCACTGCATGGCCCATGCATTACAGGAAGTCAGGTTAGTGTGCTTCTGGCTTCTTCTGGCCCTAAAAATGACTCTGGTGAGACTGGTGTGTCAACTGCTCTGTACCAGATCTTGAGGGAGTGCCTTAGTGACTGGAAGGAGAATTAGACTTTTGTTGGAAGATGGTGCGCTATGATTCTTCATCAAAAGTGTAGGTGATGTATAAAACCACGATTATCTAAGGATACCAGCCGCAGGCTAACAAATCATTTGGCCTTCCTGTCAGAGAGTGCTCCCTCAGCAGTTCAGCTACATTGTGTCACTGCAGGAGTCTGGGTCTGGGCTGGGCAGAAGCCTGTTTCTCTTCTTTAACAGATATGCAATGTCTCCCAAGGACCAGAGTGGCCAGGTCTCTGCTGGGTGTTGGGACACATTTCAGCCTCTTAAGAAATTGGTCATGTATGGGAAGATGCCCCTCCTGGCAAATCTTATAACAGTTAGTCACTGGCACATCCAAGACTGGGAAACTGCAGCCCAACACTTTCAGATGATTGATTGGTTAAGTTTGTGAGAAGTTTGAAATTAGAGAGATGATATTAGGAACTACTTCCATTAAACTCTTGTCATCTCACCTTGACTTGTTTATTTTTCTTTAACTTCACCCTTGGGCAACCATGATTGTATACTTCCTTCTTCCTCTTTTACAAATGTGCTCATTTTATTTGCTTCTGGTCTTTATTTCTTTTTCTTTTCTTCTGGCATAGAAACTTTATTCTTAAAATACATAAAGCTGTAGGGTTTCTCATCAGCAGAATCAAATGGAAGATCAAAAATATAATTAAATAACTTTCATTTCTTTGCCAGAAACAAATTATTTTTTCTTGTCTATTTTGGGTGACTTTATCATGCCTGCAAGGAAATAATTTTCATTGTGTCTGTCAGTGTGATCCTGCCTTAAAAATGAAACAATCTTTTACAAGTAATATGAAATTAAAATAAATGTTTGAAAACAAAAAAGCATAAAATAATTACACACTATAACAGCCATGGAATTCAGAGTAAAGAATGCTAAAACAAAGCAGCAACTTATTTTTTTAAAAAAAGTAGAAAACCCCAGTTGTTGCCTGAGCCATATCTACTAGTAATCTGGTTCATTCCATCTTAGTGTCTGCTGAAGATTTCAGCTCTTTAAAAAGTGTAATATTTGTTTAATATTATTAATTTTATCAAAATGTTGTAAAACAATATTGGAAGCAAGTTACTACAATAGTAATGCATTTTAGACCTGTAACCTGTATGAGACATTTAATTACAATTAAATACAATTAAATACAATTACATTGCACGTAATTGTAACAAATTGGTACATTTAGTCTGTGATAGACAAAGTAAACTTGAGAATGTTCTTTGAAATTTTTGTTTTGTTTTAATTTAATTGATCAATTTAAATATTATAGATGGCAAAGTGGAATGGAGTTCTAGTTTGCACTGTAAGGCTGTGTGGATGAAATTGTGCCTCTTTAGTAGTTATGGACATTATCATGCTCTCCTGGTGTCTGTGCTCAATCTCTCTGAGATTTTTTTTTAATTTTGGTTTCTATTTTCAGAATTCTTGAGGTGCCTTTATCTTGCTGCTGATCTGTTTGTATTTCCTTTATGTTTGTGTTGTGTAACAATTTTTTCTGAGCTGCTGAATCAGAAGCTGAAAGGATTTTGCCTATGAAAAGGAAACTTGATGTGCTGTTTATTCTTATATAGTGGTTCTCTCTTTCCTAGACAGTGATCTGGGGTTTCTTTGCTTTGTCATAAGCAACAAAGAATGAAAAGGAAATATTGTCTGAAAGATAACTCCTTCACAAGTTAGATCACTTAGCATGGATGACTTGTACTCTGCTGTGTCTTGGTAGTATGGAATATGAGGTGTGTGCCTGAGGGCTGGGTTTCTGACTTTGCTATTCAAGTTGCCAGAGGGAGTGAGTGAGTGAACATACTCATCTGCATCTTTTTTCTTGCCTATTTGCACATATTTCTGCTCAAAAGACTGTAGGAGTCCAGTCACCTGTAAATCAAGAATGTTTATTCCCCATGTTCCCTGGTTTTCACCCAAGGGACGCTATGTCTCTACTTGCTCATCACTGAGCACTCACATGTAGGTTTATTTTTCCTAATTGTGAGATGGGGTGTACACAACTGTCACACAGAAAAACCCTTTGCACCTGTTTGAGCCCTTTGACCAGAATGCAGAATGACCAGACTATGGGAGTTGGCGATTACATTAAAAAAAATAATAATGTTTCCTATAATTCTGCTATGATCAGGGATGGTTGAGTTTTTGTGTTATTTTGAATTGGCTTTTTCTTGGTTTTGTGGTTGAGTGGGGCTTCTAAGGTTTCTTGGTGGGGGAGGCTTTCTCTTTTTTTTTTTTTTTTTTTTTCTTTTCTTTGCCTGCAGTTTGTGTGTGTGTGTTTGTACTTTTGTTGTTTTTCTTGCTTCTTCAAAATGAATGGTTAGAGAGATTTGGTATAGAAAGAACCAGATTCTACAAACTGGTGAATCATGGAGCACTTGCCAAAGTCCTGTTGACATGCATGGAATGAAGTCTGTCCTGTACCTGTTAAGTTGCTTTTGTTTTACAGGACAGAGAGGATTATTTATTGGGAATGGGGGAAATGGGTAGCATTTCACTGTTTCAGGTGTGTGTTTTTCTTCGTGTGTGTGTTAGACGTTACCTGAAGAAAGGCAATCTCTGCATAGCTTTGCCATGGGCTTGGAAGTCCCAGGATCAATCCTACTCAAAAGAGAGATCACAGTTTTCTAGGATGGGATTGTAAAGTCCAGGTTACATCCTGTTGCTTGGTTAGTTATATATTAATAAATTGTAGGTCGAAAGGGCTTGTGTTATCTTGTCTTGAAGTTCATGATCTGGTGAAACTTCTTTTCATTCCTCTTGCATTTCTTCTGTGCTGAGCTACAGAAACTCTGATCTTATTGGTCAATTTCCTTGTTTTTCCATTTCCATCTTGAGAAACCTGGTGCTTTTACTGAGAACCGTGCTGCTGGTAGGTGATTTATATATTCTGCCTTACTATTTCATGACTATATGCATTTTTTCCCATTTGCAATTGATGAGAGTAAGTAGTTCAGGCCTCAGTAAAAACCACTGTAAATCGGTGTATTAGAATCAGCTGCTTGTTTTGACTGTTTCTGTCCCAAGGACTGGATGGAAACATTCATGTAATCATGAGTTAAACCTGATCATAGATCTGAAGTGTTCCCACTTGTAACTCCTCCTACAGACTAGGAGCAGGTACAGGGTCTTAACAGGTGTCTCAGTAGTGAGTACAGTGAAAGATGTTTGTGGAGAGAAGATGAATGGTTGTTGAACTAAATTTCGGTTGAATTTATCTCACACTGAAGAATGGTATGCAACTTTTTTATAGTATGTTATGGTTACAGCAGGGAAAGTACCCTTGCTTCCCATGCTTAAAACAGGCTTTTAAATCACTCATTTTCTTTTGTGTATTATTTTAGTGGGGTAACAATAAGGCTTTTATTACAGAGTGCTTTTGTATTGGCCTTTGTAACCATTGTTGCTCTGACAGAGAGAGATGAATTCTTTTTCTCACTCATGTTCAATGGTATTAACAGGCTTCTAGGCAGCTTCTGACTGCAGTTGCTGGAGCCTGTCAGAAGAAGCAGCTGCTCATATCAGATCCAAGGCAGAGCTAGATATGTGGATTTCAGGCTGCAATTCATGGAGATACATTCTGCTATAGAGATGTTTAAGAAAGTTGGCTAGAAAATGCAAATCTCTTCTGGAAAAGTTCGTATGAGGTCACCTGAACTGTTGCTAGGTTAGAGAGACTACAGTGGGAATGTTTTCCCTTTTTCTTTCTCTGATGTCTCTGAAGGAAACAGACCTGCCCTGTCCTTTCCGCACAAAAGAGAAGGAGGGCTGTAGTACTAAAAGGCCCTGCCTGCACAATGCCAAAAAGAATATGCATTGTTAGATGTTATATGGAGTTAAAGTGAACATTGCTGGTCAGTGTATGGCTGATGCTTTTGTTGGTGTGATGCCTTATTTGCTGATACACTGCACACACTGCCCCCCTCTCACCACCAGCCTTAAGCAGTTTTATACAAGGTGTGTAACTGCAGAATTGGCTGAGGAGTACTTAAGAAGTTTTTAAAATATATTAAAAAGATAAAAATCACACTCTTATTAAGGTGTCTGACCTTGTTTGTCTGTTCCCATAGAAATCCTCAGGCAGGTTTTATGTTATCACTGGGGAACAGACCTTGTGTAGCATACTCTTGATTTACTTCCAGCTCCTTCACTAGCTTCAAAACTCAGTCTTTCTTTGCTTCTTCCCTGAAGCTTCAAGCGTCTACAGCTTCAGCTGATTCCAGTTTCATGATTATTTTATTACCATTGTTTTATTTCTTCTACCTTTGGTCACTGTGCAATCTGGAATTTATAAGGTAAATCGTAATTGCAACTAGTTCTGCCAGGCTCTGAACACTTGCCTGCTTCTTTTCTTTCTACCCCCTTTGGTACTTTGTTAGGAGCACTCTGTTGGAATTATCTCCCACGTTATAGAACAGGCTTCAAAAACAAAAATTAAAACCTTGTTTTAAGGAAAAAGTTAGACTCTATAGCTACTTCTGTTGATGTAGTTGATATTATGAAGGACAACAATTACACGATTTGTAAATTGATGTGAAGTTCTTAAACTGGATAATTGTGAGGCTGTGTTGGCATGAATCTGGATGTATGCAAAATTCCCATGTCTCTCACCACCTGCTTATGAATAACAACTGTAGCTAAATGTAAAGGGATCTGAGCAGAAAATGAATCCCAATTTCTTTTTTTTTTTTTTTTCCTTTTTTCTTCAGTAGGCAAATAAATTAAGAGTTTGGTTCAAGGAGAGTCAAGGTAGTTACTTACTTGTCAATCCTCTGAACTTACCATCACCTCAAAGGGGAAAGAGTGTAGGAGCTGCAAGTGTAGTGACTGATGACTTCATGCCTCATTCATATAGGATAAAAACTGAATGTTAAAGGAAATACCTGATGAAAGAGAAATTTCTCTATACTAGTGAATAAGGCAGTACCTCTCCCTGCATAGCTGTAGAGAATGCTATTTGTTTTGCACATAGGGAAGGAAAGGCAGTATGTTCATCTCTGCTCATTTAACACTGCCTTGCTGAGGTCACACTGAAATGAGCATTTTCAAGGAAGTGTAAAGAATTTTTGCAAGTTGAGATATTTCACAGAGATTGTTGGTCAGATGCAAATACTGATTACAAAATATAGAGGGTTTGGATTGCCTCTGAATACTTTTTTTGTTGTTGTTGTTTTTTGTTGTTGTTGTTGTTGTTGTTTTTGTTATTGGCTGGTTGGTTTGAGATTTCTGTTAAAGTGATAAAGTTACTACTTTTTTCTTCTGCCAGGAGTTTACAGTGATAATCCAAACTCTATATTTGGCCTTTTTATCTGTGAGAATAGAGGTTATCTCTTATTAACGAAGAGTTTGATTTTGTTTTTCAGTTCAGTGTTTCAGGTTTTTTTCCCCTAAACACAGTTTTGCCCTTGGCTGATTTGACCACTAAGCTTTTCCGGCTTTTAAGGGTTAGCGTGCTTTTTCTGTATTCTTCCTTTCTGGACCTCAGTACATATTGTTTACGGGGTGAAAATCGTGTGAAGAATCATAATCTCTTCCTGCAGCCTAAAACCAGGCAGATTAAAAAATACAGGCGGTAGGCCTCCGTAATAATTTCTGAGTAAATATTTTACCTCTTTTTCCATCTGTTACACTAAAATCTGACTTAAACTAAGCATAAATCTAGTCAGAAGAGGTCACTGGAGTATTAATCATCAGAGTTAATCCTCTTAGACATGTGTTTGGTATGAGGCCAGCTATTCAGAAATTTAACAGGACACATATGTTGCTTATCTGTCTGGCAGCTTGCCAAAGAAGTAAACTTCAATTCTGTGGTGGGTTTATATCTCTGTAAAGTACGCTGCTTGTTTGGTGCAAGCTGATGCAGCTTTTCTGTATATCACACATGGTGTATAGCCTGCTACTGAAGAATGAGTTCCTTTCAGGGTGCTTTCAAAGAGCTGTAGTGTCGATGTTGCATGGTAAGAAGTGATATCATTGACAGTTGACCTTTTCATGGCGCTTCCCTATGAACTACGATGAGCCAGATTAAATACTACTAACTTAGAGCAGAGGAAGAGACAATATTTCAAGTAGAGTAATACTGTGGAACCCAAATATAGCTGAATGAAACCTCACCCTGCTTCCACTGCTGCCATTCTGACTTGGAGGAAACATTCATGTACATAAATACAACTCTTTCTTGAGTCAGGTCTGGACTGGACCCAGCATTTCTGTTTCTCACTTCATAGCAGTATGCTTTATACTCGACAGAAAAACGATTATATCATATCCTAATTATGGAACTGATTCATCCCCTGGGGCATGGAAAGCAAACAGTAGGAGTGAGTGCATCATTAAAAAAAATAGTGTATTTTTAGAGAGGAGGTAAAAAGAAGAGTGCAACTACACTTAAAAGGTTAATGATGAAGAAAAAAATTACTTACATTGAAGGAGCTTTTTATAACAACCTGAGATTGTTGCCAAAAGAATGTATATTTCTTAGTAACATGTTCAGATTTTCTTGCAAGAAATTATTAATTTTCTTCTTGCCTTTCTTTTTCAAGGAAAAGAATGAAAGCTCGTGCTCCTCCTCCACCAAATCAACCTCCTGCAGCAAGTAAAATTCACAGTGAGCACAAGTCACCTGCTGAGACAGCCGTAATTTCTGATCAGAACCTTGTGAGCATGAAGGAGAACATGATAAACAGACTGGTGGACTTCACAGTCATTTTACCCAGTGGGGTGGAGCAGAAATGCACAGTGCAAGGAAGGTAAGGCTTTGATTAGCTCCTGCATTTTGAATGTTACTAATCTGTGGATTACTTGCTGATGATGCTGTCTTTCTGAGTTTATGGGGCTTCTCTGACATGCCTTTCTCTGCATTTTAAGCAGCTGTTGCAGCAGAGTCCTGAGCACCATGTATAAAGGACCCTGTCTTCTGGGGCAGGAAGGATTTAGCAGCTATTGTGTCACTGTTTCCCTGTGGATCAGCATGTGTACAGATCTCTCCCTTTCATGTAGTGTCACTGTGCTTAGGTTGTATCACATCTCATAATCCAGAGTGGGCTTGCTGCAATGGAAGTAGGTGCTGCTGGCAAACAGTCCTGACAGTATGAGTGCCTGGAAAAGTGCCAGGAAGCAGGCTCGGAAGATGGATGATTCATCACATTCAGAAATCCTGCCTTCACAAATACAGTGCAGCTGTGTAGACAGCAAAGCATCTGCTCTTATTTAGGAAGCCTTTTATACGTAAAAGTGTATTTTTTTTCCCATGGAAAGAGACAGGGATTTTCCTTGTTATTTACCAGGTACAATCAAGAGCAAGTTATATTGGAAAGGTAATTTTGAGATAATTCTCTTCACTGTGGGAGCTCTTCTTTATCCTCATTCTTTCTGTGTAAATTCTTTTGAAAGAGGGAGACATTACTTTAAGAAATAATACGGAGAAGTTTCAACAATATAAACAATACTATGATGAAACCATAGCAAACAATGTTGTGGTCAGGAGTAGTCAAGAAACTATAGAAAGTGTAATGCCACATTCAAAAGGTGCCTGTTGATAAATCAGATTCAGTGTATATTTTGCATTTGATGTTTTCAGTAGTTAGTCTATGTTCAAGCAGAGCTACTTTCTGTCTGATATATTAGTCTGTGCTGTTTCCCTCGTAGCACATTTTGTTGGCCAAGGAGGATGTGTAAACTGCTGTGTGGTGTCTGGGACTTCTTTCTTCCCCCTACTTTTCATAGAAACTAACATTCACGTATCCACTCTTGGGAGACAAGTGCAACTTGTGGATGTCCACCCCCAAGGCAGAGTGATGTTAAAGGTTTGAAAAGAAAGCAGTGCTTATCAGAGCTCTCAGATAAGACGTGTAGTGATAGAGTTTTCATAGGGAGATTTGGACTTAATGAGAGAAAGAGGAGAACAGGCCTGGTAAGTGGAAGAGAACATGAAACTCTCACTGGCCATTGGATCCCAAAGAATGGTGGTATTACATTGGCAAATGCAAGCCACCTGGGAGCTGACCACAGGTTAATATTCATGCATTCTGTATTGAGACAGGTAATTGTCACATGGTTAGAAACTTTTTTTTCCCCTTGAAAGCAAGCAGTTCAAGCACTGTAAGAGAGGTCTTCTAGTGTGACCTTTTGAAGAACATAAAAGCTACAGGAGCAAAGAACAGGCAGAAAGTCCCTGTACAGTAATATTAAATATTACAATAAATAGTCTCACACAGATGTTTATTATTATTTATCACATACACTGAGATTGTTTTGTTTATTAGAGTCTTTAGTCTGTGGGCAAAACCCTGAAATGGCAAATATGAAACTTCACTTAGAAATTTCTGTGAGGTTATTTATGTCGTCTGCATTGAGCATCATAAGCAACCAGAATGTTCTCTGCTGACTGTGAAGGTGCTCGTTTCTCTCCAGGGTCTGCCTGACACGTCTAGGCCTCTGATTTAGATGGCAATTAAATTCCTGCTTGTGTTAATGTGCTAATCTACACATCACTGGTGCCTAACCTAGGCAGTGGCTGTTCTCCCTCACTGCTGTCTAGAAGGCTTGGAGTGGAGAAGTTTGTGACATTGCTAGCCAGCTGTGGGAAGTGGATGATGATAGAAACTGAGGACAGGGAATTAGTCATCCTAACAAATTATGAAATAAGAAAAGGATATTCTGTAATAAGCCCCATATTATAGTGGCATCAGTCTATGAACAGACCTCACCTGTGCCGCTGTTCTTTCTAATCACTGGAAGATGCAATTTTCTGTACATTAGCCCTGATCATGTCTTTAGGTATGTGGAATAGTGAAAAATAATAATGTCAAGATTATCTGAAACTTTTAGGGGATGAACTGTGCTAACTCTCCTGTTTTAGGTGAAAGCCCAGGTTTTTTAAACTGTTGTTTTGGGTTTTTTTCCCATTGTTTTGGTAGTGTGAACTAAACAGCTATGAAATATGATACTCGGGATAAACATTAAATGATGAAGTTACTGGATTTTTAAAAATGTGGTGGATTTTGGTTTTTGGGGGTTTTTTTGGGGGGTGTTGATTATTTTTTTTTGGTTGGTAGATTTGTTTTGTTTTGTTTTTTAGTTTGAGGCAAATGTAAGAGCCGATGCAGGTAATGAATTATTTTCTCTGTTCACTCTTTCTATCTGTGATGATATCATGGAAGGACATTTCAGAAAAATCTGCTGTTGTTCATACTGCTATAAATCTTCAGTATTTTGGTTGCCGTCATTAAAACTATTCTGCAAAATCTCCTTTTGGCTACCCTATTGCTTTTCTGTTTCAAAAAAATTTGCAAATCCTTGCCCTGGGCATATTTGTAATGAGAAATTATTCTGTAATTTCAGGAAAGCAGTTCACAGAACAAGGAAGTATATGAATATTATATAACAATGAAAATATAAATACTGTAGTTAATTAGTATCACTTAAGATTATTACAAATGAACTAAAAGTAAAAATTACATCTTTCAGTTTGTTAATTGTATGTAAGCAAAGCAACATGTTTTAATTTAACTTCGTTCTCTATGTAAAAAGTTCCTGTAAATATCAGCAAGAGGGCAGAAAATTCTCATTAAGTTTTCTTGAAAGACACTTGAAGAAAAAAGTGCATGCTATTTAAAGATATTTTATTGGAATCTGGAACCTTGAAATTGTTTTATTTACAGAAGTTAACTCAAGCTGACAGTCTCTCTAACAGTTTATTGCCATCTTGGAACACACAATTACACACAATTTGTTGGAGAATTTGGAAATATGTAGTGCAGATTTTAGTACAAAGCTGAGTCCTTAGGGAGTGTGTGCAGCAATAGAATAATATTAACAGTTTTCTTTTTGAAAGAATTGATCCCTGGGAGTTCTGCTGTAAAACATGTAGAAGTATTCATGAAAAGCTGTTAGCCTCCTTCCCCTTGCAAAGGAGGGAAACACTATTCTGTGTTTGTACTTGTGTATGAGCACTAACTGATATGCTGAAAGGATAGGTATAGTCTTGGCCACTTAAACATTTTATGTATGTAGGTCTGTAGCCACATCCACACAAACTGTTAACAGGTCTGAGAGAGGTGCTGGGTAGACATTTAGATGGAAAGCAAATGGAAAAGCTGCTATGTTACCAGTTTTCTGTTTGTGATTCTCAGAGGTAATACTTTCAATGAGTAACCTGTAAATAAAAGGATCATGCATCTGTCTCCGTTCACACTGGGTGGCACTGAGGAGGGCTTCCTGATTAGCACAGATACAGACATTAAGTGTCTGCAGCTTGGAACTCAGTATTTGAAATGCATTGCAGAAAAATGGGTATGTTTGAAGCTAAGTGAGGTTTGGTTTGGAGTTGTCAGCACATGGATGACCAATACACAGAAAAGTAAACTGGACAGTTGTTCCTCCTGCTGTTATCTTACATGTTACACAAATTCTCTCATACATATGATGCACAGAGAGCAAGACACTGGAAGAAATAATAAACTAGCCAAAGCTGTAGTCCAATTCTGCAAGTATTGGAGGACAGAGTTCAGTACACCATATGCATTGTATGGAGAATAAAGCTAATGTCATCCAGAAAGAATATTTTCACATATTCTCTGTAATAGACTCTTTATTGTGGGCTTGTAGCTCAACATACAGAGCAGTGTCTCAGGAAAGACTGAAGGTGTGAAATCAGCCCAGGCTGGTGAAACATTAAAGAGATGTTGTTAGAAGAAGATAAACAGGGCACATGGCAAAAGGATTAAAAGTTAGTTTAACTAAATACTGGATAAGAGTCAGGTCAAAACCAGAGTAGTTCAGTGTAGGGTAAGGGAAAAACAAAAGAGTTGTACTAGAATTTATGTTGGAAGGGGCCACTGGAACACAGTCTCTAGGCAAGTTTGAATACCTTCAGGGAGGAGGTTTCTGGATTTGTCTGCACCTCTTTTTCAGGGCTGGAACTGTCTTTATGGAGACAGTATGTTTACTTGTACGTAAATGGAATTTCCCATTCAGCACTTGTCTCTTGCCTCTTGTCCTCTTGCTGTGCCCTGCCAAGAAGAGTCAGTCTCTGTAACCCTACAGTTCATACTTACAGGGAGTAGGAAGGTCTCTCTTCATCTTTCTTTTCCTATGGCTCAAAAAGCACAATCATCTGTCTCTTCTTGTGTGTCATCTTGTTGTTCCTTCTGTGGACTTGCTCAGGTATGGAAAATAAGAGCCAAATACAGGAGTAAGCTAAGAAAAGAAACAGAAAACATTTATGAGTGTCTTATTTATCATACTTCCTGAACTTTTTTGGATATAGCTTGCCTACTTAGTGTGTACATTTTTGTTTGTGCAGAAAAAGCTGTAATCTTTAAATATCTGCTGTAATTTGGAGCATGAGAAAATAATGACTGATGCTGTTTTCTGGTGTAAATGCAAATAGTGAAAGAATTAGAGATGTTGGGTCATCCACCCCCTTTACACTTTCATGTTTCTTTTCCAGTCAATTGCTATTTTGCATATTTGACATTAACCTAAATAAAGAAGATTCTTTCCTACAGTTAGATTTTTTTTTTTAAGTTTTTTTAAATCATGGAATCACAGAATAGCTTGGGTTGAAAAGGACCTTAGAGACTATCGAGTTCCAATCCCCCTACCATGCACCAGGGACTTGCTCAGAGCCCCATCCAACTTGGCCTCTCATGCTTCCAGGGATGGGGCATCCACAGCTTCTCCGGACCAGTTCCTGTGCTTCACCACCCTCACAGTGAAGAATTTCTTCCTAATGTCAAATGTAAGCCTACTCTCAGTTTGAAGCTATTACCCCTTGTTCTATCACCACATGCTCTTGTGAAAAGTCTCTCTCCAGCTTTCTTGTAGACCCATTTTTAGCTACTGGAAGGAATTTGTAGCATGAAAGTAGAATGTAAAAAGAAAGTTAGTTTTATTTGATAGAATACAGTTTTATCTTGCACATTTATTTTTAGATGTAGAAGGCTGTATTTTAAAATGGATTTCTCTGTGTGATCCAATGAGGTTAAACCAAACCACACCCAAAACATCTCAGTTGTTTTATATTTCCTAAAAACCATAGGCCTCTGCTGCATTTTACTGGAGAACAGCAGGAAACAAGCAGTCTGCTCAAACTTAGTCAGAACTTCAGCACGTTAAGTATTGCTCACAAAGTAGCTCTTCTTTACTGTCCAGAAACAGATTAGTAACAGAATATCAAAACAAAGCCAAAGTACTCTTCTTTGCTAAGAATAGTCATATGGACGTTCTTGTCTGAGTCTTAAATTGTGTTCACTCTCCAGTTTTGTTTCTGCTCTCTAGGATTTGGTTGCCAGTCATTAACCTTTGGTGTTTATTTTGTAGTGTTTGGTCACTCACCAAAAATTTCAGCAGTCTTACTAAAATGGAAAAAGTAAGGTGCTTCTTTTATGAATAGTTCAAAATTCAGGACATATTTAACTTCATTTCAGCTTTAGATTTAAGACCTGCCTGAATTTCAAAACAGAGTATGTTCTGTACCACATATCCAAGCGGGTTAAAAGAAAATGGACGTCTGCGTGGAACAAAATGGAAGCAAAGGAAGGATTGACTTTGCATCTTCCAAGTTCCGTATTCAGCCCAAAGTTAGAAAGAAAAACTTGGTCTAGATTAGTAGATTATCATTCTCTTGCTGTATTAAGCAACTCTCTTCCATATGTAGCATATACAGGGACTTACTTGAAAGAAAACTCCCATTTAAAATCAAACTGAACTGTATTATGGTTTAGAAGGAATTTTTTTCAAGTTTGTGCCATTGAAAACTAGTATAAGAATAACTCCACTGAAAGTATTTCCCAGCTCTCTTACTTTGCTTGAAACACAAGAATTTTGAATTTTGTGGAATTCTTCTCCTTTCCTCGTTTTCTCCTTTGCTCCTTTCCTTCTTCCTTTCCTCTTTTCTTCCTTTCCTCCCTTCCTCCTCTCTTCCTTTCCTCTTTTCTTCCTTTCCACTCCCCTCTTCTTTTTTCTTTTTATTTACACTTCAGAAGTTTTGTGAAAAATTTCCCCCAAATTTAATTTTTTTAAAGAGCATATGATTTGCTTTGAAGCTTTTTCAAAAGTTTCAGCTGTACTTGCAAATGGCACAGATGAAGGCTGGGGATGCTTTTCATGGGACAATTGTGTATTCTGAGCAGCATGGCACAGGTTGGGATGTTGCAAACTTCCTTAAGTGTTATTATGTTTAATGCATGCCTGTTTGTGATTAGCAATAAGGTGAAACCTCAGATTTGGTTAGAATTTTGAACTGTCTGTTTTCCAGACAAATTTCCTCAAGTTGCATGATTGTCTGTAACTTAGTTTCTCTTATGGCTGGTGTGGATTCTCATCTTATAATAGTCGTGGCAGTGTTGCTGCTGAATATATTTTATAATTTCAGTGGTGTATTTGTGGAATCAAAAACTGTTATTTTGATGAACTATCTTCTCTTTACAAATATGTTTTCGAGAGGCAAGATAACTGTCCAAGTTTGAATGAATTATCACAGTATTATCACAGCATTATAGGAATATATTACTATTCCACATTAAATATAAATGTCAATCACATAAGACACCATGTATTTTAATTCTGCCAGGTTATTTACTTTTCTCTGAAACAATAGTAAGAAGGTTAAGAGAAAAAAACACATGGAAATTCTAGTTTAAAAGAAATATGTCAGTAAAGTTGAGATCTGTATCAGGAGAACTGATAAGCACTTTAGAACAGGGTGCACTGCTGCACAGTTTAATGAATATTCATGTAAATACTGGTGTAGGTGGGATTCTCTTGTAGTTCAGACTTAGTAGCTGTAAATGTCTGTTGGTTTGTGGCATGTAGCATATGAATTCAACATGGTTGTGAAACACAGATGTTTTCAACTTGGTGACAGCATCAGAATAAGTCATAACGAAATGGTCTGATACAGTTTTGATTTGGGTGCTACGCATTTGTATTTGTGCTCTCTATGTTAACAGTTGCCACAGTGCATTCTGTTCTGAAGCCTCCTATACATATTAACGACATCTGTTTTCCTTATTTGATCTTCAGTTATCAGCTTCTGAGTTCTTCCCTTTTCAGTGAATCATGTATTTCAAATTTTCCACACTTGCCACTTTTCCAGCTCACACTGTGTAACTCAGTTAAACTTGAAAAAGATTACTGTAAAGAAGGTCCTTCCTCTTCTCTTGCATGGGAAGAGCTGTCACCTATCAGGTGATAAGGAATTGCTCTAATTTTCCATTTTTGTTGTCTTTGCCATTAGCCCTGCAGGGTTCTTCACCAGCTTCTTGAGCAGTTGTTGGCCAATAACATACCTATAGAAAGAAGATTGGTGGCCCTTCAGCTTGCAGTTTAAAGGATAATTCTTGGGCTGCAGATGTAATGGTGTTGGCTAATAACCTGTGGAGGACTTTATTTTCTTTGAATTTGCTTGCATTTTGAATACAGTTTTTCCAGTTTAAACATTAAAAAGAAGTGCCAGTTCTTTTGGCAAAGTTGCTGTCTGTGCATTTATTTTCACTTCTCCTAGAAGACAAATATCCCACTGTATATGGCAGGTTCCAGCTACAGCTGCTGAATTTCTTTTTTAGCTTACATTGTTTCATTGGCAGCAGACACTGGTTTAAGAAACCAAAACTTGTTAGAAAAATGACCAGTTTTAATAAACCTATTTTCTCTGATCCTATATGGAATTTTTGGGGGGTAGACTGGGAAAATAAAAGAACGCTTGATTTCCATGGTAGAGGAGAGTTTCTGGAGTGTGGGGGAGCACAGTTCCTGTCTACTGTATTAGGCAGTATCAAGCTCCAGTGAATATTGAGTTCTTGACACAGAATGGAGTACCTCTGTGCAGAGGCATGGAATGAGAGTGACAGTTGCTGACTCTTTTAAAACCTCCTGTTTTAAGAATCATACTGCAGTAAGAGTTGCTGATAATGGGGACACTCAAAACCAGATGGTTTTATACGGGGTTAATATCTTCACCAAAATAAATATGGACAAGATCTCTTGTACTGGAAAATATTGCTGATGTCATATGGAATGTGGAGAATTCAAAGTTGTAAGCTGGAAAAATAAGCCCTATCTACCATTTTTTCCAGATTTAAGTACTCTGTTTTGGGTTATATGATTGTTCAAATCTAGGTGGAGTTTACCAGACTCTGAGTTGATAATTTACTCATATCTTGTCTTCATGCTAAAGAACAGAATTGAACTGGAGAATTTAATGTGTGGATTTAGTACATTATCACCCTCAGTTGGTCAAGGCATGGTGGTAATAACACTGAGGTTGTGGGCTCAATCCTCATGTGGGCCTTTCACTTAAAGAGTTGGACTTGCTGGATCCTTGTGAATCCCTTCCAACTTAGAATATTCTGTGATCTGTGGTCTGGAAGTAAATAAGATGCTCTTTGTCTGCTCTTGGCTTATGTTTGTTAGCGCTGTCATTGGCACTGCTGTCTGCCTGATACAAAATAGTTAGTTGTGAGCTCGTAAACAGATGCTGAAGTGTGAATATATTTAATTCCTATCATTTTATCTGATCTGTTTAACATTTCAAAGCACTAGCATTCCCAGAGATGGTTAACTAGCGGCACATGTCTTTTATCCCCCATCTTAAATTTGAGGTAAATTTTCTAGCAGTGTGTTGTTTGTTTTTTTTTTTCTCATGCTAACAGTGAATTCTTCTTCCTTGTAGTAAAGCTGTGATGGATGTGTTGGTTGACTTATGCAGCCAGTATCGCTTAAATCCATCCCAACATAGTCTTGAACTAAAGTCTTCAGGAACTCAACAAGTTCTGAGTTACAAGCCGAACACTTTGATAGGAGCACTGGATGTACAGACAGTACTTGTGAAAGAGAAGATTCCTGAAGAGAAGGCAAAACGACCTCTGCCAAGGGTCCCTGAGGTCAGTGCTCTGTAGGGCTAAAATGTTGTCATGAAACATGTTTCCATTCCTGTGCTTTCAGTTCTTCCAATCTTTCTGTCTTTAAATCAGATGGGAAAGATTTGGGATTGACTATAACCTACTTTACTAGCTTACCTGTTATTGGCAGAGGCTAGTCAAGACATTTAGACAAAATGGTATTTTGAATGTGGTTGGACAGATGGAAGCCTGAAGATTGGGGCGATTGAAAATTGAAATAATGGCTGAAATGAGTGTTGTGGGGTTGTGTGGAGAGGATGTTTTGGTGATATTTTGTGTAGCATCTTCACTGAATATATGGGAGAAGGGTGATCATTAATAAATGTGTTGCACAATACAGTGAAAATTAAGAAGTAGTCATTTTCCGAATGTTTACTGATTTTTTTTATTATTCCAATAACTATATGTAATTAGACTCTCCCACCTTTCAGAATTGGACTTGTAAACATTTACATTACATCTGACTCTGATTCCTTTTCTTCTTCACATATTTTTGTGAATGTCTCCTTAGTGGAAAGGGAGGTCTAAGATTCAAATAGTATTTTTTGCGATGTAGGGTAAGTTTGCCTAGGAATAGTCAAGACAAGATGGAAATCCCCATGCTTTTCTCACTGTAAGAGGGCCTGTCCAGCACAGAAGGGAGACTGAGAGTTTGTGTTTGTTTCTGCAGAAATCTGTGAGGCTGGTAGTGAACTATCTGAAGACACAGAAGGCTGTGGTTCGAGTTAGTCCAGAGGTGCCTCTCCACAACATCATCCCAGCTATTTGTGAGAAATGTGAAGTCAGTCAAGAGCACATAGTTCTTCTGCGGGATGGCATAACTGGGGAAGAGCTGGAGCTTACCAAGTCCTTGGAGGAGCTAGGGATAAAGGAGCTGTATGCCTGGGACAGAAAAAAAGGTGAGCCAAGACTGAAAGTGATCACTGCAGGGTTATATGGTGTGACAACACTATTATGGGCAATTAAAAGTATTCGTGCTGCCATCCTTTCTGGGGTCCAGCTGAAACAGCAGAGTGAGATCTCAGTCTGGAGAGCAGCACAGGTTTGTTCAATGAGCTGTGCCCAGGGCAGCAGCCAGGTCACAACGTGCCCAGCCGTCCTTGGTTGCTCTTGGGCCTTGTGCCAGGCTGGGCTGGACTCTGGCCGGGTGCAGGTTGGCCTAGGGCAGGGCAAAAGGAGGAGCTTTGCTGTGTCCCAGAGCTGCAACGTCATACGAGGGGCCTCATCCAGGCAGAGTCTTCTGTCACCTACCTGTGCTGTGGCTTGGAGAGAAGGAAAGAAGAGACATGCCATAGTCATGGCAGCTGTGAAAGCTGAGAGGCAGAGGCGACAGACCAGGGCTTGTAAGAAACAGACTGGAAGGATCAGAGACAGTTCCTCCAAAGAGCACAAGTTATTGACGGTTTAGTGAAGAGGAGCTAAGAGGTATTTGTATTTAAAATTTTGTTCTCATGTATACCTATCCTCACTTCCTGTGTTCACAGACAAAATTGTAGTAGCAGCTTCTTGGAGTTGAGTTTTATCAGCCTGATTATGTATTCAAATAGCGTAATTCTGTGATGTGCTTTAAAATATTTCTCCTTTAAAAATACACATTGGCAAGCACTACTTCCTTTGAGGTCAGAAAGTGATATTCATTAAAATTGTCTCCTGCAGTTCTTCTCAATCGCTATCACTTCCAGCAGAGTAAATGTCCTTATTTATTGTTTAGATAACGTCATTCTTGTAGGTGCTGAGCTGTAGGCTTATTTTTTATTTATAAAATTATTTATTTATGCTGACATTCTGTCTCTTCTTTCCAATTCTTTGATAAGTGACAGTTCTACCTCTGTGCGAGTCAAATTTCAGTGAGCTTAGACTTCTAAGTAAACTAAATATCTCCTTTTCTTTTGAATTGCTGGGATATTCCAAAAAGAGGCTGATAACATGTCATAACTCAATTGCATGTTTGTTTTTTTCAAGACATGTTTGATGTAATTAAGCTAACCATTTTGGAGCAACATATTGAACATGGAGTGTATTCAACAGGATTCATTCAACATATTTCAAGGACAACTTAGAGAGTAATTATCATAAGCTTTCAGTAAAGTCTTTCCTTTCAAATGAAAGTAGTGGTGTGTATGCTGGTCCAGTGTTGGTCCTCAAATTTGGTTGTAGCCTATACAGTCAAAATCAAGACTTTATTATAGGGCTGGTATTATAGCAGAAAATTATCACAGAATCATAGAATATATTGAGTTGAAAGGATCCCCAAAGATCTACACATCATAGTGTGCTGTTCTCTGCATCAGCTTTTTTTTTTTTTTTTTTTTAATATTCTATTCTTTTTTAGCCTTTCAGTATTCCTTTCATTTCATTATGATAAAATCCACTTGATCCTGAGTATAATTCAGTCTTTTATGCTTTTCTCTTACTCTGCACCGTGCATCATGGTGTCTGGGAAAACCAGTAACTGCACCTAAAATTGGCAAGAATTTTTCCTTTGTTTCTCCAAGAGGAGAATATAATATGTATTCTCCAAGAGGAATAAACCCGTTGGTTTCAGTAGCAATTGGTCTGTGACTTGTGCATTGAGTGGGTATCCAGCTTGTTTACTTAACAGAAAATAGATGTTTTAAACACATTCTCACTAACAAGTAAGATATCACAGGTGCTGAAAGCCATAGGCTGTGCTTGTAAGAGCAGATTCTAGAATAACTCCTCACTCTTCCCTTGCCTGAAACAGAAAAGACCGAGAGCTAAAGGATTTTTAAAAGAGAAGCTCTGCTGCCACCTGCTTGCTTAATTCTGTTTAGCAGTTGAAGCAGCTTCACGACTGAATCAGGAATTGATACAAGTGCAGCTAAACTGCTTTAGTAGCAGCTCTGCAAGTCTCTTGTCGGTCAACATTTTTTTCTGCAATGCTTAGGAAAAAAGGTGCTAGGACTAATTAATGAATATTGTGCTTTACAGCGCTATATTAAAACTTTAATGTGTTTTCTCTTATCCTTTCATTGCCTGACTTTTCCAGTTCCTCCATCAAAAACTCAGTCTGAGCCTTCTCTGAACTATAGAGGTACTGTACAATGCTGCTGATGGGAAGCTTCACTCTGTGTTTAACTCTCTCACCTCATTCTATGTTTAATGTGGGTTTGCTAGATAGATCTTTGAGAATGTCAAGTAAAATGCTGTAGAGAAACAAGCTATTTTTGATCTGTTTTGTCTTTCCAAAGTGGTGTTTACATGTCTTGTGCTTCCACTAAGAACAAACACATCCTGTGCATACTGGCTTTCAGTAATAGCCATTAAAACACTAACAAGTAACAAATTTTGCTATTTAACTGTTTTGAGGTGTGTTGTATCTCTGTAGATTCCAAGCCCGTTCACTTTACCTAAGTCATGACAGGGTAAATTTCAGAGTTACTAAGATCTCAGAGATCTCTTGGGTTTAAAATTCATTTAGTAGCCAAGGCAGAAAATTTTGACGTCTGTGAGATCTTCCAGTGATTTCAGTTTACGTGCAGCGAAGCACTTTAATATCAAATGCATACATACACTTTGGGTAACTGAATAGATACAGACTTCTGAATTGTTACAGTAGTTTGGGTTTGATTAGATTATGTTGGTGCTTCTGCTTCCAGTCATATAGAAAATGTGTGTATTTAGCATGTTCTTTTCCCTATGGAGTCTGTTTTAATACATTGTATAAATTAATTATCCTCAAGAAAGGTATGGTTGATTTCTAACAAGCTTTAATTCTTTGCATTACTAGTAGACTCAATGTAACCAAAGTAAAACCGGATAACTTACTTAAATTTTTATGAAGAAAGTCCACCTCCAGTAGGTGACAGCCATTGAGCAAATCTTATCTCATGGCCTCTTGGCTTCACTAATGGCACCACTATTCCCCCTAATCCTCTATCATTACTTGCTGTGGCGTCCTCTTACATGGAGATCCATATAGATGAAATATTTACTGTATTTATTTAAGAAAAAGTTATACAGATTAGTAAGGAGTCATTCTTTTGATACTGTACACATTACTTAAATCCTAATTTATTGGGATTACACAATGTTCAATGACAGCTGCTGAGGATCAGTTATTATGTTAGCCTTTCCATAGCATTGTTTATAGTTGAAGACTATGCAAGGAAAGGAGTCATAATCCATAACTAGTGGCAGCCTCACCCCCAAGCAAGAAACTAGCATAGGTAGTGCTTAGTTTTAAGAAAAACATTAATTCATTACTGTATTTGTTTGCAGTGCAGTTGCAGCCTTTCTTAAGGATAGTTTCTCCCTGTTGTCCTTTGTGTTCATTTTATATGTTTAACACCTTCTGACACATGAGATTGTTTATATGCAAAAGTGATCTGTGTGAAAATGAGTTTGTATGTTACGCAAATAAGTTTACAAGAGTTCTGGGATAAGGTTGTTTTGGTAAAGTACATCTTTATTTGTGTCAACAAGTCATTTTGAATTTGAGTTTTAATTGTTATTAGGCAAATATTTAATAGAGAAAGTTTTTTTTTTCCCTGTGAACTAAACTTTTTGAATGCTACTGGAATAATCTGATGTACTTGGAATTGGGAGGAAAGATTTATAGCATTATGCAGAGTCCATTTTAAAAAGTGAGAGCATTTCATTGTCTGTGTGTTAAATGGGTAACGTTGATCCCTTTAATGCATGAATGTGTCATTTTGCTCATCCGACTTGTGGATGAGAAACTGAAGGGGGAAAGTGAAGGGATACTAAATGATATGACAACTCATACAATTACTTAAGCAGTTTCAAGGAAGACACATACAAGCTCTTACAGGCTGAAATACCAACGAACTCTCCTCTTTTCCCACCTGAAGTAAAAGCACCAAGATACGAAAGATGACAACAACCAGCTAGTTTAAGTTCTAAGGGGTGCCCTGTTTCCAAAGGGAAGGTCTTTTTCCTTTTTATAGAGCTTAATCCGAATTACACATTGAGAATGTCTCATTTAAGGTCACAGTATTAAGTCAGACTATGAATTGTTAAAGATACTCAGCAGTATGTCTTTTTTTAGGTGTTTGTGATTTTTTAGCATTACAATACTCTGTGAGATTTAAGTGATACATCTAACAAGGATTTCTGAAGTTATAAGCAGTTTGCTCATGTTTTGCCTTTTAACAAGGGTTACTGGATTGCGACTGAAAATCTAGTGCATTTATTAAATTATTCTATTTGTCTTCATTAGATTTTGGAATATACACAGAACACATGAAAGTTTGATGACAAAGTGCAGGATATGGCTGTTACTTAATAATCCAGTCCATAACATCTTCAACTCAGTGTAAGAGTCCAGCATTAATCCAGGACGTTTTAAAGTACTCATCTTGTGAGTCTTTATTTCAAAAATGTAACAATTATTCCATTAAAATTGTTTCAGAACCAAATCGAAAGGCTTCAGTAAGCAGTGATGCAATAGAGAAAGAAAAGACAAGACTTTTGGGATTGTTTAATGCTGATAGGAGAAGCAGCAAGGTAAGTGTTCAGCAGTGTACTGCTCACTGTAGAGAATTTATTTCTTTCCAGATCTGCTGTGTCCGTGGGTCGTGGCATTTGTTTGGCCTGCCTTCTTTTTCCTTCCAGAGTGTAATCTGTTAAAAGGGGCATAAACCATGTGCAATCAGGGTAGCCTGGTGGAGATGTCACCTGCTTATTGAAGGAGTCAAGCATATTGACCATTTACTTTTTTTCTTTTCTTTTTTTTTTTTTTTTTTTTTTTTTTTTCTTTTTTCAGTGCTGTGAGTTCAGCAGGTGTTAAAAAAGGGCAGTACTTTCAAGGAACTTGTGTCTGCTTATTAGTAGTACTGACATTATAAAACACATTTATGAAAGGACTGATGTAATACAGAACAATTTAATTATCAAGTAGATGTGTCTTATGACCTCTTCTGTGTATGGATGATAATCTCTTTAAAGCATTTATATCTCTTGGAAGGTATGTGTAGTCACGCCGTTGCCGTCTCCCAGTCTGTAAAGCTGATGAATCAGATGTAGAAAAAATAACTTCCAGTACTGAACTGAAGGATCAGTGTCTGCTGGGTACATGTTAGCCATTTTTAACTTTAATAGTGTTCTTGAACTGAAAACTTTGGGAAAGAAATTTTCTATGAAATAATTCCATTGAGATGCATTTATGAAGAATATTTCATTTAACACAGGAATAAAATACAGAAGAACTTTCTGACTTAAGAACATAGGAAAAATAGTGTGCTTTTAACTCCATACTTTTTGCATTCTTTACTAAAAATATTAGTGCTAGATGATTTTGGACGTAAACTGTTTAATACTCTAGGATGTCAGAGGAAAAAAGAAATTTTCTTTTTTGTAGTTTCAACCCTCCAAGGCTTTTGGAGTGGAATTACAAAATGTGTATCTGATTAACTGGCAGAAAGAAGCATTTGTTTGTTAATGGCCTGGTGTTTTACTTACGAAGTCTTCCCAGTTGCATTCTCAAAACTGTGAAGACTTTTCAAAATCTCTCACAGTTGTTTGCTTCTTTGTTCATGATCAAATTTGCGGTGCTTTTTCCAGGGAATAGATTCTTTTATGGATATTTTGAATTACAGTGTTGGTAAACCTTATTTCTCTCATAGATGCTAAACTATTCTTAATATCTTAGAAGGGACACATGGGAACTATTTTATGAGATAAGAAGTCAGTCGCTTTCAGAGTGTTTTTCCACTGTAAGAAAATACTTCATATTTAGAAGGGAAAAAATTATAACTGGAGAGATAATGCTGTATCTGCTCAGAAGAATCAAGTAAAGAAGGGAGCTCAGTCTGAGCCTCTAGAGCACGCTGTGGGACTGCAATTCCTTTGGAAGAACCAAGCACATTACAGCATGCAATTCCTGCATCATACTTTGTCCTCTCATTCCATTTTACTGAACTTGGGTGTGAAATCGGTGTTCTTGCAGTTCTAACTCCTGAAGCAGATCAGTTTTAACTTTTAAAGTATTAATGCTTACAACCTTAGCAAAAGTTGCTATGAAGCATCTGGTTACTGTAGTGGGTTTCTCACAGCAGAGTTGGAAATGTGGTCAAAGATTGCAGGCTCCTCTCTTTTTTTCTGTTCTCTTTCTCTTGCTCGTTAATCAAAGTAAAGGTGACTCTGAGTTTTTTAAAATACAAATTTTAAAAATTGCTAAGGATATTGCGAGTGAATTAAATTCAAAATAGTATTTGAGCTGTGAAAAAGTAGGAACTGTACAAACAGCTATGAGAAACAGCTTCTAAATCTGAGGAGAAGCTCTAAGTCTTTCTTGCTGATAGTTATGACAAGTTAATTGATTTTTCTTGTTCATTTCTTTATTGGACGCTTACTTTCAAATGGCAGTTACTCTGTAGGAAAAGAAAGTAAATCAGTCATTTTTGTTTCGTCAAGCAAGGAAGTCACTGTTGCCATCACAAACCTCTGGGAGTAAAATGCAATGGATGGAAGAATTACTGAAAATGGAGGAATAGCACAGCACACAGGAGCAAGCAGGTGTTAACTAGGCATAATATATCTGACTTGCTATTGTGAAAGCTTTCTAACAGAAACAGCAGTGAAACTGCTGAACAGACTTAGCAGGATGAGGGCAAATTAATAAAGTTCTTTTAATAAAGGATTTGGTAAGTTTATGAAGGGAATAGATGATAAGATGCCTTGTGATTTCAGGGAACTGGAGTCAAAACCCCAGGGTGCGTAAACTCTGCTCTTTATGGCTTTTTTTACATTTTCACTCCTTCACAAGGCTTAAGTTGGTTCTATGTAATTTTTGTTTGCTTCTTTGTTTGCATTATGATTTGCAGCGGTGAGGTGCGTGTGTGTATATGGTCATGCACAGTCTCTATTTTAGAGCTGTTTGATAGGAAGAACAGTTCAAAGTGTGGCACAGTAGTAGGACTGCAGACTTGCAGCCATTTGCAAGGGGAAGGCAATTTATTTTGCAAGGGAAGAAGAGTGTTAGCCTGTGTTGCAAACTGTCCTGGATCAGGTGTCGCTGTACACTACAGGCCTATGCTCAGATTTCCATGCCCACGCACATGCTTTCTTTCTCAGCTGGCTCACTGAGAGCAGTAACTGTGGTATGACAATATACCAGCTCTAACTTCTCTTAAAAAAGCTTTCCCGTATATTGAAAACACTGTGGCATAGAATGAAAGCAAAGTCCTATTCTCATGGCTGGTACAAATTTGTTAAAAGTATTTATTTGGTTAACTTTGTACTGTCAGGCTTAATGCCAGATCAGGTATCATCTTGTTCTCTCCATTCTAATTTTATGCTGGATCAGTTACCCTCTGTTCTTCTGCAGCTGGCATAAAAAACATAAAGATGGCATGAACTCCATTTCTTTTTGATGTTAAATGTAGTCATTTGCCTGAGGCTAAATCCAGATCAAATTGGCACTGCTAAACAATCCAGTAGAGCAGAGGTGCTATATGCAGACAATCATGGGATCTAGGCTTAAATAAGGTATGTGCTAGCGCACAGAGACAGTTCCTTCATGGAGAAATGGCAAGGAAGGAGCTCCCTGCTTCTTTCATTGTGTCTGTGGGTGTAGCAGACACTAGCAGTGAGCTCCCTGATATTACAGGAATTAGTTACTCCCTGTTTTTATCCTTGTCTAAGAATTTTGTCTTTGTATTCTTAATTTTTGCTGATGGCTTTCTTAGCTCCTTGCCTGCATCAGAGGATTTCACAGACTACTTCAGAGTTTCCCAGTGATCAGGTCCAGCGTTACTGAGGCAGTTTGTCTTGGTTCTGTGATGGGGTTTGGTATTTTGCTCTGGCATGTTTTTGCAGTTTTGTTTTCCTTTGCTGCTGCTGTGTAGGACACTTGTTTGTGTTGCAGACAGAAGAATACTTGAGGATGAACAGAGATTGTGGTGAGGAGGATGTTTTTAGTTCTGCATCTACAAGTGAAGGAAGCTTGGATGTAAGTACTAACACAGCTTGTAGATGCTATTGCATTCTTATTAGATCCTGCAGTTTGAATTAACCAGAAACTGCTGCTGTTCCTGATGCTTAGCCAAGTAGAAGTAGAAATAGCTTATGCTTTAGCAGGCTTCACTATGTGAGTGCACAGTTTGCATATATTCACGAAGTTAAAATGTAATGTGCTGTCTTCAAATAAAACTCACTAGCTGCACTATGAATAAAATTTCTTTCAATGTTAAATTTTAAGCAGCTGTGAGAAAGAAGAACATAGGTGTTGTGGCATGCAGTGACAGTCCTTCATGATGCAAGAGAATGTTTGCCTTACCAATGCTATTTAAAGTGAGCTTTTCTTATAAAACCATACCTTTCTTTTCATCCCTGTATCTGACTTCTGCAGCATGGCAGCCTTCTGTTTGTTTCATAAGGAGCTTGGGGGTGAAGAGTGAACATTGGAAAAAACAAATAGGATTTCTGTTAAGTACCTCAGTAGGGTTTGGGGCACTAAAATCCTGTGAACAACGTTTAGAAACATTTTTAAGTGACTGATAGCTTACCAATTTATGAGGATCTAAGTTGGAAAATATCACATTAGGAAGTGTGAATCCTAAATATTTTCTAATACGGTTCTGGTGGTATAGTATTTATTATAAATGGCACATCTTTTTGTTACTTCTTTAAGTTATTTGACTTCTTGTTATTATATTTTCAAGACCTAGAGAAGACTGTGATGATGTCATAGAAATTTGAAACATGAGGTTCAACTCTGAATCCCTCTTTCCTAAACAGATCTTTGGAAATGGAACGTGGATCTGCAAAATACAGAACTCACTACCCACAGAGAAAGGTGAAAGGAAAATGTAGAAAGAATGAATGAAGGAGTAAGAGAACAAATCCCAGATGAAAAGAGTAATATAAAAGGGGTCCAAAAGGAGAACTAGATAGAAAATTGATTGGTTGTAAAGTGTTAAAACACCAGACTCTGAAGTCTGTGAAGACTTCATAATTACACTTTTTTGAAATTGAAAGGCTGCTTGTGATACTAAAAATTTGGGCAACACTATAAAGATGAATTGATTAATAGACCTCTCTTACTAAAAGAAAGTTCTGGAAGATAGTGATGATGTGTAATTGAAATAGACTAAGTAAAAGCATAGAAAAAACATCACAAACTCTGCCAAAATAAAATAATTTTGTGGTTTATATTCACTGCCATTATAAATTAATATCTTGGTAAGTACTAGAACAAGGAGGAAGAGTAGGAATTACAATTCACAATGCGATGGTAAAGGTGTGTGTGGTGCTTTCCCCAGAAGAGAGACATCACCTTATTTCGCAAGGGAATTCTTTAGGGCAAACTGTAAATTGCTATTTTTTTTTTCCTCTGACATTGATGAAAAAAGTGTTCAAAACCATTTTGAACATTTAAATGTCTTCTAAGGTGCCAGTTTATAGGGAGGAAAGGTCTCTTGAAGAGGTAAAAATTATTATTTTTTTTATTCAGCTAAATGAGCATGTCAGGGATTTAACTTTTTTCCCACTTTCTTCCTAAGAGTGATTAATCTTGAAGAACAATGTAGCCCTTGTTCAGTTTTTATGTCTTTCATTTCTGGTTTGACACCTGTATTTGTATGAGCAGCAATCCTGCTAAGACATGAGCACATAGAGAGATATATTGACCTTGTTGCATTGAATTTGGTAGTATTCTGTTTGAGCTTGTAGAAGGTGTATTAAATAAGTCTAACAGATTCACTCAGCAGCACAGAAGGTCCATCTTTTCAAGACGCTAGGTGGGCTTCCAGAAAAAGTTTAATGATTGTGATGCCTTAGGTGAAAAATTCAAAAGTGTTGCAAACTTGGCACAGATAGTTGGCATCGATAACTTGTATTAAGATCAAATTCAAGTGGAAACTTCAGCAAAAGCCCTTCATAATTTTAAAAGTTCAGCTTAGCAGTTCCTTATGGACTAGATTTGAAACCCTCAGTCATTCTGAGTAATTTGTTATTCTGCTTGTTCAAAAGATACCTCATTTACTTCAGTGGAACTTAGTATCTCTTTTCCAATTAAGTGGTATCTTACATGGCCATGTATGTGAAATATATATTTAGTGATCATTATATAGAAGTTTCATTGCTGAGATTGGACTCTTGGCAAAATGTCATCTAGTAGAGGCTTCCTCTTTTGTGGTTACCTCAGGTCTGCTTTCTAGTACTGTTTTGGTTCATCTGAAAGTGTTTTGTTTTTGCTGTGTGGAAACCAAAGGCAGTTTCAGTTTTATTTCTGGAAGAAAAATATCTTGCTATTGCTTTTGAAAGGGAAAAAATAGCAGTTACTCTGACTGGATCAAGAAAATTTTTCTTGCCTATAAAGAAATAATTAACTCATGAAGTGCTACCAAGATAAAGGCATGAACTTTTATATGCTTAGTTTAAAACCTTTTCTCACTATTATGTGGTTTGAGATGTGCACTGAATTGTAGGAAAGAAAAGGTAATGATTCCATTCTGGGTGTTAATTTGGAGCTGGTTTGTTTCTTTGCTTAAACTGGGCAATATGAAGTAATGGAATAAACGTGTAAGAAATAAGAGACCCTTAGATGTTTATTCAAGCACAAGTTATATTCACTTTTTAACCACCAAACCATTCTCAGTGCCTTATTTATCTAATTATATTTATAGTGCCATATTTATCATATTTATCTATTTGAATTATTAATGCTTCTAAAAATACTTTGAGTTGATGAAGAAGCAGATTTTCAAAGTCAAGACAGCAAAGTCAACACTTATGCTTGAGGTGAAAGGACACTTTTTCACAGTACCAGCAAAAATAAAGGTGAAAAGAATTTGTTAACAGCTTAGAGAGAGGGTGTATAAATGCAAGGAAATACTTCTCCATGAAAATCCTCAAAGTGCAGCAGTTCATTACACCACACACCAGTAAAGAACACAAAATCCAACAGTGTATTGTCAATGAAGCATAAATCCTTTCCCTTAATCTGGGAAGAAAAATAAATCTATTTTGTGCTAAGCAGATGAGTTTTATATCCATGTTAACTTTTCACAAAACAAATGCTGTTGAAATACACAACATACAGGTAAAGCAGTTGGAAGTTGCAGCACAGTTAGCTGTATTCAGCTTTTTCTGTGCCAAAGGCAGACTGTCAGAGTTGGAGTTCAGAACAGCTGGGGGGAAAAAAAAAAAAAAAAAAAATACCACCAAACTTGAGTGCTCTCTGCCACTTGGTGTCACTGTCCTCATATAAACAGTCGATCAAGATAAAACACAGTATTGCAACACGCTACTAAAATTAGCTGGTTTTATTTTTGGGGCCATCATGTTTTCATAAATCAAGAGTGAAAAAACACATCCCAAGTGCTGAACGATGTGTAACTCTGATGTGGACTTTGTTTATGTAATATATCAGCCTGGGAACAAATATTTAGAAGTACAGCCAGGAACACTTATCAGAGGTTTTGAAACTTCAGCACTAAGTCTTATCGCACAAGGTTTCTCTAGTTCAAACAGGGCTGCAGCAGTGCAGTGTTGGAGGATCTTCGTCAGCACCACTTTTAAAATACCTAGTCTTCAGTGTATGTCAGAATATAAGTTTTGCCTATAACAGATCAATTAATTAAATGAAGCAAATACTCCAGTAGTTCTCTGCTTGATGACTATGTCATGCTATATGATTATATCTGTTCATATGCAAAAATGCAAGAGGAAAAGAAACATGTAATTTAAAATACCAAACAGTTATCTGATATTTTTAGGTTATGTGTGAGGGATTTTGGTTTTGTTTTTATTTCATAGTACCTGAATAATTGCAAGATTGTAGGAATAAAAGTTCTGTGCTAATATTTGATAAAAGTCATCAAGAATTTTGGTGCATTGCAGTCCTGACAATCACTTCTTATGTGGCAGCAACAACTCTTTTCTATATAAGGGCTTTAGAAACATAAATGGTTTGCCTTTTCAGAGCCTTGTACTCTAACTGTAACTTCTATGTACTCTTTGATGGCAGGAGTTACACCATTCATGGTATACACCTTCTCAGTTCGGAATGGGTGGAAAGAAGAATCAGATACAGTTAGGTGAATGTTGTTACTCTTCAACCATGTCAGGTCCCAGGTGATCAGGTAATATCCTTTCTTGCCAAGGATTTCATTTCACAACAGCAGGTACTGTTCAGGGCAATAGGAATGAGTATACTGCCCATGTTGTAAGTTAACAGCCATCCACTTTTAATATTCCCTTGTGTTTGACAATCACATTTGCATTAAACTCCTGGTTTCACGTTCTCTCTTCTTGTTCTCCTGACAATACTTAGAGTGTTTATTTGTTATTAGCAGGGACAAATCCTGGGATAGTTATGTTGTATTTTGTAGAGTTAAAGCTCTCTATGCACTGTCCAAGATCCAGGTTGTGATCTGGCCTTGAAACAATATTTCCTAGTGTGATTTTGTTTGCAAAATATGAAACTCAACAAACTGAGTATGGAAAGTTGTCTAAATACTGCAGCAGACAGGTCTGTTTGCCCCAGTCTTTCATTAAAGGGTGCCTTTAAGATGCCAGAGGATGACACTAGGGAAGATACAATTATAAATATTTTCATTTGTGCAGCTGTTTACATAATTAGAAGAAAAAGAGATGTAATAAATACTATATATCTCAGCATAAGGTTCGCCATCACAATAGAGTTGGTTTTATTTTGATAGCCTGTGATACACTGTGGGGGAACAAAATCATTATGGTTAACTTACCTTGGTAAAACAAAAGGTTTGCCTGAGGCTTAAGCTGGCATTGAGAGAATTTCAGTAGGTAGTAAAGATGCCAATAATCAACTTTATTCGTCCTTATCTACTGAGGGCAGGACAGGAAACACTGTGCTTTATATATAGCTATGGAAATTTAACTTGGATACAAGAGGGAGAAAAAATCGACTGGATGGAAATTTCACAGGGAAGCATGCTATTAAAATGATGATGAAATCCTTATCATACTCTAATCTGCAAAACCTCCAAAACTGTCTAGAGGATGAGCTTCATGTGCTTTATTCTGTCTCAGAGAGTTACAGATTAAGCAGACCATGGAGGTGCCTTTGAGCCAGACTATGGCTGCTGGAGAGATGCAGCTGTACCCACCTCCTTTTGTGATGTGCGCTTACAGGATATTAACTGTCTTCGCTCATGTGAGTCATAGATGGTTTTGCACATTATAGTATCTTTAGATTTTTCTTACACTATGTGATAGCAGAAGGCAATAGCTTGAAGAAGTGGCTGCCTGCCACCACCAGACTTCAAGTTTTTGCTCCACAATATGGTGTTACTAGACCTCTTCAAAGAAAAGGTCCTTGGAGTTAGTGAAAAAAAAAAAAATCACCTCAAAACCAGCTGAACTACTCCGGCTGAAAAAAAAAAAAAAAATAGCCCAAGGCAGACACCTGGAATGGAAAGTCTCAGCATCCATGGTTAAAGCATGGTGAAGTTACAAGCTATTAAAAACAGTATCTGGTGAAGAGACATGTCGGCTGACCCCTGTTCTGTCTGTGCTGCTTAGCTTGTACTTGCCGACTTCATGCATTCAAAAATCACTTGTCAGCTCTTGCCCTCACCACACAAAAGTGGCTTAAGATCATGAGATTTGAAAAGAAATCATTTAGGGTGGACTTCCCTCCATTTGACTTCTGAGTGTTAGGCTTGTACAGGTTGCATTTAAGCTTCTTTTTTGTGACCATGAAGGTTTTATTAAAAAAAAAAAAACAAACTATTATCAGGTAGTCAGTCAGTGATTGCCAGAACCTATATCTTTATTTAGAACTGCGTGGTTCAGAATGAAATCATCACAATTCATGTTGCTGCTTTTAAAAAGATAGCTCGTAATCCTCAGTTCCTGCAGTGGTTTTAGCAGGACATTTTGAAGGAAATATTGTCAAGAAATGTTCTGAGATAAACACAGAGAAATGGATTAATTCAAAAGGGCTTGAGTAGGGTTGTATCTACAAAAGGAATTGGGTACAACTATGTCTGGCAGTGCCTGTTTTAAATGCCTGACAGTGTGGGTGTCTGGACGCTGAATCCAGTCAGCTGAGAGTCAGATTTCCAAAGTTCTAAATCCAATGAAATTTTCACAGCAGGATTGCTTGTTAAACTCTGCTCATCTCTGTCTGTTACCTGCCTCGGCTCCAGATTCAAATCTCAAATCAGCTGTTAGATTCAGGTATTTAAAGCTTTTTCTCTAGATCATTTTCACCTACTGCTGTTATCCAGAATGTGAGTGAACTTTTTTGCCTTTTGAGATATCAGCACCAGAGAATTATTTCCTCCTGTGGGGAAAAAAAAAAAAAAAAACAACAAACAAACAAAAAAAACCCACCCCAAAAGACTTAGTGGGCTGGAGACTACCAGGAACAAAGCTGAGAGGTATTCTTGATGTGGGAAGCACCCTTTTGTAAAAATACCCAAATGTTCAGTGACTCAGAGAGCAAGAGCAAGCTTAGCTCTTCAGACCAGTAATGAACTAACTTAAGTGTGGTGGCAGATCTGGGTTGCAGTGCCAGCACCAGAGATGTTTTTTCTGTGTTTTATGCTAAGCAGATGTTACATCCAGCAAGTAAGTAGTCACTAAAGCTAGAACTGGAGGCGCCAAATGGCTTTCTGCCCAGATGAATGCCCTAATCCCAGTCTCTTTTTAGCTAAACTCATGTTCATGTCCTTGAACAGTCTTGCTCTCTTCACAAGAGGGGAAGGTTTGTTATTTCTCAACCAGATAATGGTTTTGGATCTGGATTTACCGCACTCTGACTGAATCATCGAACTTGGGGCAGGGGTTTGGACAGGACAAGAGGAAAATACCATAGCTGCCTTTTTAAGCAGTTAGAATTTTGTGAAGCCCAGTTGCTTAGTTGTGCTTTAAGCATACCTATTGGATCATGCCCCTTGGCTGACAAAGAAGAAGATTTTTCACATTTTGTGGATCCTGTTGGAATTTAGGCAGGAGGTTAGAAGTGTAGTTTCTCCACACTTTCTACGCTCAGCATGCCCAGAAGCAGAATTCAGGCACCAAAATGGAAGTAAGCACATCAGAGGGATATGTGTCAGGTTTATTGATGGGAAAGTGCAAACCATTGTGATTTAGGGAGGCATAACCTAACAGGAGCATGCTAAGTTAGGCTTGTGTGTGGCAATTCCAGACCTGGGCTGTATGGCATCATTCTCTACACAGTGTTGTACCCAGTCAGTCTGGTGTAAGTTGGCTCAGATATCTCCCTCCAATGTTTAATTAAGACCTGGTGACACGCCCTTAACCACCCAAATCCTTTTATGTCTGATTCATCTTTTGTTACTGATTTCACTGAAAAGTTCTGCAGTTAACTCACTGAAAAAAAAAAATAGAATAAAGCAGCAGCTAATAAGACCAATGGCTTTTAATTTGCATTAATGAAAGCACATTAAAAATACCCAAAGACAAACTCAAAATTCCATTTGAGATTTTTCTAGTGACATGTCAACCACTCACGCTCTGCTTTCTTGGTAATTAATATTACCAGAACCCCTTAATAGTCTGTAATAGCCTTGTAATTCACATTTGGTCATAACCCATTCAGCATATTGGTCATACTGGCAAGCATGCAGTGGTCTGGAAAATACCACCTTTAAACAAAAGTTTATACCAACCATGCTTTTCACAATTGGAATTTCTTGTCAGGCTTTCCAGTGGTTACTACTGCAGTGAAAGTATTAGCGTGTATTTATGCCAGTGTCCTTTACTAGATTAAATCAGAACTGGCTAATAGTATGTAATTGATTCCATATTTCTAATATGCAATGAAAATTTTTTAGACAGAAAAACCTGTTTAATCTGAATTAAACCTGAATGATCTGAATTCCATGCAACCATAGATTCATTATATTGTCTAAGATATCCTATTAACATATGTAGATTTTAGATGCAGCAAAAATTTTCAGCACTAGTTAAGGTATAATTTCCTTACTTTTGCAAACAATTTCTGAGGCATGAGCTCTAATAGGATTTGGTTTCTTTCCAGCCTCTTCTGTGGACAGTGAAGACTCGATTTCATTAAAAGTAGTGGCCTGCAATAACATTTCTTTTAATTAGATGATCTCATGATTTCCACACATATTTGTTCTGTGCATTATTGTTCGTTGGCAAAACTGAGCTGCTTGGTAGCGTGTGAAACCATGTGTCTCAATAACATCTTATGGCAGGTGAGGGAGGATTTGCAAAACACTTGCTGACAGGCCACAATGCATTTTACTTTGATGGGGAAGTTTTCCTAAGTGAAGTTCATGGCTTAGTTCTCTCATGCAAAGTCAGAACTACATGAGGCTTAGTGTCTCTTACAGGTCTTCCTTTAACTCAGAGTTGTCTGCATGAAGCAAAGACTGTATAGCACTGAGTGTGCTTCTCAGTTGTTCATCACTACAAAAAGAGACCATCTAACACCTGTAGTTTGTGTAGCTGTTTCGTATTCTTTCTTCCTTTTTTTAATAGACAACTGTTGAGTTAGATTTTTTAAGTCTTTTGCGTGCAGCTGCAATACTGTTCCTCCCCTCTGAGCTTAGCAGAAAGGGCTACAAATAATTTCAGCCATTGCTTTTTCTCTTACTTTGTGGAAAGGGTATAATAGTTCATTTTAATTCTAAGAAACATTTTGGAATGCAAACTTGAAATAGGGAAGAGTGTGGCAAATAGTATTCAGTCTTTTTAAAGGCTTTTCAACAGCATGAAGTAGTCAGTTCCACTTTCTTGAATTGTTTTTTTTTTTTTTTGTGTCATTTGCACTTTACAGCAGATCTCAAAACACTTGGGAAAACTAAGGAAAATATTTCTGGTTTTGGAAGTGGTCAGCTGGAAGGGCAGAAGAGAAAGCAGATCAAGGCAAATAGCAAGAGGCAGCCCTACAGAGGTCTTAAATAGGAGAGTAGCTGTAGGCATTTGCCCCACTGATGTTTTCAGTGCCATACCAAGCACCTGTTTAGGTGCTTGCTGGTTCAGCACCTCGGTGACCTTCTGTGAGCCAGGTGTGACCGGTGTGTAGGTTATGAATTGTGCGGACAGTCTCTGAAATGCTCTGGCATAGCGAGATGGAGAGATTACCAGTAGATTTATGATGTTAGTGTTAAATTCCCCACACCCCCCTTCTCTGATTGTAACATTTTCTTCTTTCCATCCTGACAAATGCTCAGTTATGCATCTTGATTTCAGTCTCTCCCAGTTTCAGCACAGAGATGGTGTGATTTCGTCGACTCTAAATGGAGCTTGTTCTGATTTACAGTTGTTTGGGGAGGACAAGAGTTAGGCCAGTAAAGGGCACTGTGGAGGTTTGCCTTGTAAAACCTAATGGCAATAGATTTGATGGAAGGGGGAAGGGAAGAAGAAACATTTAAGACTATTTATTAATCAAGAATTCCAGCAGGGAGGCTTTTCTTGCCTTGATTCTGGCAAATGTACAGATGAGAGATACTGTGCAGAGACTGTTTCTGCACAAACAGAGAAAGCCCTTCAGATGTAAACATTTGAGCAGCTGGCATGGGAGATTAGTCCAGCAGCAGTGGGAGGGGGGTAATAGTGGATAGTGGTGCTGTCTAAATTTAACAAATGTTAAACAAGGTTCTTGTTCTAGTTTAAGGGTTACAGGTCAGAAAGACAATATCAACTAAAAATACTGGCAGATTTGCAGGTCAGACAAAGTTATTAACTAGTATTTAATTAAAAGCAACTTGCCTATCCAAAGTTCTCACACCTTCTTCCCCCCTCACCCAAAAGCGGGGGAAAAAGGGAGGTGAGAAAATTATCCTATGTAACTTCTTTGAGTTAGAAAAAAAAAGCCCACTTTATCCTCCATCTGTGGAAAGGCAATACTTTAGGACTCCTTAATGTTTTGGTTTTGATTGTGAAGTTATTATATTGTTCTACTTTTAATTTCCTGTGGCTGAAAATTACATCAAAGAAAGCATCATGCTAAGGGTGAAATTAGTAGTCTTTTAGCTTTGTAGACACGTTCATATGCTGGTTAACATCATGTGTTTTGGTTTTTTAAACCCTTGCCATTCGTTACACAACTAGTTGTATATCAGCGTAGGGTATATGATCATGCATTGGGTTCTATGGGTTTTGGTTTTTAATCTATTTTGATCATGCTTTTAAAGCAACTCTTTGCCTTTTTGTTGGGATCCTGTTCATGTGTGTTTGTTGGAGGTCCTCTGCTTTCTTCATTTCTTAAACAGAAGAGATTGAAGTATGGATATCTGGGACCAAATTTTTATTTTTAAAAAATCAGAGCTATGCTTCCTTGACTGGCATTGTTATGATTTTCATTGAGCTTGAAAGTATACTGAAGAAAAACATTTTCTGGAGAAATGACAGTGGCAGCATAGTTGAGAATATTATTTTCTTTCAGCATCATACAGTTACATTGACCATTAGAGACTCAATGCAGAACTCACTAGAGCCAATGGGAAAGTTACTGCTGGTTTTTACTGGCTTTGGACCATGTCCTTTATGAGTTGCTAGCCATGATCTACACTAGCCATTTTAGAATGGTTCTTTCTTGTCCTGCTTCAGGTTCTCAGAAGTCTTTTGACACTTTCACTGTAATCTCTGAAAATGTAAGACCTTCCTTCCTTTTTGATGGACAGTTGGTGCAGATAAATCCCTTGAAGTTGTTTGGTTTATAGAGTGTTTTCTCACTGGGGAAGGAGGAAACCCCAAAGAACATGTTAAGTCTTGTAGAAGATGAATTGCAAACAGTGGTAAAGGAAAGGACTGGCTTTCACCAACCAATAATTTGTTGCAAAAGCAGGTTTTTCTTTGTTATCTGAAGCAGTGTATACCAACAAGTGAGCAGAATTCTCAGCACTGGTTAAGCTGTAATTGTGCCAGTTGAAGTCCAGGTGTTGGTATATGTTGTACTATTTCACAGGTTTTTAACTTCTGTGTCAGTTAAACTTGGGACTGTGCTTGAAAATTTCTGCCAAAACGGAGCAGGGGGGAGTTCACTCCAGTAAATTGGAGTACACCAGTCTGTGGAGATAAACAGATTGGAGAGATGTGGTTTTTAAGTATTTCACGGTAAATTCACTAAGAAACAAGGCTATACACAGTAGGAAATAAGTTTATTGGGAGTAATAAACATTCACAAGTCAAGCTCTGGTTTCCTGAGGATATACCACTTATTTTTTTGACTTGGAGAAACCTTACAGGCTACAGTATACTGCAAAGGAAGATAAAATGATGAATTTATATATATGCATAGATAAAGTGGGAACAGGCTGAAGTAGCCTGGTCTCCAGCACATCTGTGCTTCTAGTCCCTTTGCAGTATCCTATATTCTCACTTCACATTCATTTAGAAGATGGAGTGGTCTAGACAGAGTTGAAAGAATAGCAAAAATGTTCACAATAGAAAAAGACTTAAAGGCCAAGAATATTAAAATAATGTTCAAGCATTACTTCAAAGAAAATTCAAAAGGAGGATCTGCTTCTTTATTCCTAGCCTTTTGTTCCTCTGAACCAAATTAATGAACTTGCATGATTGCCAGCATGATCAGGGTATTCATTTTTCTCCAAAGAGAATAGTCTCTGGAGCATCCTTCAGGATGGAGAGGAAGCTTGGATTTGAATTTCAAGGTCTTGGAAGATTCAGATCTGAAATTAACTCACTTGACTTCTTCAGAGTATAAGCATATGTATTTTTCTATCCAAATTGATCACCTCCTTTAATTGAGACAAGCTTAATTTCTGCAGGTATTAATCTGTAGGTGTTATGAAACAGAAGGTGTCTGTGTACCACACCTGACCTGGATGTGCTTTATCCATTGCCCAGCAGGAGAGTGTTGTCTTTAAACCTTCTCCTTACCCCTGCACTCTCACATGATGTCCTCCTGACTCGTTCTCTTTATTCCTGACCGCTGATGCTGACCTGGCACTAAATATTCACGTGTCATAATTCAAAGTGGTCTGTTGGCATCAGTACCTGACCATCAGGCTGTAAGCATGATGTGAGTTTGTCTTTTGATATTGTCTTCTGCAGAAAGCTGTCCTATCTCATTAAAGGGTTGGTCTGCACCAGGGCTGTAGTTTGCAGTCAGAAGTTGTCATGAAACTCCTGAAAGCTGCAGAGAGTTAGGGAGCTTGCTTAGCCAGCCCTTAGGGCTTCAGACTCAGCTTATTATACTCAGTGTGTAGTAAGTATGTGTGCACTGAGGCACAAACGTGTGCAGGTATCAGGAGGAGCCAACTGAAGTGGTAAGCTGTGTGTGAGTACATCTCTGTGTTCACATGTGGATCCACGTATGTATGCGCAGAGGTTCTGTACACACACACCTGCACATCCAGACATCTAAAAGAGCTAATGGAAACTCTAAAATTCGTGGCTGCAGACTTCTGATTCATGTTGTAGAATCATCTCAGTGACTCTGTAATTAGGATTTGTTTCAAGATTTGCACTAATTTTAGAGTTCAAAAGCTTATTTGTTCATCTAATTTAAGTTTTAAAGTCTTCAGAGGTTATATTGTTTTTTAGTAATATCTTTGGGAGCGTTTTATCATTACTAAGAGTAAAGTTTCCTTTTTGAAAATTTGCTTGGACAGTTGAATGATTGTATTTGTCTCCCTCTAGCTAACCACCTACAGTCACCACATACTTCAAAGGGAAAAGTGGTTGCAGGAATGCATTCAGAGTGAATAAAGTATTTATGTCAGAATTGAATTACAGGGACTGGAGATGGAAGCCAGATTCCCTCAGCGAATAGATCGGAGCAAGACCTTTGACTTCAGAGAAGTTCTGTAGACCTTGGTGAAAAATTGTCTTTGAATATAAAATTATTTTCTTCATTCATCAACAGCTGTAATAAGTAGAGATTTTCAGAGGCCAGTAGTCTTATGTGTCAGAATTTCAGCAGACACTGAAAGTTTTTGAGAATTGATCATTCATGTTTCTTGCCTCCAGAAAACTTCCATAAGGACAACACTTTCATTAAAATGTGGAGAAATCACTTTCTAATTCAAGTGGAATAAAAATATTTTCAGTGAAACACAGAAATTATTTCTCCAAAACCAAACAAATACACACCCAAAAGCTTTATGCCAGGAACTATTCCATTCATAATTCTGGTAGCCATAAAAATTGACTATGCAGACATTAAAGCAGATATTTTTGAAATTGTGTGTTTTATGTAAAGTTTCCATCTCCTTCTCCAGTATAAATTGGCATCTCTACAATGAAAACATATTGAAGATGATCACCTCTAGTGGTTTAATAGTTTCTATATGTTAAAAGAGTTTGCGGAGAAGAACTTCTTCTGCAATAGTTTTTAAAATATTTTTAGTTTCAGGAGTACATATATTGCAGATGTAACAACTCCTGTCTTCCATGAACATTGGCTGATTGATTTAAAAAAAATAATAATTTCAGGGGAAGTAAATTAATATTGCAATGATTAATTCATTTGGCTCAAGACTTCTGATCCATTTATGATCAATGAATGCTAAACACCATAGGAAAAATGTCTCTTTTTTTTTTTTTTTTTTTTTTTTTTCCTGTTGTCAGTCTTTAACCTTTTGAACTCCCTGTTTCCCGAAGTCTGTTGCCAGACCATTAGTGAAGACAGATTTTGATTTTTGGCTTGGTTGTTCAACTCTATTTTAATGTAGTGCAAAAGTATAAGTGAAAGGAGAAACCAACTTTTTTAAGCTTACAAAAATGCGGCTTTTTCCATCCTCAGTCTTCCAAGATTGCTCTCACTCTATCTGCTAATGCCCTTCCAAGACAAAGTGTAAATAGTCTCTTTTCTAATGTTCTTCCCTGTTTTCCTTCCGGCTTAATATTTTCCTATCTTCTTTCTATACTGGAATTGAATTGAATTTTGGAGTTCATGTGAGTATTCCTCTGTTCTTTCTTCAGGTTCCTTTAAAATGTGTTTTTCTATTTGAGTCTGTCTTTGGCTTTTGGATCTTTCTTTGTAGACTTCAAAATGTTTATTTTCATTATTTTCTTCCACTCTGCCTCATTTCCATGCCTTACTGTGCATTAAATCCCTCACAAAGAATTTTTTATCACACATTGTGTATATATACAATGTATATATATACATGTATGTATATATATATATATATATACACACACAGATATATCAATCCCCTTCTCTTTCAGTACTAAACCTTTCCTGGTTTGAGTTCTGTTCATTTGTACTTTTCCCCCACTGCTTTTATGACAAATGAACATGAACATGGCTGTGGTTTTGGGCCAGCATATGGACAGTCATGGAGTTTTCTTACAAAATATGATTTCTGTCCTGCACAGCCTCCTTAGTTCATTGTTTCTTACCCAGGATATAAGGCAGTACTCTTATCAACACATTCACTGAACTCTTCTGCTTTTTGCTATGCTACTCTCCTTTTCCAGGCTTTCATCTCTGAATTTCTTCAAGGACTTACTTTCTGGTCAAATTTCATGAAATGTTCACTTCATTTTTTGCCACAATTACTGTTTTTGTTCCCATCCTCACTTCATGTGTTCTTTCCTACTTCTTTCACGTCTGCTTTTATTCCATTTGGACAAATACCCAGAGACTGGTAATGTTTTCCACATTTTTTTCTTATTTCCTTTTGTGATTCACCAATTCTTTTATAATTCCCTGCACATCTCTCATTATAAGCACGTAGCTATCAAAAAAAAGAGTTATGTGAGTAGCTGAATTTTCTGACTCTCTATCTTTTATTGGATATTCCTTTCTGGGAATCTTTTGAAATTATTATTTCTTCCCATAGTGGCTTTACATACTGGTATTTTTGACAGTTATGAAAAATTTATTTTCAAAATATGGTGGTTTTTTATAGGCTGACATATCGTGACAGTGCATTGTGACAAAAAGTATTGGACTTCTGGAAGATAAGTTTTTAGCAGTCTGTCCAGAAAGATGTAAATCAGCCCCGAGAGGATGCATTTTAGATATAAATTGATCCTGGTTTTTTCCCAAAATGATATTAAAAGAGGAAAAGAAAAAGAAAGAACATTCTATCAAATGAGACACTTAAGTTGTCCACACACTTCTGAAAGTCAAGATAAATAATTTTACACTTGTATGGAATGCAGACAAACCTTACCCTAAGCTTCTGGCGGCATCCCAGACTGTCATCCTCAGTTCAACTTGATTTTGGAATTCGCTTCAGGTTGTACCTGCAGCCTGCACTCCCTACATCCCACCTGAGTAGCAACATTTCCTTTAAACTGCCAAGGAACATAGGAATATTTGGTTCCACAATGTTTTCCATGCTGTGTTAATGATGTTTCTTCTTCACCAGAGTTTGCATACACAAAACAAAAGCAGAAGTATTTGCATTTTAGGGATTTTTAAAATACATCTCACATCCAGAAAGTTAAAGAGGAGCCCACATGTTTTTGTGTGCTGTCACTCAGTCTAAAGCTTTCCGCTCAGAGCACCATAAGGGCAGAGAGGAGGTTGGCATGTTTTGGAAGCTTGAGCATATATGTCCATGTTTTCTCTGTAACATATATGGTACTATAAAGTGGCATTTTAGGGCACTGGACACACTTGTCTCTTCTTTTGAAGCACATGCTGGTTTTAGGAAATCTTCTTATAGAGATACCTATAATGGACACTTGCTGAAGCCTGTTGCCATTTCATGGATGTCATTGGGTTTATACCCATGTTGAAATATCCCCCAATAATTTGGTGTCTCATTATCTTTAGCTGCATTTTTGTAAATGCAGGATCTGGAGAATAGTGGAATATTAAGTGCAAAATATGACAGTTTGTGTGATGTTGAGCTGAGATTTGCTATTTCAGATATACCATTCCTTGCTTTGCTGATCACATTTGTTCAGAAAAAAATGTTTAGCAGCCTGAGTTTTTTTCATTCATGGCTAAATATCTTCAGATTTCAGCGAAATAATTTTTTACTCCTTCACAGAATACACAGTGACAGAAATTAAATCAATTATGTATTACGAAGACTTGTAGCAAGTGTTTCCAGTACATCCAGTTGAGAGTGACTTGTCACTAATGCTAACAGCTCTGAATCAAAGAAATTATATTTCTCTTCTTTTTAACAAGTTCCTCAGCTGTGATTCACAGGTCCACAGGATATGAGCTTGCTGGTTAATGCAATGAGTTTGGTGTCCAGACTGATGTGAGAGGAAACAAAGGATTTATATTTGTGTGCCTTCCAAACACCCATTTACACAACTGGGTCTTCCTATTAGTACCAGGCAGCATTCTGCTCCCAGCTTCTGAGTTTTTGAGACATGGCTACTCTCTTCTGCTAATAAAGATTATTTTTTGTTAATTCTGTTGGGATGCTACTTTTTAAAAAAAATATGAATTTGTTTGAAACACACTGTCACTTACAGAAGATGTGATGGAAAGGCAAAAATGTAAATCAAGTTCGCTTGTCTTCCCTTTTTGCATCTCTTGCTGCAAAAAATTTTTCTCTGCTGGAGAAAAATGTTGTGTCCATTTCTCTTGCTACTATTTATTAGTGATTGACTTTTTCAGAATAACATGAGTGAATTTGGGTAGCAGTAGAAGACAAAGGTTTTATTAAGCATGACAGGTATACTGACTTGAGAAAATCTGAAAAATAAAACAGGAAACAGAATTTATTTGGAAGAAATAAAATTAATTTTAAATCAAAAGAAGTGATTTAAAAGCTTCAATTCTCAAAGCATTGAGGAATTCTCAAAGCATTGATCTGATTTTATGACAGAAAAAATACAAAAAAATATAACTGACTTGACACTCTCTGAGTTGCTTGATTAATATGCATTGTTGAATTCCTAGACCTGTGTTCTACTGCTTTATATGTGCTGTGGTACTTCCTTTAGTTTTGGGGAAGTCAGATTAAATTTGTGATCTCAGACTGGAGAATACTGAGGGAGGTGATGGTGGGTGATACTGCATCTGTTTCTTTATATTTGCAGGAGTTTACAGACTTGTTTGTGTTCAGGTGGAATTCATGTATTACCAATCCATATTTTCTAACCTCCAGATAATTTGAGTAAAATGTTTATATTCCTAAACTTCGAAATATAACATTTGACAGTTCATCAAAAAAAAGCAAGCCACTTACATGTGGTTCTTACTTGTGAGTTTTGCCATACTCATGCAGTGTCCATGTGATTTTCAAATGGAAAATGAGTTTTGAATATTGCTTCATTTCTTTTATATATATAAGGCACAAGAAGTATAACAAAAACTAAAGAGGATTCTTGGAAGCTTCTCTGGTTTCACACACTTGTTGTCCTCAGTGTAGTGGAAGGGGCCAGAATTAATACCCATACTTGCTCCCTACTGGGATATTCACGGTGAATCTAAGCCCCTTGGTGTATTTTGGAAAACCTTTTTCCTGGAGGCTTTCATTTTTCTTGTTCGTTTCCTTGGGTGGTTGTTCTTTCAGCTTTTCTATTGGAAAAGGAGTTGGACGTCACAGGAGTTGCAAAGTAAACATAAATCAGTTGGAGCTGGAAACCAAGGCTGGGCTCTTAGCTGTGAAGACACTTTATGTCACATGAGCTTACCTAAGTGAAGATGAGAAGTAATCAAGCTTTGAGGAGAGGAAGTTATGGTTAAGGTACAAGGAAAAAATTAATGATAAAGACAAGAAGAAAAACAGCACAATTGCTGATGGTGTGGGCCTGTGTCATAGGAAAATTTTAGTAACCTCTGGAGTGACAGATTGGCCTATTGGCCACTCACTTTAGCATTAGGAGATAAAATAGATTATTTTGTATGGGAGGTGACTGTCTTGCACCTGGCACTGCTGGGATTTCTGATCAAAAAACTCCGTACTAAAACAAGAGGAATGTGGTCAGTCACGTTGAGGGAGAACTGGCAGGGGCACAGGAGACAGAATGTTCTCAGACATCTCTGGTTCTGGCTGTATAAGTTCTGGTGTCTCCCAAATGGGCCCTGACCACAAGATCTGGGACTGCTATCTAGATGCTCTGATAGACTCATACAAATGTAAGGTAGCACTAGTTGTACACACTTCAAAGTATAACTGAAAAGCTTTAAAGTAAGAGCTTGAGAGCCTACTTGCCAGGCATATAAAATCAATACAGTAAAGCTTGTGTAAATAACTGTTGTGGGAACGAAATAGTTGCTTGTCTTATATTATTTGATATGTGACTAGATAATTTTCTACCAACAGCAAAGTGCACTGAGATAATAAAGCAGCATAAAGTAAATTTCATTAAAATGCCTTTTTTTTTTTTACAGTTCAGAACAGGAAAATGTTAACTTTTTTTACCTTCTGACTGCAGACTGTCAGCACAAGTGCTTCAGGGAGTACAGAAAAATAAACTGTATTCAGTGTGGCTGGTTAGAAAGGAAACTCTGAGTAGTCACAAGTTTTTTGTTTTGTTTTGTTGGGTTTTTTTAACTGTGTCTTCCAGCAATCTCGTGACTGCAGTATAATGCTTTAGTTTTGAAGAAGGAACTTGGATTAATTCAGTTTCTGTGTTGTCAATTTTAGTGCAAATTTAGTGTTAATATCAGTGTCATGTCAGGGAAAGCAGCCTCTAAGTTCACTTTGTGCAGTAGGTCTGACATAACCTTGTCTGGAGTTTTATATAGCCAGTTGTAATCAGTTATGGTATCATTCAGCTAATCAATACAAGTTTGCATTAATGGAGTTTAAATGTCTAACAGGCATAAATATCCCTGCTGTCACTGAATAGATGGATTTGTTTGCCCACTGTAAATCTTATCTTTCGTATTTACCCATAGTACACTTGCAAAAAAAATTATATTCTTTTTGATACTTTTATTTTTTTGTCTCTATTTTGAAAAAATAAAGCCCTTACTTTTTCATTAATACATCTGGTACTTTTAGTGCTTAAAAACAGCTGAATTGATTACTTCTGATTTTAAAACTTCTGAGAAGGAAGTTGCATAACAAGACTGGGAGCTCAAATTATGTGAGTTTTGGCAAAGAGCTGCGGAAGAAAGGCTTGTCTGTAGCAACCTCGCAAGAAAAGAACTTGACATTTTGAAATATTTTTATTGACCGGTGTGAATAGGGAACGGGAAGTCAAATCACTCTCACAGGCAATCTGCAGCCTCTTCCTTGCTGACCTTTAAATGCCACCAAGTGTCATCAGAAAGTCAAGGAAGTGCTAATAACAGGGCTTTGGGTAAAAAAAGTTACATATAAGGGGACATCTTTTACAAACAATTGTAATCTGATTTCCATTTTTATACACATCTGTTTTTGTAAAGCAGAATTCTCACAGCAGTACAGTTATATTTTTATTAGATTACTCTTACCTTTATTTATATAAAACATATAGCTTTAGAATCTTAAAATTTTCAAAGTATCCATAAGATACAAGAACTTCTGTTTATTCTTGAAAAGGAGGTAGTTTGAAAAAGGTATTTTACAATTGCATTCTAGGTTGATGACCTTGAAACTGAGCCTGGCCTCAGCTTTAGGCTCTTGATCCATCTTGTGTTGAGTTAAGCAGGCTGTGGGACTTTATAAAGTCTTGTAGAAAGCTGTCTGCTTGGTGTCTTCTGAAATGAGAGTGGTATTCATGCCTCACCAGGTTACTCTTAGCCTTCATATTTCTGTGGTTTTAGCAGTCCCTTTTTGCCCTTCAGAAATGTCTTTGATAGCTAAATTTCAATTAGAAGAACTAGTAGAAAAAAAATGCTTAAAATTAAATTGCTGAACCCCAAAGAAAACACCTGGTACCTTAGGAAAAAAATGGCAAGTTCCTTGGATTGCAGAAATTTAATGAGGGGAAAAAAAAACTAGCTGGCAAGTTTAACACAAGATGATGATGACACATAATGGCACCATAGTTTGGTACAGCAGTTGTTTCTTGCCTTCTTCCAATATCTACTGGAATTGAAATGGACTCTTATCCATGGTTTGCTTCAGTACATAATCCAAACCTATGCTTAGGTAGTGTCTAACCTGACTGTTGACCTATGCTGGTCTATCTGGTTTTGTATTGGATTTGCTTTAATTCAGGGGAAAAAAAAAAAAAAAACAAACTGTCCTTTTTCTTGCTAGTTCGCTGTTAATTAATTAACAGCAAACTAGCTTAACAAAGCTTAACAGCTTAACAAAGACTGTGATTTTGCAAGTTGAGAAACATTTCTGAAAGCTCTTTATAGAATTAATTTCCATTAATTTTCTTTTATAAATTGATTTTTCTCTTTTTTTTCCTTTTTCCTTTATTTTTTTTTCTTTATGAAACACATGGATTCTATGAACTGATTTGGATTCTCAGCAAAGTATTCATGCTAACCTGTTTGTCAAATGAAACAGAGGATAAGGGCTGACTTTTTTTAGCCAGCAACATTGGCTTCAATTCCTGAGCTTGGCTTTCCTCACTTACACTGCTGTAATTTGAGTAATTCAATTGGTTCTTTGATAACAAAATTAGAAAAACAAGAAATGAGAGATGGTTGGAGTATTTGGCACGTAGATATCATATCCCTGCAATTTTGGTTGATTAATGTTGTATGCTCTTAATAGTTGCCTTGCTAAACTGCTTGGAAAAAAAAAACCTCCAAAATCCTGTGATTTGGAAAGAAACTCCATTGCATGTAACGCACCATAAAATATAGAAGCTGGGTTAGGTGTTGTCTCTCTGTATTAGTTTACAACAAAAGACGAGTCATGCCAAAATCACTTGTGTCAGTGTTTTGTGTCCAGGGTTGTTTTGGTTTTTTTTAAAGCTAATGAAAATGACTACACACATGGGAGAATTTGAAGGTCTGCCTACACTTTAGGCAAAGCTCTGCTTGCTGCATGGGAGGGCTTTCAAAACTAGTTCAAAACTGTCCTCATTCTGTTCCTCTGGAAGCTGTGGTGAGTTTTTGTTTTAGGGCAAAGGTATTTACATGAGCGTTCTTGAAATGGTCAGTGAGGGAATAATGGGCTTGATACAAAGGTTGGACTTAAAAATGAAGATGAATTCTCAAGGTTGGAGTTGTTTTCTGTCATTCAAGTCTTTTTAATAAAAACGACTTATAGTGTCATGGAAGTATTACCTTTTTTCCCCCTGTATCTTCTGTTAGGAAATCCAAGCTTAAAAACAGAACAACCCAGCTTTAAACTGTTTAGTTGTTCACCACTGTATTCCTTCCCAATGACCTGTAGCTTGGAAAAGGATTCTGATAGCTCTTCAGCCACAAGATCTTGAGATAAAATTGAATATTCATTTTAAACTGGTTATGGCCTGTCATCTTACCAGTACTCTGTATTTGTAGTGCTAGGAGGGAGGTCTTAGGGTTTTTTTTTATTATTTTTATATATCTTTGTCTAAAATTTCTCCACACTTTTTATCTAGAAGGCTAAAGAATTAAGAGTCAAAGCATACCTGCAGAATTCACTTTGAAATTCTTTTGTTCAGTTGTTTTGTAAATGTGTGGAAAGAGGAAAGTACTTTGTATTTCACTCCATGAACCCATCATTTCTGTAGGAATAAACAAACCTTATTTAATGGGGCCTTGTACAGTATGCACTGATAATGACTTAAAACTTTTAGCTTATAGATGAGATTATTTTATTCACAAGATACAGGGCCAAGACAAGACTACTTCTCTATAAGATTATACCTAATCTTTTAAACAACACCTCTACTTTAAGCTTTTCTTCTTCATTTCCTGGAAGGGTAAAGATCCTATTGATGCCATTCAGTTCAGAGAAACTGGTGATGAAAAAGATGTGGCAAGCACTGCTTTCAGTTAGAGAAGAGTGCTATCATATTCCACCTGTGCTAAATACATTATTCCAAGACAAAGTGTGTTGTGCAGTGTGCAACATAAAAGTTGACAAAACATCTAGGTCAGTAGTTGGTATCACACGCACTGTAAATGCACAGTAAAGGCACAAATCTGTTTGCATCTCAGTTGTTTTCACAGGAATCTACAGAACATGGAACTTCACCAGGCAGTAAAGGAGTCTGTATTACATATATTTTTGCATTGCTCTATTTTCCAGCTCTTTATGCTTTATCAGTGCTTCCTCAATGGTCCTTAAACTAAATGAATTGTGTTTTTAAGCTTGCTACCCTGTGTATTTGAACTTTTTACCTAAGCTTGCATTTGGCACTTGTGGAAAGAAACTCTTTTTTATCTTTAATGGCATTTGGGGTGGCCTTTAACTTTCCTGCCAGTATGTATTCTGTGGTTTTGGACAAAATTTCACCAGAGAGCTGTATGTCCTGGATGGGAGAGTTTTGCAATTGTGGTAGCATGTTGTGTTGTGATAAGAGCAGCATTATCAACCATGCTCATCAGCCTACGTTTCCAGAAGAGCTATTCAGCTCCAGGTCATGGTGAAGTGGTATCGGTGGTGATTCCACAGAAGATATTTCTGGGAAGAAGTTGCAGTCAAATAACTTAATTAAGAAGTAAAATCTTCAATTTAATATGGAAGGTTCTCTTAATTAAAAAAAAAAAAAAAAAAAAAAAGAGACGGTGACTCAGATTTTGAGGAAGAAAGGTTTTGCAAGATTTTTATTAGCATAAAAAAGGAAGTATTAGAGGAAAAAAAAAGTATTGAATTTAAGAGTAACATCTAGAGGTAAAATGCACATTTTTAAGGAATCCTATTTCTAATCTTTCATATTTGTAGATTTGCTACTATGTGACTGCATATGCTTCTGTTTGTATATTAATATTAAAATGTATTAAGATTCTGAAATCCATTTAACTTTTTCTGTTGATTTTATTAAGTTTTCAATGAGAACTAAATAATTTTGAAGAATGAGAAATTGCTGAAGCATTTTCTGTTTCTCCTTTAATCTGGGCTTGTTAGAATCCAGAGTAGTGCCTGTCAGTAGGACTTCTTTTCACCAACTTAAATGGTTGTTTTCCGTAAGTTGTAAGTGATTATGCTTGATTGTGCATGTAAATTTGAAATAGTTTATAGGTAGCAGAATTTCTCTTATGTAAATCCGAGGAGAACACTCAGGTAAATCAGACAGATTGATAATGAAATAGACAAGCCTGAGACACTGACAGCATTTTATTAATACAGTGCTCTCATTTAAGAGTAAATTTTGCTTTCAGAAATGTGCAACACTTGTAATTTAAATGCAACCGCAAATGCATTTGGATAACTGTAATTATGTGTCTTGATGTGAACTTTATATTTTAAATAGAAGCAGCAGCACTGTTCCCATCAATACTACTGTTAAACCGCAGTAGGTGCTTATCGTGCCTCCTGTCTTATTAATACTGCCTGTAAGCTTTGTTCCAGTTGACCTTTGGAAGTTTCCAAAAGTTAGAGTTTGCAATTCAGCAGGTTTGGCAGAGGAACATACATGATTATTCATATCATTGTTTAAACAGTAACCAGATGTATCTTGTTTTTCTTCTTTCTTTCCCATTGTTTTTAAGGAGTGATGTTAATCCAAGATGTTAATCCATTTACAGGGTTTTTCCACAGCACCAAATTCTCCTTCGGTGAATTCTCGTTCCAGTAGCCTGGGTTCATCACTGTCCCTTGGTAACATCTCTGGAATGACAGCAAACCCAGAAGTGAAAAAGCGCAGAGCGCCTCCTCCACCGGTTGCAACTCCAGTATTGCCCAGCGCGGAGGTGCGGGGACAGGAGAGGACAGCACCACAGGTAACAGTGACACCACTGAATGGGCTCCTCTGTCTGCTGTGCCAGTGCCATCCATTCTGCAGTCCTAAAGCAATTCACAGGTATTTTGGTTAGCCATTAGCTACAGCTGACCAAAACTCCATCTTACAAGATAAAATTACCAGAAGTCTTAGTCTTTTGTACACATATATTGAGCTCCATTGAGACTGCTCCAAGCTTTGTGCCCTGTCAAGAATCATTCAAAATCAGAAAAGTTTTGTGAAGCAATATGCAAAGAGAAGGAGGGTAAAGAAAAAGTAAGGCAGAAAAGCTGGAAATTGCATGAGGTATCCTTACTGACCAAGGCAGTCCTGGAAAATGGGTGAAAGTTCTAAGGGGAGACGAAAACCTTCAGCGTACTGTTTTTTCCAGATACTTGTCAGGCTATTGCCTGTGTCCCTGTTTCCAGTGCTGCCATGGGATACCAGAATATCTGCTCTGTTTTCTGAGTTGTGCCATGTGACCTTTTAAAGCAGTGCTCTGGTTTTGCTTTTATAAAAGGTCACTGTTCCGCAGTACATTATTGAGAATTAAACAGCAGTGGGGGGAAACCTTTCTGAGGACCTAAGCCTTTGAAAAGAATAGAGCTAAGGGAAGAGGAAGCAGCTCTTGCTTTTGTAATGAAACTCAGGTGTGTGTTACTAAACCTACACAAGCACATGTTGTCCTCTGGTTCCACCAGCAACAGTATAATGGTCTAAACGTAAACTGTAGAAATCAGCATGTAAAGTTATATATGGATGCCAAAGAAGAGTCCAAGGAACCAATATCACAAAAGCTTGTGTAATGTGGACTGACTCTTACCTGCCTAGGGCTTGTCACCTCTACAGCAAACTGATCTTTGGAAAGCAAACTGTCCTAGTGCAAAATGGAGTCAGAAAGGGATCCTTGAGTTCATTATAGAGGAAGAGGAAGAGGAGCCTGGTGGTCAGTCTCACTCCCTGTCACTCTCTTATTTATCTGCATTAAGACGTATGTTAGACACCTTCTCAAGTGAAGCGTTCTCTAAGAAAAGTTGATGTGCACTCTTGGTAAAGGATTGCAGTTTTTTATTTTCTTCTCATTCTTGGGTTATCTAAGTGTGATTGTTGGAACACAGTAGTCTTTCAAAATTGGAATAGATGCCTTTGAAATAGCACTCATCGACACAGCTGAGGAGAAATAAGCATTTTTCTAGTAACACTTGTGCACATTTTCCTTAAAATTTTCTTTTGAAATTCCTATGTAGATATTTTTATGAGGTTTCTTGTGTCCCCCAAAGCTAATGTGATTAAGTTAAATAGATCTTTTCGTACAAAAATACCATGGCATTTTAACTTCTAAGTTTATAGAAGTGTGGTAATCAGGGACTACATTATTCTGCCATTCTCTTTGGCTGATCTCCCTGCAGTATGGCACTAAGATTCTAAATTGTGATGTACAATAACACTACAAATCCAAATTCTCCTTAACCATACTAACATTTTCATTTTCAGCATTGTTGCAAATAGGTTTAAAGGCTGGTTTTCTGAAGCCATTGGTAGAAAAATCTGTATTTTATTTTTTGCAAGTAGTATACAGTACAGTATCAATTCTCTTAGTCTGAAGGAAAAGTTATGTTGAAGGAGGGAAGCAGATGAAGGTTGTGTCAGAGGATTTTCCATAACAAAGTTCATTTTGGGCAAAAGAAGCATCCTGTGTGACAAAGTGAATGAAGATGACAGTAGAGGTGCTAGAGTATATTTGGCTGCATTTGTTGAGTAAAGGACAGCTTTCTGGAAATGATAGCATAGGTAAAAATGTTAGAAAGTTATGGTGTGTTTCTGAAGCTCCCAGGCTCAATGTTGCTCAAAGGCTGCCATGTACTTTTACCAGGAATGGACTAGAATTAAAGTGAAGCTCCATGAAGAATCAAAAACTGAGGGAAGAAATCAATTATTCAGTATTATGGGGCAAAGTAGCAACGGAGATATTGTTTATAAGAAAACCCAAATAGTTCCATTATATCTACGTGCAGACAAGCCAGTTTGCTGTGAAAATAGAGTAAAAAATCTCAGGGTGTAAGTTTATTTCTTTAGTTTATGGGAAAGAATTAGCACTGATCTTTTTTTCAAGGAAGGACGTCAATTCCTTATTAATGGACTTCCTTCCATAAAAAGATAAGAAGTTTGTTTAGAAAGCTTTATTTATGTGCAACTGTTACTAACAGGAAGATCCTGCAAAAAGGGAACATGTTTATTTCCAGTGAAGCTAACACACTAATAGAAAATGAAAAGGTGGTATTCTGAACTTTCAAAAGGTTTTTTCTTTTCTAGCTGTCTAGTTCCATAATACTGTGTAGGGAATGAAGTCCTATAGCTGTTATGAACACCTGTAACTTTCTAACCCAGTCAGCCTGTTATTTTTAACCCATTGTTATGTTCCAGGCATAATGATTCTTTAGGGTGACATATATCTCACCTCCCTGCCTAGTGGTCCTAAACAGAAATTTCCACGAGTATAAAGACTGGGGTGTTTTAGTTTATGCTGTACATTTAGATTTCTTCCACTCACTTTTCTGCATGGGTGACTTATTGCAATATAATTTTACAATCTTAGAGCTTTTGTTCCTGTAGGGCTTAGGATAATTTATCTTCTTCTGGATAAGGCCCCTACAGTAACTTTATTTACTTTTTAGTGCAACAACATTAGTTTTCCGTGTCTATTTAAAGGTAGTGTTCCCTCTGTAACTGTTTTAAATCTACCCTAGAAAATATTCATGTCTGTTCAGAGTGTGCTGAATATGCACTAAGTGGGTTGCAAAGGAGTGCAGAGTCAAAGAAAGGAGTCTACAGATTTCTTCTCTGGAGACTTCACCCCTGTTTATCTTAAATATCTTCCATATGATGCTATTTAGAATAATGAGAAGTCACTTGAAAAAATAATCTTCAAAAGGCTAGGGTATGTAACAATTCCAGAAAAAATCCAGGAGATTTGATGTTTACGAAGCAAGGAGGTCCACTCCTTTCTTAAGTTGCAACACAGACCTCACACAATCCAATGAGTAGAGAAGAACAATGTAGGGGTACGTTAAAACTGAACACCCTGTGTAGTCTCTGCTCTGTCACAGCACTACAGAGGATGTCCTAGCAGAATTTCTACCCCCGATCCCAAAAAAGCATGCACCATGTTGACAAAATATAAGAGAAGACCTGTATGAGTATGACCTTGTAGACAGAATACACAGAGATAAGCCACATGTGAAATCTGACAGAGTTTCAGGCATCTCCTTAGAGGCTTATTCAGTGCTCTCTCCCTAACAGAAATGTGTGAAAGAAGTGTGTTTTTCTTGGAAAAAATATCCTTTTGGAAGAACCTGAAAGAACTGTGAAATTGAGTTGAGTCTCTAGGAAGTCAAGAGTATTGTGCACTTGCACAATAGTTCATGGGAATAATTACTTTTTTGTTTTTTTAACATGCATGGGGAAATACAGAAACTGCGGTGAGGGATATGATAAAGTTGACCTTTGGCTTTCCTTCAAGAGCATTGTCTGTAAAATGCAATGGTTTATTCAGAAGAAGTTCATGAGGTTTTTTGGAGACAGCATAGAGTTAGATGAGGACTCTTCAGTGCTTTCATGAGTATAAAAGCTCTGGTATCAACTTCAAATGTCAGAAATGCAACTTGTAGACTGTGATAAAAGAGCTGTGTGTTATTTCAGCTGCTACTGTTTTCAGAACAGATGCACTATAAATGTAACAGGAGGCATCAGGGATTTTTTTACTAGCCAGTCAAATTCCTGTACTAATAGAACAATAGAATGATATGCCAGATACAGTATTCTACCATTTGTGTCACAGACTTTTAGTTGCTACATGGCAAGGCAGTGGACTTAAATAAAAAATGTATTGATGTTTTTAGTACAAGTGAAGAACTGGACTCACACTTTTAGAAGGTTGTATTATAGGCCAGCACAACTCTGAGGTTTATTTACGTGTTTATGTAGTCTCCTGTATGTTGCTATAGACAAACTAATGTATATAGCATACGGTGGGTCTTTGCCCTGCTTCTTTCTCTTCTCCATTTAGATCTCAAAGTTGGGTTGCTGAGGATGGTTGTTGACTCTGAATTATTGGTCAAGACCATATTTTAGAGCAGAGTATTTGCATCCAGTGTTTGATCAACGCTGATATTTTCTCACCAATTATAACTTATTCATTGAAGAGTCTTACTCACCTGAACAAAAAGGCAAGAGAGCCAAAAAAACCCACAGGCTTACTCTCATGATTTCTGGCCGTTTTCTTTCCCATTATCTATAGTCAAACTAAACCAGTTCTATGCATAAATGAGAAGTTTGGTTTAGAGAATCATTATAACGTGAACAAATGTAAATGAGATTTTCATACCTTTCCTGGAGAAAATAAGATGCACTAAAATTTTTCAAAATGTCTTACTTATGTAGATGTTTTCAGTAATCTCTTGTGCTGAACACCACATAAGATGATCCTCTCCTCTCCTCTCCTCTCCTCTCCTCTCCTCTCCTCTCCTCTCCTCTCCTCTCCTCTCCTCTCCTCTCCTCTCCTCTCCTCTCCTCTCCTCTCCTCTCCTCTCCTCTCCTCTCCTCTCCTCTCCTCTCCTCTCCTCTCCTCTCCTCTCCTCTCCTCTCCTCTCCTCTCCTCTCCTCTCCTCTCCTCTCCTCTCCTCTCCTCTCCTCTCCTCTCCTCTCCTCTCCTCTCCTCTCCTCTCCTCTCCTCTCCTCTCCTCTCCTCTCCTCTCCTCTCCTCTCCTCAGTAGCCTCCTGCAAAGTACGCTGCCAGTGCACATTGCACTTGAAAGAGTGATGATTCTGCTGGCAGTCACTGACAGGAGTGCTGCAGAGCTGGCAGAACTGTGGGTTAAACATCTTGTCCATTTGGTAGCATATTCAGGCTTTTGGTAGGGTTGCCTTTCTCACAGCAGAATTTGTCTTACAGTACTATTTACTTTCCTTATAAATGTAAACCAGTATAAATAGAATACACCAGGGACTGAAATCTTAGGTCCTCCCTGTTTGGTTGAGCATATTAACAAGGAGGAAAAATACTCCAGTGAAATGTCCTTTCTGGAAGCCATTGAATTTCTACCCATCTTACAGACAACTCTGAAACACTTGAAATGACACTGTAAATGAGCACAGCATGTAGTGAAAACATACCTGGAATTCATTCTGCTAGCAAGAACCACAGAATAATATTCAAGCAGTAAAAATAAAGGAGAGGCAGAAAAGAAAATGTTTGACTAATGCTGAAATCATAATTGACATACTAAATTTTTTCAAATTGTTAATAATCTGTAGACTCATCCAAATTTTTAAAGTCATTTCCTGAATTTTCAGTTCTTAAATTTCCCATCTGTATGTGTGTATCCTACAGGTATGGAGTTGGAAGCTACTTGGAACTGTGACTCATAATCTTCCTTAAAAGTAAGATGTATTTTAAAACACTGGCCAAGATTTTTAGAAATGGTTAGCTCAGCTGTCCATAATTAGGAAGCTGATTTTGGAGCATGATGTTTTCTGAACTTCTAAGATGTCAGAAGCTACGTCTGGTTGCTCAGCAACTCAGTATCTGGCCAGTGTGATTTTAATATGATATTATTTTTCAGTGTGCCACCTTCTGTCACCAAAGGAGTTTAAATTGAGGTTGTTAATACAAAAATCTGAGCAAAGCAACCATTTCTTCCGTTAATGTCCCCCCAGCACAGCAGGGTTTTTGGCACAGTTATCTTTCATGCATCTTTGCACAAAGTGATAACCACTCATCCACCTTGCTTCTTTAAAGTCTAATGCCATGGATTTGTGGTTATCTGGCTGCAAGGATAATCTTGATTGATATAAAATCACACTGTTACTGTTCTCCTCAGGTTTTCAAAATGACATATTTCCCTGTGGCTGCAAATTAAGCCTTAAAGCCATGAACACACATCCTGTGGAACAGTGTAGAGTAAGTTCTTGCCATGTATATCTGTGTCAGTATGGATGCCACCAGTAGAGCTCTCTGTCTGTGTGCCCTGTGTGTCTTGAATCTGCTTTGTCCCTGGGTATTTCTAATAAATCTGATATTTCAAATAATAATACTCCTGCATCTGGGTTTGCCTCTGAGAAACTGCCAAGTCTTTTGGAAAAACTTGGGTTTGTGTGGATGACAGCCTTTTTTTGTTACAAATTTTCTTGGACTATGACAATTGTCATTTTGTAAGAGAAGCATGATATTGCAGGCACTGCAGTTGTGGGATGTTGAGGGACAGAAGAATCACAGCTGAATGAAAGCACCTACCATGGCTTCTTACAGAACTGAGACTTATTGTAGCCAGCTGTCTAAAACCCACTTTATTAACATTACCTCTAGAAGCACAGTACTCATATCAGCTTCTATTTCTTCTACTTCTACTTTTGTGCATCGACTGTAATTTGTTTTTGTCTAAATTTCACTCTGATCACAGTCCTGTGTCCCAAGAGGAAAAGTTTCAAATTATTTTAGATTTATCTGGTTGGTAGATCCTTTTTTTTGTAGAAGGTATTGGGGTTTTTTGGTACTGCAGCAGGGTACATTTATGCTATAGGTATTTTCTTCCCTTCTACATTGTACTTTATTTCACTACTTCTGTATAAGGTGCAAGGTAATGGGTAGTTCATGGGGGACATGTGACAGATGTATTCTGCTTTAATAAGAAGCTCAGAATGTAACAAAAGGGTGGATGGCTTCAGATCACTTATTTCCCTTTCATAGGTTACACCTAAACCAGAAATGTCCACTAAAAGTCAACATGATATGAATGCATGCTTTTTTTATCTTCTTTTAGAGAGGAAGGGAGGTTTCTCTTGACTGAAATGTCTTCTGGGTGAGGTCTTCTCAACCTTTTTCTTATGACACATTTCCTTTCTCCCTTAAGTGTTCTGTGAATGTATTTTCATTTTGCTTTGTGTTGGATTTTTTTGGGTTTTGTTTTGTCTTTTTTTTTTTTTTTTTCCTATGGAGCATCCAGAAGACTCCTTTGAGAATAACAGATACATTTTTTTTTCAGATTCTGAGGAAGGATGCAATGAATCAGATTTTGCTGTTGGAAAAAGCTCTTTCAAAATGCATCTTTAATTTCTGTAACCTACTGTATCTTCTAGGTCACTTCTCAGGTTTTTATAAGTTGCCTGAGAACATGAAAGCAGGATCTATTCAGAAGGAGGAGGGAGAACACTTGACTGACTTCAGTTTGTTTCAAATGTTGATTTAAAGTTAATTAATGACTGGGTTTATATGCTTTTTCAATTGTTCTGATTTAGATTTTAGTTTTGTGCACGGAAGCCTGAAATGTGAATGCTGCATGTTATTTTTAGAAGTGTCTTTGCCTTTGTTCATTAACTGAGGATGTAATGAGTGTTAGCTGTGATAGTCTCCAATCTTTGTGGCAGACTTGTTAGAATTCTCAGGCAATATGTGATATCTCTCCAACAGCATTTTTGTAATCAGGGCAGGGATATTGAATCTTTATTAAAGAGGCTCTTTCTCTGGAACACTGTTCAAATGCCTGAGTTACATAAGCCTTTAAGAAGGAAGCTAGTTTTTTGTACTAGAGTTTGAATATTGTGTGCTGGAGTGCACATTTTACTACTGTATGATGCCAAATTAAGAGGCTGAGGACTTCTTAGACAATTGGCATAGGGCAGTATTCTGTTAAGGTCAAAGAGTAGCTGTGTGAGCTCTCTCTGTTGATACTGATAAATAATTATTGATAAGCCAATTAAGAATGGAGATTATATTTGTTTTATTTGTTCTGTGTTTCACATCAAATTCATGTAGCAATTGCTTATTTTGAATGTACCAGGCTGCAAATACTGTATGGTAATTACAGAAAATTTTCCATTAGGCTTTTAGTATCTCTTTTTTTGGTGTGGGCTTTTCTTCCAGTCATTCTGCCTGACATTTTGGTTAGAAGCTAATTTATTCCATTTATGCATTTCTATGGATGTTGAGAGTTTATGGGTACCATGGGGTCGTTTATTCCTCTGTTCATAGAACCATATAGAAATAATTCATTTTGTCTTACTCTTTGGCCAGAGAGTTGCCTGTTAGTCTGGGATAGTAAAACAATTAAACTTGGCTTTACATTTTTCATGGGTTAAGGTTGCTAGCACAGATAGATAATGACCTTCAAGCTTGTCCAGTAACAGAGATAAGGAGTGCTCTTCAGTTCTTTGTCTAAGGAGCAGGCTGTAGCTCCTTTGAGCAGCAGCTATGCAAAGTATGTTCAAGATGATGCACTAGAGACTGCACTGCTATCTGAAACAGGAAAGATTGTATAAAATAACTGTGTCCGTAGTAAGTCTCTTTCTGCTATGTGCAGCAAAGAAATAGAGAAAAAAAATTACTGAATCATACAGTTAAATGCTGCCAATGCTGCATTCTTGGTTTCCATGAGGAAATTCAGAGAAAATAGGTGAAAGAGATAGTTGCTGTTTGGAAAGTGTAAGAGAAATTTAAATAAACCCCTGGCCTCCTTAGGTGGTTTATATACTGGAAAAATTACTAGAAATATAATAGAGAATTTAACCAGTTGGCATCTTTGTAAAGATAGCAAATAGTGTAAATGTAGCTTTAGTAAAGGAGAAGCCCTGCTTTAAAGTTCCCTTACTGTGCTCTTGATGCATTCAGCAAACAGATGGGTGTGATCTGGTTGATACAGTCTGTATGGGTTTCTACAAAGCTTCCAAGTTCCCTCATCAAGAATTTCAGAAGGAAACCAAGTCTCAGTTCCATAATAAATAAGGTCATCTTAGTCTTAGATAACAGACATGGAAGAAAAGAGAGATTGCAAGTTAGGACTAAATGATCTTCTCATCTGGTGGTGAAGTGTCGCAGCAGCCTTGGAGTACTTGACCATTCATGTTGATCATATTAAGAAGTGACCTGAAAAACAAACAGTAAAGTGAGAACTTTTATTGCTCCTATTTGAGTTATCTGCATAGCAAGGACCAAGGCTCACTATGAAGAGGAACAGTTGAAAGACTATATAGGACTTAGTGCTGGGAGCACTTGCAGATGAAAGTAGTTAAATTCATTGTGGGGAAGGGTGGAGTGGTATACAGGAGAAAAGGCTACTCTGAATTTTCCCTAACACCTTGTAAGGTACTGAATCTCTCAGTGGCAATAACTGATTAGGAAGATCATAAAATCAGAATAATTTTTTATTTGAAAAAAGTAATTTGAAAATTCATTAGCAGTCAAAAAAGTAAATCAGATTCAGAGCATTTTAGGAGAGGAAAAATGGGTAAAAAGGTAGTTTTATTACACCACTACATTATGAGCTTTTTTAGGCTGTCTTCAATGCTATAACAGTATTTACAGTACTATTTCAGAAGGATATTACAGAATAGGATGAGACTCGTGGAAGACCATTAAGGGTGATCAAAACTGTGGAGGAGTTTAGTACAGGGTCAATGATGCAACTTAAGTAAACCATGATCCTTCATCTTGAAAAAGTGTCTGAAGACTGTTGATAAGAATTTGACTTTTCAGCGAGCCATTACAAGAGCATTTGGAGCTAATAGGAAGCAGGAAAGCTCCCCGAGTCAAAGCATGTGGGTTTCATTGAATTGGTCACCAACATTGTTATATGGACATTAAAAGTTTGTGTGGGCTTAAGAGAAGACCGAACAAAGGCTGCAAGGATGACAAATCCATTATGAATTTTGAAAGATAAATCACACCAGGAAGTCCCTAAAATGAAGATGATTGGTGGTCACAGAAGTATTTGGGAGAAAGTAGTATTGAACATACCTTTCCTCTTCTTGTGCTGTCCTGTAGGTACCTGCCACAGTCTAATGAAGAAGCCTGAGCAGAACCTTTGATCTAACACATGCAGCTATTTTTGGAGAATACTGAAGAGAGTCCTACCCAAATAATTGTTTCATATGATCTGATATCACTCCAGAAAAGTCACTGGCAGTATTCACAATGACTTCACTAGGTCTTCTTATCATGGTAATTTGATGACCAGAAAAACATGTTTCTCATTAAAAACAGAAACAGCTGCCTCTGATTGCTATTCCCAATCATCAGTCTCTTTGTTTTGTGCTCCTAAGGGCAAAACTGCATTTGCAGAATGAAGCTGGAAGTTTTGCCAGTAAATCATAGGACCAATAAGAATTTTGCACTATGAACCCTAAAGCAACTTGCCTGGTATGCATTTTATGACTTGGTAGTGTAACTGCAGTATCAAAGAGCCCCACAGGACTCTGAGGGTCATACTTTCACGCCCCTTGGGCTGCATCTCCAATACTGAGATGTACTTAAGCAGCTTTTATTACAGGTTGCTGGGAACTGTGTGGGCAATGTCCAGTGGACTCTACAGGACATGTGGCTTTCACTGACAAAACAAAAAGCAGAATGAAAGATGTGATCCCTTTGCATTTCAAATCAGTATCAGATCCAGGTGCATGCCAGATATATTTTCTAAGTTGCAGGTCCACTGGGAAAGGAACCGTTGAGACACTTCTGTCTTGTTCAGTCATGGGGCTATTGTTTTACTTAGAAAATGATGATATTTCTACCTTTCAGAAGATAGAAAGTCAATCTCTTTGCATGTTCCCTCCATCTATCCACTTTGGCTTGAAGGATGAGGCAATATCTTTTTAAGAGCATATAAAGGTGGAGCTTTTATTAATGACTTTCACTTAATGGCCTTGTTGAAAAAGCCATGTACAAACTGTTCCCCTTCACAGACAAAATTTTGTGATGACATACATTAAGTTTTATAGAAACAACAGTCTCTGTAACCAATCATAAACCTGAAAAGTTTCATATATTTTGTATTTCCACTGAAGCTGAACCTGGCTAGTGCCATCCTGTTGTAGAGACCATTATCAAGGTGTACAGAACCAATTAGTAGAAACAAGAGTGAGTAGTAAAAGAAATCTGTGTTCTTTAAAATGCCATATACCATGGTAAATTACTAAGAAATTGAAACTGAACAATTAATTTCCACTTTTAAAGTGTTTTGTTCATCTTTAAAAGAGCTTTAAACATGACATTCAGTTATCTGAATGAGAAATATCCAGTCTTGTTCATGTCTTACAAAACAATAATCAGATCGCAAACATGAAGCCAGCTGACAGCACATCAGATAATGTTTGCTGTGCAGTTTGGATGCTTAATTTAGCTAACAGCTGCACTTTGGTTTGGATAAATGATGCAGGCCCAGATTAAAAGAAGAGAGTAAAGTGCAGTGATGGCTGAAGGCTTATCTTGCTGTCATGTAAAGCATGAAATTTAGGAAGGCTAAAAAAAGCTGCTAGAGAAAGGGAGTAATTTGTACTTCTTTTTATGATAGAAACCGCTCCAAAAATTAATTCCAGTGTATGCGCACTTAAATGCATTAATTCTTTTAAAGTAGTTATTAAAAACTACAGCTTAAGTGATACATGCAGTGTAGTGACTACTTTCTCTACATCAGTAGAGGGTATGTTGTATTTTAATACTGCATTACAGAATTTTCTTCTCTGTACCTCTGAAGAAATTCTGTTCTTTGAAGCCAAACTGCTACCCATCCTCTTTATTGTTCCTAATGCTCAACTTCATGTTGCTGCATATTTATTTACTAACAGCATGTGTCTCATTAAAAAAAAAAAAAAAAAGGGGGTAAAATGCATTTTAATTACTTTAGGCAGCTCTTTTTTTAGGCAGCCAACTTACTTTCCAACTGCTTTTTTTCCCCTCCTTTTCTTTCATTTTTTTTTCTGTAATTTTAAATAGAGTAAGGTGTCACAGTGTGATGAATTATTTAAAAGGAGTCTAAGCTTTCTCCATCAAGAAGCAATTAACTACTACTGGTTATATTTTTTTTTCCTGAAGCTTGGCCAGTAGGAACTAGGATGCTAATTCAGAATTTCAGTAGAGGTTTTTGTATTAGGGAGAAGGTACACCCTCTCAGAAGTGCAGTTGGAGATGAGACTCATTTTGCAACACCCCTTTGAGAATATCTTTAGTCAGATAATGTTCACAGTTAATTAATAGGTTTTTCACCAGAAGAATTAAAAATTTTGAAGTGTGATTTAAAATGTCTTTTTACATTGTAGGGGGACTCCACTGTGGCTTTTTTGCAGTTTCAGAAATGGGGTTTTTGCAACTTTGTCTGGGAAATAGATGCAATGTCAGTTCAGTGGTGATTTAAATTGCTTACCTCTTTAACTGAAGGCTGGACTTCGTGAAATGCTTGGATAGGCTGTTACTTTAGAGGGGTTGGAGAATGTCATTACAAAATCTTGTAAGGTTCCTCCATGGTCTACTTTCCTGTTGCTTTTTGAAAAGTAGTCCAGTCCTGCACTCCAACCTGTGTAGATATAAGCTCTGAATTGACACCAAAGTTGGAGAGACCTGGTGATGGTTAATATATATGCAAGAACACAAGCAAGGTGAGCTTGCAGTGTCTTTATATAAAAATTTAACATACATAACATAATAATCATGAAAAAACGCAAGATTTGTTTGGCAGGAAGACTTCCATTATTTCTGAAGAAAACATATGTCTTGAGAGTTGAATCCTTGAATTATGTGCAAGAAAAATTCTTGGAATAGTCTTTTTGCCAGCATCAATAGCGTTCTTGATCTTTTGCAATAATCCAGTTGCTTCTGGCTGTGAGTTCGTGGTTCACCTGCCAACTATTTCTGAACAGACTATACTACCTGCCTTGGGAATGATACCACAACTCACCATCTGGTGAGATCATGATAGGATCACTTGACCTCCACATGTGGTCTCTGTCAAGCACTTCATTGAAAACTGGCAAGACATTAGGGCCAGAACATACTGTTCTGTGCAGCCCTGAATTTTGGCAGGGTTGCAACGCTCAGTAAGTAAACTTCATCTGGCTTGCAAGTCTCAGACAAATAGAACAGGCTGATGTCATCGTAAGCTTTAACTCTCATTAAAGAAGAAAGTATGTGTCGAGTAATTATGAGGCTTTGTTGGGCACGGTATTTAGGGGAAGTTAATAGACAAAGATCATTTTGAGCAGCGAGACTTCTGAAGAGCTGGCATTCAATGAGTGATGAAAAATGACCCTAGCACTGTGCTTAATTTAGAAACTGGGTTTGCATCACTTTTCAGACTTTGCTTGTAACTCCACTTTACATAGATCCTAAATTAAAAAGGTAAAAAATTACAGAATAGAAAAATTAACAAAGTGAATGTGTGCTGTGTCAATCAGGTTTAATTTTGTGGCTTAATAGCATAGTCATTGTTTAGCCAAATTAGAAAATAAGGGAAAACATCACAGGTATAATAAAAATAAAAAAGTGTTCTCTGCTACTTCAAGCTATTTTTCACAGAATCATGGAAGTCTTAGGGATGGAAGGGACATCTGGAGATCATCAAGTCCAAACCCCCTCCAACCCTAGAGCAGGTTACGCAGGAACACATTCAGAGGGGTTCTGTCCCAGACAGGGAGACTCCACAACCTCCCTGGACAACCTGTTTCTGTGCTCTGCCACTCTCAAGGTAAAGAAGTTCTTTCTCATGCGGAGGTGCAACTTCGTGTGTTTTAATTTATGGCCATTGCTCCTCATCTTGTCACAGGGCACCACAGTAAAGGTTCTGGCATCATCCTCTTTACAGTTGCCATAGGTCACTTAGAGAAATAGACACCTCATTTTGTTTGCAGTATGCCTGCCTTAATGAGAATGGAATTTCTCACATCCTGAGACCCAGTAGACAACCCCTGAGTCCTGTTCAGCTCTGTGTTGCTGACACTTCCAGGTGTGACTAACAAGCAATGTGCCATGATGTGTTCTTCAAACAAGTCTTTATAGCAGAATCTGTTTGTAATTTTGGATAATAAAATTTTACACTTGTGGGGGGTAGCTATGTAGAGCCATGTTATGCTACAGTCCTGATAATAGATCTAATTGTTACTGTGGTACCACTTGGCTATTGTCGCCTCTTCATGCTTTGAGACTGTGGAAAAAGAGGCTTTTGGCTGGCATTCGTAAGTGCTGGAAAGAACTAGACTTGAGTGGGAATTTGAAGGGAGCATTGGGAAGGCATGGCAGAAATGAGATGATCATTAAGGGTCCCTTCTAACCCAAACCTTTCTGTGGACCTATCAAATCAGAAAGGAATCAGGAACTATCACTTGACTTATTGCCTAAACCATGGTTCCCAGGCATTCCATATACCTGTAGAAGAAGAAGGCTTATAGAAGCGGGTACAGCACTGGAAATAATCATATACATTTTTCTCTAAATTGAGAATACTGCCAAGGTGATTTCCTAGGTCTTAGTGCTAAGCACTAGAAATTTAACTTGGCTATCTCTAAAGAAGAAAATGTTAAGTCTAGGGGAAAACCTAAAAGCTCTAGTGAAATATGTCTCTTACTGGAAGTAGGAAGGATAGTGTTCTCCTTGCTCCTTGTCATATGTTTGTGTGAATTCTCTTCCACATTCTAGCCCTAACAAAATTTAGTCTACAGCACATCCTTCTTGCAAAAAAGAAGATGCAAAACAACTTTTGCAAATCTTCATGGTATCTCTGAGATTTTTAAGGACAGACAAGCATCTTCATGATATCTCTGAGATTTTTAAGGACAGACAAGCAGCCTATAATCCAGGATGTGAGACTGAGAAAGAAAAGACAACAATATATGAAATTCTTCATCTAGTGCCTTTCCAAAAGGCAGTCACTTAAGAAGATGACATTGATCATATCAAATTAATTGACAAAGTTGTCAGAAGAAATATGAAATGCACTGCTACTGTACATCTTACACTCTTATTAATGTTCATTTGTTCTATTAATTGTACAGTTCTAACTAAAAAAAAGTGCACAAATATTAAATTAAAGTCTAGATGTTGATTTTACATTTTTTGTTTAAATTCTCTAGAGGAGAAGTGAATATTGGTAGCAAATCAGCTTGTGGTGGTTTTAAAATGTGATTTTTAAGTGTTTGGGGGGGTTGTTTCTTTTCCCCCCCTAAATGAAGACATAAATGAGGAGAATTACATTGTATTCTGAGAAACAGAGGAAGTTCAATTCTTTGCCAAAGCAAACATCCGCAGACTTGTGTAGTCTACATGTTTCAATGCATGTGAAAATATTTGGTGTTGTAGAGTGATTTCCTTGAGTGGAAATAATAGTGCAGCTAGAAATGAGATTTTGCAAAGAAGGAAATCACGGCTATCTTAGTAATTTAACATCTCAGATTTGTTTATGGATAGTTTCCTGTCTGACACATTTAACTGAACAAGTTAAAGGGTTTAAAGATTAGAATGACATTAATTTTTAACTGTCCTTGACTGTGACATTTCACAAAGGGTGTGTTCTATAAAAACAGATGGAAAAATGAGCTTGCCCCTTCACCTTGTACTGGCTTTCTTGTGTTAACTGATTTAGCTTTCTGTCACCCATCAGCCAAGTATTCAAGGACATGCTTGCCTTTTGTCATCTTCATTTTGTGAATAAAATAGCGCAAGAACATAGCAATTTCTGTAAAATCCAGTATTACTAACCTTTTATCTATTATTGAGACTGAAGGTTTTTTTGGAGTTAGAGCTTGATTTTTGATAATTAAAATTAAATTTGGTTATAAAATTCTGTTTAACAACCAAGTTATATAATTTTTTTAAAAATCTGAAATTAGGCATTATAGACAAAATTATGGATTATGATATGTGATTAAAATATTAATGGAAGGGGTATTTTCAAAAGGCAGATGCAGTTTTCACTCCAACTCTAAGACAGATTTCCCACAGTGCTTGAATGCTTCCAGTGGTAAAGCAGCTCAGAAGCTGAGGCAGGGGTAGAGCTGATGGTACAGGAGTACAGCTGGGATGCAGCCATCAGGTGGGACAGACACCTGCGCAGTGCAGGGGAACATGCTGCAGAGTTTCAAAATCAGGAGGAAGCCTCCTAGTAGAGAATGGTGTTGTCAGGACTGAAACGTGGTTATCCTGTTCCAAGAGTTGCTCGCTATTATTGTGGACTTAAACCCAAGTTGGCAGTAGCTTGGGAGTCTCCCATCTAAATCTGTTCCCCAGGAGAGTGATGTGTCCAGAGTTACACAAGCTGTCATGTTTGGTCGGTCCAAATATCAGTCCTGCTATCCCAGCATACTTATTCTTATGGCTTACTTAAGCCTTTTATTATTCATTTTATTGCCAGGCTTGTGAGATCCAACACATCAACATGTACAGAAGTTAAATGACCAATGCAGAGAAACTGTTTGCTAATTTCTAAAGTGTAGTTATTTCTATGCATCTTACCAAATTGACAAGTTTTCCAAATAATACTTTCTTTAAAAGTGTTTCAGTGTGCTAGATTTTTTATTTTCTCTGTATCTGTTGTTTCGGTAATACATTGTTTTGTTGCATGGTATCCTAGTAAATACTTTAGATGACCCCCACAAATTGCATTCTGCAACGTAAGGAGACACTTCTGGCAAACATCAGACTGCTGTCTTTGAATGCAATTTCCAATATACTTGTGTTTTAGTGCACTTGTGTCCTTATGGATTAAATATTCATCTTTTAATCAAATTAATCACGATACTACCCAACAAGGAAAAAGGCAGAGAAATTCAGTGCTAAGTATACAATTTTATTCAACATAGCTTGCAATGGTCAGCCTCATGAGTTGCTCATACACCCAGTCTTGAGAGCTCACTGAATTTTCCTTTGTCAGTATATGCCAGTGAAAAGATTAATGGTGTATGACCTGCCCAAGGAATATTAGGCACATGAGTAAATGTTGTGTAAGACGCATTAACGTTCAGTTGGGACTTCTTGTGGTTTCTAGTGCTAGGCATGTTGAAGCATCTGTTGCCCTGTGAAAATGCAGAATCAGCTGGGCAGAATAGCTTTTATATCATCAAGTTTAGTGGACAGATTTATGTCTCCATTCCGTAGCTGAACAATTTATCTGTCTGATTTTCCTAGAACGACTCTTGGATCAAAATATTTTCTTCTCAAATGCTTTAAGTTATGTCATAGGAATATGTCTTTAAATCTAAACCCATAAATCTTACTTACATACAAATCTACCACTTGTCTTTCCTAGAATATTATAAGGGATTAGTGCCATTATAGTTATATCAGGAGTTTAAAGCCAATTAATGAAATGTGTCTTTTTTCTTTTAGAACTTCTTGTAAAATAGCTCTTAATTATTTCAAGATCTCTTAAATTTTTTTGCAAGGGTAAGAGGTTTGAGATGGTTCCACACACAGTTTGGGATGATACTGTTGTTCATTCAGTTACAGGTTAGCTCTCAGTTCTTTTGCTTTGGATTGCATTTAAACATTTTGGAAATTCAGTAGGCATTCTGACCCCACACGATATCACCTGCAGGTGTATCAGAATCTGGCTTACTTGAATCCGAGTGTGTGTCTAGTCATCCAAATGTGGGATGATGGAACCACTTTGTAATGAGGGTGATTGAATCCATATATCATTTTTCCAGTCTTTTTTCTTTACCTCTAAAAATAATTTCTACAGTCATTCACTGTTTTCATGAATAAGACAATTTGTATACAGGTTAGTCAATTCCTCTATAAAACAATAAGAGATCCTGACATGTAACATTGCATAAAAAGGAGAAAGAAGCTTTATAAGGACTTTCTTCATACAATTTATATCATATGCCATACAATTTTTTGTTTGCATATGCTCAACAATCATCTGACATCCCTTAAAAGCAATTCTTATTCCAAACAGGATTCTATTGCTGATATATCTGTATCATCTGTAGCTATGTTGTTTGAGCAGGAAGAAAATTGCTTTAAGGAGAATTTTTTTAAATATCAAAACTGGAAAATTCTTTGGTTTTCAAGATTTTTCATTTTCTATGGCAAAATGATAGGAATGAAAGTGAAAGGGAAAAATCTGTTGCCATAAGACAAATGTTTCTTGAAATGGTTATAAAAATACTGGAAAGAGTGGTTTGAGTTTTGAAACACAAACTACACAAGTTTATGGTACAGTTTCTTGCCTACAGAAGGAGGCTCAATTTTGGGAGCCATAAACCTGCAGTGAATTTGGACCTAGTTTGGTCAGTAGATAAAAGAAAGTTGGCATTTACCAGATGACTTACTACTTTTATAAATAATCATTTCTGTTAGAAAGTTTAAAAGGGAAGGGCTGACAAATACAAAGCCAGTTTCTGGCCTGTAAGTAGATGACAGGGAAGGCAGAGGTGTGGAGCTCACACTGAAATTTTATCTGAGAACCTCCTTGTCTTTGAATGCTTGATAAATTTTCAGTGGTGGTGACTTTTGTTTCCTTGGGCCTCCTTAAATATTTTTCATTACTTCATATTCATTGCAATCTGACCCAAAGAAAATACTGGACTTAATGAGGAAACTTAAACTCAGTGTACACATGCAGTCTTACAATGTCCACAGATTGTTTGCAAGTAGGATGACTGTGAAATGCCACTGATAGAAAATTTCAAGCATTGGCCTTGTAGGATTTTTTCCACACAATTTTGACAAATAGCCTCCCCATGATGTTGTTGTTATGCTCTAAATATATTCTCAAGTCTTATCTAGAGCCCTTAAATTTTGTTAAGTATGTTGAGCTTTCACAGTAGGAAAACACATTCAGCACATTGCTCAGATATTTTGTCTGCAATATTGGAAGTATTTTTCAAAGAGCATGTGAGCTCTGAATGTGATGAAATTATTATTATTATTATTATTATTATTATTATTATTATTATTATTATTAGTGGTCTTATCAGTAGTGGAAGAGAAATTACACTATATTTTATATTTGGGTGCTTTTGACTTCTTTTATTCATCTCCAGTTCATGGTATTTAATTACAGTCGGAACTTAATTAACATCTTTACAAATTATGAATTCATTGTAACAGGAGCTGATCTGATATTTCTTGTTGATAAATATAGGTGAAGCACAAGTGCTAAGACTAGGAAGTACTGTGTTAGACTCACAGAGGGGCTCCTGTAACAAAGTTTCAGTGGGAAATTACTCTGAATAATGTTGGAAAGGCTTAATTTCGTTATAAAAGAAGCATCCAGCCATAACAAATTATTTTCAAGTTCTATTGGTTTTGTATATACAATTGGAAGAAAGAAACAGAATGTTCTTTGTGCTTTTTTCCATTTATGTTTAGCTTCATAGGTTTACCGAAATTGGGATTAAAGAAAAGATACTTTTAACATTTTTTATGACCTGTTCTTGAACTAGACACTTCTTATATATATTGTAGCGTGACTGGCTTTAAACAAGCTTTTCATCTTCTTTATGGTGTTTGTGAAGAATACTGCACTTAGCTGACAGTATAATAAAAGCATTTTTGTGTGTATTTCACCAAACTTTCATTATTGCAGTCGTGCACTGGCTATTTCCTAGCGTATTCTTTAACTGTAGCAGCGTGATAGGTACATCTATCTAATGTTCCTCAGAAGACTGGACTAAGTAAGAATACATGGAGCTGAAAAGGATAGGCTGACTTTTAACAAGGATCTTCTCTTTATAGTTATGTGTCTTTGTGGGTTTGACTATATCAAGCTAACACCCTTCACTCATCTGGTAGTTGGAGAAGGGTGATTAGTGATCTCTATCATTTTAAGTGGGAAGACACATTTCCTTACTTTCTGCCTTGATTCTCAAGATTTCCTAGCTTTATATTTTAAACCACCAGTCTAAACAGTTCTTATCCTAAAATAAAATTACTTTTCTGTCTAGGGAGAGAGGAGTGAAGGTGGAACCTGCAAAATGCCATTAACTGCAAAAGTCAGGCTTGTACCTGTGAACTGTTGGGAAAGTTCAGATGGTGCCTGTCTGCCAGATGATTCAAGTTCTCCATAGCTACTGAACTTTGCAGTCTTTGTAGTAATCAAAGTCCCCATTTAGATGATTTTTTTTCCTGTAAGGTAGTATCCTGAAAAATCAAGATACAGTTTGAAGTGCCTACATGTTGTTAGTTACTTAAAATGTAGGGCAGAACAATGTTTTTGGGTTTTTTTCAAAGTACGTATTTGCCAGCTTCTTCAGTGGAGAAGACTGCAGTGTTAGATGGCTGTCCTTGGTGTAATTCCCCTCAAAACCAAAGCCTGATGAGTCTGTTTGACTGCATGGAGTCTTCCATGTTCAGCTCAATATTGGGCATTCTCTTTCAGCTTCAGTTTGTTGTGATTAGTTCCTAATCAGGCAGTTTCCTTGTCAGGGGAAGTGTCCCATCTTAATAACATTGGGCAAAAGTTTTTCAGTGGAGCACTAAAATTTTGCTATATCCATTTCAAGCATTTGATGTGGTGCTCTTTTCTGCTTATAAGTCCAATGTTTTTTAAATTCAATGAAGTTCGGTGACCGAAATTTAAGTCCACAAAATCAGTTACCAGCTAGTTACTCCTAACATTATTGCCCATTTACTATGCCTAACTTTGTCTAGAGTGGTCTCACTGGCTTTAGTCATGCACTATATCTGGTGGAAATTTAAAATAAAATGCTGACATAATCCATGATAGTAGGAATTAGGTCCAGGACACCTTTCTTTTCCACCCTTGTTAGGTGTGAAACTGCAGCTCATCCTGGTTGCTGTGCTCTATGTCCAATGTAGTTATTACCAAGTTTCTCCCATGCAATCTGCAGATTCATAAAGGGACAGAGAGTGTTCGGTTGCCATGTGGCATCGTGGTTAAAGCATAATCCTCAGAAGTGAGAACAAAAGGTTTGTTTTTTTTTTAATGTAAGACCTTCCTGAGTGCTTTTGAAAAGGAAGGCTAAATGAAGGAGACTCTTTTCATATCCTAATCTTTGTAAAATTCATTTATTGTCAGATTTTTTTACTCAGCATAGGAAAGGAAACCTGTAAATGAGTGCAGTTCCTCTGAATTCTGGTGGTAGATTTAAGCAGTATGAAACTACTATTTGTTTAAAGAAGTTGCCCATTGCAATTGTATTTTAAAGGCCCATTAAGCCTCTGGTTTAAAGGAAATATGATTAATATGATCGTTGGTGTTTTAATTTTTATTTTTACTAGTGAGGCCTTTGAAATAGTAGAAAACTATCTGTGATTCTGTATATTAGATACAGGAGTATTGGGACAGACAGAGCAGTTAAGTCAAAGAACTGGAGACTTCTTTGGAGGAATGCCAGCAGCATGTCATATGTGGGCAGCCACCATCACTCTCTGCCTCAGCAAAGCCTGGTAATGACTAGTGTTGTCAGTACCTTTCAAATATAAAAATTCCACAGGTTTTCCTACATGGTTTTATTATTACTGTTTTTAATGGAAAAAGGAAATAGAACTAAGTTCCAACAAGCTACAGAAAATATTATGCAACCCAGTGAAACCCAAGTCATTTGTAGTAACACTTTTTGTATTTTTAAAAGCAGCATAAACAGTAATGAATTCTTGGCATAACAACCAGCATGTTGCAGTTATTGGAAGCCAAGGTGTTACAGATCTTAAAAAGCATGTCTGTGAAGTCCAGTAGGCATGAATAGGGTACAGTGTGATCTCCTATCGTCATGCAAGCAAACATTCAATTCTGATTCTTCTCTCAGACAAGATTTGGAGAGGAAAGTAAAAGAAATGAGAAAGAGTTTATTCACTATTCATGCCAATTGGAGTATTTAACCATCTTTTAAGGTTTGAGGAAACCAATGGAAAAAGAAGATCGTGTCATGGCTCAAGTTTAACAACACACATAGTGTCATACTCTGCTTTGCTGAGTGTTGGACTCTCTAGTTCACTTTTTCCAGAACCATCAAATGCCTACCAGACTGGTATTTTTGCTGTGACACTCATCTGCAGTTCTTGTCTCTTTCCTTTTCTGAGTGTATTACTGTAATTCTTTAATCTCTGGTTGTCACGATAAATGTTCATTATAAATATACTGTGCTGAAAAATTAGATCATATGGCAAACACTATTTTTTTGATTGTTGAAAAATTACATCAACAAAATACGTTCTTTACTGTGCTTATCTTTCAACTTTTTTAGGTATCACAAGGAGCATCCCTGAATGATTTAAGGAAAAAGAAGAGGCGTGCCCCTCTTCCACCAGCTGCATCTGCTCCACCCACTCCTGCCATGCCAAACAGGACAGAAGACAGGGAAGACAAGAGGAAGAGCACAATGGGTGAGAGGCATTCTTTTCTCCTGAATAACCCTATTCATGTGCTTTCAATGCTTGCTATTTGACGTTGCCTTAATTCTGTTATGCTGTGAGTTTGGAAACTTTTGTAACTTGAGGAAAAAAACTTCATTTCTCTGCAGAATGAAAGTCTGGAAATAAGTGTTTGTATAGTGCCTCTTCTTTTTTTTTTTTTTTTTTTTTTTTTTTTTAATGGCACCATTCAGAGAAGCAAAAGGTAGTAAAATGCAGATAACACTCATCAGTGTGTTTGAATATTTGGCACAAACTTTATATCTAAAAGCACTTGCCCTGGGCCTATTCTGCGCCTTGAAGGTCATGATTGGTTTGCTGTTAAATGGAAATGCTAATAAATGGCCAGGCAATACTAAATACATCTGAAGTCATGAAGTTCTGCTAGAACCAAAGTACAGTCAGCTTGGTTCAGTGTTTCCTCATGTTTCTAAAGCTTGAAGACGTTTGATTTTCATATAATCTTCCAACAGTTTGACATCAACTGCTCATATAAAGGTTGATGTTTTTTAAAATTTGGTCCTCACTTTTATTATAAATCAGTGTCTGACGAGTCTTTAGCTAATCAGTAGAAGAAAAGAACTGATGCTCTCAAAGGAATGCCATATGTACCTAGACTCAACAAAAGAAACTGTGGCTTCAGCTACATGCGGCACCACATTTACTCGCACAGGAAAACTGAAAATCATTCTCCCAGACCTCTGTTGTTATCTGCCTGGTCACTCCTTCAGGTTGGTGAGAGCTTTGCCTGAGTGAGGACTCCAGGATTATGCTTCTAGCAAGCAAAGTGATTTTATAATGAGTCAAATTATGAGATAATGACCCTGCATATTGGAACTCATTTTTCAGTACATTAAGAGAATCATTCTTCAAGTGCCATAATGCACTCAGTGCACTTCAGTTCATGCCTTTGACCTCATGTTTCATAAAATGCCTAAGACATACAGATATGACATTCTGTCATACATAATTGCTTACATTACAAATGCCTCACAGTTTAGAAAGAAACCTCTTGGCTTTGTTCCAACATTTATTTTCAGTAAATGCTTCACATTTAATGCCTCAGCATTTATGTAGCAGCAGGAGTCCATTACCATGTGACATATTCGACTCCACTGACATCTCTTATTTAAACTCTCTAAGGGCACTGTTACTGCGGGGCCATATAACACAGGAGTTTTCAGAAAATTGCCTTACTTTTAATCACTACACATGTCACACTCTACGACTTCTCACACTTTGCCCTACTACTGGTCACTTTTGGATGACAGTTGTTGCTTTAAGTTTTTATAAGTGCCTTTTTTTTTTTTTTTTTTTTTTTTTTTTTTTTTTTTTTTTTTTTTTTTTGTATTGATGCTCAAATGTTACAGATGAGATACAGCAGAGCAGAGCTACTTCTAGTCTGTTCAGTAGTGTGTAAATAAGTGCTTGCTGGCAAGACTCTGCTCCTGTAGGATTCTGTAGTATCGTTTCCTTTAATGGAGCCTTATTATTTTACACTGACAAAGAACTCGTCCCACAGTAGCCCTGTCTTTAGTGCTTTTTGTTTTCTGCTACTTTCTTGAATGAATGTGTTCATTAACAAGAAAAAATGCTACAGCCAGAGAGGGTTGGTAAAACAGCCTCTCTTCAGGGCCCTTGCAAGGAAACAATGAGAAAGCACAGATGGCTCTGAAAGCATGAGAGAAAAGCTGTGAAAAAAGCAAGACTAGTGAGGAGAAAAAAACGTGCTGCAAGAAATAGTCAGCCGCATGATGGAAAAAGTATTAAAGATACCTGTGTAGCTCTCAAGTTAGCCATGTGAATCAAAGCAAAAGATCCCATCAAAAATATTCTCACGCTGGCAAATTCCCTGTAGTATTCAATACTGAATCATTTATTGTGACACCAAAGTATTCAGCCAAATTTCCTCAAAGCAGTAAAAAAAAAAGGTTGGCCAGCATTAAATTGTGTCTCTGGAAGATACTCCTCTGGAACCTAGTGACTCCTAAGTAAAAAATTATGATGGTTGAATCTTTTTTCTTCCCCCTTGGTGCTGCTTCCCTTCTCAGCAGCCCCAAATCACAAGCCGGAGAGTGTAGGAATGGATCAGACCAAACATCTGTCCCTGCCAGCATCCATCTTCAGCAATGACCACAGCACATGCTTGAGGCAGGGTATGAAAACAGAACAAGTGGGCAGTCAGGGTTCCCCAGTGCACTTTCAGCCTCTAAGGACTTTCCAAATAACAGTAGCTCAAGTTCTGTACACTACAAACTGGCAGCGGCTTTTTAACATTGAAACTGGTTCACAGAGTACAGTGCAAAGACGCATGTATTTGTTTAGTTATTGCACAGAGTGTTGAAATAATCTCCCAGAAAAAGTTGTGGGCATTTCCTTTGATAGCTTCAAACACTATTTTGCAAAAAACAGCTTAATCATCTGCTTCTCTAGAGTGTCAAAATAATGAAAACTGACTCAAAAAGAAAAACAGAAAAACCTGTAAGATGCCTACTTCAAAATGGTGTCCTGAGGCATCTTCCTCTTCCTCTCAGGAAGAGTCAGGAAAATAGTCATGTAAAGTATCTGAGAGGTCAACAAATTCAGGCAGTTTGACACTTCAGAAGATAAAATAAAACACATTTTTCACATTTTCTTACACAGCTTGTTTCAATTATTTTATTTTACTTAACGATTTTTTCCGTCCTTATGCCTGCCAAAAGCGGTGATTTTAACTGTTAATTGTAATGTACGTGTATGTGCTGGGCTCAATTCTGGTCCCACTGCTATTGGTTTAAGACCCACCTTTTCCTTCTCCCTTAATTATTTGGATGTAAATAAGAGCAGAATTAGATCCAGAGAGACTTTGGACGTGGATAAGGGAAAATCAATGTGTTTTGAAGAAATAACAATGAACAGAGCGGTCATTATCTTGCAATGAAGTAACAAGTCAATTGATCCCCCTGTAGGTGATGGACGGCAGGTGCCACAAAAGCCTCCTAGGGGCACCACCCGTGGTCCCCCCCAGTTAGTGATCCCCCCACCCCCACCTTACCCTCCTCCTGGCAGTGACATTGTGGATCCAGCAGTGTGTTACAGAGAAGCAGATGTTACAGCACCAACAGAGCTGGTACCTGAACGTATGTTTGAAAATATATATATTTGCATTTCCATTCTTTTGATGATTACTCTCAGGGGTAGCTTTTCCAGACTTTCCTCTCTGCTCTTTAGACATCCATGTCTGTTTCTCCCCCTTTTTCCAGCCTGTTTTCTTTCAAAATGGCCAATGCAGTGTAACTAATTAATATAAAATAAACAAAACACTTGTTTGGAGAGAGTTTTGCATGTGATACCTGGTCATTGTACAGAAGCATTTCAAAGTAACCATCAAGCTTTGTTGCTTTGTTCAACTGAAAAAAAAACCAAAAAACTGTTGTCCTGTATTGATTCCCAAGTTTGTTTTTCTGTACTAGCTATTTTTCTGTCTGCCAAGCGACTAGTTCCTTTGAGAGTCAGTGGGTCTGTCAGTCTAGGTTAAAAACTATGGTGTCTTCCTTAAGAAAATTAAACCATTTACAAGAACTGTATGTTTTTAAAGGCCTTCCTGTCCTAATGGGTACATCTTTCTTGGCATCTCTGGGTAGTCCTTTGTATTCGCTTCACCTTGGGGCCTGACAGTTATCAGACAAAGAAGTACAATATTTTTCACGTCTTCATGTACTTGTGAAAAGCATGTTTTCATGCTGCTTTTTCATGCTTATCCATTGACTGTCTTTAAATCTTTGTACACAATCCAAGTCTTTGATCATGTATTATGTTCCCTGTGGGCTTGCCCTGCACACCCATGTAGAGCCGGTAAAAGCAGCAAAGCTCTGCACGTTATGACATCTCATGGATGCACTTCCTTTGAAGACTAGGAGGGTGTCTCCTAACCATGGGATAGAGAAGTGTCTCCATTAGCTACTAATTTGACAGAAGGTCTCTTTACAGGACCTTATGTTTGCCAAAAGTACTCTGCAGGTTGCAGTTACTCTGATACATTAATGTGGGTATGTTTGGCTGATTGATTACCAGCTTGATCTAAAACACTGTTTTTCAAATCTGTGGTAAGGAAATACAAGTTGCTAAGTTTTATTGGAGCTAACAATGGAAATAAAGGAGATCATACTAATAGAAAACCTGAATCTTATTGAGGATTAACTCTGAGACATCTTTACTAGCTGATGCACAGAAATCATATCATACTTAAAATCTTTTTGTTCTAGATGCCATCAGCTTGCCTACAATGTTTTCATTATTAAAAATCCATTATGGCCTTCTTTGCATTAATATTTCTGCTTCGTTTGAGTTTTTATCACTGTTATTTTGCAATGCTTTCCTGATCTACCTTGCTGATCAAATTCTCTTTAATCAATGCACCCCTGATGTAATCAGTGTGATCATTCACTCTTAAACAAATACGGTATCTCAGCCAAAAGGATTTGATTAAGCTTGTGCATAGAAACATAACATGAATTTTCATTGTCCTCAATTTACTGAGAGCAAGAGCTTAGTGGGTACTTATTTTAGGCTTAAAGCATCAGTGTTGGAGAGTGGCAAGTTTTAGCTCTGTAATTATGCTGTGTCCTACCTAGATAAAGATAAGATTTACACAAGAGAAGCGTGTATAGGTGTACCCATGAGAGACAGCAGCACATCGGACAGATGCTAATTACATTGCCTAATGCCATTCTGAAAGGTGCTTAGATACCGTAGCAATTGAGCTGTGTAAGAACAACGTTTTGCAATGATGTGTTTTATTGCCTGAGAATGCCTCAAGCAGTGCAAATAAGATTTGGGCGGTAGATTCAAAGAACAACAAAATTTTCAATCTTCCTAACTCTAACCTCAGTAAATGTGTTTTCTCATAGAGTAAGGTGGGGAGGAGGATAAACTGCTGATGCCAGCTGTTGATAAAAGACGTGTTTTTTTCTGAAATCGCTCTCAAAACAGCTTTTTCTGATAACAGTTTTGGTCTTCCTTTGCTGGGTGGGTCAACAGCAGTATGTGTTTCCTGAGAAAAAATACCCATTTTGAAGGTAAAATTCTGTGATCCTGGGGAGTTTAAATTCTCACTCCTTATGATCTTCCACTGTCTATGAAGGACCTTCCTTCCTTCCTTCTGTCCTTCTGTCCCTCCATCTGTCCTTCCATCCTTCCCAGCGAACACACAGTTGTTTCTTTGTGCTCTGGGAGACATAGGTTGAGGGATTTTCATTTCATGGAGACTGGTGGCAATCACTGTTCTTTGAGTTTTCCAAATTTATGCGGACTGTAAATAATTCATGAGTAAGGCCTTTAGTAAGATACTTGAGCTTTTCTGTATCAAATGGTAAGAATCTCTTCCACAAACAAGGGTACAAAAGTTTCTCACAGTTTTTTCTCTTGAATATTTTTATTCTAATTACATGACCTTTTCTCTAACATTTGCTCTGGTAGAACCTTAGCTGCGTGTTGTGTGCATGTTTAAATTGATGTGTTTATGGGATTCTTTCTCCTTCCTTATCTTACTAATCAGATTGTTCATGGCCTGATTCTGACTGTACTTTGGGAATGCAGAGATGGAGATTGCTGCATGGTGTTTGGCTATGGCACACTGCTTGTAAATTTCCAAATGTGTGAGTTGATGGTAAGCTCTGTGCTACTTACCCCAGGTAAAGAATGTACGTAGTGAAAGAGTGCTGCACCTAGACAAGCAGCTGAAACATGCTGCCTTGAAATGTCAGCCAGCTCATTAGAGTAAATTCAGTGTTCCTGTGAAACTCCACATTAGCGCTTTATCTGGCTAGTTATGAACTGTCATTAAGATACGCAGTAAGAAATTAAAAGCTGTATGGGATAGAATATACAATTCACCTTCCTGCTGAGTGAGATCCTGAAGTTAAATTTTTCACACTGGCTCTGGATAAAGTACTAGTGAACTCAGGGCTCACACTGGGTAAGGGCTTGACCACTCATGGGTTTGTAAATTTCAGAAAGTGCTCTCTCTTTTAAGAAATGAAATCATTATTTGAACCTGTCCTTATTTTTTACCTATAGATCAAAATAGTCAAACATCACTTAATTAGAAGGTTTTTAAGGGATGAAGGAGTGGGAACACTATTTTATTTTCTGTAGATGACATGCATACTACTGGTTGACAACTAAAACCAAGTTAATTTTAGGGTACTGTGAGAACAGAAAAGAGTTGTTTTGTTGGGTTTTTTTTCATTATATCACTGCTATATGGACAGATAATACAAGCCAGTTGACAAAGGCAATGACAGTTTCACAAACAGTTCAGTCGTATTTCTTCAGTCACCTTAGATATATATTTAGTCTTTCACAGGGCTAGATTCTCAGAGTTGGGTTTTGTTAGCTTGAAGCAAAAATGGGTAGAAACACAGAAAACTTCACTCCCTCACACGTGACTCTGAGTCAACTAAGAGCTGAGGGCTGCTGTGCAGGGAGTTTTGTTGGTTTGTCATGGTACACTGCTTCATAAGGCATGTGTCAAGTGACCTCAGCCTTTTCTTTCTCAGAGGTGGTCTTTAAAGCAAGAATGCCTGCAGGTGTGGCTTAGGAGGCTTTTATTACCATCACTACTTTAACTCATTCAGGCAACCTGAGGCTAAAGAATGAGTTGAATCTCCAGTATCATCTATCTTGCTCCTTCTGGAGAATTAAAATTCAGGCCAAGTAAAGCAGAATTCGTAGACATACCATGTATCAGTGAGTATTGTGCTGTTTTGATTGTGTTAGCTTATACACAAACCTGGAGGGTTAGTCTCAGAGCATCTGTGGGATTCCAAATTTTAATATGTGCCCATGCACTTACACCTCCTTTGGGCATCTAATTCTTTAATGTTACTGAGCATGCTAGCCATTCTGCTGATTGACCTACACAATACTTATAATTTTATCCTTTTACTCTTTTCCCCTGACAGTTTACTGTTGTGCATCATTCCCTTCATACTCCAAGCGTGTCTGAAAGACCTTGCCTCTTTCTATGACCTTCATACTTCTGAACCTCCTGTTGCCACTGCTACCCTGATACTTCTGTTGCCTTCCTTCCTCCCCTGCTGGAAACAAACAAACAAAAACAACAACAAAACAAAACAAACAAACAAAAAAGACGCAACCACTTTCTTTTTGACTGAGATTTTGGCTTCTTTTAAAACTCGCACGTTCTCTTTAGTTACTATTGATTGTTTTTGGCTGTGGTTCATACTCATTTGTGAGATGTATGCTCCAGAACTGAATGGTGTGTTATATAAATCTATATACGAGCTTCAAAAATATTATTTGTCATTCTTTTCCTAAAGATTCACTTTATTTTGAACCATGATTCAATTGACTTGGTGCTGGAGAAGAGTGTTTTCTTGGGACAGGGTGTTTTACTTTCCATATTGTTTAAAGTTTTAATGAAAAGTTTCTAAAAACATTTTCTTTGTTTTTTTCTTTCTGTTACTGTAGGTATAAAATTTTGTATTCTCTATTTCTTCTATTTTTCTTTTATTGCATCTGTTTTGTTCCTTTGGAGCAAAACTAGACCTAGGCATGGCCAAGTCAAGTTGAAGTGCAAGATTCTTTTTCTATCTTGGCTATCAATCAAGCTGTCAAGAAAAAAAGAAACAGGAAAATCTGTTGCATCTATGAGGGGCTTAAAAGGAATACCGAGAACCAGTACTAAATGCACTGATTCATATTCTTTGCTTCTGCTTTCATCCTGATGCTTAATATGAGTAATTTTATCTTGATGCTGGAGACATGCTGTGGAAATCAAGGTGTGTGTTCTATTTCTGTAACAAAAGGTGCAAATGCTGTTTGCTCAAGATACATCTTGTTCCACAAGTCTCCTTTTTGCATTTGTACTAGGAATAGTCAGTGAGTTCTAATTAAAATATCATCTATGTAGGTTTTTCACGGGGTGGGTTTCCTCACCCAAGATTTAGATTGTTTAAAGTCCTTGGCCCTCTAAAAGCCCCGAGTCGTGATGGTGTAAAAAAGCAGAGTCTTCAAGGTTCTGTTTTCAAGTTTCTTGTGTTGTTTATTATTTGGTATCTCAGAATTTTCTCTGCTCCCAGCCAAGGTCTGTACAGCAGCTGGGACACGAGGCGACTGCCCACAGATGGGACGTTCCCTTACATTTATACAGATAACTACGTGTCAGTTATTTACTATTTTGTGCCAATGCCCAGTGCCCACACTAAAAGTATCATTTCTACTTTGACCCAATCAACTCTCACTGCTTTGTGCCATCACTACCCCAAAAGATGGAGGACAAGGAAGAAGGAGAAGTACATGAGGTACCACCCAAATTCCACTATCTTGTCCCCATTCGCCTCTATTCTGTGAACCCTAAAACTACTAAATTTTGCATCTTCTACTGTGATAAACTACTGTTTTCACATCCCGGTGGTTTGCAATTCCTCTCTGTGTCAGAAGCCTCTCCCATGGACTAAAATCAAACCTGGTGTTTTCCTGGGCTCTGTGCCAAGGTCTCTGAGCCCCCTGGACCGGCTCCACACCCCCCTGTCCAGGGCTCAAATTATCTACCTTGGGTCCCAGGTCATCCAAGGGGATGTCCTGGATTCCAACAGGTTTGTACTTAGCAAAAACTTCTTTGTGCTAAAGGAAGTTCTTCATGAGAACGGCCCATAAGACATGTATTTTTAATAATCCTGAACTACAAACATAGGCTTTATGAGTTGTAATGTAATGGCGCACACACCCAGAACTATTCTGACCTCACATGTACTGTGCTTTAAGAGATTCATGTTATTTAAATGAGTGACTTGCAATACATAACTCTAATTTAAATGATGAAAAGTTATTGTTTTACCCTCAAGCAAGTAATCGTGTTAATCTTGACTCCTTTCCAGGTAGGCAAAATGGAGAATAAGAAAGCAAAGCGTTCCTACAGATAATATGAAATATTACTAAAATTGGGTTTGAAAGTTTTTAATACAAATATGACATGTAGTTGGTAATTTTTCAGTGATTCTTTAGAAAGTATACTTAGTACCCTAAGGGTCTTCTAATAAAAGTGGAGTGGATTTGAACTCACTGTGCTGCCAGGTACTTTGTAATACCATCTTAAGACAGTATTGTAACAACAATTGTAAGTTGTAAGTCTTGTAATTGTAAGTCTTCTCAAAAAAAAAAAAAAAAAAGTAGGTGTTCACAATGTAAAGATTAAGAACCTGACTTACCCATTCTTATTACTCTATTTACATCCTATTTGTAGTTCCACAGAGTTACATGGCCCATGGAGTTCAAACTAGTGTAAAAATAATGAAGTGGTGAAACAAAGTGTTTTATATTGAGTACAAAGTGCTGTGTATTGTCAAAGCAGTTCTTTCTGTTGACACCATTTTTGCTGAAAGGTGGCACAAATTTTCAACAAACTTTCATATTTGCAATGAAAAAAATCTCCTTGCTTTGAAAAGATACAGCTATGGCCCCTCTCTGCATAGCTGGCATGTTTCCTATGAATAGCAGTCTTTTTTCAAGACAGCCCTCAGTCTCTCAAAAGCTTGTAGGAGAAATGTCAAAAAGTTCATTATTTACATTAAATGTGCCCTTTCTTTAATTAAAATGCAAAATTTACCTCTGAAATATGTTCAGGGGAATTAACAGTTTTTGTGAAATTCCTAGGTTAAATATTTTAAAGAACAACTTAAGCTAGCCAGCTCTGCCTTGCAGGATTTGCAAAGAATCATTCTTATGTTCATTCATATTTGTTTATTATGATTTCCTAAGTTGCAGATACATATATACTATTAAATGGAATTTACAAAAACATATATATAGAAGAAAGATTTCTGTGTCATTACAAGAAATCATCCTAGTTACAGGAATTTATACTATGGCATTAGCATGGTTTGAAACCACCCAGTACTGTACACGGTATCAGAAGACACTTACAGTGACACTCATGAAATCAAAATCTGCTGAGTGGATTTGCACAGATACTCTGTCTCAGAACTGTTAATTCATAATAGTATGTGTGCACAGGGAAGTTTAAGCAAAGTGGGGTTGCAGGACCAGGAACTCACTGGATGTTTTGTTCATGAGCACTAGCTCAGCCCTGAGGCATTGGGGAATTCCTGTTTATTCCAAGATTCAGCTCAGGGGTTTTTTGAGTTCTTCAACTTGGCTTTTGAAATAGGATTGAGTTTTTCTGTCGTTTTCAATAACAGGAAGGAGTATCAGTTTAGGTCTCTTTGATGGAGTCTTAGGTGAGCAGTGATATGAAAGGACATTGGCTTTGTTTTGCTCCTTTTTTTTTAATCTTTTAGACATTAGAAGTGGAGTGAGAATGACATGGGAAAGTTAATAACAAATTGACCACTATAATAAATGTTTCATCAAAATGCTATTACCTGAGTTAGTAAGAAACACATCTAATATATTCAGGATTTATCTGCATTACCAAACAACCTTGTTCAAATACTGTACCTCATGTTAAGATATCTGGGGTGAAAGTCAAATTAGCAATTAAAAAAAAAAAATCATTGAAACCTTTCTGGAGAACAAATGAACAAATATATGCCTAGATAACTTATAAATCAAAACAAATTCCTGTCTTCCAGTTCCAATGTCAGTGGCATTCGGTGCTCTTAGGGAATAAGGAAAGATGTATAATTTATGATTAAACCTATTCTGATTAATGTTCTCAACACATACGAAATCCAGTGAATTGGAAACAGGTTAGGCTTCGTGGTGCGCATGATTTTACTGAAATCCTTTTGCACATTGGCCACCAGAGGGAGCCGGTGTTGTCCCAGATTAACAGTAGGAGAGCAACAAAGTGTAACACTAAAAGTGAATTTCAACCTAATCTCACACACAAAGTTTTTCAGGTTTTAGTTTTTGAAGTATTTTTTTTCCTGCAACTTATAAAAATAATTTTGTTTCTAGATTTTTTTAAAATTAGTTTCATCACAAATAAGAAAATGAGGTTAAATTACTTTTTCAGGTGATGCCACTGTGATGGTGTCTTCCAGATGCAATCTCAAAGTTTGGCTCTAAGCTTTCTCATAGTATGGTGGCATATTGGCTAAAATATTGCATAGATACTGCCTCTGTATCTATAGCAGCTGTGTCCAAAGTGTGGTAATTCATGTGTATGGTTGGTATAGGTGCTAAAAACGTGCATAAGTGTATAAGAGGAGGTCAGGTTTAGTGCCAGTATAGAAAGACTGTGTTCTGCTAGGTGGATTTTATCAGCTTGAGTCTTAGAACTTTAAAATCATGACCAGATCTGTTTAGTATCCATCTTCTTTCACAGACAAAGTACTTCATGACCAGCAATTCAGTCACTCAGAGACTAAAATCTCTGATTTTCAAAGCATCCTTAAGTATCTTTTCTACATTAAATACTTTCGGGTTTTTTCCTTACAATTGGAATTTTTGAGGATGGAAATTAATGTTGTCTTTCTCATTGGGCAGATGGATTTTTTTTTTTCCTTTTCTAGTGGCAAGGCTGTAGAATAATACTAAACCTTGAATTCATTCCATTTTTATCTTCAGAAAATGTGCTACTGGTCTAGCACTGAAAATTATTCTGGGCAGGTAAAATATGGAGAAAAATATTGTAAATATATTTATACAATATATGAATGGAAAAAGGAAATCTTTCTCTTCTTCTTGTTTTTCAACTGGAATTATTTAAAGCTGTCTATGGTATCTAGAGTGCTCCAGTAAGTGCCAAGGGAGAATGGTAGAGAAATCATCCAGTTTGAATTGTAAGATGAGTTGCAAAGGCTTATGATGCATTTGTTCATTAAACATATGGCCATCCAATCTATTATATGCCCATCATCTGTCCCTTCATTCTGCTTTTTTAGAGTAAACTCTGTGGTCATGATTCTCATACCCTCATCATTTATGTTTACAGCCAGTTTAAGCCCTCCTTATTGTTCTGTCCCAGTACAAAAGTGCCTCTTTTTGAGAGCTGGGCTCTGTGTGTGTGTGTGTATGACAGCAGTTTTGTCTTCTGAGCTTGGCTTCCGGTCACTACCATGACTCTCAGTATATATTTAGTACATGCAGTAGGCACCATTTAACGTTCCATACAAAAATACATGTTATTTTAGAAGACAGAATGAAACTTATTCCATCCCTCGAAAATTACAGCCATGTTGTTTTCTGATGTCATTGTAAAACTATGGACTCCCCCCTCAAAGACAGTGAAACAAAATTGATGTCTCTGTTTAGACTTCTTATTCATAAGCTTCTGCTCTAGCAGCTCTGTGGCTAGAGAAGTCCACTTTCAAAATTCTTAAGAAGTTGACAAAACAAAAGGTGGCATAATTAACTCTTTGTTTATCCAGAAGAGCTTACAGGTAATGCTGATTTTTTGCTGAGGTGGATAAGAGGAAGGGTGATCCTGTATATTTCCCTTCAAAAATCCCCTGCTTTATTCCTTTTTTATTGCATATTCTTGTGTGGTGCTCTGGCACCATTTACTAGTGGTAAATGACTGTTGAAAGCATCAAGTCCAAAGAAGAATGAATTACTCTAGAAGCTGGCAACATGGTGAATAGGTATCAACTACTGAGTCCTTTATATTCCTGGAATGTACCTTGAACATGAAAGATTTTTCTTTCTGTTCATTTCTAATAAGAAAATAGTAAATTTGGGTCACCAGATCTGTTTGATTTTCTCATGCATTGAGAAAGTTCTAAGGAAGGAGACTGAGTCCTGAGTACAAACACTGGTTGGAATGGGGGGGTAATTTCATATTCCCTTACATTCCCCTACACTATGCTGCCTGCCTCTATTGAAAATAAAAGTTTCCAATATTTCTGCAATGATTTTGCAGACTTTGACCCAGAAGTCACTCTGACTGTAAGGGAGCACAATCACTTTAAGTAATTGAAGAAAATATTTTCTGGTTACATAAGTATGGGACTGGACCCCAGTGAATGCAGTAGTCTTTCTAGACACATTTCCTGTTATTTAGATTTTTAATTGACTACTTATCTATTTCATGTAGTGTGGAATAAACCTGAGCTTCCCTTTTCCCATTCTGACTAAATGTCAACACATTTCTACTCATAATTCCCTTGCAGACCAGCTTTGCAATCCAGGTAGTCTGTGGATAAACTGTCGATGTTTCTTCCGAGTGAAACCAAATTCCTTGTTGTCCTCTTCCTTTGTCAAACAAAGAGCAGTTTTAACTACAGGAGCTTTACATTTAATAACTTAGTGGCATCTTAGACATATTCTGCTGCCCTTGAATGGTGGAAGGTGAACGGTGAAAGTCGTCATGGCCATACACATCGAACAACTTTCACTTCATCGGTAACAAGTGGCACTAAACATCTATGTTCAACCAGATATGTGCATGTGGTGCAAGTGTGTGTGTGAGAACTTCCATCCTGGGTGTGAATTTGAAGTTGTGCCAGGTATATATGAGGTATGGGCCAAATCAAACTGGAAAGCTGGTGCTTTAAGTGGTATTTATAGTGCAAGATCCTGCTGATTCAAATGCAGGCAATGTCTATGGAGCTGCAGTTAACAAACTGTTGAAAAGTTTTCTCTGTTCCAGGTAAGTGATGATTCTAATACCGAAGCACTTTTCCATTTTTAGAGCTGCTCATACCCAGCTTTTCCTATTACCACTTCTAAGTCAGTAAACACTGACTAAAATGCCTGCCTATTTTCTTCTAAAAAATTAAAAATTCTGGCCATGGACATTTACTTCTGGGTTTTTGGGCATGAGGGAGCAAAAGGCTGAGAGTAGAGACAGCTTCTCTTTTGTCAGCTCCTTTTGTGGATTCCATAATTGGTTCCTGACATGGATAAAATAATTACTTTCTAACCTACTACCATAAGCAAAGGTAGGGTGTAATGGAGGACAAAGACCTAAAACAAAAGAAGATAGAAGAAAGAACAAGAAAAAAGGACTATGACAGACAAATGCAATTTTTTCTTGTAAAATTATAGTGATTAAAAGGTGAAAATAAAGTTGGTTAAATGTATGGTGCCCTCCCATAAACAGTGAAATACTCTTAGGGGATTATCTGCTTACTTGTTAGAGCAAACAAAACAACTAATTTTTCCACTTCAAGCATCTAATAAAAAATACTGTTTTCTGATTTTTAAAATATGTGGGGAAGTGTTTTACTTTTCCATGTTTTTTTTTTTTTTCAATTTTTTTTCACTTGACAAGAAGGTAAAAAGCTAAAAGGAAAATATTTTTACACTTAGTAAAATCATAAAACTTAATGAGGAAATAGTTTCAACATTTCTTCTAAATTATGTGGAAACATGCAAAAGATCTTTTTTTTAAGGTGTGTCTATGCATTAAACAGTCAAGATTTGAATAAATACACTTCTTAAAACAAGAATTATCACAAATTATGTAAGAATTATAAAAGACTGTAAGAAAACAAATAATTACTGGCTTTAAGTTCAATATAAGAGCTTTGTTTACTTGACTCTTATTCATAAGAGATGGAGCATTTTGGAAGGCAAACAAACTCTTACAGACTTGTTCTCCAGAAAGCCTCACAGTGGACTGCCAAGGACTGTAGAAGGGCCACGCTGTATATCTTCTTGGTGTTGTTGGAAGTAGATGACCTTTGGGGTTTACTGCATAAATGCATTGCATTGGTACCTTGGTTTTGTCCTGAAACCCTTTTAGGGTACTACCAACCTCAGATGTGTTCAGTCAACGCTTAGGAGTGATACAATTATTTTTTATCAAGCAAAACTTACACCACTATTCTCCCCCAAAATAAGAAACATCTTTTTTGGGCTTTTGTTTGTTGTTGTTTTTTTGGTTTTTTGTGGTTTTTTTTTCCCCAGAAGAGATCCTATTGCTATTAAATACAATATGTGTGAATATTTTATTGATTGCTTACAGTATAAAACTGTATTTTTTTTCACTTCTAAAACCCTTCTCTGCTTTCCTGCAGAGAATTAGAGCAATATGCTGATTAACTGACCAGTCAGTTAAAGAAACTTAGAGGTTTAAGTGTCCAAGTGCATATACTGTAATTTGCTTGTTTGGTCGACTCCCTTGTGGACATGCCCAGCTTCCTCTGTACCTGGCATCTTTCCTGTTCTGTATTCATCATGCTAATCAATGGAATTCAGATGTTCCTGAAATAAAGTCATTTGTCTTCAGCCTGCTCTTACAAAGGACACAGACTGTACTACAAAGCCTTTTCTTCACTTTCAGAGTATATTAAATACATGCCACTGTTCATAATACCAGGCTTTGGCAATATATCGATTGCTTTCTTTTACACAAAAAATCCTTGCACAGGGAAACTCCTTGTGGTTTTTTCCACAAACTTAAATTAGTGCCTGTGAGAAAATTAGCAGGCTGAAAGCAATTGAGACAGAAGTCTTTAAACTTTCATGCTGTAATGGGAAGAGTAATAACAAACCACTGCTTGATTCTGTGCTGGTTTGATAGGGGCCAGTCTAAGGTGAGTGGAGAGTTTTATAATACCATGCTAAAGTTATGAGCATTCAGGAGAATTAAGGTAATGTTTGAGCATTACTGTACAAACCGTAGTATACGAAGTGCAACAGTGGCCAATCACACTTGCTAAAAATTTTCCTAAACACACTTCTTGGGTAATGGTTTTAGGAAAAAAGATTAACTGGTTCTTTGGTTAGAGAAGGTGCCTTTTTATTTTAAATATAGCCTTTTCACTTTTTAATTAGGGATAAGAACAGGAAAGAGAGAAAAATAATAATGAATAAAAAGGGGAGAAATAGATGGAGATTAAAATTCCAGGACCTTGACATTCTTGCTTTTCAAAACCAAAAAGATTTGAGAATTTCTCATTTTCTATTTTCTTCTTTGTTCTCTTATTTTCTTCCCACAGACCCTATCAAGTAATTCCTTAAGCATTTCTTTAGAACTTCTCTATTAATGACTGAGTTCTCTGATATCTAAACCCCATTTCACCTGGGGTTGAAGTTTTGCTGTGGTTCATAGCATCCTACCCTCATTATCCCTGGTAGATAATAGAAAATGAGTTTTTATGTCAACACGTATGTGAACAAAGTCTCTGCGCTCTGTCCTTCTACCTCTTTATTAAATTTTTGTAACTGAACTTCAGACTGTTATCCTTCGTGACTTATTCAGGAGAAGCTGGTAGCCAGTTTAAAAGGAGGTTTTTGTAGAAAAGCTTAAAACCTTCAATAGGGTGACCTTGTCAGTCTAATTTGAGGAGGAAACCGATGCTAAAAAGAAAGAAACTCAAAAGGCATTTCCAAATTTCCCCCTTTTATGCTGATCCTTTTTAAGCCCATTAACTTAGGTGAAAAATTCCCCAAACTAGCTTGCCTGTTTGGAGGGTATGATCATAGCAAACCTTCAAATTCTAGAAATGGCCCTGCTCCAGCAAAGCACTTAAGCATGCTTAATCAGGTACCCCATTATACAGCATGCACATTATTATTGAATGAACTGTGTAAATGAAAGCCTTAAAATGCTTCACATGAATAAAAATGCAGACAAATTTTCCCTGTGGGGATTCATCCCATGCAGGAGATATCTGCAGCTTTGCATTTTAATCAGTGAATGGTCTGATCCTGCTGCCATTGAAGTCACAGCAGAACCTAACTGCTGCAGGATCTGATACTAACAGCACATAATATGGAAGGGGAAAATTTTTTCCAAGTGGGTGTTCAGATGATGACCCATTTCTTGCATCAGGCTATTGTTCACCAGAGCAACAGAGATGGCACTGCCATTAACATTTTACTATCCACAAATCAGTACAAAGCGTAACATCCAGTTACCGCTCTTGCGTGTTTGCATTTCTTCAAGTTAATAGGGAAAGAGAGCCCCAGGGCAAAGCATGATTGATGAGATAATTGACTTCACACAAGGACTGTGGAAGAGCAGGCCAAATTCAGCTCTGACTTAAGTATTTCTATCTCTGCTTATGTCTGAAATAATCTGATGTAGTCCATCTGCTGCCAAAGAGGAGTGGTGGCATGAAAGCAGTGCTCTTCTGTGGGCACTTTTTCCTCTACTTTTCCAGTGTTCCCTTTCTTTCTAGGCTCCCAGAGAGCCTTCAGTGTGCACTGCTGGAAAAGATACTTTATGGATTGTGTGTGGAGGTCATAGTATCTATAGAATAGATAGAAGAACTATAAAGTGGTTTGGATTAGAATGGACCTTAAAGATCATCTATAGTCTTAGACTTCCTGCTGTGGGCAGGGATGCATTCCATTAGACCAGCTTTGCTCAAAGCCTCACCCAACCTGAAGTTGAATGCTTCTAGGGATGGAGCATCCATAACTTCTCTGGACAATCTGTTGCAATGTCAAAATGAAGAATTTCTTCCCAATGTCTAATCTAAACCCACTCTCTTCCAGTTTAAAGTAATTCCCCCTCGTCCTGTCACTACATGCCTCTGTGAAAAATTCCTCTCCAATTCTCTTGTAAGGTGCCTTTGCAAGGAGCTGAAAGGTGCTGTGAGGTCTCCCCAGAGCCTTCTCTGCTCCAGGCTGAACAAACCCAGCTCTTTCAGCCTGTCTGCACTGGAGAGGTGCTGGAGAGGATCATCTTCATGTCCTCTGGACTCGGGATACCCTCTCTGCATTTGATTCTTGTCCTGTGCTGCGGTTGCTTGGCTGTGTCTTTGTCATTGAAAGAGAAATCTGTCTTTGCTGTAATTCCAAAAAATGAATTGCCCTTATGGGCCTCTGCAGCATGTGTGTGCCTGTTTCCTGCTAGTGTAGATCCAGGGGTTCCTGGCAGTGTTTTGGGTGGAGAGTCTGATTGACATGCACTCTCCTGGCCTCACTGCTCTTGGTTTGCCCTCATCCCAGCACAGGAGTCTGGTCTTCAAAAGGCCTAGGAATCATCCTTTGAAAATGATACAATGCCCTTTTGGAGAGTATCACACAAGAACTTCAGGGAGATACTTTGTATACTCCAGCCTTCAGTTTTCTTCCCTGCAAGAATAAATTTTTCTTTCTGAAACGGGGCAGTTTCAGAAGACAGACTGTTTTAGTGACAAGAAGTGTCCATGAACTCAAAGTAGTGTCTCACCGGGTATATACTTTTACTGACATAATTGGATGTCTTACAGCTCTGACGAGTATGATAGAGTGTGAAAAGAGTAGAAAAGAGTTCGTATGTGCAGTAAAATGTGTTATAACTCAGAAAAAAAACATGCTCTTCTAGGTTAAAATATTTCTGGAAATATAATTGCCAAAGTAAACCACCAGCCCAAGTTTATTGAAAACTTATTATTATTCTGTCTTCTTGGAGACAGAAGCACGTATTCAACTGATCAGGAGGTCCAAGAGGAGTCAGTTAATGTACATCAAGAGAGGTCAGAGTAGAGCTTTGTGTCTTTATACTGTGGAGGTGTATGAAAATGTTTTCATATCTAGATTGGAGCTAGCTCTTGAAAAATCTATGCAGGTATTTGCATTATTGGTGGTTTGGCTGAAGTATGTCTTGGCCAATTAAATGGAGTCTTTTTGTGCAATTTTAAATTGTAAGTTAGGTGGTTTGTTCACAAAACAATTTTCTCAGGGCTCTGTCTGACTTCAGATTATACTAAGGTACTATTCTATAAAAAGAGAAGGAGATGTAAGGGAAAATGATGGATGCACTGATGGGGGAACTGGAGGGTTCTGCAAGAGTGAGGAAATTCCATTTTGTTAATTATCACTCAGCCTGCAATTCACTATTAGCCTTCAGTATTTAGCAAAACCAGTATTTGTTGCCATTATTTCCTAGTAAGTCTGCATTGATAGGAAGGTTTTTTCTCAGTTGTGCAGCAGTTCTCAGTAGAAGTGCTTCTGTGCCCAAGACAAGTATACTTTGTCCCCAAAATCAGAAGGCAGCTGTTCGAAATATTTTATTTGTATGTGTGTAATACCTAATGGTTTCAGTAATAGATTATTACAGATTGACCTGATTCTCTTTCACCCTTCCTAACTTTCAAATCACTTTTAATTAGAAATAGATACACAACTGTGAGTAGAGTGGTGTCTCTGTACTACGGAAAGAGCTCTTAAATCCCACAAGAGTGCTTGTACATATGTGTGCTTGTTTTAGGGTTGGGTTTTTGTGTCTCTTCTTTGCGGAGTTTGCTGGCAGCCAGTTGCTGGGGAAGGAAAGGATAATTGCAATGCAAAAGTGTTTTATGTTTTTCTCCTGTGGATGATGTTATAAATACAAAACTGCAGTAGAGATTTTATGGAATTGTTTACAAACTAAGGAAGAGAATGAATTGATGCAGAGTGCACGAGGGGGAAAAGATAGCAAAGTTTAAAAAGAAAAGTTGAGCAAATGGCTTTTTTCTATGGTCTTAAAAATCACCTAATAAAACATTGTTTTATTGCATAGGTACACTAATTATTTCTGGTTTTAATCATTACACTGCATATGCTTTTCAAGCAATTTTATAGAGTGGATTCTCTAAGGTGGCTCATGAAAATCACCTTCACAGTCCATTTGTTTAGATGCTGCAGCGTGTTTGAGTGAAAGCCGGTCTGAAAACGATGCGGATTGCCCAAAATCTATCACTTAAAACTAACAATTCCCAGCAAAATCGGGAGAGTGGGTTATTTCATCACCAGGCTCATTATACTGGGCAGTCTCTGGTTTTAGATCTTGATTTTCCTGTCCTGCAAACACCCCCAAAGAGCCCTGTTATTTAACACAGCATGTTGCCGATGTTACACGTGGTGTTATGAAGTGCGAGTTTGAAGTTATCTGTAATTGCTCTTAAATATATTTCTGTGTTATCTTCCTCCTCTAACCTACATTGTCTGCTTGTTGGTAGTCTTTTTTGAACTGCATGGGTGGCAGCCTGCCCCTCTCCTCACCTGAAGTAAGCGACCATATCTAGAGCCCTGAATTCACCTTGTGAATCATTCTAGCTTGCTGTTCACCTCAGAAAGTAAACACCAGGAACTATTGTGAAGCTCTCCCCATCATACTTCATTGTGTATAAAAGGAAATTAACAACTCACACTACTGATTCATTTTCTAAAATCTGTCCTTCTCATAGCCAAGTGACGATGTTCTCTGGTTAATCAAGGAACGATCTACTTTGACACACGATCCCTTTTCTGTCGAAGAGCATTTTACTCTTTGTGTCACTTTTATGACATCTGATCCCTTTGAATAAGGAAGACTGGTTACTGGCTATGATGTAAAGTTGTCAGAGAGTCCAAACAAGGCTTTTATAGAAGCAAGGAGCTTGTGGCTTCGAGAAGGTGCCAAAAAGGAGAGGATGAAAAGCAGTTCAACAATAGCAGCAGCATTCTAGGTCAAATGGGCTTTGCAGGGGTCAGAGAGTCTTTTTCAGTCACTGAAGAAAGGATTGTGAGAAAGAAATAAGAGTAATAAAGTCTACTATGTTGATCTTCCCCTGTCTGAAAATCTGTGCTGCATTAGTTCAGAAATTTTTGTTTGCTTGTTTGGCAGGTGGTAAAAATAAAGGTCTGAAATGGAAAGGGTGGCAGACATTTACTTGCAGGGGTAGCTTCCTCTGAGTCTTTTAAGAGCCAGTAGACATTTTAGGTAGTGTTGTTTTGAGAGAGAGAGAGACACTTCACAATCGTTCTCGTATATGTTTGAAAGGAAAAGCAAACATTAGTGCACAGATCTTCACAGCTGCTTGTACATGGAAAAAACAATGGAGGGACTGGAACACTCTTCAGCTCTCATTCCCTGGCTTGATCCTATCTTGTATTGCCTTTGGTGTAGGAAAGTCCATTGCCAAAAAAAGCTTTTGTGAAAGTTATAATACTTTTCTGTTGTGATATCAACTAACAACAGACAAATTTAACCCCAAGGGAAGTGCTTAACTACCTCAAATTCATAAAGCAGGTTAAATTGAGTCCACATTGCATTTATTTTTCTACCATAGGAGAGTAGACCTAGGTAGCTAAGCTAACTGTCATTAGTTTGGGATTGACTATGGAAATGCGAAAGATTGACGGGGTGTAACTAATAACACTCTATATGTACCTTTCTGTCCGGTGAGACATGTCCTTTGTGAGTCTTTTAATTTTTGTTATTGGCTAGCATGTAAAGGGATGGATTTACTTCTGTTTGCAGGTTTGCAGTGAGAATGACTTCAATTAAAGAAGCTATTGGAAAACATGAGGATGGGGCATAAGACTAGGAAGGAGACTGAAAATATCTCATTATGTGAGACTGGAAGTCACATGCAGGGCTGTGTGAGTCAGCAACATGCCCTTGCAGTGATGAAGCACTAACCACAGGCTGGGTTGCACTAGCAAGAGCACAGCCAGCAGATCACAGGAAATTATTATTCCCCTTCACTTGGCTACCATGAAGCCAACATGTGAGTCCATTGTCCAGAATTGAGTCGAGTTTTGTGTTCTGTGTAACAAGATACTGATGCACCAGAGCAGAGGCAACAGAGTCTGGCATCAAGGATGTACATTAAGGTGCTGATGCAACAGGGCTTCAGCCCTCCCCTGCAAAAGGGAAGGGTAAAGAGGGTTTGAATATTGTCTTGCATTTAAAGGAAGAGGAAAGACTGAGACAGACTCTTCTCGGAGATTTGCTGCAAAAACATAAGACTGCAACAGTGATGAGTTGCAGCTAGAATTTTTTTAGTTTGACATTAAAATAATGTTCTTAAGTGGGAGAAGCATTAGACACTGCCCAGGGAATGATTCATGGTTTTTTCCAGAGAGTCTGTTGAGTCTTCATGCTTGGAGATTTTCAAAGCTAAGCTGTTCAAGGCCCTGAGCTACTTTGTCAAAGCTGGAAGATAGCCTTGCTTTGAGGAGGACGTTGAACTAGGTGACCTCCAGAGGTTCTTTCCAAATGGAACTGTTCTGTGATTCTGTGACCTAAATAAACTAAGCCAACATTAAGCCGCTCTACATCCTCATTTTGGAGGAGAGCTGTAGCTGTAGAGCATGGTATATCAGCTCAGTATTCCCTGGCCTCTTTTGGAGTTTCTGCAAGGCAGTTCCAGAAGTTGGGAAAGGAGTGGTTTGGAATTGATCCATTCCTCCACTCTCTAATACTATTGTTAAAGTATAACAGTGGTCATTTATTTTCTCTTTGTTTCTTTTATGTTCTTAAAAAAGAAGAATATATGCATGTAGGCTCAAATATGCTAAGAAGCATGCTGAATTAAAACAATTTTAATTATGATAGGGAGAAGGCTACCCATTCTGTCTACTGCTTTAACTGCTCACTGAGTGATCTTTAACACTTGTCTCTACATACAGGTTTTTGATCCATGAGTAAAATGTGACAAGAACACATTGTACCTGTGTGAAAACCCTCGAGCTAATCCTGTGTTCTCCATTTTCATAATCTCTGTAAATAATTGCCATAACAAATGTTTTCTTTTTCTGTTTCTTACATCAGCCTTCTTCCAAGGGTATGAAAAAAAATGCACAGTGTTTTATTACTGGTCTTTTGTGATGGTCTTAACTTTTTACTGCCAGGACAAATAATTAGAGCAGTGTTTCTTTCTTCCGGTAGAAGTTTTAAGTACTGTCAGTGAAAGAATTATGTTCTAATTTGGAGATCATTATAACAATTAATATTCTTCAACATCATGAAGTTTGTGGTAATTTTTTACAACTTCATTCTAATAGACCACTTGAACTACAGCAAAGCAATTTTAGTCCATGAAAAGAAAGTTCTTTGGCAATGGAACAAATTATGAAAGAAATCGTAAAACAATTACCAACCTCTTAGCAAGAGTTAGGTGAGTTAGAGAAACTCTGCATCTCTAAAACAATTGTGAAGGTTACTCATCATGTAAGGGTTGAATCAACTGTTATGTCTTCTGTCTGTCCTTATTGAGTGTAATAACAAGACATCAGCAGTGCTTTAAAACCAGAAGGTCACAGCACTTCCTGAACGGTTACACCCTGTGCCCGCTGGACTCAGAAGGAGAGATGATTTGGGCTTTGGTGACTAATTTTGTAAGTCCAGATGGGATAAGCATCTTTTGAATACTTAGGTCCAATTCTAATCTAATTCAAATTCGATGGTGGTTATTTTCATAGTAGTAATCAAAGTAAATATTTTACCCATGGAAATCTTCACATATTGAATTCAGTCTTCATTCTGAAAGTGCTGATTCGCATTTCAACCAGGTGAGGTTTATCTGTCTCCCCATCACTGGCATTCTGGATGAGTAATGTGTACATATATGCGATATCAAACTGCACGAGTGCAGATATGACTCCTCTAAACTCAGAGTTCAGTGTTTTCCTAATTACTTACAGGCTATTGAGATTAAAGCAACAAGATCTCTTTTGTGTTAAACAAGAAGCTCACATTCTTTACTTATGAGCTACTCTGCTCTTTCCCTCTTGATGATCACGGGCAACATTCTTGCAAACAGACGTCCCAGTCCGTCCCTCTCTGTAAGAGAGCCTTTGTAACTCGTGGTTGACCTAATTGTGCAGCGACAGCACTGCTGCTGCAAATCTGGGGAGATCCCTGGTACAGCAGTCATGTGGGCTTAGCAGTTTCTGCAGCCTGAAGCAGGACATAGGTAGAGCAGCAATGCAAGGCTTTGAAGGACTCTCTGCAGTTTCATGTGGGGGTGAGATGTCCCACAGAGATTTTAGAATAGCTTGAAGACCATGGACTGACTTCTGCACACTTTTCAATATCACTCCCTACCTGGTGCCAGTGAATGGGGTCATATTACTGAAGATTGTTATATATTTGAAAACTCAGCCTTCCGTATAGAAATCTCAATTTACTGTGTTATCTGTGGCAATTGTTATTTGTGCATTCAATCTTGAAGTACTTGCTGAATACCCTTTCTTATCCTGGATATATCTGCATGTGGGCCTGAGGATCAGAGCCTGAATTTGTCTTATTACTATGATAGAGGAAAGAAAAAAATATGTTGGGATTTTTCTTTATTCAACCAACAAAAATCCTCAGTTGCACCATCACTGTGTTAGTGTTGGGTGATGTGCATTCCTTCAAGAAAAAAAAAAAAACCACAAAAATTGCAAGGCAGAATCACACCTACTGCTAAATGTTACCCTTTTCTCCTTGTAGAATTAAAAAGTTTCATAAAGTATTTTCTGTCTCCTGAAGACAAGACCACTCAGTAATGTTGAGGTAGGCTGTCTTCATGTCATGTGTCATTACCCAGTAATGCCCATCCCGTCTTCAGTTTGCACCAGTGAAGACTTAATCAAGCATGTAGGAGGAAGAATAGTTCTTACTTAATCCATCCCAGAATGGCTCGACTTTGAAAGAGAGGTGTTTTAGTGCTGCTCTTAGCTGAAACAAGATTGTTAACATGGCACAGAACCATCAGAGTCATATTTTATATGTGTGCTTTCACGTTCAGACAAGTAGTAGCGGCAATCAGAATGGTTTGTCTCAGCCAATAACTCTTTCAGTGCCATGCATTAACTGTGTTAAAAATTCATGAATCTTCTTGGTGGAGATGAAAAATAGGGAAGCACTTTGTCAAACAGATAGGCTTGAAGAAAGGGGAGCATTTTAGTTTTGCTTGAGCTTTGAGAGTTTAATCATTGAGTAGAAAGATGTCTATTTTTATTTCCATGCTTAAGGATAAAACTGCTGTTGAATGAGGAGGTTCTTACATTGGCCTGGATGATTCAGCTGCCAAGATCCAGGCATAACAGGAATCAGTTTGCCTGTGGACTCTGATAATGAGAGATTGGTTTTCGTTTTGTTTGTCAGTACGTGGGGACAGTGGGCTGGGAGTGGGGATCCTGCTGCAGAGCAGGGAGAGACTTGAGTGTTGTTATTACTGCAGTAGACAAGTGGGGTTTGGTGACCAAAAGGATCTACATCCCTGAACAGAAAGATGCAGGAAATAGTTGCAGGCAGGCAAGAAGAGGATGAGGAAATGGAAGAGACAGCGAAGGAGGAAAAGGCTGCCTCCCTCATGTCAGGATCTGGGAGTAGGTATTTGGCTGTAAATTGCCATGCCAGCTGTAGGGTGGAGGTCATTTATGGCATTCATGTGACAATGGATTTGTCATGTATTACAGAGAGGTCTCTTTGCATCAAGGTATATATACTGCATTGTTCATTACTTCAAAATCTTCTCGTGTGCTTTCACTCTTCAGCTTCCACTCTATTAATTGATTTCTTTGTTACCCTACTTTATCCTGGTTTTAACATATTGTAACTTTACTAATGTTTGTTACTGGGCTTTTTTTGTTTGTCTGAAAGCCAAGAAGCCATATACTTGTACCTGTTTGTTCACTGACGGCTTTTGTGAGGTTTTATTATTTGATGTTCATTGTCAAGCTATTCATATTTATCCCTCATGGTAGTCTTTTCGTAACTGTATTTCTATGATAAGCATACTAAAATCCATTCAGTGACATATACTTTGTTCCTGTAATTACCATTTTAAAATGGAACAATCTCTGAGACTATATCAAGAATCTAGAACTAATGTTACAGAAAATAAGGTCAAAGAAATCAAATAACATTGCTTCCAAAGTTGCAATAGAGTCTTTGGATCATCTTCCATCATTAATATCAATGCTTGACAGCACTTAAAAGTTTAATCATGATTTGTAACCCTCTGAATTTTATTGCTTCTACTGTCAGAAATCAATTTCAGTACTTAATGGCATCTTGTAACCTCAGTCAAGGAGAATGTTGGCTTGATTTTTATTCTTGTTTGACTTGAAACTTCACTGCTAAGCTATACCCTGACAGAAGTATTTCTGTGACATTCTTTGACATAGTTGTTTTCAGTTTTCTGATTTAAAGAAAATACTTCCATGTATACAGTGTAATTCAGAAGTATTTCTCTCTGTTGATCGTTTTTATTGAGCTATAGCTTCATGTATTCTTCAAAAAGTTGTTTATTCTGAGCCTAAAATATATGGATGTGAAATGTATGTTTAATCTTATTCACATATTGCAGACCTGGGACTTCTCATGTAATTAGCATCCACCACAAGTGTCTGGAAGATCAGACCATAAACTATAGTTTAATCTTCCTGTTGCTTATAGAGGTTCAAGAAGAGAATGGAGCACGCTTATAATTCCAAATTAAACATTTAGATTAGTCTTTATTGATTCCTTTTGATCAGGAAAAGTGTGTTTGGGCTTGATTCTATGTTTCATCACTTAGTAATTTCAGTTGTTGAAATTACTGACCTGGTTGGGAGCTCTCCTTTAATGGCATAATTGCAGGATGAAATTGAGGACATTTCTGAAGAGAAATTAAAATTGTGTTTTTTAACAAAAAACACCAGAAGAGGTAGCTCATAGGAACCAAACTAAAACAGGCTACAAGAAATTATACTGCATCTAATATCTTCTTAGAATTTGCAGCTTTTAATAGATTTAAACATGCAAAGGGTGTACCCCTTGATGTCCTTTATAAATAACTAAACATTGGAAAAGCTTTTATTTTAAGTGTGGTACTGTCTGCTTTTCTGTACACTTATTAGGAGATTTTGTATGCTTTGTAAAATAGAAAAACTGAAGGGTGATAAAATCAGTGACACCCACTGGGCCAACAGTAAATCTGTTTTAGCAATTAAGTGTCCTGACTGGACATTTCCCAATCAGGACACTTAATTGGTAAAAATACTGCCCATTTTTACTTTTTTTTACCTGTACATAGACTTCTTATTGGAAATGTAATCTGTTTAGCGTAGAATAGAAGAGAAATAATGAGATTATGTTACCATAAGGAGTAACAGGAGTGATTTCTTGAACCACATCATTTAAACTCTAGTCTAATTTCTCAAGAAACTGTCCCTGGAAAATTGTCTCTTCAGATAATTTAGGAAACTGTTTTGTTATGGAAGTTGTAAGACCCAAACCCCACAGGACCAGCATAGCAAACCACATCTCTAAAAGTGAAGGACATAATTTTTGTCGCTTTTCAAATCATCTTTATCTTATATACAAATACTGAGCACCCTCCCTCACATTTCTAATGCATTTCATGTGGGTTCTTCCAATTACAAAGGAACAGCTCTCTGATTTATGTACTGATGACTTCCAGCTAACTTTCCTTGTTATATTTCATTTAGAGAGCCTGCTGTCTACACATGATAATGTTTATGTAGTGGATGACACGGTTCTTGGGCTATCGGAGGTGGAAGAAACGGCGTCGGAAAGCAGCTGTTTTGCATCAGAGGACACAACAGAGGACTCGGGTGTTGTGAGCTCCCCATCTGACATTGTCTCTCTGGATTCACAAAATGACAGTATGAAGTTGAGGGACATCAGGCTGGTCAATGGCTACATGGAGCCAGCTGAGGCAGATGCAGTGTGTGGCACTGAGACGTGCCCTGTGCAGAACACTTACTGTGACAGCGTGGGACCTGACAGTGCTCCACTGAGGTAAATATTTACTTGCCACCAGCACTTGTCCTCCTGGTAGGGACTCATTTAAGAAAATCAACTTATACTTTCTTCTGCTCTTTCATAAACCAGTACCAATGCCAAGTGACTCCTCCCAGTGAAAAGCTCACTGCCAAATCCCCTTGAGCGACATACTTGTAGCAACAGGCAAAGGTCACTTTTGTGTTTGAACTTGTAGTTACATTTCTTGCAAAAGACCGCTGCCCTCCAGAGTTGATTTCTTCAAGGAGTCTGAAATAATTCTGTTACAGTTTGGGGTTTTTTGCACTTCTGATAGCACCTGAAGTTTTTAAAAATGTTACCATGTATTGATATGGGAAAATGACATTCAGGTCATATAATGGAAAATTTAAACCGCTGAAAGCCAGGTGGAAAAGGACTTTATGCAGTGAACTTCAGAGATTGGTTTGGAAATGTTTGCATGCATAAATATATGTTTATATATTTATATGTGTATATATATCTGTTCACCTAATGCTGACCTCCACTTGTGTTACACTTGGGGTGGGGGTTTTTTTCAGCATATTTCCTTTCTTCCCCTCTTTTATTTTCCATAAACAAACATTTTTCTACAGTTTTTGAAAGAAAATATGAGAACCTGTAGTTTAACTAGAAACTGCCTTCAAGCACAAATGACTCTTGACACTGTTAGTTTGCCAAAACTCACATAGTTGGTGGCAGGGCTGCAAAGGGAACCCAAAATTTATAGGACTCTGCAAATACGAACTGGCCAAATAGGAAGCTGTGCCTCCAGCAAGGAGGGTGGCCTGGTAATACTGACAGGGATCTGCTCTGTGTGATGCTGCAGAGTCATGGGACAGGGGCCAGAAATTCCTCTGAATTCTCAGTTGACACAAAGTCTGTGCTTTCTGGTCTCTCTCCATTCAGCTGCTAATCTGTACCCACTTCATAAAAGCATGTATCATGACCTAGTTGTTTCCATCTACATATTTCTGAGTGGGAACTTCATCTTGGATCATGCAGTGGATGATAACTTTGGGATAAATTAGACCAAAGTCAGTATTTAACCTACTGGAATTATCTTGGGGTTTTTCTTTATCCATCAGTATCAATGGGGACAAGGTCAAGCCTCACTTAGATACTTATTCAACAATACATTTTTCTTGTGATTTTTACCTTCGCAGTGTCTTAGGTCCTCACACAGTTTCTATTGGAAGGATTAGATAGGCTGGTATAGTAACTGCAATTAACATTCCAGACCTGATCCAAAAAAGAAACTCATTAATTTCAGTAGGCTTACATTGGTCCTTTTGAGGTAAATAAACTATCCCAACTTTCTTCAAAATGCAGGATCTAAAGTGGTTTGAAAAACACACATGTCCAGTGAGGGAGGAAGAAAGTAGCATTTCATTGACCAAAGACGTTAAAACAAAGCCCTGTAATGACAATACTAATCAGCTACAATCTGGGGGGAAATTTTTCTGGTTCTATAATCAAATTAAAGATTAACCACAGGTCATTGTGACACACTCCCTCCTGAAAGTCAATATTCCCTCCATCTTTCACCTCAGCCAAAGATACATATATTCTGTCCATGACATTTAGATTTACCTTTGCCCCACAAACCCACACAATTTTTATTATTTGGAAAGAGTGCACAGAGAAGAGACAGTGGGATGTTTCATAAGCTGTCCATCAGGACTTGAGTCTGGGGTCTTGCTGAGCCAAAGGAATGGAAGCTGAAAGGATAGTATGATGCACTTCCCATTGCAGTCAGAAAGGTGCTGAGAGGCCAGTGCTGCAGTGTCCTGGTCCCCCAGTTCAAAAGGGAGACTGGAAAACTGGAGAGACACTGGCGGGGCTGAGACACTGGCGGGGCTGGGGCACTGGAGCACGCGAGGTATGAGTGGAATGGTTGTTCACATTGGGAAAGTGATATTGGTAAGGAGGGACCTGGTTGCAGTCTTTGCATAACAAAAGGAGGACTAGGAGGCTTCTCAGGCATACACTGTGAAAGGTCAAGAAGCAACTGTCACCAGATGCTCTAAAGGAAATAAAAATTAAATATGAGGGAATTCCTCAAAATGGGAATGGTTAAGCAATGGAAGAGGCTCCTCAGGGAAGCTGAGGAATCTCCATGTCTGGAGATTCTCAGAACTCAGCCAGGCAAAGCCTAGGGCAGCCTGTTCTGGCTTTGAAATTAACCCTGCATGGAACAAGACACTGGGATAGGCTTCCAACTTGCTTTTTTTATTGTGATTTTATTATGCTAAATATTCTGTATTCATCTAATATATCTTTAATTTAAAACTAGTGGTTTGGGACTGAAATAGGAGACAGTTGTTGTTTGGGGAATGCAGTTATTTTTCTTAAATACTATTTATTTTTTGCTGGGACAGCAAAATTGCTCCAGATCAGCTTAGGGATATAGCAAAAACTTAACATTTATGATGTATTTCAATCTTATGTCAGCAACCACTTAGACTGACACAACAATGATGCTGAGAGTAATATCTTTTGAAATGTTATACTCTGAATGTGTCAGTAGTATTTGAAGGTAAATCGAATTCCACTCATAACCTACCTTTGTAAACAAAACAGCTTTGAAAAAATTGTGCTCCTCTAAATCTTTTTGAGGTCAAGCTGCTAAATTTTTAAAAGCTACTTCCTAAGTGTAGAGGAAAGGGAAAAAAGTAGTTTTTAAAACTATTTGCCTGAAATTCTTGTTTTAATCAGATATAAATAAATTCTTAGTTCAGTTCTGAGTAGAGCCAAATTTGGAGAACATCCATTTTCACTGTCAGAACAACTACCACCCCACTAGTGAAATGTGTTGAGAACTCAGAAATTCTGCATAGTTCTTTGATGAACTCAGGACCAAACCAGCCTCTTAAATTCCCAGACACGTCAAAATGCACTTTGTGTGAACAACCAATACCAAGCTATACAGAGTTTTAAGTACATTCCATAAGCTACAAAATACAAAGGAAAATTTTACAGAGTTTGCTCATTCCTTTCTATCTTCTACTTTGTACACTAGTGATCTAAACTCAATTCTAAAAGGAAGATAAGAACAAGGAAATTGGAAGAACGTTTTGCTATTGTAAAGTAGCAGGGGGTAGCAGCAGTGAGACTGAGTTCTCCTTGAGTCTGAGCTCTACTGAAGCCAGAAATTTTATTTAGTGACTAACTTGGCTGAGGTTTGGGGAAAAAAAGGTTAATAAGAATAATGGAAATATTTAGGTTTTTTATATTGTAGATCTGACTAAAAATTCGGCTTTTCACCCAGTGAAAGAAAAAATTCCTAATAATTAATAGTGGTATGTACTAAAATAATTTCGTACTCTGTGGATTGTGAAAAGTACTCTTAAAGTGGAAGCAAATTATATTTGGAGTGTGAAGGGCTGTAAAAAAAGTCCAGGTAGTATTTTGACCATCCATCGTGAAAAATTGCAATGAAGAGCAGAATCAAGTCCACAGTTCTTACCTAGGTTTGCTCCAAAGAGTTAGCCTGTGCTCCTGGAGATGGAGAATGTTTTGCCGTGTTGCTTCCTTTAATTAGTTGTATGCTTTGTTTTAAATTAATTTTTTCTTAGGGTTTCTGGAGTTGTTTACTGGATGTCCTAGGTGGTCTCTGTGTGGCTGTAATGCCTGATAGCAGCAGGGTCTTCATCTGCTGCTGAAGTCAAGGAATCCTGTGAGCATTTAAGGGTACAGTCTCTGACGTGGGATATGTTTGTCAGCACATAGCAGGGTAACATTGTGGCTAGAATCAGAAATTACACCAACCACGGGCTTTGCACAAACAAATATGAGAGCACAGCAGAGCTCCAATCTACTTCAGTTCCCACAGCGCAGAAACAGAAATTTATAAAAGAAGGTACATGGATTCCAGGGTTTCCAAGCTGGGGTCTTTCCTCTATGGTTTTAATTTTCTGTTTATGGTAGAAACTTGCAAATGCACTCTTTTCTGTTTGGTTTGGGGATTCTTGTTCAAGTAATCATAATCTAAATACACATACTAATTAGCGATTAGAATATCAAAACAAATGTCAAAACACTCTAGTTCTACTCTTAGCTCGGCCTCTAACCTGTTAAACCATCTTGGTCTCTCAGCCTGAGATCCCCTTGTGACACACTGTTTTTTTTACCCTAAAAACCCTAACACAGCTATCATATCTCACGATACATTTGTACAGTGCCTGGTGGAGCAGAATCCAGACCTCAGCTGGAGGTGCCAAGGGCTAAACCCATATAAATAATTGACTACATGCAACGTTTGCCTGTGAATGTTTTAATATTAACTGCTGAGTCTGAACATTGTACTACATAGTTCTCTTTATTCATATCCTTTCTTACGGTTGATGTCTTTGTGTTATGTATCTGTTCACCAAATTTTAATATATAGTGTTAAATGAGTAACAAGAAAACCACAGAGAAGCTGAAATGTTGCTTATGTAGCAGTAAGTACATCTCATGATCTCACAGTGTTGCAACCCTGTCCTCCCATACCCCCTCTTTTCCCATCCCTTGTGTGGTGTCATCACGCAAGCTCCTAGGGGCAGGGATCAGACAATTCTATACGCCTATAAAGCATCATGCGCACCTACTGTCTGGAGCTTTATAAATAATTACACATTAAAAATTATGTTAAAATAATATTATTAGGGATGCTAGGTCATGTGCTCAACTCAAAGTTAGGTAACTTCCATATTAAGAATCTGTGTGTAATCTTAGATTCTCCCTGTTTTAATGTCAATTCCCCCCCCTTTTGTACAGTATGATAACATCTCTGGTTACACTGATGGGACTCAATTTTATTTTCTTTCTAAGTTTCAGTACTCAATTAATAAAACAGATATGCCGCTCTTCACTCAGTTCAAATTCTCTTCTGGAGACAGGACTACTTCATTTCCTTTGGCTCTTTTTATCTTACTCATTGCACTGGTATTCACATGCTATGCAGATTTTAATTCATTTCTCTGCACAGTGCTCATGTGATATGAAGAGGTGGCATTTTCCTGTTAAAGGGAAGGAGAGCTGATGGGCAGAGAGTCAAGGCAGAGTAGTGAACAGATAGACCATGCCAGGACCACCTTTTTTCAGAGGGCTGAGTATTAAATAGAATTTCATGTATCAGAATGCGGCTCTCCTTTTCCTCCAAACTTTGTTAATGGAAGACATTTAAACATTCTGCTTGAAATAAAATAATAGTATAAGTATGGGCATAATATAAATTGTCATGTGGACTGTCACCTCACAGAGGTGTGTAGTTTCTCAACTTTATAAGCAACTGAAATCAATGTTTTAGAGGGGCTCACTCTTAAGAGTGGTTCTGCTGGCCTGTCTCAGAGAACGAAAAACACTTGAAAATACCAGACTTTTTTTTTAATTCTGAAAAGATTTTAAATGTATTGAAATGTTTAATAAATAAAAGTATTTTAAAATGTGAAGGGAACTTTCTTGTTATAAAGATATAAATAAATACAGGCTTATGTTTGACGAAAAGACAAAATACCTTCTAAATGTCTGAAAGGGATTTTCCCCTCCCTTGAGTGTCTGCTCCAGTAGCCATGAGAGAGGAATATTTTTTCACGTACAGCTAGTAGAGGACATAGAGTGGGGGTGGGGGAACCCTCCAGAGATCAGTTCGTGCTGTGGGTCTGGACAGAGATAATCCCATTTCCTCCCTTTCTCTTGGAAGAATTTGTTACCTTTGGCTCTGGTCAGGGTTGCTGAAGCTGCTGGGAGGATAGTTCTCTCAGTTACCAACCTGAGAAGTACTTGCTGCTTGCTACTAAACTGTTTGGGTTTTGAAGAGTTAGTTTAAAACAAAAGCTTGAAACGATAGGGGTGGGTGATCCTGTTCTGCTTAATTTTCAGTCCTTTCACATTCAAATGTTTCAGGGTTTTGTATTTCACTTGGGAAGGACAGAAGGAGAAGTCAGTAGCTGGAGAGAATTCAGCATGGAAGCTGGTCAGAAGAAATAAAAATAGTGAGTGGCAGAAGGCAGGAAGGAAAGAGAAAAACTGCAGTGAAAAATAGCAGTGTATGTATGTATTATATATACCTCTGTGCGCAAACACATTCTGTATAATTACTTGTCACTTGTAACTGTGTCTGAGAAGCATGAGAAAATTTAGTTCTATTATTTCTCTATAGGATAGGTTTTATTTTAACTGGGTAGGGCTGGTTTACTTTTTTGAAAGTGGTTTCAAGGGGCAGGAAAGTAGAGAAAGGGTTAAAGCGACAGGGAGAACCTCAGGGAAGAAAAATTATTTAATTAAGACCCAGATGTCTGACAGATTTGCAAGCCTCTGCTTCTTGCATAGTTTTCCTTCCTTATCTCTGGCTTTCCCTTTCCCCTTGTTCCAGAAAACTCTTCAAATTTGGTAACTTTAGTGCACTTTTTTGCTGGCAGTTCTTCATGGAGGAAAGATATTATGGATATTATGGTTAAGTAATAGATACTCACAGTCATTCTAGGGCAAGAATACTTGATTAGCCTTTCTGTTAAACTCATCCACTGGAAAAATACTGTATGCTTTGGAGCTGTAGAATATTTTAAATATTAGAGAGCAGCTTGGTTTGCTGAAGACCTGGTGTTGGTTTACAGGAGAAGAAGGTTCTGGTCCTTTTCTCTTTTTATTTTTCTGTGTAAATCAAGAGAAGTTATTTGACTGTACCATCTTTTAACTTGCAGTGTTACATTGCACAGGTGATGTGGCTGTATTAAGCTCTAAATCATGCTAGCCTACTTTCCTGACTATTTCTGGCAATTCTGTCTGCCTACGGGCTTTCCTGTTGAGAAGCCGCTGCCAGAGGAGGGGGAGTGGGGGTACATCCAGCTGCTGCTTATGCAGCAGGACCCTAGAACTGACATATGTCATGTACTCTGGAAGCCTTAATCACTCGGGTATGTAACAAGCTTTGAGATTTCTAGCATTAGAACATAAAAGGATACTGTGCAAAAGCATATTTGTTTGCTTTCTATTTAGATTCTTGACCAGTAACCATGGAGGAAAGTTGTAAAAGGACCATAAACCCAGCTGCTGTTGAAAAATTGCTTCATTTTGCTCCTCGCCTCTATTTTCAATTTCTTACTGTTAATTGGGTAGCAGCATATCTGAAGACACAGACCTGTGTATTACAAGATTGAAAAATAGTTGAATTCAATCTCTGATGACTTTTATTCAGCACAGTTATAAATGCAGGGTAAAGACCTTTGTTTGATGTAGTCCCACAGAACTAGAAACAGAACACAAACTAAAAATGGAATGGAAGTGATACCTGTCCCTTGCTCTCAAAAATATGTTTTTATTGCTTTTTTTATTGCCTGTCTAAGAACATAAAAAAGAAGGTTATCTGGTATTCAACAGAATATGACCATATGCTTTTTCCCTTTCTTAGTTGCTTGCCAATTTCAGAAATCTTCCATCAAACACAAGTGATGGCTTTGCTATCTAACCAGTCCTGAATTGGTTGTTTAGTCTACAACTTTTGAATTTTAACAGGCTTTGGTTAAAAATTCATTCTCAAGTTCACAGGAGGCAGTAGAAATGAAAGATACCACTGGTCAGGTCATGGCTTAGGTGACTAGAAAGTCCAGCACTTAGACTAGCTGCTCTCCTGCTGCAGTTATATTACTTCCTTGAAAAGAAATGAAAAAAAATTACCTAGCCCAAGAAGTGCAAAGAATGGAAAAATGGTCTCTAAGATTGTGGAAACCGTTGGTTAATCCAGAAAACAGTTATCTCCGCTTTTGAAGAGTACTTTGCCACATCACTCACAAAAATCAATATATAAACCCCCTGCATTTACCTAATGCCATCTTTCTGGCTTGATTGAATAGCAAGTTGTTTTCAAAAAGCTTCAGCCATACTTCCTACAACTTAAAATCCTTCAGCATCGATCTCTGCTTTAACACTCACCTTGATTTATACACAAAGTAGAAGCATTTCTCTTAGCAGCGTTTGTGTAAGACGTGAATATCGTGGATTCCTTTTAAAGAGAACAAATTTGAATACATAAAGATGAGTTAATGTAAATCCCCAGGACCAAACTGGGATGACTGTCAGAGCTAGGAGGGGATCTTAAATGTTCCAAAGCCCAGTCTTTGGAACTGGAAGAACCATGTCAGTTTTCCATGTAGGTCAGTCCCTCATAGCTGCCCAAGGCTCATCTGAGAAGCTGAATGTTCTTAGTGTGCCTCACAGTTGTCAGTACATCCCTGCATGTCCTACTGCACATTGTGCCTGTATGGATTTGACTTAGTTGCAATGGCTCTGTCTTCCCACCCCACTTAGTAACAGGTTCACAGGATTCATGTTCTCAAGTCTGTCAGTGTAGCAAATACTGTGCGAAATGAGTGAGATTGCAAATCACATTCAGTTAACCTGAGATACTGTCTGCTACTAGGTTTCTTCTTACCTGTTGACATTCAGATGGGACACAAGTTTCCATGTCTTCCATATTAAGTGTAAGAGCCCCAGACAGATGTCTTGAATATCCTACAGTATCAAAAATGGCACCAAGTATCTGCATTTGGATAATTGAATGCCTTCCTCCATCCGTTCTCTGCAGTTTACATAGGTCTGTGTTGTACTTAAGCAGTTATGGTGGGAGGTGTGGTCTCAACTTCTGGTGCCATACTAGAACTCCCAAGAAGTTCTCAGAGAAACTTGGGTCAGATTTATCATTTATGGACCCACAGGTAAAGCTCCTTTGACTATAATAAAATGGCAGCCTCTCTCATTGCAAATCCCTTGTCTTACTACCAGTTTGAGTTTATTTTTATGCAGCATTTCCAGCTAGTTTTATCAGAGACATTTCTCTCTTTCTTAGAGTGTAAACCTTCTCATAAATGTATGTCTCCCATGGCATTAATTTGGTAAAATGCTGCTGTAAGTTTCGTTTTGTCTCCAACTGCGCAAATGACTGCCAAGGAGTAATTAGGCGTTGTAGCCTGAGCTCAGTGGAACATTAAATGCTGTAGTTTAGTAGTCACTTTGCTTCGTTCTGTGCTCTTGCACAAATCTCTGCTAATCTACATAAGTAATATGTGCGCAGGCTTCCAGGAACCGTGCACATTTGCCATTTTGAGCTTGGGCTAAATGCTCACCAGTGCTGTATTTTTAGCACCTCATGTTCCTCATGTTTTAACCAGGAAGGCAGCATAAAGGTTATCAAGTTCTTCCCTAAGTCAAAAAAAAAAAAAAAAAAAAAAAAAAAGGTTCATGTATGAGAAAATACCACTGGTAGTGTTTATCCAGAATGTAGAACATGGTATTGAAATAACTCATATTTTTCTTGGCTTCTAGCCAGAACAGCTGTCAACAAAAGAAAAGTGTGTAGGGTTAGAAGGGAAGAAGGCTATGGAAAAAAGAAGAATTGAGGCCCTTTTGTTTTCCTTTTCCTATGAGAAAGAGTCTTGTTAGGCATATTCGTATGTCATGTGAGCTACTGGAAACTACCAGACCTTCACCTCACAAAACACATAAATTCCCAGTGGTAAGAATTTTAAGAAAAGCCCTTGTGATTAATCTATACCTTCTGGTTTGCTTTGTAGGTGAGTTTGGAGATGCATGCTCTTTTAGAGATTTAGAAATGCAAGAGAAAAGATCTGCTCTTTCTGAAGTTTCCTCTGTAGCAGCAAATAAGAATCCTTTCATTTTCAATGCATTGTTCTCTTTCCTTCAGAAAAATTCTGTGAATTGGATGATATTATCCCAGTTGTCTAAGTAAAGAGATTGAAGCAGGGATTGAGAGGCAAATTATGTATAGTCACTGCATAAGTGCACAGAGTATAATGAAAGAGACCACTGCTGATTGTTGTGCCCAGCAAGGAGAAGATAATTTTGCTATGAGGAGTCATCAAAAGATTCCCACTGATAGATGTGAGAATAGAACCGGTCAGTGCAGTGCAATGGACCTACACTGTGTGTTTGAAGCCCAGGAATGCTTGTTCCCATCCCAAATATGTTTTTTGAGATAAATTTCCCATAAAGTTCTCAACCCTATTGTTTCCTGTAGAAATTCCAGCACGGACAACTTAGTAGTACAGATTTTGGCTGTATTGTAGAAGAGTCAGGCAATAGGCAGGAAAATATAATCAGGTCCCAGAAGGGTTGTGAGCTGGCACAGCCTGCATGAAATTAGGCCTCGTGAGTTTACAGATTTTTTTTTTCAAGGCTTTGGAAACAACTTCTCCACAGTAGGTCAGAGAACGAGTCTCAGTGTGTGTCACTTACTTGCCTCCAGCTGTGTGCAACTATTCTGCAAGACCAGCTTTGTAAAGAAGAAAGTGGTATTTGCTTTCTGTGATGGATAGACCTGTTGCTTAGCTAGTCCACAGTTTGAATCATTCTCCCATTGGAAGTCTTCTCTCTGAGTTTGCAAATAAATTGTTTTAAAATGTGTTCAGAGGAGAGTATTTTTAATGATTTTATGAAACTTTCCACTGCAAGAACAACATGAAATTCAGTTAGTTCATTCTTTCTGCCATCTTGGTATTGAGAGTTTTGTTAGCCAGTCTTCTCTCCCAGTTCAGATGCTACAATAAGTGTAAATCTTTTTGTCAGATTGCTCAGATGAGTAATCTCATTGATTTATGGATGTGTGTGTGTGTGTGTGTGTGTGTGTGTGCGCCTCAGGGTAAAGAGGGACTGCAGTCCTACAGTGCCAGGTGCCTGCACTGGAGACTTCAGTTGATTTGCTCCACCATCCTCGTAATCTGTCAGGGGGAAAACTCAGTTCACCATGAATCTTGCAGTGTGGGTGTTGAGCCTGAGCATCATTAGATCACACTGGCTTGTGGGGATGTTCAAGGCCTGTCAAAGCTCAGGTCAGTGGCAGATGTTGGAAGAAATTTTATTCCTGTCACAGAGCACCCTGCTCTTCTTCTGTATTTAAATCAACCAGTTCTGATTTCTGTCCTAGATTCCAGTTCAGGAAGCCTCTTAGTCATATATCAAGCTTTGTTGTCTTGAATTAATCCCATCTGTGTATTCAGATACACAAGAATGTGCATATGACAGTTTTGGAAGGCTTTCTTGGAGGTGTGTGTTGTTGTTTTCATTGATACAGCATACATGAAGTCAGCTTTGTATGTGCCAGGCATTTTAGGTAAAAGTAAAAGGATCAGGCTGCAGGACTACTACTACTGCAGGACTAATACAAAAGGCACAAAGGGAAGGTGAATACCAAATAAATAATCAAGTAAAATAAAATACCTGATGCTTCAGTTGTCCTTTCAGTTGCTCCTTGTATGAACAAGGGAAAAAATCAAACAACAAAGTAGCAAAAAATGAAGCTACATTGTTGGACAAAATTTTAATCAATGTCAGGAAAACACCCGTGAATTTTTATTAAGATTACTATTAAAGAGAAGAAGAAAAATGGCATTTTTCCGGTAGTGTTTGGTAAACTAACAGAAAATCTGTCATCTCTTACTGTATCTGTGCAATTAAGGGTATGATCTTGAAAAGGGCAAATCTGCTTCACCCAGCTAGAGTTAGTTTAAGTATGGCTACAATGGAAAGCTACTTTTTCAATAGGCTAATCACAAGGGCAACTCTTAGAGTGTCAGAGACCACAACATCTTAAATTTGTGTCAGGTAACTGAAAGAAATAAATTGTCCAGTGAAATTAGGCTGTCAGTGATTTAGATAAAGATGTTCTGCTGATCAAGATTTTCCTCTAAGAAAGAGGAGGACTTTGTGTACCAGGTTACCATATAGGTGGTTTTTTGTTGTTGGTTTGTTATTGTTTGTTCTTGGTTTTGTTTTTTAATTTTAGGGGTGTTTTTTAAGGATTTTTTTTGTTGCATTTTCATTCTCTTCTCTTCTTTAAATAAGACAAATCAACCTTTGCTAGTCATTCTGATTTCAGACTTCTCTTAGGCCATTGTACAGTTTCATCAGTTTTCTGGCAAAATCAGGTCCCTTGATATGTTTTCATTAGAAACTGCTTTCACTGCTTCTCACACCTCAAGATGCAGAGCGTTTGTCTAACAGTACTTAGGGCGTATTTATTTTTCATAGCCATGCAATTTTTATTTAATTAAGGTGCACATATATTGTTAGAGCGGGTGCACAGGATGGTTAGTGGTCTGCCTGAAAATTGTATGGATAAGCAAAACCTTTTGTCCTGGCATATGCTGTGCTTCTGCAGTCCAGCTGAAGTGCATACTTCACACTGAAGCCATTTCTTTGCAAGCTTTATTAATCGTAATCTTTTAATTACCAACTCACTGAGTATGCTCAAGCGCCACCGAGATATTTCCTAGATGTGGATGTATCAGTATGGTGGTTTGTGCGTAAGGCTACGCATTTTTCATACTTTGGGGAATGAGTTTCAGACCCCCAGTGGGAGCTAAGGGGCTGAAATTATAGTGTGTTTCAAAGCAACAGTGCAAAGTGAAAGGAAGGGGAGAGACCAAATTATTTTCTCCTCCTTCCTTCAGCAGGCAAGATGAAGGAATGGCTTTGGCTAAGCATAAGAATGAAGATACATTTGTTGCAGCACAGCTCCAGCAGACTTTGGCTGACCTGGATGAAGATTTAGAAGGTAGGAAAGTGTGTGTGTTACCTCTGTGTGTGTGTTACAAAAGACAGAGACACAGCCAGTGGATGCAAAATCAAGCTGTACTCTTGAGACATCCTATATCTTTCTCACTGATCTCACTGAGATCACAGGGAACAACTCAAGAGTGTGAGGTAGAATGGGGTTCCCCCCAAAGTGGCTCCTTTGCTTCAGGAGCAGATACCCTTTATAGGCTCCCACTGAACATTTTTCAAACTGCATATCAGATTGTCATTGTATTTCAGTGTCTTCTACCACAAAGAGATGAACAGCAGTCAGTGGACACATTTTATAGGCCAAATTTGGCATAATTTCATTGACTTCAGTGAAGTTAAATCAGTTGTGAATTTAGCTCTGTGTTTAATGAAGAATCCCTCTGGTTTTATTTTATCATTATGAAGTGGAAAAGGATGGAATATTTCTGTACCCAGTGTGTCTTCTCTGTTAACAGGCACATTTAAAAGTTAAAAATGGAAAAACATGAAACAGTGGGAAGAGATAAAATGTCATATTGTGCTCCTCTTTTTCCTACTGTGAATTAAAAATACTTTTCTATTATTGGTCTGTCAACAAATGACATTGAATACTTATTTTTTAACTTCCTGTCTTCATTGTAATACTTCTGCAATGGACTTGAGTCTGATTGGATTTCTTGTGAGTTTTCAGACACAGCCATTCCTTAGCTCGTGTTGTAACCTTTGATTTATACCAGCAAATTTGAGAGGATATATAGCCCTCTTGCACAATGAGGCTTCTAGAGTCACTGGTAATAAAGGGTGAGAAGAATGGAGAAAAAATAAAAGTACTGTTTCTTTGTTTGCTTGCTCAAGGAAATCCTTCAGCTGGGCTGTTATTACTAACCAGGTCTGGGAAACATAATTTGGAGTTGCTTGCTGTTTCTTAGAAATGTTTCTCCTTTGGAGTCATGTGGTGAAATGTTTATCACTTAGATAAGTTAGTCAAAGATAAGGTATGAACAATAGATGAAATTCTGCTTTCAGCTACATTTGTGTGATTCCCACTGGCTGAAGCAGGAGGACTGCAGGAATATTTTGCCGATCCTAATCTGCAAACAGACAATAAGGACCCAGACGTCTCCTTTTTTTGTAATACAGGCAGAAAAAAACCTGTTACTTTAAGTGTAACTAAAATACCTGGTTTGCTTAAACTTGTACTGGCTATTTGTGTAATTTATAGTCATATTGCCTAAATACTGCCTATATGTAACATTGTATGTGTATTTTGCAGCAGTGGATGATGTCAGTAACTCTGACTCCGACTACACCAGTGAAGCCTTGAACCCATACGTAAGAAAAGTTGAGGCCGCCCAAGATCTTTCCATTTCTGTTCCAGTGACAATCATAGATGATGCTCCAGAAGTTAGCACCTCTAACTTAGATGAAAATCAGGAGATGGAGATTAGAGTTTCACAGAATATCTCAGCCGACTCTGTTAATGCAAGAAATTTCACAAATAAAAACAACAACGCAGGTTCCTTTGATAAGGGACACACAGATGGTGGAGCTATATGCAAGGACCTAATGTATCAGCAACCATCTGAAAATGAATTCGTTCACTTGCCTGTGGAACAGAGGAGAGATATGTTTGAATCTCTCACATCCTCCTTTGAAAAAAAAAAAGAAAAGAACTTAAGACTGGAACCTTCTCCTAAACATGGTGTGAAGTCTGAGGAATATAAATCCAAGCTGAGTCCATCTCACTCCAAAGCCACAATTGAAATCAGTACAGCAAAAGAGAAGCTGAATCCAGTTAATGAATGTAGTAGCAGAGAGAGGTCTCTGAAAAAAAGTAAATCAGAGTTAGAAATCAAATGGCCACCAGCAAAAAAAACAGAGGTAGAAGTCCCATCAACACCCACATGGTGTCATCGTTCCCAGAATTCAGGATCAAGCTACGAACCTAAAATGGGTTTGACAACCTTTAAAGTTGTCCCTCCCAAACCTGAAGTAAGACATTTTGATAGAGGAGTTTCACTCTCCACTGGTGCCATCAAGATAGATGAACTAGGCAATCTTATAGGCCCAAACACCAGTGTTAGTAAGCATGTACAAGGTTCTTCTTCTGATGAAAGTGAGGAAATTCATATTGGCAGGGTGAAGGCATTCTGGAGGTCAAGTTCTATGGAAAAACAAAGTGATGACTCTGCTGAGCATTTTCCTAAAAAGTCAGCAGTCACCACAAACTCTAAGCCCTTTGCTATAAAACAGGAACACAAACCTGTCTTTCTTGCAGCTCCAAAACCTGCAGCACCACAGACTGTTACTACCCAGGTAGCTGAAAGACAAACTGAAAATGAAAGGACCAAACCAGCTCTTTCAGCTGCACAGTCCCAGGTAACACCATCAGTAGCCCCAGCCATTAGTAAGGACAAGCTGGAGCTCCCGTTTGTAAAGCCACACAGGAGAACTTCAAGTCAGTATGTTGCCTCTGCCATTGCAAGACACATCAGTGCAACTACCTTTAAATCTGACACTATGGAATATAATGAGAAAGATGAAAACAAGCAAGGGGCAGGAGAGGTTAAGAATGAAGCAGAAGTTTCACCAAAAAGATGTATTATTGTGGCCAAATATAGCCCTGTGGAAACAGAATCAGCAGAAACAAGAGAAACATTTTCAAATATTTTTGCTTGCAGTCAGAAAGCATCCCACAGATTTACACTTGGTGATAATTCTGGCATGGAGAACAAAGTAGTTAATATCAGGGCACCAAATCAAGCAACTCCTGTGAGTTTCTATAAAAAGAATGCAAGTGTCCCACTTACTAAATCCTCTTCAAAGGATAACAACAGTGCAGAAGATGATCATGGTTTAAACAGCACACAAAGTGTAGCAGAGAAAAAGACTGTGTTTGACCAGAAATGCGAGACTTTGACCCATACTAACCCAGCCTCATCTCTCAAGTCTCCTGATCTCCAAGGAGTCCCGTCCTCTTTCAGCTCATCTTTGCGAGTCACTAAATGGCGTACTGCTAATGGTGGACAAGTTCATTCACCTAAAGCTTCACCTGAGCTAAATGGTGCAGCAGCAAATGCAGAGTCTGAACAGGAGGAGAAACCTGATGATTCAGATGTTAATACTGTTGGTGAGCCTGATGTTAATGTGCAGACCAATATTTTCGGACCAAAGAAGAAGTTCAAGCCTGTCATCCAAAAGCCGGTTCCAAAAGACACATCATTGCACAGTGCCCTAATGGAAGCCATTCAAACAGGAGGGGGGAAGGAGAAACTCAGAAAGGTAAAGTGGTAACCTTTTTTTAACGCAATCAGGCTGCAGAGCCCTATATTCACCCTGTCAGACACCAGAGGTTTGGTAACTTGTACAGCTGCTGGTGAGCTGGAGACACAAGGCATTTGAAAAATTTATAAAGGCAAAATGCAGACCAAGCTGGTGCTTATTCTGCACATCCTGTGTGTTAGGCAACATCATGTGTGCTGCAGTAGCTGGAGGAGGCAGAGGGTGCATAGACATAGATAAAGGAGAGGTAATTGAGGTTAGTCTAAGAGGCAAACCCCTATTTCAGTGTGTTATGTAAAAACAGGAACACACAGCATAGAGAAAACTTGTAAATACTTGTAGTGAGAGAAAGTTGCATTTTGTTTTACTAGGGGGTTCAGTGTGAAGAAGGTTTTACAAGCAGGCCCAAAAAAAGACAAACTGATTAGTCTTCATAGTTTGCATTCTGGTACAAGTGCTAAAAAGTGTTTCCAAGCTATCTCTAAGTAAATATCTAATAACAATGTGAGGTTTATAACCTTTATATCCTAGGTTTCAAACAGTGCTCTAAATGGCAATCACAGGAAACCCTCATACACTGAGCCAGAGAATGAGCGCTCAGCCCTACTAGCAGCAATTAGAGGTCACAGTGGCACCTCAAAGCTAAAAAAGGTAAGGAATCAAGATGGTAAGTGATTTTTGAAGTGCAGTCTTTTCCTTCTGAGTATTTTTAATAAACCCAAATATCCCACAAACTAAATATTGTGCTGCAAAGAGAGGAGTTGAGGTGGTAACCATATTCCAGAAGACCAGATCTGACTTAGGCAGAGAGCTAGGTTCAGTCCTATTCTCTGCTATAAAACTTAAAGGTCTTTCAAATAGTGTGCTTTTAGCTTAGAAAGAGGCATGGAGAAATCCAAACCAATTACAGGGAGTGTACATAGAGGCATCAAATACATAGCATCAAATGTTCATCATTTTCACGTTTAGGTAGGGTCTTTTTTTAGAATGGTTTTGGTTTGAAAGGACTTAAGCATTATCTAGTTCCAGTGCCTCTGCTTTGGTGAGGGACATCTCCCATTAGACCAGGTTGCTCAAGGCCCCATCCAACCAGGCCTTGAACACCAGCAGGAGAAGAGAGAAGCATAGAGAAGCTGTACTTTAGGAGTTTGCAGTTGGATTAATATATTTGCATTTCCTACCGTATATATCAAATCCCAGCTTCCTGAAAACAAACTAGAGCTTCTTCACATATGCTGTTTATCTGCTAACGTGGTGTAAGTTGTATGCAAGTAATTGATGTTGATATTTCATCAACATTCACCACAGCAGGATGATTCCTTCTCTCTGGAAGATTTATCTAATCATTAAAGCATCTCTTATTCCCAGTAGCCAAAACCTGCATTGTTCTAGCCTTAGTTTTCACTCAGTTGACTAATCCGGCCAAAGATGTGTCCTTGGCAAGGAGGTTCCCATTTCCCTCGAGCTATGACTCAGTTCATTAGCACATATCCAGATAGCTGGCATAAGATAGAAAAATTCTCTTCCCTGTTTTAGGGAATTACTTCACCCCTCAAATATCCTACTGCCCTTGCTGCAGGTAGGGCACAGCTTCCTCTGAGCCTGTGAGCAGGATGTGCTAAGCGGCAGCAATCTTCACACATACTTAACTGCATTCTGCATTCATTAGGAATAAATAGCAATTAGTGTAAAAGAGGCTCTGACAATGAAGTCATCACAGAGACTTTTTGGAATACTTTCCTCTGGCAGAGTAGTTTTTGCCATGATTTTAAAGGAAGTTGCCTAGAAACCATATGCTTTTTCACACCATGTCACCTGAGCTACTTAAATCAGTCTGTTCCTGCATGCACAGGGTGCAATACAGATGTGCTGTCTCTTTCATGTTGTCTCAAATGTTTGCCTTTTACCTAACATAACATGATGCTCATATATATATTGTGCGTATATATATGTATAGGGAAGGAATTCAGGAGCTTTCTGTGGATTATTTTAGGGGAGATGAATCCTTTAATTTTTCATCACAGAAGCTCTGTGCTGAAGTTTGTCTGAAAAATGAATTGCAATGGATCTGCTTGGAAACATTTGGCCCATAGTACTGAATTTCCTAATAATTGCTGAATCATTGTAATTACTAACAATTCATCATGATTATTACTAGTAATAGTATTAATGGCAAAAGTATCTCTTGACACAGTTGATGGAAAAACTGGCTTAGTCTGAAAGACTGTCTTCTTTGCCTGCGTGCATTTGAAGTAGGATGAGTTTCCAAGCTGGTAATTTGTGCAGAAATTTTAGTTTCTAAAATTCCACAGAAACACACTTGGAAGAATAGTCAATTGATTTCATTTTCAGTGCTTTCACGTGGCTCTCTCTGGTCTTTTTTTTTTTTTTTTTTTTTTTTTTTTTAAAGTATGGCTGGAAACTTTAGGTTTAATGGCTTTTTTTTTCAGTGAAACTATGTCTGAGAGCTCAGATCTGGAAGAGCTTCCCTGTCATCTGAGATTATTTCTGTGCAGCCCAGACTGCAAAAAGTAATCATATTCCTGGGTGGCTACTGCAGGCATAATATATCTTCCTTGATTCCAAAACCCTTGTGGTTGTTTCCAAATTAATACCAAGTCCAACTTTCTCTCTTACCTTACATGCCAAGAAGAGTTACAGGATGCTGAAGCTCACAGTAAATAAAGATTGAGTTTCTGAGACAGACTCAATGCCAAGTTCTCGATGCTGGTAATCAGCCCAGCTGAGTGATGTGAGTGAGTAGTAACAGATGTTCAATCCCATGAGCAAACAAAAGTTCTACGGGTTTTACATCATCCAAGAAAAGTGAAATTGGGGTACTGAAAGTGTATCAAATGTCAAATAATTACAGTTTAGCCATGCTCGATATTAACCACCTTCTTTCAACTGCATGATGAGCAGATCTCCTCACTGGCCTCCCAAGAGCTGCAGCACTTTAGGGATGCAGAACGGTCCTTGCAGAAGGCAGAAGACCTTCAGGAAGAGCAGCTGTGTATCCCACCTGCCCCTGCCCAGCCACCACCACCACCTCCTATTCAGCTGTCAGCAGCAGCTGCTAAATCCTCTGCCACAGCTTCAGGTAATCCAAACGAGGCAAGGCAAGCCCTACTGGAGGCCATTCGCTCTGGTGCTGGAGCAGCAAAGTTAAGAAAGGTAAATGTACTTCTATATTTTACTGTGGATGAAACAACCTATGCTTGCTGCCTTTTCAGAACCATTTTTGAGCTGTTCTAGGCACAAATTCCTTTCTTCCATCAGAAGAAGGTACATGAACTATTTCCTCTAACTGAATCAAAAATCAGGAATGTATTTGGAACCTTTGAACAGTTAATGAAACACACCTGAGCATATATGCAACCCTGTGAACAGACAGTGCATTTTATTAAAGAGACCATCAAGAGCATGACTGTAATTTCAAAAGGCATTTTCATGACCTTTTCATTCTGTATGATCTGAGATAACAGTGGATGTCCTTTATACAAGGTGAGCCTAAGAAAGATCAGATACAAGACCCTGAAGTGAATATAAATAAGTATTCTCTCCTAATTTCAGTAGTGTGTCCTAGACCTTGATTCCCAACACTTAAACCTTGATCACATGTGCTGAGAGCTGTTAGTAAAACTGTAAGGTCGATTTCATGTCTGCCTGAACTTTATTAATTGAATGATGTGTGTGTTTCACTTTTGTGGTTTGATGAGAATTGGTCAACTCCCAGATGGCTAAATGCTCGTTTCCTTGTGTGTGATTTTTGGAGTAACTTTGCTTATCTCTTTGATCAAAGTTTGTTCTTCCCAATCTCAAGTTACACTGTGCTTCTTGGTAAAGAGAAGCAGATAATTGTCCTGAGTGGAAGCATCCCGGTATTACACTGCAGTATCCAAGGATGGACTTTGATCCAAGGACTTAAGGGAATATAGAAAAGCAGATGTGATTTTCTCAACACATGAGTTAGCTGATGCCAACCATAAATGTGTAAATAGACTTTAACCTTGCTCACTGGTCCTCTTTTCAATAATTTAAAAATGCACTCAGATTTTAACATTCAAAAAATTGTTTAAAAAATCTGGTTTCTGATAAACCAGAAGTTCCACAGAATCATACAAATGGCACAAACAAATCAGTGTTTCAGGGAAATTTTCATCAGCATGTTCTGATTACATCAGGAATCTGGATGTGCAGATATTTTTTCATGTGAACAATTACATCTATGTTATGCATACAGTTCTGAGGAGGACCTGAGTTCACACTTGGTTTGTTCCAAGCTTGGAGAAAGTTGAGCAACCTCATTGCAGTCAGTGTCTTCCTTGAGGAGGGCAGCTGAGGGGTGGACACAGTCTCCTCTCTGTGGTGGCCAGCCAGCAATAGGTTCCAAGGGAGTGGAATGCGCCTGTGTCAGGGGAAGTTCATACAATAATAGGAAAAGGTTCTTCACTAAGGGGGTGGTCAGTCACTGAAATAGGCTCCCCAGGGAAATGGTCACAGCACTAAGCCTGACAGAATTGAAGGAGCAGCTGGAAGATGCTCCTAGTCATATGGTTTAGTTTTAGGCAGTCCTGGAAGGAGCAGGGAGTTGGACTCAGTGATCCTTATGGATCCCTTCCAATTTGAGAAATTCTGTGATTCTAAGACTACAAATTATGAAGAAGTCAGGCCTTTATTTCCCCACTCCACCAACTGACAGAAAAAAATGGAACTTGGATATTCAAGGGTACTTCATGCAGTTGTTTTCTAGATACTTCCAAATTTCTTACTATTCCAACGGCATTACGCTTGCAGAAGTCTCTGAGGGGACCCATAGCTCTACTCATGAAAACAAGTCTTTATCATATCTTCGGGGATTTATTTCAAAACACTTGGATAACCAGTGCAGGTCACAAAAGTACACCAGATAGACTGATGTATTCTGCTAAATACTGTGCCTGTCTTGTATAATTTCCAAGACAGAATAATTTTTGCTACTTTTGACATTGAAACAACAGAAGAGTACATCTCATTATATAGGTCTCTTATGAAAATAAAAGAGAGCAGTGTTTTGTCCAAGACAGAATACGATTTTCTTATTACTGTGCTGTCCTTCCAGATATTGGATATGCAAGCTAGTCTTATGTATGCCAAAGTCATCATGACACTTTGACATCTGAGATCTCATGCCCTTGATAACAGATTAAAGTAAAAATGTTGTCAGATTTCTGAAAAGGCTTTCTAGCCAGTGTGTTTCAATATCTCTTCTTGTTTTATGCATTATATTGAGAGCCAAATTCTGATCTTTCCGTGCAGTTGGACAACTTGTGACAGCAAAAGTTGAATCCATAGAGGAGAGAGAATATATAAGAGCTGAATATCAGGGTTTTCTTCCTTTGCCCATGTCTGAGGAACACTGAGGGTTTTTGTAGGCGGTGGCTGACAGGTTGCTTTGTGCCAGGGCTGAAGCAAAGTTTTTTCTTTGTTTTGCCTTCTCTGTCAAAGTTCTGTGATGTTGTGATTTGGAGATATGAGCACAGCACTGGTTTTGGCTTTGCTTTCTGGAAGATTTTGCTTGCAGCAACTAGACAGCAGAGTAGGTAGCTCAGTTCAGTAATGACATCTGTTTCTCTTCCATTGTCTTCTCAAAGTCTTCTGGGACAAAGGCTTCTGACAGCAAAGTCATTTATTTAGCTATTATTGTGGAGAACTGGGAAAAGTCTGTGTTGCTGACAGCAAAGTCATTTATTTAGTTAATATTGTAGAGAACTGGGAAGAATCTGTGTTGCATAATTATGTGTGACTTGGTGCTTATTTATGTGGGGTTGGTTGCAATGGAAGTAGATCAAACATAGCTGTCAGGGGAAGAAAATGTAAAAAGCAACCAATTGCCTAGATAAGGAGCATCCCAACAAACATTTGAGCTCAAGTAATATCTGTGAAAAGGCAGCTCCTCCACTCCTCCCCTGATTACACAGCTGTTTGCTAAAGTCATGAACTCTAAGGTTAAAAGATTCGCTATGCAGGAAATGAGGAGAGAAGTTGCTGCAGGCTGACCTTGCTTAGCTGAGAGTCAGGGTCTGCACAGCACAGTCTCTAATTGGGTCAGCCAAAAGAAACCAGAGCAGGAATAGATGCTTGAGGGAAATGCCAAGTAGAGGTAAAATAGTATATGCACAGCTCTCCTCACTCTTCCTTAATCCATTTTTTAGAGTACTGTGCCTGTTTTGGCAAATAAATCACTCTTTGTTTTGAAGAAATGACTTCTGTTTTATTGCGCACTGTTGCTGTCCACAGTCTCCTGAAGGAAAATTCTTGCAGGTGCCAAGCCCAGTTGAGCCTGGTTCATCCCCAGTGCTGGGCAGTTCAGAGACCTGCCAGAAAGTAGCTACAGCACAGATCCTACCCAAAAGAAAGGGAGACACAGATGTGTTACAGAAATAGGATGAATTTACTAACCTGGAGAAGACCTGACAATGGCAAGGAAGTAACCCTTTTCTTCGGTTTTTGAAATGGTTTGTCAAGGAACCTGACAGGTGTCCAACACATCCAAAGTATAACAGCAAGTCGGGGAGGTGGCATCAAGTAAAGCCACCAGCCATGATGGGTTCCCTGGTGCCTTTGGTTGTTACTTACAAGAAATGAACCTGTCTCATTAGCAAGGATGGCTCACCCCCACCCATGAGGTCTGCCCTACCTGCAAAGGAGAATCAGTTGATCTAGGAAGTAAACTGAGACCAAATTTTGGCTAATTCTCAAAAACATTTTGTTCTCTGGACAAAGCTCAGACCATAGAGCTGTACCATTTAATATTCTGATTTTAAAAGTGAACTAGTAGTTTCATTAAATTGTGTCAAACAGTGTAATATATTTAAGATCTATATGTGCAGTTTTTAACTTCCTATTTGCCATCTCATAAAATGCAAAATAACATAGCTAGATGTCTGAAATTCTCTATATCACTGCTTGTGTATTTTTGTGTTTATGTAACTTGCCTTGGGATTTACCATGATTATTTGTGGAAAAAACCCCATAACTACACATGCAAATAACCAGTTAGATGTCTGGCTGTAGGTATAGTTGCAGCACAAGTCCATGCAGGATTAAAAATCTTACTCAACAAAAGGAAACTATAAAAGTTGCTTTAGCTTATATGCCATACACTCATTTTAGGTAGAGTTGTACCGAGGGATTTGGTAGAAATATTGCAGGGGAATGTGTCTGTACATGGTGAGGAAAGCAAGGTATATCTCTGAAGAACAGGCTGTTGCCTTTGATAAAGTGATTGCTTTAGACAATTTTTTAATGGTATGTGCAAGGGTGATTCTGCAGATTCCATGCATTTTCCAATAATGTTTGGAGCCTTTTCTGTTCATTCACTGAGATTTTAAAAATTAATTTGGCTCCATCACAGTTCCCACAAACATTCATAGTGATGTTTGGCATCAGCATTAGGTCACGTACATCAGCTCTTGATACGTGCAGTGTATCATTCTGTTGGCAGTCAAAGGAGCCAGGTAAGATAATTACTGCACCAATTGCAATGAGTCCCTGTGTTCTCTGGGATAATTTGGAGTTGGTTGTCAACAAGTAATGCGTTGATCGGAATTATGGCATGTCGAGTGTCTTCTAGGAAGCATGGCCTAGTTCCATACCTTTATGTCAAGCAGTGGACTATTCTTCTCACATAAGCAGAGCAGTATAATTGTGAATGAACAAAAACTGTTTCTTATCATCAGTATCTGTGGGCGCAATGAAAGAAATTACAGACTCAAAACCACAGCTGATGTAGGCTTTGGTGTGCTGGAAATGGGACAGGAGGCCCAACGATAAGGTTGGCCAAGCTTGATATACAGGTAGTCAAATGAGCCTATGAAGGGATTCTAGTTCCCATGCACAGTGAGAGGCAGGCATTTGCATTCTGTTACTCTGTTTGAATTGGAAGATAAAACATAATTTGAACTCTTCACCTTGCTAATAATTTATACCATGACCTATTTTTTTCCTGAAGAATAAGGGTCAAAATGGAAAATTTAGACTTGATCAAATGCATTATTCCTGTTCAGCTTTTGCAGTGACCTTAACGTATATTTCTCTGATAAAATCAAAGCTCAGTAAGTTTGAATTTGGAAGAGCACCTTAGCATAAATATTTAAAATTAAGCATATATGCGTAGATGACCTGAGGAGTGGGAAGGAAGATAAGTATTTGTTTAAGTGTTTTCCTGAATCAAAGCCACTGGGAGTTTCCTTCATTCAATCAGGAAGCAAAGTACTCATCAACTGATTTTTATGGCCAGTGACAGCTAACCAATACAGGACAGATTTTGACTGACAGATGTTGCATACTTGCAGCCTGGGCTTCTGTTCATTCCACAAAATGAAGGAATTTCACAGAAAAATGCATCACCTATGCTCCAGAAATAATGCCATTGCAAACATAATACCTAAGAATGTATGAGGTGTGGGGTTTTTAGGGAAGGATAGCACTTTTCATTAGACCAAGTGATATAGCTAGGGAAAAAAGCAGATAAGCTTAAGTAGTCTCAAGGAGCAGATGAAGAGACCAAGCTTGGGAACAGCCCCGCAGGAGAATGTTTGGTTAGCAATGTCAACAGTTGGAGGTTTAAAAATATCTTGAATGATCATGTGCTTTTCTTTGTTACAGGTCCCTCTGCTCGTTTGAATCATATAAAAAAGAATAGGTAACTGGAAAATCTAACCCCGTATGCACCCATAATCATCATTCAAAGTCTGAAGTGGCAAAAAACATCAAGAAGTTTAGTTTATTCTCTTGACTACAAGCCAAAATAAGTTGTAGTTAATTTTCTGTGTGTTCCTGCATAATGGTTCTAAGGGGAAAATATGTTACTCTGCTGTAAAGCTTCTGTGCCAAGGAATTGTGTTTTGCCTCTGAATATTTAAGGTTGCCAATAAACTATTCTTGTTGGCAGGTTAATAAGAATATAAACACTGTGCAGTCCTGTGTTAATACTTAATTGTGTTTATGGGCAAAACGAAAAGCTTTGCTAGCTATCTGAAAAGTAATACTTATTTCCAGCTGTTAAAAATATGTAACTATTTCAAACTATTTACTTGCTTCTTTTTTTGATTTCAAGAAGGGCTGTAATTGATTAGGGTAAAAACCAGAGTAAAGATCTATAAAAACCAATCACAAAAAAAAAAAGTTATGATACCTAAATTGTCATGTGCTGGGGTCATTGGTTTTTAAAATTAAATTTACTTTGTCTCTCTGCCGGAGCTCTGAGAAAGCAGGCAATCAATAATGAATGTGAGACAGTGTCTATTGAAAAGTTACTTATGGGATATGACGTATAGAATGCTAATGTGCAGAGATATGCTGAGCCCTGGTAACAAACATGGCACTTCAAAAATATTGAGCCACCTTAAAGGATCTCTATTTGCAACAGACTGTGAAGGTTATAAATAAGATTCAGAGTATAGATGTCCAAGATGTAGAATTCATTCTGCACTGTAAAATGAAGTGAAGCTGGTTTATATCAGTATCCAGGACTTTTGTGGTCTATATTTCAGGTCATGCATAAGTTGGCCCTTGGTTTCTAATTCATTTGGCTATCATATGTTGTCTCACAAGTATTTATAGCAGCATCTTTTTCAAATGTTCATTACTTTGGTATTTGTTGTTGTACATATTTTGAAAATATTTCATTAAATTGATTAACTTAAAAAGGACAAATAAAAATGCTTTTTCACATTTCCTATATTGTAATGAAACTGAAGAAGAGGAAGTTTGTATATTTACATTTTTATAATCACAGTGGTGGCAGATTTTTTCTTCAGGCTGGAATTTAAAATGTATAGCTATGGACTGTTGAAAGCACGAGAATATTTAGCCATCTGCATTTAATGTGACTATATGTTATATATTGTAAAATATTGAAGTCTGTTAGTGCCACGAATAAAAACAAAATCAAAACCTGACATGACTTTAAAGGATCTTTCTTTGGTCAAATATTTTCCATTTACTGAAAGAAATTAGAACTACAAATGGACATTAGCAAACCAGTATGCTGTGCTCAGTATCTCAAGTCTAATGTAAAGTATCTCAAGCCAGGAAAGTGCCAACAACTAACAGTTTAGAAGAGCAGTAAAAATCACCAGCTAGGATCAATATGTGAGTTCTATACATTTAAACAATGATGAAGTACTGGTAATGTTCCATTTCCTCATTAGGGAAGCTTATATATTCGGAATTAACGTGCTCTGTTGCACCTAGGACAAATAAGATCACCTCTGTTGATTGTGATTATCCTTCTTTTGCCTTCAAAGTCTTCTCGGTGTGCTGGAGATCAGAAGCACTGACATTGAAAATACTGTCACATGAAAGAATTCTGTCACTCATAAGTTTGATGTTGTAGATGTTCCCCACAAGAGCAAATACTTCTTTGGCTGGCTGCTGCAAGGCAAATTTCAGTGCATCTCTCTTTCTTCTTGTTTTTAGTGTTGCTTGAAGGTCATGGGTTCATAGCCCTTCTTCCTAGCACCCTTTTAGTGTAATAAGTTATATGAGTACTTACTTTTCAATGTAAGGGATTCAAAACTGGATTTTTTGACAATAACATCCCCTGGGCTTCACAATGCAAAGGTTCTGGTCCTGGGTGCTGGAACTACATAGAACTAAAGTTTCTAAATTTTATTCATAAATAAACTTCTGGGTAAAAGCTATAAAAACAGCTGCAAGATAAGATGGCATCCTCACTTCAACAGAGAAAAAAATTACAAAACCCGTGATGGCTCAGTCACAACTCAAAATGAAAATGGAGGGGGAGTTCAGCTACCTACAGCAGGAAGCATAGGCTGGGTGTTCATTCCCTTCTTGTGTTGATGGGAGTGGTGTCTGCTCTTAAACTGTCGTCCAGGTGGTGCTGAACTTTTGGTAGAAGCTCAATTTAACCCCAGGTGAATGCAGATTATACTGTAAACCCATTTATAAAGAAATCTAGTTATGGCTATGACCCTTCCATGTAGTAACTTTCTGTTCATGCTTTTAGTAGTAATAATGGTTAGCTTATCCTGAGTTAAAAGAAAAACCCTGAAACGTGTCTGGTAAAGACATGGCCTTCTCAACACCAAGTATCTTCATCTTTATGGCTGCTCTTACTGTCCCACACTGTTTGCTAGTGCAGACACAGCCAGTGTCTAGAGATGTACATGTTGCCCAGGTTACATGTCCTGTCATGGCACAGTCTGCAAGCTTGTTTCTTATTTGAAGGGCTGCAGGAAGGACAGGGGAGCTCCCCTCTTCTTCAGTCTAGACTGTCTCCACGTGCTCTTCCCTCAGTTTGACCAGAGGAACGAGTCAGATACATGCCTTATTCATCCAGCTCTTTGTATTTTCTTTTTTAGTAAGAGATTGAAATTAAGTGGAGAAATGGTATCACCACAGAAACTGAATGGAGAATTTGGATTTGATATGTTTATTTATTGTGCAGGTATAATTCAAAGTTCAGGGCTTAAAGAAATCTAATCTCGTATCTCAAAGAAAAATTTCTATTTCTTCTCTCCCCTTTATTTACACTTTTTTTTTTTAATTTTTAAGTTGAGTTTAGAGTGTTACTCAACCATTAAGTCAGCATTAGATCTCTCTGATTAGATATTTTAAACAATACTGATTGTCTGCACAACTAAGCTATTTGACTTAGAGGAGTTAATTGTAGATTTTTTTTAATAACAGGTATTTAATAAAATCTAATAATTTTAATAATACTTTTAATAGCCTGGTAACATTAGTCATGCAAAGTATTGGACCGAAAGACCTCTTGACGTGCACATCAATCTACAGAGTTTCAAACGTGGCAGGGTTCAGCTTCCCCAGCTCATGCAAGTGATCTGCACTATTTATGCTACATTTGCCACAGCCAAAAATTGGCACTTCGTCAGTGTACAGGAGTAAGAAAGACAACAAGAGATGCATTTATGAAACAATGGAAAGCGACACCCTGAGATGGTTTTCCCTTTAACCTCTCCAGAAAAGAAAGAAGCAGTTCTATTGTTGAGTGCTGCTTAGCATTAAGAGCAACGTTTAATTTGAATGCAAAGATTTGCACAAATCTTGATTTGAATCAGTTTGTCTGAATGAAATGTTTGTAAATCGGTTCTTTGTTGGCGTCATATGAAAAATAGTTGTCTTCTGCAACCGTTAATTAGCAACTTTTACACATGTAAAGTATTTATTTGCGTGTATTGTTTCTCATCTCTAATCCCCTACTGGATTACATATGCATTATGTGTACCAGCGTGCTTTGCCTGTGAGACTTCTGTTAAGATTTATTAGACTATTCCCATTGTTACTCCATTTGTTGCTGCTCAGTACACACAATAAAATACTCCATGCCCCTGCTATATAGCTTGAGCTGCCATAATGGTTGCATTTCCCCACTTGCAGAAAATGACCTTTGCAATGATAAAGTTCTTTTTTAGACATAAAATGAAATTAATTCCTGATTTTTCAGTCATGTTCACCTGGATTTTGTGCATCACTGTTTTGATCTGCTTATTTTTTTTGTTGCTGAGTATGGCATGGAGTTTGATTCATAGCTGATGGCTTCCTTTGGCTGGAGAAAGTTTCCCTGTAGTTGCATTCTCAAGGTTATTCATCAAAGTAGGGTAAGATGGATGACCCATTCTAAGAGCAAAAAGGTACCTTTTTTTTGTTATTGTTTCCAAGTATAATTATTTATTAAATAAGTAAAATTTGCCTAAATACTAGCAGGTTACATGATGCTGCACCAGATATCAAAGTCCTACTATCTTCTGTTTGTCTACCAACTTTTTGTTCTTATTTAAACAGCTTCTGATTTATTGCAGTATTGAAGACTTCAAAAAGAGGGAGAAAATAGAACTACTTAACAGGAATATTGTGTTTTTCACACTTAAGGAGTTTAGGAACAAGCTCACTTCCATAGTCTGTTCCCTCCCATCACTCATTCCATATGTACAGGAGCACACGCGCACAGAGTCTCCTTCGTCATTTCAGAAGGTCAGGAATAGTTTAAAAAGCATCTTTACCACGGGATCCTTTTCCATTTTTAACAGTAGCTTTTTTTGTCCTGTAAAATAGGAACTTCCAGAAAGTCAGGGACTAAGTTTTGGCGCAGTCACAGCAGCTATACACAGTCACTGCTGGAAGCAATGTCAAATCCATTTCTATATAATGCTATCTTAAGCCAATTTCTTTTCCTTTGGTGTTTGGGTTTGTTTTTTTGTTTTTTTTTTTTCTTCTTTCCATTTTTGTCTGTGAACTGATAAAAACATGTGCGTGCCATGTCTCTTTTCTGAGGTCATTATTGTGCTTGAAGCTCTAAAAGGTTTTCCCCTGAACAAAGCATAGTGGTGTTGCAGTTAAACACCAGAGTGAAAGAGGACATTTATTCATACACAAACACCACTGTCCAGTTTGCAAGTCAGGAGCTGGAAAAGGAAACCTTATTGAAAGAACAAGACTGTGGAACATCATTGTCTTCTACATCAGAACCTGTGTTTACTGTAACAGGAACAAAGCAAACACAGTGCAAATAGGCGTGGGCTTCTTTTGTCTCATTCCATGCATTCAACAGAGGGGTTTCTGTCAGAAGCACTGGCATCTGTCCCTAGTAGTGCTTGGCACGGGTGAGTGGGTCACAACTTAAGGGTACTGATTTGGGTGGCACCACTGATGGGTTGTGTCACTGGTTTGGGCTTTTTTTTGCCTTGTGATAAGCCAAAATGTGGTTTGATTTAGCCAGTAGTCAAGACTGCAAGCCAAGTGCCTGTGCTGTGGCAATGAGCAAAGGCTCCACATGCGGACCACAGTTAAGGTGGAGAGGGATCCATGATCTAGTGTGTGCCAACTACAGCACCCACATGCCAGTAGCCAGTGCAATCTCATCTTCTTAAGCCAGAGGTAATGATAATGGTGAAGGGAGAGGGAGATGGATGCATCTGCCTTCTGACAGAGCCTAGGAATAAGCCACATGTAATTCAAAGAGCTACAGCCCTCCCTGTCCCAGCAACTTGTAACGGTGCTAAGGACATGCAGGAGGTGCCTCAGTAAGCAGTAGGTCCACCAAAACTACTGATAGATCTGAATTTTACCGACAAGATCCTGCAACTGCACATATCTCTGCTGATACAGCTACCTGATGGGTTAACATGCTCAGGACCAGACTAAAACTCTCCCCAGTATAGACCCTTAAAATCCAGCCCTCAGTCTTTCAGTCAGCTCAGGAGGTGGGTGTACCTGGCATGTTCCCAACCAGCAGCACCACAGAGCAGTGGTTTGGCTGCCTGCACAGTGCATGCCTCCTCATTCATTAGCCTCGCTGCTAATGTTCCAAACTTCCCAACTTATGGAAGGAACTGTCAGAGGCAATTTGCAGGCAGCCAGTGCTGCAGAACTGCAAAGAGTTATATTTTTATGTGTTGATGAATAATTTAGCAACAATTCTGTGTTATGTAAAATTACTGCTTTACTGCTACTGGGGCCAATGTTCGTACGAAGTGTTCTAAGCCCAGTTATACAAGTTAAAGCTTGCTAGTTTTATCCTATGCATCTGTCATTAGAGATAATTTTTCCAGGTTCAAACTGGGAAGCAGTTTTTCATTTCAGGAGAGGGAAGTTCCACATCCTCATTCTCCTTTATGGTCCTGATCATCCTGTTTCCACATGGTCAGTTTTGCACTGGGTTGTGCAGTAGTACTGGTTTTCCCCATGGAGGAGGACGCTATGCAATGCGTTTCTACCTAAACGCCATGGAAATCATCAATCCTCCAGACCTTTGCTTTATATTACAGAGCAACATATTCAGAGTGGCCACAGGTTTCATCCCCCTTCTCTTGGGAATGAAGCCTGTGCACTTAATGTGGGCAGGGAACAGAGAATATGGGCAGATCTAGATATATCTGGTTTTGGTTTCAGGTTGGAAATTGTTCCTTTGAGATTCCAGCTGTTCTATACTCTAAGTAGGATTAAAAGTTCAGGGAAAGAAAGGAATATTATTGCCCCCCAAAAACACATTTGTAAGGGTAAAGTGAGATTGAAAACCTACAGTAACTCAATATGGTCTACATCCAGAAATGGAGAAACTCACAGGCTTCCTTAGGAATACATCTGTGTTTGCTTCTGCTGTATTCTACAAGTGTTGCCAAGAGATGCTTAGTTGCAAATGCAAATATGTTCAAGGCTGAAGGATCAAAGAGCAATTAAATTAAAAACTGCTGACAGGTCAATCTTAATAGTCATTTCCATGCTGAAATAAGTCAATAATTCTTAGCATGCAATAAATCTTACCACATAAAGGTGGGCTTGCATAACAGGAAAATGTAGTAAAATATAGCAATATATTTTATGCAAATGCTTTTTAAGAGTAATGAGTAGCATGTTTTATTCATCTTGTCCTGGCATCAAAGCGGTCAAGACATTGGACTTCTGGAATGGGTTAATCCTCTGCAGCAGCAGTGTGCTGAGCAGGCAGAATGCCTTCTATTTATATTACTATTTACTTATATTTGTAAATACAAGCCTTAATTGAGCTCCTGAGTCCTGCTGTGTTTGGTACTGTGCAATCACCATATAAGTGACTGTCCCTGCCCCAAAGACCTTTACAAACTAGAAAAGTCAGAAGAGGAGGATGGGAACAAAGCAGTCGTGTGACTTGCCTGAGGTCACTCAGGTTGTTAGTGGCAGAGGCAGAATGGGAGCCTGGGATTCCTGTGCCATTCTTTGGTCCTGTTTTCCAAGTCATAAACCTTCCTGGCCTATATACTAAATACAGTATGTATGGATCATATAGAAGCAAACTCAACCTCTCTTGGTATTGCTCAAGCTTCAGAGAGGCAGAGAAAACAGCTGTGCCCCTGACCTTTATACCAGACACCTTAACATGACCTTGTGTTTTTATCTCTTCTCTTATATGCATTAGGTATGAAATACTAGATGATGCTCCTAGGTACTTGTGCCTATAATGAGACACATCTCCAAAAATCACATAATACAAGAGGGATTTGGACTCCCACTGCTAAATTTAAAACAGATTTTCTGTGTGATAGAAGCTCCCTGATAGTTTAATAGCCAATATGTCCATCACAGCTTCCTGCCCACCTGTAGCTGTACTGCCTGCTATCCCCGAGGGAAGATCCAACAGGAGAAGGTTCGCGATACTGCTGCTTCAGCAGTGCCCGAGTGCCTTAACAAGGATCTTTCTATTAGCCCCTGTGTAAACACAGGATGGCAGCCCAGGCAGGCAACACCGGGTGGAAGGAGCACAGATCGTTTTAAATCATTTGCACGTTCTAAATCACCGGGCACGATCTGCAAAGAGTGGATCTTGTGTTACACACTGCACTTGGGAGGCAATGGAGACTATTTCCAGCTAATAAAATTCACAACAAATGACCCGGCACAGGAGAAGTCCTGTTCTCAAGGAAAAGCCTTACATCAGCACAGGCTCACAACTTGCCCTTCTTTTTGCAGTGGAAAGACTGAAGATTTTAATCCCAATTCTAAAACAAGTCAAAACTTGGTGAGCACAGTAATTTGCACAGACAAAAACAGAGAGTTTGGGGACAACGTGTACATCCCTTCATCCCCCACTTTTTTTTTTTTTTTTTTTTTTTTCCCTTGATTCAGAAGAGCTGCTCTTAGGCTTATGTGGTCTATTTCCAGATGCAGTACCTCACTTCCAGAGTGATTTTCCTGGCACTGACAGCATAGAGCCCAACCCAATGCAATAACATGCTGCATGTTCCCGAAACTGTGAACAAAAGGTGAGGATTTCTTGTTTTCCTCAGAATGCAGGTATCATGTTACAAGTCTAAAGATGCAATGTGAATGAGATTTCAAAACTAATTTCAACGAGTTCCCTTTGCATACCTTTACCAGAATAAAGTTTTCCACTGTTACCAAAAGTGGCAAAAATGCTCTTTTGCCTCTTATGTCCAGGACAGTAAATTGTCACCAATAATCAAAGGTAGCATTAGAAAAAAATGGGTTTAATGTGCCAAGGGGGGTTTCTCCGAGAGCAGGCAACATTATTTTCCACAGCAGCAAACCAGTACAGCACTGAAGCCCGCCAGTGAAATATCGAATGGAAGACGTAAACCTGGTTTTATAAAAAGTACATCCCAGCTCTACCTGACCTGTGTCTAGGAGCAGATTTTATTTTTCAGTGTGTGAGGCAGAATTTTCAGAGATGAAGAATGATGAGTCAGACCCACAAAATCATGAGACCAGTATCCAGTATGATGAGGGTTGCATTTTTCTGTTTTTAAGGGAGCAGGTTCTGCCATGTGGTTTGGTCTGCCTGATTTCTGAAACTCCTTTGTCTGTCTGTGGGGTGTGGGTAGGGCTGTCAGCACCATCCTCTCCTACTTTATCCTCCCCACTGTACTGTGGGGTCAGTCAGGGAAACCCAAAGTGGCCCCAAAGGCGTGAGCAGTTCCAGGAGAAGGGATGTTGAGTCAGCACAGTGCTCGGGCAGCCCTTGAGAGCACAGCTTCTCACTCAGCCCCTGTCCACGCCAGTATCGCCAGTATCTCTAAACAGGGCGTTAATTGCTGCTTAGAAAGAAAAGCACGAGAACAAGAAGGATTAAAGTACAATATTCCCTGCAATCGCTGTCATTCATGCTATCTGACTACTGAATATTTGACCCACATTTGCCAGTGAGTACTGAAAGGTAGTTCAAGCCAGTCTCAAAAAATATCCAGCCAGATTACTTACTAAGACAGTTTTTATAGTATTGAGGGGGAAAAAAGAGACTGTCTTTAAAGTTTTTGCTCAGGCCTGTTCGACTCAGATGTTGTACTGGTACAGCTATTTCCATTCAAGGTGTGATATTTTTTACTGAAATAGATAAACCAATAGAACCACTAGTTGGGGACACTTGTACTAGCACAACGGTGCTTTATACTAGTACAGCTTATTTGCCTGCTTGTATGGAAATAGAAATTTAAGCATAAATAAGCTTCTTTATACTGGTATAACTGTTTCTACCCTAGGGAAATTAAACCATTTTTACTATACTAGTGTAGTTACAATTTTGTGTGTAGCCAAGCCTTTGCAGTAGTACACCTTCTGTGTAGAAAAGACCTCATGGCAGCCAGTGCCTCGCTGTGCCAAAAAGCTGCAGAAAGTCAAGGAGATTATTCAGGTATTAGTTATTTCACTGGATCAGGCTACCACAATCTGGTGGAGGAGGAGGAGTGCTTTCATTTACTTCAGTTGTCTGCTAAAATAGTCCATGTATGTGGCATGGTTTTGCTGATATCTAGAGACAGCAGACAACATATATGAGAGTCAGTTTTTTGTAACACATTGCGACAGGAAGAGTTACTTTTACAGTATCTTCGTAAGTTCATTTTACAGGAGAGGAATAAAGCTTTGGTAGCAGAAGCCTGTCAACGTGAGTCTCTCTGCTTTGGAAATGAACATCCTTCCCTTGCTCACACCTGGGTATCTCCAATTTAACTCAGCACGATGTAGAAGCAGAAAGCCATTATCCTGTGAGATAATAGCCTATTCAGTTGTCATCACTTACAGACAGTGTATGTTAAGCAAAAAAAAAGAAGAAATACAACTTTTAAGGGTAGTCAGCAATTATGTGAAGCTTTTTACCTTAGAATGCCTTGCAAACTCTAGTTATATTTAAACTCACATCCCTGGAGTATGTCTATCTGTGTGGGTGCTCTGTCCTTTTTTATATGCTCTATGTAAACATACCAGGAAGACAGGCAACACTCACAGGTCACTGTATATAACAGGAAAATGCTTGAGCTGTGCATAGCAGTGGTTGGGAAATGGTCGAGCTCCTGCTGTCGGGACTCCTGAGGGAGGGAAAGGGAAGGGAAGGGAAGGGAAGGGAAGGGAAGGGAAGGGAAGGGAAGGGAAGGGAAGGGAAGGGAAGGGAAGGGAAGGGAAGGGAAGGGAAGGGAAGGGAAGGGAAGGGAAGGGAAGGGAAGGGAAGGGAAGGGAAGGGAAGGGAAGGGAAGGGAAGGGAAGGGAAGGGAAGGGAAGGGAAGGGAAGGGAAGGGAAGGGAAGGGAAGGGAAGGGAAGGGAAGGGAAGGGAAGGACTTTGTTTCTCACAGCCTCTAGTTACGCTCAGAAAATGGAGTCAGCATCTCCATTTAGGTGATAATAAAAGTAACTTAAAGAATGGGGTGTAAATGATTCTTAAATACCTGCTGACAGTATGATTACTTATGGCATTATAGATGGAGTATGCAAGTTGGTGACCCAAGCCTTTTCCCACTAAATATGAATTCACACTCTTCCTCTCTTTGTCTGTAATAATTTAGAGGTCATTTTGGCAGTGTGAAAAATGGATTAATTCACCTGCTATCCTGATGGCCATTATGGGAAAAATCAGAAAGTCAGGAAAGTGCCTTGATTGTTACGACTGAAGTCTTCTGCAGACAAGAGTCTATTATTCAGCTGCAGAGCTCTGTGGCCCTTGAAGCTGAGTTGCAAGGGTGAAGGTCACTGCTCTGCCAGTAATCACATTGCCATTACATGGAGTTTTAATCAGCGAGTACTGGGCAGATACAGCTCTGGTACCATACTGTTAAATACAATGGAATTTGCCCCACAGATGACTTTAGGTCCTTGTTATTAAATAAACTGTGCCTGTTTACCTTTCAGCTGCAGATTAAACATATGAAATGTGCCATAATCCAGCTTTTCCCACATCAGAGGCTTGAAGAAACCACTTTCCTGTAGCATTGCATATAAAGAGGTAACGTTTCTTCATTTGCCTCACATATCAAGATTCAAGGTAATCAGTCATTCATTCTACATCATAAATAATACATGTACCTAACCAAACACAAAAGGCTGTACTTCTGTCTGTTTCCCCTCCACACTTTAATAAGATCCTCTGAATTTCAAGATGAAATGTGCAGTCTCATATTTAAATCATTAGGTCCCTGCATGGTATTTTGTCTCGTTTTTGCAAGGTCAGGGTGCCCAATGTGGCCAAAGAAAGAAAGAAAGATAATGACTTTATCAGCAGAACAAAAAACTGATTCAGGGTGAAGAGGAAATAGGGGACCTGTAGAGGGTAAAGACTTGCTGGGGATTTGCAAGGGAGCTGTAAATCAGTGTTTTCAGGCTACGGTGAGATACACCTTCCCTGTGGTACAGTGTCCTGCTGCAATGGGCTCTCAGCTCCTCTGTTGGCCCTTTCCCAGGCTTCGATGTGTTTTGCTGAAAGGGTAGCAGTCCAGCTTTCAAAACACTTGTGGCAATTTTAGGGAAACTGGAACAGTCACCCAAACAAACCAGAATTTCACAATATCAATATGTGTCCAGTAGCTAAAACTTCCTGGTTTATGTGCAGTTTCTGTCCTCTGTTCGGAACAGAGGATGGTCCTGAGACCTAGTAAGCCTGGGTTACATTTTTGCCTCCTCACAGACTTCCTCCGTGACCCTTGGCAAATCACTCCATTCTTGCATGTTCTGGTTTCCAGGCCTGTGTTCATACAGGATATCCTCCCTGCTGGCCTCCCCTGTCCTGTCCGCTTCAAAGGAAACCTGCCAGAGGACTGTTGTGCATTTTTTAAGCATTGGGAAGGTCCAAATCAGAGCCAGCAGTTGTGGTCCCCCTAACCTGTGACTATCATGATTATTTAACCCATCCAGCTTCCCTGGCTGTTGAACTGCAGATATTTATGGTGAGTGGTCACCTCAGAAAGGTGGTGTTGGTAATGTTTGTGAGGCACTGCTTAGGTTAAAGGTGCTGAGCTGTCTTTACTGCCGGTCCCAGCCAAGTGCTCATATGAATGCAGTGGGCACAGAAGTATCAAAATAAATGCTACAACTCTTATTGGTTTTAGCACAAGCAGAAGCAGGACCTCCATCACAATCCATGAAAGAGTGGATTTGGCAGGCAAAGTGCACTATATTCTCATGTCATTTTTAAATACCCATTTAACAAAAAAAAAAGCTCACCTATAAATCCAGATAGAGACAGGTGATTGAACTCCAAAGCTAGTTTATAAAAAAGGTTTCCAAAGCCCACATGCTTATGTCTTATTTTGGACCCAAATAACCTAGGCAATACCAGGACCCCTCTCAGCAGTGACAATTTAGGCACAAAACAGCTACAGAAGTGCATGATTCAATGTAGAATATTGAATGAGCAACACTTGCAGAAGTGTCATGCCTTGCCCCCTAACTATACCCATGGTAAATTTTGTCCAGCTAATTAAGTCTTCTGTGATGCTCAAAGCTGCTCTCTCTTTTCTGTGATGCCCCTTACAGGATCTTTCAGTAAGAAGTGAGGGGATCACAAAGGACCTTTACAGGTAATTAACTAAGCTGTGGGGGTGGTCCAGCAAGTACAACCTCATGACAAATTTAACACAAGTAAACTCATTCAGTCATCGTCCAGTTTGGGCTAATTGTGCTCTTCTGGCAGGTTGCTTCTCCCACCAGGACAGCTGTCCCAGGCACCCACTGCAGCACCGAGCTCTGGCATAACATGCTTTGCTCCCAGCATGTCCCAGGCCCAATTTCCAGCTGTCGTGCTGGGGGCAAGAGCAGACCTTGGCAGCTGGGATAGAGCTCATGGCATCACTGCTTGGCAAAGAGGTCAGAGATTTTCAGAATCCAGAGTCTCCTCACAGCCAGCACAGTCAGACCATAGTGATCAACAAACCGCTGACCACAGAGCAGTCATAGACCCAAGCTGAAGATTATCCATGAGAGGAATAGATTGTTTCCCCCTTCAATTATCTTTCTACTGCTGAAAGAAAAAAAAATCCTCTAATTATATGAAGTTTCTTTTGAAGTCCAAGGGTTCAGGATAAACTAGCAAGCTTAAGAAATAAAATGTCTGCACAGGAAAAAATGAGGAATTCTGACTATTCAAAACACATATTCTTTCCTAATGATTTTCCTCTCTTCTCTAACATGCTGAAAGAAGATGGGCTGCTAGACATGGTCCTGAACAACCCTTTGTCCATGATGTATCTAGAAATTGAAATATATACCATGAGTTATATTGATTGCCTTGTACTTAGTCACAACTCAGATGGAATGAGAAAGATTTTACACACACACACACACACACACACACACACACACACACACACGCAAACACACACATATGCACACAAGCAGGTGTCTTACCTCCTGAGGAGCTGAAAAGGGAAACCTGTAAAGTGTTGGATGAAAAAATAAGAATCTCCCTATGTTTGCTTAAATATGCATCCTCTGCAGTGCTTATCTAAACCCAGAGCTCTTAGAGAGGCTGATAATCATGACAGACCTATTGAAGCTTCATTTGAAAATCTCCAGAACATGCACCCAGCCCCATGTTGACTGAAACCCTGCTGTCCTCAGAGCCTCCAGGCTCAAGCAGAAACTTCAGTGATGTCTAAAAAAGCATGTTGTGTTTCATCTCTGTGCCTCATCATTTCCAGGTGTAACTGGTAGGAGTCCACAGCTCCCGTCTCTCCTCTGCAAATGCTGCTCCAGCCTCAATAATTATTTTGTCTTCAGGTCCTGACTCCCAGCCCAACTTCATTCATGGGTCCTGTCCCACATATTTTAAGCCAAAGACTGGGGTTTCCCTTAGAAACTCCCTTCCTAGCTTCCCTTGCTCCTCCTGGCAAGCAACCAGCTCAACTGCTAGGATAACCCTGGCTCCTCCTGAAAAAACAACTAAACGAGCTTGGCTTTCTTCCTCCCAGAGGGCACAGGTCTTTCCAGCTGCCGAGATGGCTCAGGGTACCTAGAGGGATTTTTCTGATGCACAAGCAAATCTTATAGAGGGAAGAAGAAGTGACAGAGAGGGCAGGAGCAGAGAGCCTCTTTTCAAAAGCCACCAGGTGTAGTGTACCTCCCAGAGTGTGGTAGGGCCTCAGCAAACGAACTCACTGGTGATGGACTTAAGCCCCTTTTACACATGCAGTCCTAGCCATGGAATCTGAGCCAGTTTCTGGAGCAATTCTTGTAACAAAAGTTTTTCAGTGACACAACTCAAATTTTTCTTCAGGTCTATGGATGGTTTATGAGCTGTCACTCTCTTTTGCCAGGTCTTGTCTATGTGATGGTCATTAATTTGTGAACTTCCTAACGCAAAATTTCCCATGGGGATATAGAGCTGGAAGTGGTCTTTTTGCTCTGCTGATGCAAGCCACACTTATCCCCTTTACAGATCATCACTTTTCCAGCTCTAGGGTTTGGAGTCTTAATAGCAGCTGAAAGGCAGTTGCAGTCCTTCTGTCCCTTGTTTAAGCCTAGTCAACATGTGTTCCTGGGCAGTTTATAGTTCTTCTTCCCTTGGAAATGTTGGAGAAATGCTGTAAAACTTGTGAGTTGAAAAAAGGGGATAAACATTGACATTCATTGACTTCATGTTAGGTTACAGCCCTGCCACCGTCTCCTCTACAAGTATAAACCACATCCCCATGTCAGGCAGCTCTGTCAAGGGACCAAAAGGGTGTTTTCTCCCTTCTGCTGAGATCTGAGCTTGCTTACAGCCACATAGCTGAAGAGTGTATTTTCACAGCAGAATAGCTGGTAGCTATTGTGGTAGAAATGGGCTCTGTAGCTTGCTCAGCCTTACAGGTAAGTACCTGCCTGCTTAACAAGCTATTGTTTTGGGGCAATTTTTAGGATCATCTTGTATTACAATAGACCAAGCTTAAAAGCTTTGATGTCTCTGCGATAGCAACTTTTGTTTAAGACAAGTTTTTTTCCTCTGTTATTAATCTAAAAGTGCATGAAGAAGTCCTAAAGTGTTTGCTTAATTCTTTTGACCTGTAAGGTAGCTTTCTGATAGCCTTGTTTATGGCTGTGGAGAGGACTAGTGAAGTGGATTGTGAGATTTCTATACCATTTGCTGAAGAGACAAGGTCATATCATTTTTGAGAAACTGTCTCTCTACTGCTGGGAGTTCAGTGTGCAGAAGCAAAGAGCTGAGCACATTTGGGTTCACCTGCATTATTCCTTTGCTAGTGGTAGTGGTACTCCACAGGCTCTCCTGCTACAAGGCACAGATGGATGGCTTTCTCCAAGTCCTCAGGCTCACATCAAGTATAACAGCAAGAGGCATGCCTGAAAGTCTGGGCTGAAAGAAGAAAGAGAGAGAGAGAAAGAGAGAGAGAAAACCTGATTTTATGAGCTAAAGTTTAAATAAAATACATAAACAGCTTTCCTATCTTTTGTGAGATGAGAGAAATGGTCAGGCAAGTAGACTGGACGTTTTGTTATGGTTCTTTTTAAGGCCTTAAAGGAGTTGAATGAAAGGCACCATCTCATAAATTTCTTTTCTAAGGATACTGAATATAATATGTGGTTTTATCTGATTAGAGAAGCAAAATCCTGACAGTAGGGGAAAAGATGTATCATTTTCTGAGGGAATGCTTCCTGCTGGTTTTTGTAGCCTCTGGGCCAGGCTGTTAGCCTTTGGACATGATGAACTCTGTGACCTCCCCATGAGAATGAAAGGTGGTTTGATTTTTTTACCACTTTTTTTTTTTTCTTACTTCTCCAAGTAATACACAGCTTGACTGGAGGCATTAAAGGGCATCAAATTACTTGGTTTCCAGAGCTCACTTTCCTTCTCAGAAGGACTGCTTTTTTTTTTTTTTTTTTTTTTTTTTTTTACTTGATAATTTGATGCTGCTGTCTGGAAAAAGGTCAGGCTTGCTGTCATTGTACAGCATTTCTGAGTATTTTCTTAGATGGGAAAGGGCTAGGTGCTGTCACCCTGCATGCTCTACATGTCCTGTCTTGCACTGAATATTGCAAAAATGTCTCACAATTTCATTAATAAGATTGAGGTGCATTTGTAGGGAAATATTGCCCTGTAGAGCATTTGCAAGAGTGATTTCTGTATCAAATAGAGATGATATCTTAATTGCTGGTTGTGGACAAATTCACTCTTTCTAGAGTAAAGGCAGGTCCTGCTGAGTCAGCGCTCATAGCTCTCCTGTCCTGGGTCTGAGCTGCTCTTTCTGATATGCTCCTCAATTATACATGTGACACCAGCTAAGCTAAAGTAGGAGCTGCTTCTAGGTGGAAGGAGTGGTGGGGTCCTTTCCTTCTAACGCTGAACAAAGAATTATATCAGGAAAAGGAAAACTGTGACATCCCCGAACTTGCTGTTTCCCTGCAGCACTATAGGATCAGAGCTTTACTGGATTTTCCCCAGGTAAAGTATATCCTTTCCCCAGGTAAAGTGTATCCTTTACACTACTTTATAACTCTTATCTCCAAGACAGGCCTTTGAACATATATTCAGCATGCCCTCCACCCATGGCCATGCTGGATATAGGAAATGACTTCTTGGAGGATGATGGGGTTTATCCACAAAATCTTTGGTCAGCGCAGCAAAGCCCTGGCAGCTCTCTCTCACCCAGCTTGTCCATGTGCTGCAGCACTGCCTACTGCTCCATGAAGCAGCTCTGCAAACAGAGCTCAGCCTCCTGCCAAGCTTCAGTGTCCATAGCTGCCTTGCTGGACCCCCTTACAGGGATGTGTTGTTGGAGGCACAGCCAGCTGTGGTTTAGAAAGGTGAAGAGAGAGGCTGTTTCTCAAGAGAGCTTGAGGAAAAGGCAGAAACTAGATCCAGGTGGTCTAGTGCCCATCTTCACTGTAGCTTAGATGCACCCCGAGAGACTGTCAGGTGTTTGCTCAAGGGAGCTGTAAGATGTCTGAAGCCCCAGCTGACAGGGTTGAGCTGGGCAGGGCTGTCAGGATTGCCATGGTTTGTTGTGCCCTTTCCAGCCTGAGCCAGCACCATGGGATGACCCATCAGTCCCATGGCTCTGGGGAGATCACACTGTCCAAACAGGTATTTGTCCAATGCAACACGAATTTTCAGCTTAGGAGATGTGGCCCAGTGAGGGAAGAGCTGCAAACCTCTGTGTCTCTTGTCGTTCCAAACTGCCTTCAGATGCCACATCACTACTTACAGCCATGTCACTCTTTTTTGGCAGCTCTTTTTATATAGGGTATATTGACTCTTTCTACCCCTTCCTTCAGACAGTGTCTCCCACCCTCCCATCCTTCCCACCTCAGTAACCTCTGTCTGCTGTTCTACAAAACTCTGCACCGGCCCTCCCCAGCCAGCCAAACCAACAGGGATGCCTGCCCCATGCAGTAATAAAACTTCCCTCTTTAAAGAAGCATTTCCAAACCTCCTGGCTTTTTCTCTGGAGTCTCTGGCAGTTCGCTGGAATAAAAGGAGGTTTTGCCATTTTCCCTTCCACCCATACTCAAGGAAAAGTGCTTCCCCCTGTGCGTCCTCTTGCACTGAGGGACATGTTCCGTCACAAGGTCACAGTTCCTGCCACACACACATGCACAGGAACATGCAAACACACATCTCGTGCCCCTGCACAGCCACCCTCTGCTCACTGTCCTTCCCTCTCCATGCAAGTTCCAGGCCCTGTCACATGGATCTGCCCTCGAGTCCACCCATGTCTCCTGCCTGTGCCTGCCCTGGTGGCTGGGTCACTGCTCATCTCACCAGTGTGCCCTGATTCCTGCTATCTCACCTTCCTCATGACTAATGCACAGGATTTCCAGGAATGTTGGATGAATACTCATATTTCTTGCAGGATTCTGTCACATCAGGAAAATACCTGAGCTTCTGAAATGAGATTGAGATGTACACATCGTCTCGCCAGCCCAAGTAAATAAAAAGCACATTTGGATTTTTTTCTACCACATTAATAAGATTAATTTAAACCCCTGTAAAATTACCTTAAATTCTCTGTTTCTTTTCTGGTTTTTAGAGTCCTTTCAGTTCCATTAGGAAGACTCAGAACTACTATTTCAAAAATTACTATCAGCCTTCAAATGATATCACTACATCCAGGCAATAGGCTGAGAACAGAAAAAGAAAAAGAAAACTAGCATAATGCAAAACTTGTGATGAGATCCCAAGCTGTCAACATAAAATACTTCAAAGATAATTAGAAGAGCAGACATGACTTGCTCAAATGGATATTTGATTTACCGCATACCACCAGAAATATACACTCATGTGTCATTTAATGCCTGCTTCTGAAGCAAGGTAGAGACAGTAGCAACTGCAGGTGGAGATACTGTTGTGCTGGAAATTGGAATGGGGTTGGGAACTCCTTCTCTTTGCTGACTTCCAAGAGAGAAACCACTGGGGAGCAAATGCAAGTCAGGAAATCTTGTTCCTGTCATCTTTCCCTGGCACTTCTCGAATCCTTGGTAACCAGATAACCCTGTTTTGCACCTAAAGCAGTTTGGGTGCATCTCGGTGTTGTTGCCCGTGCATTGGGACAAGAAATGGTGATTGCTCTGGAGTTCTGTAATATGGATCATCTCCCCAGATCCTCATGGCAGGGCCATACCGTTTAAAAGCAACAGTGGAAAAAGTCACCATTCAAGGAACACAGTGCTCTGTAGCATCTCAGCTCTGCCCTACAGCCCCTTCTTCAAGACCACAAAAAGAAAAAAAGATGCTCTGGGGTAGGGGAAGCATTTCTGCATCAAGATGAGTTTGGTGGCCTGGGCCGGGGCTGGGTGCAGTGTGTGAGAGGGCTTGGGGTCAGGCACAGGGGGTAAATGAAGTAGGAAGAAGGGTTTCCACCTCCCAAGACAGTTAAGTGAGGAATTAAACTCCCACGTGAGATGACCGGGGGTAGGGCAGGACTGTGAAGTCGCTGATTGTGCAGTTATAATTGTCACTCAGCCCGGAGTGACCCCCGCCTCACTCCCCTGGGGAAATGCAGGGACAGGGGAGGGAAATGGATGGGCAGTTTTGGATCTCGGTGACACCAGCGCCCTGGCCCCCTCAGCGCTGTGGGAAGGCCAGGGGAGGAGGTGCAGGAGAGACTCTCCAGCGAGGGCCATGCAAGGAGGCAAAGCAAAGCACTATTTTCAGTCCGTACTGTCAGGCGGGATTTGTTCAGGGACAATACATTTCCTCCCTGTGACAGCTCTGGCTGCAAGCGCGGCTGGTCCAGAGCTCCGCTCAGGGGCTCGCTTCCTAATTAGGAAGAGAATCTGGGAAGAGTTCCTACATTTTTACTGTTGTTTACCAACATCCTGGTGGGCACCTTGCTAGGGCAAAGCAATTCTGGAGATCTCTGGTAAAAGCTGGCAGAGGACAGCTGATGGAGAAAGTATTTACGGTACAAATGGTCACACAAAGGTTCTGTCTGCACGGAAAGGGATGCGCAGGCCTGGAGCTGACAAGGAAGACAAAAGAACAATGATTTTTGAGGGTGTATTTAAAGCAGAATAATGAACCTTATCGAGGAAGTTTTCACAGAGTGCAGGAATAGGAGAGGATCAAGCAAATTAAGAGGCAAATGTAAGTAAAATACATTTCTTTTAAGGAAGGGCCTTTATGCACAACCAATAATTAACTTGTGAAACTTACTGCCCCAGCTGCTATTATTGAGGTCAGCAAAGAAATAAGATTTAAAAAGGCCCATGAATAATAAAAAACACCAAGCTTGCACTCAGTAGAATAACAAATTACAAGGGATATAAATCACCATGCTTTAGATCTTAAATAATAATAAATTGCCCAGTGATTAGAAGGCAACTTTTGCTAGGGGCAGATTCCTTGGTAATTGCTCATTTTAGCACTTCTTGGTCTTTTTTCTTTTTCTTTCCCTGAACGTGTGGTGCTGGCCATTGCCTCAAAAAGACAAATGAGTTTTGATGGCAAGCAGACATCTTTGCGTAGTATATTATAGTGACGAATTTCAGCTTCTTCTCTTAAATAAGAATTACTTAAAAGGTAAAATCCCTTATATAAACAGTACAATAGCAGCAGAAAACCTGCAGTATGCCATTGTATTTGGCAGTGTTAAGAAAAGAAGAAAAAATAAATAGATTTTACATTATTTTAGTATTTTTAGCTTTCCCAGACTAGTTCTTCATTATTGTCATAGTATTATTGTCTTATTTATTTTGGGGTTTTTTTATGGAGGGCATAAAAAAATATTCAAGATAAGAATTTTGCTTAAACTATTGTATTTTTGTGGCACCTACTTTTGGCTGGTCTGCCAGACAAACTGATTTATAGATTGGATAAATGCATGTTGCTTCAGTTGACACACCAGAAAGCCTAGGTTCGAGCTATTTAGACTCCAGCTCCTTCCTAATAGAGATTAATACAGTTCTCTGAGTTAACATTTAATTTCTGGGCTGCCAAAAAGAAAGTAATTTGAAGCAGCTAAGAGACAGTCGTGGAGCTGAGCTGGGTACAAATTGAATCAAGGCTTTCAGAGCTCCTCTCACTGAGGCAATTCTCCCTGGCTCGCTTCCTAGCAGGATGCAGGGCAGTGTTACTGGCACAGTCTCTCTACAAAGACATTTTGTGCTGCTTCCCCATCCTGAGGTTTTCCATATGTTTTCTCCTTGCTCAGTAATTAAGTGGGGCACAAGCAGCATCACCTCACTGCCCTTGGGATGAGGAACATGTGCTTGGGTAAGAGGTTTTGTAGTGTAGGTCTGTCTGTACAGACCAGTGGTTATTCTGGTACCACTCAGCTCTGCTGGGCATCTCTGTGGACCTTCAACAGGCACAGTCTTTTATGCTAATAGGGGTTTTTTCCTGTGACAATTCAGGAAAATTGAATTGCCTTCATTTTTGAAGAAATGGCAATTGCATTACTTTTCTGTTTCCTCTCACCACAGCACCCCCCTGAAATGCAGCACCTCACCCCTCTGAGTATCCCCACCCCTTTTATCAAGCTCAGTTTGCCGCTGCAGCAGGATACAGCTGGCTGAAACCAAGTTTGGTCATCTCCCCTTCTCTGGGCAGTCACATTGTTGGTACAGGAAAACCAGACCCCTGGATGACACCAAAGCTGCTCCTAACCCACATCTGCCCCTTCTCTCCATGGGAAAGCATGATCAGTCCTGCCCCAGAGAGAGAGAGACTAATAATACAGTCTCCACTGCTTTGGACCAGCTGCTTCCCTAAAATTAAATGCATTGGAGTGCCTGGCGTTTCTTCTGAGGAAGTGTTTATAAATGTTAGGCAAGGACTTTACACCACTGGTTATCACTTTGCAGGATGTGCTAATAAGGCAATGCTCGATGGAGCACAGACACCACCCATACTGCACGAGCGAATGTGGAGGCAACGTTCATCTCCTCAGAAGGAAACAAGGGAACAACCTGCTGGGTTTAGATTCAGAGGGCAAAGAAACTAGAAAGGATGTATTTGCACAAAAGGCAGCCTACCTGTTAACTCTGTACTAAGGACATGATTTTCAGGTTTTCTATAGGATTTTTCACAGCTGCCATATTTTACATACACAAACACACACACATAGATGCTTATTTACTGTTTGGAAAAATGGGATAGTCACAATTAAATAACTTTTTGCAATTCAGGCCACTGTAGGACAGTACTCCCCTAGCACAGCCCTGGCAAAGGTCAGCAGCTGGCCCCTGTGGTCTCAGTGGGAAGGGGACACCAAGGGGAATGGCTCAGCACCTGACCTCCTGGTGCCACCTTATGAATGGACAGGCTGTGGCCCCACAATATTTACCTGTGAACACAAATGTTCAGCAAGAGCCTTTGGTTTGTTTTGCGTCATATTTCTGTCTCACCACAGGGCACTTATCATCATTTACCTGATTATTTAGTGTCAAATCGTTCTGCTAACTTTACTCAGCTGGGTTCTTCTCAGGGAAGGACGGCTCAGTTCTCAGTTCCCATCCACTGAGTCCTTGATAGAGCAGTGAAGTCAGCATGATCCAGCCTATTTTCTGGGCCTCCAGACAGAGAGAAAGGAGATGAAAAATCATAGAGCCTTGAGACCAAAGGGACAAGACAGTTATTGAGGTTAATGATGTCTTGGATTGAATCGACATAATTTTGGCTGATCTTAGAAGGAATTTATGGTACTCAGAGATGAGATTCTGCGCCCACATAGACAACTGGGCATTCCTCCCACGGCTGTATTATCTGGCCTACTGCATGTAGCACATAAATCTGCTGCTGGTATTCTGTGCAAGGAATCCCAGCACCAAAAGGGCTTGTGGTGGTCATTTTCCTGTCCTGCTCCTCCACCTCTGAGGTGCTCAGCTTTTGGTGGCATTGGCAAAGCACTTGGCACCATGGTGCGCACACAGGCTTGTGTGTGCAAGCATGCACAGGCGCATGGGAGAAGGAGTGCATGGAGAGATTCTGTCCCAAATGTTTCCTGAAAATTTCCCTCCTCTGACTGCATTTCACTGCAGCTCAAGAAAATCTGCTTTTGCACTGTTGGCTGAAAGTTATTAGGAATATTAGCATTGACAGTTACTGTGAAAAGGAGTTTTTTTCACTTCTTCTACAGCACTGCAAACTAACTTAGAGAACATATAGATACAAAAAACCCTCTGCAAATCAAGTAAAGGAGATGATTCAAAATAACACAATTAAGTACTTTTTTTCACCCTGTTTTAAAATCAGTTTTTCTTCATGACAGAGGTGTGCTGGAAAAAACACTCGCTTCAGCTGTTGATTGCAAACAATTACCCAAAAATCCTCACTTGTTTGTTTGCTTGCAGACAGAACCTCATTCTTCACCCTAGAGAACAGGTAAAATGGCAAACCACTCACCATGACTATTTGCTCATCCTCATTTAAGGCCTGTAATTGATACACTAAATGACGTGATATGTTTCTATTCCCTGGGTGCTGCGATTAGATGAGTGGATCTCTTTTAAAAAGAGTAATAGCGAAATAATGACTAGTGAATAATAAATCTTTGTTTGCATGCTAATACTCTGTGGAATATCAGGTGTGGTATAAAAAGTGGCTATCCCCCAAACAATTTGCTCAAACAAAACCCTTGTTCTAAATTCAAATGCTGTTTCTGCCGTATCCAGTCATCTGTAGCCAGAGGCTTTGCAGTGAAAGTGTTTCAAGGAATGATTTAAATGAAAATGGGCGGCTGCTTGGATCATAAAAGAGGGAAGGAGTTCCAAGAATGAGAAACTGCAGAAAAAGGGCCAAAATCATAAAATGTTAATTTGTGCTTTAAGGATTGTTCACTACCTTTCAGACCAAGAGAACCGCTTACCCTCCCCTCAGTGAGAAGCTTGTGTCTGGCTCTGGGAGAAGGGGAGGCTGTGAGTTTGGTAGGAAGACGATGGATATAGTAAAGAAGCAGCTCCAACCCCAGCATGTGCTGCTTCGTCATTGCTGAACTCCAGCTGTGCCCGAGGCCCCATGCTGCTGACAGGCCAAGGAGAGGCTCCAGTGCAAGGCCAAGGGCCTTTGCTTCTTGAGGAGAAGGGCACAAATTCTGCACCAGCTTCTGCAAAGATTTCATGCTGATGTTATCGTGGAGATCAAGGAAGAGGATGCCTTATAAAAAGCATTACAGAATACGTACACGTGCACAAGCACTGTGCATGCAGGTAGCAGATATGATGGAAGGCCCATGGAATGTGGGTGGTGTGTGTGCACACATGTGCATAAAGCATCAGATTGACAATTGAAGTTGGTTTCTAAGAAACAGTTTGTTTCTAGCACAGTTTTGGAATGTGATAACCCTGACTGCATGCTGAGGCTGAAGAGTTAAAATTGTCGCATGCTGTGCAAAGGATTTTTATATTGATATATTAATCTTAAATTAATTTTAATAGTTTTATTACATTTACTTAGGTATCTGCTTTGTTTGCTTCATTGGATTACCCATTATGAGGGCTAGATTTCCCTCAAACATGGCTATATGCACGTTGCTATAGCTACCCCGGTTCTGGCTATTTTTTCCATAAAGCCAGAGTTCTGAACAGCCTTCCTGTTCTAGCATCTGAAACAGTTCATCTATAGTTTTTGTATTCATGTGTATTTTGCATTTAAGACCACAGAAGCTTCTGTTTCATTCTTCTCTTTGTGAAACAGGAAGGACCTTTATCTGGGGACAATTAAGCTTCACTCAGGTACAGGAGTGAACAAAAGGACTTTGAAGAACACCTTTGAAATTAAGAATTTGCAGTGAGAAAAGCTTGGAAAAGGAAAGATAAAAGCCCTCCTCTGCAAGAAATAACTAGCAAGAAACGAAAGAGGAAAGACCAAAAACTAAAATGCTTCATAGAGATGAAGAAAACATGCACAGCTTTCTTGTATGTGCTCTTCTGCTGATGGAGGACACAACTGGAACTTGCTTCCTACCCAGGCCAGGAGAGAAATCTCTCTTGAGATTCAATTTCTCCATGCAAAGTCTCAAAGGAAAAAGTACTCTTGAGAACAAATACCATCTGTGTAGAGAGGTCCAGAGACACAGTGCAGTCCACAATAACAAACAACCCTCTGACACGTGTGTTCAGGTGAGACTCAAAGGAAGAATGGAGGAACATGCAGGCAGGTGGGTGAATTCAGATGTGAGACTGATTTTTTTTTGTGCGGACAGGACACATGAAATTGTACTGCCTTGGCAACTACCATATATCCTATCTGAGAAAAGGTACATCCAAACAATCCTTCTTACATGGCTCCTGAAGGTGCTTCACCTAGAAGCAAATCCGATTTATAGCTCAGAATTTCTTATGCAATGTTCATACCAACAGGCTAACTGAGAAATAGTGTAGAGTTAGTGGCACGAATGCAGAGTGTGGGGTCAGGGGGTGCACCAGAGTTTCCCTATTTGTGCTTGACAAGCTGTGTAGACATAGCCTAGAATTATCACCATCCTCTACTCCATCGACATCTCTGGTATTTCCTCCAGGCCTTGCAACTGGCAGCACTGGATTCTTATTTTACCTGGCATCTGTTGTTTCCTTCAGACCAAATGGTAGCCAGTGTGTCTCATATACTTTAATATCATATTAGCAAAGTCCCAAAATATGTTTGAACACTGGGAATGTGGTTTCCTAAGGTTACGCATTGTCAACTATTTTAAAGTGCAATTCAAGGTTTTTGAATGGGGTAAACAAAATAGGGGAGAGAAGCTTCTACCCAAGTAGGAGTTTTTAGCTTTCAGTTTGCTTGAAAATCCTTGAAGTTGGTTCAAAAGATAGAGAAGAAGTGGTTGGTTCTGCGAGGCATCTCTATGTCCTTGCAGAGACTGATTGCCTCACCTCAACCAGCCCCAAGTGTTTGGACTGAAGAACTGGCATTTAACCTCGATTTCACATTTTCACTGAATGCCAAGTCCAAAGGCTTTTATTATTCAACAGTTCATCGAAGCACTAGGGTGTGACTCTTTGCAGAAACTGATTTCAGACTTGGTGAGTATCAAGCTACACCCTTATCACATATTGAATTACTTTATGATTTCTAACAGCACAGGATAGACTGTCCAGGATGTACAGTAAAACCTTGCCATTCATCAGCAAATACTATAAATTTGACCCTGTGTTCCTCGAATGAGCTGTAGATGCAGTTCACATTTCCCTGACCGCAGCTGTCGCCTATCTCACCTCTCCTGAGATCTCTCCCAACTCCCTAAAGGTGGAAAGCACCCGTTCCATGCAGTATTCAGGGCCCTTCACTTCTTTCTTGGTGTAATGAGCTAATGTCTCCTTATTTCAATCTGCAGTCTATATCTTCATGCCAGCAGAGCACAATGCCCTTTACAAGCTGTGGGACTTCCATCTGAAATCAAATTCATGCTCTGGGGGTGCATAACTCAACTGGTGAACTGAGCCCTGGTTACACTTTGGGCTCAGCTCTTCTGCATGCCAGTTTTTGCAAATGAGAATTTCCTCTCTTCCCTCTTCCAGGAATTAGGCCCTGAGCAGATTGCTGTCTTTCAACTGCTCTCCTCTATACTTTGGCAAACAACCCTGTTGCTGGGCTGAGAAGCACAGACTGAGGAGTCACCTTGAGACTGTAAATGTGTTCAAGGGGATGCTGCTTAATTAGGGCACTGTTTTGATCTTTCCTGCACCTTTTTTTAGCCACCACTCATGATCTAATGTTAATCATTTAGATAAGGATAGTCTGCAACACAGATTCACTGAGGTTATACGATATGCAGCTAAGTAATACATATTAAAGCTCAAACTTTGTGCTAAGAAGCTAATGATCAAGTTATCTACATCAAGGACACCTTGACCTGGTAACCTGAACAGAGACAGCTTCCCTTTTACTGTGGGCAGATGCAGAGGGCTGTGGATATATGATGGTGACTAATAATATTAAAGCAGTGTTTTGCCCAGAGATTTCTATTTTTCCTTCACCTCCTGCAGCACAACCTTGGTCATCACCCACCGCTGTAGTAGTCAAATGCCTTCTGGGTATCAATATTCAAAGTATACAGGATGTGCAAAAAAAGTCCATGTCCTGACAAAATGTAGCAGATACTAACCTCTGTAATCTCTTCTATACAGAGGCATCGGTGTGCTTGAAAATCAAAGGTAAGGAGGAAGTGGTGTCTTTCCCAACCACTGATGACCTTTTGTCATTAGAGCTATTGCCTTCCCTTCTTTATCCATGACAATTTCATGTTCACTGCTCTCCCACTTTCATCCTTCACTGGCATAATTTTCTTTGAAACCAGTTGATCTTGCTGTTACCCTCCTTTATGTTTTTTAAATTATTTTAAAGGTTTTTAAATCTTTCTTGTACACACAGTCTTCTAGTACAGAGAAACTTGCCTCTCTTTTATGTTCAGGAGAGAATTCTTGAGGAAGGGAATAAACAGCTTGACCTTCCATTTCTCTATTTCCATGGATTTTAATCTGTTTACACTCATGGTGTGTCCAGCACAACATATCTGCTATTTGCTGACTTGGCTCATCTGGGTCTTTGCTTTGTGATCTGTGTTTTCAGAACTAGCATTTTGCCATTATCAAGAACCTATGCTAAAGTAGGGAAATATGACTTATTTTGAACTTCAACAGCATGAGATATTCATCACTAAACCATAGAGGAGTAAATTTGTTTACCTTACGTTTTAGAAACAAAGAAAGATATTTTTCATATTTTCTTGAACTAGCCCATTCTGCAATTCAATTAACGGCACCAAAATAACAGAGTAATAACATTAAATTACACTGGGATACCCTAAACTCCCAGCATATTTGTTTAATCAAAAGTAAGCATTGTATCTACAGAAAATTTTTACCAGTGTGTTATGACTACAGCACATTTTATAATATGTTATTAAACACAATAAAGAAACTAATATAAAAACATCTGTTCAGAGGAACAATGGTATTTTAATGCAAATATCTGTCTATATTACCAGGCTGCTACAGATAATAAAAACTATACTAAATATGACTGAATTATCTAATGTTTTATCTCCTTATTTTCAAGTTTGGCTTGGGCATCTTTCAGTTTTCAACTGCTCAGCATGGTATTTAAGTTACCCAAAGACGTATTATATAATTTATTTATATAATTGGTTCCAGCAATATGCTGAGTGTTGTTTGAAGCACAGTGATAAAAACAGCTCTCACTGCAAATTATTTACAGTCCAGAGAGAGAGGCATGGTCCAATTCCCTCACAGTTTAAATGCTCAGGACACAAACATCTTTTTACAATGTTAAGGATTACAAGAGTTTCCAGAAATTTCCCTCAAAAGTAGCAAGCTGACTGTGCACCTTTTGCTCCAAGTGCTCTCTGTTGTGGTTGGCCGTGTTACATGGGGTTACCTTCCACTATGTCTGGAATCTTCAGGCACCCTCAGCCTGTTGCCAATGAGCTCCTGATCTGGACAAAAGGGATTTTGGTTGTGATTTGCCTTGTCTCCAGTTCTCACACATTGGAGTGCTGGAGCTTGCCAGCTCAGGAACAAGACAAAGGACCTTCTCTGCTCCTTACACCAGTGAGGAAAAACCTGGTAAATCATAAAGGGAAGGTATGGTCCCTGCCTCGGAAAAGGAATCTTCTCTTAAGCACAGTGAATCATATTAAATGCAGTAACATGATGGTTGTTAATTAAACCATCATATAAAAAGGGGCTGCTTTAGCAATTTACTTGCATCAGACATTTCTAGAATACATGCTGTCCCACCCAGATTTTTCATGAGCTGTGATCTGAGGACATGGCTCTATTCCCAGCTGTGCAGGGGAGATTGCATTTGTCATGCAGCGAATCAGGGCCAGATGAGACAGAGCTGATTCCTGCAAGGCAGCTTAAACAGGTTACAGCACCTCACACTGCACCACCAGCAAGCCTAACCACAAGAAGAGCTTTGCACGAAGCAAAGCTTCAGGATTGCTGCTGCTTTATTTTTACACAAGCCAGGTATCAGCCAGCACTCACCAACTCTCTCTCTCTCCAAACCGTATTTAATTTATTGAATAATTTCATTTATCACAACCACAAGGGTGCTTTAAGGCTTGAAATGTATTAAGTTACTAAGAAATGCATGCTCAGAGAGGGTGAACTGTCCTGCCATTACTGTCATTACTATGGTCATTAAACAGAAGTTGTTAAGAGTTTTAATTGTTGTCCTAATCATTGCATCATATCTTGTTTGTGATAGGGCAAAACGTTTTACGAGCTGGTCACAGCTCCAAAAGGTGACAGAATTTAATCACTCGCTGTCTCATTGTGGTCTGGGGATGCTGACTCAAAGCAAGAAAAAACCCCAAATCACCTCTCCATCAACACACTTGGCTGCTGAGCAGTGCAGCTCTAATTCCCCTAGTGCTGGTAGGAGAGGTGGGCTTGGCAGCCCGGGATTCCTAAGATAAGACATATACATAGTAGGCACACACAAAAGATAAAAACACAATCCCAACAAATGCCCGTTGTGCTCTGCCCACCAGGGAGTAGGAGTGCAACAGAAAGAGGAACCAGAGAGAAAGCTGGTTTTCCTGAGGGCACTGCCCGAGAGCTGAGGATGAGACCATATTGTTTTTAGATGGTAGCTTTCCAGGAGGAGTCAGCATGGGTTTTATCTGGCCAACTGCCTCAAAATGAGTTGCTCTAAATCAGTCCCCTGGAATCCAGACAATGTAAACCTTTCCTGTCCCCAGCACATGCCAGCATTCACAGCTGCTGAGATGTGGGCATAGTCCTGCATCCCAAAAATAAATCATGACCATAGCCGATATACCTAGCCCTGCGCCCGAGGCTGCAACTGTCTTAGAGGCCAGCTGTGGAAAATGCAAGGCACTTGGATGCTTAGGAAGTGCTGGCTAAAGAAGGGAGGAGAACATGACAAAACGCTTTTCATAACTTTTGAGAAGCCAGAGAGACAATAGATGGAAAGCTAAGAAAGGGTCTGAGGTGGGTAGAATGAAGTGGGTTTGGAGGGCAGGAAGCACTGATAATTTGTCCCCAAGCCATTGTCCATGTCTTCTCTGGGTGGCTTTGATGGGACTCTGCTGGAGAACAGCACCCAGAGGCTCTGACCCATGGAGTCAGATGGACTGAGAATTTTTGTGTGGTAATTTCTTAGTCCTCTTGAGAGCCAAGAGAAGAAGAGGAGAGTGGCACCCTGCTGAAGCCAGGCAAAGCTCCAGATAATGGAAAATGCCCACTGGAGCATCCCATCACCTCTAATATGGTGGACTTTGATTGCTGAGTCACTGGATGTTAGAAAAAACTAAGAACAGATGAATAGCAATTTCACACTGGCACCACTCAAACTATGAACTGCTTTGTAACTTGAATACTTCAACTGCAGGAAAGAGAAATCATGCCCAAAGCTCAGTACTCAGCCTTTCCTGTCCTTTGATCCCAAGAGATGAGATGATTGCCAGACTCCTACTTCATACTGGTAAGGGCTGAGGCTGCTCAGCACCTTGCAGAGGCAGATCCTGGAGCTATTTTTGAGGAACATTTGCATGTAGTGATGATTTTAACCATTAGCTGAAAGAACACTGCAGTCTGCCAAAGTCCCAATACATCAGCTAAAAGTGGTTGTAGAAGGATATTATTGCTGCTACTGACTGTGTTTAAATCCTGTTGGTTGCCCAATAGTAAAGAAATCTAAAAAAAAAAAAAAAAAAAAGAAAAAAAAGCTTATACAAATATTATATCCTACTAGAATAGCCTAGACACCTTTCGTGAAAGACAAATGGCTTAATTATAAACCGATGCAGCTCAGAGGAAATTATTCTAGCATTGCTACTGTGATTTTTAGACCTGCAGTTTGTGGTTACTCTTTCTAACTTTCATTTTGGGTGGAAGTCAGCTCTGTTTTGAGAGGAAACAGGAAAGAAATGAGGCCAGGAAATTTAAGAGAAGACAAGAAGACATCACACAGCAGCTTCACAGCAACTCTTCCTATCAGTCGTGAAATAATTAAGTACTAGCTCCACAACATCCAGCATTCACTTTTCAGAACTGGGAAAGTTACACAGACAAGACCACAGGAAACTCCGTCTCCCTATAAAGTAAGGAAAATGATAGGACAGACTTCAAAATGCTGACACGGGCAGTAACTTACACCTCATAAAAAAAAAAAAAGGCATGGTCAAAATGTGTTGGATAGAGAACATTGATGAGGTAATTTTTCTGATTATGAACTTCCTGAAGTCCAAAGGTAGTGTCTGATGATGTGCCCCCTTTCACATGTCCTTTTGTCTGACTTCTCCCAGGTCCATTATCTAACCACACATAATATGTGGTTGTTTTTTCCCCCATACCGAGCCTGAATAATGGGCAACCAGTGAAAAATTTCTAGAAGATAACCCAAAACTTCATTTTCAAATGGCATAAAAACAATTAAGTGTAACTGGGGATCCTGAGAGAAGAATTTAATTTCACTGCTTATAATTGATCTCATAGTCAGTTTAAAACATGACTTTTAACTGCAGAAGTAAAGTTCAAAATATTTTGAAGTGGGAAGCCACACATCATAGTATTCTAGGTATCAAAGGCCTGTGTCACTTAGGATGTGAGGCTCAGAGTTACTTACGTATCTGGAAATCAAATTTAGATCAGGAAATAATGGAGCCATTCAAAATAACAGCATCAGGTGCTGAGACCTGGTTGCCTTCTCCACTGATGCAACCACCCTCAAAGATTCCTCAAAATCATAAGAAAATTACCTCAAGAAGGAAAATTCAGGCAGAGCCATTGCCATTTTACTATGCCCTGATAAAGGGACTGTTTGGTGCTCAGCCCTGTTGCCCATACCAGTGTGATTAAATCAGTCTCCACATGCCTAGTTTGTCTCTTCAGACCCCATTTTGGTTAGAGCCAGGTGAACTTACTGCAGTCTGGCTACTCACTTGGTTTTCTGTTGGAATATTAAGAGCCTTGGACTTGTCATGACCATCATCATAACAGGAAGATGGGAACCAACCTGGTGAAAGAAAAGCCGACCCTGAAAAAAGTCTGTCCTCTTGCACCCCTGGGTTTGCTTGGAGGATGCACAACTTCTGCTGACCTCACAAAGAGGGCTTGTAATGAAGTTCCTCCATGAGGGACTCATTCACTGAAACATCTTAGCACCTGAGGGAAACAAGTCAGGCTGAGCAGCTCTGTCTGACAGGGAGAGTGACACAAGAGGGTCCCATGGCACGAGCGTGACGTACTGTCTGGGCTGAAAGGCACACAGCAGGAGGGCGTGCTCTGAGTCTTATGTTCACACATGACATGGGATTATATCACCATAAACTATGATGGCTTTGTTTTTTTTTATAGTTCTGACAGATATAGATATGAAGACTTAGGACAGCAAGGATCATTGAGTTCCTCTGCATTTGTATGTTGTAGATATCCAGCTCCAAAATGTCCAAAGATTATTCATTTTCTGTTACACCATCCGCAAAATCCTAGAACAAATGCAAAAGCCTTTGGGTTAAAACCTAAAATGAAAGCTCATATTCTGCAAGAGAAAGAACAAAGAAGACCCTGATCGTGGGGTTGAATTTCTAGCACAGATGCTCATTTTGGCTTCATTTCAGGAGGCTTTGAGTGCACCATGCAATTAAGCAAACTCTTACCCAACATATCCCAGCATTAGAGCACTACTGACTACATTGTGTCACATGCAGATGATGCTCTGACCCTGCAGTGCAGCAGCCTCTTTCCCACTGAACAAAACTGCACATGACTTCTTTTGTTCTCGCTGCTGTAGTTTAAGGAAAGATAAAGTTTGATATGGGAAAGGGTAAATAGCATTATTTAGTTCTTGCTCTAGATCTGGTAGCCACTCTTTGCTTATTTGCTAAGCAGCTGAAGATCCATAAGATGGTTTCTGAGACACAGAAGATGGTAGCTGGTCACAGCAAACTGGATTGGCAGGCAGCCTGAGGAATATTGTCCTTTCTTAACTGGGACAACACTGGAGAAGAGGTGAAAACAGTAGACATCCTATTTCCCTTAGCAATAATCTCCTTCCTATGTGGGGAAAACTACTCAGTCCTTCAACATTCATAGTTTACCCAGTCAGGAAACATATTATTGCCTCATAAAATGGAGCACCTGTCTCATTTTCCATTAAATATTAACAGCAGCACCATAGAAATTAACTGTAGTGGTGTTATTGTAGCAATGTTCTGGGTAAATCTTATTAAAGTGTATCGTGGGTGTCAATAGACAGAAAGAAAGTAGGGAATACACAAAAAAATTGGAGACTGATCTGATTTAGACATCACAGCATCCTTTTTGCACAGGAATTGAATACTTCTTCACCTTTTACTGCTGCAGCATAGAACTGGTAACGCTTATCGCTTCTGAAGTATCTTTGTTATCAGTAGATAGCAAAGCCTTTGCTTAGGACTGCAAAGGGCCTTTGCAGGGTGCTTGTAGCAGAGGAAAGCCAGGTACAACCACCTGAACCTGTCTGCACGAGCTGCAAGACAAGCACTGCAGGAACAGGGCCGGCACCCTGACACGGCTCCCTGGCACCCTCTCTTATCCACTTAGCGGCACTTGCTATATAAGGGACAGTCTGCCACGTCTACCAGAGACTTATATCCACACAATCTCCTTAGCTCTGCTGCCTGCCTCCTGACCTTTGTGGGCAGAGTACACCCAACCGGGGCTCTGAGAGCCTTGCTTAAAAAAAGTCACGTACTTCACTCTTCTCTGGTCCAGCTGAGGCAGGAAGGGCAGTACAGAAATACCACACTGAAGGCTGTTCCTGCTGCTTTCCTGACCTTCCCATTCCTGTTCCCTGTGGACAAGTCTCCCGAAGTCTCCGGATTGTGTTGAGAGTCTCCGGGCTATCTCAGGGGCTATCCAGTTTGCCTTGGGTTTAGCTGAGCTGGGAAACCTGCAAGAATAGCTTTTGTCCTGCCGCTGCTGTATTCCTGTTTCCCAGCCTTGCTGAAACAAAAGCGGCACAGGGAACATTTTTCGGTGTTGCAAATGAATAAGATTTTCCTGGAACAAATAAAAAGGTCAAATTTGATTCCCATCACAACTCCTGCGCGTTTCTATCTTGTGGGCCCTCTCTGAGACTTGGCCACTTTATGCTCAAAAGCCAACCACTGCCTTTCACCCAGTTTCAGTCCTTTGTACAGCAATTTATTTAAAACACTCAAGCAAATAAACGGTTTATTCTACTTTTGTGGACCCAAACTGGTAACTAAGGCTGTAGACATGAAAGACAGAAAACCAGTGAAGACTCAGTTTTGCCGTTTCTTCATGTTTTTCAAAATTCCCAGAATGAAAGCTTTTCAGATTAAACCATCCTTAATGTGCTCTGTTCCCACCAGTGGTATCCAAATGGTGTGGCCTGAAACACAGTAAAGACTGAGCTGGGAAACTGAAATTGAATTGAATTGAAATTCGTATGGTCATAAACCAGAAAAAAAATTTCAAATAAGCCAAATAATTAGCAATAGAATCTTAGCTATACCTTCATATATTCACTGTTCATTATTTTGAAAGAAAGAAAGAAAGAAAGAAAGAAAGAAAGAAAGAAAGAAAGAAAGAAAGAAAGAAAGAAAGGGTCCTACTTCTAGAAGTAATTCAGAAGTGTCTACTTTATATAAGTTCTATTTGTCACATGAATTAGTCTGTGATAATTTCAGACTTTCATCATACCATGAATCTACCATACATGCCTTTGGAGGGCAAAGAAAAATTGTGGTGGGTAAGTTCTGAATAGACAAAAGCTGCAGTGGGTTTTCCATACATTCTGATAATCCTTAAAGGAAAGGAATATGAGAAAGAATATATACCTGTCTAGTCTCTAATCTTGGCCTTGGTGGAATTTATTCCTGGGTAGAGTCTCAGACTAAGCAGTTTGTGGGAACAGAAGGGAAAAAGGGACTTCCACTGTTGGAAAAACAAAATTTGTAGATATTTGGAGGGGCAAGTTAACAAAACTTGGTATTTGAAGCTGATGGGAGTTTGCCTGGCTCAGTTTCAGGACAGACTCTCAGGGATTTTTACAATTATAGAGACCTGACAAACACTAAACATCATAAAACACTAGGTTTGGACTATCCCATGAGTCAACTGAATGATGAGAAGATTTACAAATGTGTGAATAAATAATCTTACAGCTGCTTATAGGGCAGCAGCTTTTGCTATTTGAGCTGTTTATAGCATCACAGTATTTGTTCCCTTAGAATATTTATCTCATCTGAAATTGCAAGAGGTAGTTGGTTTGCTGGCTTTTGTTTCCTATTTTTTTATCTAGTTGTTCTTCAACGTTATCCTGTTAAACATTTTTCAGCCACCTAGTCCAGGTGCTGCAGTTATGCAGTATAGCACAACGTGATAAAAACAGAGCAAACAACTTGCAGAATAACTACAGGTAGACACACCACTTCTGCAAAACAAACAGCAATTTTTTTTCAACAAATGAATTTGCAGGCAAAGGCAGGAAAGATTTTATGACTGATGAGTAGTCCAGAGAAAAGACAGAATGTCACAGAAATTTATGCAATACTGGCTTCAGTAATCTTCAATGATACTTTTCTTCCAATATATGTTATTTATACAGTATTTATTGAACTTTGCTTTAAAGTAGAACAAGAACACATCAAGTACATTCTTTACTTAACAGACTTTATATTCTGTCACTGAAAAATAATATTAATGGATACAAGAGTGTTTTAGATCATAAAGCTCAGTTCTGGATTAATGAGGAGCATGTATCAATGTTATTTTATACTTGAATAGACAAATGTAAAAGGATTTTCTTGCCACACAAGACCAGTGCTACATTTAATGCCACAAAGACCTCACTCACTTTTCAAAAATTATCTTTGATTTCTGAAAAAGCTATTGCTAAGAAAATTATTTATGGACAGTTAGAAAGACAAAAAAAGGGAGGCTATGGAGCCGAGTTCTGTGTAACGGCTCTGAGACTGAAAAAATGTAAACAAATAAAAAATAGAAGCAATAATACAGTTCAGTTGTGTCTAATGGCAGATAATGTTGGTGATAAGTACTGTAATATGTTCTGCCTTCTTATCTGAAAAGACCACAAATAATGACTAACTACTGATAAAAATAACAATTCCCTTTCCAGACTCACTTTTTCCCGTCCAAGTCTATGTGGACTCTGTGAACAAGAGCCCTGTGATGATGATGACTTCTGAGTAACTTATGTGTTGTCTTGGAATAATTTTTTTAATTTATGACTGTGTTGATTACCCTGGCTGAAGGGGGAAAAGCTTGAAGCTCCCAAACCCCCACCTCCTCTGCTTTTTCATCCTCCGATGTTTTATTTTCCCAGAAGTCCAGCTGTACTCTCCTCATACTGTGTGTATTGTTGGGATTATCTTCAGCCATGTGAACTATAAACATGGCTCACTGCAGCCCAGCTAACAGAGTGGCAAAGAGCCAAGAAGGAAAATCATCCTCTTCATCTGAGAGGCATCTGGAAAAGGGACCCAGAAAGAATTTTTCCCTCGGTCTGCTAGAAGTTGTCTGACTCTACAATGACAAGGAAAAGCCCACAAAAAACCCAGAGCTATTGTTTCTAGGTGATGGAATACTCCCAGGTAATCATCATGACAGCAAGGACTTTGATTCTGGTTGGGGTTTTTTTCTTTAAGTTTTGAGGGAAAGAAAGACTTGTCCCCATTTCCCATCAGCGGCAGGGATGGTGTCCAACAGCGCATTTTCAGAGACAAAAAAGCAGAACTTGAGGCACACATTTTCCAATCATGAATTTAGGGAACACAGTTCCTCTATGTCTCAGGTCTATCACATGTAAACATGGAAAGTAAATCTGCACACTGATTTGTAATGTGTTCTTGTAGCTATAATGTTGAGCTTCCTCCTACAGAGAAGCATTTTATTTTACAGAAGTCTACCTGGAATAAGGATGGAACAACAACAAAGATTTGAAAGCACTTAACACCACTGGTGGAAAATTAACTCTCTTTAAAATGATTGTGTAGTAAAGGACAAAGTGGAAATTAAGAACATAGAAAGCTCTCTGTATCTGTCTGTGGTGATACTGATATAACAAGGCATACCAGGGCTAGTCCCTAATTAAAGGAGAATAGTTGTCTGATTAATGGGCAGCACCAGATGGCATCAAAAGAGTTGCCTTTTTTAGCTTTACTTAGCCATTCTTCAAAAATGCTTATTTCAGGCTGTGATGAATTTTTTTTCCACAGGGTATCACCTATAAGTTTATGTTCCCTGCACAAATTCCTCAAGTGCCTGGGAAGCAGCATTCAGAATGCAGCAGCTTATTGACTTGACTGGGAGCTGTTGTTAAAGCTTGAGCCGTATTTTCTCTTCCTTACTCTACATGGACTTTGCATTTCAGTGAAGGAGAAATGAGGACTTCATCTCCAGCCCTGGCAACTGATGCAGCTAGGCTGATGCTGGAGTCAGCAGTGTGGAAGCATGTGTGGAAGCCTTGTCTCCAGCAACCCTCAGCACATATCTAAACTTTAGATTAAAGGTCGAACTTTGCTTCTGCCTCTTTCTTGACTCAGAAAGCCAATGTCCTCAGGTAGGCAAGCTATTTTGTTGTGTTTCATCAGTTGGTGGAAAGCAGCTGTACTGCTTAGCATAATTAACGAGGAGGTCAGACAGTAATGCTTTGTATACAGTGGTGTTATACTCAGCACTAAGGCAAGTAATCACTCAGAAAAACAGTTTCTTGTAAAAAGAGTGGGGAAAATCCCCCTCCCCTGAAAAAAAAAAAAAAATGGGAGCACAGTACTTCCTTTTAGTTGTCACTAAAAACATTTCCCCTTCAGGTTGTTCAAGGCCAGAAAATCATTTACCAAAATATTCAGGAAGTAATCTACTCATTACTGTTTATTGAAAATTTGCAACTGACTGTTACAAGTATACATGAAAAGTATCCATGGAAAAGGAAGGCATTTGCACACCGGGCTGTATTTACTACCCCTCCTGGTGTATCCAAAGGTAGTTTTAAAGATATTACAAGATGAAATTCCCAACAGTTTCCTGCAAGTTCCTTTGTACACAACTTTTATTCAGGTTTTTGACTATAAAATAATACATTTCTACAGGCAGGTGGGAAAAAACCCACTAAAATATGCTCATTCATGATAAAATATTTCTTTCCCAACCAAGGCTCAAGCAGGAGGCACATTTTCAGAAGTACTGAACAGGCTGACTCATTCTTCAGGAAACAGAGTACTGGAGAAAATGGCAGGATGAATAGGATCCCTCTTAAACTAGGATTTTACTGTTTAGAATAGAATAGAACAGACTATTTGGAAGAGATCTACATCACCCATCTAGTCCAACTGCCTGATCAATTCAAGGCTGACCAAGTTAAATCTCTTTGATTAAGGGCACTATCCAAATGATTCTAAAGAACTGATAGGCTTTTGGCATTAACCACCTCCCTAGGAAGCTGTTCCAGGGTGTGACCTCTCTCAGCAAAGAAATGTTTCCTGATGTCCAGACTGAACATCCCCTGGTGTGCAGCTTTGTGCTGTTATCTAATCTGAGTTTGCTCTTTTTTGATAGAAATGCAGACTGGCTTATGAAGAATCCAAAGGTGGTAAAACTGAGTATTCATGAGCAACCATCTGATTCATTCACACTAAAGGGATGATATTCAGACCCAGTGAAAGGCCTCTGGCTCTGCCCTGAGCATCTTCCTTCTTTACAACTTTTTACAACAGATGATAACAAAGTGTTTCTCACAGGTTCCTTTACTTAAGAAAGCTCTTAAGTACAGCTTTTGCTGTAATCTGGACAGTGTGTTGCCAGACTTTCTCACGCTGACTCTCTGCTTGTGCACAAAAGTATTCAACAGAATTGGAGGATGCCAAGATCACAATATATATTACATAGATTACAGCATGCATTCATACCCTCAGTGTGGGGCCTTACTCTGTGCCAACACTGTGGACTAGTGTCAGGCAGCACCTTACTCCATTATCAAGTATCACTAATTTTGGTGGGGATGCCCCCAGTGCACTATGGATCAGTGCAGCTGATCTGAAAAGATCTGGTCCTGTATAAAAATGTTAGGGCCATATGTGAGAAGGCATATTAATATATTAATTCCTCTGGAATCTTATATTTTATACACTTTGTTTAAGCTTATCAGATGGTACTACTTGAACATTTACTATGCGGTCTAAAAGTAAGGAATCTAGTCCTGTCTAGTCTGTTGTGGAAGTCACCCATGCTTATCAACTATACAGGCAATTCAGGAAATAATTATGAATTAGACACCTAACATTTGGGTGGCCAAAGCTGCAAAATATATATGTGTGTGTGTACATATATACATAGCAGTTTTATATATGGGTTCATATTATATATGTGTTAACAAATTTGTATTATATAAATCCTATATACACAGTTTCAACATTTACTGAAATCCATACAACAAGCTATTTTCCCTGTAGCATATTATTGCAATATACCTAGCAAAACGTGTAACATACATTTAATGGTGTTCCGCTTTTTTTTTTCCTGACTTTTCTTTTGATCTGCAGAAAGTTACCTGGTAACTAAAATTAACGGAATAAATAAGATAAAGGTTAACTAGTGCTAACTGGCTTTACAAAGGACTGCAGAGATGTTAAGCATGTTTCCCAGGCAGGACAGGCAGTCTCCCACTCCTCAGTGTCAGACTTCTGCTCACCGTGGCCGGAACATCAGCTCAAATGGACAGAGCGTCTGGAAGTAAACATGCTTGTTATGATGTACTCTGTGAATATTTTACCTCAGAAACTCTTTCACATCATGGTGGGTTTGGCATATCTTGGGGGCTGTAGAATCAAGCTGGAGTTTGGGTTGTGGGGCATTTTTGCTGCTGGAGCCTGGAATATTTGGCAAAATCCTTAGGAGCATTTTTCAGTGCACTGAAGAGACATGTTAATATTTCAACTAAGACGCAAAGTTAATAATATCCTGATGGCTGGCTCTTGGACTCCCTTCTTGCAGAGACAAATGCTACCCACACATTCCTTTGCCCAACACACAGACAGTCATAACTTGGCGATTAGCGCGGTTCCAAGGTCTGCTGAGATAAATCACAGAAAAGCACTGCATTGCTTTATATAGACTAATAACTTGAAGCGAGTTGGGAATGCAAAGAAAGCTGTAGGAAGGGATGTTTCTAATGAAAAGCCCTCTGTCAAAGATAACAGCAAGGAACATGAGTGACAGATAGCACCAGCAAAATATGCAACACAGGAGAACCAGATAGGAATCTGAATCCCAAACTGTTGAAGATATAAAGGTGATTTATAAATTCTCAGATGATTCTGCCATCTCTGTGACATGACTAATATGGAGACAATGACAGTACATGGAAAGATAGGGAGAAATAAAATGGTGCTGAGAAGGGAAGCAGTGTTTGTAATGTCTAAGCTGAAAAACAGTAGTGTGTGTTTCCTCTTTTTTAAATTAAGTATCATTATCATAGGGACATTGCAGATTTTAAGAAGTAAATACTCTCCCAGGAATGGTAAAAATTGGTGTTAAATGTGAGCAGAATCCCAAGAAAAAGGCACAATTGCCACATGGGAGAAAAGGAAAAATTAGGGCATTCATTTGTCCCCTGCAGGATATCTGAATCCATGAAAAAGGCAGTTAACTGTCCTTAAGTGTAGAATAAAACAGGGTTGTATTTTGCTTGTCTGCAATAATGCAAGGGTAGCAAAAAGAGGGAAATAAAAGTGTTTAAGATCATACAGAGGTTGCATATTTTGTGTCCATCCATACTGATTCGAGGTGTTTTCTACTAGATTTTCCCTTCTCAGAAACAAGGACATATAAAAATATTGCCTGTAGATTTATTCTCGTTGCTGCTACTTTGATTGTAAAGCTGAAATAATGTACCCTCCAAACCCACTAATATTTCTATTGTGACCAGACTTGTCCAGAGTTTTACAATCCTAATTAGTTTCACAGTTGTCTTGTTGTTTTCCTGTACTCCCCCTCTGTCTGCTCATCACCATCTGCTGTTGTCCACGGTGAGATCTTAAAGGAAGTACCATCTCTTTGTTCTGCCTCTATACAGCACTTCATAGAAATAGCTCATTATGGGAATCCAGGGCTGAAATTCCTAAACACCATGGCAATAAATGTAGTGGACGGAAAGAATAATGAGTCTCAGAAACAGTAGTGAAATGCCCAACTCCTGGCTTTTGGGTAGTATCTCCTGCTTTTTGACTCTATCCTTTGTTCCTGTGCCATTTCTGCTCAGCCCATTACAAGAATTGCTGGAAGGAGTTAGATGAGCACACAGAGCTTGGTGACAATGCAGCCATCATTTGGGAAAAAAGGGCAGTGATGGATGTGGGAAAGGGAAAAGTGAACATCAGAAAAATCCTCTTTCAAACTCACACAAGTGCAAATAGGGAAACATCACCTTTATCGGTACCTGTGCTTCAGACCTACTGCTTGAGGCTTTTGTTCTGCTTTTATCAAGTTAGAAACACTTAAATGAAGACACATTAGGGGCCAGTTTGTCCCAACAGGGAATGGGTGTGGGTGTGGTCAGTGACAGCGACCAAAATGCAGCATTAGCTCTAAGGATCAGCCCTCAGTCTTCAGCAGCTCTTACTCTCCAACAGCAGTCAGTAGCTGGGCATAATACTCAGTGGATGTTTCTTACTTATTTCACTTCTGCCCCCTATTTTTCACAAGTTCTTTATGTTTGTTATTTGTACGTACTAAGAACATAAGATGCGGTTTATTAAGTAACTGAAAGAACTGATGACATAGGAACAACAAAACATAAATATCATTTCCTCTGCTAAGTTATGGGTGGCCAGAATTGGGACCTCTGCAACTGAATTCTGTTATAAATTCTTGAGGTTTAGGGGTCAGGGGGTTGCTTAGATTTGTGATGAAGAATATGGAAAATCTGAAAGAAATGGATATTTTTCACTATTACTTAACAGAAAAGGGTAACATTTCTGAAACAGGTTAGTTCAAAGGCCTTACTTGGATTAAATGTGAAATGTGATCAAATTGCCTCCAAAAATCTGAGGTCTGTGACTATTAGAAATACCGCAGTTTGGGAGGCAGTGTATTGAACCTCAGTGACTGGTTTTTGGCATTTGAACAAGTCAACATAAAATGATGAAACTAAATATTCGGGAGGACTGGTCTTTCAGAATTCCTGAAGAGACATTCATTTTCCTAACTGTTCATCTTACATTGTGGTCTGTGGTATTCAGTTTCTCATAAAAATCTTTTAAGTAGAATTGCATTTTCAAATTAGGCTGAACTTGTTTTTTATGGAGGTTTATTAATACTTAATCAATGGGTACCAAGTTCATCAAGTTAGTATGTTGCTTATTCCCACAGTTCATACCCAGTTTCAGCATTCTCTCATAAAGTACTTATACCACACAGAATATTCATTTATAGGACCATCCTGTCGAGCCTGTAACATTCTTTCAACCCTAAAAAAAATTATAAATGCATCATTACTATAAAATATAACTTTGCTGGATATTTATTTTTAATGTTTAGCATATCGACTTTTTAAATGAATGTCCAAATCGGTGCTATTGCTTTAAAATTATATGACCAGTTACATAAGCTACAACCCTGTCCTAAAAAAGTAGATATCTCTGCAACACATGCAGTCTGTCTCAGCATGGGAAATTGCTGGGTGATGAGGAAATGCTAAGGTCATACTAGTTAGTTATTTAAGGTGACTTTAAAAGACCGAAATGACTACTCAAAAGATGACAGTGTTCCCAGGGAAGCCCCTAGCAGGGGTAACACAGCAACCCATTGTGCAGGGCAGCAATTAGGAGTGCCAGTGCTGACTGGAATCCTGGGATTCATTGTTCTTCCTGATTTTCAGGTCATTCCACCCAATGGACAGATGCTGGGGAAGTCATAATAGAGATTACCAGTTTGGGGATGCCACTTCAACAGAGGACCATGGGCTAGTGCGGGATTTCCACTTGTGCGGACACTGCTAGAGAAAATAACTTCTTTTGAGAGGAAAAGCTAACTACAGTGAACACAAGTATTTGGTGTTGTGTTTGGGGAGATAATTGCCAGTGTGTCTCTGGCACCTTTGGGGAGCCATCTGGGCTCACATTCCTTTCCCTCCTAACACCCTGTGATCACTGGGGTAAAGACCATCATTACCTGTTCCCTGCGGAAGTGTTCCCAGGATGTACCAGCAGTTGCACCTAAAGCATGTGGACATTTAAAAAGCTTCAGAGCAGCAGTAAATGGCCCAGAAAATGCTTGCAAGCAGTTTGGCAAGCCAGCTTCAGGCACGTTCCCCTGGGTCTGAACTGTTTCGGTCCCTCCTGCCTGTGCTGGCCCTTCTCAAAGGTCAGCATGGGGCTTTCAGGGGGGGGCGGTGTGAGAAAGGAATTCGGAGTGAAAGGCCTCCAAGTTCTGCCATGGAGAGACAGGTTGGTAAAACTGATCTTTCTCATAAAGTAGGGCCTCAGTGCAAGTGAGGTCAGCATACCCTATTGACAAGCTCCTCAGGGAGCTGGTTTTGTTGAGCAGTATCAGCACCCTCAGACCGCCCTCCTCCACCTGGGATGTTTCTCTCTTCCCTTTCCTTCTGTCTTGGACCAGACCAAATTTGGGGCACCTGTGTGTTCTCCTTTCCTTCCTTCATCTTATTTTTTTGGCCCATTCGAGCTGCCATAAGGTTTTCCTGGCAGCAGCACAATGACCATTCCCCATGGGGTCAGTGCAAGAACACACTGGGAACTGCCTTAGCTTTAGCCTTGACCCTGCATCAGGCTCCTCACTGTGTAAGGCAGCCTGGATAGCAGTGTTGGTCCCCACTGCTGAGGGATTACTCTTGTAGATCATGGGAATAAAGCAGGGAGATGGCAGAGGGGCAGTGTTCCAGAGCATAGTGACCTAAGTGAATCCCAGGAGTAGTGGCACACAGCTGACCTGACTGGGTGTCCAAGTGTGGAGAAAGAATGGGAGTCCTTAAGGGGATGAACAAGCTGAGGGGCACTAAGAAAGGAGATTCTTGTGGCTGTCTGAGGCAATACAAAGACTGCAGCTAAAAGACAGAGGATTTACACTAGAAAAAGGGCAGTGAAAAGTTGGAAAAGGTCAAAAAAGGGCAACAAGAAAGGCTGGGAAGACTTTGCCTTATAGGAAACAATATAAGGATGCTGATCTAACAACTTACCAGTGAACATAAACAATTGTTAGGACAATTTACTGAAGAACATGATCAAATCCAAATCACCTGAAGGCTTTAAATCAAACTAGTTACTAAAAAAAACACAAGACAGCTGAAAAAAGGCCCGAAACCACAAAACAACAAAATTATGTCCCAAGCCCTGAGTGTTGGGTAATCCAAAGATGTTCATACTGGCATCTCAGAGCCCAAACATGTTCTGCATCTTCATTATGAGCAATATATCATTCTTAGCTAAACCAGTACCTGCGAGTTGAGCAAATTCCTTATGCTTGTAAGAAAATATCTCTAATTTCAAGCCAGAACTTATTTTTTGTCACTGTGTTTTGAAAAATTTTTCACTTGCTGTACAATGGGTCATGAGGAGGCAGAAAAATTTGTGATCATGATCTTATATGGGTGTATAACTGTGCAGTGGTAAAGTATTTACTTGTAGCAGATGGAATGAATATGGGAGAACATCTAATGTGGTAATTGACGCTAAAACCTAAGGCATTAATTAAATGTGTGTTCTACTTAAGGAGTCGAATAAATGATGAGTGACAATTAAAAATGATGTCTTTATAATTATTCCAATTCCTATTTATGAAAGTGGAGTGCGACTGCATATGAAAGTATGATTGAAGGTTTGATGACTCCCTATTCTTTCACAGTTAAAACGTTTGCAATTATTTCTCCCGCAGATTAGAGCAATGCATAGTGATGCAAAGTAAAACAGCGTAGGCTTGATTCTGCAGTCACTTAACACAGGTTTTATATTGGCATATGGTGACTCCCTTAAGCAGAGCACTCCTCAGTTAGGGTGATTTGAATGGACAATTAAGCTCAGCATGTTAAATACTGCAAATTCAATATGAACATCTGGAGATTCATTTAATGATCAATGATTCATGTTTTAAAATAACAATTTGTTTAGGTTTGGAAAGTCTGGTGCCACTGTAAGAGTGGAGATTTCTCCTTCCTGATGAAGCAGTGGGAAAAATCCCTTTCCTTCAGAGGGCACACCATTAGCCTATTCATAGAAGTCAGGGTCCTTTTCCTCAATCTGTGTGTGTCTAACATATCTGTTTGAAAATGCTTGATTAGTACAGCCGATTCAAACTTTGCCAAAGGGCTGCATACCACTGTCTTTGGATTATGTTAACTAGAAGTTGTAATTGGTTGCAGTATCAAGAGATGTTCTGAACACAATTCTCATACATTTCCACAATAACTCTGTAAGGTTTCAGATAGTGGAAAATTCCCTTCTCTCAGTAAGTTTTGAAAACTCCTCAGAGTCACAGCCAGAGTTGTTTGGTTTTTTTCTTGCCTATTATGTAACCATTAATAGCCCTCATTTTCATTTATTCTTCAGAAGTTGTATCACAAATGTTTTTATTCAGGAACAGAAGTTTGATTTCATATTACACCCAAGAATTATAAGGTGGAGAACACAAGTCCTTCCTTTATTTGAATTTTATTTGTATTTAATTTTACTGTGTATATTCTTTTGCCTTTCTTCCACCTTTCTTTCCCCCTCTGTAGTTGTTGTGGATACACTGTGGAACCAGCAGTCCATATCTTTGAGAAGGCAGTAAGCTCAAGGCTACCTGGCAATGCTGTTGATTATTTTTACAGCAGCTCTGAAAAGAAAGAAAACAAAAAGTGTGTGTATGTGTGCGTGTATCCACAGGTTTATTTACACACAGTCTAAAGATAAATATTCACTGAAGCTTTAAACCCAATGCCAAGCTGGAGAAGCTGGTTTTTGCGCTGGAGTCTTTCCTAGCACCCAAGGCAAAGGACTCTACCCTTGTCTGCAGAGCAGCAGCATCCTCGCAGCCTCTGCAGGAGGCTTCTTGCTTCTCTCTTCTTGCTTCTCTCAGGGGTGAGAAGAGGGTGGCTAAAAGCCTACTTCATCTGTCTGCTTTTCATCCTCTGGTACTATTACCAAGCCTCTCTTTTCAGCCTCCATGGCTCACTTCTCCAATTTATATTTCCTCAGCATTTTGCAATAAAAATGCTACCATCTCCCAGCTTGAGTCTTTTTACTGCTGACCCACTCTGATGGACACCCCTGTCTGCTCCTGGGTGCTGCTGCAAAACACTTTCCCTGCCTGCCCCAACTCCTATACCTTGCATAGCTCTTCTTACTCTTTCCAGCTGCTATGCAAGCACTTCTACATTTACATTTTGTGTTTCTGTCTGAAAAAGGTTTTCTCTCTTCCAGTCCATTAGCAGATCGCAGACATTTCTCTTTTGTGTTGATTCCTCCCATCGACTGGTGCATTGCGATACATTAGCTTCTCTGTTTACCTCGTTCAATTAGCTTTTATTCTGCTATGAATTGGATTTTAGCCACCCATAATTTGTGAGTATTTAGAATTAGATATATTTTGCAAGCCATTTGAAAAACAAGGATATCAAGCTTCCAGATGGCATAAAATACTGGTTTCTGGATTTAGTACTTCTCAAGATAGAACCTGTTAAAATCATGCCTGACTGGAAGGATGGAAAAAAAGCAAGAGGGCAGTCCAAGTACTGTGCTTCTGGGTTTTGTTTTTTCTTTTTTTTTTTTTTTTTTTTTTCCTTCCAAGAGGGCCTGTCACAGGAGAAAGTTACATGTAAACAGACAGAGAAGAGCAGGAGAGTCAGTTCCAGTATGCATAAGATGCATCTAGGAGATGGTCAAGATGTGCACATAAAACTAACCAGGGGCTCCTCTTCATGTTAAACACGATTAAACAAGATGGTGAAAGTGCTGACATTGTAATTAGCCATACTAGTTTTATTCATATCATAAGAAAAATCACCATTTTAATCTTATTAAAAATAAGCATCTGTATAATTTAGGAATTTTTTTTCTTTATTTTATTCAATAAATGTTAATGTCATGATTTATACTTGAGTGACAAAAAAAGGTGATATTTAAGGTCAGGTCTCCACAGCTTATTCAACCCTTAAAAAAACACTTTACTTTTTACTAGTGTCACTACATTTTGATCTTTCTTCACTTCTAGATTCCTTCTTAGTTTACAAAGCTACTGCTCATTGCCTTATCTCCCCTGCAAAACTTCCAAAACTTTAATCTGTTTAGTCCACTTGTCAGGGGCTTTCTCCTTTTTTATTAGGTGGAACTCAAACAGTCCCTCAAATATTCTGGGCAGTCTTTATCTCTCTGGGAATATTAGACCCCCATCGCAGCTTTCTCCTGATGTGAAGGCTTTCCAAGTGCTGCTCCCTAAAATGTCTTTGACCCAAAGCAAAGGCCTTGGTATCGTGCCTGGCATTCCTTCAGCAGAAAACAGCTAATGAAACAACATGGGAAAGAAAAATCTAATCTGGAAGTTCCCACCTAGCGAGGGGAAAAGTGCTTCTATCACACATGCAGACATCCGGAGGAAGTCAGGGCATGCTGAGAATCAAAGAGAGCAGCACTGCAGGATTTCGGACACTGCAGAGAGTAAACGCCAGAAGACCATCCCTTGGCTGACCACAATATGACTCCATGGAGGAGGGAAAGCCACCGACTGGCAATCCCATTGAGCAGATGTCCTACAAGAGAAAGTCATTTGTCTCATCACCTGCTATGTCAAAACCTCCTCTGACAGCTCAGCACTGAATAACCACAGGAAGAATCTCAGTTACATTACTGCCCATGTTTCCTCCACACTTATGCCTGCCCAGGAACTGTGATATACCAGCCTACATGTCAGTCACTTCCCAAAAGCCCCATAATATTGTACACGAGCCATCCAACCCCAGATGCATGTGCTGCAGCACAGCCGGCAGAACAAGGCATACACATGGAGGTCTTTCATTCAGTGATCCTACTTTACAATGTTGACAGAGGAATCTCTCCATGTTCATTTGCCAGTCTGCTGTCAGTATTGTGGTATTTATATTACAGATGCATTTACACAATATTTATGCATTGGTACTGCTTTCCCTAACTGGCTTTCCCACCCGGCAGTTGGCAGTGAGGCTGGCACCCAGCAACTGCAGATTTAAATTATACTGTTGTGCTCTTTGAGGCAACAGGTAGGCACAGTTCTGGTGGGTGCAAGGGCCAGGTAGTAAGGTAGGCATGTGGTAGTTATGCCTATTTATCTATGCAGACATACTAGGCTAAGGGAATCTTAAGAAGTTTAGAAATGCATAAAGCCTGGTGGCAAGTCAAAGGATCACTAATGCTGAGCAGAGAATTATCCCTTCCAAAAGTTAGACGTGCTGACAAATTGCTACTCTAAACTAATAGCAGCGTTGAAGACCTCTCTGCTAACACTATCAGATAAATACATCTACAATCTCTCCTTCCCACATCTGACACTTCTTAAGGGCTTGCCTACACAATGAAGTAGTTCTTACATTGATTTTTAAAATGTCATTTGGTTTATAAGTAATTTAGTTTAACATCATTTAAATGACTTCTTTTGAAAAGTGTGTGTTTATATAAAACACTGGATGCATGCAAGAATAAAAGTCCTACAGAAACCAATGTCATCCAGGTTCTGTCTTGGACAGAAATAGGATTGTTGTATGATTTCCAGTCTTGGACTCAGATGAAGGTCTCTTCTTTGTTTTGGGGTTGGTTTTTTTTTTAATAAATAAAAATGTCTCTAGGCACTTTAAATTAATGCTAAAATTTTAAAAACAGCATATATATCTGTGTATATATTTATATAGGTTTATACACACACATATATATAGACATATCTTACTTCTGTTGACGTAGCTAATGCTTTTATTAGATGTCTTTATCTGCTTCAAGACACTTTCACTGAATAAAATTAAGTGCTGAGGCACTCATATAGTCCTAGTATTTCTAGACTGAAGTGCTTTTTTCTGTGAAATACAGAATGTTTAACAATTCCTTATCATTAATATGGTTGTAACTGACGTGACATATCCTTTCTCTGTTGTCCATCAACGTTCTAACACTAAAGTTAAATCAGAATTGGCACAAGTGGGATTTCTCCTGTTCTGTGATGTAGAAAGAATAGCTAGTCATGGTTTGTATAAATTACTTCATAGTCACTGTTATATACAATACAGTTTCCTAATGAGGCCAATTCCCTAGGCAACAGCCCAAATGTGTAAATGTCTAAGCACAGAAATACTGCCAGCAGGATGTCTAATTCAGTTGAAGTCAATGGCGATGATTTGGTACTCATAATCACCTCACCTCCATGAGCTGTATGCCTGCTTTAAGCTATGTATTGAGAAAGAAAAAAGTACTAAAACACTTCTTCCTAGGGGAATTTTTCTAAAACCTCCTCATTTGCCCTGGGTATTTTACTGCCCATGTTTTGAAAAATTGTTTCTCTCCTGAAATTGAAAACAACTTTCAAGAAAAACAACTAAGAAATTAAACTAAAGAAGCCCTAAGTATATTTAATACAATGCCTTGTGGTTTGAGAAACCAAAGAAGTCTGCTTTTGACCATTTTATTTTCCTGAAATAAAAAGAAGTTTCAGTCTTTCAGATCACGTCATTAGATGATTTTCTTTTCCTTTGGCTTGTCTCTCCATCATTCCACAGCTTCTCTCCCACATATCTATTCATCTGTGTGAAAAGCCTTCCATTACAAATCAGGAGGATATTTTGTCTTGTCAGTCCTTTCAGACAACCTCATATGCACTTTTTCATGTGTAGCAACAGATGCATGTACTGCACCTTGATCAAAAGTGAGGTCTAATTGACTTCTTACAGGAAGACCAAATGGCAATGAGATAACTACATATGGGGATGATTCAGCTTGCTGTGTGTCTGGGGCACCAGAAAGTTTGGCTATCTCCTGACAATACTCGTAACTCTGAAACACACCATCCATTGGACCTGATAATTGCTGGTATAGGTCACTACAGCATTATCAAGAAACCTCAGTGAAATGGCCCCAAGATAGAAGGAAAATTGACTTTGAAGCTGTCCCTGTACCGCTGCCTCCCAGCTGTGCCGAGTGCTGCGCAGCCCGTCCCTGTCCAGGAACTGGTGCCACACCAGCTTTGCAAGGGCAATAAAAAGAGCAATCAATTTTTACTCCTCCTAAAGGACAATGCAAAGCATACATGCCTCAAACCCAAGCTTTAAAATAGACAGTGCGAAGGTTTTACTAGGTCATAAATGTGTGATTCATTGCAACCTGTCTTACATGATAGGACAGAGCTCACCTATGTGTTGGTTGCACTTTTGTTCCCAGTGAACCCACAGCATTGTGGAATATTAACCTGCTAGACACGAAAACAAAAAGAAGCTTGAGGAACGTACGGGTACATTGCTCCCTGTCTGTCAGAAAACTGCCTAGGGAAATGAGGCCAGCTATCTACTCAGAAACCACGCCTGAACACAAGGGAGCCTAGGTTTGTTTCTCTAAATTGCAGAGGGTTTGGCCTTCCTCACAGTGAAAGTGGAGGAAAATTCCTTTTGCGCTTTCACCAGGGTAGAGTCAGCAGCTTTACAAAGCGCAAGGATACACGAAGCAGAAGGACTTGCTATTTAAGCTGAATAATAAAGTTTATTTTAATTCTATGTAATGTTTAATTGTGTACTGGTAAATGAAGGACTAAAATACTCACCTGTTTGGTTTTGCCTGAACTATCCTTCCACTGCCTCTCATTTAGCTTTGGCTATCCTACTGCCAAGACCGTGATCCAGTGGACACACATTATCTGATACAAATGTATGTTATCAGGAATAAAAAAGAAATTGCTTTTCTTCAGTTGTATAGAGGGATTGGTAAGGATTTCTGCTCATTGTATGATTTTGAATCTCAAATTGTGAACATTTTCTTTGCTGATCAAGTAGATTTGAACTGCCACTTAGTAGGGGAGGAAATTCTCCTAGATCTGACTGGTGTCTCTGCTGTACTGTCAGTTTGCACATGAACTCCTTTTAGCTAATCGTGAGCAAGGGATAAAAATAAATAGCTATCAAAAGAAAGCCTCTACAATTATGTCTCTTTGGAACCAGAATATCCTGGACCTGCTCTCTCCTATGCAACATGTGAAAAAAACCCTGCAATTGGCTCCCCTTTCTAATTCCTATAAAGATAGGAAGGAACAAAATCTGTTCTTTTATATAAAATTAATAGAGGAGGTTAGAGAGAGTTCTCCAGCAGATGCAAATGGAAGAGGCTTTTGAGGGAAAGCCCTTCCACCTTAAAGGCCTCTAGTAGGAAGTTCCTAAAAATTGCAACAGAATCTAGATGACTAACTACTGAGGTTGTTTGAGGACTTAGCCACAACACAAATATGTAAAGACTGCAAGGTCTAAGAACTAATCATCATACAAGGAAGAAACAGTTTTTTGTTTTCCCTGTTTAGCTTTTATGGGTCATCTGCCACTGAACTGTGAACAAGTCTGGGAAAGCTGGGACTCTTCCATCTCTCATATTTAAAGTCACAGTGTCCAGATCTGGACTTGGGTGGAGAATGAAGCCTTTCACTGGGGGGTAATTAATTGATGGCTGGAAGACATTAGAGTTGTTGACATCTGTTAAATATTTCAGAAATTACAAGGATAAATAGTGATGAGCAACATAGAGGCCACATCAGACCAGAGCTTCATAGTCACCCAGGAGTTGCATAATTGAGGAAGAAACACGGATTCTTTCCAGAAGATGTCAAATCAAGTCCATCTGTATGGAAGCAGGACTGAAAAAATGTGCATTGTATTCAAGTACCAATCCAAGCAAAAGCTCAGTCAGAATCTCCCTTTTACAGCTCTGTCTGATGTGTAGTTCTGCCTTTATTCTGATAGGCTTCTTTACACTTCTGTAGCACACATTTCTCCTTGTTATCTTTAACACAGACAGATACAAATCCACGTATTAAATTCTACTTTCCTTCTGCTAATTCTTTTACTGTTGCATTTTCATTGCTCCCTCATTTTCCTTTGTTGCCTTTCCAAGAGAGGTGGGAGTGCTAATTAATTAATATTCTTACTATTGGGAGGTAGGAACGTGTAACTGAAAAGCAGGGGCATTACAAATATTTAGCTGAGGTATTGTGGGGACTGGGTGGCCACTTCATCAGAAGTTTGGGATCTCATAGGTTTCAGGCAACAATGGTTTAATCCTTGGGTCCTGCTGTTGCATCCACTGTAGGAATTCCCCACTGGATGTCCAGTCCCCCACACTTCTCCACACAATGGTTCTCTGTTGTAGGTTTTCAAGAGCCCGTGATGTTTTGCAGCATAAGGGAATGTTTTTTGAATTCCAAGCTGTTACCCTTCATATTCTATTTTGATTGTATCTCATTTCTTTCCTGTCCCTGCCCCATTCACCAAAGTGGTGATTGCAAAGCTGCCATCGTAGCTTTCCTGGTGGCTTGTGTTCATGTAAATGAGCTGTAAACTCCCAGCAAACAGGGCTACCATGCATTTAGCCATGTCTGATGAGTGCATTGATGAGCCTGGGAAACCAAGACAGAGGAAAGTTGTGAAGAAGACTGAGAGAGCTTACAGTAACCAGTGTTGGAAAGAAGTCACTTAGACTGTCAGGCTTTGATTTCCAGCAAATTATGATTTCTGTATTACTATACCAAGTAGTTTCCACCTCTCCCACCATGGTTCTTTTATTTTTGTTAGAGGTTTTCCTTTGCTATGGATCCATTTTCTCACATAAATCTATCAACTAGAAATTAAAATCCATTTTCTCTTTAAAGAGAAGAGATAGACAACCCACCTATTTTTTGGAGAAAGGGGGTTGCGATCAGATTTTGCTCTCTTTCTAAAATTTGTTTTCTTTTACATACTGTCATGCAGGACTTGCACAAACAAGGAGAATTGACTAGCTAAAGAGTAAAGACACTAAAACTTAAAATATCAAGAGAGCTGTCAAACACTGAGTAAGTGGAGAGGAGTAGAAATTTTCTTCTGATCTCTTTCAGCTGTTGTAAACACATCTTACTTGCAGCAGCACATCTTATCAACAGATGTTGGTTCTTCTTGTCTTTAATTGCCGCTGTCACTTTAGCTTCTAGCAGTTCCTGCTCCTAAAGCTCAGTCATACAAAAGGACACTTCTCTAACCTCTTTTTTCTCTGCTATCCTCCCCCCTCTCTGGGTGTGTGTTTTGGAGGGCTGGATGTGGGTGCACTTTCTTTGCAGCTTCACTTTCCCGCTGCCATGCTTGCATTGCAGTGTCAGGGTGTGGAGGTTGGTGGTGTAATCCCTCCATGCTCAGAGTGTACCACTGATTCAAAGGATGAAAAACTGCTTTCTCTCATCTGGTCCCAATCCTGGAAAGCTGCAGGAAAACTGTATGGCAGGTGCTGCTTAAAGAAAGCTCTTCTCATGCTCAGTCAGGATACTCTTTTTATCACTCATAAAAAGTGGCAAACTATTTTTCTCCACATAATCCTCTCAATTCCTGTCTATTTGCTGCTCTTCTCTTCCTACCCCCACCACTGCCTTTTCTTTCTCCTATGGGACTGGCAGAATCTCAGAGGAAATAAGTAAAGCTTTCCTAATATAGAAGCTCATCTTCTCTGAAAACACTTCTCATTCTGTTAATGGAGTTCTGGAAATGTTTCAGTTCTCTCTTTACACTATTACTTTATTCTTTTCCTCTGATAGCTGTCCAAGCACCAGTGTCATCAGTTTTCCTAGCTTTATTAGCTCATTTTGCGAAGGAATGCTCAGGCAGTCTAACAAAATAATCATAAAAAATTGGCTGGAGTGTTTTATAGCTATGTACTCTCTTTAAAAAAATAAATATGCATCTGGAGGCATCTTTCTGAGACCATTTCTTTACAGGGGTTTTACGATTCACAAATATATGTACTCTATATACAAATATCAATGGAAGATAACACAGGTTGCTTAGTAGATTTACTTATGTTTCTTCCCCCTTCCTCTCTTACCCTGATATACGCCTGGCCCAGGGCTCTTCTTCCTAAGTCTCTCCACCTATGATATCTGTGCTCAATATTTGCAAATCCACTCGTAAAATTTTATGTAATGAAATCACGAAGTGCCTGCAAATGCTCTGCGTAGAAGGGAGTGCTTTTTCTGTGCCTCCCTCCCCCACAGTTACACTAGTTCTGGGGAGAAGCAAGGGAAGCGCAGAGCAGCAGACATGGAAACGCTCTTATCCTTCAATGAGAGTAGGGTTTTCCACCAGGGAGAAAGTGCCTCCTAGTACCAGGGGCAGATGGATTTGCTGCACCCAATGCTGGTCTTACAGGCTGCAGCAGAGAGGGAAGGAAACTCAGGTGCCCTCTTGTCTCCTCAAAACCCCAAACTGAAGATGGGGGTGGGGCAGGGTGAGCAGGGAGCTTTCCATCCTCAAAATAGAAATTGTGGGGAGCAAGGATGTGCTAAGCACAAACGCACATAAGGGTGGGAAGTTGGTGGGAAGTCGGTGGGAGGAGGAAGAGCTCTTCAGAATGGTGGCATCTGAGGAGACTATGGCTGAGTGCAAAAGTATGGGCAGCCCATAAGAGGAGAAATGCCTGCAGTTGCCCAGGGAGAGAACAACTTGTATGAAGCAGGCTCAGTAAGCACGTGCTTAAAATACTCCACCTGCATTTTGGAGACATTCATTAGCACAGGCTACCTTCTTGTGCTTCATCCTAGCTGCCCAGGATGTGCTTCCTTGCCTACCCTTTTCCAGACACAGCATGTGCAAAAATAAGAACTGACTGAGATAACCACCACACAAGACATGAACAGACAACTGCTGCTGGCACTACCCTGTCTTAATGGCTTGTCCCAAATGCACAGGATGAGGGATAGGAGAAGAGTTGCCTGGGATGGGTTTCCACTTCACACAACCTCTCCCAGGGAAGACTAATGGGTGTCCCAGTCAGAGTGCCCCAGAGCAGCACGGAGAGAATTTCAGGCAGGTTGCAACATCTGGTGTGCCTGTTACCCATGCCATTTTCGACCCATAAGGACACCAGCAGAGCAGTTCCTTATCTGTGGTCCACCCAAAACTAAAAGTGAGGGCAAAAAAAAAGAAACTGGATACCTGCTAGAGCAACTCGGTTGCATGAAGTGTAGTTTGGTAAATGAACTGGTCTTGATAAAGGTTGGCCATGCTGGCATCAGCGTTTGGAGTGCAGATTTGGTCATAACTATATGCACAGAGTGCAGAAACAGGAAAAACCTGAGCCAAAAAAGTGTGTTCTCCAGCAGGAACACAGAATTAAGGTGCTACTTTTATGCTGCATTTTTATTAGTGGTATCTCAAAAATATCACTTTCAGCATGCCTTTTTCACTTCTCCCACAGAAGCATGAAAATTAACACCAGCTAGCAAAATTTTCTATTGCTCTGAAGGAAATGTTTTTGAGAGCTGTTTAGACATTATTTTCCTCATTTGCTTTTTTTTTTTTTTTTTTTTTTTTTTTACTTTATCAAAGTCCAGTCATAATGAAATAACTGATTATTTTCCTTTTTTTTTTTTTCTTCTTTTTTTTTTAAAGTGCATTATTTAATTCTTTTTCTCCATCCCAGAGTTTAAGACACACACAGACACACCTCAACAAGCAAAACACAAGACCCTTCATTCAGAGTAATTTCCCACCAAATTTAACACTGGGCATGATATGCCAGCTCAGACAGAATACAGAAGTGAAATCTGCATGGTCCCAGCACACATCTCCCAGGCACGAGCAGCAACATTGCCCCCTTGATGGAGAACATTTTCAATGATTGGATTCTGCCATGTGTGAGAAAATAGTTGTGCTGCCCATGGAGGTGAGGTGAGGTCACATTTGGGGGTTGCAATTCATTATCCCCTACCCATCCTTTATTCCAAGGGATAGGTGTTTGAGCTCACATCTTCTTTTGGCTGCTGCTGTGCCACCTGGAGTGGCCAGAAAGGGCCTGTTCCCACCACCTTTCACCTTATCTCTTGGTGTCAGCACCACTCCTTCCAAACCAAGTGGGCTAAGGAGATATTGTGACTGCACATGTAGGAACACACACTTTCGCAGCACATAGAAGGAAAAACATAACCAAGTCCTAAGCTTCTGCAGTCCTTTTCCTGAATACCAAAATCCCAGGACATCATACTTACCTGTCTTTACCTGCTCTGTGGCTGCACAGGAGTGACAACTAGGTTTTTTTCCCCCAGGCTGAAGTGTTACCACTTACAGGTAGCTTATGCAATCCTGTACGTGAATTAACTCTACCCCCAAATAGGAACCTAAACAGGGTGAAGGTCAATTCCTGTGAAAATATACTATGCTGCTGCTTGGTCTATCGTTCAAATTACTCAAGGTCAGGTTTTATTTAATCATGCTTTCTTCCACAATTTTTTTCCCTCCAATATTAAAATAAAAAACCAGCAATTAGATAACGAAGCATATGTAGCTTGTTTTCTTGAATTGTTTCTCAGCTTTTTCCTAAATTGTCACTGCCCCTTTGGACTTCAGCAGTGGGATAGCTGCCAGGTTTCCACAGAGATGCAAACAAATTCTATGCAATAAAATATCATCTCTACATAATTTAAGCCCCAAATGTACATGGTGACAGTTTTATGTTTGAGTAATATGAAAATCCGAGATATTGGATGTGGGCATAATTTAGGATCGAGAGCTGCAAATATTTCTGTGCCCCGAAATCCAGTTAAAATGCACCATTGCACATGCTGTGTTTCGGTGGTGAAGTATTGCTTGCCTCTGATTGCTGCAGGGTAAGAACTTTATTTTTCTAACCCATGATTTAATGTTTTCCACCCCCTGTAAATTGTAACTAACAATGCCCTCTATGTGAGCTCTGGTAGCTGAGGAGACGGGGGGAGATGGCTACAGCAGGGAAAGGGAGGGGACAAAAGAAGGGCAAAAGAGAGGAACATCTGCAATGGGTTAAAAAACATTTGCAACTTGCCTTCTTAAAGAACTAAAGGCTGAATTTTGGGCCAAACCCCCAATTGGATGGTGGCAGTGGAACTCCACTGATTTTGAAGGAGCTGTGCCAGTCTGAACCAGCTGAGAAGCTGGTCTGCAGTCCCACATTTAGTGTCCAAAGTGGTTGGAGCAGGGGAGGTTTGAAACTGTACTCCTCACGTAGCACGGAGGGGCCTGCAGGAATAATGTTTGCTTTGGCATGGAGGTGGGTTAGTGTAGACCCAGCAGTTCCTGCAGTGAAAGGCTCCTTTCTGCTCTGAATGATGGTGACTTCCATAAAGACGGCAAAGTCATCCAGAGATGTGCCTTAACCCACATCCTTCTTTAATCTGTAAGTCCTTGCACAGTGCCAACCTCAAGGTGAATCTGTGTGGATGCTCTTGCCCTTGTTTTCATCCCTGGATGTCCTCTCTTTCTCTGCATGGCACAGATCTCGTGGTGTTTTCCCTGGGCACCTATTACAGGTATTTAGTACTGCAGAGTCTGTGTCAGGACCCAATAAACTCTGATGCTTTTGAAATGCCTCTTTCTACAGCTGTGGGTCTCAGTTAGGGAAAAGGAGCTGCTGTGTTTCCTCCATCTTCCCTTTTCCATGTAGAAAGCCCCTAAGAGGACTTTTTGGCTAAGATTGACCCATTTCTGGCATGATACCTGAAATTTGCTCTCTTCTTCCCTCTTATCCTCTTCTCTTTTCCCAGGATGCTTGCTCTGGCTCCATCTTGTTAGAAAGATTATCTTCTCACAGCATGCAAAATTAAGAAGTAGCCGGGAGGAAAAAGTGCAGATAGATAAGAGGTTCCTCTCATCACAGGCAGCCTGATGCAAAATGTTCCAATCAGTGCAGGAAGGCCTGGATGAAGCTGAAATTTAACAGAGCATCCCATGAAGGCCATCTTCTTTCCAAAAGATGAGTAACAAAGCAGAGGACAGGTGAACAGGGAATAGTACCTGATTTCTTTTATGATATAGTGATCAGAGGATATCAAAAAAGAACAGCAGGCAGCAGGTTTAAAATAGACAGAAATACCACATTATGCAACTTATAATAAGCAGCTCCTCAGATTAATCACAGCATTTTGTGAAGACATAAAAACTGTATGGGTGCAAAACCTGATTGGCAAATACATTAAATTAAAAGAAGATACCTCTCATGCAGGGAATCCCTGAGGCACAAAACATGAAGAACAGGGAACTACTGAAGGAAATAGCACTTTGTGTTTGATCTGCTGCTATGGTCTCCCAAGAGCACGTATGTATTGGCCATCCCTCCAGGTAGGGCACTGGGCTGATGGCCTTGGGTCTGACCCAATACCAGCTCTGTTATGTTCACAGGCCCAGTTAGTCAGGTGCTGAGTGCCACCAGACCTGCAGGACTGCTCTCTTCAAGAACCTAGAAAAAATTGGGCTGGATCAACTTTCTATCAAGACCAAATATTACCAAGGAATTGGTAATTCCAGATATTCTGTCCAGGAATTCTGAAGACATTTTCCTCCCATGTAGAAGAAAATGAATGTTTATTATAGATACTGACTGCATTTACCTATAAAAATTCATCTAGCTGATGCATATCTAGTCTTTATATTTACCTGAGTCAATGATAAGATGGATATCCCACCAATCTCAGAGAGATACACCAGTCATTCTTTCTTCATGTCCTCTGGGCTCACTGTGTGCTGATATTTCTCACCTGATTGCAGCCATTGAAAAGCATCTCCAGTGAGAAAAAGAAGACATTTTTGGAAACCAGCACTGCATGTGTTTTGTCTGGCAAAACTCCAGAGACCTTTTCCCTTTAGCAATTCAGAAGGGTGATGCTGGCGTGGACAAAGAACATATACATGCCACGTGCAGGAATGGATGCCAACCCCTGAATGACTACACTGTTTATTTCTGATGCCACATTATCTTTCTTCTAATATTATAGCTACTAACACCAGAAATCCTGACCCAGAATGTGCATCTGTTGTCTTGTGGGGGCATCTGCAATACCATGGGTTTGTTGCAAGCTGATAAATGGTAGTCCTAGATCAGCTGAGATTTGGTGGTATGTTATATGTGGCAATTTGAGGAAGATGCTGAGTTCTCAGAATGAAATGCTTTATCACCAAAGGAGGTCTTAATTTGGATAAGCTGTTACGTCACAGCACACCGCAACACAATACTGACATTTTGCTGCTGAGGCTTCTCAGGATCTTAGGCATGTGAGTAATATTTATGATTTGAAAGCCAGGTTAGTAACATGTCCATTTTCCGATAGCTGGAAAAACCTCCACAATTCTGCCAAGTATCTAGGATTTCTTTTTAAGAAATACAGAGCAGATGCCACAGTTTATCAATCACCGTTTCTTTTAAATTATAGAATCTATGTCATGATGTCAAATCTCCTTGTCAGGGATTATTGGAAACATCTCACTGCTATCCGTCTGGAATAAATATCTCATGCTCTGAGTGCCCTGGTGTCAGCTAATGAGTATATTAATATTGAGCATGGGATCTTACTAATTCCCTGCTGAATAAGGAGTTATGGTTTGAGAGCATTTAGCAGGGGAACAGATCAATCATCACAACAAACTGATTATAAGCATTTCTAGGAAAATATAACAGCATATGTAAATTCTAGATTCTATCACCCTTCCTCATATCAAGCCATACCTTGCTAAACATCTCCTGCCTTCCAGAGCTATTCCACGAGCAGGGATTCCTCGGTGAAACAGCAGTGGTATATTTACAAAGAGGGGACCAATTGTGTGTTTCTGCTATTCTCCAATTTTTTTTTTTTTACTTCAGCTGCTGAACTGCATACCTAACACAGAAGCCATGTTAGTCCCTGTTCAAAACTATGTGATAATCAAACTATTAAAGTTAGGATTTCTGGGGGGCCTACCTGATGGGTCCTGAACCAAATGAGGAAAAGGAAGAAAAACTATTTTCTTTCAATATGATTGATTTTGGTAGAATCTTCAGAGATTCACTTCACACTACTTGCAGATTCACAGTGCTTCATGAAGAAACATCAGAAATTACCATAATTTCTTGTAAGAAAAATGTATGCCTGAATTAATGTGCCTAATTAGTGGGTCTCAGTTCAGTGCTGAGGGCTGTTTAATTTAACATTTAAATTTTGCATATTTGCTCCCTCATACTTTTTTTTTTTTTCTCCTATTTATTACAGCTTGTCACACACCCCTTTCAAGAAGGTGATATCAGTGCAGGACTTTATACTCGTTGCTGCGGACAGCTATAGAGCTTGCTAATCTGGTATGGTGGCCATTGCTCCATCAGATCTGATATTAAAGCTTCAGAAATAATCTGACCAGATGGATCTTGCTGCATATTTAATTTCTCCACTAAAATTGTATACCTAGCTGTCACAGGAACTTATGGACACTTTGTAACTACAGTTAACCCCTTCTGCTTTGATGTTGTATATAAAAGAATTGGGGTTTACCTCTGAGAATGAAGTACTTAAGAAGAGAGATGAAGCTGTTTTAGAGATAAACGCTCAAATATCAGGAAGATGTCCTAATGTACAGTTTGCTATGCAGATTAACTTACCCCATTCTGGGATTTTGGTAATTCTTCTGATTTTGCTAAGTGTGATGTGTGAGATTGCCACTTACTTAAACTCTTCTGTCACAAATTCAGGATTTGGTTGTTTGTTTTTGTTTTCATTCAAGTTTTGATTGCCTGTAACTATTGGTAAACTAAGTGCAGGAATGTGGTTTCAGCATGAGGATTCCTGGATTGGGTGGCTAGGTGGGTCTAAAGGGGAAAGGTTTTGAATACTTACTTTCTTTTTGAGTAAAATCCATCCAGTCTCTTTCAGTTTTGTCAATTACAGACCTAACCTCATTTCCACTTACTCTAACGGGAAGTTTATCCACTGCTTCACTTGGCAGAGCTCTCTACTGAAGTAAGAAGTAGTGTAACCTAGTTAATATCAGAGTTCCCATTTCAAGTTGATTTTAAAATCTTTTATTTTTAATAGTGTCTCTAACATCATGATGTGATATACCAAAGAGCTGACTCCCCACAGGTAACAAAAGTTTAAAGTTTTATTTAGACAGAGAAGTAAGACATGACTTGAAGAGTAGCTGTCAAAGAAAACAGAAATTTAACACTGAGATGAAGGTAGATTTAATTGGGAGACATGAGGGAAGATGAAGGAGTGAGAAAAGGGAGAAGACATCTGTTTATATTGTGATATAAAACCATGCTTATAGGTCAGCACTGCTGTGAGAGATGGAGAATAATGAAGAAGTCAGAATTATCTTAATGCTCCTGGTCTTTTTCTAGATAAATCATCATTTCATATGGCAAGTCTCACTTTCTTCATACCCATTTCCATCATCCAGATTTAAGTAACAAATTGTTTGTCTTCTCAAAAAGAAATATGCCAAAACACATGCTAAATCCACAAGTAAAACTACGAGACACCAGTCTTCTGCTTACTTCAATCTTGCTATCTTTTTGTTTAAATTTTAACTTCATTGTAGTTACCTGCATAGTATTGGTTTCTGGTAGAGCCTGGAGTCGTGAACTTCACAAGATGTCCTAAGCTAAATTTTGTTCTCCTCAGGTGTGTTTTGGTTCACTCAGAATTGCAGTTGTCTCAAGATATTACCTCCAAAATGTTGAAAAGACAGGCAAAAAGCATGTATACTAGATTAATATCCTATACCTATCTCAGCCTTTGGGCTTTTCTTTCCACCAAAGTTTTCATCCTTTTTCTTGTTCATTTCTTTAAGAATGTGTGGAAACCCAAAGGTGGGAAGCAGAAAAGTGCCTGTGGTAGTCCTGTGGCACCTGCTCTGTTTGATCTCCTCATGGTCAGTCACTCATCCTTCTGTCCTTCTGCCCCTTCTTGTCCCAGTCTACTGTTCTCTACAATGGCAAACTGCCTTTTCCTCCACAGACCATCTCTTCCGCCTTTTCAGCTCATTCTGGCTCCATTCCTTTCTTTCCGACGTAGTTTTGCGGCTTGACAAGGCACATGTTACTTACCCTAGAAACACAAATGGATGGGCATGGTCTACCACGTGTTTACGTTGACTTTAGAGATTTCTGGATGTAATCCTCTCCCTCAAAAATATGGACTGTAAAGCAATATGTTATTTCTTCCTTGTTGGTTCTAGAGTGTTCCATGTAATACTGCAAACTCAGTCCTCGCCTTGCACACAGCATTCAGAAAGTTGCTGAATGTTGCTTCTGTGCTGTACATTTATTGACTGAAACATTTGAGTTGTTGCTTTTCACACTGGTAATTTTAGAGCACAGATGCCTAGCATGTTTACTCACATACCAGGGCTCACATTTAATGAGCAAAATGTCAAGTATATTGTTATCCACCATAAAAACTGTGAAAAATATCCTTGCCATCTGCAGTGTGCCTTCTGCTTCAGCCTAAAAGACTTTTACCAGAAACTACATGAAATTAGCATTAAAGTCAATATTTATAAATGGAACCACCTCTAAAGGGCCGGATCTTCTCCCCTCCCACACCCCCTGTTCCTCTGGGATCTAATGAGCTGGGGAGGCTGGGTGCAGGAAGGGAGCTGAGTTGTGCCTGGCTCCTGGTTGCAGTCAGCCAGAATAATCTCCCTGCACTGAGGAAGAAGCAGAAAGAGAAGAGTGGTACTAAATGGCACTGACAGCATCCGAGGGCCAGATCCTGTGCTGGTGTCAGTAGGTCTAACGTCATTGTCCTTGCTGAAGTGACACAGAGACCATAAATCAGCACAGCTTGGGTGACTGACACAGCACTGTGTCTGATCTGTGCTACCTGGGGATGGAGTCTGTAGTAACACTCAAGGAATAGATGGTGGAGAGTAGAGCTGAAGCTCCGTTCTGGGATTTGGTTGACTGCCATCAGAAAAGAATAACATCTTCCAAGAAAATGTTTGCTAATTCTCCACCAAATGTGGGAAAAAACTGGCCATTTGTTCTGGCCTTTTATTGCCCTCCCATTGCTGAGGACAATGAAGATCGTCTGTCGCTGAAATCTCTAGATTGTACTGCAAGAATAATAAAATGAACAATTGCCAATAATGGATAACTGCTCCGGGGCCTTCTCCAAGCATCCTACATGAACTTTTAATTTTGCTCTTGCAAAATCTTCAAACCAACCATGATTAGTCCGCTGCAGAACTGAGATCTAGGCACATTTTGAAAACTGTTGCTGTCCACTGCTGTTATCACAACATCCATAATCAGCTGAAATTCCAGCCAGATCTTTATGGGGCAGAGCTGATGAACCAAAGCCAGAACATGCTCCCTCAGGTGGGTGACCAAGATAACTTTTGCCATTTGTTCCAGCTGTTCTGCCAAGTTGTCCATGTTCTATTGACTCCGCCAAGCTCACATGAACCACAGCCTAGCACAGACATCATGAAGCTGGTCACTCCCACAGCTGGAGGCTAATGAAACAGAGAAAGGTAGCGTCATCATATAATCCACACTACTTTGCCTTTTTCTTTGTACGCATGTTGAACAGGAGGATCAGGATGAAAACTGCTGTGGTGATTAGCAAACACAGCATAAATATTTATCCAGAAAATTCTGGATCAAATATATTTTAAAATTTTTATTTATGATTGTTTAGATGTAAATATATTTCATTAATTGGACTTTAATAAGGGCACTTACATGTTCCCTTAGAGTATTTCTAATTTAATCATTGCTTGGGCAATTAGGCCACTCACTAAGCCACAAATCTTATCTTTCACACCGGTGAGTCATAAATAAGAACTGAGTCACAAATAGACCAGACAGACAAATGGTGTCAGGAAGGAAATAAGATTGGCTGTGAATATATTTAGGCTGAAAATTAGAAGATGGCTGCAGACTACCTGAGGAATGCAATTCTGATATAGTTCTCTAATTGAGAAGAACTGAGCTAAGAGAAGTAACTTAAATTGCTTTATCATTTAGCTTTGCAAGCTCATGAATAGGATTGTATGCCAAGTAGGAGAAATTCTTAAGACTGAATTTGATGATAGAAGTCCTCAAGGATTCAGAGTCTTTACCTACCATGCAATTAGAGGGCTAGTGGCCTGCTTACCCAAGTTGTCCCAACCAGCCCTGTTGTTATCAGTCGTCCTTAGGATTCATACACAGCAGGGACAGATTGGATAGGTACAGCAATGCCAGTGTCATCATACAGTCAAGGTTCTGTGCAATGCAGACTCTAGAGTTCACACTGTGAGTGTGAAGCTGTGTTGCTGTGGCTGTTGCAAAACCCTCCTGTCAGAGAAAGTGAGAACACCTTGACTTCCTATGATTGTATTCAAGGGCAAGTTCAGTTATGGGGTATTCTATGATGGGGTGCACCTTGTAAAATGGAGATCAACTAATAGCTCTATAAGCCAATTAAACGTTTCCCAATGTTTGACCAGTGCAATGACTTTCTGTCATGCTGACCAGAGTTCCTGGCAACTTTTGTAATGCAAACAATGGGATTTATGATGTTGGCTTGCCTTTACTGACTTCTGTATTTCTCAAGGAGAAATGGAGACTGATTTTTGCTATTCGTAGAAGACAATTTACTTACTTCCTTGGTGTAAATAACACTGAATATGCTGATGCAGCATATAACACAGGCTGGAAGGATTTCTGTATGTGAGTGCTATCTGCTAAATGAAAAGAGTCCCATGTCTGTCACAGCATGGATTTAACTGTGCCTTCCAGTTCCACATCAGCTCTGTTCTGTAACAGCAAATTTGTCTTTAAATGGGATCCTTGCTTTGCTGTGACATATTATGACTCAAAAATATTGTTCTTTTAATCAATCTCTACAGTATGGATACACATCCCATAACATATTGGACACATCAAGTCTTTTCACCTTTTGTATCCAGGGTACAGTCTTCTCCCTCTTGCTCCCTTTCCTGCATGCCCTTTGGTCTTTGTCCTATCATATGATACAGGCACTGGTGTTTCCCAGAGATATTCTTGCTCAGTAAGGCAGCAGGAATTCACATGACCTGTTGTTGAAATTATATAGCCACGTATGATTCTCGTTTGATACTGGGCGCCTGCATTCTGCTATAATGAGGGCCACACTCCCCAGTGCACCTGACTGAAAGGTGCTTCCCACTGCAGATATAAGGGCTATCTGACCACAAGATTCAGTACTGGTGTTTTACAGAATCACAGAATCAGTTAAGTTAATGACCTCTGAGATCATTGAGTCCAATCTGTGACCTAAAACTACCATGTCAACTAGACTATGGCACCAAATGTCTCATCCAGTGTTTCCTTAAAAACCTCCAGAGACAGTGACTCCATCACCTCCCTGGGCAGCTCCTTCCAATGTCTAATCATCCTTCTATCAAGAAATTCCTCCTAATGTCCAACCTGAACCTTAGGGTCAGTTACTGTTTGCTTTCTGAAAACTTACCATCAGGTAGTATATCACTGTCCTGGAGAAATACTTTTATTTCTTGCTGTTTCTTAACATTTGGTCTGTCCACACATGACAATAGAAAGGTGCCCTACCTCATTGCCTCAATGTATGGGAAGGTGAGAAGACAAAAAATAAAATTCCCTCCACATACCTCGCTTCAGTTTCCTGGAAATATAGAAAAATTAAAATATTAGTGTGTAAACAATCAAAAGAAAAAGTGTTTTTAAACTATACAGCATGTGCTCAGAGTTTAAAGATTAAGAAATCAAGCCTGACTCCAACTTGCACCTCGACCTCACTGGGACCAGAACTGGATCCTAGTTTATAATGCAGCCTGCTTTCTTGAAATCTAGCCTGGCAGAGTGTGAGTGTCAGCACTGAAATACACACAGAGTAATACATTTATTAAAATCTATAAAGCAAAATACCTTCTTATAAAAGTAGCTTCCTCTTTGCAAAACTAATTTTCTGAACTGCAAGTAGAAAAATGGAATTTCATTCTTCAGAAACTTGTATTTTTGGTCTATGTAGTTTGCCACTCGTTCAGCTTTCTTTTTCTCCTTTTCTAACTTAACATGGTGAAGATAATTTTTAAGTATTTCTGTTATGAAAGAGTCCACTTTTGAAAACCCGTGAGAAATCACCCTTCCATAAGCATGAAATAAAATCCTTAAGAGGAGAAATCCCACTTCAAATCATGCCAAAGTTTCACATCTACATAAGTGCTACTGCAAACTTTGCAAACCATGACATATATTCCACACATATTTAACATACACCTGAAGATAATGTTTAGCTCCTACATGTTTTCCTAGCTTCACTTCTATAGAGAGTTTAGACCCAGTAAAAATCTGCTGTTGAGGTTATGCACTGTAATTTATAGCTAAGTTGTTTGCCATGTGCCCAATGTTGTTCATGTTTGAGAGTTTTGGTTTTGACCTCACTGCGTATTAGAATAAGGTCTGAGAAGTATGCAAGCTTTCTTTTACTTTCAAATTAGCTAATTTATACTGTACCCCAACTTCTGGCCTCAAATTCTTCACATTTCAGTATCATGAGTATTGGTTACTATATCAGTGTAAGAAGTGGAAAACTTTTATGCTTCTTCCATTTTAAAAATGTCTCTTTAGTTGCTCAGGTTTGCTCAGCCCTGACTAGGGAAACACACTGATGCCTATTTATGGAGAGTTTCACCATCTCAGCAGGTTCCCTGGATCCAGCTGTTCTGCAAGGTATAACGTCTAGCAGGTTCAGAAATTCAGTTTCACTTTAAGGAAGTGCTTAACTTGTCCAAGAGATGCTTTTTGTGGGCAAGCTGTTTCAAGAGTAGCTGGATACTCCCCATGGGCTCACAGAAGAGCCTACAAAGCACAGCCCAGGATTGAACTGCTCCAGGTCCTGGTCCAGCTACTTACTTTGTTGTGGGGCTTGGGAAATTCTTTTTTGCCAATGGCTTTGTCTCTGCCTCTAACTAGCATCCCTTAATTTCATGTCCTTGATGTTTGTGTGCCATGCTTGTGGCAGAATGCCACAATTTTAGAGATGCTGATTTTTCTTCATATGGAGAAGGGAATCTCTTGGAAAACTGTGGGCATGGGAATGGTGTAAACCTGACATGTATCAGTTTCCCCATGTGCTAAAGCAGAGCAATCCTACTACCAGGACATGATAAAATTACGTTCATTATTGTAAGTAAAAGGCATCAAGTTTCTTAGATCAATACTGCTACTGAAGTGCAAAGTAATAGTACTTTGCAAGGAGGAAGAGGATTGCCTTTTGAGTTGCCATCTGCTCCTGGCCTGACTCCAATTGCTTCCTAGTGAGTAATATGAAGGCAATTTCATTTTCACAATATGACATATGTAGCTCTAGGTCTTAAAAAGGGAGGAACAATCCACCAGTAGTCTGCCTCCCACTGTAGAAGCAAATGATCTAAATTAGAGCATAGTAATTAGACAGATTCATTGATTTGCTGTAAATATCCTAGTTCTATCGTCACTCCATTGTGGTTTACAGAATGAAGTTTGTTTGGTTGTTTCTTAATATGGCATTTTCTACATTATCTCATCCCTGAGGCATGGCTGAAATAAAGGTCTGTTCAAATGCTTGGCAAACAATATTAGGATAAGAGGATCACCAAATCTTTGGGGGGAGGAGGGAGAACCTACAAAGCAATCAATGTAAGACCAGAAATGTCATCTGTCATCTTAGAACAAGGGCTGTTTGGAACAGAACCCACACCCTTGAGGTGGGCACATGATCACAGAGGAGCCACATTCTTTCTTCAAGGGAGCCTCATTGCTGGAGCCCCAGGCCAGCTGAGGCCTTTTTGCCATGCAGCAGCCTGTCTAAATCTTCACTGGGTAGTTAGTGTGTGTTAAAAAGGCTCTTGGTCAAGGAGAAAGAACTGATCTTACCTGGTGGATGTTCTGAAAGTCCTTCCTGCAAAGATATTCTCTGTTCACTTTCACTAAACATTTTGAGTTCCAATTAGCATATGAGATTAGAATGATGTGCACCTTTACAAGACTAATTTTAGAAAAACAGAATAAATCACAGCTAAATCTTAGGCAATTGGTGACAAGCTTGCCTGTCCCAAATTTCCAGCTAGAGATGGTAAGAGCTTCCTGAGGAGCACCAGTAGATTTCTTCTCAGCTGCTGTAGTAGCTACTGTGAGAGTCCCTGAGACTTTTCACTGCTTGTAGAGTGCTGCTGAAGATGAACGAGCTACTGTATTGTAACACAATTTTATTTTTTAATTTCACATCTGCTAAAGCATCAGAGGAAAACACTCAGGGTCAATTTGACCTTTGTAACTTTAATCACATTTTTTGATAGTGAAATGAAGAATTCTCAAAAATCTACTTCTCAAGAAAGTTACAGATTGCTCTAAGAGTATATGCAGACTATTTGTATACGTCCAACAATCATGTAAAAGAGGTTCTTTGATAAGGAACAGCCATCACAGTTTTGAAAGGAGAGAAATCACAGAATCATCAAGGTTGGAATGACCTCCAAGAAATCTTCATTTTGTCAGGATAGCAACTACAGGGCAGTCCTTTCTGTTGAAAGACTGCTCTCTTATCAAAGGAGTATATCACTTTGTGTATATCATATAATTCATCCTCCATGATTTCTCTATAATAAGGATACACTAAATGCCTACTTCTGGCCAGACAATGTGAAGTGCAAGTCCCATCAGTCTCCTTGGATTACTATTTTTCCAAACAGAAGGCAGTAATTTAAACCAGTGAATGACTTCTTACCCCTTTTGTATAGTTGAATAAATAAACAAGACTTGGAAAAAATATACTTTTAAATCACTGCAGACAAAATTTCTATTTCAACACAAGTTCTAAATGCTCTGTTTAAGCAGCCAGCCCACTGCTTGCTATGGATGGAAATCCTTTCCTGCCAGCCAGTTTCTGAGAAAGTTTTGGCTTAATTGGCTAAGAAGAGTTAGTGAGAGACTATAGCTGTATGACAAAGGATTAATTTAGGTGACAACACAGCAAACACTAGTTTTGGTTTGGCTTTTTTTTTTTTTTTGGCAATTCTGGCACCAGGAAAGCAAAACATGACTTCCTTTGCAAATGGCAGTTTAAATACAAAAAGTCTAGTTCAGGCTTGAATTGACTTTTAGACATCTGCATTTTGTTTATTTAAAGCCACAGGATGGGAACGGTCGCAAAACTCCATATCACCTGCTCTGGAAAATGCCTTGAGACATGACTTGGCTGCTATGGAGAGTGGTAGTGCCTATAGCACATGGGGAAAATCGACCTGTAACACACCTCAGCTCTGCATCCATACTCTGCAAGCCAACAAAAGGCACACTGGCTCCCTGCAAGGCTGTACAGAGTTGCATTTTAATTCAGAGGGTGCTGGGGTCTGCACACAGCTCACCACTCTGACAGAGGGAAGATCTGTTTTGGGTCCAATACAGCTGGATTGCTGTGCCTCTTCTCTCAGCTTGGTAAAACTTACTTCTATGTAATATATTTTTGTTTACACTGTTCAAATGTTTCTGGTTTTCAGATGGCACTAGCCTGATGATCCTGCTTCAGCTGTCGTGAAAATATGCTCTGAAAGCTGCAGCCTGCAGGCAAGTTATGGCATTGAAGATTTGGTCTTTGTCTTTATTATTATTTTAATTGCTCCTCCCTCAGGAACCAAGAAAATACTTGAGACAAAATCAGTCACACTAAGCTCCCTAAGAGTTTTGCCTCTGACTGCAGTAAGGCTGGATTTCATTCTGAGTCACAATTTTTGTTGCCTTCTCTCCTTATGTGTGGTAAAGCTGTGAATGAGCACTACATTTTGAACAAATCCTGATTTCTCATGTCATAAATGAGAATATAAAGTATAGTTTGAACTGAATATCCTCCTATTGCAATGTAATTTTCAATTTTTCTTCTAGTATTATTTGGCATCCTAGTTGAAAACTTATTATCCATCAGGAAAGCAGCTGACTTTGATTTGGCGAAAGTAATCACTTTTAAGGTGTCATTTCACTTATCACATTTGATGTCCAAATGTGCCCATTTTCTTCATCACTTCATTGGAACTGAGAGAATAAAGCAATTTTTAATTCTTAGTGTTGAATCAGTCTGTGTGTTAATTGTGGAGCTAGCGGTGGGAACAGATGTGTATTTGTAGAAGGGTGGGCTGAATGTATTCATCTTTTTAACGTAGTTTCTGTTTGAATGATCAGTATTGCTTAAAATTCCCCTCTCCTCTACACCACCTTGTGTAACTGCTCTATTTTGTATAGCCCAGGAAGAGCACATCTCTCTCACTAGAGCTTAGGACTCCATCTCAAATTACAAAATGTCCCTGACTATTCAGCCTCTTGAAAAAGCTGTAAATAGAGATATAACTTACCTAGCAACAAAGAGTAGATCTCCACAATGTGGTCTATGAACACAGTGAGCTTATTCAGTTATGGTCATGCCATAGCTTTTCTTTTTCTGTCACTAGTCTTTAGACATAGACTACTGAAAAATCTTTTCTATACTCAACTGATATTAAAAAATGTTCTTGATAACAACTGGGCAGAAGATGAAGTTTCTAAACTACTAAATCTAATGTATTTGATGAAGTGCTTGCTGAATCAGTTAAAAAACAGAATTGAGCAAATACTTAGTGGAAAACATGTAAAGTTTTGAAAATCTCAGTCTTTACAGTATTTTCATGAATACTGAAATTTCATTTGTATCCTTTAGCTCATACAGCTATATTTAGTGAGTATTTTTACAAACTTGGTTTTTTTTCTTAGTGCTTTCATTTCCCCTTTCAGCTTACAATCTTCATCATACCTTGAGTGATAAAATAAATACCATGGAAAGGAAGGATGTAGACAGAAAGGAAGGAGAATGTTCCCCCGGCTTCCATCTTGATGTTAGAAAGGCTTGTTTTTTTCTGGACAGCTTTTAAAAATATTTTAAGCATTTGCTTAATTTATAGTAAAAGCAACAGAAATAATTTTGAGTTGGTTTTGTTCCAGATTAAGCATTATTAAAATTCTACTGTGTTAGAAAACTTCCTGTCTATTTAAGGTGAAAAGCTTTGTCCATGACAAAAGAAACTTATTATAATTTCAAAGGTTGGTCAGCACTTTTGCCTATATACCTACCAGGCAATAATGACCAAGTTGACCCTTTTTAGATAGCTGTATTCTTTTATCAGTGCATTCTACTAGTTAAAGATCATGCTTAATGCCGACTTTCATATAATGCTTTCATGAAAGTTCCTTTGAGAGTGAAAGCAGTGGCCAGATTCTGATCTCTCCTCTTCAGATCTTCTGCTATTGGATTTTCATTTCCTAAATCAACGTAATAGAAAAGAAAATTATGGCTGTTCTCAGTATATATATGAAATATAATAATGTTTCTAAAGAAAACTCCATATCTACTAGACAGTTTTCATTAGTCTATTTAATAAAACTTGAAAATGACCTTTTTCTCTCTTGGAACTAACTGAATTGTAGAGCTTAATGTCCTTTGGCTAAGTTCCAAAATGAAAAGTCACCCTGCAGAGTTCAAGTCTTTGCAGAAAGCAAACCAAGTCCACAGTACTTAAACTCCAGCAGCCATTTATTATCAGGTATTGAGTCTTAAATGTAGAGCTCAATAGAGAGAGAATACCTGTATTCTGCCTATATTTTGGACCTGGTTTTGAACCCTTAAAACGTGTTAATGCAAGTTTCCTGAGGAGTATAAACGGTAAAAATAGCTTTTTCTGGGCTTTCTAGATTTCTTGAGGAAGTGCATTGGAGAATAAAGTGATATCCTAAGCCAAATTATGCCACAGGCTCTGAACTTGGAAGCTGCAGGGGAGCAAGACCCTCTCCAGCTAGGAGGGGACTGCACGCCCCGTCCTCTTCTCCCCCAGCGGCCTGGGTTCCCTTGAGCTCAGCCAGGGAGTTTCATTAGTTCTTCCATCTTCTTCTTCCATCATGGGTCAAAAGAATGTGTCTTCTCTCACCCAAACCTTAATTACCAGGGAAAAAAGAAAACAGGGAACTGGCACAAGCTTCTCCTGGGCACAAAGTCCTGAAGGGATCAAGGCTTTTGCCAAGGCTGTTTGCCTTTACTTTTTAGACTGTCCTTGAGCAGGAATAATGTTTACATAGTCAGAATATATTATTGCCAACATTATTTCTTGTGTGCTTTTACTTGCAGAAAATGATCATCTTTTTTTCTTACAGAAAATATCAGCATTTTAGGCTGCTGTTTTCATGATACAGCATTATGTAGGGTGTTGTCAGAGATTCATTATTTAAGAGAAAAGACAAGCATACCCTTCACTGCTACTGAAAAGATGCATTGCTACTTCTGCACTTAACCATTTTAGTGGTGCCATTTTGGATAAACAATCTCATGACAGTACAGTTTTGTCTTGAACAATACAGCTGTAGTCTAGGAAACTAAGCATATCTTTCCTAGTGTTTTTATTTGTCAGATGAGTATTTTCAATGTTCATGTGTATCTATTTTTTTGAACCCACCACAAAATGAAAAATATTATACTAATAAGATTTGAGCAGTTGCTTATTTTTGTATGTATTAGAAAGAAATTTAAGTACAGACACATGCTTAATAATAATTCAACTGAACATTTTATCATTGTCAAAGGCATCTTTAGAGGAATCCATCAACTCTTCTGATTTCCATACAAGTCAATTTACTGTCTTCAAAATGTAATGTTAATGGCACTCAGTGTACACACTGTAATCCTTTAAAATAATGTACATGGCAAACGGATATGTTCTCATGCATTAATAATTTAGAAGTTAATTTTAGGTACTTAATATGATTAACTGATGGATCAGCAGTCTTATACATGAGAAACAGTGAGCACACTCAAAGGAAGAGCATACTGGAAAGCAGCCAGGTGGCTGCCTGCGTGATGCCTCAAAAATACCTGAGCTTTATTCCTCCAGTTTCCCTTCAGTGTTGGATGCAGAGCATCAGTCATAGAGGCGGTCTGGTTTCGAGATGAAGCATGTAAATTGCCTTAGAGGTTGAGGTAAGCAGGACTTTTGGGGAAGAACGGGATGCTTTAGAAGGCAGGAATCCCTCCAATGCAATCCTGCTGGTGGCTGGCTGGCTCTGCAGCACCAGACCAGTTATATAATTTCTCTCCTTTCACTTCTCACTTTTTGAGGACACGCTGTAAGGCAGGGCTGTAAATTGATATTCTAGGGTGGAAATACTACAGATGACAAAGTATAACTGTTGCATTGCACAGCTAAGGAATGTGCTGGGGGCAAATAGCATTTAAACAGTGTGTAAAAGAGCCATGTGTTGAAGTCCTTGGCCATGCCCTCACCAGCAGGTTCTGCGAAAGCAGCAAGAACTGGACACCTATTGCAGAAACCCTGGTCAAATCACACAGGTACATACATGCACAGCTGCAAGAAAGATGGAGATTTTTTTCTTTACAGGGAGGCACAGGGAGCAGACAAGTGGCAACAGGTACAAGCTACATGAGGAGAGGTTTCACCTGATTTTGATTCATTGAAAAAAAGTTAATTTTTTACAGTTAGGACAATCACCCACATGAAAATCATCCCCAGGGACGGGGTGGCCTCCCCACAACTGTAAGCTTTCAAGATGCGATTGGACAAGGTGACAATCTCATCCCTTTCCCATAGAAAGTTGGACCAAGTAATCTTTAGAGTTCCTTTCCAGTCTGGGCTGGATCTACATGTGCAAAAAGTTCCTTATGTAAGCATGTGGGACTGCGATGCCAGCCTACTGTGAATAAGTGCCTCCTTGCCTCTGGAGTAATCTCAGTCAGAATGTGATACCACCTGCATTCACCTTTTCACTAAATAATAACCTGGACAGGAGTCAGCTTCTCCTTTGGTGAGGCACCAGCACTCCGAGGCTGGACCCACAAAACCCAAGATCAGGGTGAAAAGTGGCTCACAGGAAGGCAGGACAGACCAGCCCAGCAGTGGGAAGAGAGGGCTGGAAGGGATTGAGAAGTGACAGTCCACAGAACAAGCTCCCAATGGACTGGGTCAGGACAGGACAGGACAGGACAGGACAGGACGGGCAGCAGTGGTGCTGACAGACTGAAGAGCAATGCTCAGCACTGCATCAAGTGGAGAAGGCCGAGAGAAGCGTGGTGCCGAAGGGGCTGGTGGCAGTGCGAGCAGTGAGCAGGCAGCAGAGTGGCACGTGTGTCCAAGAGGCTGAGGTGATACACTCAAGGAAACTGGAGAGATTATTTGAGGACTTGAACAAGGGAGAGCAAGTGGTGAGAACGGAGCGAGAACAGAGTGAGACCAGAGCATGGCTGGAAACACGGGGACTAGAGGGGCGGGCTGATAAGAAAAGCATTCTTTAAATAAAGTAAAGAAGAGCCATGGAGGAAGAAAGAGCAAGAGCAAAGAAGGTATCATGTTACATTTCAAAATATATTCAGCTCGGGCACTCAGCCACAATACTCCCATTAGTGTACATGCATCTGTCTAGGATGAAAAGCCCAGAGATTTCTCCCACTTCTCCTTGGGCTCAATTTCCTTTTATAGGGCTGACCACTTTCTTATGAGGGGTGTTTTTGCGTCTGGTGAACTAAATATTCCTCTCCTCACAGAGAGTGTGACGGCTCTTGTTCGAAGTCAATACATTTTAAAACAATGGCTCTTAGGGAAGCGTGCAGCTTTGCTTCCCTTAAAAGAGCCTTTCCACAGTCCGAGTTACTCGCAAGCTACTTGCAAATCGGACGGTTCGGAGCTGCTGTGGTAAAATAGCAAAGGTCCCAGAGCACAGAAGTTCGCAGCAGCAATCTGGAGGAGTGCAAGCGGCAGCCTGAGGACCCCGGGAGCGCAGGGCGCTTTGCAGCACGGAGGAGCTCTAAAGAACCCGCCGCACACTGGGCACACGCCCGGAGCCTGCTCCGTGCTGTCTGAAGCGCAGGAAGGGGAGCTGGGGCACTTGCCCTGCGCAGTTTTTCGGGGAAAAATGTGAGAACGGGACCGATGAGGTTAAAGAAAAAGTCCAACCACAAATGCCTCGCGTGTGCAGATGCTCTCTTGGTTTTATTTTAAAGAAAAAAACAGCTCTTCCCGAGAAAAGCACGCGCCGGTGCTACCTGCGGGTGAGCTTCTGCTAAAGGGCAGGAGACCCGGCACAGCCCCACGATCTGCCGCCTCCAGCCCCGCCGGACCCGGGACGCGGCAGGGCGGGCACGGGCGCCGCTGCCACACGGCCCACGGCCGCCGGGACTCCCGGCCGCCCCCTGCCCTCGGCGGGGCGCGGGCCGGGGCTGCGGCTGCGTGCGGCGGGGGCGGGAGCGGGGCGGGAGCGGGGCGGGAGCGGGGCGGGAGCGGGGCGGGGCCGCCGGGAGTCAGCTGGGCGCGAGGGGAGAACGCGGCGGCGGCGGGCGCCGTTAGCACCGGGGCCGGCGGCGGCAGCGCGGACAGGCAGCAGAAGTTTTCTCCGCAGATTCCTCCCGCAGCCCGGGGACGCCTTGCGGAGGCGCGAACGTCCCCGTTCGCCTTGGGTGTGTTTTGCCTTTTCCTCCCCCTCCCCCCCCCCCCTTTTTTTTTCTTGACTTGTTTAATTGCTTTTTTTTTTTTTCTTTTTTAATTTTTTAAGTTGCTTGATTTTTTAATCTGATTTTTTTTTTCAGTTTTAATTTTTTTTTTTTCTTTTGTTATTGTTGGTTTTGAGGCGCGTGGCTCCGAGAGCTCGCTCTCCCCCGCCCGCGCCCCACTCCACCCCGCCGCCCGGAGGATCCCCCTCCCCGCCCGCGCTCCCGTCCCCGCCACCGCCGCTCACGACCCTTCCCCCGACCCCTGCGCCCGCCCCGAACTTGGCGGGTGCGCGGCGCCCGGCGGGGACGGTGCCGGCCGCCCGCCCGCCCAGCAGGTAAGGGGCCGGGGGGCGCGCAGGGGGCGGCGGCGGCTGCTGCCCCTGGGGAGCCGCAGCGGCGTGAGGCCGGGCCGGGGTGGGTGAGGGCTCGCCGGCTCCTCTGTAGCGGAGGCCGGTGGGAGGAGGAGAGCAAACTTCCTTTTCCTGGGGCCCCCGGCGAGCCCCCCCCCCCACCCATCCCCCAGTGCCCACGGGGAGCGGCCCCCGCCCGGCGCGGGGTCCCCAAATTCGGACGGGGTTCGGCCGGCGGCCGCGGGGCTCGGCGGATCGGCCCTTTTCCCCGTCTCGGGGCTCCCTTGCCGCGTTTTGTTTGCTCGCCTGCTGCGCGCCTCGCCCGGCGGTGCCGGGAGCCCGGCTTTCCCGTCGCCCCGCGCTGGAGGGGAGCGAAGACCTTGCCCCGCCAACTGCTGGTGGTGCTGCTGCCGCCGCCGAAACTCCCCGGCATTCCCCCCGCTCCGAACAGGGTTTGCGGGAGGGCTGGCGGATGGGCAGTTCGCAGCAATGCCACCCCGGAGTGCTGCCACCTTCCTGCTCATCCGCGGCGGGGATGTGCGGCCGTGTGCCCCGGGAGAGCGGCCCTGCCCAGCCCCCGGCGGAGCCCCCGGGCCCGGGAGACCCTCCCTGGGGGCAGTGCGGAGCTTCCCCTGCCCCAGCTCCCCGCCGGGAGAGGCGCGCACGCATGGCTCTCATTGTATAACTGCGGAGCTGCAAGCCGGGGCTGGAACTGTGGCATCTTTGTAAGAACAGTTTGCAGTTAATTGGTTTGGCAGATGAACTCCTGCACAATCCTCTTGCCCGCTTCTGTTGCTTAAGTGCCAGCGCCCCCTCCCAGCCCTTTCCCCCTTTTCCCCGCTTTCCTTTGAAGCGTCGCATAACTCTGTATTGCCAGCAGGATGGAAAGTGCTGATTCAGCAGCCAGGAGCCCCACTCCATCTGAAGTGGTGGTCTGCCTGAAATTCTCCCATTTGTTGAAATGGGAACATGTGTTGCTGGTATGTCAAAGCAGCATTGATCAGGTTTTCTAAAACAGACCCAAAGAATGTGGCTTGCTTTTTCTCTTCATTAAGGCAGAATGAATTTGGGGCTGGGGCAAAGCAGGAGGGGCAGGATAGAAGGGATGAGGGCGTCTGCCACCTTCAGTTATGCTTCCGAGGGGCAGCTGAAATTGTTTTGCCTCGTAAAGGTGCTTATGTGTTTTAACGGAGATGTTGTGGGATGTGTAGCAAGGATGCATTAACACCCCAGCTCCATCTATTCCTGCCTTCTGAGGCTAGTAGTTGTACTTACGGCCCTAGAAAAGGTACGGAGAAGGGCAGCAAGGCTAATCCTAGGATTAAAAGGAGTGAGTTATGAGGACAGGTTAAAAAAAAACCACCACAAACACACGGAGATTAGAAAACCTGCTTGGAAAAGGGGAAATATGCATGAAACTTTAGGTGAGGGCTCTGGCTGTGCTTCATGATCGTTTTGGGGCTGAGGCAGGATGCGAGAGGTAAGCAGGATGCTCTTCCCATGCTGTTAGTCTTCCTCCAGGGCTTAACCTCTCCGAGCAACACAAGAAGGAGAGCTGTTCCAGAGCTGTGTTCCTCTGGCTGCCTTTGTGCAGGTATATGTTAATATCAGAGCTGCTTGGAGTTTCTTTCTCTAATACTGGATTCTTTTTAAAATTCAGCGCAGTGTTGAGCAAACAGCTGAGCCTGAAGGGTGCTGTTTGGTAGCCTTGCTGCAAACAGTAAACTGACAGAGCAGCAGACCCTGACGCTTGCCTCTGGTGATCATTTTACCATGTTATGGTCTGATTTATTTTCTTCACTTGGTTGTTATTTGTTCTTCAAGTAGGTCTTGTTTGCCCTGGCCACATATTAAAGATCTTGTGGTACTTCCATGGTTTTCCTTGGTTCTGTTAATCAAACTATCCCCTCTCTTAGCACTGTGTGAGTTGGCTTTTATCCTCGCATACAGCCACACCTGGATTTCAGTAGCATGTTCCTGTGTTTTTTAATGTGTAGGCCAAAAGCTCTGCCTAAATGCAAAATGGATCTCTGCATCTCAGTTCTGCTGATGTGTATAGTGTGCACTCTGTGAATAAAACAAGTGTTTGCAGCCCTCTGTCTTGCGAGTGCTTAAATGACTCTAGCAAGAATAGTTACAAAGGTTTTTCAGAAGTCTTTGGTCATGTTCTCATCTGTGCTTGGGATGTAAATGGGCAAAAAGTATCTGGATCTTTCTGGCAAAGGTATCCTTCCAAGGCAGGGAGTTCCCAGCTGGCAGAGGAGAGGCATAGCTGGGTCATGCATTGCTTCTGCCAGCAGCACCAGAGTGTTGTGCTGGGAATTTGTTTTCTGACAGCCCCAAACGAGCAGATGTCCCTCTAGACTGCGAGGCACCGTCAGCTTCCCTGGTGCACATAGCAGTGGCTGCAGGCAAACTGAGGGTCTCAGTTTGAGCCCCTGGGTGCTGTCACTCTGGGTGGGACACTGCTGTTGCTCCCTTTTGCTGTGCTTGTCTGCATGGGGCTGTGGTGGTGATGGTGCTAAATGAGGCCAGATTTCTAGGTATAAGTTTTGCTTATATTAGCTCAGCTCTGTCTTGGGAAGTGTGTGTGTATGTTTGTGTGCGAAATGCTTCAGGTGCTTCTTCAGACCACTGAAATGTGGGAAATAGGTGGCGGGGTGCCTTTTGCTGGCCAGTGGTATGTACTCTTAGGATGCATTTAGGTGTCTGCTCAATTAAAAATTTCACTGGTTGCAGCAAACACTGTGGTGAAACCCCTTACTATTTTCTGCTGGCCTTTTTATTCTAAACCTCTGAGTGACCTTTATTAATGGGGTCAGGGGAAAAGCTTTTCTTCACTTTGTGCCAGCATTTCTGTCCAAACTAAGACTAAGGAAGCCTGCTTTTCTTTGGATTTATCTCAGCTATGAGGGTATTGGTGCCAGTTCATAGTGCAGTGTTTCTTAAGTGTGCCCACTGGCCCAGTGTTTTCATAAACAAGGAAGATAACTCCTGAGACCTCTGCCTCTGTCAGGCTTGCGAGCAGCTTGCCAATTGGCTTGGCTACAGTGTGATTGCATAAGCCTCCTTCTGTAGGAAAGCAGGCTAAGAAGTTAGGATTGTTTTTCTTGGAAACTGGACCTGCTCCTGGCCATGTCCAAAATATACCAGTTGCAACTCTTCACCCGGGGAAATCTAGGAATGGAGATCCTTTACCAAAAAGTTAAAACCCCACAATCTTTTTTAGTAATTACAAGGAACGAGGTTGCCAAGGAATCCCTTTATTAGCATTAAGCTTTATTTACAGGTTTGCTATCTTTACACTGCCTGCTGGTCAGGAGAGCGTGTTGCAATCTAAACTTGGATGTGGCAAAATAATCTTGATTCCCGTTACTTTTTCTCCCAAACCAGTGGTTGTTTTGAAACGTAATAGTATGACGTAAACAGATGCCACCTCACTGATTTCTCTTACTTTATACATGTTGAACTGTGCACTTCTGAACTAGTCCTGTGCCAGGTCTTTCCTATTCTCATGCCATCTGTTGAATTGGACAGCAGTTCTCCCTTTAGCTCAATATGGCTCCTCTGTCACATCGGGAATGTGGAGAGTGCTATCCTACACAGTCAGATTCCACTGTGAGAGCATCATTAAAGTAAACTGTTGATCAGAAAAGACCAGGGAATTCTGTTTAGTGGTGAGGAGTCACTCACAAAAATAGGAGATTTTGAGCACTGCGTCAGTCACTTTCTGTTAGCAGGTGGCGGCAGCTTTATGGCTGCTGCTTGGGTTTTTACAGGCAAGCAACCTGTAGTGGCACTGGCCAGAGACTCAGGTGTGGATTGAACAAAAATAGAGTCAAGTGGAATAAGGATGAGTTCTTCAAAGCCCAACACTACTGCTCATTTACAAGTCAAGAGAGCTTTTAATGAAACCTGCTAATTGCATCCCAATTAGTTAACCCGTGGGGAATGCAGATTACCACTCCTGAATGGCTACAGCAAAAGCTGTCATGAAGATCAGTTGTTTTAAAGTGGATGATCTTTTAAGCAGAGTAGGACACCTTCTCCCATATCATGGATAATACATGGATAATGCAACTTCTGCTGTGATTAAGTGTGAGGGACCTTCTTCCTGAATCCTTTCAGAAATCTTTGGTAACCCATTTGGTAACCCATTATATCCCTGGGTATCAGATGATAGCTTTGGAGTGAGTAAAATGGTAGAGGAAAATGTGTAGTTCTTTGATATATGATACGAGGTAAAATTACAGGTTGTATCAAGCTTGTAGATTGCCACACTAGATCTGGAGTAATCTAGGCACGTGGCATGGAAGTCTACCTCAATATGTCTCTTTTGGAAGTCTGCAGCTTTCAAGACTACTGTCTTTGAGATTATACTGTTTCAGGTATGATAGAGTGAGGCATATTTGCTGGAATAGTTTGACCTCTTCTTGGAGAAAGGATCAGCAGTGAGAAATTCCCCCTTTACCACATGATGATGGAACAGACTCTGTTTATTATTCCCTAAAGTGAGAGCTGGAGAGAGGGTGTGAGAGGGGTTGAAAGTCTATATTATATTGTGCTGTGTATTTCTGAAAAGAGCTTTGGGACAATGGTGATAGTCACGGTCCTTGGATGCAGAGGTGATGAGTGGCCAGGACAAATTACTGGGAACACCACGGCCATCTCTGCATTCTCTTCTTGTGGGCAGATGCTGTTGAATATTTGAGAAAGAAACACAATGCCCTGTTTCTGTTGTATTCTTTTGTTGGACTCCAGGGGAAGACTGCAAGAGCTTTTCCCATTATCTTACCCTCCTGCTGTTGACCTGTCATCCTTTGGCCAACAACAACAAGTTGAACAGTTATGTTGATCTTAATGCCCAACAATTGCATTAATGGTTGCAATATTAACCATTGGACAGTTTTGTTGCTCTAGCTGTAATATTCAAACAGTGTATTTCTTAATGAGTCTGTTTCAGATTTTTTGGAGGCTAAATCCAAGGGCCATGAGGATGTTCCAAAAAAGACAGTTTTGCACAGACAGGGATGAATGGGGTAATTGTAAACACATGTTTGGTTAAACCACTAGCAAACCAACCTCTCATTCTTCCCAGCCTCCTTCAATGCCAGCTTCTACTGGCTCATAGCAGGACAAAAATAGGAAATGACTTTCCTGGCAGACAAACCATAGAGGAAATACCATACCATCCTGTTGGAATAAACCTATAGCCCAGTGGGAAGGAGCTCTCCTGCTGAGCAGCAGTGGGGATTTCTACATTTTTTCACACAGTAAACATCAGAGCGTGGTCCTTGCACTCCCTTCAGGCTCTTGCTGCAGAATTTTTGTCAGCAGAGAAATCTGAGAACCTGAGTGTCTGCATCCAGGCTGAGCCTGTGGTTGCTGAAGGCAGCTAAGGGTGGATAATACTCCACGAGACCAGTATGATTCTTCCATTATGCATCCCTGGTGAGAAAATCAATAAGCAGGGAGAATCTGTAGGTCTGTGGACTTTCCATGCTGGAGATTAGCATGTGGTGAACACTTAGAGACTTCTTTCAGTGCCCAGCATCTAAATTCTCCCTTTTGATGACTTGATCTAGTGGCTGCAGCTCTGCCCAAACTCACACTGTTGGTTTGTAGCATGGACTTAATTTTTTGAAGTTACTTTTTTATTTTGACTAACTTCATTTCTAGGTCATCTTCAGGTATTAATTTAAATTTTGAAACTGTGAGGAAGGGAATCCATTAAATGTTAGCCAGATCTCTTTCATTGCTGATGTTGCTGTTAGTGAATGATCTGTGCTTCTGTGATTCTGATTTGACACTTAAATGTATTTTTTTGTCAGGGAGTTGCAACAGGGCTCTGTGTCTGTGCATGCTTCATATATTTGTAGATGTCAAAACTAACTGGCAGCAAGGATTTGAATCCTTTACTAGAGGAAAAACTGCTAGAAAAATTCTCCCAGATAGTGACTATTGGAGGATGATAGGACAAGATAGTTGTATATTAGAAAGGATTGGAGCAGAAGTTTTCAAGGCTGAAATAAAAACGAGGAGATGATTTTTTTTCCCCTCCCTGCTTTCTTCTTTCCTTCCTTTCTGTGATGTTCATCTCTGCCAAACTACTAGGTACGGATTCAGATAGGAGAACTTTCTCTCTCCTTAAATGGGAATTGAGAGAGGGGGTGAGAAGGACTGGGGGAAGGTAAAATCTGTAGGTTGGTCTTGCTTAGTGTACTGTTAAAGCTCTGAGCATCCTTGGAAAGGAATGAGGAGCTTTTATTATATCAAAGCACAAGTGTGGAATTAAACTTCAAGGAGTTGGAAAAGCTAAAAATTCAGAAGGCTTTGGCACAAGACAAAAATATCACAAGCTTTCTTGAAAGGCCTACTTTCCCTTCTGGCTCAAATGTATTAAAGTCCATTTAGGAGAATGTTTAGGGAGAAATATGTATTGCAAGACCATCAATTATTTCTGAATTAATGTCTTGTGGGGGATCATTCTTCATTCTAATAGCTGCTCGTGCTGACATCATCCGATATGTCAGGGGATTATGTCAGAATTCAAGCCTTGATATTGTGCAGAACAATGCCTCAAGTGGTGGCAGATGCTTTCTTGGGTCAGGTTGCTTTTGTTTATTCTGTCCATCTCTTGACTGATATTGCAGTTACTGTACATGGTCACAGCAAGAGATGGAGTAAACAATTTCCAGGAGAAGCATATCTGTGCAGCGTGATTGTGAGGACAAAGTACTTCTTGCCTCTGCATCTTATGCTAGAGGCAGATTTGCCATCATCTGGATGCACAATGCATGCATTTTTAATGCTTTATGAAAAAGCTCACCAGCTGTAACATTGATCTTTTGTTCGTTTCTGTTGTTTGTTGTATTATTTTGTTTGTCATTCCAGGAATTCTGAAGTCAAAAAGTTGAGGCCAAAAATGAGTGGGTTTGGTGGTGGAGTTTTTTTTCATTGTTGTTGATTCGTTGTTGTTTTTTGGTTTGCTTTTTTTTCCCTCCCTGGCTGTTGGGCACCTAGGTTTAGTTTTTAAATGATGATTGTCATGAAGGCCCTTGTGGTTTAACCTGTTGGGCAGTTAAACACCACACAATTCACTCACTTTCCTCCCACGTCAGTAGGATGGGGAAGGGAATTGGCAAGAAGGCAAAACTCCTGGGTTGAGATAAAGACAGTGTAGGAGAACTGAAAAGGAAGGTAAAAGAGTAACAACTTAAAAAGAGTATACAAACAAGTGATGATTAGTGTAATTGCTCACCGCCTGCTGACTGATGACCACCCAATCTCCAAGCAGCAGGCCACTGCCTCTCCCCAGTTTTTTTGTTCAGCCATGTATGATGGCATATAGTATGGAATATTCCTTTGGCCAGTTAGGGTCAGCAGTCCTGGCTGTGTTCCTTCCCAGCCTATTGTTCACCCCAAGCCTCCTCACTGCTGGGGCAAGAGACTGAAGAGCTGGCGACTTGGTGTGAGCCCTACTCAACAATGACTACAGCATCAGTGTGTTATCAGTATTATTCTCATCCTAAATCTGAAACACACCTCTGTACCAGCTTCTAGGAAGGAAATAATTCTAGCCCAGCTGAAACCAGGACAGCTCTGTGAGGGGAAAGCAGTCAAAATAGCCCTTTATGATGCTCTAGAAGTGAATAAACTGGAATTCACAGTCTATGTGGGATTTTCATGAACCGATTCTTTTGATGTATTTTACTGATAGGCTGTTATAGCATTACACAGTCATCGCATTTAGCAGTTGGAAAGTTTTCGAAGAGGCATTGTGTTTATTTTCCAGAGGGCTTCAAGAGAACTGAGCAGTGAGACTATGAGATGAGCTGTAGGAGTGGAGGGCAAATGCTGTTCGAGTTGCTGACATCTCTAATGTGTACTCAAACTTATTTCACATTCAGCATGCATATTTTTGTTCTAGAGCTGATGAAGAAAAGGTCAGGCAAAATCTCTGTGGAGTTCTTGCTAGCAAAGGTGGATTGCACTCTTAACACACGGGAAGTCAGAGGAGCATTGCAAAGGCTGTTGCAGCTGATACAGTTGAGGTGTGTGGTGACACTTGTAATGCCTGGCTGAGCTGTTGGATAATTTTCCTCCCCAGAGTTCTTTGAAAAAGTGTTGATACAGCCTTCAGTAGGAGAATGGCATTGCAAGATGTCTTGCTAGTCTAAGCCTTAGCTAATTTTGATAAACGTGTAATTTGTCTTCATTTACTTGGAAATGATTCCACTCTTCTTCCCAGGAGCAGGAAAAGTTCTCACAGGTGTTTGGAAAATTGATGATTTTGAAACACTCAGTGAAAGAGTCCTGTGCTGTAACAGCTTGACTTTGTTTTGCTTGTATTCATCTCTGAGAACTTCTTAGGTCCTTCATGACCAACAGTCCAGCTCTTCCTTAGCAAGATTTATTCACCAGAGGTCTCATTTAAAATACACATGAGCTAAAGTGACATGTCTGTAGCTGATGTGAAGTTGCCTTTCAGGTCAATTTTGACAATGCTCAGTAGAGTTTCAGGAAGACAGCACACATGCAGCTGTCAGAGAGGCAGGTCACTTTTACCTCTTTGAGTATTTTAATATTAATTTTTGTGTGTGTGTGAAAGTGCTATACTTTGAAGAGGTCAAAAAACTTTTCCCCTGGAGGAGAGGCAGATCTTCATTTCTCAAAGCATGTAGGCCATGCTAAGAGCTGACTGCTACCAAAAGCTGACAATGTTTTGTTGGAGTGTTTGGGTGTCTTACCTTGGGCCAGCTTGTGTGCATGGCTGATCTAACTGGGTAGGAAAGCTATCCTGTGTATTTGTTTTTTCTGGGATTGGTTTTCTTCTGGGTTAAAGGATGGGATCAGTTCTTGGAAGTATGTGTGGACAGCTGAGGTGCTCTTCCAGGGAAGGGAAGAGAAATGAAAAAAGAGAAGAACAGATCTCATCTCTTTTCAGGGGCAGCGAACTTCTGGGCCAGCTTGGCAACGCATCAGCATTTTTTTTTACTTTGTGAATTTCAACAAATCTTATGGAGCTACACAAGCAAGCAAGCTGAAGACTAGACCTGGCTTTGTAGAGGGTCTCCAGAGCCTGCCTGTATTTTCAAGGTTTACCTGTTGAAGGGGGTTTTTTGCAATGTGTGGGGGTTAACCTTGTGTTTGATCTCTTTGCTGCCCTGGAATGTGGCCAGAGCAATGTTGTCTTTATTCATGTCTTTTTAATTTTACTTCTTTTTTTTTAATAAAATGGACCTGTGGTGCTGGGTTGTTTTCTTAAAAAGGAATATGAAATGTGTCAGGTGGGGTTTTATATTGAGCAACTCAGCCGTAACAAGAATGTTACTATTGCTCTTGCACATTTAAAGAAGATAAAAATAGCACCTTCAAAGTTTCAGGAGATTATGTAAGGTATGTGTAGCTGTATCTTATTATATGATCGTCATGAAACAGAGCAACTGAGGAAGTAACTGGTCATAAATCCATCATTATTCATACTATGAAAAATAGCAAGCATAATAGCTGTTCAAACACCAGAGATTTGGTTGACTTGCTCTGAAACATGGTGGTAAAACATATTTGTTTCAGACCAGTTACCAGCTGAAATGTTTTTTTTTCCTGGAATGTCTCATCTGTTCCCAGTCTCAGAATCCCAGAACTGCCTGTGAGCTGGTTCAGCCGTTCTGCCCCGATCAAGAAGGGTTTCTGTAGCCAAAGTCAAATAAAGGCATTTGAGGTGACTGTTCTGGTGTCTGCTAGGAAATAGTCTTGATGGGTGTGGGGCAGATCTTGCCCGTGAACTCCTGTGCCTCTTGGGGGGCTGCCTTAGAGCTGCAGTTTCTCAGCCTTGCTAAAGGTAGTCTGCTTTAGCCTGGAAAAATCCCAAACAACCAACGGCTCTGCAGACTGAAAACCAAAACAAGTTCTTCAGTAATTTCAGTTATTATTCTTGTCTGTGTTAAATGTGCAATGATTTTGGGGCAAGGTGACACATCATGGATTCTCTTAATTTTTCCGAACAGAGTTTGGGAAGACTTGGAGTTCAGGTTCTTGGGTTTAGGATTGCACAGCAGTGACTGGATTTCTCTTCAGAAACATTTCTGAGTAGTTTTTTTCCATAACTGTAGCACAAAAATGATTGAGTTTTGACTAGCTTAGTCCTTCTGGCTGGTACCAGTTCCATTGTATGTTCCATTGGACTCCTGGGTGGATGGAGGAAGAGATCTTTTCTCAGCCTTTGTTACAGGGACTTACCTCCATCTGTAAACAATTTGTGTGTTGCTAGGTCATTTGAAGAGTGGCAGAATGTGTATTAAATGTTCTCCCCACACCTTGTGTTTTACTTTGAGCACTCTCTCAGCTGCTGACTGAAGTTCAGGTTTTAGAACAAATGCTACTCATGATGCTTCAGTTGCTTTGCATAGCTGTGTTAGGTTTTGGGGCTGTTGAGGTGAAGGAAGTAATGAATGAGCAGTAATTTCATGGGCATGCTAATGTGGTTGTGTACAAATAGCAAGTTTCTTCCTCTTCTTGGGATATCTGGCCAACCTGTACTCTTGCCTTCAGCCATGTCATATCTGTGCTGACTTTGGCAGTGGTTCAGAGAAGATTCATCCAGCCAGAGAAGCATTCATGGGACGAGTACTTTTAAAAATTAATTGTTTTATTTATTTTCTTAAAGTATGTGGGACTGAAGCTTTCTTCCTGTGTGCAGCTGTGGCTTGTCTAAAGTCAGTGTTTGACTACAGATCAAGTGCTGTGGTCAGAGTGAATTTTTGCCTAAGCCTGTGTTAGAGCCATAAATTGTTGTACTGTGTGGGCACTGATGCTTTCATCCAGTACCTGGTCTTAGTCACCTCTTCCTGCTAATATCCTCTAATTCTGCAGTTTTGACTCTGTGAAACCAAGCAAGGAAGTGTGTGCTTTGTGTGAGGAGCTCATGAACTTTTTAAATCCTGGCTTACTGTCTTGAAAACATGAAGGTTTCAGAAGTGGAATATATATATACACACTAGATATATTTCTATATTACACAGCCCTTTTATGGTGTCTGAGAGAGGTGTATCTCCTCTGCAGATCAGTGCATGCTGTATCCAACACTTCTTTGGAATCCCTGGGACCTTAGGATGAAGCCTTTCAGCAATGTGGTGTATGCAGGGCTGGTTTGTGTTGAGGTTCTGAATGGGGCTGAGGGGCTGCTGGGCTCAGTGGTAGTGTGGAAGCTTTGTAGGGCTGTGGCTGTCTGTGGAGCTGAGAGGCTTGGAGGAGGGAGCTTCAGGTTAAGTCTTCCTAGAGTCTTCTGGGATCCTCTTAAAAGCAGTGCTGTAACGGGGTAACTCAGGATACCTGACACCTTAGCCATGTCAAATGAGGTCCCTAGAAAATCAAGGGACTGAAAGGTTTTATTAAAAGTGATTTTCACCTGAGATGCTGCCTCTGAAATCCCTTAGCAGTTTAAAATTAACCTATTATTCTAGGTAGTTTAAATTAATTTTAATGACTTTCTGCCACTTTTATAAGTGTCTATTTACAACCTTGTTGCTTTAAGTGCAGCCTGGATTGCAAGTGTTTTATTTTATCAATGGAGATGATTTTGTAGCATGGCAGTAATCTTCCTAAAGATTTACCTGGTCAATGAAGAAGTAACCGGATTTGTGTAAACCAAAGCAGAGCAATCTGAAATAGCTGTATCCTAAAACTGACCTAACCTATAAAGCTTTGAATTTTCATGTCATCTTCTGCTGGGAAACACCACAAAGTCTCTTGCACTTTGGCATCCTGTAAGAAAGAATTGAGCCTTCCCATTATTAGGGAGGAAAAACTGAATGCAGACTAAAGATCTAAAATTTAAGAGTATAAATGAAGGCCGACTATAAATGATTAGATTTTTTAAAAATTGTGATACATACTGGAATAGAAATATTAGAAACTATTTCAGTCTTGTTTTGAGCATTTGATTAGCAGTTTCTAAGTGACCTCTCTGCTCCTATGTGTGTTTTGTAGCACTGGGAGAGGAGAGGGAAAGCTGCTTTGAAGAAGCCATGCTGAGAACCTAGAAGAGAAGGTGCAAAGAAGGGAGATATTGATACAGCTCAACTTTTTTGTGCCCTTGATCTTTTGGAGTTTTTTTCACCTCCTTGTAATGTGCCTGCTTCTCAGCAGTGTGAGATGAGAAGGAATCAAATTGACTTCCATAGTCATGGTGTGTCTTTATAGTGTGATATAGACAAAAGGCAAAGTAGGCTGCACCCCCATCCTTCTCTGGTGAAGGTGATGGGTGGGGGAATGTCTTAACCCACAGCATGGCTAAATCATGGCTCCGAAAATGATTACTGATATGGTTATCTCTTTGGAGTAATGCTGATTCTTGGAGCTGCCATGAGGCACCTGTATGAGAAAAGCCTGCAGTTTTTGGTGGATGTGTTTTGCCTGTGTGATGGTTTTATCACTCTGTGTTTGCTTCCAAGTCCCAGCTCATGGAAGTTAAATTCTCTCAGAGAAGATGGCTTCTCCAAAGGTGGAGGAAGTGTTAGGAGAAAAATGGGGAGAGAAGGAGTATTTATACCACAGTGCATAGTAAACATCCAGCTTGTGATACAGGTAGCTAAGCTGTGTCTAAAACTTGGCCTGGCTTTGTTCCTGGTCTAAACCACAAGTGTTACTTGGAGTGGATGTCTATGTGCCACATCCTGTGGCCTGGTGGCATTTGGACAGTCAAGGATTCCAGGGATAACCACATGGTGAGGCACCTGAGCAAAAATCCTTCTGCTGAGTGCAGATAGTGGCACAGTTGAACTCCATGTTAATACCTATGTGTGCTTGATTTCTTGACTTCAAGTGTCTACACCTGTTAATTTTATTTTTTAAAACCATTTTATTTTTTGTTCTTCTATTTTCCAGCCCTGTTACTATTTAGGAGTGACTAGTTATTTGCCTTTGTGGACTGTCAGCCTCATGCTCCAAGATCCCAGTATCTGCAATTGTAAATATGCAGAGTGGAGAGCAGAGGATCATTCCTGATAGAGAGGGATGGGCACTGCCACTAATCCTGTAAATCCACAGTGGGTCCCTCCCATGCATAGAAACTTGATCTTAACTCCTATGTCTTAACATCTATGTCTCCTTCCTTTGCTGTGATATTTATGTGTAATTCCTACTTCATAAAACAAGAGGGATTTGGATCTAGTCAGATTTGAGGAAAACTGCATGAGCTAGCCTTATGAATATTTATCTCTGCACCAGCATCTTACTCAGGGATACTCAAGAAAAGATGACAAATGACTGTCTTTTTGACATGCACAATATAAAGCAAATGCAATTTCAAAGCCTCCCATAAGCCTCTGTGGCATGCTTAAATATCTTCCAGTTGCATGGTTAAAAGCTGAAATAAGTCCTGTCCCCTGGATTTGGGAGATTTGTGAAATGCCGATCCCCAGCTACTTCCATTGATGCAAATGGTGGAGGTCAAACTGGTGTGTGGGGAGGGGGCCTGGAGAGAGAAAATTGGCTGAATAAGGTGATAGCTCTGATTAGACATAACTGCAAGCACTCATTTCCTGTAGATGTTCCCGGAGGTTTTGCATAGTGAGAACAAATGCAAATGCAGTTTGGAATACACTGGTGCTCACAGTCCATGACCTAAAAAATATTGAAGGGATTGAGGTTTTGTTGGTTACCCCTGCCCTCCCCCAGCTTCCAGAGATGCTTGCTGCTGAATAAGTGTTAGCGCCAAGCTTCAGAATGATAGGATTGCACCTTGCAGTACTGACTCCGGTTTTAGCTGTGCTGGGGTAGTCATGTACAGATTATTATCTTCCACCTTCTTCTGCAAGAAGTAATTTCTCTATTCCTTGTGTCCTTCAAAAGCCTGACAGGATGTGAAACTAGGAGGTTTTGATCTACAGCTTGTAGATTGAGGCTAAGCATTAAAAAATACACATGACATTACAGTCAATGAGGTATTTCTGCTATTTTTCCTCCAGACTGAAACTGAAGATCAAAATTCATAGGGCTGAGGGAATGGCCCATGTGTCTCTCTGTTGTCATGTTCTGGTTTGTTTGTGGTGTTAGGATATAGCTGGGTCTGTGTATCAACAGAGGCAAGTGCCTGTGTTACACTTCCTGAAAAGGTATTTTAACATGTAAGGGTTTGAGTTGGTTGTGGGTTTTTTTAGGACATTTCAGCCCTGAAGGTTACAGTTAGTATGCAGCTTGTTGGTATTCTCATTTTGGGGACTGTGCTTTGCAGAAAGGGAGGAGACAATGCATCTGTCAAGCTTATTTTTCTTGTAGCACAGTGCTAGATCTGGAGAGGAGACTTGACACAGGTAAACTAGTCAATGAAAACTGGAGTGTAGTTGTGTTTCTGATGGCAGCTTGGTGGCAGTGGTTGGGAGAAACTGCTTATTCCTCACACAGTCTTGGGTATTGACTCACTGTTCTTTTTCCCCCTTCAGCAATTTTGACTTGGTGCTTCTCTTTTATCTTTTCCCTGTGCCCTCACTCCACCCAGTACAGTAATGTTTTCCTAGATCTTTGCTTTTTAAACCTTTCTCTTTCTTCTGAAAGTTGTGGGCATGGAGAAGATATTATTCCCTTTCTTTGCAGCAGGCTTTCATAGATTTGAAAGATTTCATCATGACCCTTACTTTTGCTTCTTTTGGCTGAGCTCCAGCTTATTCTGTTTTTTCTTTTTTTCCTCCCAGATGTCATGTTTTTCTAATTCTGTGATGTTCCTATTGCTTTTGCTTGGATTTTTTCCAGTTGATCTTTTCTGAAATTTGCTGAAGATTGGGTACAGCTTCGTGCTGGAAGCTTTATCAGCCACAAGTGGAACAGAACTGTTGCTTCATGATTCTCACATATGTTCCTCTATACATTCCTCTATGGTATTTGCCTCTCTCTCAACAAAGAATTTTCCAGTTTCTAAAACTTGCTTTGAATTAAGTCTCCAGCAAGCTGACAGCTTTAAGTTAGCAGCTTCCCCAAGTTTAATAAGTGTCATTTCTCCTTCATTATCTAAATCATTAGTGTTAGAATAGTGTAGGACCAGGGCAGACCTCTGCAGAGGTTATTCAGTATGTCAGCCTATTATGTGAGCATTTCAAATTTTTTTTGACGTTCCAAGCAAATATAAGTCAGTGCAGTTTGCTCAGTCACTTGCAAATGTGGCATAAGATGACTGTTTGCATTGATAACAGTATGACAGAGTTTTCTTATCTTGTTGTAAGAATGCAATTTTAATCTTTTGATGTGGTTTTGCTAATGTCAGGATTCAGATTCCGTGTCTGCTGCTTCTGTCTTCCTAAAATACATTATTCTTACATAGGAAGATGTTGAGTTGGTTTGACTTGGCTTATACATGAACAAGCAGTTTTTGTTGAGTTCAATCTTTTACTTTCTTCTTGGTGCTAGCAGATGGATTTAATGGCAAATGTGTGAATTAAGCAACAAGTATTCTTAATGTTCTTCTTTCCCCTCTTTTCCCCTCCCACTTCTGTAGGAAGTCACTGCTTGCCATTCTCCAGCCTCTGCTACCTTGTCAATCCACTATGGACTTTCAAAAATAACTGCTAATGATCTGAAGCTTTAAAAGAAGATCTAAACTGTTCAATTTGTTACTGAGTTTTATGAAAACCAGCTAATTTGAAAGTTGATTTTTTTTTTAATCTCCTCTCTCCTGTCGTCACTAGTAGTAGTTCAGGTTTGTTTGGTTGTTTTTTGTTGTTGTTAGGGTTTTTTTTGTTGTTGTTACCTGTAGCTTTTTTGAGAAAGTGATGAGTTGACTGACCTTTCCCTTAATTAATATTTTATTGCTGTGGAATTACAGAATGAGTTTTTAATGTCTCTTGTTTCGCTTTCACTTATTTTGGTATTGCAATAATTGTCTGCAGGCTATTGCTCTTTTAGTGGAGTGCAGATGGATGGCCTTTGCTTGACCTCTTTACCTAGCAAGACAGACAGACTAACTGTTGCTTGCTTTTTGTCATGTATGGGCAACAGCAAAGCTTAAATATCTTAGATCTGAGGATTAACTAAAAACTGAAGATGAGAGGGAATGAACACTCAGTGGCAGAAGGCTGTCTTCAAATACAAAGCAAGTTCTTTTATCCAGAATCAATATATCGAAATGGTTAAAGGGCAAATGCCAAAAGACTGAATTTTTGCCTCTGATTTTTTGTCAGACTTGGATTTGAGAAGAACATTTAGTTGGTGCCCCTGATCAACTCAGCCATAATTCGGAAGCCCTGAAAGGTTTTACACGTGTTGCTTCTGCTGCTGTCTGAGGTTAGAATAATTGAAAATAGAAAGTACTGAAAGATATGGATGAACCCAAAATGACTAGATAAAGATATGATAAACTAGAGGCTTAGTCTTGTGTCACCACCAGATCTAGAAGCATATTGGATAAGGGGACGTTGACAGAGTGGAGAGAGTGAACAATGCTAATGCTGTTCACAAAATAAGAACCCTTCTGAAAAGGAACGTACAGTTTCAAGAACAGATGGTCTAGTGGTAATAGAGACTAACAAATTTTTGTTGGCTGGCAGCCGTCTTTCAGGTTAGGATTTTGTCTTTAAAGCTCTTTCATAGAGTTGACTTCCTTGCTGCAAAGTACTTGGTAAAAGGACAGAGTAAATTCCTCCTGGGAACTTGTTCTTCCTGGTCTAACAAAAACGAGATTATAGTGGAAGCATAAGGTGAGGGACAGTCAGCTCACGGTGACAGGTAAGGCTTTGTTGGAGCAGCCTATGGATATTTTAGATTTTGTTCTGCTCTCTGCACTCCAGAATTAGCATGCTGCAGGACGGTTGTCACCCCTGTGATGGAAGGTGGGAAGACTGACTTGGAAACATGCACAAGTCTTACTTTGATCATCTCATTTCTTCTGCAGAAGGAGCATATTGTTTGTGAGACAGAGCTTACATAATCCTCCTTCTGTGGTGTGTGTAAACATATTTAACACAGGCCTTTTGTTTCTTGACTAGTTTAATTTTAATCAATAGTGTATGTGCAGTGTGGAAGGGGACAGAAGAGGGGTAAGTTAGAGTGCATTTTAGATTTATCCTCTCCTCCAGTGCCCCAGAACTTGTGTGGATGCAAACCAAGCAAAATGGAGATAAAACAATCCCATTCTTACCTTCTGTCTGTGCCCTAAAACCAAACTCATTGTCTGTAACTAACCAGTGGTATTGCAACCCTCAGTCTTCCCTTGCTGGGTTGATTCTCTTGTTGCACAGTAGCTGGGAAAGAGGCTTTAAATGCAGAATTAGCATATAAGCCTGTGCCATTTTTGGCTGGCTGTTAATGTTTAAAGTCTTTAAAGTCACCCACTAAAGACAAGGCAGAAGAACAAACGTCGGCCTGGGTATGTGGCATGTGTGTTCTTGTTTAATAATGGAATCTCTGGTATGGCTAGGGATGCATGCCAGCTTTGGCAGTACAGGGCACAGTTCAGATACTTAAGTACTGTACTAAAAATAACAGGACTATTTTAGACTGGGACCCAATTAGGGAGGGAATGACTTGTTGCTCTGCAATAAGTAATCTGAAGTAGCAGGCAGGCTGCAATGTGCACCACGTAAATTCGGCTGTTTTGCTTGCGGAGCTGCCAGTTTTGACACTGCTTCCTCACTGTTTTCCTAAGATGCTTTTCCAGTGATTAAAAGAAAAAAGAAAACAAACAAAAAAAACCACCCCAAAATACCCTTCTTCTTAAGGCAGACTTTATATGCTTTAGTTTGCATTTTGATATTGCAGTGTTTAATAGCATTACAACTCCTAATCCTCCAGTGTTGGCTTGGGAAATTCCTAGAAGGCAGGGAGCGGGAGGTAAGGAGTGATGCTGTCCCTGACACACTGAGTGAACTTCACTCTGCCACAGAGAAGGGCAGCAAGGGTGAATTTGGGCAGTCAAGGAGCAGAGGACCTGTTTGAAGACAGTTGCTTTTCCCTTGGTTTGCCTCCTGGGCATGGAGAAAGGAGTGTAGTTCCTGAAATTTGTTGCTGCTGCTGTTGCTTTTCTTTGTCAAGAAGTACAGTGAAAATAACTTGCACATTTAACCTCCTGAAACAAAGCATTACTTTGCACTTCACTAGTTTCTCTCTGTTGGTTATATTTTTGGTGATGCTGCTGGCTGCCACCTTCTATTAGATCACTTGTATTTCAGTGAAGCAAGTTAAAGGAATCTGAATTTCTCAGTGCACAGTATGTGTGGGGTGACAGGGAAGGGACAGGCATGCTCCAGGATCCAAATCCTCTGGTCTTGGAGTGCTTTCAAGTGATTGGCTCTATCTGATCACAGTTTTCTGCCACTGATCAGAGTGGGGTTGTGGATGAGGGAATGCATTATGGAGCCTTACGCAAATGCTGCGTTGGATAGACTTGAGCTGATGCTCGAGATGAAAGTGAAATGCACCTAAAATTTCTATTTTTGTAGACGTCTTTCTAGCATGCTATTTTGAGAACATGAAAAAGCCAGAATCTTTCTGGTGTTGTAACTCTCATGCTGTTTTGAAAGTAGCTCTACATTTTTTTTTTTTTCAAAATAAAAAGCTGATAAGAGGTGTTCAAGGCTTTGTTCAGCTGTGATCTCAGAGCAGCTTTCAGTATGGTCTTTGCCTTGTGATTCTGGGAGGACTTAATCAGGTTCCCTTAATCATGCCGAAATCATGTTCTTTTAAACCTCAGATTTCAATTTGCCCTTGCCCTGAAATGGAAAGGATGGGTCTTCCTAGAAGCCCATTATGAAAACAACACCTTTTATATTCAGTGCTAAAATGTATTGCATCATGGATGTAGTAAACTCCCAGGGAAATAGTGGTAGAGGCACTTTGGTGAAGCAGATCATCTTGTGTGTTGTAGAGAGCCAGCATTTCGGCCTGTGCTTGTCAACTTGTGGGCTATGTGTATTTTACCTTCTGCATACTGCAGCAGCCTGCAGGACTTGCTGTTAAAACGAAATGTTACATGGAGGATGCCTAGCAACTGTAGTTTTTAGGTCTGTGCCAAATTGTTAAAGGTGCAAATCTGTTAGATTGGTGCAGTGTTTTCTGGAGGATGCAGTGTGGCAGTGCTGAGGTGGTGCTTTGGCACCGTGGTGATGTGGCTGCTCCTCCAGCTCTTCTTCACCAGCATCCCCTAATGGGATCCTCTAACCCCATTAGGTTAATGTCTAGCACCCACAATTCTCAGCCAGGAATATTCATTAAAAAAAGAAAAGTGTTGATTTGAATTGCTGTTGCCTAGGTAGAAAGCCTGCAAGGGGTTTTTCTCTGCTTTTAGACCCTTCTTCATGGTGAACTGTGTTGCAGTTACCTGGAGTGTGCACATCTATTGCTATCATTGCTGTCCCTTATAAGCTTTCTCTAGTGCTTGCCTAAATTATTATTATTATTTTAACACATTCATAAATCCGTGAAAAAGATTTTCGTATTTCCTATCAGTTTCAGATTTTCTGAATTTTTCTTTTAAGAGAATGCTTATTCTCTGGGCACTTTTTCCATGTCCTCTATAACTGACTCGATGTCTGCCTTCTTTTCCTTCAGCTGTCTCTTTTCTGTGCCAAATGATCCAAGACTGTTAGTTTCTTCTTTAGGAATTCCTCTTCTCTGTAGTCTTTCTAATTCTGTTTTATCCTTTCAATGTCATAACAGCCCACAGTTTTCAAGAAGTGGGTGTGCCCTGGTTTAATGACTTGTCATGATTCTACTTTGCTTGTGGCAGTTTCTTGATTCTTAATACTGTATTTCCTTGTGAGATATTGTGTGCTCTTTTTTTTCCTCCCCTCCCTCTTTCTTCTAAGATGATACTTCAAGCAAGACTTCAGACTCCTGACACTTACTTCAGTGGTACACACAGGCAGGGCTATTCTTCTAGCACATTGGCTTAAGTTTGTGGAAATTAAATCAGAGTTTCCTTTTTGGCTACTCATTTGTCTGTGATCACAAGATCCTTCTGCTGTGCTTTGCATGAAGCTCCGGCTCTGGGCAATTTAGAACAATCTTGCAATGCTGCTCTTAAAATGTGATGTGTGAGCAGTTATTTAGTACACATGGTGCCCGGTTGGCTTATCTATTTTGCCTTTTTTTAATGAACAAATGTGACATCTCTTAAGGAACTAAAATGAGAACTTACCTTTTCTTTCTGTCAAGAATCTTTGAAGACATTTGCAGTTAAGGTGAGTTTTGATATGAAAGGTGTGGGAAAGACTTGATTTCCTGTGTTTTGCAGCAGAGCTGGTAGCTGATGCCATTCTAGTCTTGTCTTTGGGTTAAGTCTTGCGCCCCCAGTTCACTCTGGGCATTTGCTTGCAAAGGTGCCATAAGCATGAATTTGATCTTCACTATCCTGACTTCTGGGGCTCCTGCCTTAGGTTATAGGGCATGCCTGCATCAATACATCCTGGCTTTCATTGCTGAACTTGTGTCCCTCCTCTGGGTTGCGTGGTCTCAAATTACTGGGACACCAAGTTAACATCTTTGAGTACACTTGGCAGAACAAAGTCAGAGGAATGTCCTTCTTGGTTAGAAAACTTGAGTCTCAAAGTTCTGCAGCAAGAAGATAGATATAAAATTTCCACACCTGAGTAAGGAGTCAGGCAGGCTTCCCACTAGCAACGGAAAAGACTTGGGAAGCTCTCATGCATCTTTTGCAATGTTTCTAGCACATAGTTAAATGCTGCTTTCTTGTCCAGTCTGAGAACTTGTTTATGAAACCTAATACGGTTCTGTGCAACTCAACACTTTGCTGCTTAATGCTACAGCTTTAGTGATGCTCAGTGAGGTGGACAGGGTGCTTTGTGTATCAGCTGTTCCAGGCGTTGTGAAGGCTAAATACAGCACTTCCTTTGCTGGCACTGGGAAGCTTCACTCCTGGGGAGGGGGAAGAAACGTCCATGTCAAGGTTCAACCCTGTAGCAAATGGATCCTTAAAAAAAAAAATAAAACAGCTGAGTCACTTGTTCATTCTTCTTCTTCCATGCTGCTGGCCAATCTCAATACCCTTGTATTTCACACAGGAGGGAGAAGGCAGACAATACTGTCTTTTATTTTCCATACCCTGCAGCGCACTATCTTCTTCACAAAATATGGATGGCGTCTGTCTGTCTCCACTTCATGGGAAAGATTAACAACAATTAAGGTCAGCAATTAAGGTTGTGAAAACCTCTGAATAACTGCAACATCTGTTCTTATACTAGAATAAATAAAATAAAGCTGGAGCTCTAATTGCCAACAGAATACTTGCTCATATCTGTTTTGTAATTGTGGGCTTGTGAAATTCGTGTTGTTAACTGGTCCTTTGCTGGCCAGCATCCCTGGTCAGCAGTCAGTGCAAGCTTGCACGCTTTTCCCAAGTGCCACATGCTGAAGGTGAGGGTGTTGGATGAAAAGTGGGAACTGTGTGTAAGGTGTGGGGCACTGTGGCAGTGGGGGTCAGGTGGTTCCTCAGATGGCTGTGGGATGTTGTCAGCTCTTGGACACAACAGTTTATCCTCTGAACTTCCCAGTCCATTTCAATGTCAAATAAAACTGTTTTTCCTCAACTGCTGACTGGTTTTCCTCTTACTTTGAGACAGAACAGTGTTGTTGATGGGAAGGTTACTTTTTCTCAGCTGTCTGTTTTTTTTTTCCATAAGCTCAAATATGATGGCAAGAGAGCACATGAGTGTTCTGAGATGGATGTTTTTAGAAGTAGTTATTTCCAGTGCTGCTTCAATGCCTGACCACTGTCTAGGAAGCCCGTTCCAGTGTTTGAGTACCCTCTTGGTAAAGGAAATGTTTCTGTGTATCTGGTCTGAACCTCCCCTGACTCAGCTGTGAACCATTCCCACACATCCTGTCACTAGATATCAGGGAGAAGGTTTCTGGTAATGAATGACACATTGGCTTAATTTTGTCTGACTATACGGGGTGATTTCTTAACTTGTCTGCAGTACAAATGATCAGCAGTGTTGTACTTTCCATCCAGAGAATGAAAAATTCAGTACTGCTGAAGTGCCAGGAGCTGGAGCCTAGTCCTTCTTGGCATCTGTGGCCTCCACAGAAGGAACTGTTTGTGTTCCGACTTGGCGCATAGGCAGAGTGATTCTGCGCTTTCCAGTTGTCTTTTTTGGTGTGTTTAAAAGTGGATCTCTTTAGGTCTTTAAACCTTAAAAGGTTTAACCTGCCTAAGACAGGTCTGTGTAAAGACTTAGAGATCTATCATCCAAGTCTGGTAGAAAATCAGCCATGTCTTTCTGTCCCTTATGCCACGGGAGCGATTCAGGTGCTTGTTTCCTGCTGTGCTCAATATTTCTCCCTCCCCATGGATTGGTAGTGATTTTCTGTAATCCTGCATTTCTTAACTTGAGCTGCAAGGTCTTTTCTGACCAAGTGCTGCTACTTGCTGTCATGGGAAAAAATTATAGCTGTGTCATTCCTGCTGCTTGCTTGTCCCACTGAGACTGACTGGAGTGCAGCGTTGGGCAATGCGTTGTTGCACTTCTGCAGGAACAGAATATGAGGGTATGCCTGCAGCTTTAGAGACAAGATTAGGAAGTTCTGCAGCTGGGAGCTTCTGTGGGAACAGTGGCTGTCATTGCCTACCACAGAGAGAAGAACACTTCTGTATGGAGCAGCCTTCTCAAACCTGACCCTTGAGAGACATCTAGCATCAATGGCTTTTAGCTTCTGTCTTGTGTTTTGGAGAGAAACCTTTTGTGTTTGTATAATGAGGAGGTTGTCATTTAGTTAAATGGGAGAGTCCTCATGAGAATTGTGCTGCTCATTTTAGGCTGTTGTCTTATACAAGTTACTGGACTGGAAAAGATGCGTAGGCAAAGATGCAGGAGACAAATGTGATAGTTTCCAAGCCATAGTGCAATTTATTTAAGACCGATAATGCTGTAAAGAGGAGACAATATCAGGCATTGGTGGCCAGTTCTGTGGTACTGCTGTCCATTTGAAGGAGTTGGGGAGTATTGCAAGCTAGAGATTGCTGAGATCTGTAAGCATCATAGTATTAGGTGAAGGGAATATTCTTCCAGTGACAGAAAGTAGCATGAAAGCCTGTGGGAGGTATTTGTGTAAAACAGGCAGTTGTGTGAAGCCATCTCTTCATGCAGAGCTGGTTTTTAATAAAATAGAACTGCTAATTAGCGAGGCTGAAATGAAAATCGGGACTTCTCTGATGCATCTGTCAAATTGATTGTATTAATGATGAGTGAATGCTTTTATAGATCAAAATACAAAGTAGCAAAAAAATTTGGAATTGTTATTTTATCAATTAAGAACAGCAATTAGAAATTCAAATTTCAGATATTCACAGAGGCTTTTGCAAGAGAACTCATCTGCTCCTTCGATAAACATTTTGTTTTATTATACTGCAGTGTATTTTGGGAGAGAGAGAACTTTGGAAGAGCAAAGTGTGAACAAAATCTGCATTGAACAGTGAAAGAAACTCAGGGAAGAGAACTGAGATTTTTTATTTTGCGTGAGGTCGACTGAGTTCTGCCATGTCATCTTGCATTCTGTGCTGCTGCTGAAGAAGCTGTTCATCTAGAGTTCATAGAGTTCACAGACACATGTAAGTGCTTGTGTGTAATAAATAGGTATAATATGTGTATTATACACACTGAGTGAAATCAAACCCTAAAAGTTGCTGGGAGAAGCTGAAGCTTTGTCAGGATTGACTTCTGCAGTACAGAGACCAAAAGTCTGGGAGTAGTGCATGACTACATAATCATTGGTCTTGTTCAGGAGTGCTGAGAGTTTAAAGTTTCTGTGCTGTACACTGGGGAAGGATTCCTTTGGCTGTTTTTGTCTCCAGATCACGGATGGCTGCATCTAAACCAGTTTTCTAAATTCCTGTTGTTGTCAATGGAAAGCACCAGGTGCTCCAGTGGTTTGCTTCATTGAATTGTGTAGGTTGTAAGTGGCTTCTTGAGCTCATCTCATGCAAGCCCCAGCTTTCTCTGACATCCAGATAGCTGCTGTGGGATGAGATGGACTGCACATAAGGAGAGCCTGTTTCTCCTCCCTGACTGATGTGGCAGTGTAGGCATGTACATTTCTCCTGTACACGTACCACCACCACCTAGGGTGTGTGACTGCCTTCATATCCTGAAACAGTGTTGTGATTGGCTCCGTGTGCAGCTGGATGTTGATTTGCTTCTGTGGGCAATGTACTACAGGCCTATAAAATGATGTTGTGTAGGGGGACACTTACATACTGTCTTCTCCCTCCTTTCTGCTGCTGCCACTACCAGTTGGACAACCTTGGAATTGGGAGAATGCAGATGGGACCTGTGTGTGGGTTCCAGGCTTGGAGTACAGGTGTTCTGTGGGTTAAAATGCTTTGGTACACAGGGAAGGCACTTTGGCTACATCTGGAGCCTACACCTTTGGAGAACAAATGTTCTCCTTTGGCAGCTTCAGGGTCTGAAGGGACTAGGGATGTTCCTTGTTTAATGCATATCTACAAACCTTCAGTGCTGGGGATATTCAGTATTTCATACTTCTGTTAAACAGCCTCATAAGGGCTGAAACAACAGATTTCCTTTATGGCACCCTGAAAGTACAGGGAATGTATTTAATGTAGGTGCTCTTAATGTAGGTGGCTTGGTGAAATATTCTAGTTGAGTTATTTGGCCTGCTACCCAGCCTTCGATATGTAATCTTTCGGGACTGCCAAAATACCATTCTAATTAAGTTGACATAGTCTATGAAGCCTGGGCGGTATTACTTCAGTTTTCTTCCCTGTGCTTTCTAATACTGCATTTTGAAAGGGTTGGTGGAAGCTGTGACACTTGCAGCCTCACCACAGTCTTCATTAAGCTGGGATTTTGGTCACCTCGTGACCTGCAGAATCAAAGGAAGAATATCCTCTTTCTTCCTCTCTGCAGGTACAAGTTAATAGAAGCAAATAAGTGTTCACTAATGCACATGAAACATGTGATCAGTTGGCCAGATTTCAGCTTTTTGTTGATCATTAGCTCTTGTACAAAACATTAGCCTATTCTGTAGGTTTATTTTCTGTTTTGTTTACACTTATTTGAAAAAGCTATGCCCTGTTTGTCCCAGGGTGGTATTATATTTGCAAGTAGGTCAGCATACTCGCTTTTGAGATGTCAGCTTGAAATTGATTTTCAAGGGCTAAAAAATGTAAGAGGGTAAGAAAGACTTTTGCATTGCCGATATCCTCTATTTATTTATTTATTTATTTATAGAAATTCTCAGCCTGTATTCAAGAATAGAGCACCAGTAACATTTTAGATGTGTGCTGAAAGTCGGCGCTGATTGCCTGCTGCTAACCGTAAGCCACCCGTGGATTTGAAGCTTGTGTGTTGCATAATGCCAGCAAATGCATTTGAGATTACAAAATGGTCTCTTTGCTCTAAGAAGAGATTGCTGTGATTTGTTAGCGAGGCAACGTTAAAGTACACATGGGGTATCTCTGACATCAGTATCTTAAAACCACAAGCAGTTTTTTTGCAGTTCAGCGAGCTCTGGCACTGCTGGTGCTTCATTGCATGGGAGAGAATAAGTGCAGTCTCCAAAGTGGATACAGGTTTTTATATTCCAGTCAATCAAGGGTGTACGTATTCCTTTAATTTCTGTGTACTATCCCTTGCACTTCTTTATTATAGCCCTCTTGAACAGGCAGGATTTTCTGTTCATGTCAAGAGCAGCACACACAGTATTTGTTGGAGTTGCCTCTTTGCAACTAGAAGCAGAGTTGGTGGTTGCCTGTTTGCTTGGGGCTGATGTAGTCCAGAGCTCTCTGGGCTCTGCTGAATTATCACTTCCAAGCCATTCTGTGGTAACCCTTGCCTTTCTGTGCATGAGAGGTAAAAGGGGTTCGCTTGTTTATTTTTGCTACTTGCTACTGTTACTTACTATGGTGTCTTTGTCAGAATTGTTTCAACAGTTGAATTCTTTGGAATAAATAATGCTTGAGAATAATTATCACAAAACTACTTGGAGGGTGGATTAATGTACTGTTGATGCTGGGGAATGCATCTCTGCTTACAGAATGTGATTTTTTTTTTTCCCCCCAGAGGCTAAGGAGAAAGTCTTTCCTTTGAGTGTTCTAACCATGCAAATGAGGTATACTGAGAGTAACCTTCTCAGTTAAATGTTTATTTTATGGTATCTCAAAAAGATACCATCTTAGTGAGTAGCTTGCAGTTTGAGTTGAAATGTCTCAACTTGCCTTCTACCTTCAACCATTTGTATGAGATGAGACTATGTAAATAAACCAGTCTTTATTCATGAACATAAATAATAGATAACTGTAACAGCCTCTTTCAATTGATTTTCTTCAAAAACACAAAGCTTGATGTCTATGTAAAAGCTTCTGATAATTTAAGTTAATAACTCTTCCAAAAAAATCATTGTACCAAGAGAACAGCCAGTGATACATGTACAATTACTGTGTTAAATATCACCATGAAACTCTGTAAGTGTCAACGTGAAAACCCTAATGTCTGATGTCACTGGTCCACAATAATGAAGTTTTAAAATCAAGGAAAAGTATTTTAACCTACCTGAAAACGCTGGGGAGCAGGAGAGATCCTAAGGAGGGATGTGAATGATATTGATAGATATCTGCCTGTCCCTTTCTGTGCACAAGTGTGAGTGTTGAAGTCAGCCTCATGGTCAGCCCTCTGTAGCTAGTATGGTGTAACAAAACCTTAGTAAGTTCTTTGAGAAGCTGTGGAGCCCCCTGCATGAAGATCCAAGTAAAGAAAAATAGGCTATGAATAATTGTGATGATTGATGAATGCATCATTAGGATGAAACAGGCTTAAAATGCTTGGAAAACTGATCAGTAGGTCATGTGATAGGAGATTGCCTTTTGTTCTTTGTCTTTTTTTTAATATCTTTATTTCTTGCATCAGCCAGGTGGAGAAAAAAGGTTTCTGCCTGCTTTGGAAGAGTCTCTTCCAAAATGAAGGAGTGTTGTAGAGAAATAAGGGAGCAGAAGCTGGGAGCAGGGCGTCCTTGATGCAGATGGCTGCTCTATGAATCTAAAAGTCTCTTTATCAAACCTTTGTACATATACTTCAACTATTATTATGCACTTCTCAGCTGTTATTTTTACAGCCTCCTAACTTTTGTCAGGAGACGGTAAAGGTAACAGCTGAGGAGTGCATGCTTCTATCTTGTCACTAGTAGAGGCAAGCTGGGTCTGGTAGATCTTTCCAATGGATGTTTATGGACAGGCATTAATAACCATTAAGTTATGGTTTCAAACAGAATCTGTAATGATCTGACTTTAAAAAAAAAGAACCCAAAAAACAGCACTGTGTGGAGGCTGAACTTTAATTGTTTAGAAAAAGGTCTTGTGTGTAGTTTAGTTTCTGGGCTGGGGGGTCTGAGCTCTTGGCTTTCAAATCACACTGCAGAGCAGTGGGAAAGACCATTCACACCAGTTGCCTGTTGGAAGCATGAAGGCTCAGTAGCATGTTGAATGCAAAAATCAATGTTTTGCTAAGTATGCAACAAAAGCAGACTTTAGTTGAGCTGGTACCACAAGGTGAAAGTGCCTTTGAGCAAAACTTCATATTTTATTTGGAGATCTGTCCAAATGTTTAACTTCTGTGAGATGCCTGGAAAGCATTAATTCTCACGGATGTGCAGTAGGAAAGATTTGCCAGCTCCTAATGGCAGTAAACAAAGAAAAAGAAAGTTCACAGGTTGCCTTGGCCAATGTAATAGTTTGCTGCCACTGGAGAGGGGGTGATCCTGTTCCCTTCCCCTCTTGCTCCTGGTCTCCTGCTGTTCACATTGTGCCAACTGAACTGCCTGTCAGATCTAAGTTTATTGCATTTGCTTCCTTAGCAGAACACTAACCCAGCAAAACAAATGCGTTAATTAACACAAGCTGAACTCATTAAGGGCCATACATGACACAAAAGGGGGAGAAGGAGGGAGTGCCATGAAGCTGCTGGGAGGAAGTGGAGGAAGAAAGCAGAGCAAGGGCTGATGAAGAGAGTGGGATGTCTGTCCTGTTCTTGGCAGTAACAAGCTATTAAATCATCTTGACTGTTGTATAACTTCACTCTAAGTCTTCAGGTTGGATAATAAACGCTTAAAATAACATAAGGAAATAATTATTTAGACTGCTTCCCAAAATTATAAAATTCTGGATTCTATTTTATGAGAAATGTGACTAGATTGGGGTGGGGAGGGGAGGCAAGGTAGTGACAACACAGAGATAATGCATACAGTGTTTTTTTCCTTCTCTCTGGAGGCAAAGGACATAGTGAGAAATGGTATATGCAAAACTGGAGACCACTAGTCATGGTATTGTCAGATGAAGTTCATCTTGGGCTGCCTCACTCGTGTACATCTCATGTCCCAGTCGTGCATCCTTACACCTTTCCTACCTCTGCATATGGCTTGCTGGTGGGGTTGTCTACTTTATACTACTACATGTTTTTTTGTTTCAGTTTCTGTCTAATTAACATTTCATTTAGACTTCGGTACAAGTCTCTGTTTAGTTGCCAGAGTTCCTGCTTCAAAGGTATGGATTTGAAGCTATTAGGAGGCAGAAGAGGATTTTCAGTGATCAAGGAAGACAGTGAAACTGCAGAGTTGTATAAATATTTTCAAAGTTTATTATAGGTTTGGGATTTGTTGTTTGGTTTTTTGATTTTGTTTGATTTGTTTTCCTGGTTTGTTGGGTTAGGTTGTTTTTTGGTGGTGGTTTGTTGGTTTTTTGTTGTGTGTGTTGTTTTTGGTTTTTTTTTTTTTTTTTTTTTTTTTTTTTTTTTTTTTTTTTTTTTTTTTTCCTTGGTTGGTTGTTTTTTTGGTGGTGTTGTCCAATGTCATTGGACAAAAAAATACGTTTTTTTTTCTCAGAACCTTATTTTTGCAGTCAGTGAAGCTGTTCTGTCAGGAGGTGAACGTGAATTCACAGGCTGTGAGCCTTAAGTCCTTTCAAACTTTTAGGCAGATTCAGGAAACCAAAAAATGCTGAACTGCATATACTTTATTTAATTTTATTTGGCAAGGCTTGAAGTGGGATGGCATCAGCTCTTCTGTGCTTCTTCTGAAGTATGTATCTGTTTTGGCTTTCAGAAGCCTGAATTGCCGTTGCCAAGATTCTTCACTTTCTGGCAAAAGTACAATGGCAAATGGCTTCCTTTACAAGGTGTAATATTTAGACTAACAGCTTTGCAATTAAGAATGGCAAAAGAGAATTATATTCCCTTTTTTTATAAGACCAGATTTTTTAGTATGGTTTCGTGGGAGTGTTTGGACGTAACTGAAGTGCTTTTGATTGATGATTTATATTTTGAACAGTGCTTTTCATTTTAGTGTGCAACACTCACTTGAAATTTTAGCTAGAACAATGCTTTGTTTTCAAAGATGTTCAAAGTGTTCCTCTAGTTATGCAGTTGCTCCATATCATAGACTTGCAAATTCCTTTTGGGTATGTATGTGTAACAAAATGGGTGTGAAGATACCAATTCCTGTAAGGGAAATGGGGAGAAATTGGGAAAGCTGCAGGTATTCTTAATTATTACCTCCTGCTAATCTCACTAGGCCATCAGGGTATTGATGATGATCATGTCATTAAACCTTTTGTGGATGGTTAGTAATTCCATTTTGGAGTGTCTGGGGACGTGTTTGGAGGGAAAAAACCAACTTGTTTGAAGGGAAACTAGCCAGGTATTATTTTTCAGCGTGGGCAGACTGGATACTTTGGGTGTGAGGAAGGACATGCAGAGCTGGGGGGAGAAGCAAGTGTGTATAAGTTGAGAAAGTGGTCAGTAAAATGTTTGAGGTGATGAATCCAGTCCTGCTGGCCAAGTGATCCCTTAAGGAGGGTGAGGGGCATTCTCCGTATTGTAAATTGACACAGTCTCCACCTGAATCTATCACTACAAGAGGAGAAGGTGCTTTAGAAATCCTTACATGTACTGATTGCTGAAGCTGAGATGAAATCTGATCGCAAACTTGTGTGCTGCCAAGGGTGTTTTAGTCTCCTTGGTCCAGCCAGCTCAGGAATCTGATGGCACTTTCTTTTCAGCCCACATAGTCATTCAGGCTTCATTTTTGTGAGAAATTGTCTGGGTCTTGCATGCAAAAGCACATCTGGGCCCTGCAGTTTCAGTGCAGCTGGGGACATTGCTAGCTGTCAGGTCTTTCAACTACCGAAAATTCACTGGCATGCCTCATGCTGCTTGTATCCAACTTTATTTCCATTGTAACTATGGCAATAGAAGTAGACTGGTAAGAAAGTGTCAGAGTATGGGTACTCATTCCTGTGTTGCAGAGGGTTGCTCTGTGTGTCCATGGAACTGCCTCACCTCATCTTGTTAACCTGTTTTGGTGATGCAGATACACGTGTGTGTGTGTATGTGAATATATATATGTAGAAAAAAACCCAGATCACTTTCCTAGATGATATGAAGTAGTAGGAAGCTTAAAGCCAGGAGAAGAGACAGTTGAAGTCTTGAAAGTTGCTCCTTGTGTAGACTGAGAAAAGAGGATCTTTTTCTCCATGGGTTCTTCAAGATGTCAAATTTTAAGACTTAACTCGGACCGTCCTGAGGGTAAGTTAGGGGACAATATTGTATTGGTTCAGTTTTAAGACCTTGTTCTAGTTTCTTAGGAAAATCCGGGTTTGGTCTGCAAAACCTCATTCAGTATTGTGGGGAGAAATGGAATAGTGATACTTAGTGTCTGGGAGGATAAGATCCACATTAAAGGGAGTAAAAGGTTTTTAACTTGTATGTAAAACCTGAGATCTTAGCCTTAATTTTGACCTTAAGATCTTTAGCTATGTTGAAGCTTTTTCCCCTTCCCTCTTTCACAATAGTTGAGCTGTAGAAAGCAGAACATTATAGAAGAAAAATGATGAAATGCTTAAAAGGGTATAATATTCAACAAATTTGCTAAGTTACCTTTCATAAAAGAGCATAAATCCAGTTTTCAAGAGCTCTGGAGCTTGTCTTGCAACTCTGCCAGGTTAAAATCCTTTTCTTTTTTTTTTTTTTTTTTTTTTTTCCTCCTCCTCCTCCTGTTCCTAACTAATCTGCAAGCAATTGCGTTTTAAAAATTATTTTTCTCTTGAATTTAAAGACTTTGACAGATGGCACATGTAGAACCTGGAAAACTTCCTGAATTGGCAGAGTGACCATACCCCTGCCATTTCCCTACCACAGTATCTGTAGGTGCGTAGGCTGTGTCTCCTTCCAGAGTGCTGGGCGAGATGCCGTTTCCTCTGCTGGGACTGTGCAGATAACAAGTGATAAATCAGAAAAACATACCTGGTGATGGGCTTAATTTGCTGTTAATAGACAACTTAATCTGCTGGTTATCTGAGTAATTCGATTGTGACTTAAACAACCCATTCAGAGCAGCGAGAGTCTCCAGGGTTCATACACACAGTGTTTTCTATGCAGGCTTAATACCAATCTTTTAGATGGTGTGAATTTGTTTAACACTTGTGAGGGCCTGAGACATCAAAGCTACGCCTCACAATAGTCCATTCTTTATTCTGGAGAATGTCATACCAAAAATTAGTCTCGTGACCTTTGAAACGTGCTTTATCACGACTATCCTTCTTTCAGGGCCTCTGTCCTAGGCAGAGCTCTGAAGCCAGTAAAAGCTTCAGACATGGGATCGCTTGGTTCTGAATGTACACAGGCTGTCTCACTGTCTCGCTCGATGCTGCGTGGCAGTTGTTCTCACCACTGAATGTCTTGAGTTTTGTAACAGTGATCAACTACATAGCTTGTTTCCTATTTACAATCCTTTGGAATTTCCCTCCCTCATCTAAGGCATTTTAGGAAAAGGGCAGTAACTTGGCACTCAAATACCTCTTTGCGATTTGTGCTGTGTGAATTGTGGGGAAAGAGCATGTATGCCTGTGTGCAGCTACAGGCTCTGATAAGTGACATGCTAAATACCATGTTTAAAGACAACAGCGCAGGAAAAATTGATCTATTTTTCTTTTGAAGCTCTAATATTTAGCTACTGAACACATGAATTGATGTAGAATTCTGTCCTTATGAAATTTATTACTTGTTGATGTGGTACAAAGGACCTTAGGTCTTAGAGGTGAGTAAAGGCATTTTGTATTCCTGGGGTAGGACTAGGTTGATAAACTGTTTTTAGACAGACAAAAGAGATGAGATCTTAAATCAGTGTTAATGTGTGACTGACCAGGAATGATACCATCTAGAGATTATTGCTTTCCTCTGTTTCTGCAGCGTTAACAAATGAATACTCAAGAATGTAGCAGCAAAGCAAATGGTTCTTGATAAATTATGCAGTCTTGACTCCAGCTATTGTTTGAGGTAATTTATGATCTTCCACTGGTGTAATGGGGCTGTGGTATAAACTGCAGCACACCCAAGAGCAGACAAATTGGTCTGGTATTGTTTAGGAACATATTTAATCTATCTTGCTATAAGTGAATTGGAGCCTTTTGCTGAAATGTCAAAAGACCAGTATTTTGATATTCAGTCCTAGATAAGCTACCAGTAAATTTGCAGCAGTTGTGCCTTTTCCTGATGTCTAAATACTGAAGTGATAATAAACATAAAACTGTTACAGTGTAAAGCTCAGTTCTTTTCCCTTACCTCTTTATGTAAACTTTCTTTAGTCTTGGTTGGTTTAGACGCCAATAATGCAGTTCTCTTTATTCTTGATGGCTTGCTTAATTTCTCTGTAGATGTGCTTACGAGAAGGAAAAGGAAATGGTACTCCCCTGAGTGAAAAGATTTTTAAGAGCTTTTCTTAAATCTGTGCTTTATTCTCCCAGAACAAACTGGTTGATTAAAGTGAAATCTTCAGATCAGTCTTTCAAACTGACTGCAAACTTTTAGGTGTGGAGAAGTAGTTAGAAGACTGTAGACCACTGTTTATATGTTTAAAGATTAGCAATAGTGCAAGTAGAGTAATGTGTCTACAGTTAGATGCTTGATGTGGCCTCCCCCCACCACTTTGAATCCTGCAAGATTTTGGGTTTAGTTTTTTTTCCCCCATAGTATTTACTTACCTAGAATAAACAACTGAATTTATGCATATTTGGTTAAGTGGATTTTTAGACTTGCTATTGCCAAAACCAGTTTCCTCCTGGGGTAATTGGCTGTATGAATTGATCACTGCAGAAGCCCAGTAACTGCTTCCTGGAAAGTAGTTTCCAGGAGTCTGCCCGCCTTACTGATAGAGGAGGAAGCTACCATACCCCAGCCAAACTCATCCTGGAACTAGGTAAAATAAAGCTTCCTTGATGAGTGTATGGTTTGTGGACCATAGGCGGGAAGTTGTCCAGGAACAGTTTGTCCAAGATGTTTTTTTTACCCTTGTCCCTCACTTAACTGTCCCATAAATTGTGCTGGCTGCTTTGGTTTGGTGACAGTTCGTGCTTACCAGAGAGCAATGGGTAGCCTGTTTAAAAGCTGGGCTTTTGTTTTGAACACATAATTGATAATTAACAGCGAACCAGACAGGAGCTTGCTTGTGGTAGAAGTAAAAGTTCTGACTGTGCTTTGCAGCCTGCTTTCTCTTCCCCAGTCATGCCTTTTTCATCTACTTGGAGATGGCATCGCTTATCTTGCACTGCAGGGATATGTCACCACTGGTAGGAAGAAATGCTGAAGCAGCAAATAGTGCTTTATTTATTTATATTTATTTTTGTTTCCTTTGTTATGAGGCAGTTATAGTTACTATCTTGACATTGCCTTGCCTTCTTATTTTTACTTCTTTAGCCATATGTACCTCTAAATATTTCCAGATTTCTTTTCCAGCTCTATTTGAGCACAAAGTGATGCTTTAGAGAAAACAACTCACCTTGCAAACTTACTGTTAATAATGACTCAGAAGAGCAAGTGCAAGACTTGAATGAATTTGTATGTGACACTCTGATATGCTGTGTGAGAATAAAACCCTGGGGGAAAAGACAGGCAGGAAAGGGTAAAGGTTAGAAGTTGTGTAGCCAGGCATTGAAGGCTGATGCTGCATAATGATCTTGGTGATCTTATGGGTTTTTTCCAACTTAAATGATTTGTGATAAGTGACTGTCATCTTAATTAACTCAGATTTCAGTGTTTTCTTTCCACAATTGAAAACATAGCCTCAGCTGGTGGGAGCCAGTTTTCAAATGGCTAGGATTTTGCTGTGAAGGGAGGCCTTCATTTTTGCCTAAGTAGTGAAAATAAAGCAGGAGCCACACAGCCTGAGAATTGTTATGTTCGGTTTTTAAATGAGGTATCTAATTGAATGTGTTTGCTAGGCTACAGGCAGCAAATGTGCACATTTTCTACTTCAAGTTGATGCAAATCCTCATCACCTCGTCTTGATCCTCTCAGTCTTCCTCCTCCAACTGTTTTCAATAATAAGTTGATGAAATGTCTTCAGTATGGTTTCTGACAGTTTGTTTGTACTCTGCAGGTCCTGGGAAGCAGTAGATGTAATTTGAAGAAAATTTGAAGGAACAAATGGCTTTAGCTGGCTGCCCAGACTCCTTTTTACATCTTCCTTATCGGATAGTAAGTTGTGAAATTGCATGTTCGTGTCAGCTTGTAGCATCATATTGCTGTGTGCCGGTGATTGATTGTGCATTCAAACTTTTCATCAAACTGCTAATAGCTGTCTGGCAATTCCCTGGGTTCTGCTAACATTCTGGAAACAGAGCCTCTGTTACCATCCTGTATTCAAAAAACGGCTGAAAAAAATGGGTCATTAATATATATACAGATTTGATATTTGTCTTTGAAATAGCCATTTCCTATTTGGGAGAAGGCACTTGTTTCCAAAGAGAATGTGGCAAGCTACAAAACCAGTGAAATGCCTTGCACCAAAATGTATCTGTTTGCAGAATGCTATATTTGTAGGAACAAAGGCAGAGATTTTTACACTTGGTTAGATCCTATGCTTTTTGAGTCGTTGTGCTGTATCTAAGCAGCCAATATGGCATATTACAAAGAGTATATTTTAAAAAACCTTCAGCTAAATTCAAAGGTACTTGACCAAAATGCATGTAAAAGTTCTCTTTTTTTGCCTGGGCAGTAGTTTTAGTTGGCATAATGCTTGCTTTGTATTTTTTTATGAAACTGTAAATTGCTAGTTTGGATATGATATTTTATTTGCAGTTTTTATCTTCTGTTTCCATAATATGATTACCGCCCTGAGGATTTAGTTATGATTTTGGACCCTGAAGATACACAAATAATTAAACAGTGTCATGTGACATTTAAACCTTTTCCTTTTGTCCCAAGAGAAACATTGCTAGTAGTGATTACAACAGTCGTGCTACTCATTTGGAAGAAAAGCAAAAAACCAGATAAAAACAAAGTTTCCAAAAAATCTCTTTAGGATTAGGATTCATCCATGTTGTGTAATATGTCAGCTTACAAATTTTTTTCCCCAACAGGAAACCTCTAATTAGTTGAAAGTCTAATGTTAGTATATGCTGAGTTGTCAGCTGAATGTACCTGAATATTTTTCCCAATAGCAGGAAAAACATAACAGTTCTTTTATAGCTTCTTTTACAGCTATAAATATAGACTGGATATTGAGAAATGGGATGTCCTGAAAATCTGTTACTATACTTGGATCTATGAGTTTAAAAGAATATGTGACTAGATGTGCCTGGACTTCATAATTTTGATGCACTGTGAAATTATACTTCCAATTCATTTAGAGCATCATCTGAGTCATGATGTGAAGCTGAGGGGAAGGAGAGCTATGTAAGAGAAACTTGACATTCTAGGCAGTCATTTTTGAGCTGCAAATTCTTTAACTGAGTGTCAATCTCTCCTGTGAAAACAGTGTCTTCAGTGGTTCATAGGAAGTAAAAATTTGAATTTTCATTTTGGTATTTCCCTTTCTCTGACAAACCCTGTAGATAATCTGCTTTGGTCTGGAGCAGTCAGCAGACTGGAGGTGTCAGAACAACATGGGGTGACTTAAGATGGTGGGAAAGTGACTCAGTTATTTTTGGTCAAAGCTTACTGTGTATTAACTACCCTAAGTGCTTATAGCCAGTTTGAAGACTAGCAGTGGAACCCCATTCACAACTACTGTGCCTTCTGTCAGAGCTGAAGTTTGCATTAAAAAAAACCCCTGAACATCTGTTTTTCCACCCCTACTAAATCTGACTTAGGAGCTTTCATCAACTTGTCTTTCAAATTTGGCTGCAGTGAAAGCATTTTGTTGGTAAAGGGCTGAAAGAAGGTTAAACTAAATATGCTCTAGATGAGAGTGTAAAGAAGTATTCTATTTTTTCTGCACATTTTCTTACTTAATGTGAATGAAAAGCTATGAAGGACACAGCTCCAGAGATCCCAAGGGTTGGGACCTTGGTGCTGTAAATTCAGTATTAGAATAAATTGACACATTCGAGGTTGGGAATATATTTAAGGCAAGAAAACTGAGAACCTGGGTAAGTCTGTATGCCCTACAGAATATCCTTTAGAATGTCTTGCTGATGGTCCACGTTTTCTCATATTTTTAAATGTTTTTTGAGAGATGGGCAAGGTATAGAGCTGACTTTCTTACTGGGATCTTTGTTTGCAAGGTTTGATGCTTTCAGAACCTTTCAGGTCTTGTTTAAGAGCTTTTTTCTTCTTTTTCTTTTTAACTTTCTCAGGAGTTAGCACATAAACCACTCACACTGAGTGCATTCTCCTAGAAACAATTTCTACCTCTGTAAAAAAAAAAAAAAAATCAATACTATCTTTCAGTGGCTTTCAGGGGTCCTTTCCAAATTCTTGAACTCTTCAATAAAAATCCAGCAGTGAGAATTGGCAGTATTTGTCTTCTGTTCCTGGAAATTCAGAACATAGTCCCAGAATTTCTCAGAAAAAAACAGGATGATTTACTGTGTTTCCGTTCTTTTGCAATCTGTAGTCACAACAGTATTTATGTGCAGTGACTTGAACTCTAGGGGAATATTTACTTCTTTAACCCTTTGCTTTAATTGTGCAAGTCTTGGTGACACAAATAGCAAAAAATGAGAGGTTTTTTTTTCTCAGTTTATGAAGATAAAAATTTTGGGCACACTGGAATGTTCTGTTCATCTTCCACCTTCTGCCTTCTGTTTATTTTCTCATGACCAAGATGCAGGTATGACTTCAGTAATAATTAATATAGTTTGGTTTTAGTCAGCTCAATTCTTGTTTGAGAAAGAACTTGTAACTTAGTATAAAATGGACTACAAGCACTTGGCCACGAAGGAGGGAGAAAATGGAAATTGCTTTCTCTTAGGGGTACAGAACTGTGGATTTCAGGATTGCTAATAATCCTCTTGATCAGATAAGAGTGGAGAATATTGTACATCATACTTGAGAAGTTTTGTGCACTTCAAGAGGAGGAATTAAATACATAAGAGAATTAATCAGAGGGTAGCTACTGTAATGAAAGCCTCTTTCAGTGATGTCATATTTGTGAATGTGAAGGTGATATGCTGCCAATACTAGAACTACAATTGCAACATTGCCTTCATCTGGAGCAGCAGTTAGGCAGAGAGGTTCTCCAGGTTTTAGTGTGGCAGCTTTGATCCTTGTTTTCAATAAAATTATACTGTAAGTTAAAAGACATCTTTGGAGGTCATCTGATCAAAGTCCATGGCATATTGTTTTCCTAGAATGCTTTTGATTTGAATAAACCTCTAATTTAATTAGAGAATTACCTTGATGGATACAATAATACTCACCCTGGTGACATCCAGGTGCCTTCTATATGACTCAGTCATCTCTACCACTTTGGTATTGAGCATAACAGACTGTTAATTAGTGTTACTCTAGGAATACATGCTGCAGTCCATGTTTGTGTGCATAAAATGTCTTTTATCATTAAAAAAACCTGCATGAAATACATTTGATTGCAGAATTTTTCTCCAGGTGGGCTTAGAAAGGGCTGTTGAAACCTATGTTTTGGCCATCACTGTCTGCCTGACACTGAATATCTTCATTAGATTGGCTGTTGACAATTATTTATCTCTTCTTTGGAGATGTCACTTGCCAGTTGTGGTAAGAAAGTGGTCAGGCATGAGTGGTCCTGGTCATTCGCCTCCTCAGCTGGGCAAGGGAAGAGAATATAATAAAAGGCTTACAAAATGGGATAAAGGCAGGGAGAAATCACTCACCAGGTACCATCACAAGGCAGAACAGACTTGACTGGGGAAATGAGTTTATTACCAATCAAATCAGAGTAAAGTAATGAGAAATAGAGCTAAATTTTAAAAACACGTTCCCACTCACCCTGTCCTTCTTCCCAGGTTCTACTTCAGTTCCAGTTTGCTCTCTCTCCTACCCTCCAGTGATGAAGGGGGATGAGGAATGGGGATTGCAGTCAGTTCATTATACGTTGTCTCTGACAATCCTTTCTCCTCAGGGGGAGGACTTCTCACACTCTTACCTTGCTTCAGTATTGGGCCCTTCCCAGGGAGACAGATCTCCATGAGCTTCTCCAGTGTGGGTCCTTCCCACATGAGCACAGGTCCCTTCCATGGGGTGCAGTCCTTCTGGACCACGCTGCTGTTCCTTGTGGGGGTCACAAGGCATAACCTGCTGCAGCGTGAGCTCCTCTCTCCATGGGTGCACAGGTCCTGCCAGCAGCCTGCTCCTGCCGTGTCACAGCCTCATCTGGGCATCTACATGCTGTGGCACAGGGCCTTGGATGGGCTGTGTGTGGATCTCTGGCTTCCCTGTGGGACACCGTGGGCTGCAGTGGCACAGCTGCCTCACCATGGGCTGCTGCAGGGAAACTTCAGCTCCAGTTCCTGGAGCTCCTCCTTCCCCTCCTTCTTCACTGACCCTGCTTTCTGCAGAGCTGTTTCTCTCACATATTCCCACTCCTCTATTCATATGCCGTTTGTCGTGGTTTGGGAATGGTGCTTCTTGATTTAGTTCTCCCACTGAGACTGTCCAAACCACGCTGTTGCTGGGTCGTGCCCCCAGCCCTACCACTGGGGGTGGCCAGAGAGGAGAATTGGAGGCACAAAAGGCAAAGATAGCAGGTTAAGATGAGAACAGTTTACTGGGAACAGCCAAGAGATAAGAAAAGGAGCAGTAACAGCAACAATATTGACAGCTTAAGTGATTTCTTGGAGAGTGATTTCACAAGCAAAATGCTCATGGAACCTGACCAGTGCCAAGCTTGCTCATGAGGAAGAAACCCCTTCTCCTCAGAATCCCCCTTTTTCCACCCCAGGCAATGAGGTGAGGTGGTGTAGAATAACCTCCAATGCTGCCTCCCAGCTACTGCAGACATTAACCCTGTCTTTGTCAGAGCCAGGGCACAATTGAACTGATGGTTTTTTCCTTCCTCACAGAAGCCACTCCTGTCCCTCCCTGCACTGCCAAAGCCTCCTCATGCAAACCCAATACATGATTTTCTGTTTTGAATCTTAAGCTTACTCTTATTAGGCTTAAACATACAAGGATTCTGCTTGTATAAAATTAGGCCCAGAGTTTGGGTTTCTCACACTGAGAGGACAATATGGAAGGACCAGAGTGTACAAGCAGGCTTTCAAAGTCCTTGGGCATAGCTGAGTGAAAAAACACCAGATGCATTATTACATTGCATCATTCTTCTACATATTGCATAAAGAAAAGCTGAAATGTTGCTACTGCCAATGCAGAAAGTCATCAGATTTGTGAAATATGGTGTCAGTCAACAAATCTTTTATTGACGATACTCTTGCTTTAACAGTTTACATGTATGTGGTGTAGAGGGTTGACGGACTGGAGCAGACAAAGTACAAAGCAGCGCGAACATTAGTGAATGTTTTTACAAGACATGTTGCCTACAATATGAAGTTATGAAATCTGTCTCCCTGACTGCAGACTGCAAATGTTTTTTACAGATAGAGTTGATGCTGCTCGTTCGTTTTCACTGAAGACCAACTGAAGCTGGATTTTTAGCCTTTATTTCTCTTGGAAAGAAATCTGCTTTAAAAACTGTCCCAAAATGAGTTGTTTTCATTAACATTGAAATACAAGTGTGGTGCTTACCTCCCAAAGAGGAGTGGAAGCATACTTGCCACCGTTATGATGTATCATCAGAATACTTTATATGAAGCAAAGTAGCATCAAAGAAATTTGTATCTTGAAGTACGCTTATATACAATGGATTATGATTTCCCTTCTAACAAGAAATATTCGTCAATTTTTTGTTTGTTTGTTTTTGATGTACCAGTTTACCTTTCTACATTTCCAGTCATGAGTATGTACCTTATTGTTTGCTCTTCTGCTTTTGTATTCTAATTTACAGAAGCTGGTTGGCAAAATGTGAAGTCTTTTTTTTGAAAGTGAATGCAAGCAAGAAATTTCAAGTGGCTCAGTCCACATTTTCCAATTATATGAATGTTTTCAACCTATGAAGAAAAAAGACTCAAAACAACTCTAGCAGTCAATCATGCCATTTGCTACTTGCATTACTACTACCATTGGTCTGGAAACAACATAGATATTGCAAATCAAGTGAGGAAATAAGTTTAATTTCACATCTTCCTGTTAATGATTTCATGCTTAAACACTAGACTTACCCAGTCATTAAATGCAAGCAGTCCCTTGATTTAGCCCTGGTTTTCATTCATGTTAAGCCTACGGTTTGCTACTTTTATACTTAAGAGAAAGTTGAGGGGGATCTCAGGAATGTATATGAATACCTGAAACATTGTAAAGAGAATGGAGCTAGGCTCTTTTCCCTGGTGACCACAGCCAATGGACACAATCTAAAGCACAGGAGCTTCCCTCTAGATATTGGGCAATGCTCTTTCACTGTGAGAGTCACGGAACACTGGCAGAGGTTCCCTAGGAGAGGTGGTGCAATCTTCATCCTTGGAGATCATCCAAAGCCATCCAGACATGATCTCAGGTAACTGGCTGTAGATGGCCCTGCCTGAGCAGGGAACTGGGCCAGGTGACATCCAGAGGTCACTTCCAACCCCAGTCACTTAGTGATAGTGTGAAAATCAAAAGCAGTGGGTCTCCTTTGGTTCTGACTTCTATGCAAATCTTCTATTTCAGATGATACTTCCAGATTGAAAACATACCCCGTTGATAGGAATAGATATATTTTCTGTTGTTCTCTCACAAAACTTCATGAGAACATTTTGAAGCAATGGCAACAATCAGTTTAGTAGACTATAGCACCAAACAAAGTCCTGCATATTTTTTCGTGAGTTGGATCTTTTCCAAATGAGTAAATATTTAACAAGCTGTTTACCAACTGGTTATTTTGGAGAAGTACCAGTATGAGTTTCTTCATGTTAATAACAGCTCTAATTTAACAGAAGAGGGTTGATATACCAGTCCTAAGACAGCTTCACACTTCAAATGCCTGCATAAATATAAGAAGATAGAAACCTGAACTACAAAAGAATAGAAGCAATTTTTTAAACTGCATTGGTTATAGCCAACTGGAATTACATCGGTGATAGTTTGGGGGGAGTGTGCTTTTAATGAACCTTCCTCCTACAGATGTTCTGTGTTGTACATGTGAGTAAATAGTAACCAGTGGAAAAGATTATTTTGTTTTTTAAAAAGAGAAAGATAATATTGCTGTGTATTTGGCGCTGTCACTTTTCAAGAAAGCGTTGTGGCTCAGATAATTCTTAGTGTTGTCCATGCCAGTTGGCTCAGAGATCTTTTCTATCCTTGGAAAAGACCAGTGATACAATGTTGCCTTATATTTAAGTATTTCCAAGAAATATATCTAGATACAGAACTTGCATGAAGTTATGCCCAGTACATTTTCTTGCCTTACATAGTCCAAAGAGAATCTGTTTGATCAAAGGAAGGACAGTATTTCATAAGCACCTATTTACAGATATTTTTTAAGCTAAAAAAGAAGGGAGGAAAAACTTCTTCCAAACTACCAGTCCAAATCCTATGATTCTGCATGAGGCTGTTTGTGTGATCAAATCTGAGGAGAGAATTTTCCTGCTTCTAGAATGAAACTGTGTATACAATTTCCAGACTTCATTGTTTGTGTGATGCCTCATGGCAGAGATCTCCTTGTTTCTACACTTGCAGACTTTCTACTCCAAATTGAAGCTGCTGATTCAAAGAAGAGTGGAGAGCTTGAACTCACCATGGCCTTGGTGTGGTGAAGGTGCCATCTACTCTGTGAAGCTAGAGATAAATATGTCAGGTCCACCTGGTACTTGCTATGACGGAAAACAGTCTTTGTCTGCTCTTTTTGCATCCCCTAAGAACTTTACTTTCCATTCCCACTGTAATGTAATCTAAAGTGGTCTTTTAAAAAAGTTATTCCTAGATTCCCACAAAACTGCCACTTTTTGAGGTGTATCTTTCATTCCTGCTGTTGCAGGTATGTTCCCTTCGTGGAGAGGTGAGACGGAAAGTGCTGCACAGAGCAAGGACTTTGTTCTTGTACGGCTGACTTTGCTTTTTCAGGATGGAATTTTACCAAATTGATCAGCTTTCAGGAATCCTTCATGAACAAAGGGCCAGATTATTGGTATTACTGGCCTTTCATGCTAGATAGTATTGATATTTTAATCTGAGGCATTAAGATACAGTGTTTTTATTTCTGGTTTTGAAAGAACCGTGAGCAATGAAAGGTAGAACACAAATGCCCAGCAAAGCTCTCAGGCTTTACTGCTATTTTAAGATAGCTTTGGCCCGTGTACTGGTACGACCAGTGTGCATATTTGAAATTCTAGCCTCTACAATGAAAAGGCAAGCCCTCGGAAACAGCCAGTGGTTTTGGAGCATGCTGGTCCTTTGCAAGCTGAATGTTAAACAATGACTTAAGACTCTACTACACACTGGCTGTAGCTCTTGATGTCTTACACATTGGCTCCATTTTTTGACATAATTTTGGCAAGTGGGGGAGCCTGGCAATCCTTCATGCTAGAGGCCTTAGCTCTAATAAAGCGCTTTAGTTATTAGCACAAGTAAATAGTTGTCCATTTGTGCTTCATTAATGCATATTAGTCATACAGTAAATACTGTCATGCTGGCAACTTCCCCAGAGTAGTGAATACTTCTGTACAGTTCAGGAGGGGGTTTCTGACAAAGTGGTGTTGGCACCTTTCTTGAAGAAGTTCTTGAAGCTATTAGTGCAGGAGAGTGACAGGCCATAATTTCAGCTCACATGAGATTTGTAGAGTTGATACTTCAGTGCAGGAAAGAGGTATTTTTGATGATTTTTATGCTGTTGCAGTAGGTTCTTCTCAAGTATTCAGCTGACTTTTCTACAGCCTTCAGCTATTTTGAGGCAGGTTGCTTTGGGCTGTGGGGAGTACAAATGAAGTGCCTACTCTTCTAATTAAAATAGATGTTCCAAAAATCCTGTATGATTTTCCAGTATTGTAAAATTTAAATTTTGTATTTGAGGAAACCTTGTATGTGCAGCTAGTTGAAATCAGAAGGCAGCACATTGACCTATCATCTGTGTGTTTTGGTTTCTTGAGAGAGAAGACCCCTAGTAAAAATGGTATAAAATTGCAAACAAGTATGACTTTTTCTTTGGAAAAAGCCAGCATAGATTTATGAGTTGCTGTTTTTGTCTGTTTGGTTGATTTTGTTTGTTTGTTGATGTGGAGTTTTGGTTTGTTTTTTTTTTTTTTTGGTTGTTTTGTTGTGGTTGTTTTTTTTTTTTGGTTTTTTTTTTTTTTGCTTTGGGTTCCTGGCAGTGACTTCCAGAAGAACTTGGTCCATACTCTTGCCAGCTTGTGAAGGCTGACCAGCTTCTGGTTCTTCATATTGTCATTCTCTCCTGTTTTGAAGAGGAATGTGTTTTCTGCCTCTGAAGTCACCAGGATCGATCATCCTCTGATTAGTGACTTACTATTTGAAGATAAGAGGGAGTAGCCTTGCTAGTGTAGTATTGGCTAGCATCCTTAGCATCTTCTGATGCATCCTATCTGCTCCTAGTTAGCTTGTCTGATCCATAACTTCCCTTTGCTGTGAGTAATGGTTCAATCCTCCAGATGCTGACACTGTGCTCAGAGAATTGGGAGACATGAGGAGCAGTTGGAAAAAACTGAGGCAAAAAATCATTGGTCTTTTTTGTCTTTAGCTACTGGATCCTGTGCACAACTGAGAACTAACAAAACTAATATTAGCCATCCTTTTATCCTTACTTGCCTATATAACAATTCTTCGATATTTTCATGGGATCCTTTGCTTGCTCCAACTCTTCTGCATGTGCACAGTCTCCATGTTCCTTCTGCGTAACCTCTTCCTGCTTCAACCTTCTTTGCATTTCAGCATCTAAGCTGAGGCAGGAGATGCCTGTCCATTCAGCTGGCTTTTTGCCTTAACCCTGTGACTTTCTGCATGCCACAGTGGACCATTCTTGAGGTTTGAGGAGGCTGTCCTGCAAGATCAGATTGTTCTCCCGATTACCTTTGTTCTTCAGAGAAGTCTGCCATGGGAACCTTGCATGCAGATCCTTGAATGGGCCAAAAATCTGCTTTCCCACAGTCCAGGACTGTAATTCTGCTGTTAGTCTTGCTCTCTTTGCTTTCTCATTACTGTCCTCTCTGCATCATCTGCCATCAACCTCTTCCTCCCGAAATGGCTCTTCTTTGTCTATCAGTTGGCTTTGCCAGCTTGTTGGTCAAGCAGACAAGTGCTTCCCCAGCTGGCTCACTGATCACTTGTGAAGTTATCTTTAACCCATTCCAGATATCTGTGTAATGTCCAGTGCTGGCTGCAACTGGAACAGCACTGATTGCTTGTGAGTGGGTCAGAAATGTGATTTAGCTGATCTGTGTCAAGTTTCTCCCCATCCCATGCACCTGGCTGCAAAAATGGACTCATTTGGTTTGAGCAAGACAGGTATTCTGAACATTAATCTTCTTAAAGATGGTGAGTGCTACTTTTGGGAAGAAGTATCAAGGTGGAAAATGAGGGGCTTGGCAGTGTGACAGAAGCAAAGGAGAACCTAGAGATACTCTCCAATTGTTCAGGTGTTTCCTGTCCCAGCACTGTCCTTTGTGCCTTCCCAGCCAGGCTGTTGGTACTCAGTCTGCTGTTGTGGCACTCTGAGCTTCCCTGATGTTTACTCTCTCTCACAAGGCTTACATCCAAGTGGACTGTCTCCCATGCTGCCTTCTCCAAGGACCTCCTGCCAGCCCTATCTCCCCAAGACTGTCCTTGGGGTGATATAGGGAAGCTCCCTCTTGCTGAGTGGCTTGTGAGTGTTCACCCTCATATCTGGCTGATGCTGCTCTCCTTTGGTCATGACTGCCTCTGGCTCTGAGTCATTTGGTGGGGAGGCATTAGGAGAGTCCTGGCCAGATGTTCCCTTTCCTCTCCACTGTGGGCCCATTGCAGAGGAGATGCCATCTGCCTGCCTGGAGAGCACTGAGGCAGTGCAGGTCAGGGAGCAAGGGCTGACAAAAGGCTTCACATGCATTAACTGTTTTATTGATTGTAAAAGGTTTGTGCCTAGCCTGGCAAGGTTAACATCTCCCTTTCCTGCGTGTGGGTTTTCTACCTCTTCCATCTCTGGCAGAGACCCGACCTCCCACGATTTCCTTGAGTGGTTGTGTTCAGGGTGATGGAGAGTAGTGCCTGGGGGAGCTTGGGAGAAGATGTTCTAGCTCTCCTGGAAGGAGATCACAGGTTGTTTCAGGAAGACATCTTGGCAATGATGATGTCAGGAGACAGTTAATTGTGTCTGTGGCTAGTCTGCTTCCATGGGGCATCTTTCCTCATCGCCCTCTGTGGGCTCTGGGTCTCCTTCCACCTGGCTGAGTGAAGCCCTTTTATCCTGCACAGTCTTTCTCTGTGCTCGTACCCTGTTCCCCCTCTGCATATCCTCCTTCTTCCAGAGCTCTTTCTTGGGCTCATTATTCTTGGCCATACCACCATGACCTTTTGTCATGACATCTTGGAAAGATTTCTATGGAAGGTAACTCCAGGATCATATGTAACACACGTTACATATGTACATAAATAATCCATTTATTAAAGCAACTCAACATGTTTACTCACCCACACATGCCCTCTCAAGTCAGGTGATTTTTTTTCCTTTTCAAATTCAGGACAGACCCAAGGAGTTTTTCAACCCAAATATATGTGCCAATATTTGAGGTAGTCACCTGAGGTGTTTTGTAGCTGGAAGCATTTGTAGAGCCTGTTTTCTAAGGTAAATGTGAATTAAGACTTCAGAAAACCTGTTTCTCTACTTCTGAACCTATAGAAGTATATAAGGCATTGTGTTGCAAATTTGATGGAAAAAATGCCTTCTTATGTGTTTGCTGGTGAGATTTCTGCCTGAAATACGTTATTTTTTTTGCCATGATGTGAAAAGGGCTAACTGAAGTGTGCTAAAGATGTTTTGAAAAAGGCACCTCTTGCAATCATGTTTTTTCTGGAGTCCTTTATGTCCTCAGAGTTATGACAGGCTGCTGGCTGTTGAATATGAACTGTCTGTATGGTTAAGTCACAAACCATAACTGCTATGCTGGCTGAGAGCAAGTTGGAAAAATAGTTTTCTGACAGCGTGTCTTTTGAGTATGGCTTGCCCTGAAGATTAAAATAAACCCAAACCCACAAGACCAGAAAGTTCTCGTCTATCAACTGTGCAAATAGCATCTTCTGAAACAGGAATATTGACACAATAACATGTATTATTATGATGTGAGATTACACACATGCCATCAGTATTGTGGTATGCTAATGGGCATCTAGTAATTTGTCGCAAATAATTTTCTCATGTTCGTGAATAGTTTTCTGTTCATCTGTATTCAGAAGGTGGCCCATTCCTCTCACCTCTCAGCTTGATTCTGAAGCCTAGTTCAAAGTTTTTCCTCTTCTCCTCCTCATCCTATGATTCTTCTTCTTTTTTTTTTTTTAATCTCTGATTTGACTTTAATCTCAGCATGAATCTTTCCCACTACATTTTATTTCATAGACCTGCATTTTTGGGTTAGAAACAATAGCTCAAAAGTAGAGGAAGCAGTACAATAAATACTGGTTGTGCTGTTAAAGGTACCACCCTGAACTAATCACCATTCAGCTGAAGTGTGGTAGCTGCTCATGTGCAAGCTGCCAGCCCCTTGAACTGCAAGGTAAACAAGTTACTTCCCTTCCCTAGTCTTTAGCAGTGGTTCCACAGAAGAGAAAGAAAAGCCACTTCAATACCAGTTGAACAGCAGCTCACCCTTTTGCATCCCATCTTTTCTTGGAGTGAACAGTAGAAATGCATTTGCAGAGATGTTCTTGTAGTTGACAGCAGTAGTGTTTCAGTGTTGCTAAGGCCAGCATGATGAAACATTGCACATGGGGATTTATTACAACTGTGGGGCTTCTTGAACTTTTCTTCTGGCTGACCAGCTTTGCAATCTCTGTTCACATCTCCTTGTCTGGAGACCCTTTACCTGGGCAGGTCTTGTTTTGAGGTGGTTTACTTATTTTGTTTCATGTGCTGCCTTGGCAATGTTTGGCACACTAGACCTTCTTCCAGTAGCATACTGGTAGTTATGAAGCCCTTTTGATCTGTTGAGGCTTTAATATAGCCTCAGAGGCTTTGTGTGGAATTAAAGCAGCTGCTGCTAACCATGTAGCAGCACCTCGCTGTATGTTCTGATGTGCTGTGGATAACTTCCTTGGATGTGTCCAGTAGGTGTTAAAAGTAGTGGGGAGGAGCTGTATAAAATAAGTGGTCACTTGACACACTTACACTGTGAACAACTTTAAAACAGAACAAAACAAAAAGAAAACCTTCCAAGCATGAAGAGGTGATTGACGTGCTTGCTTTTAGTGTGCCAGCTTCTGCAAAAACTGAAGATTTATACTTTGTATTGTGCTTTCTGGGACTGCATGCAATTTTACATGTAATTTGTTACTATTTAAATGCAAATTGCTGATCTTTTGTAAATTTTCTTCCTTCAGAGAATGTTAAGTCAATAAAGATTTTATGATAAAGCCATCTTCTTAATGCAGGATAACTGGTAGAGCTACTTGCAATTAACTCCCTTTCCTCCAGGAAAGGAAAACATCACTACCTTGAGATGGATAGACACAAGTATGTATTTTTATTGATACTGAAACAAGTGCAACAATGAAGCATATTTCTTATAGTACCTAGATTTTTGAAAATTAGACTGAGGTAGGTAAGCTAGACAGAGCACTGAGAGAAGTTCTCAGGCTAAAAAGTACCTTTGAGGTGCTTGGATTTTACTATAGTCAAACCTAGATACTTATTTTACTAAGGACAATGAAGGTGAAGAAAATCAGAATCATTTCGGTTGGAAAAGACCTCTAAGGTCATTGAGTCCAATGTTTAACAGATAACCACCCTGTCAACTAGACTATGGCTTTAAGCTCCACATCCAGTCGTGAACACCTCCAGGGATGGTGACTCCATCACCTTCTTGGGAAGTTTATCCCAATGTTTAATAGCCCTTTTCATGAAGGAATTTCTCTTGATGTTCAACCTGAACTTTCTGTGGTGCAGCTTGAGGCTATGTCCTCCCATCCTGTCACTGGTTGTCTGGGAGAGGAGACTGACCCCCACCTGGCTACAAACTCCTTTCAGGCAGTTGTAGGGAGTGATAAGGTCCCCCCTGAGCCTTGTTTTCTGCAGGCTAAATGCCCCCAGCTCCCTCAGCCACTTGTAGGACTCATTCTCTGGATCCTTCACCAGTGCCATTGCCCTTCTCTGGACTTGCTCCAGCACCTCAATATCTTTCGTGTAGTGAGGAGCCCAGAACTGGACACAGAGGCTCAAAGTGTGGCTGAGTGCAGGGTGACAGTCACTGCCCTGGCCTGTTTTTGATGCAAGCCAGGACCTCATCAGCCTTCTTCGACATCTGGGAACATGCTGGCTCATGTTTGACTGCTGTTGACCAGTGCCCCCAGGTTCTTTTCTGCTAGGCAGTTTCCCATCAAGTCTTCCCCAGCCTGGAGTGTTGTATGGGGTTATTGTGACCCAAGTCCAGCAGCTGGCGCTTGGACTTGTTGAACCTGATATAAATGTCCCTTTGATCCATATGCCTCTGCAGAGCCTTCCTGCCCTCCAGCAGATCAGCTCTCCCATCCAGCTTAGTGTTGCCCATGAACTTAGTGATGGTATACTTGATACCCTTGTCCAGATCATTGGTAAAGATACTCAAGAGGACTGGGCCCTATATTGAGCCCTGTAAGTTTCTTTCATTTTGAGAAATAGGTGTAAGACAGTGATGCATTGAAATAGTCAGGATGGCTCCTGTTGTTGGTCTTATCTAAATTTTTGTTTTCTTTCGAGTTGTTATGAATTGACAATTTTGATGTAGGTTTTTCTGTAATGCAGGCTGCAGCATCATTTGTATTAGAAATTTTGTCTAACCGTTGTGTGCTAACACTTGGGGGTGGCAACTTAATGAAGTGTGATAGAGCATCACTGTGAGGATTTTTCTTTTCCTAGGAAAGCTGTTTTGAACATCGCTGTGTGTCCTAGGGTAACTTTATGATGCTTGTATCCCCAGTTATCTGTTCTGTTTAAGCTGGATGTTAAGGTCTGCACCTTTAAGCCTGGTTCAGAGAGAGAAGGGAGGAAAGCAGAAGCGTGCAGTTTGTTTGCAGAAACTGCACTTGCTCCCCTGCATTCTTTTCACAGACTGTGTTATCTGCAGGAGGGACAGTGGGAGAGAGCTCTCCTTTGCTTTTAGTTAGTTTTATTTAGCAAGCTGAGGCAGAGAAGTTCCCCAGACTGTGGCTTATTTTTTTTTCTTGGAGCTGTTCAAACCTGCATAAAGTACATTACTGATTTGCTCTGACTGTAACCCTTCCTGATATTTGGCTAGGGGAGAACACAGCAGTCTGTTCCAATACAAGATCTTATTCTAGGTGATTAATCATGAATAATTGCTGTGCCTTAGACTGGTGTCTGTGATTTCTGTGGGATTTAAGTAGGGTATAGACCAGTCAACTGAAGTGTATAAACATTTGCCCCGTATCTGAGATTCTGAAATGTTTTTTTTTGTTGTTGTTGTTGTTGTTAATGCTTGCTGTTGTAGAGATGTGTAAAGAGTTAATTCTGTATCAAATTGAGAGCAAGTCACCTGAACTACAAATGCCCTTGTCTGAAGCGAGCAGTCAATGAGTTCTGGGGCAGATGGCACCATGTAACAGGAGAATGGATCTTTATCTGAGCAGGAAGGTGTGTGGTCCAGATAATTAGGATCATAGGTTTGATCAGATGGGACAGGCACTTCTAGACCTAGTTAACTATGTATCTAGTCTCAAGAATCACTGTTGGGAAGGAGGGGAGAGGTACTAAGCACACCCTAAATTTCAGCAGTTGAGCAGATTGACTAGAAAGTAGAGGTCCATGTTGCTAATAGTTGAAACAAGGAAGGATAGCAAAGTAGTCTTGTATGAATTTGTTCAACATGACCCTTTATATTGGTCAGATTATCAGTATGAGGACCTGAAGTGCAGTTTCATTAGCAGGTGAGAGTTACTTTGCTCACTGACATCCAGTAGATTTTAATGATCTATGTGGCTCCTTCTCCACAGGAGGTTTATAATTTTATCATTTCTGTTGAGGGCTGTGGAGAACCTATTCACCCCTTGGCCTGTTCAGATTCTCAGTTTGAACCTGAACCATCACAAAGAAAAAAGGGGGATAGCACTATTGGTGGTAGGAGAGCAGACCAACATTCAGAAGTTATAAATTCCTTTATGTTTCAGGTTGCATTCCTTTGTTGAGTTTCGTCTGTCTTGATGTCTAGGGCTTCCTAGATACAAGTTTACACACACTTAAATGTAATTTAGGTTATCTGGCTGTGGTTGCCACTTCCCAAAGCATAGAGATTTGAATATAAATTCCTAAAGAGAATGCCGTTGTATGGAAACAGTGATTCCTTCAACCCAGGCGGCATCTTCCCTTCCCTCCTCCCTCCCCTGGCGTGAGACACACAAATGTGTTGCTGCAGTGCAAGATCCAGAGTCCACCAGCTCATCCTTTCAAGCACTGAGCCTTCCAAGGTTAATTCAGGGCATCATTAGCTAGTGCTTGGACAGACTGTCCAAGGAAGGCATTTTGCAGAACGTCTCCTGTCCACGTGATAGAAGGATGCTGTCAAAGCCTGACTCCCAAAGCCAGTGTTCTTGGAAGCAGCTGGCCAGCAGTGCTGCTATAATCAATGCTGTAGTGGATTTGATACCAAGTGGAACAGATGAGCTACCTTGTGTTTCACAGGTCTGGGCATGGGGAGGCCAGTGTGTTGGAAAGGATCAAATATCCTGTACCTTCTTTCTGTGTTACAGCTTCCCCCTTAAGCATATATGAATTTTTTTAAATTTTCTTTTTAATAAAAGCTTAAAGGAAATAATTTTGAAGATGTTTTCTAAGATTGGACAGGTGTGTTAGCAAGTGAGCATTGCTGAAATTTGCCATTGCACCAGGGTACAAATATTCATTCCCATTATGTTTCTTTTTGTCCTTCTGATGAAGAGGGAATATAGTCTGACCATGCACCTCAGAAACTTGGACAAAACATGGAAAGTGACTCTGGTAAGGATTCTTGAATAGGCTAAAGGTTTTATGAGCAGCAACACATTGTTGTGGGTTGCATTGCTCCCTTAGATTGTGTGAGCACCATCCAGTATGGTAGTTGACATGTATGAACTTGTGCTTTTGGCTCAGTTTAAGTACTGTAGTCTGTTAAGTGTCAGTTCTTTGATACAAGATCTCACTGAAAAGCTTCTTTAAAAAACAAGATGAATATGGCATACTGCTTTAAGTTATACTTTCTCATGGTAACAAAGCTCCATTTTTAAATTCAATTCCTATTGATATGTATGGTTCACTCTCACAAAAACCAGATTTTTCAGGGGATTTAATGTTTGAGTCAGTATTGACCAAAACCAAAGAGCTTGGAACATGCAGCAAAGGATGTAGCTTTGAACATGTATCATTGTCAGTGGCAGTCCCTTGCCAGTGATAGTGACTTTCTTTAGAGGTAAGGCTAATTTACAATTAAGTACAAGCTAGAGATACATTATCAGGTTCTGTGGGTGCCAGCAGAAGAAATAAAATTTCCATATAAGCTTGCGGCTTTCCTACTGTGAAGAATTTCCTAATATAAACTACATGTATTATGTGGTGTTTTGTTAGAAATGAAAATGAACCCAGTTTGTTTTTAAAAAAGATGTTAAAAGATACTTGATCAGTGAGTAAGTACGTAATTTTTCTAAGTACTTTATAGATGAAGACACCTCTAAGGAGTGATTGCTTTCACTGAGAACTTTGTGCAATTGTTTCTTTTCTTTCAAGACTTTATTTTAGCTGTAAACTTTGTAAACTGTCTCTAACAGCCACAGTGGTTTTAGTCTCATTAAAAATAGAACAAAGCTTTTAGCATTTCTAAGCCTGTCAGTTGGATTCCCTCATTGCTAGCTGATTAAAAGACAGCAACTGTGATGCATTGAATTTTCATCTACCATAATAAATGGCAGTCTGGTCCAAAAAGTGCACACTGTGGAGTATGCTATCCATTTTCTCTGTGCAGAGTACAGGGAGACAGCGCAATTTTTGCAGAAATGGCTGGTTCCTACTAAAAGAGGGCTGCATCTAGTGAGGGGGTTTTTGCCAAATTTTGGGCTCAGGAGTGTTGAAAGCCCTGTTAATGCCAGCTTTGCAAAGATCAGCCTAGAGAAGCTGAATCTCTAATCTTTGCCTGTATGCATGCTGTAAAAGTGCATTGGTGGAGCTGTCGGCTAACACTCACTGTGCTCACTCCTGCCTTACTGGAGAAAAGCCTTTTAGGAGTAAACAGCTGCTGGAGGAGATACTGTTGGAGGTTGCTAGCTGTGGTCCAGCTCCTGCTAGACTGCATTAATTAATTAATTACTTTCCTGGATGCCAAAGAGACGCAGGGAGTTGGGGCAGGGGTGACAGGAAGAAGCTGGTGATGGCGTGTTTTGGTTTGCCCTGATAGCAATTGCAATGCAGGTAGTGATAAGTCACATAACTAGACTCCTAAAAATAAATCTGAAGCGCCTTCAGAAAAATAAGTTTCTGGCTCAGCTGTAGCAGTGGCTTCTATAACTGTGTGGGGCTGTAGCTTTTAGGAAGAAACACTTCAGTGGCTCGGAGCATACACACTATGGGGTTGCAGTATTGTCAACAGGATCCCAATCCCCAGGTTTTTTTAGACCTGAAGGTTTTCTGATCAGTGAGTTGCTAAAGCCCAGAAGGGGTCAGGAGATAAATTCCTACAAGGTCAGATTGACAAGCCTTTCTGCCTTCCCCTGTATCATGGGACGTAATATAATTCCTGTGATTCATTTAACAAATTCTCTGCCACTGCAGAGGCATGGATCACAGTTGCAGGTCTGTCATGTCTGTCAGCCTCATTTTCCTTTTCCCTTTGCTAATTCCTGGTCTGTTGTAGCTGTCATACATGTTGCATGGTGGGCTCGTAAGTCTGCTGAGGGTTGTAGGAATGTGTGGATCACAGCAGGTCTGTGTGCCCTGCCGGGATATCGTGTGTTTTCAGTGATTTGTGGCACTGAGGATTGGAGGTGCTGTGGCGTGTCGAGAGGAATGTGCTGCTGCCTTTGCTGCTCCTGTAATCCCGAACTGGCTTGTTTGTTCTTGGTCTCTAGGGTTATTGCTCTCAGCCTTGACAGCCAGTACTGTAAAATCAGAAGGATTCCTGCAGTTAGTGGCTTTGCTACTTCAGGAGAGAGAGCCCAACTTTTGACAAAGCTAAGTGGCTTTATTTTAAGCCCTTGTTTGTACAAGCTCTCTTAGCAATGGGAATGCTAAAATTCTAGGTTCACAGTTACTCTGTTGACTTACTGAGCCTTTCACTTGGCTCTTACCTAGTCAAATGACTATAGTTAAGAGGGCAGGAAACCAGGTTACAGGTCTTTAATTATGTAATATGTGGGTTGTCTGAGAATGCGCTTTAAAGCTTTTTGCCTGGTGTGCAAAGCCTGTGTTTTCTTTATTTGTATGACATGTTAAACAGTCTGGTAGAAAACAGTAAAACATACACACTGTCTTTGAGTAAACTTGAAATAGTTTGCAAAGCAGTGACTTTGGACAAACCCAAGAACCTTGCACTTCCCTCAGGACTCTCATTGGAACACATTTCTTCAAACTCTGGGGTGTCATCTTGCTGAAAATACGTTGTACCAAACAGCTGTCTGGTAGGGGAGTGTGCTGCTGTGTTTTTAAGAAAGGAGTGTCACATGAATTACTAATTGATCTGGACTGTGGAGTTTGGATTAGAACTTGGACATTGGTCTGGATATGTCAGTTGGATTTATTCTTGTAATAGCCTGTTTGCTGTCACAGGGCTAAGAGTAAAATTGAGTGAGCAGGAGCTCTGGATGGCTGTGGATACCAGTAAGCTGTAGGAGAGTTTACTGAGATGAATAGCTGGCTACTCGACACTCAGCATAATTGAGTCTATTATCCTCTTTGTACATTTGATGCTTGAAGTAAACCAAAGCTGCAAAATCATGGTATAAAGAATCAGCATAGCTTAAAAAGCAGTCCAGGAAGTTACTTTACATAAATGCAAACAGTCTTTTGTTCGGAAAGTGGGGAATCTTATGAAGCATCCTCAGAAGAAATGCTGTCTAATTTGTTCATTGCCTAAGGAAACTCCAGGGGCACGTTAAGAATGACAGTACTGAGTCAGATAAAGAAATGTTTGTCTATCTGTATCCTTTTTCTAACAGCAACAAGTTGCAGATACAAAGAGAGAGTGTAATTTCTCCAAGTATCCCCTTTCTGCTCCTGAAGCCTGGAGCTGTGTCTGCTTTTTCACAGCCCTTGGTGTTCATCTTATCAGTGAATTTTTGTAGCTGCTTGTTTTTTTCTGGGAAGCAGGTACACTTGAGCACTCTGCAATAGCTTCCTTGGTCTGTGCTAATGTAGGGTACTTCATTTTGCTTTACACAAGTTGCCTGAACAGAGTAAAGCTGTGGTGGTTAAAATAGTGGCTTTGGTAATTTTCTCTTTATGCTCAGCTAGTTTTAAGACCTGTACTTTGGTGTGATGAAGGAGCCCCGCCAGGTTGGCAGGGAGCTCCTGTTTGGCAGGAGTGCCCTCTCTGCAAACTGTGGCATATCTGCCTCGATAGTCTCCTAAATTGCGGTGAGACCCGTCAGCACGGCTGACTTTACTTTCTGTTGTGCTGGACGGTGTACAAACATCAGAAGTATGTCATGATCTTAATTTGTTGCTGTGGGGCTGCTGGCATGAGTACGCGTGACTCTTGCTCAATTGAACCTTTTGTTCAGGGGCACGGCAGTGTGGGTTTGCAGACAGCTACAGTAAATCCAAAAACAGGGACTGTCTTCTTGGTGGTCTGGACATCCTCAGTCTGGCCATGCTCCCAGGAGCTTCCGAGAAGCTGTGCTGCAACTTGTAGCCTTTCTTCATCTTGTAAACTTCCAGAGACTGCTGAAATTAGAAGAGGCTGAAGTCTTCAGGGGATTTCCAGACGTCTCCAGAAAGCTGCTCTGTCTTTTCTAGTGCTAGACCCCTTTCTTCACAATGAATGAGGGAGAAGAGAGGTATAAATGATACTTCATTATTTGTACATTCAAATCCGCCTCCTCCCTTCTCTAAGCACTATTTATGTTTAAGATTATCCTGAATGACTGACTGGATAACCTTTGCTGAAAAATCTAGGATGAGAGAAGCAGCAGTAGAGTGATAGCAACACACTGGTCTGTCTAATAATGCAGTCTCATACTGATAAATACTCTCCTGAGCTAAACTGCAGGTGGGAACAGTGGCACTTGGAGCTATAGAGGCGATTGAAGAGCACGTGTGCAGACAGTAGAGCTGCTGTAGTATATGTCTGGCTGATTCTCTGATTAAAAGATGAGATTTAATGTTTTCTTAGATAACTGAAATGCTTATCATGCTAGTGCAAACAGCAGCAAACATTGTATGTCATAGTTTAGGGAGTGCAACTTGAAAGGCTTGGTTATAGATTGAAAAATAAATCTAGATTGTCCTGGTTACTGATACGTAGAGATAACACTGTCTATGAGTGGACTTTGGCTCTTAAGGCGATGCAAGGACGTCACATTTTGTGTCGTGCAACATAGGTTTGCAAAAGGACACTGCAATCTGACCTGTAATGATGGTGTGTTTGGCTTTATGAAATGCTAGTGCTTTAAAAGACCCTGCTTCAGGTCCTTCCAGCGCTCTTGCTAGCCACTTGATTAAATCATCCTTGGTTGCAGAGGCTGACTGACAGAGAAAACAGCACATGCAAAAAAGTCAGCGAGGGCTAATGCTCAGCCAGCTTCTAAAAATACTACAATAGCTGGATGGTACAGTAAGTTAAGTAACATGCTTTAATTTCATATTGAGAGCATTTATTGGAAGCGGAGGGAGAGCTGGGGATTAAACCATGAAGCAAACAAATGACTTGCTTGGAGGCCGCTTTCAGCTGCAGCAAGGGGGATGGTGACGACAGACCAAAGCAGGTGCCCACCTTGCCCCCTGAGCTGGGGCCTGACAACAAGGCTGCAGGCACAGAGTAATTATATAACTTTATTTCCTGCCCCCCTCCCCTTTCTTCTTTTACCCTTGTTCCAGCGTGTGATCTCCACTGCAGCTGGCCCGGCGCCCGTGTTTGTCTGTGCACAACGGACACAAACAGATTCTGGAGGGTCATGTGAAACTACCCCTGGCTCTTTAAACCTCACCGCCCTTACCTTTTCCCCTCCACTGCCTGCATTGCTGTAACAGGTGTGGCTTTGTTTATGCACGGCCTGTCGCTTTGCCTTAGCACCTGGGTTTTGCTGGCCCGCAGTGTCCGGAGGAAACCTTTGCCTCCTTGTTTTGCTCACGCTGCTGGAGAACTCTCTGGATCTTGTGGGCAGGCATTTGCACCGAGCGGAACAGGCAGGGGCATCAGCTTTATGAGGGCAGCACCAGCAGTCATTAGTCACTGTAACCTCTGCTTCTGAATACTTCGATCTACCTTACCATGGCTTTGGCTTAACTTTCTGACTAAGCCCTGTGCTTCTCAGCATCTTCTGGTACAAGATGTAAGGTGATTCCAGAGAGGGCATATCCTATTCCTGTAAATTTTTGGCAGTTGCTAGTTAAAAAAAAAAGGAAGTCAGATTTAATTGAGGAGTTATGGGCCTGGAGCCAGCTGAAACCTTGAAATAAGCTCTCTCAGTTAAGCATTTGTGTGTTACTGCTGTGGGAAACCCAATTGTAAAATCATGCATTTTGGCCCCATTTCACCTTTGTTACTACATAGTACTTCATGAATCTTGCCTTCCAGAAGGGACTTTTATATGTTTGGGCAACTGAAAACATATTTAGGTATGTCACAAATAGCTTATAGCTGGTTTTCTTATTCTGGCTTTTGTTTCTCTTGGGATGCCCTGTTGCTCTTCTTAGCCAAGAGGCAATATGTCACTGCATCCATGCGTTAGACATTGTGACTTCTTCCTGGGAAGTGGAACTAATGCTGCTAAACTGCATCTGTGAGGTTTTAACTACCCCACAAAAATTGGTCGTGTTGAATTTCAGGGAGGGAAATGCACAGAGAACAGCTCTGAGCTGGGGAGGGATGTTCTCCCGAGTTATCTGTGCCTGTGATGCTAACCTCTTAGCCTTTGTACTGAGAGCAGTCAGCTTCAGTTTTAAGCTTTGACTGAAACTTTTCCTACATAAGCATCTCCTCCCTGCTGCTGCCCTTGGCACCTTGGAAAATTACAACTGAACTATCTGGGGAACCGATTCATAATTTCGTATATCCTTTCTGCAGTTCCCTTCTTACTCTGCAAGTTCCAAATTTCCTCCCTCAAGTTTAAAATGGAGATGATGTGGATCGGATCAGTGATGACTGTGTGGTGTCCCAAAGAAAATGAGATAAATCCAGTGAGAATGACTAGTGCTCCAAAAGTACTAATAAGGTTAGAATGTGATAGCCTGTGGTTGCAAGGGATTTGATGAAAACAGGAGCTCGTGAGTTGCTTGTTCCTAGCAAGTGTTCAGTTAGCTCCAGTGAAAGAGCTAACAAATACTGCTGTGTTTCAAGAAAGTAAGAACAAGGACAGTTGTGCTGACAGAAGGTCTGATGTGGTTTGGGTTTTTTTTTTGATTCCTGAGAAGCAATAACAAAAACTCATGAGATAGGTGAGATGTGGTGCATGAAACAACAGCCAGTGTTGCGAAAATCAGTGTGAAGAATGTAAAGAGCTATAAGGGAAGATAGCTGGGATGGAGGCAGAAGTTTAAGTGGTCCCAGTTGTATCTGGCATAGATAGATGGATGCCATTTGTATCTTATCATACAGTGTTTGCTCATAAAAACCTTCTTTAGTCATACCACTGTTGTCAGTCTCTGTCTTATAAATGTCTGTGGGCTCCTGAACTGATCCCTGATGGTGATGACACTTGAGAGCAATGCTTTAGTACTTGAATCAAAGCTGAAGCATTTGCTGAGACAGTCTCTCTGATGAAGAGATAATTTATTTCATATACTGTATAACTATATACAGTTCTAGTCCCAAAACACTACATCCATTATGATTTTGAGCATTAGCTTATATTTTGTCAGCGCTGGACCGAGGGCTCACAGTTGCACGTAGTTGAATTGCCACTCGCTGTGTGCTTGTTTCTGCTCTGCCTTAATTACAATGTCATTTGCCATGAAGGTGGTTCCTATGTTTTGACATAAAAGCAGGTCATGCCACTGTGTATTTAGCCCACACTTTGGGCACTTTGGGATCATGTGTATAGTCACGTATATCACTGCGGCAGTTTATACTCCGTGATGTATCAGTGCAGTCAACTTTGCGCATTAACTTAGTACAGGCTAAGGTATGCCAGTTTTGTAAAACCACTCACCTGCTCTAAATCTCTTTCTCATACTTCTAAAATGTGACTTATCTTGCTTTTCTTATTTTCTTGTTGATATTTCAATTTTCCTGCTTTCTCCTAGTTGTCTTCTTTGGCAAGATCTGTGAGAAACCGTGGTATTTTAGACTCAGCCAAATTCAGTTTGTGTTAAAACTTCATGAAACTTGATCTTGTGAGAATTCCAGTATGAAAAAAACAACAGGTTGGCATCCAGAGCCATGGATGTTTATCTAAACTGAACTTCTGATTTCTCTTGAGGTTTAGTAGTTCACTACTGAATCTCTTTCAGTCCAGTTAATTAGTTACAAAGCCGTAAGCTACGGACTTGGAATTAAAAAAAACAAAGCCCCAAGCCTCTGCATAATTTGATTCAAGAAGAAGCTTTTGTTAAACTAGGAAGTGCATTTACATCACTGTTTCTCCGTTTGAAATGGGAACTGGTGTACAGATGAGCCAACAGCACAGTCATTGATTCTGGATCCATGCCACACGTATTAATGTGACAGCCTAGTGTCCCCCTGTGATCTGTTCCCCCACCTTCTCTGACATTGGTTTCTCCTTCCAGAGGCATGGCAGGGATTTTTTGTTTTGTATTGGTGGTTTGACTCTATGTAATGTAGCTTGCAGTGAGTACAGAATGCCTGGTTTTGATCAGATATTCTGCTCTTCTGTTTTTAGGACAATGTAGATCAGACTTCAGCTCATGGTCGGCGGGATCTGGTGGAACCAGGTTTCCAAGAACCATCTAACCGCATCTCCCTGAACCACCAAGGTAAGGAATAGTGCATGGAAAATCAGGCTTCTCAGGCATGGTTTTGCTTCCATGTTGCCGTTTCTCCTTCTCACTAAAGGAAAAAGAAAATGTTCTGAATGGTTGGAGAAGGAGAGCTGAGGAAATTAGGTCTTGTCACAACTGTCCTTTGAACTGTTAATGATGGTGATGAAGCACCTGTATGCATCTCAAACCTTGTCTCCCAAGATAGGATTCCTAGCCTGGGTGATAGGGATATTCTCCTATTTTTATGAGTAGGGAGGAGGGAAGTACTGACATTAAATTCAACATTTGTTATGTTAAGGTTGCATTTAAAAGAAATCTTTGACTGCCATAAGACAGGCTCTGGCTCAATGTCTGCAGTAGGAGAAGAAAAGAAAAAAGCACATTTACTTGCTTTCCTTGACAGAAATCAGCTCATTTTTTAAAAGATAGCCTTGAACTAGATGTTGTGGTGTAGGTATAATAATTTAGCTTCTGTAATTCTGTAAAAAAAAAAAAAAAAAAAGACCTTAAAACTCTGTCTTCACTGATTTCTGTCTGTTCAGAGACCTAAAAGACAACAGTTACTATTATTACAGAGATTATTCAGCTCAGCTTTTATTGTTTAAAGTTTAAGGTTTAAAATAATTGAAAATAGTGCTCTTTTAAGCAATGAACCCTCTTACCCTCAGGCTTCCTGATGGTTTAATTTGAAACCAAGTCCTTGAAGGTCATCTTCAAATGTTGTTTCATCAGTGCAGCAACTAATAGTAATGCAGACAGAACAAGACTATTGAAACAAAAAAGGTTAGAAGCATATTACCTAATTTTTTTGCCAAACATGACATGCTTAACTTGTCCTTTAAAAATTCAGCTTTTTTAAATTTGTCAAGGGCATCAAAACTCAAATTTTGTGACTTGTAGATTATCGAGACAATTAAAGTTGCACAAACAAGTCACAGAGTGTAATGAGGATTGTATTTTAACTTGCTCCCCTTTCCATGCTCCAAGTGTTTTGGTGTTTTTAAAGCTTTGCTTTCTTTGCTTTGAAAAGAGAAGGCAACAGGTTGCAATGTAATCCAGTCTAAAACTTACAGTAGCACAGACAGTGTGTAGTGGCATGTTTGCATGCATAGAACACGTATTATTAGTTCTATTTTTCATGTGTTTTGGAATTAATAATGTTTGTTATATTATTTTCATCTGTGTCAGGATGCGCAAATCATGCCACAGATCTATATATGTGACTTCTGAAGCTGTTTGTAAATATCCCCCTTTAATCAGGGGATTCTGGAGGAGGGAACACATTCTGTGTGGTCCAGGTTCATGTGTTACAGTGCATGTGTCTGCTGCTTTTGAAGTTTAAACATTTATAGAAGAAATAGGTAATACTGTGCTTAGATGGCAGAATGCCAGCTTTGCAGCCTGACATTTTCCCCGCTTCCTTTTCGGATCCTTCTTTTCCTCTATCAGTATTGTTGTACAGCAAAAGGATCCATACAGTGTCACCTGACATGTGACTCTTTCTCAGCCACTTTGAGACAAATGTCCAAATTAATTTAGGAAACAGCTGTTTTTAAAGAAAATGGTTTGGATAGGGAGTAGTGGCAGTTTAATGCCTCTTTCTCAAGCAAGACCCACTTAATGTTTTTCCACAGTACTTTTTGTAGTAAAGATTGCTTATGCATTCATAATTTGTTTGGGATTTTTTTCTTCTATATCAGCTGACTGACAGCAATCAAATCCACTATTTCTAAAATCCTTCTAATTCTGTTGCTGCAGTAGGTACATAATACAGTATCAATCTTGACACTGTTCTGTTAGTGGTCTGGATTGAGAACTGAAACCCAAATGCTCAGAGGTGGCCTTTAATGCTGAGCTGGGCTGTAGGAGTTCTGCAAGGTACCTGCTGCTTTGGTACCCTCTTGGAAATGGAAGTGACTGTAAGCGTGATGTTGCATCATGTCTTGAGTGTTTGCTTTGTCCAAGTGGGAGCATCTATGTTCTTTTCATAGCACATGAAATAAATATTCTTTTCCAGGAACTTGAACGTACAGGTACTTTTAGAGCTGGCATATATTCTAGAATTCCAGATTAATGAATAGAATATAGAAAAATATAACATGAAGAGCTTCAGCTTAGGGATTTGTGACATAGTCTGAACAACTCCCATGCAGTCATGTTAGTCACATAATAAATAGGAAGATTAGATTATTGACCTGAAATGGAATTTTACATGCTGTGACCACTATTTTCTTTGGTTTTTCTTGCTCTTACGCTAAATTTCATTATCCATTACTTTCTGTTAAAGTGTTGCTGGCGCTGATGCTGGTTTAAAGCTTAAAAGAGTAAAACCTGTATCCAGAAGCAACTTGCAGAAGCACTGCAAATTAAATTTTGGTGGTACGCCTTGATTATGTTGATGATAAAGATGTTTGCAACAGACTATGGGGATTTTTGCTTCCAGTTATATGCAACATTACTTGCTGACTTAAGCCCATGCCTGTTAGTAGACCTAAAGCTTTCTGTGATTGGCATGAGCAGAAATTGTGAAAGGATTAGAATTGGCTAAAATAATTCCTGTGTTAGGTCCTCTCTGCCTGTTTCTCTTTAGTGTGTTAGAGGCTGCAGCTGAACTTTGAGCAGCGATAGTTATTACGTTGTTTTATGTGTGCACTTGCAGTTCACACCTGACCACACTGCTCAGTGAGCGCAGCAGATTGGCTGGTTTCTGTTGAACATTAACTTGTGCTCCTTTGCTTTTCACTGGAAGAGCTTTTGGTACAAGCACCTGCAATTCTGAACCAAGACTGCCTTCCACAGCCTATAAAAATGGTGATTAGCTTCTTCCCAGGCATCTGAATCCCTTTAACACAAACTGGAAAAAGAGCATTCAAGTGGAGACTGAGATAGCCCTGCCAACTGTCCCCGAGTGAATAAGCCCTTTCTTGTGAAGGGTATTTCAAGTACGTGTTTCCTGCTGAATCACTGTTTTTACACAAGCAGATGCTTTATAACTCCATAGCTTCTTCTTTCAAAAGAATATCTTGTAGAGATTGGGGAGCAGAAGATAGTTCTGTAAAGTGAGGAGTCTTTAGAATATAGGAAGGTTTCATGTGAAACTAATGTGCAAAATTGAGTGCAGACAGAATATTTTTTTTTCCTAGAAATAGTTTAATAACTGCTTTTGTGTAGGTATGCTAATAAACTTGCTTATTTGAACGGTATTTTTGTATCTAAGCCATTATTTAGTTTATCACTTTTCAATGATTCTACTAATTGGGCAAGTTTTGTAAAGGTACTAAATGCAAAGAGTGTAAACTGTGATGTCTTTCCTATACTTCCCATAGGATACTTCACAAAACAAATGTAATAGGAAAGAGCAAGCTGTCTTGCTGAACAGTACTAGTATCCACTAATGTAAAGGAGCAGATATGCTTCAGGTACCTGTTAAAAGTTAGAGAAAGTTAAGAACAGCCAGCCAGGATTTGGCATTTAATAACCAGCAAGTCTAAGTACTTCTGGAACAGTCCTTCCTGAAGTTTGTGGTGAAGCCTTTAGGCTTGAAGAAGAAAAATGCGTCTAAACTATGTGGCTTTTCTGAAGAGGAAAAGGTAGGAGGTGAAGATACAAGCAAACCAATTATTTACCATCTTCAAAAACACCAAGAGGAAGTGAGAGCATGCTTATTAGGCAATGACAGGTATTGTTCTTTTTGAAATATTTTCCTTCTCACTTTGCAAAAGATTCAGCAGTCACAAATGTTTAAAATTTTGCAGTGACAAGTTTTCTGCAGTGTGTAGCCTATAGATAGTACTTGTACACTGTCCAGTATTGAGAGGCAGAGCTGGGGACACACAGTAGTGATTTTACTTCCAACTGTTCCATTCACACAGGGATGCCGTTTAGAGGCCTTCCATAGAGGTGATAGGCTCCTGCATTTGTCCTTGTCCCTTCCCAAAGGGTGCTGCTGGTTCTCCTCTCTCTCCCAAGTACTCTGGCAGTGCAGCCTCTGTTCTGTTGGCTGTTCTGTGATGCTTCTGTGCAAAGCCTCCAAATTTAACCTTGAATGTGTCTCAGTAGCAAGACAAAGGCATCTTACAGATTTCCCTGTGCTACTGTGGAAGAGCTTTGCTCTATGAATTATGATGGCAAAATGCACTATGCTGCAGAAAACTCTAAGCCAAACAGAATTTGTTGACTCTTGGACTTGAGAAGCTTTAACCTGCCCACCATGCCATTGCTGTTTATCTTCCTGCTCTGTACTTCTGAGATTTTCTTTGTTGATGCATATTTTGGAGCTCATTTTTTCTGTTTTTCTAGCAGGCAGCAAATACTGCCAACTCCAGTCCCAGATGTGAAGTTTATGAGCAATGCTTTTTATTGATACTTGACATGTAGTATTTGAGAATGTGTAGCCACTTCTTATTCAGCATTTTAAAGCCGAGCATAAATAAGGTATATTCTGTCACCTTGCCTTTTAGTGGAAGTATTAGACATGCAGTGCTGGCACTTTCGGTATGTATGTACTTGTGGGATGATTGTCAGTTTCTGTACAAATGTGTTTTGCCATGGGTCTGTGATGAAAGATTTATCTTTCTTTTATTAGTGCATTCACCAGAAGTCTTCCTTTCCCAAGGTGTTCTCAGTTCTTGTTGGACTTCATGCTTTTTATCACTGCAGTTTGCAGACAGAGCTGAGTTGAACCTTATGGTACCTCTGGCTCCACAGCCAGCTGGTTCCAGCAGCAGAAAGGAAATGGTGATAAGGTTGGTTTAGCCAACAGCTGTCCTTTCTCAACAGCCTTTGGTCTTTCTTCGTTGATGATGGTAGGAAGTCTTGCCTATAGTGAGATGATAAAAATGCTTTGGTTGTGGATTGGATGGGCATTAGATTTCCTGCCTGTGTGTACAGACCACTTGGCTCCCAGTGAAACCAGAAGGATCCAGGGCATCTGCCAAAACTTGGATCCTACTGCAGCCGACCCTTGAGGTGGATGCTGTCCTGTACCTTGCTGGCTAGTCACTAATACATTAATTTTTATAGAGACAGTAAATGTCAGCATGGTGGAAACTTCCCTTCTGGCACAATGAAACAGTCCTGTGTCCAAAAAATACAAGCCCCTGTAAATACAGGCAGACTTTTGAATGAGCATGGGTGTAGGTGAAGTATTACAATGCCTGAGATTTAGCCCAGAGAAGTAATACTGTGTAGCACTCTTTTTCTCCACCACTGTTGTTATTACTTGCTTTTAATATATTTTCTTCTGTATTTGCCTCAGGGTAGACAGGGGAGGTTGAGGCGATGTTGTTATTCATTCTGTAGCTAAGGAGGAGTGTGTTTAGTAACACTCAGTGCTGCTTCTGAAATGCCTCAGTTGTGGGCTCTGATGGGGATGAGCTGGTTATCTGGTATATCAGAACTAACCCATGTTTTCCGCAGAATCCAGCTGGTACTGAATTGAAAGTGTAGAATGAAGAACAAACATTGTTTGTATTTCGGAGACAATACTGCCAGACATTCATGAATTCTCGTGCTTTGTATAAATGTTGTTGTCATTGTCCAGCCTTAGAAAAAAAGCCACCATTAGTGCCAAAATGATTTACACTGACTAATCTTACGCGGAGAGCGGAGGCCCTGCTTCCTGCCTAGCTCATTACAGTACCTTTGTCTTCTTTTGGAGAATGCTTGCATTTATATTTGGTGATGAATCTTGTTAGCATGGCTACTAGGAGGGCACCCATAATAGCTGTGTAGAAGTTTAACTTCCCTCATTAGATTAGTTTCTAAACCCTTGGGCTGACAGAACTCTGAAAAAAAAAATTATGAAAAGAGAAGACAATAGATTGGTGTTTAGTACAGATTGTTTCAGGGATCTGCAGCGAGCTACAGGAGACAGATGAACTGAACTAATCGAGTTTAGCTGGAAGACTCTGTACATAATATAATGAAGACTGAGTGAAAACAGTGAAATGAGAAGAAACAGACCAAAAATTATTTAAACTGTAGCATATTCAAAGGAAATATTTTGTTGGTAACTGATGGATTTTGTTTCATTTTTGTTGTATTTTTTAAATTTTATTTTTTATTTTATTTTTAATGTATCAACCTTTTAGTATCAGCTTGCAAGTCATCAGTTTTGGACATATTTAAAATTATTTGTGTTCTTCTGAAGCCACAGGATATGAATTAAAAAACCATTGTAATATCTCATCGTTGACAAGCATGGTATTTTAAGCCTGTTTATTATCTCAGGATTCAGTGTATCAATCTGTTGAATTTCTCTGACAAGGTAGGATTTAGTGGATTCAGTGCAAGGAAGGAGCCCACTGTCTTGTTTGTATAGGGTTTGCCTTCGGGCCTTTGTTCATTGGAAGTTTTAAAAGGTGAGATGTAGAAAAAAATTAAGAATTTTAAGTAAGCTTAAACCATGATGTACTACAATATTAAAACTAATTTTAAGCTTTTTTTCTGTGGCCTGTGGAAGAGTAGTAAAAATATTACCAGGTTTGCAATGACCTTCTCTCTGTGTTGGAGGGGAAGATGGTTGCTGGGCGGAGCAGTTGCCTTGGAAGAGCAAGTGGAGCTGGACTGGGAAGTTGGGTTCCTTGCTCAAGATAGACCGTGATGCACCATACCCATCCCTCAGGGACTGAAGCTGTATGGGTGCATGACATCTGAAATAGTGGTTTGGGAATTTTTTTATACTGCAGATACAGGTGTTCTCCACCTTCTCTTTCAAGATTTCTATCTGCAGTTACCATGGCACAGAGGGGAGTAAATTCACAAAGTGAGTTCAAGGCAATTAGAAGCTCCTTTCTTGTTATTGTTAAATTCTTGTTTAAGGCTTTGGGAAGGGAAGGTGTAAGTTGGACATCTGCATGTTGAGCTTCTCTTGCTTCTTTACATGTCCCCTCAGAAAAAGAGGACATTAACTTCCCTCACCCCTTACGTGTTACCGCCTTGAAAACAAGTTACCTTAGTACTAGCATAAGTGTACAATGGTGACTCTTCAAGAAACTCACCACAAACCAAATAGGAAGAGACACTGCAAAATCAATTGTAAAATCAAATGTCCTTTTTAATTCACCTTTGTCTTTAATATTTAAATTATATGCATTTCCTGCTGCCACTGAAGAGGAGCAAATCTACCTGTTCTTTTTGCATCTTTTGGCTGGCTAATGCAAGAGGCAGCATGGGATGCCCCCTCTCTTTGTTGGGGGGTGTGCATTCAGGGGAAGCTGGTGGAAAACTTCCTCCCTGAGCTGCAGCTACAGTACAGGGACAGCACAGGGGAGCAGCACAATTTGGGGGCTCTCAGTGAGGGGCTGGGTGCCAGGGGTGGGTACCTAAACACACTGCTGTCTTGGGAGTGTCTGCTCCCTTGGCAGGAGGCCCGATGTTCACATCATGGATTTGCTTACATTTGGCAGCTCCCTGCACTGTGTGCCACCTCCATGAGGCGATGCCTGCAGCAGCAGAGACACTTTCTGTGCCATTGCCACCACTCCAGTGGTGTTGGGTCACCTGGCCCCTCCCTGAGCAGGCAGCCTGGCTGGTGACTCCTTGGGAGGGAGAGCACCTTGAGGGCTCTTGGAGGGAAGCAGCCTGCAAGCCCTTCATGGGGATGATGTTTTTCCAGGTGTTCTGTTTCTCGGGCTTGAGCTCATGGGTCTGACACATCTGTTTGAAATGGTGTGCCTGGGCAAATTCAGATATCCCAGGGAAACCAGTGGTTCAGTATCCACCTCATGATGAGGTGTTTCTCCCAGGTATCAGAGCTGAGCTCATTTCTTGTGTTTATCTCATGCCCGTCATGAGGAAAAAAAAGTCTGTTATCCTATGGGTGGTGCACTCCCTCCTCTGTAAGTATATTTGCTTAGCAAATTGCACCATTCCATTGCTAAAGCAGTCAAATGTGATAGATTTCGCTATTTTTAAAATTGTTTTATATAGTTATTTATACTGTCCAACAGGTATTGGAGTGTCTCAATTCTCAGGTCTTCCTCCGCCTCCTGGGCAGCTTATTTCTTCCATTTGAATTGGTGGTCTAAAACTGAGCTTAGTGATCTGAAATATCCTCTTCGAATTTAATCGATGAAAGTTAACTGTAAAATCATGGGATGAGCTCTTATGTTCTCTGGCACAACTATATTGCCTTTGTCTTTTCTTGTGGAATCTGACTAAATTTCTACTGTCAACGTGTTAGAGCAAAAGGATGGAAATTAATAGTATCAACACAGGCTCTTTTGATAAATTCTGGATGACATCTTTAACATGCCTGTGTTGAATTCTTGCCTGTGCTACTGCACCCTCCTCTTTCATGTTCTTGGATTTTGCATATTTCCTGTTAGGGGGTATGTTTTAAGTGTATTTAGCTTTATGTAAGAAGCTTTTGAACCTTTCAGTGAAGGTGTTATAGCCAAATGTCAAAACATGGCTGTGGGCACTTAAAATAGTCTCAGTACTAATGAGCTTTCCATCTAAGAAAGTTGATTTATTATGTAGCCTGGCTTTTAATCATGCTGTAACAATGACAGTTGTTCAGTAAAAAGAGTGTCTCTGCAACATCAGAATATTAACTTTGAATTCTGACACCTTAACCAAAATCAAATTCTAAGGTTCAAAGGCAATTTGATATATAAAGGGAAAGGTTATATTTAGAGATGGAAACAATCCACACTCACTACAGCCATACTGTTATGTATTTTGAAAATAATATTTTAAGAAGTATCTATAATTTTTGAGATAAAAGTACAATGTCACTATGCAAGGTCAGCTTTAATGGAGAGAGAGCTGACTTTCAGTATCTGATTACATGGAAAGCTCTAGGGCTTTAATCTGGTTTCATGACTCTGTTTTCAAGTCTGAAATAAATCTATTCTGCTTATTCAGACTTTTAAGAGTATCATCTGTCAGAAAGTGATTGCCATTAATCTGCAGCACATGGAATGTTTGAAATCACTGTGACTGCTGAGGGGAGGCTATTTTATTTTATAAATCTCTCTGCTTTGGTAAAAGCAGGCAGATTTCTCAAGAGAATGGTGTTAACTGTGTGTCTCAGTCCTTTCTGAAGGTGATGGGGGAAAATGGACCCCATTTTCTATGAAGCTGATTTCCAAGAGTGTGGTAGCAGTAGTGTGGTGAAATAGGGGCAGATGTAATGTCAGAGACTGCTCCCTGAATTGATATTAGTTAGACTTCATCTTTGCAAGAAACTTTTTGACAGCCTTACTTCACCTGACCACTTAAGGATTTTGGAATCAGAGGTAATCCATTTAACCAGATAAAGTCCTGATTTACTCCTATCCCTGTTCAAAGCACACTGGACTGATTTTTGCTTTGTCTCTGACCAGCCATGCACCTTTGATCTCTCTTGTGATGCAGGTAATTTTTAATAGCTGATACAGTGCACCCCTCTTGTCTGCAACAATTCTCAGAGAGATGTGTATCTGAGTTCTGGATTATGGTTTTCCCCTGACCTTCAAAGTTATATTTTTGGTCTCTGTCAAAGTAGTGAGAGGGTGGAGAACAGGCAGTACAGCTCTTAGTTTCCTTCCATTGTTTGTCCTAAAAAGTGTCCTTATCTTTGGTTTCTGTCTCTTCTTTCCAGTGCCTCAGGTGAAGAAAAGTATAAGTTAATTCACTTTTTTGTGAGCTTAATCTTTACAGTAGAGCTTTTATCATCTTAAAAATTAATGCAGAAATTCACATTTCTTGTCTTTGAAAAAAATAGAAATTAGCAAATATAAAAAACAACTAAGCAATGTCTAGCTCTATAACAATTCTAGGGTTGAAAAATAGAACGAGGGTGAGGTAGGGCTTGTTTGCAATAGTGATATGGGGCATGTTTCTGATACTGGAGTTCTCCAGGCAAAGGCTTCTAGTGCTTTAGGATTCCTTGATTCAACTACTTTGTGCTCCTCCTTTTCACTTGTTAGTTGGTCTTAATTAGAGGAAGAATTATAAATGTGAAACAAAGCTTGTTCTTGTGCTTAAAAATTAAATGAATTTTAGAAGTTGGCCAACAGTATTATAAGCAAATTTAGATTAAGCAGTCTGAACAAATATAGAATCAGTGTGAGGTTTTGGTATCCTTTTCTGCACATTAAAACAATTTTCAGGAGCTTAAGTACTAGAAAAATGTGATTGTCACGTGAAGACATAACATATTGTACAGCTGAGAGGAAAATACCCAGTTTAAGTTATAGCTTAAACATAACCTTCCTTAGAAATGTTTTTTATAATCTGTATATAAAATAAAGACTGGTTCTGCCAGATGACTGGGGAGTCAAGGACTGCAGATTTTAAGATTTTTCCAGCATGGGAACGTATCTCTTCTTGAGACAAACAAATTACAATGGAATGCCCTCATGGTCTGTATCAGCAAGTATACCTTAACTTAGTTATGTCAGAAAGAGCATACACTGTGGTGTATCAAAAAAAAAAAAAAAAAAAAAAAAAAAAAAAAAAAAAAAAAAAAGAAAAAAAATGTCACTAAAAATACTTGGCTAATAAATTTCTGTGGTTTTGGGTGAATGTGAAAATGTGAAAGTAGGCTTTCTTAGCAGCAGAGTTATGTTTATTTAAGTATCAACATGATTTTCTATGTTTAAAGTATGATTTAAGATTCATGAACGAAGTCAGACTTCGATACTAAGAAGAGTGTAAAATGGCACAGACTTTGATTACAGGAACTTTCTGATTCTTTCTGTAAGCCCTGCGTCTCTGCAAAGTATCCTGCCTGCATTTACAGCCAGTCCTTGCTGAAAGAATGTGATTGACCTTGGGCTGGCTGGCAGCTTCATAGGTAGCAGCGTCCCTTGTTGGGGGCATGGTTATTTTTTATTCCTTTTGGAAGTTGCTTGGAGTAACAAATGCCCATAGTCTGCTCTGTAGGTTGGACTCTTAGGCACAGATGGGAACAAGTGGTTGCAAACTGTGGCAGGTAATGATGGCAGCAGCAGACCTGGCTCCCGTATGGTGGTAGGTGCCAGCTGTGACTCAGGCACCCGTAAGCTGGTCTGCAGAAATCATGGCAGGACGATGACAAGTGGGTGTTTGAGGATGCAGGAGCAGCCGTGGGCTCTCCACCCCAAAGCCCACAGCCCCCTCCATGAAGAAGCTGGGAAACACTTGTTGGGGTTGGCCACTGTGCCTGTGTGGAGCAGGGTGAAGAGTTAGAAGTGCTTGTTCAATGAATCAGCTTCTCATAGAATTAAACAAATAGCTGTAGATGTCTGTCTGCATTTTCCCCATCAGCAAAATGAGGATATTGCTATTGCAGAACTTCTGTCAAATATATGGTTGAGATCTGGTTAGTAGTGTGCATGGTCTTTTTGAAGATGAAGTTTCCCTTCAGCTTTGTTCATGGTATTAAGTCAAGAGCCAATTCTGCAGAGATGAAGTCAAGACTGAAATGAGAGCATATGTGAGATTGTGTCCTAATGCACTGGGTAAACCATAGGGTATTACTTTGATATGACGGGTAGTCTTCCTGTAAATTGACTTGTTTGTATGCAGCCTTTGACATGGAAGTGATGAGAGATGATGCAGCTTCTAAGTACCTTAAATGTGCTTTGATTGATGGTGCATAAGTCTTGACTCACAGTAGGAAGGAGGTCAGTGAATTAAGCTGAAGGGTACTTGAAGCTTTGTGCATGTGGAGGTCAAAATTAAAGTAGGGAGCAGTGACCAGACTTGCCAGATGACATTTACTACAGGAAAAAAAAAAAAAAAAGGCATTAAATGTGGGATAAAGAGATAAGTTAAAAACACTTGAGGCATAAGTGAAAAGCCATGGAGTTTCTTTAAGATGGTTTTAGTGTGTTGCTGAAATGAAACTATTGAAAGAGATCTAATTTGTTTTCATTATTGTAGGAGCCAAGATGTCTACTAACACAGTATTTATGTTTGTGGTAATATCTTTCTACCATTGTGTATCTCTATAAACTTTCTGTTTAAGAAAACTACTAAACAAAGCAAAACAAAAAACCCTCTCAACCCTTCCTCCTTATGGCAATAGTGCAGAGATTTTTGGGCCAGGATACATGTCTCCTGCTGTGTTATGCTGGTGAAATACAAAACAGTGAGATCTCTTTCTGAAGAGCAAGTCTAGAGATGAATCTGTCAGATTGTTGGCTCCAAGGCAAAGTGAGACGATCAGAGAAATTTGCTGAAGGCATGGCTGGGGTGAATGCCTCCTTTCTTACAGCGAGGGTGTTTGAGTAAGAAGACTTGGTGATCTCCGTGCTGATGACTTTCCCCTGAAAAGAGATGTTCTCAGACCATTTGCATTCCCTGGGGTCTGGTGTCTCCCAGGGGTTTGATGGTACAGCTGCGCTGGCACTCTTCCTAATGTACTTGTAATAGCAAAAAACCACTTTCTCTGAAGGAAGTTTATTCTGGTTCGACAAGTGAAATGAAATGCTGCAATAAAAGCATTCTTAGACACTTATACTGGGCTAGAAATACAGATACTTTAACAGGAAAAATAGTAGAAGTGTGGAGTCATTTCTGTTGAGCTGGTTGTTCGCAACCTTTCCTTGTATTTCAGGCAAATGTGCAGACCTGTATAAAATGCATTTTATTGAAAGCATGTAGGAGGACAGAGTCTTATAGTGCATCCCCAGTTTTGAGAGGCCAACAGACAGACTCGCTAACGAGGGCAGGATTGCGAGATGTTGACAGAGTGGACACTAGAGAGGTTAATAGGGTAGAAAAGACCATAAATAGCTCTCAATGAAATGGTATCCTACTGCGGTGAAAGAGGAAGATGGTAAGAATCTGAAATCCATTTGAGTCAAGTATAAAAGGAGGTGTTGCTCTTCAGCAAGATAACTCTCAAAATTAGTTCACTGCAAGTTGAAAGGAAGCCCATATGGAGTGTCTACTTTGGAGGACTGTTGGAGATGGAGAAAACTTTGAAGTGGTTTCTAGTGCTTTACGTGGTGCAGAAGCTCTTAGTTCACGTCTTTCCTGTTCTGAGACCATATGTTGGTGTTTCATTCATTTTATGGTTTGAGTTAAGTGTGTTTAGGTGCATAAACATGTCAGAAAAGAGAAAGAACCTTCATTTATTTTTCACTACTAAAGATTAAAAATACTTTAAGGTAACTATACATTCTGCATTGTTATGCTGCAGCTGCCTTGGCTTGTGCTTTAAGTTATAAATTTGTCAAATAAGGAAATGAGTCTGTGCTTGTTGGTTTGTTTGTTTTTCTACTCAGATGGTCTTTAGGTCCATCTAAGAAAGGATTGAGGAACATCAGTGAAAATATGTTGTCATACCAAAGAAAATGCTTTTGAATGTTTTAAAGGGGAGTAAAATAGCAAAAGATAATATTGTTGTCTTGCATTATTTATGGTGTGGAGAGCTTTGAAAAAAATCTTGTGATGTTAAGGCTGTCCCAAAATGAACTGGAATAGTACATTTCTGTAACTCTGATTCCTTACTTTGTCTATAAAGTAGATAAAGCAAGCTTGAGACTTGTTTTAAGCTCATGTAATAAGAGGAGGGAGGGGAGAGAACCCCGCAAATTTCATGGCTTCATAAAATAAGCAACATCTGTAGAAAAACAACTCTATAGTAATTTGATGTCAGTTCTGCACTAAAATCTTTTACCACCGTGCACCATTGTAACAATAAGCATCAGTCATCACTGTCTTTCAGCTTACCTGACTGTGATAAGCAGCATGGTATTTGTTTCTGCCTTTATGTAAACATTATGCCGCAAGTGGTTCATGACAGCACTTCAGCAAGCTGTGTCATGTGAGGATACTTGAGAAATGCATCAAAGGAGCTGACATTCTTGCATTGAGGTTGAAAAAGGTTGCAGCACTTCTCTTAAAGCCAAGAAGCTTCAAGGGGAAGATCAATCTGAGTTTGTTACGTTTTTTAAGTCTCTTTGTGCCTATTAAAAAGGACAAGATTCTGTCAAGCTAGTTGCATTTTCAGCTAAAAAAAAAGCCAGAGTTAAATGGGGCAAACCAGCTGAACAAAAAAACCCTTTCAAAATATAGCATGAGATGTAGCTAAATTTGGAGTTCTTAACAGCAAGCAGCTGCTTAAGTAATTAAAGTATATAAGGTGCTACTGACCAAAGCAATTAGTATGTAATTTCATTAATGGTGTTAGGATTGCAGTAACAATATTTAAGTCTTTCTGTCCAAATCAAGATTGCAGGCAATTTGTGCCATGTCCAAGATGAGGTTAGAAGGAGTGTGATGTTAGGATGTGTTACAGCACCACTGTCTGAGTGGATCTGTAACTGCGCAGGAGCGTCTTGAACTGTGCCTCGTTAACCCTCCTAATTAACATACCTTGCTTGAGAATTTATATGTGCATGCACTTCTAAATTTTTATAAGCTAGGATGGTAATAAGTTTGTATTTAAAACAAGGCTTCGTGGGGGCGGCTATTTTTTTTGTTTATCTTTGCAATTTATTTATGAGCTTGCTGCTGTTCAAGGGCAAAAGGGAATTACTCTTTTTGTGTATGTTTTTGTGGTTTGTCCTTAAGTGGTTGAAAAATCTTGGAGAGCTCAGGCATAGGAGAGTGTTCCAAGTCCCTCTGAAATCTGAAGTACTGTAGATAATAGGTTTTCAAGTTGCAAGGTCTGCTACTCAAAGACAAATGGGTGATGCGCCGAGTGGCTACAGTTAGGTAACTTCTAGGCTCCAGAATAACCGTAAATATTCTTCAGAATATTGTATGTAACCATAATATCTTCAGAAAGATAACAATGAGTTTTACAGCCTAAGTAGAAAAAAAAAAATACACAATCGGGGGAGGATATGGAATATACTAAAGTCCAAACACAGGTCACCTCTAAGGCTGAGGTAGCATCACTGGTGAGTCACTCAGTCGGAGAACCGAAGCTGGGAAGGAAGGCTTGCTGCTGGGACACCTGTGGGTATTATTCTGATGGTGGCTAACCTGGAGGTGCTGACTGTTAAAAAGCTACTGAGAGAAGTCCTTCAGAGCCTTCAGGCTTTACAGCAACACTTCTGGCCTACCTTGAGTTCTGTCCTGTTGACGCATTGCCTCTTTCTAGGTCTAAGCCTTTCTAGGTCTGTAAATACATGGGTATGCTTTTGGCGGAGCAAACCAGTCTTCTCTGCTTTTCTGGGCTGTATTTCAGATGTGAAACAGAGCGAGGTGAGCAGGTTGTCCCACCTCTTGAGAACACTGACCTGTGCCCACAGGTTTTTGGGGCATCTCTCCTAAGAGGAGTAGTGGGTGAGTTAAAGCAGCTCAGTGCAGGACATCGGTGCCCTGCAAGCTCATTTGAGTGTGCCGGTGACATCCTTGTCATGTGGGGTAAAAGAAGTGGAGACAGCCTCATAAGAAGTGATGGTCTGTTAACAGAGTACCCTTAAGGGAAAATATCCTGTGTTCTGCTTTCAGCCTTGTTCTGTGGGCATTCAAGGAGGTGAGTCTAGGCAGGGGATTGGGCTCCATGAGCACCAACTAGATGGAGCAGAGCGGCAGGCTGATTTCCCAAAATCGCGGGGTATGCCCAATGTACCTGAACTTGGAATGAGCACAGCTTGTGGAATCAGGCATGTGCATCTCACAAGGAAAATGGGCATAATGGACAAGTTTGTTTTGACTCCCACCGAGCTGTGATGAGTCTTCTGCATAGCACAGCTGCAAATTTTGCCTCTCAGTGAGCCTGATCATGACTGATTTTCACCAGTGCGGCTTACCTGTGGTATATAAAGCGCAAAGGACCAGGCTTTGCTTAGCTGAAAAGAAAGGTAACTCGATTTGGTGAGTTCAGAAGAAACATGAGCACATGGTTTTCTTAGGCTTCAATAAAGTTAGGCCGATGTTACTGATTTTCAATGAAGTTCTGAATGGTAAATGTAGATTACTTGTTCTTTTGTATTGTTGCTGGTCTCAGGGTTGTTGGTGGTGACATAATCCTTGATTCAGGTTGGGGTTTTTTTTTGGTTGTTGATTTATGTTAAAAAAACCAAAACAGGTTGACTAAGGGGAGTTCTTGGAATCAGTGTAGTCATGGCAGAGCTTTTATAGATGACTGATTCCTCCTGAGCGGAGTGGGGTACAGACACCTTCAGCAGTGGCTCCACACCGCCATTTGGGATGAGACTGCAGCAATATGCTTTGCCATCTGGGGATCCGTGCGGCAGGACTGTGCTGTTCCCTTCTCGTGCAGTGGAGGTTCACACTTTGTCACAGCAGTAATTCCTCACAAATTACCCACCCTTTGCTGGCAAGGCCGAGGGAGGAGAGTTCCTTATTCTGCGCCCCAAAAGACTGTGTGATTTTTCAGAGGCAGCTGCTTGGCTTGCCTGAAAGGAGACCCTAAAATAGCTGATTTGGGGACAGCGTATCTGTGCGCAGATGAAATTAAATGCATGCCCCAAAACAGTGCTCCTTTAGTAGGGTAAAGAAATGTAGGGAAAACTTTTATCGAGGTGCTGCCTATGCAAGAAGAGGACATCTGAGTGGCAGCTGCCTTCGTCTCTGAAGTGAAGCTAAGGTAGTTCGGCTTGCTCATCATTATTTGTCAAGTACTGGCTTTCAAAGTCAAGTCAGAGGCAATTTCTAATGTTTTACAAGTAAATTTATTTTAATCCCCAGCAGGCTCTTAAAGGAGGCTTTTTAAATGCAGTGTTGCAATTCCAAACAACTCTCCTCCAGTTAAGTCTCTTGTAGATATTCTACCAAAATGACAATTGCAGTTAATACTAAATTGTTAAAGCATCTGATTAAAAAAAAATAAAATAATAAAAAAATTACCCTGGTGTTTAAGCATTTTACTTTTTCATATGACTTTGGTTCTGTTAAGTTTGACAGGAAGTACCTTAAATATGAAATATTCCAGTTGTCTGCTTTGTAAGTCCATCAGTCACAGCTAGGTAACTATTATATGCTGAAAACACGTTTAATTGACTTGGAGGAATAGCTGATTCATTAATTGCTGTGTGCAACTTATATTACGTCCTCAAACATTCTTTCTAAGCCAGCAACAAACCTGTTTGAAGCAAAATTTAAAACTCATGGTTTAACCTTAGTAGGAGTAAAGGTTAGCTCGGGTATCGGGTGATGAGTGACACACCTAATTTAATAATAATAATAATATTAATAATAATAATAATAATAATAATACTTCAGCACGAGCCATGCAGACGCATCACTTCCTGAGGAGAAATGCTAATGGACTTTCTGGGTTAATCCAACAACTTTTTACATTAAAGCTTTGTTGAATTTGTTGCAGAGTGGATTTGAAATGAAACCCCCTATGCAGGAAGGCTGGGGCTTGCTGGCTGCCAGGCAGGGACTTCCCAAGCAGTGGGGTGATGCTGTGTTGGAGCAGGCAGGGCGTTGCAGGCTTAGGCTGGAGCCACGGCAGCACGTTAGGAGGTTATGCACCATGTTTCCTGGAGCAGGGATAAAGCTTGGGCTGTCTTGGCAGGATGGGAGGGACTAATCCCTGCAGTGGTACTTACATTGATTCGTAAGGATTGTTCAGCTGGGATTCCTCAGCTGAGTATTATGGTGTTTAATCAGGGAGGGAGAACACAGGGTCCTAAATGGAAAGCAATAGATGCTTTGACTGTTTTTAACTTTGCCTTTAATAGCTTTAAATTTCCAAGACGTGTGGCTCTTCTCTGTGAAGAGAATCTGCATGAATTTTTAACTTCCTTTTGAACTGTGACTTGCGTAGTAGTGTTATTTGTCTGTATTTCAATTGCACTCTTTTTCTTTTTTCTTTTTCTCTGATACAGGCAATAAAAAAAATATCCAAGTAAAACTTCAGAGAAGCGCTATGAATAGAAATCTATATATAGGAAATAGTAGAATAAATTGGGAAAAATAATATTTTTTCACGTAAACATAAGAAAAATATTTAATTGTTAGGTATTTTAAAGCTTTTTATTCTGTTTCTGATGTAGGACTAGGTAATCTCAATAAAAATGCAACTAAACCTGATCTTTTCTGTGTCAAATTGCAGCACTCACTGATACAGGATATCTTCTTAAAGCCATTCTCTCATTTAATATGACTGTCTAATGTAATATGCAGTCAAGAATTTACCCTGTGGTCAGCTGACAGTATTTCAGTTCACCTCTTCAGTGCCACCCAGTGCTATGCTTCTTGAGCTCTGACTTGTAAGTTCCTTGATAGATCAGTAGGGTAACATTGGTTTGCTTGTTGTGTGAAAAGTTCCAGTGGATTTTCTGATTGTTTTGTATGGGCTGCACAGGCCAGGAGCCCTTCTGCTGCCCAGGTGTTCCCACACCTATGTCCTCTTGAAGGATAAGTGACAGTCTTTCTACGATCATAATTTTGAGATATACTTTCTCAGTTTTGCTGTTGAGGTAATGCATCAAGAGTGAGGCACCCAGTTAACCTCACCAGGAAGGTAAGAACTTGAATGGAGAATCCCTGGGGTCAGTTGATCTGTCTGTGTCTCATGTTCACTCTTTCTTTTCTTTTTTGTCCTGAATTAAGGGGGGGCCACAACAAGGCTATAGGTTCATGACTACTCCTCACAAAGTTATGACTTACACTTTAGCTTTCCTTCTGTTCTGTCTCCTTTGGGGCCAGGACAATCCATCTGGCCTCCTCACCCTGTGATGTGTCGCATCCTTCACCGGTGTAACTGCTCTGCCCTTGGGGGTTTTTGTGAGGATTAGTCTACTCTGACCCCAGGTTTGGCTTCTGAAGGAATATCCCGTTCTGCTTTCTATGGTACTGCTTCTCTCTGGGTAACTGAGGCTGCTTTGGGTTTTCCTTGTTTTGATAAACCCAAACAAATAAATGCTTTATTTTTAAAGTCAGTCAGTCATTTTATCAGTCATTTTCTTAAATCAGTGAATTATAAGCAGGTGAAATGAGAAAATGGTGCAGGAAAACCACTGAACTTCATGTTCATGGAAAAAAACTGCAGATGTTACCAGTTACTTGAAAATTAATCTTTTCACTGGATTTTGTAATCTGCTCAAGAATTACTGTTTCCCAGAGGTCTACTTAATCTGGTAGTCTGCTTTAAGTGATGTGTTTACTCAGTAGTTACTATACAGCAGTGGCTGTGAGGCATTGGCCTGTGAAGAGGGTTTTGAGAGGTGACTGGCTGATTGCTGTCATCAGCAATAGCTGGACAAGGGTGTGCTCACCCAACAGGAGATGGGCAGTCCCAGTGTGCAGGAGCACAGCATTAGCTGGTGTCCTGTTTGACTTTGGGTTCAAACTTTGACTGATGCTTTTTTAGGAAGGAATATATGCTTGCTTCTCTCTCTCTCTCTCTTTTTTTTTTTTTCCCCAAAGCTGCAAATTTCCTTTGAGAAAATGAGTATCAGGAATTCTGTTTTCTAAATGATCTGTGTGAGTCTGGAAAAGAGACTGGCCATGACATACATATTTTAATCTTATCTCTTATAATTGGAACATGTGTAATGAGAATTCTAGGTGGTTTAGATAGTGTCCTTGGATTTCAAGCCCCTCTCTCTTACTGATGCTATTAGGGTTTCAGCCCTTGTGTGTGTAGTAGAGTCAAGCAAGAGTTCAGCAGTGGTGGTGGTGATACCCACCTACAGCAGTCATCTGTTGAGGCAACCAATATCCATCCACTCCACAAAAGGACCAATCTGACTGCAGTCCTTGGGTTAGAAATAGGAGCATGTACAGTGGGAGATGCTTCTGAATGTTGTCTGTTAATAACTGCAGCACCATGAAAGGGCAAAACCATTAAAATCTCCATCAGAGGCATGCTTTGCCTTAGTTTGTCCCTGTAATTAACAAATAAACCCTCCTTGTCCGCCCTCCCTTCCCCCAAATGACTAGCTTTCATCTTCTTCACTCTTTAGGATGTCACGTGTTAGGTGTGAACTAGATGAAAACTGAATTTTTCATTTTTTACTCTTCCATCTTTTTCTATCAAAATTTCTAAAACTCATTTTATCCACTTATCCAAGTGGATGAAGTACAACTTCATTTCTTCCTGCTGCAGGGCACCTGTAGCAAATTGTTCCTGGGACACATTGAAGCCTTGGTTTTTTATAAGCACCTTTCCTATGTAGCTTATTCCTATAGTTGTTACCTAGCAACATTAATTTTGTTCAATTTAGTTTGTCTTCTATTTCAAGAAATCTTATCAGGTGTGTTTTGAGAACATATCTGCAGTCCAACCATGAACCTTTAGAAAAGAGGTGTGAAATAATAGAGTTCTCTCCAGCACCTGTAATTAATGTATGTCTACTTGGTGTTATCCATCACAGCCATATTGGCAGAAATGGGAATAGATGCGTATGGTGTTAAAAATTACCTGGAGAATACTGGAGCAGCTACAAGTTCACTGTTGATTTCTCTGTGTGGTGTTTCAGTGCACTCAAAGAGCACAGATGCCTGTCTCAATTTCATGCTCTTTTACCAACCAGCATCTCTGTTTCTTGCCCTTCTCTCCACAGCACGGTCCATTTAGCATTTTGCAAGCTGCACATGCACTGATGTGACATTTTGTAGGCCAGCAACTGTAGTTGCAGTACAAAATAGAGTATTTCTCTTAAGCTGAAGAACATTAGAATCCAATAAAGGAAAGGAGTGCAGAGGCCCATATGGAGACTTACAGGGTGTATAAAGTTTTGGGGTTCAGGCTTGTAATTTTTAATTCAGATTGTGGCTACTCTGGAGATTGTGATTGCCTCCAGGACAAACCAAGTTGTGTTGAGTCTTCTGCTTTCACTTGAAATGAACAAAAAAACCCTCTAAGCTTCTAATGTTCAACTGAGGCAGTCTTGATATTTTTATAATTCTGTCTGACAGCCTTCTCTGATCTGGAGAACAGTGTGAAAGCATAGGGTTTGCAAATGTTTTTTATATTGTCTTTTTGTTTCTTGTGCTAAACTTCCCATCCATATGGAGCTTTCAAGAAATCAGGAGGGGAGAGATTGCTTAGAATTGGAACTGATATTGGGAACGGAGGGTGTCATTCAGCTGTAGCATCACTGTAGAGGACACTGTGGGGTTTTAAAAAAATTGTAAGAGATCTGCTTATTATCATCCACCTTCTGTTGCATGCGTCTCTCAGAGGTGTAGAAGCTGCCAAGTACTAAATACTTGCATCCGTAGGGGGCTGTGGATACCAGTTGTACGAAAATTGCAGATCAACTGGTGCCTGTGGCATTAGTGGAAGCTGAAAGCAGAGTAGGGAGGGATATGAGGCGTTTGTGTAAACATAGTGAGTGCAGTTATGTGCTCAGAGGGAGGAGGTAATAGAGGAGTATGAGTGTTACCTAGAATGGGCTTTTTCTTGCATCATTACAGCTGTGTGTTGTCAGTAATAGTATGCTTTCAAAAAATTTTAGTGATGGAGATTTCTGAAAAGTCTTTTCAAAATGGCATTGGTACATGGTACTGGAGGGACATGCTGCAGTGATCTTGTGCAAGGGATCGCCTTAATATGAGGGGTTGTCTTATAAAAGGAGTTTGTATGCACATCTCACTGTGGTAATTCTTACCTGCATTTATGATGGTAAAACATGAGATTTCCACAATGCCAAAACCCTTGGAAAATGTAATTGTATCACTGGTATGAATCAGAATAACTTACCAAATCCTCTAAACATGTGGTTTTAGAGGATTTGACACCAGATCTTGAGGCAGATAGCACAAGTATTTGCTATATCTTTTTTTCCCCCTTTCAAATTCTGGTACAATTCTTCTGTTCATTTTACTATTAATGTATTTTCCCCATATCACCTATGATTTACATAGTGTTTCACTGCATCATCAGTGCAGGATGGTAGGCTGTATGCAGCTGTCTGTTCCTTTTCTTTCAGTGTTTCTGTCCCCTTGAGGGTTAATTTGTGTGTGCTGGAGGGACTGCTCACAACTTGGATACCATGCTCTACTCTGCTAACTTCTTATATGAAATCTTATATTCCTCTTTTATATATACTTTACATATACTTCTTATATGAAATCTTGTATTAGATATGTCTTAGCTTTTTGTTTTGTCAAGATGGGTCTTGAATGTGCTGCTGCTCTGAAACTCATTTTGGGGAACTGATTGCTGGTGTTAGGTTGTCAAATAGGAATAGCTGATCAATCAACAGCTGCCTTACTGTATCAAACACTTGTTTATATATTTGCTGTTAGGTTTCATGTAGTATCAGACTTAATTCCATAGTGACAGAAAAATGCCATGTTCTTTTTATAAATCTTCTACCAAATTCTTAGTAACTCTTGCATCAGTTATCTCTGGGAACTGATATGAGGGATAATGCTGCATAATTAAATTCAAAAATGAGCAAACAAGAAAGAAATTATTTGTTTTTAAAAATAAAATGTTTTTACAAGCCTCTTAAATCACTACTAATTTAGGTCCTGTGATGTTTTTCCTTATGTTCCCTAAAGTGTTCCCTTATGAATTGTGGGCCATATGTGAAAGGCAAGGGTATTTGCTGAACTGTTACTTAGAGACATGAAATGCATCCTGGTCTGTAGTCCAAAGCTGAGATTCTCTCCATGTTCATCTCTTTTTCAGTAAATAGAATTTCTGTGATGCAGTGAGCCCTTGACAGCCGTGAAAATACCTGCTTTCTTCAGGAAGCTGGCACAGCTGAAGATGAGCAGGATCATTTCTGCTTTATGTCGCTTCAGAATAAGTGGGATCCTGCAAGTCTTGTTAGCTGAGCTTAACATGTCAAGACCATCAACTACCAAAATAAGTAAAAAAATGAGGATCTAGAGGATAGAGAAGGGCTAGAAGCAGAAAGGCAAGTGGGACATGGTTAAGTACAGATTAAAGTTTGCTCAGGCCCAATTTAGGGGTTATCATCCCTCTTATGTTATGCTTGAAAACATTAAAAATGTATTGATGGTGCTTTTTTAATGGAGCATGATAGCTTACCTCACTAGCTTAGTAGATTTTTTGTAACAAAGTTTTCCTTTTTCCTTGAATTGAACTTTTAAACCTTTTCTTGTAATTGAAATCATGATTTACTTTACCAAAAATATTACTTGCAACATCCAGTGGAGCTGGTTTCTGAACAAAGCCAAAGTTTAACAAGTTGCGGGCAAAGAAACAAAAGGAAGTTCAGACAGCTGCCAGTGTGTGCACTTTGGTTCCAGTTTGGGAAAGAACATTGCTCACAGAAGAGTCTACAAAACTGCCAGTACCCTGTCCACCACCAGAAGTGTGTCAGAGCTAGGTTTTGCAAGTGTTCTCCTTTAAAAATGACAGTCGAAAGCCAAGGGCTGTTAGCATGTTTGGGGATGGAAGTGATAAGTAGGCTCTGTGCTGTTCAGTTGAAACAGAAGAATAGACCTTGAATATCCACTTTCATACTCCTTGATCTTATGGCAGAATTCAATACAGATTAAGGAAAATACAGTTTTGAATGCCTGGAAGTGCATGTATGCAGGCTATTTGGGGAGCTGGAAGCTCCTCAGCTACCTGCAACTCTGCCTGCTAGATTCTTTGAGGTCAGTCACAAAATCTGCATGTGCATACTTAGAGGACCAGCATGGTGCTGTGCTGGCTCAAAGTCCAATGATTTGCAAATTTTGCTGTTAACTAGCAAGCCTTCTCAAAGTCAGTTTTGTCAACTTTTTTTCCTGCATAGGGTTGTCTTGATGGAGGTGGGATCTCACTGGTTGGTAGAGAAGGATACTTCAAAGGGTTGCAGTATATATGAACTGCCCTTCTGAACTGTATACCTGCATATGGTTGAAACAGTTAGAAATCCTGTAGAGGGCTTATTTGATTTTTGTTTAGTTAAGCTCTATGGAGAACCATCACAGTAACATACTGTATTACTTGGCAGGCTGAGACATCTGCTGGCACTTCTGAGGTGTAGGCTGCAGCAGTGAGGTTTCCTCTTGGAGCATGCTGAGATGTCTCCAAAAAACATTATGGTAGTTGGTAGTAAATGCCATTGTATAGAGATGAAATTGTAGGAAATTCAAGATTGAAAGCTTTGTCTTCAAAAAGCTCAAGGGTCTTAAGGATCTTTTGCTCCTGCAAAAGTTTTATAGCAAGACTGAGGGCTATTATTAACAGTGCTACTACCGCAGGGAAAAGCTGACAGAGGAGCGAAACCAGATTCTGGATGGAATTCAGTGCAGCATATTATTAGGCACCTTGTCAGTGCCTGTCCAGTTAGAAATTGAATTTAGGTGTGTAATTGATATACTTAAAAGCCTGCTAATGGTAAATCAATGCTTTAAACTGTGTACTTGTTTTGCTTAGTGTTTTGCATGAAGTGCCTCATTTTATGCATATTAGGCTACATAGGATACCTCTGCAACTGTTTGCTTATTCAGGGATAGCTTGAGATGACTCTTAATCATTCCTCCCTTGTTACAGTCACCTAAAAACGTAATGATTTTGCACACTAATAGCTTTGTCTAAATGGTTAATAAATTACCACCCCCAGAGACCAAGCCATATGGACTTCGACTGAATATATGCTTAGACTTTCTCCCCTTTCTGCTTTTCACCGTGCTAAACAATTGCTGTTAGTTGCTGCAGTTTACTCCTTGACTCTGTAGTCAGGGTCTGTCTTTTATGTCTCCTACATCCACCCCCCTAAGCTTTTACTTGACAGCCATATGACACCCTACAGCTCAGTACTTTAGATGAATGATAAAATCTAAAAGCCTTGTAATTCGGCCTCTCCCTCTTTATACTCCTACTTTTGTGGTTCCCTTGTGATTGCTCAAGAAGTGTTTTTGATATGTCCTCTCCAAATAGGATAAGAATCTGGAGGATGGAATGAAACTTAAATTGCAGCTCTGTATCAAGATCGCTAAAAATAGCAGGAAAATTATTGTAGACTTTGTCCAAGCAAAGCAAAGCTTAGATTGTTGAAAATGCATCAACTAGCTGACATACAGAGATGGTGTAACCTAGTGAAGGTGAGTCTTAGTAGTAGTGTAGTAGCTGTTAAATACAAAAGTTGAGGGAAATAAGCATAAAGAATTGAAAGGAAGAAACCTGTTTGTAGGGTAATGGGGTTTTTTTTTAACATGTATTCAAACCTTGAAATCTACTTGAGTACATACTAAGTGAGGGCTAAGTGGCTGTTACTTTATAGTAAAGAGCCTCCTGACTTTAAGTGAGAAACATGGTATTTCAGGTCACTAAGTAGAGCTCAGGTGTAGGGGCATGACCAGAAACCTATTTAATTCTGAGCAGATCTTCTGTTCACCCAACACCGAGAATGGAGGTCATCAGCATCCCAATACAATTGCCATGTAAATGCCCTGTTCAGATCTCATTATGGTGATCAAGGTGTGTTGTTGGTGGACAGAAATGGAGTGATGCTGTTTTAGATTATATCCTCAAGAAATGTGATATTTGTACAAAATCATTTATGGTGTCTAAAAGAAAATAGTGCAACTGGTTGCAAGCTGCTTCTGATGGCTCATTTACCTAGAAAACATGGCAAAAGAATGGATACTGGAAAATACAGTGTGTTTAAGCTGCATATAGCACTGTGTGTTTGCCAGCTCTATGGCTCGTCTCTACTTTCTTTCCCTGTCATGAAGAGTTCTGTGAGATGGAAAGTTTTGCCAGGCCGGTTGATACAGCTGGAAAATAAGGGCACATTTTTGACTGCGCAAAGCTCTGTTTGGTCAGGAGTAGCTGTTCAGGCAGTGGCTGTGCTGTAACCAGAAGCAGATATCGATGTGTGTGTTCGTCAGCCCGCTGAACTCCTGATAGGGAGTGATGTAACTTGTGGCTAGGGAGTAATTACAGTGCTCTGCAAGAGGAGTTCAGAGAGTGGTTAGTGCAAAGGGCTTGCAGAGTTCTCTTGTCTTGCAGAGTAATTATGATCGTTAAGGAGGAATGATTGAGCACGAGTTACTTATTTACAGTGAGGTAAGGTGGCGTATATAGAAAGGTTGGTGCCCTTTTTAGGGACTGATGTTCTTCCAGCCAGCCACACCACATCCTTGGTTGATTTACATTGTATTCTTAAAGGTAGAAGTCTATCTATCATACTGCAAGAGCAAGGACACAGATAGATCTTCTTATATGAAAGTCACTGGACTGCCCTTCAAAATACCATGTCACAAAAATATGGTGGTAGGATTTTTAACAAGATATAATGATCATTTGTATAATGATGTCTTCCAGCACTGCAGCACTGTCTTAATTTTTATTTTTCTTCTATATGATTCGGACTTGCAAAGTATTTATTGCAGTGTTGGATAATCTAAACTCAATACACTGGCAAGCCAAACTGAGGTATTTGTAAGTGATATGCTTTGGAAATGTATGGCAGTTTATCAATAAGTGAAGTGGTGCTTCACATTAGCATTGTCATTATGAAAAATCCCACCAAATCCTGGTTCAATACGCAAACACACACACACATATATAGTAAATACTGTAATGTTTATTCTGTGTCCATAGCTTTTCACCATGGAAGACAAAACAAATGTCTATTGCTGGCTCTTCTGGCTCTTACAGTTGTGGTTTTCTACACTAAAAGAAACACATTATTTCTGCAATAATAATTTGCACTGTAACAATGCAGTTCAGTAATTATGTGATCATTTTACTGAAACTTAGTCATTCCTCTTGCTGCATTTCCTTTGATTGTGACTTCCAGATGTGTTGCACTGCCTTTATTTTTGTCTTTCAGATGACGATGTGGACCTGGAAGCTCTGGTGAACGACATGAATTCCTCGTTTGAAAGTTTGTACTCCACGTGCAGCATGCAGTCGGAGACGGCCCCGCTGCTGCAGAACGGGCAGCTGAGCCGCAGCCAGGCGCCGTCCTCGGGCTCGGGGCCCCCGCAGCCCACGTCCCCCCGGCAGAAGGTGCAGCGCTCCCAGCCGGTGCGCATCATGGCAGTCAGGTAGGCACGGGGCGCTCCCCTCCTTTCCCCTAAGCTCTCCTGAGCTGGCTTCAAAACAGCTGAACTTTGAATTAGGAGATCCGCTTTGGTCTGGAACTTAATAGTGCGTAGAAAATGTCCTAGGTAGGTGAAGGACGTAATATTTCCACAGATTATCACCCTTCTTTCAGTCAAGGTTTGATGTTTCTGCAGTAGCTGATTTGTAGAAGTGTGTAGTTGGTACCAATTGGCAGAAGCTATATCCATAATCCATGTCATTATTTTTTCCAAACTGTTAAAACCAGTGCTCTCAAGTCTGGTGTATACTGACAGCCTATAGGTTTTATTAAACGTAAGAGATAACGTAGATGGATGAGGGTATACTCAACTACTTTTGAAATACAGAAAGTGCCTCTCTCTTTGTGGGGGTTTCCTGAATGGTTTAAGACCAGCAAACAAAAAAGGAGCATGCCTTAGTAATTTATCTGTTCTTCCCACGGCACTTTTAACTCACTCACCTGAATGCGCTGTGTAAGTCATTTCCAAAAAAAAAAAAAAGTGTTAAAGTTGTCCCCCGGTTGGAAGGCTGGGGACTGGAATTCAGGCTTCAAGTGGAAAACTCTTAATGGTGATGGGAGAGTATATAGGTGATGTGCAGGTTCTTAAAATCTTAAAATCTTTTTAGGCAGCAGAAGGAGGGGAGCCACTATCAGCATGAGTAGGTATATTAATTTCTTTCCTGCTAGTTAACAGTTTCTTCTTTGAAAGAAGTGAAAAGTAATAATATAATACAAGGAAAATTCCAGGTGTGGAAGGGGTGGCTTCTAACTCTTTATACTGATGTATTGCTTAGAGGAATGGTATACTTAAGACAGGTAACTTTTCTATTTGAATGGGTATGCAGTGCAGCTAAGTCAGCTGATGATGCCATCAGTTCTACAGGTGCTTCATAGTTAACCTCGAATATTGCTATACTAGAAAATGTACTTTCTGGAGTACTGTAGCTGTTGATGTTTTGTCAATATCTCCATCAATACACTTAAATTATTTTTGGTATTTAAAAACTGAGCAGCTCTTATTTTGAGAACGCTCTGCCTTTTTGAAATCTGTACTTCCATACACACCAGAACATCCTGTGTTTATCATCATCAGAGAAGGTAATGGTGAGACTTCTATTCAGGGTTGTATTGTTTGCCACCAGAACAGGGATTGACTGTGGTCTCCTAAGGAGGTTTATGTGTGTATCAGTTACAGAGTGAATGATCCACTGGCAGCAGTACAGGCACAGCAGAGCATAGCACAGAGAATTCCCAGCTTCAGGAAACCACACCTTTCTAATTGTATTGTGTCTGTGGTTCCACTTCTTACAGTGGAGGCCAGTCAAAAACTTGCAATACATCTCACTGTCACACAGATATGACATGCCTACTGATCTGAAGAAATCTTACACTATCCTATTATCCTGTGCTGGGGAGAACTGCACACATGAGTAGCACAAAAAAAAGTTAAGCTGCTCCAGTTGTTGTTGGCATAGTTCATAGTTGCAGTTGGAAGCTGCTATTTATTACCACCCCCCAGATCTGTAAGGCTCATTCATGGAACACCAAGGCAACTAAATTGCAGTACAAAGTTGCCTGTGGAGCAGATTTCACAGTAGTTAAATTTTGTCATCCTCCAGGTTCTGGTAAGGGCACAGAGTGAGAGTGGGACATGCTGCCGAGGCAAGTCCAGCAGTTGTCTCCCAGGCAGCTGGGAGGAGGTTCTGCTTGCCAAAGGCATGTAGAAAAATAAGAGCAGACTGAGTTAATGATTTGCTTTTCAAATCCAGGAGTTAGTTGATTTGGAAACTTTCATGATTGCCACTAGATGGTGCCTTTTGCTTAGGCATGGAAGGGCAGCCTGCTGCAGTCAGCTAGTGCATCTTCAGTGGTGATGCCCTGGTTGCAGGGAAACCAAGAGCTGTCTGTGTAGTCATGAATAGGTCTTACAGCTGTTCTGGTAGGTTTAAGTTTTTCTTTTGTCCGTGTGGGCACTGCAGGTGTACTATAAACCGGAACTTGAAACTCTGTTATATGCAGGCTCATGAGGTGTACTTCTGTGGATGCAAACTTGTCTGAACAGTAACTGTACCACGGGCATAGGGTGGGAGGGTGTAATTCCTTATTGCTAAAGCCACGTCTTTGCATTTTCATTTCTCCAGGAAATGCCAAGTTGCTTGGAGATAGAATCTGGAATTATAATGCGGTGACTATATTGGTTTAAGTCTCAGCTTAGAGAACTTTACAGTGGGGTACATGTTTGTTTTCAAATCCACTTGGAATTTGGCTCTGAGTGACTGCCATTGTTTTCTCCTCTTTCATGTTGGTTTGGAAGAGCTTTACTGACTTTCTGGCACACACAGCTTAAGCTTGTAATCTAGTGCTTACAACAGTGAGTACAGATAGATATTTCTGTTTATTTTATTTGCACAGTTACCTCAGTTACTCACCCAAGTAATCAAACTATGAGCAACAAAACAAGCATAGATGCCTGATGGGTCATTTCTCACATGCAATTACTTACTTTGTGCTAGGAGTTGCTGTAACTGTATAGTAGTTACCTAGAAAAAGAGTGGGTTTGATTCCTTGTCTTTAGTGTCATTGTCACAGACTCTGGGACAAGAGAGCCAGGCCTAGAGATGCCAGTTTGCTCCTCTTAATGTGTAGTGCTTCTGTGTTTGTAGGCGTCTCCAAGAAGAAGAGCAGCAATTCCGAACATCGTCCTTGCCGGCCATCCCAAACCCCTTCCCAGAACTTTGTAGCCCCGCAAGCTCTCCAGTGCTGGCCCCTGGATCTTTACCTCAGAGTCAACCTGCTAGTAAGCATGTGAGTATGGGATGAAGCTTTGGGTCATCCATTCTTGTGCAAACCAGCAGCAGACTACTTCAGTTGGAAGGCAGAAACAAAGTGTCCAGATAAGTAAAAACACGTGGAGACTTGGTCTGTGAGTAGGGCAGCACTGGCCGAGAGAGTATCTTCAAAAAGGCTTCCGACCTTCTTTGAAAGGTTTCTAAGGAAGAAGTGTAAAAATGAAGTAAGCCTCTTTCAGATAAATGCATGATGTGAATGGACCAGTAATGCTTAATGCTTAATATTTATTCAACCAAAAGGTTTACTGATTCTGAAGTCAAGTGAATTAGCTTAGAGTTGGATATGGATCTGTGGTTTTTGTGCTGCATATTCTAGGTGCAACGAAAACACTGAACAGCTGAATTCTTTAAAGACATAGTGGTGCTTTATTTGCTGTTTTTCATGAAGCTGCTCAAAAAGCAAAGGTGTTCTTAGACCTTGTAACTAGGCACAGCTCATTTTAACAGGATTTAAGGGGAAGGTTGTCCCATGGAAAGCTGATGGAGTAATTTTCTGTGTTCTTGGCAGTTAAGATAGCCCAGACTGACTTCTCATGTGGTCCAGAGCAGTAACCTCAGCCACACAGCAGTTTTTCTTCTCTGTCTACTCCTCTATATGAAACAATTATCTTGTTTTGAAGACTGAAGCTGGGCTCAAAAACCTTTATTTTGTAAACTGTGCTGACCTGCTTGGGAATGAAAAGATGAGTTGCTCTGACTATTGGCTTACAACAGTTCTGTTCTTGAGTACCCAAAAATATTAAGGAGTTCTGTGTCACTGCTCAGTTGGTTTGTAATTAGCTCCTACATCCTCTCTGAGAGATAAAGGACTTGGGTGGGCAGTTGGGCTACAAGCAGTAGACCCAAATGTGTGCCCTCCCATGCTGTGTGTTGCGTTACAGCACCATCAACAGCTGCCTGCTTTCCTGAGAGATACAGTCCATCTCCACTGGTTTTACTGTATTGCTTACACGTACAAGACAGATAGGTAACCAAATCAAACCCTGGGAAAAAATGAGCCTTCCCATTGGGAATTTAGCACAGGACCCTGTCAGAGACCCCGGTCCTGGCTAAGCAGAGAGGCAGTTTTGCCCAGGCAGTGCTGATGTGACTCTGGGGAGATAAAACCAGGGGCAATTCTGCCTCGTGGCACTTGCCAGCAGGACAGCAGCACAGCTGTCTTTCTGAATAAACTGTAGTTTCTGATGAACCTGTGTTTACCTCTCCAAATATTACCCGGGTTCAGGGTTTCTGTGCCTTTTAGCTCTATGTTTTACTAAAATTACCCAAGCTACCCTAAACTTGGCTCTGTAAAACCTTAAGGAACCCTAAATGATCAGTGAGTCAGGTTTTATTCCAGTGACATGGAATTTAGAAACTAGTGGTTTAACAGCAGATAAATTTAAAAATAACCAGTCTTTTAATGTATGTAAGAAGATGGCTATAAAGGCAAATAGAAGATCTTTTCACAAGTTTTACCTTAGAATTTTTTAAAAAAATTATTCTACCTCACTTTAAAATGAAAATTTTTGACAAATGTTTTGAAAGCCTAAAATGACATAAATTATATTTCATAGACATGCTTGCTGCTGAATCTTTTAATCAAAGACAATCCATTATAGTGCTAAAACCTTTTAGGGTACAAGCTGAGGAGGTAAAGCATGTTGGGCAATAACAGTTTCTTTTGTAGATGCAAATACATTGTTCATTTCAGCATATCAGCTCATTGGAGGCAGTTGAGAAACACTGGCTTGGGGTGAGGGAAGAATAGGAAAGTGTTCTTTTCCTCTCTAACAAAGTATTTTGCTCTCTTTAATGAAAGGTTAGAGAAATAAAACTGAAAAAAACCTTTTAGTTTTAGAGGTAAAAGAGAGTAGGTTTGGTTTCTTCGTGAAGGAAGAAAACTACCTCAATTTTAAATGTGGAATATCATTGGATAACAAAATGATCTTTCTGTTCAGCTTCCTTGTAATTTGTTTAATTCAGTTTTAGTTTCCTTCATGGGAGTCTACTAAACATCATGAGTAAAAAAATTGGCAACTTGAGGAATGTTATACATCTCTCTAACTTGAACCCATGTAAAAAATGTAGAGTTTGGGAACCTGAGTAAATTATTTTAGGACATGCTCTGGCTAAGTGTCTGTTGATACAATGCAAACTACTGATTAATAAAACGAGGGATAAGCTCAGTTAAAGGGCTGCAATAGCAAGTTTTAATACCTGGCAGTTAGGGAAAATAATTTGTGCTTTAAGGAAAATATAAATACAGTGTTAAATGCTAACCAAAGTGAAACATCCGGATGCTTAATTTCAGGTTCTCCACTTGCAAATTATGAACACAGATTAAAATTGGAGATGGAAATGAGCCATCTTGTTTACAGGGGATATATGAGGAGCTAGTGAATTCCTTTGATGCTTTTCAAGCATTTACAGGTAAATAAGCCAATAGCAGTTCCAGCCAGCAGCGCTGCAGCTCTGAGCACACAGGGCATCATGGCACACGCATGCTGTGGAGGAAGTGTTGCCTTTGGTCAGCTTGTGTTTGTGGCACTTGAGAGGGTCTCAGGTTAATATGAGATTAATTAGGGATTTCAGAAAGAAGTGAGTATTTTGTTTGCTGACCATGTGAAACAGTGGAGAGATCATTGGGAAGCTGGAGGGTCTGATGACTTCATAAGAAAGGAAATGTTAGTATTGTTCCTCCTGGAACACCTCAGTGTTAGTTAATAATTGTAAAATACAACCCTGCAATGATAAAATCTAGTAATGGTTATACAAGAGGAATTTAAAGATCCAGTCTTGTTAAATGTAGAACAGTCTCATGTCATATTGCCAAGCCTTAGGCAAAAAGAAATGCCAACTCTATTCACTTTTACTAAAGTTGTACTTTTTCCCACTATATTGCTTCCTATAGGAAAAGGATAAATGTGTGAATGAAAGAGTGAGTAAAGGAGCTTTCAGGTCATAAAGGTTGAATTACATTTTTGGCTGAAAAAATTGATATTGTCTTTTTTCATATGCAAAAATTTATTTTTTAGCCGGAGTCTTAGATACAAATTTCTTACTGCTTCTGAATCTCTTCTTTATTTTTTTCATGCAGTTGCCACTGCTTTTTTTAACAAGCAGTTCACAGCATTGCTTTATGCACTGCTCTGCACTTGTTTCACACTCTTGTCTCAGCAAAAAAAGGTAAAAACAGTAAAACAGTGGAAAAATAACTGTAATAAACTTTTCCTACTTTTTAATGTTAAATTATTTTTTCTGTCCTCTCATGGTGACAAAACATTTTCTTTAGTTGTACTCAAAAAAAGTGCAATGATTTCATTTTTTTGAAATTAATTTTCTAATTTCTAATTCATTTTCTAATTTCTAATTCATTTTTTGTACTCAAAGCATTTTCTTAGTTGTACTCAAAAAAGTGCAATGATTTCATTTTTTTGAAAATATTTTTATGAGATCTGTTGGGTAATGGTAGTAATGTCACCACAGCAGGAAGCAGTATGCTACCTCTCACTCTACTGCCAGTCAGGCACTGAACACTGCTTTTAAAGCTGATGGCTGCAGTGGTGTACTGCAGCTGCTCCCCAGAAGACAGACAACAGTGAGAAATAGCAGGTCTTCAGTACTAGCACAAAACTAAAAACACGTGTAGGCAAATGGGATAGTCATTTAATGGGAGAAGCAGTCTGGGAGGTAAAACCAGAGTGTTAGGCATATTGAAATCATTTCAGATTTGAGGGTTTTTTAAACTGTGGATAATCTTCTTAGCTTTCAAAAAAGAACTTAATCTTGTGGATAATTTTTTTCTGAGCAGATAAAGGTTGAGAAAGTCGCACATAATTTACTAGTAAAAGACTTGGAAGAGAAATAACTGTGAACTTTTAGGTTACAATTCAAAGGCTATCCTGCACTGAACAACGTCCACAGTGGCAGTATCTCTGCTAATAGGGTTGTGTAACCAAACAAACCTGGTGATAGTAATTCAGAAATCATTTGTAATTTAAGAGATAGGTGCCTCTTTGGAGTTCACCAGTATGATCCTTTACTACAGGTCTGCAGGTGGAAATGGCTGACTCTGAGCTTAGTTTTACAGTGAAAAATGTTAGATGTTGGGTTGTTGATAGTGAACAGCACATGGGTCTGTCAAAATTGGCACTGCTGAAGTTTTGGTAATGTAGCCAACCAGCTGGTGAGCACCTGGATGAAAAGCACCAACAGATTGTGATGTTGAGTCAGTGGCTGCTTCAGTTGCTGGTACGGTGAATGAGAGAGTGCAGATGTCTTGTGCTTGGAGAAACCATGATCCTTCAAGTAGCAGCTGGCAAAGAACTCTTATGCCCTTGAGTTGAGAGCAGCATTGTCTGTGAGCTTGGACAGGAGGCTGACAGGAGAGGAGCTGCCTGATCAGTGCATGCCCAAGCATTCCCCTGTTCATCATGTCCCAGATTGTCCTCTAAGTATCACCCATCTGCCCATCGACACAGAGCCCAAACCTTCAGCAGACCTCTGAGAGCACTTCCACTTTCCATGCTCAGGAAGGGCAAGAGGAGGCAGGAGCAGGAAGGACATGGTCTGGGTGACACTGTGGCTTTGCAAGACCACTTGATATGCTTCTCCCTTTACCCCATATCTTTGTATATAAGGTTCATGCACACCTACAAACACAAGATCACCCCATGTCTGAGGGGGGGCAGTGGTTGCAGGCCAGGAGAAGGGACAGCTGAAAGTTTTCAAAACATTGTTTACTTAACAGGATAAATATGTTTGTCTAAGAAAAATGGAAGCCAGAAAATTACACCAAACCAAGACCAAGCATTTCACCAAAAGATTGCTAAAAACATCTGACAGCCACCTTACTGCCAAATGAAGTCCATCTTTGTGTTGCTGGTATAAACGAAGAACTAGTTGGTAACTTAGGTTATAATTTCTGGTTGTGTACAAATATTTTGGAAAAAGCATGCAATAATTACATGTAGGTCACTGCAATGCCACAGGATATTAGGCTTAAGTATCTTGTGTGAGTCAATGAAGCTTTCAGCTGTAAAAATAGGGCAAATTTCTCACATCCCCCCTCTATACAGCCCAGGCAAACTTCCAAAACACAGTTTGATGTACCCAAATTATTTACTCTTTTCTAGCAAGTTAAATTCACAAATGGATATGAATTAATGTCATTCTTTTTTCCATATTTAGTTATCCTTCAAGGGAACTTGTGTAAACAGACTTCTTAGTTTTTATTGTTCTAATTACATGTTATGATGCACATTTTTTTATTTTTCTTCCCATAAAACTTTTATATTGGCTCTTTTGAAGATGAGGATGTTGATTTTCTAAAGAGCAGCTGTATAAAAATACGAACGTCTGTATAATGCCGGCATTATGTACTAAGTTAGATTTTGTGTGTGTCACAGCAAATGTTGTATTTGATCTTTCAGTGGAACAATCTTTAGCAACAAGACATTTTGAAAATAAATACTGACATCTGAGTGAGTCAACAGGGCATTACTTTCTCTAAACAGGCCAAATCTATAGTTGGATATAATCTGGTCATTTCCTTAGGTCCAAGTCCATTTCCTTTGGCCCAACTTTAAAACACGGGTTTTCATGAGTATCTGCCATGACACATAATGTTGTTTCTCTCAAATCTTTCTTTGAAGCAAGTCTCTTATGTTAAGTAGATAAATCATAAATTAACTGATCTGCAGCATGTTTCACTCAGATGCATTTCTTAAAGGCAGTTGCAATTGTGTTTGGAAAAAACAGAGGAAAGAGCAGGCCTCTGCTGCAGGGCTGTGATCTAACTGCGTGAAAGCAGGCCCTTGGGTGCCCCTCTCTGGTTTGGAGAAATAACACTTTCCCAAACTAAATGAGCTAAATTTGGTGTGTGGTGTAGGACAGATGTTGCACTGCGTGTCATCTTATCTCCTCTCGCATGGAAACGCGTTGTCCTGAAATCAGGGTGAGGGTGAGTTCACATCATTCTGAAAGTCACATTTACTCATTACTGAAGAAGAGAGTGATGAATATCTGAGGTCTAAGGAGCCTTCTGGACTAAGCTGAAGACCGGCAGCCCTTGGTGCTGTTAGTGCTGCTCAGCAGGTGGGTCAGCAAGCTCTCCAGCTGGAGCCCTGCACGTGGCCCGCTGAGGGCTGGGATCAGCACAGAGGCAAAGCTGCTGTTTCTCCTTCCTCACGCCTCTTACAGCAAGAAGCTTTGTGGTAGAAAGAAACGAGCCTCTTTGTTCTTGCTTTTCTGGAAAGTGCCAGAACAGTAGTTACAGTCCCAACATGAATTACTGGAAATACTAAGGGCATCTCATGCTCAAACCCAAGACTATGTTATTTGTTGGGATTTTTTTGTTTCTAATGACACAAACCTGGCCCAGCTCCCAGGAGCATTTTGGCTCTCTATCCGGAAGCGATGCTGGGCCCATGGGGCTGTGCTGGGAGGAGGGCTCAGGACCAGCAGGGAACACTCCGCGCATCCCACAGTGGGCTGGCACACAGGGCAGGACCCAACTGACCTGGCCCAAGCTGCCTTGTTCCATGTGTCCTGCTACCCTCACTGGGTCTCCAGCCACACAGAAATACTTGCAGTTGTCTTAAAAAGCTGTTGCATGGTAATAATACTGAGCAATAACTGCATTTGTGTGTTTGCACTGCATTTTTGGCTGTGCATCTTAGTTGTGTGTGCCCTTGCACATTTTGCTGCACGTTCCTCTTGCTATATTTTATTAATGGCAGAGTAAGAATATAACTTTGCTGTTCCATGCTTTGATCAGGAATTGACAGAACTGAGGAGCTACAGGCTGAGAAAGCAGTGAAAAATGGGAAAGCATAATATGAGTAGAATTTTGGTGTAAAGATAAGTGCAGTAGGGAATTAAAAAACCCCAGAACTATATTGAGTGACTGTAATCATATCATAAACGAATGGTTGAGATGAATCAGAGATACCATAACTTTGTGCTGATAGCCTTTAAGGAGTCATTCAGCAAGGTAGGAATAGTCACACGGAGTCTGTGTGACATCTGTACTGTCTGGAATCGAGGTGTGAGTTCAGGTCAACTTTAGACATTTTGGATAGAAGCCTTTTTGGACCTCTGCTACCCAGTGGGGCAGGTGAAAGAAAGCACCAACTCATAATTTAGAGCCTCTGCTGTGTGTGTCCTGTGGGACCTTGTGGAACCGGTTTGTAACCAGCAGCTGGTAGGTGAGCTGACCACGAGGTCCTTCCTGAGGTGAGCTGTGGCAGCTCTTGCAGAGCTGTGCTGGCACCTGCACTCCCTTGGACGTATGGAGTGCAGCACTGGGAAGTCACCCAAGTTTTTGCTTGCTTGCTGGCATCCACTCCTAGGGATGAGAGGCAAAGCCAGTGTTTGGTTTGCTCCTTTCCAACCCATCAGCGCAGTTGTTGCTTAAGTGTGAGGAGGAATGCTGTTCATTCAGAGCAGGTAAAAGGCTTCTTTGGACTTGTTTTCATTTCCTTGACAGTGGCCTGTGCCCACAATAAAAGTGGATATCTATTTAAAATGTCCATCTTCACTTAGATGGTGTTTGTGTGTGGATGCATGGGGAAGAAGGAACTTGGAGTTAGTTCATTGTTTTGGTAATGGAATGTTCTTGCATTGTGCCAGAGCTTGCAGATACAGTTTTGTTCCATTTCCTAAACAGGGGGAAATGTCAGTAGGAATTTAATAGCATTTTTGTATTAGAAGAATACTGCTGAGTTAATTAAATCATTGTGGGATGAGTTTCAATTCTCTGTGCTCTTGATTTATAGCCTCCTATTGCTATCAAATTCTTATTATATTATTCTTCCTAGGAGTGCAGAATTACTGTACTAAAAAGTGATTTTGTTTAATTAATGTAAATACCTTCAATCTTTGCTTCAGCCTGGCTGTAATCTGAACATCATTTACAAAATTTACATTAAAGTGAGTTTAATCTGGACCTGCTAAAGGAGAATCTATCACTGGTTCATAGAAGCTACATCTCATGTTTCTCCATTGGCATTAGGATTGCTTGTTCTCTCCAGCAGTAGACCCTGCTGCTGCCAGAGTTACTCGAGCTGGTTTCTCTTGCTGCATTTCAGGAAGCAGCAGAATTGGAAATATTGCTGTTGTGCTTCATGCCTGGAGTGTTTGGGTTTTTCTGGTGTTGCTGAGGGAGAAATGAATAGCACCCTGAAACAGAATGGATTGACTGTCAGCTGGAAGTTTGGATCCAAGAACCCATGTTGAGCATGGGATGTTTCTGGGGAGTGTGAATAAAGTAGCTTTGTCACAGCAGACTTATTTCCAGTGGGACTTTATTAACAGTAAAGAAAACACTGTTTTGTAAGTTTTTATGGGAGAAGGGGATGAAAGTGGGAGAGACCTTTAAAAGCTGCTTCTGTGTCTTAGCAAACAGGTGCCACTTTATGGCATCCAGGTCTTTTCAGCCAGTCTTTTCATCTGCCTAGATCTCTTGTCTGGCCAGAGTGAGAAACTGCTCTGCTTTTTGGGGTTATTTAGAGATGGGCTGTGAGGACACTGCTTCACCTGCACACACACAAAGTTTACAGTATGCATTGTCCATCCAGACATTCCATAGGAAGGTTATCTCCTGCTCCGTGCCTCACAGCTGCCGGATGTCCCGCACTGTGGGAGGAGGAATTTGGCTCACTGAGGAAGCATCTCCTGACTGGGACTGATGCTTGTGCCTGACAGTCACCAGGGAAGGTTGGCTGCCTCACCATGTGCTGGCCTTGCTCGTGTTCCTCCTCTCGCCTTTTATGTTCACCTTTAAATATTCCTTACCATCCTTGCCAGAATTGGTAATAAGAATAGGAAAAAGCCATTCATAAGGAACAAACATTGCTTGAAAAAACTGCTGAAAAAAAAACCAAGGAGGTGCAGAACTTTCATGAGAGTATTCCAAGCTAAATAACAGTGTCCCCATAGTAAAACACCTGGGTTTAATTTTACAGACAAGTCACCCTCAGGCTTCTATGAGTCATTTGTGAATGTGTCCTTGCCTGCAAACTTTAAGAGCAGCTAATTCCTCTGAAGTAATTTGCTTGTCACATTTTTGCTGGTTACACTTATTTTCCCTATTGCTTATGAAAATCTGCGGAAAGCAAGACAACCACAGTGTTTCTAGAACTTATGATGGCTTTACAGATGTTTTCAGCAATTCTCATTCACCAAGTTCTCAGTTCTGCTGAACAAGCTATAGATGGGATCTTTCATAAGCATCAAGGATCAGGTACACAGTTTTAGCATTGAAAAATACCTGTTTTGCTTCAGTTTATAAATGCTTTTTACTAAGTTGTCACGAACTCCAGAGCAGTGTTATGTTTAAAAGTTTGAAGAATACATATATACAGACCTACACATATATATGCTTGTGTATAGGAGAAGGTCAAAAGATTATTTGTACTGTCTTGTGATTGGTAGTACTGTCACCTTATAATGCATTTATGGGACAGCTTGAAAAGAAATAGATACTAAATATATAAAGATTACCCTCCTCTTCATGAGGCACAGGAAAGAAAGCTAATGTTGCAGGAATAACATCATCTAGTCATGCAGGTAAAACCTTGTATTTGATATTCTCCATGTGTTTCTCTGTGTTATACGCTAGTTTGTTCCATATATTTTTTTTTCCATGACTGACCTTTGAACTTTTTTCTGTAACAAACTGGCTTGTTAAAGCTTTGTAAAGCTCATCCAAGTGAGGCTGAGCCTTGCCTCTTATTACAGCCTTGTCAAATGAGCATGCTCTAAAAGGCAGACTCAAATAATGTTTTGCTGAAAAATGCTCTTGCTGCACTTGAATGTAATTTCATTTCTAGCATTTAAAAGGTTCTAAATATATTTGAGAACCTCTCTTATTGTCTTCCTGAGTGGTGCTGAGACTGGGTTTTACTCCTGAATGTGGATCCAGTCAATGTTTTAGGTGAAAATTTTGGTTTATGCTTTTTGTTTTTCTTTGAGAATACTTACCCACCATGAGTTGCATCCTAGTCTTTTGGGGGTTTTGAGTGGTCTTCTGGCATAGGGTTGTTGTTTTTTGGTTGGGTTTTTTTTTTTTTTTTTTTTTTTTTTTTTTTTTTTTTGCCTGCACATGTGAAAAGGTAATCTAAATCCTGAGTTTTTCATCTTCTGCAGAGAGAGCCTGTCATTCCAAGGGAAGTGAAGTGCTTGTCAGCTGGGGGGCCATGAGAGCACCACATTCAGTCCTAGGGATAAAGACTGTCAATTTCTAACCGTTTGTACAATGCAACACATTTTTTAGTATTTTCTACGATATTAATAAGAAGGGGAAAATTAGGAGGCTGCCAGCTATATTTGTGCAAATGTACCTTCAGTGTAATTTCCCTTTACTCCCAGTGAACATTCAGTTCTGCCTTACACTGCATGCAAGTTACATATGAGCATTTGCTTACAGCCTAATTAAGCACAGTTTAGAGCAGTACTTAATTGCAACACTCCGAGTAATACAGAGGAACTTCAAGCCAATCTGGCTAACAAGAAATAACTTTGTGCTCTGCCCAGGGTTGCACTAGCAGCCGTGTCTGCAAGGTTTCATCGTGTCTTGCACTCTGTGTCCATGGAATAGCACTTGGGCAATCTTCAGAGGTCACAGAGAAACCTTTTAGGATTTCAGTTGTAGCAAGAAATCCTGCCAGTAATGAGACAGAGCATGATGGAGTCTTTCAGTGAGTAGAGAAATTGCCTGTGCAGCAGATGCTGGCTTTGGGTGTCTCCAGCAGTGCATCCATTGATGTCTGAATGGTTCTGAGGTGAAAGACTGCTATGATGGCATATAATCATTAAAATGAAAGAGCTGAATGAACTTCATAGGAAGCTTTCTATGTGCTACTTTTATCCCTTAAATAAATAAATAACCTAGTAGCTCTAAAGATGGTTAAATAAATTTTACAGCACTGTAAACATGCTCACATCAGTTTCTCCACTTTTCCTCTTTCTCAAGCTTTCTCCAATGTGCAGCTGTAAAAGCTGTGATGTTTAACTTGTCTATCAAAATGTTCAAGGATGATGTGCATGCAAAGGGCTTGTTTTATCCCTATGCCAGAGGGCTGGAATTGCTAATAGCCCTACATTCAAATACTAACCATTAAGAAAGGGGAGACCCTAGTAAAATTCCAGCAAAAATAATATAAAAAACTGTGTATAGTGTCAGGCATGATTCATGATGACTGTATTCTTTGAGTTTGCACCTCAAAGTCTCTGCTTTCTGCATAATTGAGTTCATCTCTACTACAGCTATGTCTTTTCTGAACACAATTATGTGCAACTCAGGGGCAATATCTAGGTATGAGGACTGATGGATTGTGGGGGAATTAGTTGATTATCTTCACTTCTTTGTTTTAAAATACATTAATGTGGGAAATGAGAAAGTAATTCTTTTTCCTCCTAAATTCTGTCACAATATTTATATAAAATTTCAAACCAGTAAAGTCTCACTGAGATCAAGAAATGTGTTAGAAATGTTTGAAGAGAAGGTATTTAAAGTCTGACTGGATAGTAGCTCAGATTGCTTGTAGTCAATGCAGAACTCTGACCCTGATATGGAAGGACTTCCATGATTTTTTTGTACAAACCTTATTTTGTTGGTGCAAAACCTTTGCAAGGTAAATTTTCCTACAGTGACTTTACAGATCTTTTGAACGGTTGTTGAAGGATATTTCTTTATACTGGGCAATTCTGCTTTTACGCTAGAACCATAAGGAGGAAGTATTTTTGAAGAACATATTTGACTTCGCATAACACGATTGCAAATTAGGTTTTTATGTTGCAGCTGAATTACCAGTATCTGGAATTAAATAGCTATTTTGATTATTGCGTATTGAATTATAAAATGTGTGTTTTAATGTAAGACAAACTTGGAGATCTTCACCTATGACAGACAAGTAGTAGGAATGGCCATTCTTATCATACTATTTCCTCTACAGTGGCATTTTTTTGCTGCTGGAAAGTGGCATGTAGACTAATGGACATATCCAACATAGTTGTTTTGCCCAACTATAGGGAGCCCTTTTTCGAATCTCAGCTTGGAAGAAGTGGAGATAAAAAACTTTAACTACAAAGGATGATAGTGGGATTTCTTGGTGAAAGTAATCTTCACATTTTTGTATCCAATCTTGTATCATGAGTGGTCAAATTAGCAGGTGGCTCAAACTCATAAGTCTCAGAAAACCTCTGTCAGAGTTTTGGTTTAATCACCCTTAGGTTGCCAGATTGCTGCTGTCAGATGCAGACATGGTAGTTCCAGCCGTTTACTGTCCTTCTGTTCACAGACCTCTTCAGGTAGAAGCTTGCTTCCTGTCACAAACAGCAGCGAGTGCTATTTTGGGAAGGTGTTGCATTCCATATTTTGCTTGATGAGCCTTATGGTCTGACCAAGAGACCTTGATGTGTGCTCTCTTCCTCCTCACCTCTTATTTAGGTTGCTTGTCTCTGGTTATTGACATATGGAAGTACCTGTCAACTGCTTTCTTGCTGTCTTATGGTGGCAAAACTATAAAAGATGGTAAGTTGCACAAGTGCCTCTTCCTCTTTCTGTTGACCACGGTGGGAACCTGAATGACTAGTGCAGACAGGATGTGCTCTGACTCAGGTGGCTGGTGACAGCTAAAATGACAGCCACCTCTGTGTGGTTCAGATGGAATGCAAACCAGGTAGTGATCTGTGATCATAGACATCCTTTCCTTCCCCTAAGTAACAAAACTGTTTTGTTAGGACCAAATTTGGCCTCGTTTCTAAGTGGGAAATTTTTGTTGACCATGTGCCTGAATGGCCGGTGTCCTCAGTTACTCCTGGAAAAAACAGCAGAGTTCGTTCATCTGAAGAGATGCTGGCAACTCCAGGGCTGATTTTTTTTCTATCATCTGTTAAGGGCTTGTGAAATATTATGAGTTTTGTATCACAGTCTTGTTGTGCAAATTCAAGTCAGTACTCCTCCACATCTGTTTAGCAGTTTCACTTCAGTGTGCACTTCTGTGTTCAGACATTTGAGGTATTTCCTCCTTTTCAATTAGGTAACTCCTCAAGGTAACTCCTCCTTTTCAATAGAGGACTATAGGTAAGATTTAGGGAGGCAATACAGACTTTCATGGACAGATAGTTTTAGCCATTGGTACTTGATACACAATAGTGATGACAATTTTTGAGAAAATTTAGTAACAAAAGGGAATCTGGGGTGGGGAAATATCTCTTCTTCAAGAGCCAGTAAGTCCATTGTAGGGAGAGCAATAGTAAGAGTTTCTAAGGGAGAGGGTTGAGGAACTGGACTGCCATTTCAGCAAGTAACTTACCTTTGATTTCCTTTCTGATTTTGTACTAAGGAAAGCTACCCTTAGCTCTTGTTTTGTGTAGAAACCCAAATGCAAGAAACCTGAATTGGTTTATGAAGAAAGAAGGAGGTTTAATTCCCCCAACTTATCTTTGTAATGGACAGTCAAAGTAATTAAGATCTCTTTCTGATGTTTTAGCTAACTAAAGAACTGGATTTGTCATCTCAAGGTGCTTTCCATGTAGAACCCCAGAATGAGGCTATCTGGCAATTTATCTAATCCAGTCTGTACCTATGGAAAATAATGGTGTCTGCAGAGAAGATTAAGACTTAATGAAGCACTATCTGTGGAAGGGGAGCGTGTTATATCGCACTCCAAGAGGATGTAGCTTTTCACTTCTTTTTTAAACAGGATTTTCATGGTGTAGCTGAAAGAAATTCGTGCACTAGCTATTTTGTTACGCTTTAAAAAGTGAAATTCATAGGATGCACAGGTTGGCAGAGCCTTGGTTGATGTGAGCCAAGCAAACTTGGGTTGTTGTTTTCTGTTCAGCTAGGTTCAGTGAAAGAAGAACCTACAGAACTCTGGAAATAAGTCCACAAAACCACTTATTTATTACAAGTTACACTTTAGGGCTGATTAGTGTTAGTTATGTTGAAGAGTGTATAAGCAGCAGTCAAACCAAAAATAGTTTCAGTATCAAGTATTTTTTGTTAATACTCTACAGGTAGCAAAAAATTTCTACTTTTGCTGTGTGTAATCTTGTGTAGGAAGATGGGGGAGTTCTGGAAGAAGCAAGTGTTGTGGCACTTTCCTGTGCTGTACAAAAGGCAAGATAGATGTTTATCCAGTAAGAAACTTTATGTTCTGCTCCACCCAAAGCCACCAACCTTCTGAAGCTTGAAAAGGCAGTGAAGTTTTTCTTATGTGTAGAATTGTCTCTACGTGAATGAATTGAAAGTGGCAAGTACTGAGATTGCTGAAGTCAGCAGATTTGGTTTGACACAGTGAGAAATGAAGAAATAATTAATAGTTAATATTATCATTTCCAGTTAATAATACAACATGTTTTTAACAGACACTTCAAAATAAACTAGTTTTTTCATTTACAACTATGTATTTAACCTATGCAATTCTATGTCATAATTGAATGGAAGACTTAGATATGGAAATCTGAAATGTATAGAATGATATTTAAATGTATGTTAGTAGTTTACATAACTACAAGAAGCAATAAGCATAGAGACTAAGGGAGGCAGATCTTAGTACTCAGATTCATATCAAACCAAAGCTACTATTTGGGGAAGGAAGGGAAGGGAAAAACATGTTTATGTTGAAATATATTTTATTCAAGTTTTGTCTAGAAGGAACTATGTTATTATTATGTTGCCCAGAACCCTGAGATGTTTACATGTCTTCTGTTACATGTTGATCTAAATTGTACTTTCACCTTTTGAGGCTAGCTTCCTTAAACTTATGTAGCTGGGTCTGTGAGCCAAGAGCACAGGATTTAAAAAAAAAAAAACCATTTTATTTTGAAAGGGAATGGAATTACGCACTCATGGAAATAGAAACTTCAGAATAAGAAGGATGTCCAAAGGTTGATTTACCTTCTGCCAGTCAGTCTGGTGGGGAAAATGAGCTTGGGAAAAGGCATTTTCCTTTAATAAACCTGACACCAGTGCCTTTATATTCTCTTTCATTTTCTCTGTGGTTCAGTTCATGAGGGTTTCAATGACCCAGATTTTTCTCAGCATAATCCTAAAGAAGATCCATGATATAAATACAGAGCCATCAAAATCCTTTGAGAAAAAATTACCATGTGTGCCAGGATAGAGATGCAGTTACTGGTATCTTTGCATGGTGGATTTCTTTAACTTCTTGTCAATAAATTAGAGAGGGAAGGAAGGGACAGAAGGAGGCATGCTTATAGGTAATGACTTTTATGTGTTATCTATAGCACGTGAAAATACAGAGTCAGCTTCCTTGCTGTTGCATTTTGGAGTCTTGGAAATGGTTGGTTTCTCTATGATCAGCTACAGTAGAAAGGCCACTGTTAAAAGATTTTCCACTTAATATCATGCAGAATTGGTTTCTAGAGAGTGTCTCTTGTCTTAAAGGATTCACCCAATATTTGCTCTTTTCCTCTTGGGATTTTTTTTCATACCCTTTTGCTTACACTAAGCAAAGAAACTAGGCATGTGAACTATTTGAATATAATTGTCTTTTTAATACAGGTAATTATTTTAAATGTTTAATGGGATCCTCATGAAAATTGTTGCATAAACTTTTCAATTAGAGAGAAGGCTCTTTGATTGCATTTGTGTAAGATACTTAATTGGGTGGACAGCACAGAATGAATACGTTTGGAAATTATCTCAGATTACCTGCTTGTAGGGGGATGCCTATAGGGAGGAGAAAGCTTTGCTTCCAATTAACTTCAAAGATAAGATAGCTTAATTGGATGCTGACTGTGCCTTGACAGCTTCAGAGCAGCAGTGACTTCCATGTAAAATAATCTGAAGCAGATGCTGAATGAAAAAGTAGCATTTTCTTTCATGCAGGCTTTGGCATCAGATCTCTGGCATTATGTTATCTAGTTCTATATGAGGAAGCATTTTTTTATCGTGACATTGATTTCAGCACACTACTTCATATTTATACCTACACTGTTCAGTTTGTCAGCCTTCGACAAAGAGACCATAACACCAGCTTAAAGGGAACTTTGAACCACTTCAGCTTGGGAAAATAGTGATGATGAATCCTACAAAAAGACCCATTTAAGGTTCCTGATCTATGATCAAACTAGATCTTTTTTTATGCTTTTAGTTAATGTCGTGGTTATGTAACTTTTCACTATCTGTATAAGAGCTTAGAGGCTAGAGAAATGGGCTGAAAAAAAGCTCCTGATGTTTAACAAGGGCAAGTGTAAAGTCCCACACCTTTGGAGGAACAACCTCAGGCACCAGTACATGCTGGGAGTCACCCAGCTGGAAAACAGCTTGGCAGAAGAAGACCTGGGGGCCCTGATGGACTCCAAGTTGAATGTGAACCAGCAACATGCCCTTGCTGCCAAGAAGGCTGATGATATCCTGGGCTGCCACAAGCAAATCATCGCCAGTGGGTCAAGGGAGATTTACTCAGCGCTGGTCAGGCCACGTGTGGAGTACTGGGTCCAGTTCTGGACTCCCCACCATAAGAGAGATATGGACATCCTGGAGAACATCCAGCAAAGGCCTAGAGAGGTGATATGGGGACAGGAGCATCTGTGCTGTGAGGAAAGGCAGAGAGAGCTGGGGCTGTTCAGCCTGGAGAAGAGAAAGCTCGGGAGCATCTTATGAATGTGTATAATTACCTTGAAGGAGGGTGCAAAGAGGACAGACCCGTGGGCTTTCCAGTGCTGCTCAGGGGTAGGACCAGAGGGAACAGGTCCAAATGGAAACACAGGATGTTCCCTCTGCATGTGAGGTAACACTTTTAACTGTGAGGGTGAATGACTGCTCTTAGTCACAGCCCACAGAGGTTGTGAATCTGTCCTTGGAGATACTCCAAAGCACCTGGATGCTGTCCCAGAGAAAGCGCTCTAGGTGACCCTGCTTGAATTACAGGGTGGATCAGATAACCTCCAGAGATCCCTTCCATCCCTCAACCCTATGTGAGCCTGTGATTTTTCTTAAACTTTTATCATGAAAAAAAACCTCAACCCGAAAAACAGGTAAAAGTGTGTTGGTCTTTAAACATATATTCTCTGTCTCATGTCTTCAATAATAAAGTTTGGAATTATGAGGGTAAATCTCCTTGTTAATTCATTTGTAACTATTGGATTTCTAAGAGTAATATTTTTGCTTGCCTGACATGCACCAGCATTACCAACATAATCTGCTTGAATATCTTGTAAGAATTCTATTAATTTACTTTAGTGGAAGGATTTCTATGTTGAATGTTTGGATCTTATTTGATTATGAACAGTACTGAAATTGAACAATGGCAATCAAAATACACCTAAATATGTGTTCTATTTCAGATATCAGTAAAAATACAGGAGCCAGTCATCTGATTTATAAATTATGAGAACCTAGACCAGAGCACGTAGAAGATGATCTGTTCTCTTGGGAAATCCTCAGCCTTAGAGACACTAAAAATAACATCACTCAAATGCTTATTTAACTAGTCACAAGGGATAGAATGAAAGATTACCAGTTGGCAAAAAAGATGATGGAAAACATTTAAGGGCTGTGAAAAGAGGTTTATATGATTCAGTGCAGCTTTGCACTGAAATCTGTTTGATAAGCAGCAGTGGAATACTGATAATAGTGTACCTGCAAAGCAGAAGGATGTGTGTAGTATGATGGGAAGGACTGGGCGGGGAGGGTGTATTGATGTCAGGGTAAGAGAAGCTGCTCTGGAATAGGTGCTGGTACAGAGCAGCGCTCAGATCTCTGCACTGTGCCCTGCAGCAGGAGATGCAGAGAACTGACATGTTAATCTTCAGGAACAGGCTGCAAGAGAGGAAGGATGGAGCAGTTTGTGATACTTCAAATCCGGCCGCTGAGAACTGGGGAGAACATAAGAGAGGAGAGGCTGTTACTGTTCATCTGCTATGTGGCCACAGATCCTCTAAAGTAACTTGTGTGTATGCCTGCTGAATGTCTTACTTATTGTCGCTTTAGCAAAGTAACCTTCTTTTTAAAAGTTGGCATAAATGCTGCAGACTTCAATCTGTATAATACAACCTATAATGAGCTAACTACTTCACTTTTGAGCCACTGCTGCTCCAGGAATTAATGCCTGGAAACCTCAGTACATGTAGATGATAGGGGAGAGCTGAAGGACATTGTTGTGAGTAGGACTGTATAGAGGACCATTTAGTTGCCTTTGTTTCTCAGCTTTTGGTAAAAACTGGTTGATTCCTTTCAGTTCATAATAGGCTGAATACCAAGCTGTTTCTATAATGTCATGGATTGCTTGTTCGGCATCTTTTTAATTAGTGACATTTTATTTAGTCCAAATTAAATATGCCAGATGTAGCTGATTTAGTGGCTAACAATGATGAGTGAGGGGAGGGAGAGCTAACATATAGCCGTCTGTTCTCAGGGAAGTTTTTTTTTTTAATTTTTTTTTCTTTTTTTTTTTTTATTTCTAGTTCCATAGGAGAAGTTGGAGTGGTAACCATGGCAGCAGGGAATTTGTCCCTGTAAGCTAAGCAAAGGGTTGGGTTGTGTGGGGTTTTTTTGTGTTTGTTTTTTGGGTTTTTTTTGTTGTTGTTGTTTGTGGTGCCCCTGCTCGGAGGAAGGGGTGTGCAAAGTGGTCTCAAGCAAGCCCTGGAGAGGGAACTTGGAAACAGATAAGTTAGAGATGCTTGCTGTGGACTTAAACTAGAGAGTTGATCTTCCTGTAGTGTGCACGGATGGTTAGGTGCACCAGTGAAGCAGAACAGTGAGAGATGTGAAAAATTGCTTGGTACCTTGGATCTTTACATGAAGTATTTTGGGGTGAAGTAGTTAGACACTGTATGCTAATAAATCTCTTGTATTATTGTTTTTGAATTGATGCCAATATTTTTCTCACTTTTTTTCCACTGAAAATGAATAATTCGTAGCAGGTTGTAAGAGAGTGAGATTTGCATGGGGCTAGCTGCACATAAGAGAGAACATCCAGCTTAATCGTGCTGTCATAACCCTAGATCTTACATCAGCCGTGGAAACTTTTGCTGTATCACACTCCTAATTTTCTTCTGGTACTTAAATCTACCAAAAATTAAACAGCAGAGCAGTTTCGTGGAACGATTTTCTTCCCATTAATGAAATCACTGAAAATGAGAATTAAACATGCCTTGGGGAGAGGATAACACAAGCTCTCTTCTTCCATTGACATAACTTTTCCTGGGTAAAGATCTGCAGGGGGTTAATTCTGGCCACACAATCGGTGCTTACACAGTTGCACAGAAATACCCTCCCCGCCCAATGCGAGCAGCTCTGTTAAAAGCATTTATTATGTGCATGTGACAAACTGACCCATAAAACATCCTGAACGTTGCAGGCAGCAACAATTAGCTGATACTCATTGCTTGGAATCACCGGCTTCCAGAGCCGGTAGCTTGGGAGACGGGAAGTGAAGCAATATTGCTGAATACTGTACAGCGCGGAGGCAGCTGACGGCCGGGCATTAGGGATGCTCTGCCATGCTGCTGGAGTTCAGCCTGTCACCCCCTCCCCATAAAGCACCCTGCTGCTGCTGTCAGAGCAGTGTGAACTCAGCCCGGTTGGAAAAGCCGACTGTGCGTTGTGCCCGATGCTGTCGGAGTGCAGGAAGTTCGTATTTCCGAGATGGGCTTGAGCTTTTGGGGTTTTCAGCACACGGAAGCCATTGTGCTGCAAATTTCATACTCTAAATGGTCTTCATTCCTTGAGTGTCCATAGGTTACGGCCAGTTTTCATGAGGAGTCTTTCTCCATGTTTCGCCTTTTTTTTCCAGTAGCTTCCATTATCTTTTTCACTCTCCTAAGTTGTTCTCATCTTCGTATTTTCACACTTAAGTTGGTTGTAGCCCTTGTATTTTGTCTCCATATGACATATCATACTTGATTATTATCAAGCTACACATGTTGAATTCATAGACATCTTTCTTTAAAAGTTTCATTTGTTTTGCTTTCCACCTTCCCCCTCTCTTCTGGCATCTTCAGTGAAACTTCCTGTTCTGGGATGTCATTGCTTCATCCGGATGTGTGTGTGCGTGTGTGTGAGGAATAAAGGAACTCTTGTAAAGATAGATAATTGATTTTTTTTTTCCTCTAGTGCACCACTGTATCTGTTTCTGGAAACTCTTTTCATGCTGCTGAAGTAATTTCTAGCCATGTCTCGGACCTGGGGCTTCAGCTAAGGGCTTGTTTTCATTAATTTTTTTAAATTCATGTTAGCCCTCAGGGATGTGGGGGAAACCTTAGGAACTCTGCTCTTGTAAGCACTGGGGAACAGATTCACAAGTCCTTAAATCCTTCACTTTTTTACTCCTTGTGATTACTTTTTTGGGAGGATGGAGGAAGACACAGGAGTGAGAAGAGGGTCTATCTTTGTCTTACCCAGTACTGCATTCTAAGTTTAATTTCTGTCCAGCTCTACATGTTAATGCTAGCTTAGGGTTCTCTGCTACCAGAGTAGGTAAATTGGATTGCATTTTTTTCAAGACAAATTTCATAACTACTCGTTCTTAAAATAATGTGTTGTTTTGTTGTGTCTGGACATTCCAAATACAGTTTACTTGGCATTGTCCCCTGTTGTTGGGCTGCTGGTTTTGTTCTGTTTTATTTCTGTTACTACATCAACCACAATCAAAATCCCAAGGTCCTGTTTTATGACGTAAGAGACAGTCACCACCCTAAAGGTTTTCTCATGCATTAAAAATGCATACATTTTCAGATACTAATCCTCAGTCTCCAAAGACATCTTTGAAAGCAGTCTGTGGTCCCATACCTAATAATACATGGCTGGACCTGTAGATGCAGATAGAGTGCTGGAGCCAGGTCTAGGTATATGTGCAGCCCTTAAAGGTGTTCCTGTTGTCTGCTCTGCCAATCTCTCTGCTCCTCTCTCCTCAGAAAAACATGCAAAGGAAGGGGGGGTTTGTGAGCTACCTACACAGAAGTTCTTAGATCATCATAAATCAAAGTGAGAAGCCACTTCACATTGCCAAGCCCTGTGCTGAAATGGCTTTTTGGCTCATAGGGTGGCCTGGGCCCTAGATGACAAGGGCCTCAGCTGCTGTTGTCACACTGGGAAAGAAGGAGCCATCCAAGTCTTGGGGACCTGTACCATTTTCCTAAATCCTACGGGAAGCTGCTCCCTGGAGCCTTGTTGCACCCTCTGCCAAACATCAAATTAATGTGGTTCTTGTGGTTGGAAGCCTGTGCAGCAAGAAAGATGTGGTAATAATTCCTTTTTTACAGTGTAATTTATAATGGCAAAGCAATTTAAAATACTCAGTAACCAGCTTGGTTACTTAAGGATTTAATCAAGAAATTATTATGGTTTTTCTTTGTGTTACCGTTTCTAGGGTTGTTAGTGATTTAAATAGTGTTTGCAAGAAGTTTTGTACTAAACCTTTCTCTTGGAGCAAATTCAGACAATAAATAATGCATTCTGTAAGCACAGCTGAGAAGAATTGCAGACTATCTAAGGATAAATTGCACAATAAAATATATGAAAGATAAAGGTTAATGCCAGCAAAATCATTTACTGCCTTTCATTACATAATGAAAAGAGTGTAACAGAGTCTGTAACTGTCTCTTTTTAATGTATGTAAAGGATCTTGAAACCAGAAAGGATTTTTGCATAAAAAGCAATTGCTGTTAGGAGGAGCTGTGTGGAGAGAAGGGAGCACATTTAGAGACTTAAAGTCAAACTAACAGAAAATGCTGGAACAGTCTGGACCCCCAGATCCAGGGCTGAGTGAGCTGGCTGTTAACTGCACTCCCTTCCTGCTGGTGTGGACTGTCAAACCTATACAAACTGCTTCCCAAGCTTTCTCTCTTCCAGCAATCTGCAAATACCCTGAAGCTTCAGCAAAATTCATAAAGGCCTATTGTTACTCTTCGAAGGATTGAAAAAGTCTTTCTCCTTTCTTTTACCTAAAAATGAGAGGCAAATGAGGAATTGAGTGGGAAGATGTGAAAATGTCAAACAGGTCAAATGATCTATCTGAACATCTGAACATTAAACCAAAGTGGGAAAGAGTTGAAACAGCTTTTGGGAATACTGTCACAAAATTGATGTGTTGTCTGTATGTAGGTATGTATCACTTAAAACTGCATTCTGCTATTTATTTTTAAAATATGGAAATTACAGGGTAGCAGCTTACAGTTTCCAAACCTTCAGCCTTTAAGTATGTGCACACACGTTGAAATAAATCTTCTGTTCATGCAGGCAGTGGTTTGTCTTGCAAATGTGCTCTGCACAGTTGCAGGTAAATGACTGAGGTTTTTGACAATGCTTCAATGCAGTTGCTATACAATGTATAACCTATACAGAGAGCAATACTTTTAGATTTAAGAAATACTTTTAAGTTTTGAGAAGATAGAAGCAGATAATTCAGTGCCTGCATAGAAAAATAATCATTTTCACATGCAATTTTGAATTAGAGAAGGAAAAGCTTTGGCTTGTATTTACAATATTTCTGTTTAAAACTTTAATACTACCCCAGATTGCTCATTGTATATGTTCCTTTAAATGTGCTTTGTATACATACAGCATAACACACTTTATTTATTTCTTTAAGCTCTAATGTCAACAATTGCAGTGTGTAATTGTGCTAGTTTTGACTGGGGTAGAATTAATTTTCTTCTTAGTAGCTGGTATGGGGACATGTTTTGGATTTGTGATGAAAGCAGTGTTGATGATTCCAGAGATGTTTTAGTCACTGCTCAGCAGTGCTTACACAAAGGCAAGGTCTTTTCTGGTCTTCACCCCACGCCTGCATCAAGTAGGGGAGAGGAACACAAGATGCTCAAGCGGATGCATTCGGGACAGCTGACCTCAGCTAACCCAAGGGAAATCCTGCACCATTTGGTGTCATGCTTGGCCTATGAAGCTGAGGGAAGAAGTAGGACAGGGGCAAGGGGGGGAAACATTTGAAGTGATGGGTTTTGTCTTCCCAAATCACCATTACTCATGATGGGCTTTCCTGGGGATGACTGAACACCTGCATGGAAAGTGGTGAATGAATTTTATGTTTTGCCTTGCTCATGTGCATGGCTTTTTCCTCTCCTGATTAAACTGTCTTTGTCTCAGCCCATCAGTTATCTAACTTTATTCACTTCAGCTCTGTTCCCTATCCCTCTAGGGGCAGTAAGCGAGTGGCTGTGCAGGGCTAAGCTGCAGGCTGGGTTTAAACCGTGATGTAAATAGTGCAGAGAGATGATTGCTTGATTAATCACCACAGTGGCCTGAATTCAGCCAACATAGCTTACAGCATCCATCTTAAGTCCAGAAACAGGAGCCTTTGTCATGTGCTTTAGATGTTAAGTTACTCCATCGCTCTCCCTTACTTTAACAAGGAATGTAACTCTCAAAAATTACTGGGTTCATACATGAAGGCTTCAGAAGAGCTAACCCTCCAGATACCAATGCTGACTTGAACCCGGCACTAATCTTGCCCTGCCCATCTCTGTGATTCCCAAAACCTCTCTTGCTGGTACAACCTTCATGGAGTTTAGGACTTAAGTATTGGTTTTGATGACCACTGAACATTAAGATGATATTATGATTCCTCTTCAGGTCAGGTTATTCCTCTGACCCTTGGAAATGAGTTTAAAACTCAATAGCCCAGTGAAAGGGGACAGAATGAGGGTTTTAAAACATGGCCAAATAAAGTGGGGGGTTGTGGGATTTTTTTTTTTTTTTTTTAGGTTGCTGTTCTGAATATGAAAGTCATAGACTAAGATCTTGATCGTACAACAGTTGTTCTTCATTGTTCATAGGCTTTTAAATGTGTACCTAAATATAGTGTATGCCAGAGGAGAGAGTTAATGTTGCTATGAGAACCTTAACCTCAGCATTTCCAAGGGTTTTATGTGTATATGTAGGGAAAAAAAAAACCCACAATGATCAAATACCTCACAGGTTTTTTTCTTTTATAAAGAAGTACTATCTGATGCCTTGTGCATAGGTGATCTTATTCACTATGTATTGCTGTTACCACTGCTGTTTGTCTGAAGGGCTATTTTTTTGCATGAGCAGTGCAACAGAGAAGGCAAAAAGAGCCATAGGGTTGACCTATATATTGCAGGAGTTGAAATGTTCATGTTTTATAAAGCTGCCTTAATGCTGCTGGGCAAGTAAAGGGGGACTGGCAGATGTGATTGAGTGAGTTGCTTGCCTGTCAGGGGTGCACAGAGCATGCTTAGAGGCCTTTGTTTTTTAAAGGTTTGTAACTTTGGGAAGCAAAACCTTCCTTTATTTGTTGCTTTTTCAACCAGGCAAATACCAGTTCAAGGGTAGCCTGCAGGCTGAGCTTGAGTCTTCAGCAGCTTTGAGTTGACCTAATTGAAAGCTTCCTTATTCCTCCAGTGACTCTGACTCTGCTCTTGTGAGCTGATAAGCTTTGATTATAAAAAGCTTTTAGAAAAAAGATCTCATCAAAACAGGGTTCCAGTGAAAACAGCAAGTACCTACCTGCCTGGTACATAGGTGCCTTCTGCAGTACACAGCTGCTTCTGCTTGCACAAGGTACATGCATACATTTCAGTTCCATTTTCCTTCTATTTTCCTCACTGATTGTATGATTGTCATGTCTGAACAATCTCGATGAGTGAAACTGGGGGATTGAAGTCAAAACTTGCTGGACTGATTTTCTGTTTGCACAGCTCTTAGTAACGTCTCTTCAGTGTATTTTAATAGCTTTCTGTGAAGTCTCTGGTCTACATCTCTTATAAAGGGGAACTCTTGAAGAGCTAGTGTACTGAAACCCTTTATCTATTAGATTTCAGTCAGAGGGTCTTCTGATAACTGGTACTTCCTTCTTATGTTTGGAGTCATAACCCAGAATAACACTGGTTGGTCCACACTGATATAAATTACACTGTTTAATTTCAGATTGTAGAATGCAAATGTAGATCTGTTTGCCACTGAAGATTTTCAGCATAACATCATGTAAAAGAATTAATTTCTGTGATCATTGTGTATAGTCATAGGTTTTGTTTTGAAGAAAAAGGAAAGAAATAGCACAAAAAGCAGAGAAGAAATGATGTGACCATCACATGACTGTTTGGATTTTCTGTTTTTTGTTGTTTTTTTTTTTTTTTTTTTTTTTTTTTTTCTTCACATTCCTAAAATATTTGCATTACTTGATACACACAAAATACTGCAATGAGGTTGAGGAACTGAGGCTGGAAGATGAAACAGCCATGAAGATACTCAAGATATGAGACCCATTTTATGAAACCACTGAAGTGATGAATATTAATGTTCCTTTAAATTTTTAATTTTTTAAGTCTTTTTGTCTTTCGAAAAAAGAAAAGAAAAGCTTGGGGGAAGACTTCTTCCCAGAACAATGGTGCAGTCTGTTATCTGCTCCTTTGCGCTGTAAAGCACTGAATGTTCAGCCAATATAGTGCTCTGGTTGGCTTAGCATTCTTAACCTTAATTTTGAATAGAAGGTGCCTTGTGCTGCTGACGTAATTAGGGCCTTTTGTAAATCACTGTTGCAGGCAGTCTGCCGTTGCATTTCATTGCATTTCTCGGAGGGATGCAGGGCAAAAGTGTCAGACTAACTTTTTGAACCTCTCATCAGGCTAAGTGTTTTCATTATTGGAGTATTTTATGCAAATAAATCCTGCTTCGTTTTCCTTTGCAGATAATAGGCCCCAAATCAATTTTGGAAGTGAAACAGTGTTTCTGCTGGAAGAAGTTTGAATAGGGAGCCCTTAAAGTGGGAGGTGCTTCCTTAGGGGAAGAAAGAAAAAGGAAAAGTGAGAGAGTTGGATTTGACCAATTGACTTTAAATTCAGTCCCCTCTGTGATACAGGAATACTGTTACCTGCATCTTTTGTCACAGAAACTGTCAGAAAGTTGGAGGTGAAGCTTTGCCATGAAGCTGGTTTTGTATTTGTGGTTATATTTTGTAACTAAATTTTGCAGCATTGTGTGGGGGCATAAAATCCCCTTACCTTCCATGTAAGCCTCGTAGGGGCTGTTGCACTCTTGCCTCTGCAAAGGCTCCAGGTTTCATCTCACTTCTGCCTCTCTCCTGTCCCCTGGGGCAGGGTTCAGCTCAGGCCATTACATCCCCTCCCGATGCAGTGTTTTATATCTGTGATGTCAGTGGTGATACATGGCCTTGCTCTGTCCTTGATGGCAAACACAGCACTATTAATAGTCAGTGAAGTTAACTTGCTCATCATGGGGTTCACGCTGCCCACCCTCTGCACTCCAGTTGATGGGCTCTAAAGGCACTGTTAACACCCCAGGGGCTGACTGGTCCCACGAATGAATATACCAATGTTTGTAACCCAGCTGTCATAGTGGCTGTGGTGTGGGGAGAGTGGATGCTGCCTCTAGGGCCTGGTTCTCTGGAGGAGGGAACATGGCATTACAGTAGTTGCACACCAGACTGGAGCGTTAGGTATCCAATAGTTTGAAATGCTGTGGTACTTCAGGGAGGCTGGCATCAGCATCAGCTCAGACTCTGGGCAAGGAAGGGGAGGGTGGGACACTACCCATGACCCCTTTACTTCATACCGAGAGAGTGCAGCATGAATGAGCATAGAAGACAGCTGCAGCTTTCTTCCAGTGGCCACACGGCATTAAGGCTTTCCATGCTTGGGAGCAGAGAAAAGTGTGGTGGTTGTGTTGCAGCTCTCTCTTTTCCACCTGCACGGGCTGGAGAGGCGCCCTCAGCAGAAGAGCTTTGCCTCTCTTCTGGAACTTGGCACTGGCAATGATCAGGTGCAGTCTGTCCTGCCTTGTTCCCAGCAGGAAAGGAAAAGAGGGGAGGCTTGTCCTCCAGGAGTTGCAAAAGTGGTGATTGTTGTGGCGTATTCCTGATTCGGGCTCCCCTGTGAAAGCTGAGGCGGAGAGCAGAGGGCTGTGCTTCTCGTGACTAATGAATGAATGATGTCACCAGGTTGGTTCCCGAGGCAGGAAATCCATCCAAAATAGTTTAGTTTCAATACAGAAAGTGCAGTTACGTGCACAGAGTAAACTGAAAGTAGAAAGGGATTCTTTCACCAGCAACTTTTCGGTCTAATCTACGGCTATACTATAAAAATCAGAAAAGAAAAGAACATCAAGCGGGTGTTAGTCCCTCCTATTCCCCACTAAAACAAGATAGGTACTTTCTGTCTGGTTGCATACTGGCTTTTCGGTGTGCTCGCCCATGCTGGGAGGGAACACGAGAGCTGCGCTCCCCGCTCTCACACTGCGGTGCGATGCCTGCGGGGTGTCTCGGCCATCCATTCGCTCGTGTCCCGCCGTCCCCTGGGCCGGGACCGCTGCGGGTATGGTGCTGGGCTCTGCTGCGACACGGCGCTGGTGACACAACAGAGACTTGCCCGCAGGACAGAGAGCGGGGGCACCCCCACGCCCAACAAATTCCTGCGTGTGTGAGGATGCCTCTGGCTCGGCTAAGCGTTGGCAGGAGTGCAGCCGTAACATTGCAGAGCACGCATGCCTTCCCCAGAGCAACCGGGATTCCCCCTCCTCTCCTCTCCAGAGCCCACTTCTGAAAGAGCTGGCTCATCCCTGCTGTCAGATGAAGCCGTTTCCTGAACGCGCGGGTTTGAGTCACTTGAGCTGGATGAGCCTTTAACTCCTCCCTCGCTGGGCTCGAATTTGCGCGTAGCCGGGGCAGCGGGGGGCGGGGGCGGCGGCGGCCGTGCTCGCTGGCCCCCGGCGCGGAGCCGGCCCGGGCGGGGAGCGGCGGCGGCGAAGTTCGAGTGCCCAAGTTGCGGGCGATGACATCAGCGCGGGCGGGACCGGCACCGGCGCCGGGGCAGCAGCACACGCGTGCCGGGCTCCCCGCACCCCGCCACGCCGCCGCCCCCGCGGGCTCCAGCCCCCCGAGGTCGTCGTAAAAACCCCCACGTTTCCTTTGTAATTCCTTCGTTTTCTTTTGGGGGGGTGGGGGAGGCGGGAATAATTTGGAAGTCTGATAGTGTGTGGGAAATGATTACATCAGTCGGAGGGAGGGCTAGGATTGGTCTGCACAGTGTGGTTTGATTCACTACCGCAAAGATTGCGTGTAACCCTTTGAGTGGAGCTCTGGCAGAGTTGTTTCCCTCCCCAGAAACAGTCCCCATAGCAGGGGCTACGTGACAGGTAGGGTACGGCCGCCCCTGACGCCGCCGGCACCCCGGGCGCCCAGCCGCAGGCTGCAGAGGGTCGGCGGAGGCAGAGAACTAACTCTCAAGAGGCAATCCCCATTTAAAATGCCATCTTGTTCTTCCGACTGCTGCCTTTTACGTGCCGTTGAGGTAAGATTTTCCATATCGAATTACCCTCCAGGTTTTTGTTAGACTCTCCTTCTCTCGCTAGGATGCGGAGCGTTTTAAACACGGAGTTGATTTAAATCTGGGACCTGCACATTTGCCCGGAGAAATAATTTTGCGGGAAGTGTCTCTCGCTTGAGCAGAACAATGCAAAGAGGAAAGCATCTGTATAATTCAGGAGGTGGGGGAGAAGGTTCTTGACTTGTTCTCTCATCCCCATTGATATTTAGGATGTGCAGCGTATGCACATTTGGTTTCAAACTACTTTCAAGCTAGGATCAAAAGAGAAGTCAGGGCAGGGAGAGAAATGTGTGGACTGTGCGAGGTAATTGATTTGCCGGCAAACTGCAAGTGGGACTTACCCACATAAAACAATCAAAAGTTACTGGGGAACAAGAGAGCCCTTTTTAATCTTCGGGGTCTTGGCCTGCTCCTCTGTGACTGTTCAGAGGCCTCCGATGGGATCGCAATGAAAATTGTGTGTGTTCGACTGGATGTGATTTCTCTCGCCCACTGTTGCCAAAGTACTCTCTCGACATTGTTTCACGTTTGCTTACCTTACACAGCTTTATACAGAACCTGCTCTCTCACTTTTCCTGTGTACGTGGTCGCATTAACCCTGCTGAATCTTTGTTTAGTGCAGGGAGGTGTTGGGGAGGGGGGAGGGGAAATAGGTCTAGGGGGCATCGAGAGAAAGTGTTACAAAGTGAATCATCCATTTCATTTGTCCTGGCTGCCAAGGTGCTTGGAACCCTCACACCAAGAGGATGATGCTTTTCTACAGTAGCTGTGTGGTTTGCCTATGTTCAGAGCTGTTGATCTGTAAGTGTACCCTTTATGTTGCAGGATGTAAAAGTCTTTAGTGAAGATGGAACAAGCAAAGTGGTCGAGATTCTAGCAGACATGACAGCCAGGGACCTCTGTCAGCTGCTCGTTTACAAAAGTCATTGTGTGGATGATAACAGCTGGACTCTAGTGGAGCATCACCCTCACCTAGGATTAGGTAGGGAATGGTCAAAGGGGTGGCACGGTTACCTGGGAACATAAAAAAATATGTGTAATTCATATAAATGTGCTTCCAGATGGAACGTTTTCTTTTCCACTGCTTTTATTTGTACAATTAGCTGAAGTCACATACGTGCTTTCTGTGTATTACAATTTGATGTGTTAAGCGTTTAAGCCATTTAAAGTCTTTCCCTTATTTCTCATCCTCTGTTTTTTATTATATATATATAAAAAAGAATTGTCTAATTTTCACGCTAGCGCTCTGTTGCTACCTTGCTGTGTCTGAAGCTATTGCAAATAAACAGCTTAGGCAAATTAAGCTTGATCCTTAGAGTACAGTCCTATGAAACAGCTCAGCTCATCACCAGCTGGGAGACCTGGGTGAACAGACTCAGCCTTACGTACCTACAGTAATGCTTATGAAAGCTTGACATGCTGAGGTGGGGGAGGGGGTTGGCTAAACTTGACTTCAGGCAGGGAAAAAATGGTGGCACCACCCGCAAATCCATGGGCAATTTCTGGACCAGCGGTGGTATCTGCTCTCCAGGCAGCAGCTCCTCCACCTGATTGAAATTAAGGTGTCATGGTTACAGTTTCAAGAAGGCAGCAAGAGGAAGAACCGTGGGGAATTAAATAACACCGTGAATTGGTTTAATTACAGTACCTGAAAGGATCTCATGTTATTCAGTCTTGCTTTTCCTGTTATTTTGTGGCACTGATTAGTTACAGGGTTCTGCTGTGCAGCTTGCAACAGCGTATCGCTCAGATAATGCTACCTATAATTCTCCATAGCGTACAATAACGCTTTAAAAAGTGTAGCATTTGGAGTATTAGTCGATACACTTCATGGGGAATGTTTTTTCTAGAAAACGGAGGAAGGCAAAATCATAAGCTGCAATCGCCAGCACTGGAATTGTGAATGCTATCTGTAGCTAACAGAGGGGGTTTGTCTAAAAATGTAGTTCAGAACACTTACGAATAAAAAAAGGAAATGATTTGCTGGAAATGCGATGCCTTAAACCAATACTGTTAAACACTAATAAATTCGTTGCTCTGCAGACTAACATTTTAAAAAAACCCCAAACACATAGGATGTTCTGATTATTTAGTGTTTTTATTATTTCTCCTAATGTAGAAATATAGGAAAAAATTAACATGAAATACTCATTGGTCTATATCTGTGATATACTTTCAGTTCTGAGGACATAGGATGAGGTGAAGAATTAGGGTATAAATTACAGAATCTTTATCTCTGTAGCTTAATACGCCACATGCGCTTCTAAAAAACCTTTACAAATTTTCAGTTTTATCAATGCTCATTAAACTACCAGGCTCTCCTTTTCTATATTCTCTTTCCCATCATTGCTGATTACCAAGGTATTGTGTAAACAGAAGCCTTCTCCTTTGTAACCAACATCCTTCTCCTGCCAGATTCATTCAATGATGCCACAATTCAGTGTTTGTGACATCACAATAGCTTCCATGGTGACTAATTGTGCTGTCAAACTCTGGTGTGTGACATCTCTGAATGAATCGGGCAGGAGGCTGATTAGGAAATCAAAAGCTTCTGTTTACACACAAATAACTTGGTAATTAACAATGATGGGAAAAGAGCAAGATACTTATCGGGCTGCATTTATATACATGGGGACCTGCCTGCTTTGGACCTCTGTTTCACACTGAAGCACAAAGCGGGCCCCCAGAGAAACGGGGTGTGCAGGTTGGGGCTCCAGCAGCCACCAAACTTTGTTCCAGGGGGCTGTCCCCTGTAGGCCACGCAGTAGATCTGTGTGAGAAGTAATGCAGCCTTTGGGGTTGTAAAGGCAACAGACAAAGAAAAAAAAATATTTAAAGAAATCAGGAAAATGTAATTATACAGATTTCACATATTTGAAAGGATGAGGACAGAAAAGAGAATAAATTATTTCATTTCACAGAAGACAATATCATCCGCTTTCTTGAATTTGGGGTCTGAAGTATCCATATTCAGTAAACTTTAAATACCAGCTTTTATGCTTCCGCCAGTTTTGGTTGCAGATTGAATTTTTTATTATTTGGCTGCTTATTTCTAGCTCGTCTGTAGCTTACATGCTTTCCTGTATTTTGGAGACTGTCAGGGTAGTCTGCAACCTGGATGAAGTTACCATCAAGCATCTGATGGTCCATATTTGTTCCTCCAGATATAAGATTGCTAGTATAAGTATGAAACAATGGTGAATAAATACTTAGTGTGGAAAGAAGTTTGGTTAAAGAGCAGTCAGAATTCTGTGTTTCTAGAAGACATTATTTCCTATACAATACATCCTTACTGACTTAATGCTCTAGTTAATAGTCTTGAAGCTCACCAAAAGAGAGGAGTTCCTTCATTTAGTTCACTATCTTTTTTTTCCCTTCCCCATGTTTTGCCTGATAGTACTTTCCAAAAGAGCTTGGTCTGAAGAACCGATCCATTGTTTTACTATTGGACAGACTGAGGACAAGATCAAATTTTTGAAGCCAGCTGCATATTAATCATTGCATTGGTCTTCAAGGCCCCACTTTGTAAGGAACCCATAGCTCACTGTTCACTTCACACACATAGCCAAGTATATTCCATATAAATAAATGTTTATATTCCATATAAAACGTGTGCTTGCACATAACTTAAAACAGCTATTTGGCTGTACAAAATATTCGTGTTCTCACTGGAGGCAGTGGTGTGACAATTTGCCATCAGACTTTCTTCATGTGACATTTGAAAGTGATTCCTGCTGCACCGTACCGCTAATATCTAAAGCACCTTGTAGTCAATATTTAAGCAGTCTATGAAATTTGAATTGGTCCCATTATTTCATTTGCTACTATAAGTATACCTAACCTGTGTATAAAATGTGGTATTCTCCCTGTGTTCTATTCCATGCTTAACTGTCTTCAGTTTAAGGCAGGAACAAAGTTCTATGTACTGGATGTTAACAAAAATAATAATGATGAAGACATTCACATGATTGTATGTGTCTGGACACTGAAAGAATCCCTCCCTCCCTACAAACTTCATTTCTCCAGTTCCAGAATTGACTGTACACCTTACTAAATACAGTTAAAGCAGGAGAGAACGTCGTAGGGCTCAGAAATATGTGAGGGTTAGAAGAAAGCAGCATTGCTGCAGTTTTGTACCTAGATATTTTTTGTTAACGTGCATTGATTTCCCTTAATATGAGTGAACTTAAAGTGGAACAGTTAAACACAATGCTTGCTTAAATGCAAAATCGGGGTGGGCTATTTCATACAGGGGTCCACCTGTCATTGGTAATGATTCTCTGATTGGGAATTTTGGGCTATGCCTGTGAGTTATTCATGATAGAATCCAGCCCCTTTTCCCACCTTGTATCATTGCTACCGTTCAGTAGAAGTTCTGATAATAATGCAGATTAACTTGGGTGGGATAGGGGGAAAGTCTGTTCCAGGAATGTGTAGAGGAGACTGAGTGGGGCCTATCAGATGAACTGAAAGGACGCATTTCTGGTCACTTCAACAGCAATGCCACTTGAAGACAGACTGACCTATTGAACTGAAATTAACAGGCTGACATCTGTGCTTCTAGTTTTGTAGCAGGAAGCTCAAAGCAGGGCTGAGGCTGAGCTGCTCGTGTGTCAAGTTCATCCCGTTTGAACCAACCAATTACCAGGCACTTCCCGAGTGTTCAACTTCTATGAAGCAATAGCAAACTGACCAGAACTAGCTTCCTTTTTTTGCATGCACGTGCTATGAAATGCTCCACCTTTTCTCCAAGATGACTTTGACCATCAAAATGAAAATATAAATGTTGAGTCAGTGGGAGTATCACCACAGAATCTCAAAAGGGTCTTGATGTAGTAACAGAATATACATCTAAGTCAGTTGTCTAAAGGATCTAAGAAACAGGCACTAAGTATATTTACACAAACTAAACATCGAAATTCAAAACCAATTGACAAATGTTCATCTATACTTCATTTCCTCAGAACAGAATAAACAGTTTGTCCCTGACAAGTAATTTTTAATGTGTTAGGAAAGCGAAAACCACAACTTTAGGTGGTGGCAGAACAAGACTGTAACAGGACATGTGGTCTTTTGGTGTTCATACTGTGATGAACCTTCATACCAACGTAATTAAATGTTGTTTGGAGGAAGCATAATTTAAAAAACAGGTCCTTCACCCTCATAGGCCCACAGTCCTCATCACAGTGTGGAGATTTGACTTCAGCAATCGCTTAAAAACCATGACAGTAGTAGCACCAGATTAGCAATACCTGAAATTTTATCTGCTAAGCCCGTAGAAATGTGAGGTGGTGCCAAATGTCCTTTATTAAAAGCCACCCCATGGCAGTATTGTTGCGCACATTAGTCAAAAGAACTGCCCCTTCAAAGTGATGTTACGCCTGATGCACTAAGAAACAGCTCTTTGTTTGAGAGCAGCCCACTATGGAGGTTGTTCAATATTAACCCCTTTGAAAACACAATCTGTAGCAAGGCTGGACATCACAAATGCACAGTAAATGCTAAAGTCATCAGTGAGCTGGTGATGACTGATAACCTAAGTGCAGGTGAAAAAGATGATGGGATCAATTCAGTCACAGGTTGAATTTTCAATCAAAGAGCACCACGTAATCTGCTGAGTTCAGTAATTCAAGTGATATTCCAGAGCTTGCTCTTTTTGAGAGACCAGTGATTGCTTGCATTCTATCCTGAAAACAACCCAAGAGAACTTGGGTGGCACCCTGGCATTTCTTACTGTAGGAATACAAGGATTGCAGAACACTAAGTGGGGAAGGGACTCTCCAAACTTCTTTGGTCAGCGAGCCACAGGCATTTTGTTCAAAGCTTTGCAGAATTTATATTTTGTTTGACCTTGTTTTTAAATTCTGTATTATATAAGGCATGAAAGCACTGACTAGTTAAAACTTTTGAAAAATACCTAAGTATTTTCTCAGAAAGTTCTGAAGACTTGTCAAGATAATGAGTTCATTAAGTAGTGCACACTTAGCCAGTTGCCTTCTTTCGAGTTACTGCTTTCAGTAAATTGGGTTTGTTAAGCTATCTGTTCATGCTTTGATGTGCCATTCTTTTGACCAGAGAAGTGGTGGTTATGGGGAGTTACCTTGTAACCAAATCTAGAGCAGAAAATTGCCCTGTCATGTGTACAAAACATTTGTCTCTGTCAGTATTCCTGTAAAGTAGATCCTGTGACCTCTTTCATAATAAACCCCATTGTCTGGCATCTACAATAAAGGCCTGAAGTTCACCTTGAAATGAACTGGTTTTATAGAGTGTGATCAAATACAACACTGTATTTCTGTGATAGTTCAAGACCTAACAGTGGCCTTTCTGTAACTTTTTCCCCCCCTTTGTCTTGGGTTGCAAGACACCCCTTAAACCTGTCCACCTTGCCAGTTCCACAGCAGCGGTGCCAAAAGAAGAGGTTTGTCTGTATTACTGTAGCTATTGCACACACACAGAAAAACCTATTTCTTTCTCCGAAGTCTGGGCTTATGAAGCCCTGATACAGGAATTCCTTGAAGAACACTGCCATATTATGTTAAACTTTGTAATACATTACAAAGTAAAGGATTGCCTCATGGCAATGTGGTTTGAAAGCTAGAATGTGTTTTGCTAATTTCTTAAAAGGTAATGAATGGAATTACACTGTGTTGTTTTAACTTTTGTTCTTAGTTGGTCTCACTCCTGCTGGTTGGCTCTGTGTTAACATCATGTTCTTTTTCCACAGAGAGGTGCTTGGAAGATCATGAGCTCATAGTTCAAGTTGAATCCACAATGGGAAGCGAAAGTAAATTTTTGTTCAGGAAGAATTACGCAAAATATGAATTTTTCAAAAATCCCATGGTGAGTCTCATTACTTAGTTGTTTACACCACAGAGGGGTGGGTTGCAATAACATTGCTGGGCACTGTTATGTCTTAAACATTTATTATTAAAAAAATAGGCAACCAACTAATAGGATTCTTTCCAAAGAAATTTTAACCAATATTTAAATTCCTTGTATTTTCCTTCCAGCCTAAAAACCTCAAGTGTTTTCACGTTGCTAAATATATTTCTTTCAAAATGTGTGTAGTTGGAGAGTGACCAAGACAGGGAAATCTGCATTGGTTTAAGAAAAACAATCAAAAGTGCCATTTACTCATCATGTCAAAGTTACTTGGTTCAAAGCAAATTCATCATATAACAAGCAGTATACAAACCTTTTAATTTCTGACTGTAATAATTAATAAAACACCAAACCTATCTGGGTAACCCCTAAAGTACTTAATCCATACAAGGAATTTCCAGTTAATCATTACATATATTGAACATTGTTCCACTTATGGCTATGCTTTTTACTAGTGTGCTCTGCCTTCTTTACTGATCACAGTAGCTTGCCCTCTCTATGTCCTCGGTACACCCATGCTTGAAAAGTACTGCATGCCAATGCTGTACCTATTCCTGCATTTCTAAGATCCTTTGAAAGTTGTAATTTCAAGCTGGTTACTGTGTAACTGCTTATCTGAGGATGACTTCTTCACGTTTTATCTAAACAATTATATTGGAGCAGACTATTGGCATGAACCAATGTCAGCTGGTGCAACCCATCCAGATAGCTGAGGAAGGGTAATCCAGAGATGGTTAGGTAAGAACAGATCTTGGGTCAGTCAGGCATCTGTGGTGAGAGAAGAATAAAAGGCACACGAGGTCATGTTTAAACTCATTGCTGAAGTAACTGCGGGTGATAAATTCATTCCTTTGCTCGTAGATGCAAGTGCACAGTTGCTGCAGCCTCACACGTGTGCTTGCATGTACATTTGTCATCTGCTGGAGCTTGTTTCAGAGTTCTGTGCCTTGACTTACTCCGTGAAACGTTTCTGTACATGGAGTGTTCCTAGTTTTCCACTTCTGTTGATCTCACCATCTGATAACCTAAGAACATCTGAGCATTGTACAGAAGTTTTGGTATCATAGGAGCGAGTGCATTAGTTTCATGTGGTAAATTATAATTAATAACAGAGCATGGGAGTAAAACCCAGAATGCTTGGCATTCAGTCCCAGGCTCCTGCAATCACAGAATAAATCATTCTTGTGGTGTAAGAATGCGAAGGCTCCCTATCCGTTGCATTAGTTGTTGCCATATGGCACTGTTTCTACTCAAGAGAAGCTGGTAAATGTTAGCTTTCATAACTCGTTGTGCAACTTACCTGGCAGAAGGGTGACTCCTCTTCAGCCCTTCTCTTCATGCCCTAAAGACTGAAATTTATATTGCCTGAAGAGTGACAAATGTTCTAAACTGGAAATGTTTTTGTTGTGATTCATCTTGTTATAATCAGTCATTGTTTTATTTCAGGCATTTCTTTATGTCTCCATGCTTCAAATAATGTTTAAAAACTTCAAGAATGATTTCATGTCATTTCTGTGTATAGTAAATTCAGTGTACCAAATTACACAGGAATTTTGCAACACAGCAGATGAAAGGGGAACTGGAGGAACATATCGGAAGTCAAGTCATTGGTGCAATAAGCAAGGAGTCACTGCATACTCAGCTTGCAGGACCATTCATCCTATCCTTTCCAAGAAGTAGAGGCTGTTAGAGATCCCCAAAAGTCCTCAGTAGAAGAGGAAGTGAGAAGAAAATGCACTTATGAAATGCTGCATATCAGATATTTTAAAAACCCACAATCTGTCTGCATGGGCATCTGGTGAGCAGAAGGAAGGGAAGAACTGCACTTGAAAAGCCCTAGTATTACTTTCTGTGTCAGGGGATCTCCAAATTGATTTAATAGTGATAGTTCCAAAAAATTAATGACCGGAAGAAAATGTCACTAGTTCTCTGTAAGTGTTCAAATATAATGTGACTTCCAATTGTCTTCTTTTTGTGTCTAGAATTTCTTTCCAGAACAAATGGTTGCCTGGTGCCAGCAAACAAATGGCAGTATCCCACAGTCACAGCTTTTGCAGGTACTGTAAATTATCTGTATGGATAAAGAAAGTTTTGGAATTGGAGGGGGAGGAGTTGAGAAGAAGGAAGCAAGGAAGAGAATTCAGAAGTCTGGAAAATAGTCAGTCAGAGAAAGACCAGTACAGTGAATTAGCATATGGGGCTATAGTTGAAAATACCTGACAAAGATCTTAGCCAGTGGCATTGAGGTGTAAAATGTAAACACAAAGTATTCATAGCTGTGGTCATACATACTTGTTCCATTAATACTCAACTTACTCTGTGGGTATTTGGTTTAGCCACCTAATGTTACTTGCAAACAGTCTTGGCAGATATATTTCTAGAAAAACAAACATATCTTTTATAAAAGGCAGAACAGAAGTACTCTTATTTACTCCACATCATAGCACATGAGAAAGTATAAAAATGCAAGTGGATATTAGAAGATGAGTTTGAGATGATGAGAGGTTTTGCTTTTGCTTTCTGTGTCCCGTGTTTGTATCTGGCAAGAATTGACAATAAGGACCAACTTCCCCATGGTTCAGCCAACTAGCTGCTCTTTTGTATAGAAAAATAATGCCCTAAGAAGTAAGTGCAAGTAGAAATTTGTACAGTGTTTGCAAAGTAATCCCATTTAAAGCTCCCTGGGTTAAATTGCTGGGGTGTATTCCTTATGCCTGTGTGTTGGTAGAGTTGTGCAGTCTGCGTGGTGGTGGCATGTGCGCCACATTTCTGCTGGAGTTTTGGTGTCACTCTACAGTTTCTTGCTTGCTCTTAAAGGAACCGTGGTGGTGGCATAGTTGGTTGGCCTTCGAGGATGGTGCTGGAGGGTGGGCTGCCTCTCTGACCAGTAACTGATTCACTTAAATCTCTCCATTTTAGCACTCCAATCTAAGCCCATAGTCTAAATCCTTCTCACTTCACTTGTTTTCTCAACCTATGGACATTCAACTCCAGAGCCAAATAAACAGAGTTTATCAAAGAAGTACTGTACTAAGAACATACGACCATGATGCCTGGAAGACAGTATCATGAATAACAGGCAAATTATGAAGCACAAATATATGAAGAATATAAACATACAAACAACTGATTTTAGCTTGATTGCTGTCATTTTGCATATTTGCAAATATGCTCTGACTCTGTCTAAAGACAAGTTTCCACTGACTTTTGATCCAGAGCATGCATTTTGTCCCAGAACCATACCAAAGTTCATTAAATTCTGGTTCCACATTCACTGAGAAGATTTTAAACATTAGCATCCACTTTACATCTGGGAAACAAGCAAACAAAAAAAAAAAATCAAGCCAATTTCTAGAATTATAAATGAAAGTCTTGTGCAATGAGGTTGTGATCAGGAGCCAAAACTGGCACGGAGTGGCATTGCCACAGAGTGGTAGGAAGAGAGGTCTTCACACCTTTGACCCTTCTTCCCATAGTTTAAGTGAAGAATTGAATTTGCTTGTTAATACAAGCAGCAGGACTTCCCAAAAGAGTGAGATGTTCTTGAAGATAGAAAAGTTTTGAGGGTAACTCAAGCCAAAGGAAAACTGTACAGCCTCATGAGGTATGAGTTTGCTTCTGAGAAGGCTCAGAAAGGCACAGTCCTGGAGAAACATAAGTCATGGGGGTTAACAACACAAGAGGATGGGGGAAAGATGGAGAGCAGATTCCCTTCTAGTTCATTGTTTACCCATACAAGAACTTTCATTAAAAAGTTCATTTTTTTCACTTTCATTTCTTCATACAAAAATTTTTGTTAAGATTTTTATATTAAGTACTTTTCATTTAAAAAACACACAACCATTTTTCAGAATTTCGATGGCAATTGTAATTTATTGAAGGTAAACTTCCTGCAGCCTAGTAGTCATTAAACATGTTGCATCTGAGGCCACCTAAAAAACTGAGCGATTTCGCTGGTTTTAATTACACACATTAACAGGGAAGTATATTAAATATCATCTCATGATATCATATACTGCATTAAGAGCTAGTATTTTTAGTCATGACAATAGCACTAAAACCAGTAGGATCTGTTTTCTCTAGTCTCAACCTGGCTCAGACATGCAAAAAAGCTTACCATCTTAGTTTACCTTTCTTTTAACTCACTGGACAAAAAGAATCTATTCTCCTTTTGGTCTTTCCCTTTCACAGCTGAGAAGTGGATTCATAGTATAAATTGATTGTTCTTTCCCATTCTCTTAGATGACATGAGGAAGAGGACTGGAAAAGAAAATAGGGTTTAATGCAAGTAAGGATTCTGATACAAAGCGCTGTGTTTTGGTTTTGTTTCCTGTGGACATTGTCCACACCAAAACACAACTTTAAAGAATTGCAGAGACATCTAGGCCAACCAGGTTTATGCATTTTTCTTCATACTTGTTGAATTTATTAATTTGGCATTTAACTTAATGATCAAACCCTCTGTCATTTAAAAACCTGGCCTGCTGTAATAAGGGAGCAATCCATCAGTTCTCCTACCATAATTAATTCTTCCTTCCTGTGATATATCACAAACCAAATTATTTTGTATGTGGTCCCTCTGCTTATGTCAAGAACTTAAACGCTTCTCAGTTCTGAAGTTTGGTATAATTGCTGGCACTTGACTGCTCTACATTTCATTTTCAGTTGAAAGTGAAAACACTGCAAACACTCTGTTGTCTTTTATGCCTCTTGTCTTGGGACAACTTGAAATCCTGAAATAGGCTCTTCCCTTTCAAAAACTTTAGGATAAAGATGGAGACTTTGGCCAGTGCTTCCAAGTTAGACAATTTGCCAAAATTGCTGTGACAAGGTATTCATTTAAAAATTAATAAGCTTACTTTCTCTCCCTTTAGGCCGGGTGCAAGACGAATGGGGATACAAAAAAGCAATAGCTTTTTTGAGATTTAACTCTTGACACAGAGAATAGGAAGGTGTCAGTTGCAGGAGGAGATGTCCAGGGAGATGCAATGGAGGAGCAGGATATATGTTTTGGTCATAAATCAGATGAAGCATCTGGGTCAGTTGAAGCCTAGAAACTGCACCTCAAGTCAGCAAAGTGATTTGCCATTTTCTTCTCCATTCTGCAAATACAGTGACAATTTTATAATTCATTCATAGGACACAATGTTCATCTACATTTTCCTCTCCTACAGAACTTTTTAAACTCCAGTAGCTGCCCTGAAATTCAAGGTTTCTTGCATGTGAAAGAGCTGGGTAGGAAATCATGGAAGAAACTGTTCATGTGTTTGAGGAGATCAGGACTTTATTGTTCTACAAAAGGAACTTCAAAGGTAAGACTAAAAAAGAAGTTGCACAGTACTAGCATGTGAAAGCATTTTCTGCTTTTACAAGTGGGTATTCTTGCTGGTTTTGTTTTTTTTTTTTTTAATCTCCACACAGTGTTCCCTTTTTTTTGTTCCATAGAAAAAGATAAGTAAGGCATGATCAAATGACAGTCAAGCCCTGGGCTCTCAATGCATGAACACAGCCATACAGTTTCATTATAAAATAAAAACAAACCAGCCAGGCAACATCATTGTGGCCACTGAAGTTTTACTAACCTTCAGATTTCTCCGGACCAATGTAATAGGTCAGGCCATTTAAAATGTGATGGCTTTGCATCAGTATTTTGTGAGCTTCCTGTACCAAGCACTTTCTGCTGGTAGGCTGATCTGTAAGGGGTGTGTGCCATGGCCACTTGAGGCTGCCTGGGAGAGGAGCAGTGTTCGTGCACTGCCCTCTGTTGGAGGCCGGGCTTGAGAGACTGCAGAGCTTGCACAGCATCTTCCAAAACCTTTCACTTACCTGTGCTAAATCATGTTATTTCCCCAGGAGCCAAGACATTTGCAATTGTTGGCTGACCTAGAAGACAGCAATATCTTCTCGTTGATAGCCGGCAAGAAGTTGTACAATGCCCCTGCAGAGTATGGATTTTGTATAAAGGTAAATCTTCTTACTGAGTTCTTCCAAAGTTCCAGACAGTGTTGGTAGCTCAGAGTCACCCCAACCCCCAGCTAAACGGGATTTGTGTGTAGAACTCTGCAAGCCTTTTCTGTCACAAGACTTGATCTTTAACATCTTTCATTTGGCAGGCATGTCCTGTGAATCTTGTCATCATTTTATATGACACTTTTAACACTTTATCTGGTGCTCCTCTGGTTTGGGAAATTTTTGTGCAGTTCAGCTCAGTGCTGAAGCATGGTGTGCTTGTGAGGTGGCCTTGGTTCACCTCACAGATGAAAGCTTTTTCCAAGTTCTCTAATCAAACAGAAAAGTTTCTGTGGACAGCAAGCACCGAAGCTATATAGCAGCAAAGGATTAAGCTCTGATGGGGTGCAATTTTATTGGGGGCCAGAGGTTTGCCTTTATTTAAAGAGAAAGACTGTCTTGGAAAAATGAATATTAGAATAACCAGTTGCCTTTGAAGGTTTTTAAAACTGTTGTGCTGAAAGATCCATCTGGAAGGTATTTCAAAGGATTGAAAATTGTAATTTTCTGAGAAGAAAATAAGGCTGGGAGCTGGTTTTATGAGAGTAATGAAGTAGTCTCCTTCCTAGCAGCTGTTCCAGAGCTAGACAACAAGGGTTTGCCTCAAAGAAACCATCTGCTGGACAGATCCTGAACTGATGGAAGCAAACTTTCAGTTACCCTCAATTATGGAAACTTTCATCCTTCATTTCAAAATGGGAGTTTATAAAACTTCTCACAGATTTGAAAATAAAACAAAACAAAACCCCAAAAAACCAGCCTAAACCCCAACCAAACAAATGAACAAACCCCAAAAGAAGAATAATAATAATAACCCAACAACAGCAACAACAAAAAGACCCCTCCAACTACTCAAACCATGCCAGGTTCTAGTATGGCCTGAGTACCTTGTTCCTATGAACTGCTAGGATTGCAGGTTATTTCAAATCATAGAATACCCTGAGTTGGAGGGGACCTACAAGGATCAATGACCCCAGGTTCTGAAAGTCAGGAGACATCAACATTTGATCTTGTTGGACCCAGCTGAGAAAGTGATTCCCCTCAAAGCATGGTCAGCCTTTCCTGAGCTTTAAATTCAGTGTGGTGGGGGCTTTTTCTGGCTACTTCTTTAGACTAATACTGTACCTTGCCTTTACCCTGCTTACAGTGATTCTAAGTTTACAGCATTATTGGTTTTCTAATGAATGTGTCTGACTTCCCTCTAATACTTTAAAGCCAAACAGAGTGAGAAATGAAACCAAGGAGCTGCGGTTGTTGTGTGCTGAAGACGAGCAAAGCAGGACGTGCTGGATGACTGCCTTCCGACTCCTCAAGGTAACTAATCTCTTCTTCTTTTGCAAAGCTACACCTAGAGTTTAGTGGCATTTGTTATTTTGTTCATGAGAAATTACCTACCTATATGTTCTTAAATATCATCTGCTCCAAAACAATATGGATAAGAGCAAAATGGCAAACAGACCTGTCCCACTTCTTAAGAGTTTAAGCATGGGACTGAGATCTATTCCTTCCACATATGAATCAAGTATAGTTTTAGTTTTAGATCCAAATTTGAGATATGTGAATGAATTAAAAAACCTGCTTAACACGGTATTTTCAAGTTATCATAAAACTAAAGCAAATGTTTCCATAATGGTAAGAACAGAATGCCTTTAGCAATTTTTTTTTTTTACACTTTTCTAAAGTGTAAAGTAGAAGAAGTAATAGAAATAAGTAACCCTATATTGGGGTGAAAGTTACTCCTATCTGAGAGCAGACAATGAAATTTCTTGATAATATGATAGGAAGCTTCACTGCTTTTTGAAACAAAATCAGGATGGAGGGAACTGAGGAGAAAGCTGACCAAATTGTAGCCTTTGAAGGAGAGAACTTACTGATCTTCATAGGAAAATGTGCATAAATTCTGCTTTGGTTCTAAATCTCTTTCTGAATGTGCTGCTTTGAAAACTGCTGTGTTTTCCTCTCTACCTTACTACGTCCTACGTACAGAGAAAAAAATCACTTTGTTTTTAAGATGCACCGAAAGACAATTAAAGATGTACAGACAGTGAAAATTAAGGCTTTGCCCCAAGGCTGTGTCCATAACCCTCCTTTTTATTCACCATCTAATTTAACTTTCCCTAGTCCTATATTACCCTGTTTGGAAGTGGTATAAACTGTTTCAGTTAGAACATTCAGTAAGCAATGTTGCACTACTTCAGCACTGTGCCTCTAGGGAAGGCACTGAGTAGGTGTGTATCTACCATCCTGGCTACTAGTGTTGCTAAAATTCATCCATGTTCATGATGGGCATGTTCAACCAAGGGCATGGCTGGAAATCAATCACCTTATTTTAAGGATGAGAAAAGAACCAAGTGATAGTGAAATTTATTGAAAGAGCTGGTGAATTAGAAAGGTTCTTATTTTTTATCATTATGAAAACTGAGTTTGAATGCCTTGTGCAGAATACTTTTAAGTTCTAGAGGGTTAAAAGAAGGGAATTAAATTAATATGTGTGTTCTGATCTTGACTGAAAGCTTGTTCTACAAGTAAAACATGGTGGTAGCTGAGAGTGCAAAAATAACCTGTCTATATCACTCAAACTTTTATTTTCTTAAATAAATTTTTTAATGCATATTTACTCTTTGATTGCCACCTGCCAATCACTATTACTCAATGCAAATGGCTTTGGGAGAGCTTCTGATCAGGAAAATAATAAACTAATGGCACCTTGCTCCAGTGTAAGTGGTATTGTGAAATCACTACAGTTTGTTTCCTAGGGCATATATTTGAATAATAATGTCCTTGTGTTTCTGTTGGCAGTATGGAATGCTACTGTATCAGAATTATAGAATTCCCCAGCAGCGAAAAGCCATGCTTCCACACTTTTCCACTCCAGTAGTAAGTGATGAACTTTACCTCACTGATGTATGTTGTTGGAAAAGATGCATTTGCTTTTGCATTTTAAAAGTGGAAAATTTTACGCTAAGAAATGTAAATTCAGCATTGTGTAGCAAATCAATGTAAAGTTCATGTTTTGCATGAGTACAATTTCCGTGGTTGGCTCTCCATTATCTTAGGCTTACATGATCCACATGATTGAAAAATCTTGGCTACGTCATGCTCTTTGAGATGTATGGTACAGAGACATCTGGCTGTCTCTGCAGAAGCCAGCTTAGGTCTGGCAAAACTAACATGTAGATTTCCTAAAATATGTTGGGCCAAGAGCTGACTGTTAACTACCTAAAAGGAAAGAGCCTATATTTGGATCCCAACTAGCCCTGAAAATGACTGGAATATAGTAATAGGGCAAGTGGGCAACTTGAGCAAACAGATTTTATTCTGAGCCTTTGAATTGTCTCCCTCCCCTGCAATCAAAAAAGAAAAACCATCTATTTTTGTGTCTATGAATCTTTTGAAAGGGGAAAAAAATAATATTTATTTTCTGTGCTGTTGAAGGAGGACTTTAGACAGTCTTCTGAAACCAAAACAGTTTGAAATTAAACTCGCAAGCTGGTTTTTCCTTTCCCTGTTTTTTTGAAACAAGTGAAAATTCCTTTTCAGAGAAGTGTATCTGAAAACTCACTAGTAGCAATGGATTTTTCGGGGCAAATAGGAAGAGTTATTGAAAATCCTGCTGAAGCACAGAGTGCTGCCTTGGAAGAAGGACATGCTTGGAGGGTAGCTATCTTCTCTTCTTTTCTATTTTTGCAATCAGTAAGTGTCTGTTGAGAGCCAAAACACAGAGTGTGCTATGATGTTAGTGCAGTGCTGGTCACAGTATAGCTTAGCTCCGACCTGAAGCAATCACACTGCAAGCATGCAGATCTGAAAGTCAATATCCATCTTTAGCAAAACTGTCACATTCACAACAACCTTCTACCACTGCTTCTCTGTCCCCCTAGTGTCCAGAGGAAAGTTGAGGGGGAAAGCAGACCCACCAGAACTTTACTGCCAGTTTGCAAAACCAGTCTCTGAGGAGGAATATGTCAAATTAAATGCTTCCCCACATGGAAGAGGCTGGGGCTCTGACTAATGGCTTGCTCCCAGTAAGTTTAATTGCAGAATATACAAGAGGCAGGACCTCTTGCAATGAAAACTGATGTAACTTGTTTATAGTGTCTTGTGGACAGACAGCTGCAGTACAAGTTTTCCCACATGCTCGTCTTTTAGGGAAAAGGAGTCATTACTGAAGCATTAGCTGGTGCTTTATGTACGGGAGGGAAATACTGCTTGATTTACTGAGTGCCTGGTGTTTTGCCTGAGCAGAAACATATCAGTCTTTTCTTTTTTTCTGTCTTTTTTTTTTTTTTTTTTTTTTTTAATATACTGAGCTTTCATCATTAACATCTGGCTTGTGTTTTAAGCCAACTGAAATGAGCTGCTGCTTGTAGATTAGCCCCCTTCGAAGTTGCATTTCTTTTTCTCATCCTTGCATTAAATCTGCCCAGCCCCCAGTTTCCTGTAAATTAAATCTATATTGCATGTGCACTAATTCTCTTCTCCTGAGGCGTTAGTGTGGATTTAACGGTAATTCATTTTCTCTATAGAAACGTAGCACAAGAATGAACATCTTGGGTAGCCAAAGTCCACTCCATCCTTCCACACTGAGTACAGGTAAATTCTGATGGTTTGTCACCATAGTGTATCAGAGGCCTCTGTGGGTAAAGAAAAGGTACATTTCATACAGACACAGAGTGCAGCCATGTACTACGAATGCCTTGGTGTCAAATACAATCCTTGTCAGTAGCTTCATTAACATGCCTACCCATATGGACACCATAAAAGAATCTTGTTTTCCTTTGATGGCCCACTCAAGCTTTTCTTTAGGACTAGTCTTTTGAAACTCATATTTTGTAAAAATAGACACTCTGTCAGTGTTTCCATTTAAAAGAATCCAGCAGTTAATTTGCTGTTTTGGACAAGAAAAGTCAACGAGTGATCTTTTAAACTTTAAAGAGTAGAAATGAGAGTTTTCAAAACAGAAATTGTTACATAATAACTGAAAAATGTGAAATACACAAGTCCTCATTTCTTTTGAGACTGTAAATTTATTACAATGACAGGAAACTTCATATTAATATCCTAGACTTCTTGGAGGAAATACAGCTATTTTCTCTTGCTGTTCTGTTAACAGAATTTTAAAATACCCTTTGAAAGACAAAACAACAAAGATGAAAAATACTTGGGGCTAACTTGACGCTTGCAAGCACCATCTAAAATGCATTTCTTTATTTAAGATTTAGAGGGACTTGTTTCTATCTCATTAGCTTATACATTGAGTTCTAAGGATTGTTAGTTCCAGTATGTTATAGAAGCTATGAGAAAGCAGTATTAAAAGAGACGTCTCTTGTTTACCTAATTGTATATCTGAAAATTGGAAAATAGATGGAGATAATGCCTCTCTACTTGATATCTTAAGTAGATGCACTTTTTATATTGATTCTTTTTTTATATAGGTTAATGGAAGACACTTTATATTCTGTAAGAGAACTATACCCACTTTTAAAATGTTCAAATAATTATTATGTGGAAAAAATGGCTTTGTGTGTAATTGTTTTTAACCATCCCCTCCCTCTTTTTCCTCTCTCCTCCAGTTATTCATAGGACACAGCACTGGTTTCATGGCAGAATCTCTAGAGAAGAATCTCACAGGATTATTAAGCAACAAGGGCTTGTAGATGGGTAGGTATTCTTGTTTTTCAGTATTTATGATCTGACAGTAAGCTCTACAGACGAGAGCACAACTTCTGCTGTAATGGTTTACAGGTTTATGAGCACTTCTAAGTAACTTGATTGTCAAGTAATCCCATTATAACCTGCCTGGATTCCAAAAAGACAGTGTGTGCTTGTAGGAGTGAATCCTAACTTTTAATTTGAAAAGTAAAATCTTAGGAATATACTTTAGTGTCTTTCTTTTTTTCCAACAGAGGCAGTCAAGTTTTAGACCATGTTAGAATTTGTAAATAGTAAATTCTTGTAATCTGCATTGAGGACATATTTTTCAGGCAAAGCTGTACCTAAACATTTGCCAACAAATTTATAATCAGCCATCCATGCTCTTCTGCATGAATCAGAGCAGCTAATGGTGCTTGCTCACTATTTCTATTCTAGAGCAAAGAAATGGAACTACCTGTTCCAGCACTCTGTAAAAAGTCTGTGGTTGAGATTAAATATCTTCTGAGCATCTCTGTTTTCCTTATTTATATGGAGTTAGGGTATTGAAGGGAAGTTGCTTGAACTGCATTGAGCACTGTTGATTTGTAGGATGGGAAAGGCGTGGTTGCCCTTTGGTTCACTGTCTTCATTGCTCTCCAGGTTAAGGTAGAAACATCAATGTTGCCTTCACAGGAGACAGTGAAGTTCAAGCGTTTCTTCAGCATTTTCTGATTCAGAAGCAGCACTAATTTTTTTTAAGACTTAAATACATTAGGGAAGTAGAAATTGGTAGTGCATATATTTTATATATATATATATATATATATATAAAAATTCATCAAGCAGTGTTTGCTTATTTTGGGGAGGTTTTGTCTAGCCTAAGGCTAGACAGGGGATTTTAGCTAAGCAGGCCCAACAGAAAAGCAAAGGAGCCCTGCTGACTTTCTGAGTTTCTGGTTTTCTCACATTACAATCCTGGGCTCATTTTGTCTTGTTGCCTTAGGAATCTGGTGGCCCATCCTTCTTGAGGTCTTCATAAATGTGTTCATGTGTTTGATGGTGTGCCTAAATTTAAATTCGTGTCTAATCAGTTTAGTCTCTGTGGAATGTGAAAATTGGTTCATTTTGGCCATAGTAAGGTCCACCAGCAGTGACAAAAGAACCATGTTACCTATGTGCTTTGAGATCTAAGCACCACGATTTTCAGGGTGGAAAACTCTTGCCTATGTTTTCCTGCATTGTGTGTTCTAGAACAAAAGAAGGTAGAAAGTTAATAGCCTCCTGATGGTTCATGGAAGAGGCTCAGCACTGTATACAAGCAACTGATGCTGCTGTCTTGGATATCTCTGGAAGTTCTTGCTCAGGATGCATCTCTCTTGGTAGTCATTGTTTGTGTGAAAGCTGGTTGCTTGCCAGAGGCTGAGTAAACATTTGCAGCATTAGTTGTGCAGACCTTTGTGCCAGCAGCTTACAGTACCATGCATTGTCTGAAACAGCTAGATGAAAAATAATTGAGAGATACCTGCATGAACTGCAGTAACCACAGGACAGATAAGGTTTTTCTCCCTCACATGGATCCTAATTTATAGAGGCTTTTGTCCCTTTTCCACACATCTGGTCTTCCTAGGATTAGAATGGGCTGTTCAGATACCATGCATGGTTTCTGAGAGTGGCAGGACATGCCTGTCCCTCACTACTGAACTGACTCTGAGAAATGTCATTACCACAAAAATGCACCATCATAACCAATCAGTTCTGAGGAGCTGGCGTAAATTCTTTTGGGTTGTTAAAACTACAAGCAGTTCTTGCAACTGCACCTTGGAAAAGTGTGTTCCTGGCTTAGTGGTTAGCAATTAAGAGGCCTGCCCCAGTCCTGTGCTCAGCCATCTAACAGATCCATTAATGATTAATGCCATAAGCTTTCTACCAAAGGTATATTCTTGTTTTCTGTGGCATGGAGAGGATCTGCATCCTTAGTTCATAATTCTTATCTAGCTTTTTTCCTCCTCTTCCCAGTATGGATGTTAAATAAAGTCCATTTGGGATAGGACTTCAGTTTTGTGGGTTAACTTCAAAGTGAGAGCTACACAGTATATGATGTTGGTAGCTGTACACCTAATGTATATTTTTTTCCACCAATGCTAAGGGAAAATACTTTGACTGTTCTAGAGGAAAAATCAGTGTGTTTTCCTCATCTTTATAATGTGGAAGCTACTTAACTGGTAAATAATTTTAAGAAAGTATTGAGCAGTTTCTGTGCAATTGCAGCCATTAAACCTACACGTAGGTAGGTTTTTGCTACACTGGTTTTCTGTGAACTGTTCAAGATATTGTAGAGTGGGAGAAGCTTCCCATGTATTACTTTCCCATCTACAGAAATTCAGATTTTCTCTAGAATTAAATGATCACATTTTCATCATGAGAGTACATATCATTAATGGAAAGCTGAGTTAGAGGGAACCTTAAAAAAGTTCTCATAGGTACATTCTTAGGGGAAGAACTACCATCATGTAACTTGCATTTCTTGTTTCTTCATCCATGGTATAATAATTGAAAGCAAATTGCTAGTTACAGAATCACCTCTTGATGTAACTAAAGAAGAGTTCAGCAGTGGCACAAAATTACTAAGTACTGATTATTTAAGAACAAACAGATGGGGGTATTCAATTTGTTCCTAAAAATGTTCTCTCCTAGATTATTTCTTCTCCGGGACAGCCAAAGCAATCCAAAGGCATTTGTACTTACGTTATGCCATCATCAAAAAATAAAGCATTTTCAAATCTTGCCGGTGAGTAGATTATTTTTGATACTGATAACAAAACCTGAAATTTTAGACCATGAAGCTTTTGCCAACATCTGAGGAGACCTCTTACTAATTACTGATGTAACTAACAAGGACGTTTCCATAAGCAAGTATATAAGCAAATATTCTTTAGAATCGTGAAATATCTGATTAAAATTATTAACATTGGCAGAAAACTAGTGTAAGTCACTACATTACATAAGTCTGTGTGATGCACAGAACTTGTTCTCTGTGACTGTCAGCAACAGCAGTGGCTGTTGTCTCCCTTCTCACTTAAGCAAATATAGAATAACTTTGGGAGACTTTACAAAGTTTTATTCTGGAGGTTATCCAATAATGTTGAGCTTCAAATGTTACACTGAGATGTTGAAAAACAATTTGATTTTTATCTTGATCCAAAAAAATCATGAAAAGTTTAAGGTTATGTAGACCTTTTTATTGTTCCAAATCCTCTTCTGTTGTTTAGCCTGCCAATTTTACAAAAAGCTAACAAATCCTTTTGGGGTATTTTTGTTTTATCTAATGAATGCCAGTGCTGTCTGTACAACTTCCAATTACTCTGCCCACAAGTTTTCACTTTCATAAGCAAAATGTTTTAAGTTGGGTTAAGGAATGTTTTTTCTAGCACTGTGCATGGTTTCATAAAGAACTGCAGGCACTGGGTTGTTTGGGCAACCAAGTGCCAACTTGAGTGCCCATAATTTATTTATGTCACACACTGGTGGTACTCTCTAAGTTTTTCTGTGTGTGTATCTCTTCATGTGCAGCCTGACTTGAAAAGGATGTTTTGTTTCCCTAGTGTGAAGATGATGGACAGATATTTTTCAGTCTGGATGATGGGAACACCAAATTCAGTGATCTAATCCAGCTTGTTGAATTCTATCAACTAAACAAAGGAGTCTTGCCCTGCAAACTCAAACACCACTGCATCCGAGTGGCCTTATGACCTCAAATCTGACTCTCACTGAAGACTGGATTTGATAGAAGAGTAATTGTAAGAGAAAGTTGACACTGGGGAATTGGCAGATTTGTAAGTTGGTTAAAAAAATAAATATTATGCACCTTGGGACTCTGAAAGGGATGGATTCGACAGGTGCCAACAGACCAAGATTGCTGGTTTGTCTAACACCTAAGAGTGATTGCTGCTGAGTGTCCCAGCATCCCAAAAAAGGGGGGAGGGTCTGTAAAACAATGAGTAAATTTGGAACAAAACTGGAAACTATCTTGGCTGGGCCACTTAACAGGAACAAGTGTGAAGAGAAATCTTTGAAAAGAACTCTTGCCCTGGAATAATCTTGACAATTAAGACTAGTGTGTTTACTTTTTGTATTGATCACTTTTTTTGCACTCCTACTTTGTTTCGGATATTGTATGCAGCCTATATTAGGAGCTGATGTGGCTTTTAAAATTCATGCAGGAGTTGGGTATTAATCTGCACCCTAAAATGTATGGAATGCTTCAGCCTAAAAGGATCTAGAAGAAAATCAAGAAGTGTGTGTGTGTGTGCGCACGTATGTCTCAGTACTTCTCTGGAGACCTGAGGTTCAATGATCTGCAGATGTCTTTGAAGAAGCAATGAGGACACAATTCTAAAAGAACATACCACCAATATACGTACTCTTAAAACTGTTGACTTGTAGCATTATGGCTGTAGTATGTTGATGGCATATTAGTGGCATCCAGTCATGCAGAGACTGTATTAGATTCTATGCACAAATTTTTATTATTGGAGTGGTGGTTTGTTTTTTACAGCCTTTTGACTGTTTTCCTGAGGAAACTTACTGTTACTAAATAGAGTAGGACTGAATGACTACACTTGTATTTGAAACCACCATTTTTTGTGAGAAGATTCTTCTGCAGGTAGTCTTAGTATGAGAAAAAAAAAATTAAAACCCAGTGTTTTTAGCTTTATAGCTCCTTGAATTTTCAGACTGTTTCAAAGAGCTCTTTTGATGTAGTAAAGCTACAGTGACACAATGCTCTCCTGGGGATAGGGCATAAGAACGGAACCCCTTCTGCTTTTTGTAGGGCCATGAAAGTTTACATGGTGAGAAGGAACATGCTGGGAATAGAAACAGATTTGATTGTGAAATAGCTGCTGGCAATATCATCCATTGAGGTAACTGGTGTTCCCTGTGTCATGTGTGCTATTGCACTCCAGTACCTGTGGCAGACAAGCATGTATCTTGCTCTGGTGTTGGTTTGTCATCAGAACTACTTTATTGTTAATGTTTAAATGAATTATTTAATGTTTACACAATAACTCCTTCTGATGATAAATCAGTATAAAAGTCAGACAAGTCCCACCTTGATCCTGCAGTTGCAACCAACCATTCCTTCAGCAACTGTCTGAACTGAAGTAACTTCCCAGTGCTCGGTGCCATTAGTAACAGTGAGAAGTATTCCACCCTGGGAACTTGCCGAGTGTAGTGCAGAATGGAGCATTTGTAAAATGGTGAATTATTTACACAGGCTAGTTAATCCTTAATATCTGCCACTGGGTTTGAAATCCTAGCCATCTGAAAGGGTAAAGAAGGAAAACCAATCCTACACTTTTAGGTCTTCATGTAGTGTTAAGAATAGCTTAAGACAAACCATAACCTGCCTGAGTCGTCCATATCAGCTTAAACTATGTCAATGGTATAGAAACACTGTATTTTAGTTTACAGAACACATTTAGTATTTTTTTTCCATTTAATGTCTAGATACTAAAAATGAAGAAACTTGATTTTGTTTTTAGTAGAAGCTTTTTTTTGTTTTGTTCTGTTTTGTTTTGCTTTTTTTAATTGTACATAGTGAAATGAGTGTTCCTGCTTTCTAGACAATGTATTTTAAAACCTTGAAATTAAGCTAACTTAAGTCTGACTTCACTTTGCATGCTTCTATTTGGCCCCTATTAGGAGAAAAAAGATACTTGTATTGACTACATTACCAGTTTAATAAGACCATTTATGCTGTAGTTTTAAGTTTTTCTGTTTACATAGCTTAGTGACAACCATGCATTTTTCCCAGTAGGCGGATAGTATTTGCAGTGTTTCATATTTATAAAAAAAAAAAACTTTGCATCTTATTTAAATTGAGAATAAAAGTTTGACTATGAACCATGATTTTTGTATGTAGATGGTTGACTTAGTATTTTGTACTCTTCCCAGCTAAAGTGAGCTGTTTTGAGAAAGTGACCACCTTCAAAGTGGCAACAATCTTACTTAAGCAGATCACTGCTTTGTCTTCTTTCTGCTGGAAAACAGTCAATGCCACCTTAGTTTTCCAACAGATTCAGCTGGCTGCCAGCTCAGAATACCAAGGACTGAAGGACATTTGACTCTTATTTTTGTATTTAAATGACATGAATGTAAAGGGGATGCTCAGGGTTGTTTTGGAGCCTGTTGAATTTTTATCTTTTTGCCTGTGATTTTATTTTCTAAATAAATACTTCATGTAGCAATCTTGAATATGTTGAGAAGGAAAATGCCAAACCATTTTGGTAATGAGGTTACTAGTTAAGTTATGTTACGATAGGTGTTAAAGTACAAAAAACTTTTTATTTGTTAATTAATCTTGAAGAAACACGTGCCTCAGTTTAGATGTTTTGTCTTATCTTTTCTGCACTAAATACCTGACAGTTTGACCAATCAATGCACCTTTCCAGTGGCAAGACTTGCTTATCGTAAATTATATTGTCACAATGCAAGATTTAGTGACTGTAAAATGGAATAAAGTTTAAAGTTTCAGGGAATGCAAAAGGTATTAACTTAAGAGACAAAACCTTTATTCAATATGCTTTGCTTCATACTGTAAATAGCTTTTTGGCTTGTGAACCTAATTGTAATCTTTCAGGTATTTTTGTACAAATAAGGGACTGATATTCTGTTTCTTGTAATTAGAAATAAACGTTAATACAATGCTATTCATTTTATATTGGAATGAATGTCGTCCTTTGGATATATCAGTACACTGTGTATCTCTTGCCTTAATTCAGGTTAATTCGGTGGGTCGTGTTAAACAGCTTTTAAAAAGTGTGAAGAGGAAAACACAATCCCCAAGATACCTTTATTCTGGCTGTTCTGTCTTTAAGAGTCCTATTAGAATTTACTCTGTTTTATTTAGAAAAGAACTTGTTCACTCCTTTTCTTTGAGAAAAAATACTGGGGATATTCTGCTATGATATTTACAATATTCATTTGTGAAGTCTGCTAGAATCTTATCAGAACAACTATGACCAACCTTCAGATCATGAAGTTATAACTCATTGAAAATGCACACTTTGCAGAAAACACTTTATTGGCCTGATAGCTGTTAGATCAGAAAACTATTTAACAGTACTTCCAGAAAGCAATTATTTACTCCTGTAATCCTTGTATTTGAGTGGTGTATCAGAGTTTGGGTGGAAAAGCACCATCTGCACAAAATACATCTTTACTTAAAGAATCCAGGAGGGTGGAGGAGTGGGGTGGAAGAATTGGTGGTTCTTCTGGTTGGCAGATAGAAAAACAGAAGGTTGGGAATATTTCACTTTTATTTTTTTGGACACAATCCTTTCCTGTTTTCTCCTTGTTAATCCATAGAAGGCATCAAATGCATTCCACTTCAAAACTCTGTTACACTCTGGCTTCTGCATGTGATGTCTCCATATTGCACTACAGCATGAGTAAACTAATATGCTAACATGATGACATTTACATTTTTATCAGCACACAGAGGCAGAGTACTTCCTTTGGATTTTGATATTCCTCAAGTTTTTTCCTATCTGGGCATACATGTTAAAGTGCTTAGAATTCACTATCCTGCATGCAGTAACTTAGTTTTTTTCACCAAGTTAACAAAGGGGACTGCTTGCTTACAAAAGGTTTGAGGATGCCTATTTCCTGCTTGGCTAGAGGAGGCCATACTAACACTGAAACTGATTGCCACTAGGATCATTAAAAGTCACAGACAATAATTCTACACAAACCTGTAAAAAAAAAAAAACAACCAAAAAACAACATCAAAACCTCACCTTGCTTTATTGCATATATTACATTTGTAACAGACAAGAAGATGGCATTAAAAAAAAGCAGCATTGGTAAGAAGACCTCAGTAGGCCTGCCCTGTGGCAAGGTAGTGCTGCCAGCATGTTTGTCCAAACTGCTCACCTCTGTGGCAGATGCAAAATGATACCTGTGAAATCTGGCCCTCGGCATTAGCAGTGAGTACTTGGGCTATCAGAATATCACCAGTACAAAATTAGTCTGGGCCAGAAGAGGGTCTGTGGTACAGAATTGAATTACTTGCCTGATAGGTTTCGCTTCTTTTGCATTAGTTGCAGAACAACAGACATGATCAGACATCTGATCCCATAAAGAAAGCATTCTAGCATGAAGTTCACCAGGCAAAACATCTTAAATGCATTTGGGCCTATAAGTAAATTCCTATCAGACTCATGTTTTACAGCCTGTGGCTGCAGGACTTTCATCCTGATACAAAGAACCCTTAAATTAGGATTACTTTAACACTAAATTGTTGCTTCAGCTTGTACCTGCAAAACCAGATGAGAAAAACATCACCAACTGAGCCATTTCCCTTCAAGTTGAACTTTAGATGACTTTTGGTCTTTGTTATTGCTAATTTAGTAATGCTTTAATCTGGTTTGTCAATGTCCAGTCTGTAGACTGCTTTGTGTCCCGGACATTGTTTTTCTGACATCTTGGAAACTTCAGTAACAATGTCAGCAGATGGAGAAAAAAGATATCTTCTGAAATATCCACACTGCCTTCATTTGGGTTGATTCTGCATCCTAAATCTTAAGTCTTCCTTCTTTAACTTGAAGCACAATTTAATTAGTATTTGGAAATCCAACCTAACCACATCTATGTCCAAGACCTATAAGATTTTCATTAGATATTGTGATTAGTCACATCTGAGACTTGAAAATGAATTAGTTTGTGTAACACACATTGCAAACCCTTAGCCCAAAGACAATTCTGCTCTAACTGCTTGTCATTTTGCTCAGATAGCAGCAGATGTTTTAGTAAGAAAAATAGGTTCACACAAGATACTAAGCTGTGATTAACAGGGTCTTACCACACTTGTTAGTTGTCCAGGTTCGTTATGCTTTTCTATAATCAGGTATTTTGCATCCCTTGGCTGCAGGATCCTGGTGCCACAACTGGGGAACAGGAAGGTGCAATTACAAACAGCTGCCAGCCCTGAGCAGAACTACAGCCTGGGTTTACGGGCCCTGAAGCTCAGCTTGGCTGTGCTCAGAGGTACAACTCCTTAGAGCTCAGAAGACAGACGGGGAGGGAAGTGGAAGGGAGAAAAGAATTATTCTTGGGCAGTATGGTCCAAGGGATGGTTTGGGTATGTGACTAGGAACACAGTGAAAGCAGTGCTGTGATGTCCTGAGTGCTGCTCCCCACACCCTAACAGTCAGTTTCCCCTCCTCTTCCCTCGAACTTGTGAAGACACTTCTACTTAAAGACTCCCACTGTATTTGCCCTTTGAAACACATTCTCCAGAGGTGTTAGGACTGGCATCTTGCATTACCAAGGAGAGAAACAGCAGCAGTGGAATGGGTGTTCTCTATAACCTGCCCATTCTCCAAAACAGCCTGTCTGACTGCCATTAGAAGAAAACGAAGGTGAGAGTATGGTAGTATGGTTCTGCCAAGAATAATGATGGTTAAAGCAAATGGCTTAAGCCCTGAAAGCATGCAATATCATAGCTCCATAAAGAATCCTAGGCACATCCTATTTTTAAATAATTTAAATATTTCGACCTTTTCATTATCCAATTCCCTCCATAATACTTCTCTTTGCTGCTGAATTTGTGCATTATAATAATGTGCTCTCTCTGACTCTTACCATCTCCTAGCTTTCAGGTTGCTGTAGCACTCTGAGAATCAAAAACAAATACAGAAACGAGGCAAGCGGTGAGGATTAGAGCTTCCTGAAAAGTAACTTCACAACACATGTAGTTATGAAAGAATGTAAATTGGTAATTATAGATTGGTGGATAGAAGACTTACTAGGGGTTTTTTTTTTTTCACTAGACAGTAAGGTTTGTGAAAACAGCTGGCTAAACAAGGGTGAAAGTCATTGAAGGCTCACAAAGTTTGCCTCAAAATACTTCAAATCAATTGCTAGAACAAGCATTTACCTGCTCTAGAAAACAGTGCTTCAGAGAAATGCATCCTCTGAAAGGATTGCATCCTCTCTCCCTAAAAGTAATAGAGAGCAGGAACTCCAATGACAGCAGAAAAGGAGACTTAGGATGCCACAAAAATGTAAGACCAAATATGAGGGTCAGAGAAAAATCAAATATATAATAAAACAATTTAGTGGGCTAGTATAATAGATTTATAGATCAACATAGGCCTCTGAGCAGAAACAAAACACTTAATTGTGTGGTTTTTTGGTGTTTTTTTTTTTTTTTTTTTTTTTTTTTTTTTTTTTTTTTTTTTTTTTTGATACATAAGTCACCTGAAGTATGCAGAGGACCAGTTCAAGAAAACCAGAAGTATTTCTTTGTCAACTGCTAATATGATCTCTTGCATTGTCCACCACAAAATGTAGCACATGGCAAAAGTTCACATGGGTTCACAAAGGGCTTCTATCACATCATGCCAGAGAAACCTCAGCTGATGGATAATAACCCAAAAATACCATCCTTTTCTCTGAAAGTCCATTGGTCACATGTCACCGAGTGCCAGGAGCAGTGTTCAGGGGAAGAATCATTACTTGACAGCACATATGTAAGTACATCTTCCCTGCATGTCCACTGCTAAGACAAGGGCTAGAGATACTTTTTATCTGATCCAGTAATGTGACCAAAAGAAGGCTGGCTCATATGGAAGTAACTGAAGGTAACACTTGAGACTGACGAATGACCAAGAAAACCTGCTCTACAGTCAGCTGGAGGCTCCCTTTGACTGAATTAAGGCTGCCCTAAGTGAAACAGCCATGTAAGTATTGAATTTACTTCCTACCACCCCACCCCAGGAAATGATACCTCCAAAGTCTCCATCAGTTGTCCTGTCCTCGTGTGCCTTCCCCTGCTCCAACCTGCCGCTGGGAGGGGTGTGCTGCCATTGTGGGGGCTGCCACAGGGGAGCTGAGTCCATTAGGGCTCTGAAGTTGTTCAAAGGCAATGTCTGGCTTCATTCAGCCTCAAAACTGGGTCATAATTGACAGGGACTGAGTTCTAAAATGATCTTTAAACAGAGAATAGGTTCTACTCCCTTTCAAGGCTGAAGTGAGTATACTGACTGCATACAAATGGGTATCTCTGGGCATTTTTGTTCAGCAATGCAAAGAGACGTGTTGTGAAGGGTTTTCCTGGGTAAAACGCAGGTTTTCCTTACACCATTGACATCTGGGTAGCAGAAAGGGGCATGCTCAAGCCAGATGATTTTTCTTGCTGGAAGCTATGGTGAAGCTGGAGGGAGAGCGCCGTGCTGGGGTGGGCAGGCTGGGTGTGAGGGGGTACATGGGGAGCTGTCGAGGCTCTCCCAAGCCACCCACTGCTATTGAGGCAGAGAGAGAATGGAAAGAGTAAATCACAGAATTTTTCACGGTAGGAAGGGACCTCTGGAGACCCTCCAGTCCAACCCCCCTGGCGTGACACAGTCACCTACATCAGGTTACAAATGAACCTCTCCAGGTGGGTTTTGAATGGCCCCAGACAGGGAGACTCCACGACCTCTTGGGGCAGCCTTTTCCACCCTCAGTGTAAATTAGTTCTTCATGTTGAGGTGGAACTTGTGTTTTAGTTTATGGCCACTGCTCCTCATCCTGTCTCTGGGCACCACTGAAAGGAGCCTGGCACCATCCTCTTGACCCCCATCTTGGAGGCATTTATGTGCAGTGATAAGATCAAACGCTGGTGCGCAGCCCGGTTCCATCCCGCCCTGGAGGATCCTGCAGGCGGCAGAGGGTGGCTGGGCTCTGTCCTGCCCCAGGGCTCACCCGGGCTGGCCCCGGGCAGCCGCTGCCCTGCGAGGGGCCCGGAGGGGCTGCGGGCCGCCTCTGACAAACTGCTGACAGCGGAATCCCATTTTGCTGATTTCTAGTCTCCGATTCTGACAAGTCTAAACCCTGGAGTAGGTGACATCAGCGCGGGCCAGCGGACACAAAGGCCGGGGCTGAGCCCGGCGGCAGAGGCGGAGCAGGCCGCGATGGCGGGCTCCCGGCGCCGGGCCGGCAGAGGGCGCGGTGTGGGCCTGCCCCAGCCCGAGGGGCTCTCCCGGGGCTGCGCTTGCTTTGGTTTAGGGCGGCACCGTGCGTGTCGTCTCCTGTGAAACTGCTGTAAAACAGCTCCAAGCGCAGCCAGGCTGCCTCCGGCGGGGCGACTGCTGCAAATGGCAGCGCTGGGCACCGGCGCTCGCCCCGTCCCTGCCAAGAGCGGCACGTCCCGCTTTGTGGACATGAGGGTTTCTCCTCCCGGCAGTGCCCCTGAGGCTCTGGCGGGCGGGAGCCGCCAGGCAGCAGCTGCCCCGGGAGCTCTGGCGTTTCCCAGATTGTCCCGCTCTTGCTCGTGCGGCTCCTCAGGCATCTCCGTGGAGCCGACATCACGTCGGCAAGGGGCAGGACGTGCCGGGGCTGCTGGCTCGCTCCATCCCACGTCTCGTTGGGCTTTTCACCTAAGGCTCAGTGAATAAGTGAGAAATCCCACGTCCCTCCTATGGCAATGGCTGCGAATTGCGGCTGAACGAGCCCACAGGTTTTCTGATTTCCCCGTGTGGAGAAAGAGCGGCTGATAAAGCTGTCCTGCGGCCACGCCTGGTTAATGGTTAACGAAGGAGCGCAGGGCGAGCGCAGTACTGGTGAAGCCCCGATAGTTCCTGGAAAAGCCTTAGAAATTTCTTGAGATTAAAATTCCCTAGCCACGTCTGGTCACCTCTTCTTCACTGGGAGACTGTGAACTACAGGGAACTGTAGGGAACTGAAAACAATATCTGTTTCCAAGATACCTGGAAAAGGAGTGAAAGCCCCAAAAAGGTAAGGATAAATTTGGTATTGTCGGAAAGTGAAGCTACCTCTGCACTTTCACCAAATAATCTGATCCAGCAAATCCACATAATTTGTTATAAACTAGTCAGTGTTTAGAAGTGCAGCATAATCTGCTACATGTAAATATTTTAGTTGGCATGTGCTTAAGCCAGTTTGATGAAAGAGTTAGGAGTTCATGAAGTATTTTGGATTCAAAGTTTTGCATTTCACAGCATTTTTAAGAGAACTTCTCCTTAACTGCTGCTAAAAATTGAGTTGAAGGCGCTGCTGCATAAGGGAAGCAGTCTGAAGGGATGGCAGTACCTCTAGATGATGTACTGGGCAGTCTTGGAGCTGGATCCCAGCTGACAAGGTGATTTTATTAATCTTTTCAAATTTGGTCAGGAAAAAAGTTCTTATTTGTTTGAAAATTTTGTGCTCCTAGTTTTTGAGCTTGTTTTCGTTGTTAACCTGTCACATGAGGTATATACTCTTGTTTATGGCTCAGGGACTGGAGTGATCAACATGTGTTGACACTAAAATTTTATGTGGGGCTAAATGTGAAGCAGCAAAAATTATTATGGCATTGCTGAGATTTGAAGAGTAAGAAGATGCTGAAATTGGAAATGGAAAGGAGAAATAAAATGACAATCACTATTTACATTACAGAAATTTACTGTTTATGTCAATGGTAAGTAAAAGGGAAAAAGAAGATACTCTAATGAAAGTTCAATGAAAAACAGATTTGCAGTATACCATGCAGTGGTATGTGCTGGAAGGTTTCCTTGGGTAAGTGATGCCTCAAGGAAGAGCATCCTGGAATTCTGATGTTCAAGATGTGCATCCCCACCACCAATACAAAGTGAGGAAACTGGAATTTCTTGCTAAAATTTCTAAAGGTTGTTTAAAGTTGTAAGAGAGTTTCTTTGATTGGTCAGTTGATACAGATCAATGGGAAATTTCTGTGTTGCTTTAGTGTATGTTTCTTACTCTGTTCTTTCCATTATGCTGTGTCCAGTTCTTAGCCCTGCAATTTAGGAAGCACGCTGAGATGCTCAAATGCATTCACAGGAAGGCAACAAGACTGGTGAGGGGCCTGGAGGACAAGTCCTTTGAAGGATGGCTGAGGGAGCTGGGGTTGTTTAGCCTGGAGAGAAAGAGGCTCAGAGGAGACCTTATCACTCTCTACAACTGCCTGAAAGGAGTTTGTAGCCAGGTGTGGATCCATCTCTTCTCCCAGGCAACTGCTGACAGAGTGAGAGGCCACAGTCTTCAGCTGTGCCAGGGGAAGTTCAGGTTACACATCAAGAAAAAAATTTCTTCACTGAAAGAGTGATTGGGCACTGGAATCATCTGCCCAGTGAGGTGGTGGAGTCACCATCCCTTGATGAGTTAAAAAGAAAAGTCTGGATGTGGCACTCAGTGTCACGGTTTAGTTGATGAGGAGGTGTCATAGGTTGGACTTGATGATCTCAAAGGTCTTTTCCAACCTACTTCGTTCTGTGATTCTGTGAATAACTGTTCACCTCATTCTTCTGAGGCACAAAAAAAGGCATATTTTTAAAATCCCAGATAATATATTGCGTAATCAGAAAAATACATGGCCAACAGTGTTTCCTTATTGCTAAGGAAAAAAAAAAAGGTTCAACATATGCAACAAACTCAATTTATTTCCAGCGTATCGTAATCCCAATCCTGTTACTCATCTCAACCATCTGTTGCCTCTGCATGCCCACAATCCTCCTGTGTTCCTCTGATGAGTGTCTCCCCATTGTCTTGGTTTAGATAGACACATATTTGCCAGGGAAGATTGGAGTCTCCTTTGGAATGTAAGCCCCACCCCTCCCCCTTTATACATTTTATAAATTTGCAATTAAAAGGCTGTCAGGCAAAGATTTTGGGAATAGGTATAGTAGTTCTTTACTAGGGATATTAAAAATACAAATGTTGTAGTACAGAAGAATAAGCAAGCAAACAAACAAACAAGAAATCCTAGAAAACCCTGACAGAGTCAGAAATACAACCTAACACCCTGTCAGTCAGGGTGTTGGAAACAGTCCCAAAGTAAGCCCTCCTGGAGTGGCAGATGTGGTCCTGTTGGAAGCAGAGATGGTCCTGTAGAGAAGAGGGTCCAGAGATTGATCCAGTCTTCCTTTGGGAGTCCCATGGGAACACTGGATGTCTGATGACACTTGTGGCTCCTTTTTATCTAGGTGAAGATGTTTTGGCTCCTCCTCCCTAGTTAGAGCATCTTACAGTGGGATGATGTAATGTGTCATGTCATTGGTGAGCTTTAATGGCCCATTAACCAAAGATATTCTCATGGGGGTAGTGGAAGACTGAACAGAGATAAGAAACAATGCCCCACTCAGTTTTAACAGCTGGCTTGTTATCAGAGAAGGCAGTTACCTCCTCCCTTTTGGAGTTACAAAAGATAAAGAAAAGTGTCCCCAACTGGGTTTCAACAGATGGAATAGAATAAACATTTTTTTGGTTACAAAATCCAAGACACCCATTGAACCAGTTCATGCTGATTATATTTTTTTTTCTCCTAGAAGTGGTATCTTTCCTGTAGAAAATTTTGGAATGAAACAATTGCTTTGTTTTCTTGATCCTGTGTGGATGGTATGGCTATCCATTCAAAATCAAATGAATAAACAGGGGAAGAAATATTATGGTAAATACTCATTTCTTGGAAAATAAATTGGGATTTTAATTTTAGGCTCTTTGTCAGAGAGCTGGCAAGAGCACTGTATGCTTAAAAAGTTGCTCTTGCAGTTTACTGTCAAATAATACTGTATTATTCCCCCTTTCCCCCCTCACTCTCTGCTTGTTTTAAAAGGAACATTTTGTTTTAAAATTCAGGGCAAGTTGGCTAAACTTTGTGAAGGTGTAAATAGAAATTAGTTTTATCTTTCCTGATTGTATGTTTTCAAAGAAATTGGGTGGTTTACATGGAGTCAAATGTAGTTTAATGTTTTCACTCTTGTATTCCATCAGACATATTACTTTATTTCTGAATTTATTTTTTATAGCATCAGAGGCAGACAGAGAGATTCTGTCCCTAAGACTAATGCAAGAATTAATGGCAGCACATGATTTTTTTTTTCATTTATTCTCCCTCAGTGAAGTGCTGTGCTGTGAGTCTCAGTGTAGGAACATGGGATGACTTGAAGGCAAAGATGTGACTCCAGCACTGTGTCACCTATCAAAACAGCCTCTGTAGAGGATGTATCTCCCCATCTGTTAGGTGCAGCCTATCTTTGCAAGACTGGATATGAAGCAGAGAAGTTAGGAAGGTTTTGAAGTGTTTTGAGTGAAGATAAGGTGGAAAGGTTTCAGTCTCTGAAAGGAGTATGGGGAGGGAGGACATGGGACTCATCTGATCTTAACACTGGAGGCAATTGAAGCCATAGTAACAGCAACTGTGCATTCCAGTAGAAGCTGGAATATGTATATCCCAAAGTCAGGGTTATTATTAGCATTTCAGAGTTTCAAGCCAGTCGTGCCAAACTTGGGTTTGTGACATTCCTTATGCTTCAGAAATTTTTTTTTTTATCTACCAAGTACCATCTCCTATCTGATTGCTAGGGCAACGTCAAGCACTGGTGTCAGCAATACTGGCATATAATTTGGAGTTCACTCTACAAAAGGAAGGGAACAATCACTTCCTGCTCGGTAGACAGGGTATAAGTAGCAGACTAAAATTGCTGGAAAAAGAGGTCCTAGGAAAAAAAATGTACTGGAGTATATTGTTTAGGAAGCCTAGAAATTCAGTGTCAGAGTAATGCTGCTGCTAAGTCACTTATAACACCTCCGTGTGTTTTTTGCCTCACTTGCACTCAGTTATGCTGTTGACAAACGGTTTCATTTAAATGAATAAACCCCACCGTTTTTAGTTTTGGTTTTTTTTTTTTTTCTGACACATGACAATGCAGGTACAGTTAATGTGACATAACAAGAGGGAAGCATCTTTACTGTGACTACTTAGTCATGCAAAAAAAACTGAGATGAGAGATTACAGATATACTACACATGATGCTTTCTGCTTTTAAAAACAATCTGAGCTCAGAGAAGTGGGAGGGATCCAGATAATCATAGAGCCAGCTCTATGAATTTCAAGGCAAATATACATTTCCAGACACATGGGATGAGCTGAAGACTGTTGAAATGCCAATATGCTGGGAGGATGGCTGGCAGAGACCTTTTCATCTCAGACAATACCCTAAAGGAAATGGCCTTTCAGTGTGGCAGATATTGTCCCTTTCTGTGCTGCTTCTTTAAAGGGAGGGAGAGAGAATGAATGCAAAGGATTTCAGAGGAGGTGTCATTTCTTTAACGGCATCCTGTGGGTGCATTATCTTGCAGAGACCTTTTTCTTTGTCTCTCAGTCTGATTAGCACATGTCTTTGTGCAGTTTTAAAATGCTTGGACAGTTTTCTCTGAAGAAATACATGTGCCTTCCAGCAGTTTTAAATTGCTCTTTATATGTTTGATATCCTTATACATCTGCAAACACATCAGAATCTTGCTGAGTTCTTGACTGTAGTTCTTCCTGTGGTAATTATATTTTGTGCAGTTTTAACCACACATAGTGCGAAGAAGTGTTTCCTTCTGTCTGTTTGTAATGTGCTATCTTTTAATTTCCCAGGATTGTCCCTCTTGGGCTTTTAGAATTTGAAAACCAGAAAGAAGTTCTTTGTCTTCTCCCTGTACTCATTCGTTCACTTATCCTTTCCTTAGTTTCTCTCATATTGTTCTGTTTTCAAAGCTAACCAGGCCCACTCATTTGAATCTTCCCCAGAGGACAGCATAAGTGCCTTTGAAGAGAAATCTTCTCTTATGCTCCAGGAGGGCACTGAAGGCTTTTTGAATGTGAAAATCTGAGAGAATATTGAATGTTCTAGAAATATTCCAACAATTGATCAAAAGTCACTAGAATATTTTTCCTGTAATTCTCCAACTTGCTCTTAGTGGATCCAAACTTCTTCCTAGTCTTGATCATGCTACTTATTAAACAGGTTTTCATCCAGCATTGGTTAGACTAAGTTTGACCCTTAAGACTTCTTAACCCTCTCTGTATCCTGTGTTACTTCAGATTATTTGTACTGAGCTTCCTGCAATTCTGTACTGACTATTCAGGATGTGACATTCCTCGCTCTTCTCTCCAGTTCCTATGGCTGCATCTTTAATAGGAAAAAAGAAGAGGGGGAAGGGGGATAATGGGATGGTGGAATGATACCCTTTCACTGCAAGTTTTTGTATCTCACAAATCTAAAAGCTCCCAGGTATTGTGGCTTTCATATATTTTAGACAGCTGAAGTAGAGGACTCTGAGACCTCTAGCTGTGGTTAAGATGGGACATAGAAAGAATGGACCAGGAAGAATACTTGCTGTAGTGATGGGTACTGAGAGGTCTGAGATGGAAGATGATGAGTGAGCCTGTATTCTAATAAAACACAAATATCTAAGAGAATTTGTGGGAGAGAAATAGGAATATTGTGTGTAACTCTCTTATGAGGACGGGCTGGGGCAGCTGGGACTGTTTAGACTTCAGAGGAGACAAGTGGGAGGGGACCTCAATATCTGAAAAGAGGATGTCAAGAGGATGGATCCACGTTCTCCTCAGCGGTACCCAGCAACAGGACAAGAGATAACAGGCAGAAACTGATGCACAGGAAGTTCTACCTGAGTATGAAGAAGAACTTTCTTGTGCAGGTGACTGAGTGCTGGAACAGGTTGCCCAGAGAAGTTACGGAGTCTCCCTCACTGGAGATATTCACAAACTGGACACAATCCAGTGCCATTTGCTCTGTGATGACCCTGTGGTCCTTCAACAGGGAGGTTGCACCAGATGACCACTGTGGTCCTTCAACCTGACCCATTCTGTGATTCTGTGGTCTGTTGCCCATGATTCTTGACACATACTGAAGATGCTCCATAAGATGATCATATTTTCTGTCCAAGTATAAAATACCAGCAAATTTTGCTTTTTTACATATTTTACAAAATTTTACAGATTTTGCTTTGCAAGTGGGAACATCCAGGGAACAAAAGAATTGACTTTTGGAAAGAAAGAAATTATGGCTAGAGAGTATCTTTTTGAAACACTTCTCCTGATAACTAGAAACTAGGAAGATGTTACAGACATCTTCATATTAAGTAGTAAGAGTTTAATAATTAAAAGCAACTTAGTGATAATCTTAATCGATGAAGAAAATTCCTTCACATCAATAAGTTTCCAAAATATTGTCTAAATAAAATTTAATATTGCAGTGTAAAATCAGATTAAATACTTGGTTGTGAGAACTTGAAAACCTCTTCATGACTGCTTAACACTAATATTATTAAGGACCAGTGATAAACTGGGGAACAAGGTCAAGCTTCATAACACATGTAGATACAGAACTATTATTGCTCAGAAATAGAAGTCCTGAGACCAAATACATTTTTTGGTATTCCAAATAAACAAATTCAACTGATTAATTCAAACTAACCTATTAAACAATAGAAAGCATTTTTGAAGTTTTGTAAACAATAACAGGATAAGCTGAGCTTTGAGGAATGTGCACACTCAAACAAAAAGCACTTTACACCCCAGCTAGTGCCAGTACAGGCAGTACTGGCCCTGGCCCTGGCCTCGGCCTCAGCCAGCAGGAAAAACCAGCAACCTCTGACTGGATGCACATTTTACACATAGTGCTGCGATTTTTCTTTTTTAATGTTTTTAGGCATTTCAATTTTTTTTTTCTTGTGACATCTTCTTCTGTTTCTTCACTATTCTTTTCCTTCCAAGGAAATTTGTATTTAATGTTGGCATCTATCCCTAGAATCCTCCTTTTTATCATCACACTAGAATTTTTTTAATTATTTAGCCATACATTGCTTGTTTGTTGAGGCTAATGACATACAGCCTCTACTAAGGTGGGTATAGAAGTTCATACTTATATATGTTAAGCTTCTCAATATCTTTTCAGACCCTCAGAAGTCCTTCATTTGCTGGTTGCTAACATGACAGGTGCATCACACGCTCTCTTTCCTGTTTTCTATTGCCTTGCACATGCCAGGATTTTTTTCTTGGCGCTGCTCATGGAGGCAACGACTTGTCTCCTCATTTGCCTGCCCTGCCAGCTCTTAAATGAGCCTTATTGTGCCGTTCTCCTTTGGTGCCTGGGGACCTGGTACAAAGGTGTTGATTCCTGAGCAAGTGTTGCAGGACTGCATCCTGAGGCCTGCCACGCCTGCCAGGATAGGGGCCTATTGTTGTTCTAGGCTGCTGAAAATGACATTTTCTGTAATGAAAAGTTTCAAATTCAAAAAGTAAACTCAGAGCCTTGCAAATGTGGGTTTTTGGTGGTTTTTTTTTTTTTTTTTGCTAATGAAAGATAAGGCACAAAATTTAGAATGCTTTATTATGATTGTATGTAAGTGTGAGGATTCTCTGTAGCTACATCAGCAGCTCAGCTAGTTATAAGGCTGATCTCAAGAATATCTGCCCACGGCAGACAACTGTTGTGTGAATTCATGCCCTGGGTTGTTCTAACGCCTACCTCTGCCTCCTCCTTTTCAAGGTTATTGATACATATTTCTATTGTACATCCTAATGAGTATGTTCCTGCCTTTGGGTGATTTCCATTCTAGCTCTATCCAAAAATCTGAGATGCAAACATATTTTTTGTCAGTTTAATTTTCCTTTTCCTCAGAAAAAAAGAATTTTTTTTAATCATTGCAGTAATTTGTTACCATGTTGACTGCTGTTCTGTTCAGCCCAGTAATTACTTAATTGCACACTAGTCCTTAAATGACTTTAAGATTGAGTGGTGAACTACTCGTTTGCTACTACTGTTGCTTTGTCACATGTTTCCTTTCAAGGTTAAAAAGAAAATAAGACAAAAATTGTCAGTCTTTTTTCTACAGCTTTTGCTTTATTCTGAAGGTTCTTTTGGATTTTTTTTTTTTAATTTTTCAAGAGCAGATTTTTATGCTTTTGAAGATATATTTCTTAAAAAGACATTATGCCCTTTTGGAGCAACAGTTTTTGTTGATAGACCTCTTTATGAATATTCGTTTTAAAATCACATAAATTTGATCAAAATTTCATAACTGATAGAAGGAGTAAGATATTAAAGATGGAATAGGGAAGCCAGTGTTATTAATGTTACAAAATAAAAAAAATGTTATCACAGATCAGTAAATACTGTGTGTTGGTGCCCTCTTTCTCACCTGTTCTTATTTATCCTGCTCTTCATAGTGGTTGTTAAAAAATTCCTTTTGGCTACCATTTTATTTAGCAAATCATCTCTAATCTGAATGTTTCATTGATTTTGAAACTTAAAATGATCTTGATGTTATACGGATTCTTTGGTGGGCCTATAAGCTTGTTTATGCTGTTTTACTAGGAAAGGTACACTGACACATCTTTAATTTGTCTTGCTTATTTTGAGGGTCAAGTTCCATCACAGGAATGAGACTATGGAGGCTATTTCCTGCAAATTGCTTTCAAGTATTTATTTTTAGTGTACGTATGTTTGGTACACAAATTACAAAAAAAAGTCGTGTCAAGGAAGGTGTTTGCTATTCTGAAGTTTTGAATATTACTACATCATGTTGTTACAACATAATTGCAGTACAAAGACTGTCACATTGAGTCCAGCTGACCCTGCTGCCAGGTTCTGATTTGTCATCTCTTTGTGGCTCTGCTGCTCAGCACAACTACATGTTAGAAGTGAATCCAGTACTTGTTTTCAGGAGAGGATTAGGGTGTTGTTGTGTTTGGTTTTTTTTTTGTTTTTTTTTTTTTTTTTTTTAATACAGTTCCTAAAGACAACTGGTAGTTACTTTAGCAGCAGAAGGCTCTGGTAAGTAGTGGAGATGTTTTGAAATTGCTAAGATGATGAATCAAAATTTATTGTATCTAAAGCAGGCTAAAGCATTCTTTTGCTGAAGAAAAGTACCTGCTAAAGGAAACTGGAAGGAAAACAGAACATAGACACAGAAGCACCATTCATTTATTTGAAAAACAGCAGTAAGGTTATCTTTTCAACCAAACAGGAAATGTTATGAACATGAATGGTTTAGTCAATAGATGTTTAAGAGGACAAAGATAAAGATAAATATGAAATAGGTAGTGCTAGATCATGGAGTTTAACTGAGCTGTGAGTACAGGAAGTTGTGTCCCCTGTTGTAATTTTGACATCATTCCCTTCTTCACTGCACAGTGCCTCTACACTACCGTTTCAATCCCAGGCCCAAAATTCAGCCCATTTTTCATGTAAGAAAAAAACTTATTTTAGATGCCTGATGAGGATATGAACAGCTTCACTGTAAGAAAACCCACAGCTCCACCTATCTCTATTTCAGATTCAACAGGCAGAACAGTAGCAAATGTTCTGAGTCTTAACACAGATTCTGGATCCCTTATTCCCCAATCTTCTTCCACATGCTTTTTGAGGATGCTTCTGGTCACCTGGTCATCACAGTTTTACAGCTTATCTTCCTGGACAGCAGCAGTAGCAGCCAGCAGAGCTGAAAGCTGCAGAGTTGAAGAGAACTGTATTGTCTTGAGCATCCAGAAATACTGCCAGGCTTTTTGTGACAGCTTACTATTCTAGCATTGGTAGAAACCAACTCTTCTTTGTAAGTATCCATTGAATATAGCATAACACTATTTTTCCTGTGGTTTTGTGGGTTTTTGTGGGGGTTTTTTTCAGTGAATGGGAAGTAAGGAGATACGTATTTAATCCTTTGTTTAACATAGCTTTGAGTTATAGCCTTAATTTTAGCAGTGTTACAGGATTGGAATGTGGTTGATATGCATTGTACTTACAGCTGAAGAATATTGAGTTGGGGTTTTTTTGATATAGTAAACTAATCTCCACAATTATTCATTCTTCTTGAAGACTACAGTCACATAAAATGTAGATCTGGATTGTATGAGTTCATTATTGTGTATGGTAAAGTAAATAAATGATAATTTTGATAAAAGATTAGTGTGATTTTACATGCTGAGCCTACATATTAAGAAAATTAGCAACCTATATAAAAATATTAACTGCTTTTAAACCATTGAGAAGTCAGAGAATGTAGTTACATAGCTGTTCTCTTAATTTTTGCTTCAATGGGCAGCAGTAATGTCTTTAGACTGGTGTGTTGTTGAAAGAAAGAGACTGAAAATATCCCCTAGAATTCAGCAGAAGCTATGGGTAGGTAAGTTATCTTGCTTGATTATATTTTGCATGTATATAACATGAAATGTGGTAGTGATTCTCCTTCCCTAAGCATAATTTCACACCATTCTGTGTTCTCTGGGCACTGAAAAACACTGAAAAATGACATTTCTTAACCACTTCCTGCTGACAAAAGTTAGCCTGGTGGTAGAGGTGGAAGAGATGTCTCTTAAGACTACACAGAACAAGATCATGAAATAAGAGAGTGCTTTTTAAAGAGTTAGCAGGAAGGAAGGAAACAGAAATCTCAACATTTCCAAAACTTTCTTACACTGTCTTTCAGAGAACTATGCAGAATATCAGACTGCTGTGAAAACAGTTTGCTTCTAGACTGGCACCATCTGACCTCAGCAGAGAGAAGTTCAAAATTTGTGCCTCTGACCAGAGACAAACACTGTCAAGAGTTTTGACAGAGGGTGCTGCCACTTTAAACCTGGCCTACATTTAGGCTGTTTTGATTCCAAATCCAGTGGAGCCAAACGTGGTAGCACAGAAAAATAAGCTGGAAGAGAACAACCCTTTCTAGCAAAATATTTTATGGAAAATTCCTCTCTGAACCTACCCAGCATTTCACAGCATATGGCGAAGACTTGCATCTATATTTAAAATCAGGAGCTTGAACTAAGGCCTCTGAGTACAAATGTAATGAATGCATTGGACTGTCCTTCTTGTCTAACTGCCTGTCTCTGCCAGTAAGTCTTGGCTAAATGAGAGACTGTCTCCTAATGATAATGTGGAAGCTGTGATTGTCTGAGGTGTGGAAGTGAACAAGATCATAAGGAGAACAGATGGCAAGCAGTTCTGAGTGGGGAGATGGCTGGCTGGTATGTGATGAAGCTACCTGCAGCAGCTTAAGCTGTTATTTTTCCTGGCTGACTGTTTTCCCTCCTAGCTGGAGGTGATTGCCTTTCTTATGGAGTTGGCAGGATGGATGGAGCATGTGAACACTTGGTGGCTCTGTCACCTAATGTCACAGGGGCAAGCAGATTCTTTTAGGGATCCTTGATAGAATGAGAATTTGGCACAGGGCTTTAGGTAAAATTAGATCTTTAGAACTACAATTAAACACTTAATTTTCAGCATGGTTTATTGTCATCTACAATTTTTTAGGATTTAGTGTAGTTTATTTTTGCACAGTTTTTATGAATTATACTTTCAGCTAAGCAAAATCTCTAGTGATGATTGTAGCTTTCTTACTATCTAGAGTCTTTAATTATCTACACTTTTAGTCACCTGGACACTCTGCAGATTGTGTCAAATTCTTAGTAATCAGTGCATGATACAATAATCATAACCTGGACTCAGACTTTACCCAGGAGAACATGATTCATTCAGTCTTCAGAGGAAGAAGACAGCAGTGGCTGTGTCCCAGACCACTGGGGGATCATGGCGTTGGCTGTCCAGCATCAAGCCTTGCAGCTGTTTGATTTTATAGGCAGCATCTCATGTACTGTTACATTTCTGTGTTCCATAGCAGGTATCACCACATTCTGGTAGCAATCTTGCATGAGCAAATAGTTTTTTCACAATGCTGAAGGGGGATCTGCCTGTTCTGTAATGGCGGTCATCACATGTTGGTGACAACTACAGCGTTGGAAAGGGGAAAAGAGAACGAGGTGATATGTGACAGCACACTTACATGCTATGACTGTTTGTCTCAGGAAGTGGCAATGGTTGTGCTCACCATATTAGCAGGAGTCAGGAGCAGGGTCACGTGGGTCAATGGAAAGACTCATCCTGGTGTAAATGCATCTTCCTGCCTTCAAGCAGGTGTGCTGTGTACATATTTCACTCCAAGCTCTGAGGCAAAGACAACAGCCTAGAGCAGAAGGGAGCAGATATTACCTTACTCATTGCTTCAGCTGTGAATGTGTGTCCACGACCAGGGAGACCCTGTGCATGTGGAAGATCTGGTTCTCCAGAGCTCTCATTTTGGGATATGTGTGTAGTGGGTTGACCCTGGCTGGATGCCAGCACCCACCAAAGCCTCTCTGTCACTTCCCTCCGCAGCTGGACAGGAGAGAGAAACTATAACAAGGGTTCCTGGGTTGAGATAAGGACTGGGAGAGATCAATCATTAAATATTATCATGGGCAGAACAGGCTCAAATTTGGGATATTAATTGAATTCATTACTAACAAAATCAGAGCAGGATAATGAGAAGTGAAATAAATCTTTAAAACACCTTTGCCCCACCCCTCCCTTTTTCCCAAACTCTACCTCCTCCTTCCGCAGCAGTCATGGGAGACTGGGAATGGGGGTTTATGGTCAGTTCATCATAGGTTGTTTCTCCCACTGCTAAGGTAGAAGAGTTCTTCCCCTGCTCCAGCATAGGGTCCCTCCCACAGGAGAGAGTCCTCCATGAACTTCTCCAATGTGCTCTAGTAAGCATAAAGTTTCCTGAAGCTTTGCACTGGTCTATTCTGGAAAGATGCATGTGTTAGCACAGACTGAAGGAGAGCCAAAGACACCTTTGAAGAAAAGCTGACAGGGAAATGTAGCGAGAAACACTGGTGTGATCCCTTGCTGTAGTACTTGCTGTAACCTCAGACAGCTGGGCACCAACGTGCCCTTTATGAGGAGACTCTAGTGAGGTTCTCAGCCTTTCAAGAATGAGTTAAGTCTTACTGTGGTAGCAAATGCTCTTCCAAGCTTATTGCAGCTGCATAACCTTTGTGACAAGGCATTAATCACAGTCAGTGGCAAAATACCGTCTCAACCAAGCATTGTGTGTTCTTTGATATCTTTGTAAACAGTGATCCAAACAAATCTCTTGCTGAAGAACAAGCACTGGATTGTGTTCCGTCTGTCTGTCAAGCCATCTTTGTTCCTCCTGCCTCACCTGGGTCTGTATTTTCATCCACACGGGGGTTATTCCATTCATGAACTATCTGCTATGACTTGCTTTTCTAACATGAGGTCTTTACAGCACATTTTAGGCCACATAGCAGTTCATCTGTCAGCCACAGTTTCTATGAAGCTCACAATAGTCAATGCTTGAGAACACTCTCTGTGAGCAATACATGGCTGGACGAGTGCCCTGGCAGTGCCTATGCCCCTAGGTAAGCACATCTCAGCTCACAGCAGAAGCTATTCCTATCTCTGTATTGGAAGAGTCTGCCTACTGCGATTGCAGCCTGCTCTCACTGTCTCTGTGACTATTCACAGCCTGTCAGTTTTTCTGTTGACACTTTTTCAGTTCATCACAACCTCTCTTTTCTGTAGGCTTGCTTCCATAAGAGTATGGATATGCTCAGGCTGCCTCAAACCAGCAAGTCGTACATTAACTCCTCTGAAACTGTGTGTGTGAGTCTGTGTCCATGTTCACTTCGTTAGCAGTTCCTTTTTTTTCTTCTTTGGTTTACCTTCACATGTTCACACAACCAGCAATAGGAACTGAACAGAGAAAACAAGTCACACATAAAATATTTATGAAAAAAGAGGATAGTTACTTTCCCAGTTTGTCTGCTCTGTCTCAGATTCATCTCCTGGCTAATCTGTTGCAAAGTCTACTTATGTTCTGCAGGAGACTTAGGTTTTATCTCATACATTGAGAGTAATCCATCTATTTGCATCTGAAGGCTTTATTTAATTCTTACTTTCTTTCAAAGGAAATACACCCTTTGTTTTAATTAGAAAATTGTTAGTTGCAGATTTTATCTAAAATACTCTCTTCTTTCTTGTCTCATCTTTGTGCTTATGCAGATTTGGACCTTGTTTACCGAACATAAAAGGATTTTTCATTCTATTCTCACTTGTTTGTGTTTCTTTTACCTTCTCATAGATAATTTCCTGTAACTAGTATTTTTTACATTAATGGAAGAATATACTGGAGTGGGGAAAGAAGACCAAAATGGGGTTCTACTACTGTTCTCTTTTTGAAGGAGCAACTGCAAGGAAAACTGAAAAAAATCCCTGCAGTCTCCAAATAGCTTCCTGCAGAGTAAACAAAATACAATAAACCAGTAAGCTTTTTTATGCATAGGCAACAGTGAGTGTTCCTTTGACACCAAATGTGGAAATGAGGCACGAACATTGCACTAGATCCCTAATTAATTGTTTCAAATTATTTTCTCAATGTCTAAGATACTGAGTATATCTGAGTCAATTTTAAGCCCTTCATGTTATAGCTCAGAACAGGTTTTTTTGAACGTTAGGTTTAGTTAACTACAGCCCAAACATATCTTCATCAAATTTAGCACCTAGTACCACACCAAGAGGCTAGCATGAGAAGTGTCAGCCTATTTAGGTGAGGGAGAAACAAAGTTGGGAGTAGAACCATCTAACCATAAGTGGATTAAAAGTGTGAGGAAACTGTCTTTTCATTTCTAACCTGCATTGTACAGTTGTGGAAGAGGTGAAAGCTGTTACCAAGTGGGTACAAACTGTTTAATCCCTCTGCTTTGATCCATGTCTTTGCACACGGACTGACAGTGGGACTGCAATGACTGATAACACATTGCTTCATTTTCTGGTGCTGTGCTGGAGCCTCCTGTTCAAACACAGCCTCTGTCCCACCTTGTTTGCAAACTCAAGGGTTCAGTAGTGGTAATGAATCAGTGCTATTACTGCACGGGCACAGCATCATTTATGTATCATCATCACGGTTGACTTCCATGTGCAAAAACATATGGAAGCTCATCTCTTGTTAGCTGTGAATAATAGGTCTGTTGGGTGCTTACCAACAAGCCCCAGCCTTTAAACCTTTTGGGGTCATCTGTTATTTCTTACACACTGGTATCCTTAATTTTGGAACAGTTTGGCAGTAAAGAGGGGGTCTCTATTAATTGTGTTTCTGCAGTAAATGAAGTTGTTCTCTGGCTGTGAAACAGAGTAATCTGAAGGGCCTGGAACAAAGTCACAGCACCACAACAGGTCTGACTTATCCAGCATCTGTGATAGAAAACTAAATGATGTTCCTTTTGTCCACCACAGAAAGATTCTGTTAAACAAAGATTTGTTTATTGCCAGCAATTGATGATGAGAATTAATAAAACTAGTGCAAGGCAGAAGAATTTCTAAATTGCAGAAGAGACATAAAACATGCTTTTTAGAAGGGCATTTATTTCCCCTTTTCCAGCTTGCCTGTTGTATCTTCACACTTTATTTCCCTTTTCTTCCTGAGAAATTATAAATTGAAATATTTTAATGGAAAATGTGACTATTACCTCTTCACAGCAACCTTTACAGGTACAGCAGAGAAATAAAAACACACCAGGTGACTTTGAGGTTGTATTTCAACACTGATTAAACCAGCATTTTAATATTTCAATCTTAATTTTAGTTTCCATTTTTAATTTCCTTTGGAAGTTATTTACTTTTTGCAAGCTATTTGGATGAAACATTGAAGTGAGATTTCAGTTATCTTTAAATTTATTAGAGACAGCTTCAGTTTTTGCGTCTCTTATACCCTCACAACAAATTTTGAATTTTCAGCCTTTTCAGTCAAATTCAGGAAGGGAGGAAGGGAGGAAGGAAGGACTCCAAAACACTTGTTTTCCTTTGGGGTCCCAATATGCCCAGTTTGTAACCCTGTGCACTCAGGAGTTGATTTGAGGTGGAAAACATCTCAGAGGCTGTGGCAACTGACTCTGGGATTTCTTGATGCTTTTCAAGATTGAAGAACTTAATCATTACAGCAGACAACTCAGGCACTGGAACTGCAAGTCAGACCATAGAATAACATCTGGCACAAGTGCAGTGACACCAGAAAGCTCACCTGAGGAGTTTAGATTCTGTTTTTATTTTGCATAGGCTCTTCCAGAATTGTAGCAGAGTTGTCATTGGTCTTGTAACATTAGAAGAGCCATGACAGTTTTAAAACTGATGTGACAGTCACAGTTTTAAAAAGCTGTGACTTTTTCTTTCTTCACTAAAAGGTTGGCTGTAATAATACTGCAGTGGACTGGAGACTGTCTGAGAGCAATGACAATCCCAAATCTGCTACACTACCTGGATATATGCTGTTTAGGACTATGAAGTGCTGATAGTACTATTTTTTTAGATTAACTTGACTGAAATGAAAATGACAGGAAGTCACCTGCATTCATCTAGGAAAGAGAACTCCGCATAAAACTTTTAGAATAGGAAAACAAATCTTAAATGCTTAGAATTACTTTTAAGTGTACATATAATTAAAGAGAGAAACTGGAAAAAGTCGGATAAAGCTTATCAGGGGGTGTTAGTTCCACAGCTTTATACCTGCTCAGAAGCTTGCAGTCACTTGAGTGATGCTTCAGGCATGTCCGTGTTTCTTTCCCGGCAATAATGTTTCACAGAAGTGGATCAAAGCAGCTGCTTTTACTGCAGCAGCCTCTGCAGAAACGTCCCGGAGTGCGCAGCACAGACGGGGAGCGTGTATTCAGACACTCCTTGCTAATGAACTTGTGAATGGAGCCTCTGGAAGAAAACACAGGGCACTGCAGAATTAACCTGGGCAAGAGCCCTTTCTCGGTCGGGTCCCGCTGCTCTTCAGGGAGCTTTCTTTGCGAAGTGTATTTTGGAGGAGCTGTGGGAGGAGGGGGAGATGCTGCTGCTGCACGTTCAGTGCAAAGCCCGTGGCTGTGATAGGCTGGAGGGACATGGATACTCTGCCTATATATGCTGGCAACTGCATCCTCTCCGCTTTATAGCTGTCACTGAGGAGCAGAGAAAGGCAGTGAGAAGGGCAAGGGGAGAGGCAAAAGCCTTACCAACTCACTGTAAGTAACATTCTTTATCCTTAAGAATTTATGGTTATAAAATTCAAGTAGGTACATTTGGATTAATGCAACAATTGGTTATGGAGAGTGGGAGCTCAGTTAATAAGCAGCCAACTTATATTATTTTAGGGATGGTAATAATAATAAAACCCATTTATTTTTAATCTAAGTTTGCACAATGTAGTGTACACCTATTGTTGTGCTTGCTTGTTTTTTGCATCTGATGTATGTCAGCTGTAACTGCTTATATACATTTATGTAGAATCCCATGTATACGAAAGTTTGTATCTTGTCTTTCCAAGTACAGCAGTGCTTACAATAACCAAGCAGAACTTGAGAAATTCTCTGCCAAATATTCTGAATAATAAAATGTCAAGGTAAATTAAATGCATTACTTTTTTAGGATGAAGTTTTCCTTAGAAATAATCTTTTGCTATCACTGTAGTAAGACCTCAGCGGGGAACATTATGAAGTTGCAGACTCTGTGCCAGTGACAGTAAATGAATACAGCCAGGAACTTTTGGAAAACGTAATTCTTTAAATAAAATTTAATGATTGTAACATATACTCCTAGTTCTTGACTTGTGCAAAGGTAGAAGTACAGATCCAGTAGATCCAGTTCCTTTTTACTTGTGCTGAAATAAAATTCATCCTTTGGGTCTTTTTCTGGCAATATCCTATTGCCAGCAGGGGAAGTTCAGCTTAACAGTGGCAACAGCTGCAAAAACCTTCAGTTGGGTTCAGAAGCAGGAAGTTCTCGTGGCTTCAGTGGTGTCACTGAAGCACCATGAGCCCTTAAATTACGTTTTGTTCTGCAACAATCAGTTGGCAGAATAGAAAATGCACTTGACTCATGTGTTGGAAAAGATACACAGTTAGTACTTTTTTTGAGCAAATACAGCTATCAGGTTTAGGTGCTATTAATATGTCAATGCATTCTTCCTGTCTGTATTTATAAACAGGAGCTGCTAAAAGATTTTGTTAGCTGTTATTTATTTTAGTTTGATGAACTGGAGAAGAGGCAGACATAAAATTATAATGCATCAAATATACCTCTCTCCTCATTTGTTCTACTTTTCCTCTTTTCCCTCTTTTTTATGCTTTTTCATCTTTTTTCTCTTTTTCTTTCTCATCATGAATTTCCTGGTAGCATTTAGATATTTTTTACACTCATATTTAGTAAATATGAAAAAACCCCACCCAGATTCTAAAATCATAGACAATACTTTTTTAACAGAAATCATGAATAAGCTGAATGTTATCAACATAATACTATGCCTATAAATGTCTTATATATATATAAGTATTTATATATATATTTAGTATATAAAATATTTTTAATAATTACTTGTGTGTAAACTACTCATTTGTATGGTTCAGTTTCACATAAAGTAGAAAACTGATTGCAAATGAACATATGCAATCTAAAGACTAGCAACAATTTTCAGTAACTTCAGTAAAATAAAATGTGGCTGTATTCTAATTTCAGTGCACTGAGGTAGAAGGAGTAGTTTTAAAAAAGCAACAAAGGATATGTCAACTTTAGGTTGTACAGTGTACTTTTCCTCTGGCAAATTACAGCAAAATCAAAGACCAAGGAGTTTGTGTGTGAATAAATAAAAAAAGATACACTGATATAATTTAAGGTTTAACATGATTTTTTTGGTTTTACCTGCAGCTTAGAGCAGGTAAAACCTTCTCCAGTAAAATAGGATTTCATCTGAAGTATACAATGGTGACAATAGCTCTTGATTCTTGCCGGGAGCAAAAATGCTCAGGCAGAATATATGCTTGGTGTTGGGAAAGGTGAGACAGGAAAAGCTAACAAATAAAAATTGTATTTGATCAGTCAGAGTGAGGCTGTCAATGAATTTGCATAGGGCCTGCTCACAGTCTGGTAGAGGTTGATAATTAGGCAGGGCACCTCCTGAGGGAGCTATGCTCTCCTCACTTGGGGTTCAGCTCGCAGATACTGAATATGCTGAAACTCATCCTGGGAGGTGTGAGATCTCTTAAAGTGTGGAGACTTTCTCACTCTTTAGGGGCCTTCAAGAAGATAGACCACTATTAAATACTTTAGAGAGAGGCTTAGTTTCTCTGAAATTTCCATTTGGTTTTGGAAACTTGGCTTGCATTATTTTGCAGTTTAAGTTCCTTCAAGTTAAGTGGATTTTTTTGAGTGCATGCAGACTGTAACACTCATCCCTTCAGAAAGTACAGATTCTCTCAAACAGTATTTTCATTTTAAACCCTAAGACCTGTTATCTGAAGTATTTTGCTTCTTAGAAAATCTCTATATTTTCAAAATATACTGGCATAGAGAGAAGGTATCTCCCTATGCATTGTGTTATTGCATTGTGCATGAGTTTTATGTGCGTGCAAGAGGTAGAGATACTCTGTACTGGTAGAGAAGTGAACAAATTTGCATTTTGGTAGTACTCACTAGTGAGGATTACAATTGTCTGCTGGAGATGGCTTCCATAGCAAGTAGTACTTTCAAGCAGATGAAGTGAGATCTACAGCGAACAGTTCAGGAAGAGAATAAAAATAGGGATGAAAGTGTAAGTTGGTCTTGTCACAGAAGAATGGATATAAAATAGGAGGTGAAAAGGATGGCCACTGTGTTCCTGCAAGGAGTATGCCTTCACAGTTCCTCTGTGAGATACATATATTACTGTGGGTATGGAATTTTCAGGGAAGGACTTTTAGGAAGGACGATGCATGAATTGAAAAAAGTAGATTTTTAATTGCTTGGTATTTTCTTTGGAGGAAAGAAGAATTAAATGTTTTGCTTCAGATTGAAGCAGTTTGAAATACTTCACTGCATCAAACTGAATTGTAAGAGTATTAGAAGTTAAGTAAATACTAGTTTGTATCAATTTACAACACTGCAACCAACCTCTGTAGCACATTTGGGATGGAAGGCTCAACCCTTGATTCTTAATATTTAAGCTTCCTGGTTCAGTTACGTCTTCCATGCAAAACAGTGGGTTTCCCCTGTAATTTAATTCTTTACCTGAATTTTGCTATTGCAACAGTGATTTATGACAGAAGCAGTACAGCCAAAACAATGTTAGGATGAGCCAGTGAACCTCCCATTCTTGGGAAGTAAAGTTAGCCAATAACAAACAAGATCTTAGTGATTATACAAAATGTGTATTTTGTCAAATTGAGTTCCATAGCAATAGACTAAAACCATGGAATGTGTATGTAATATTTAGATATTTTATTTGCTTATCCTGGTATCCAAAAGGATTGTCCTAAGTTTTAATAATAAAAATAATAAATTATATCAGCATACAGTGTAGGAACAAGATGATGTATATGTTACTTGTACCACAAATTTCAGGTGGAAAAAAAATTTGGTAGTGAAAAAATGGCCACAAGCTATAAAATGTACCATGTATGTTCTTCTGGTAATATGATAAATTAATTTTTTTAATATAAATTCTTTTCTTTTTCTGTGTGTTTGTGAGCTGTTTTGAGCTTACATACAATGTGATTTAATTTATGCCATTTGATTTGTAAAATAGGAAAAGACTATGTGATCCACAGAAGTTTTTATGTTAAGTGGTCCCTTTGATTACTATGAAGCAAAACTAGAAAGTAACTTAGTGATGCTCTTACACAGTGATAATCTTATCTGTCTTGATGCAGTACTTGGGGTTTACTGGAACCACAGATGCGGAATGAGATGCTCAGCTGAACTGATCCATGTGTAAAGGTCTGTAGGAATAGCTGTAGCACAGTGATGAGCAACAGCAGTGCTGGAAACACCAATCCTCATGTTCTGAGTCAGTTCAGTCTCAGGCATCTCCCACTGATTTGTCAGTTGTGTGTTAAATGCTTTTTTCACAGCTTTCTTCTCTGAAACCAGAGGAAAAAAATAACAGATCACATCATGCAACTTCTTTAGGGCATGATATGGCAATGAACCTATGAATGAAGTAGCCTAGAAGAAATAATAATAACATGAGTTAAGGGTTAAGTTAGAGATACATTGAAAAAGAAGTGCAACAGTACAATGTTTAGGTTTCTTCTGGCAAAAATGTCTAAACCAAAGAACAGAGCCTTGGTGTGCAATTAGATTACTGCCACAGAAATGCATATTGATTGCTGCAGTTCATGCTGATTTCTTTAGAAAGTTTATTAAAATTTTGAACAATGAACAAAGATGTATTAAATGAAAATGCACATAAGATTTAGGAGATAGGGAAGAAATTGAATCATCTTTATTTTAAAGGAACAGAAACAAAACTGCTCACTTAAACATAGCTTTTCAAAGCGGAGGTTGACACACAAAGCTACCCACTGCACATTCTAAGGACTGTAGTAACCACTGTAATGTATTTCCAGCAACTTAGCAGCAAGAGATGGGAAAGGTCCTAATACCCCTTGATGAAAGGTGTAGACAGAGCCAAATAAACCCTTACATGATGATTAAAGAGAATACTAAAACTCTAGTAAAATAGCAACAGGGGCAGCCATCTCTGGGGACCTAGAAGTCCCTACTGTGCTCTCCCAAGTGTTTCGTGACCTACAGCAGCACTCTGCCTTCTTAAATAGCAGCAGCAGCTGCTCCACACAAATCCCAGATCCTCTGTTTGTAGCAGCAGAGATGTCTCTAAGTCAGTGCTTATTAATGATGTCTTCCTTTTTGTGGTGTTACAGTACTAATTCAAATGTAAAAAAGCCCAGGAGGTTCTTTCCTCAAAATGATGTCCTCAGTTAGAAATCCTTATCACAAATACTTGATCTCTGAAAAGTTGTCTCCTAATTATCTAATATTCACATTGTGCTTAATGTAATTATTTCTTTACAAAGTGAAGATCTACAAGTGTGTGAGCTAAGCACAGTAGCTTTTGAGACCAACAGTGAGTATCCTTTTTTCTCTTGCCAGTCTTCTGACTGGATTCCAAGGAACACTGTACCTCAGTCTGAGTGTATAAAGACTCTGGGACACTTTTTTGGTACTCAGTGAATAAAAAGTTTCATGTATTCACTGAGTGCTCAAAATGCACAACTACACAGAGTAATAAAATTGAGTGGGCCAGGGTGGTGGGAGCAGGCACCATAACATCACAAATTTATGTTTGCAGAGCACTTTGCAGGCAAATTTCAGCTCATCTCTCTGAGCCTTGGGTGTGCTCACACAATCTGCCCATCTCAAAGAACCCCTGGAGCTGCAGCCCAACCATCTTGGAAAAATATAGACAGTCCCAGACAGAGCTTCCTCACATTCTCCTGCAAAATGCAGTACAGATCAACTTAAAGAATTCTTTTTGAAACGTCACTAAGAAACAAAGTTTTGTAGATGACACAACGTGCATTTACAGTGAAAGAGTAAAGAAGCTAAATCTCGAAGCAAGACAAGAGTTGAGAAACAGATAAAATGACAGGGCAGCACAGTGGATCACTGTGATAACTGTGATTATTATAGCTTGTTATTACAGATTATAATAGAGACACACAGCAGGCTGTTTTCTTACACTTCTCCATAAGGCAGGAGGAAGCTGATTATGTGCCACTTCATAGTGCCACATCCTTGTGTCAACCAGCATCTGCAGGAAATAAATCTGTAATATTTGAATCTTTATCAATGTGCTTCTACTGTTCTCTGTGCTAAACTTATTGTTTGTCTGTATTAATCTAATCTAATCCTATCATGACCATATGAGTCTTCCTATAAATCATATGAATAACAGGTTTAAAACTAGTAAAATTCTCCTTCAAAAATGACTATTTTTTTCTCTTTCTTTTAAAGTGTTTCCTGTTTATTCTGAGAATAAACCCTGAGCTCTGCTACCCATGGATGCTGCAGAATTCCGCAAGAGAGGGAAGGAGATGGTGGACTATGTTGCGGATTACCTGGAGAAGATAGAGAAGCGACAGGTATTCCCAGATGTGGAACCAGGATACCTACGGCCCCTCATCGCAGACCATGCACCACAGGATCCTGAGAGCTTTGAGGACGTCTTTAAAGACATTGAGAAGATCATCATGCCAGGGGTAAGAAAAATGGAACTGTAGTGCCATGTTCTGTACTGCATTTAGGGTTTCAAACACCTTAAAGAAAGTGTGGATTTACCAACATAAGTATCCACACTCATTAACTTTTAGAGGGCAGGAGTCAGCTTTACAAGGTCAGCATTTACAAGCTTTAAATGTGATCTAATGTTTTCCATTCTTCCTAGAAATAATCAAATCATTCCTTTGCTTCATGCATGGTTTACTTTTGAAAATAATTCCGTGAACTGGTTAAGGCAAAACTTCATAACTTTCAGTTTCATGTGATATTTTTACTACTTTCATAGCACAGTAAATATTTTACAAAACAGGATTTTTATTAGTCTGCTGTGCCCAAAGTGTTCCTTCAAGCTGATCTTTAAATGTTAGAATTCTCATAGGAGACTTCTTTTTATTAGAGAGTTGACTAGAAAGGATTCTCCGCAATACTTGTTCTGTTGACTTACACTCCTAAATGTCAACTGCTTCTTGTAGCTTTTAAGGCAGATGGACACTGCCTAAATATTAGTCCTTGAACAGATCAGTGTTAGACAGACAATGCAGAACAAAGCATCATTGTTTTGAACAAGGCATTGTTCAGGCCTGAAATTTTCTTTTTTTTCCACTTATGGTACACCTTTTTATTTTAAATATGTGCTTGTCTCCTAAAGCCTCTAAGTAGCTTGAAGATGACTGAGTTATTAGTAAAAGTTAATGAGGAATCTCTCCTTTGGATCTCTGCAATAAACACTTTGGATTTCTTCTCTAGATGCAGCTAGGTGATATGATTGTGATGGGAGTGGACATCACAATCAAAATGGCTTTTGTCAGTGTACTATAATATCAATTCTTTTTCATTGACCAATGTAAATATTTGATATTCAATATGATTTTATCTTGTTTTCTTTGGAGCCAGCCCTGCTGTACTTTAACAGGCAAAAGCTCCACTGAAGTAAATTGAAACCTCTGCACTCTTTTCAAAGGTTTATGGATGAAGTCTTAAATCCAAGAGAATTAAATCAATGCAGATTAGATAAGAGAATTATGTCCAACACATGCAAAAACTTTAATTGCTGCTCATAGATATAACTGCTTTTTCTTTTTCATTAGAGGAAAATAGTAATGTCTGTGAAGCAGAAAACACTTTGAACACTTGAGAACTTTCAATAAAATAATAGATCAAAAATTAAAGATTAATCACTTGAGAGTAGAAAGTGGGACATTGAATACCAATTATATCATCAACACGCCATGTTCTCTTTTAACTAAATTGACTTTTTCTTGGTATTTACATGCCCTGCAAACAAATTCACTTTTACAAAGTGATACATTTTGAAGAAAAATAGTTTTATCCTAAATTTTTCCACTGGTGTGAAATGTTAGTGATACAAAGAGCACAATATAAATCCTGGTTCTTATAGTAACTCTCCACCCATGTTGCTTATACTAAATTTCAATGACTCACTTGGGCACAGAACCATGAGGTCATGTATAGTAGAGATTGGATGGTATCTCAAGATCATTTAGTCCATCCTCACTGCTCAAAGCTGAGTCAGCTAGAGCATGGTGTTCAGGACTATGTCCAACTGGTCATTGAATATCTCCAAGGATGAACTGTGCTGTCCTGTTCCAAAGTTGGAACATCCTCACAGTAAAAGGGCTTTTTCTTATGTTTAAGTGGAATTTTCTGTTTCAGTTTGTGCACATTTCTTACTGTCTTGTCACTGGGTGCTTCTGAGATGAATCTGGCTTCATCTTCTCTACACCTTCCCATGAGGTGTTTATACACACTTATAAAGTATTCCCTGGGCTCCCTGCAGCTGAACAACCCCAGCTCTTTCAGCCCCTTGTCACATGACAAAGGCAGCAAATAATCGTCTCCACAGTCTTTCACTGGAATCACTCCAGCATGGCCATGTCCTTGTCCCTTGTACTGAAGAAGCTGGAACTGGATGTGGCACTCCAGGTGTGGCCGTACCAGTGCTGCATAGAAGGGAAGGATCACCTCTTTTGACCTTCTGGGAGCAGTTTTGTTACCATGGCCCAGAATGCTCTTGGGTCACAGTGTACTAAAACAATAAATGAAAAAGCTGGCTGCTTTACGAACTTTAATGTATCTTTGTATAGATATCTACAAGACATATATAATTCTAGAAAGCTTTCTTAACTACTATTATTAGAAAGTTTATAAAATATATAAAGAAAACTCTTTCGGTTAATGCCTAAACCCTAGCCAAGTCCTAGTCTTACCTAGTAAAAAAGTACGCCAAACCCAGGTGTTTTCTGCACCGACACTGTACTCAGGTCATTTTAATTTGCCAAATTTAAATCTGTAATAACTAAACCCCCTTTTGAAGTGAATTTAAGAATTATACCTGAAAATTACTTTCTAAACCCTTTAAAATATCTCAGCTGTTGCAGACCCTAAATGATAATACAGTATTTAGAGGATTGATAATGCATTGTTTTAAATCACTATTCTATCTCTCATGTACTACTAATTGTGTGTATTTTCTAATTTATTTCTGCTTAGTGTAAATTTATTCTCCTGCCACATATTGTTTTGCTTTTTATGTTGTCTTCATTGTCATAACAAAAAAACCAAATTTAATCCCTAGCAGAGTGATACTACTTTAAAGTACTTTAAAATACTACTGATGTACTTGAGTACATCAGTAGTCAAGATGATGATTTTCCTCACATTGGATCTATTAATCTGTGAACTTTCAGCTGAAGTACCTAACCTTAGTGTGTGGCAAAGGGAGACCGTTCCTTAGACTAAGGAAGCCAGAGAAAGATATCCTTAGAAGAAATCTTGGAAATAGAATGTCTCTGAGAAGCACTAGAGTGGGAATTAGAGTGAACCCAAGAAATTTGTATATCATTATTTATCGGCAGAGGGCTAAAAAAACAGGCATCAAGTATGTCAGGCTCTTTGCAATATCTGACTAAGTGTATCTGTTCCAACATGGTGAAAAAAAATAATTTTACCGTTGCTTCAAGGGATGGGGGAAGGGGAGGCAGGAGGAAGAAGCACAGCTGTACTTGCCCCAGGGCTTTTAGCTTTTTCACTTTGTGTGAATGGTGCAACTGGAATCTGCTGTGTTTCATCAAGTAAATGGCTCCCAGCAAGCAGTCAGTTTAACTTGATTAACCCAAGATGAATGTCACAAGTCTTACAGATCACAGAGGATTAGAGCTGGGGAGATGAACAGTGGCAGCTCTGGCTCATTACGGACATCAGTGAAAGTCTGTGCATGTGGATCCTATTGGAGACCACTGCTTCTTGAATATTTTATTGTTTTCCCATCCGGGTTTTTTTTGTTTTGTTTTGTTTTCTGATTTGTGAAGGAAGGCATTAGCCACAAATACTCTAAAACTTTGTTGCAGCAAAGTAAGACCAAATATGAGATACAGCTGAAAAGGTTCACAGTGGCTTGTCTTTGGATAACTGATTTGACAGGTTTCTACCTAGTGATCAGTAAAAATGAAATCTTGAATATAGCAGGTACAGGGCTAGTTTAGACTGTGGAAAATTGTACTGGATTGGAGCTGTTTCCATGTGAAAGAGATGGGGACATTTGAAATTGATATACTACAGCATGGAAAAGATTCACTCTCTTAAGACTGTTTCCCCTTGGCATGGACCACATCCCTTAAAGAAGAGCTGATTGTTGGCATGAGGAAGGTTAGAAGAGGAAAGAAAGAGATTATTTGCAGCATGCAGAACAACGTGGTACAGCAATCCCAGAGTTAGCTCCAGAACCAGAAACTTTATCACAGACTGGGAGAGAGGAGTGTAAAAGCTAAAATTCAACAGAGGTGGGAATGCAGAACAAAAAAGTGGAGAAACAATGAACTCAAGCAAGAGAGAATGTTTGTTCTTACTATCCTCCAGCTGTAAAAGAAGAATTCCAGTATTAAAAAGGAAACAAAATGATGTAAGAAAGGCTGGCCTTTAATAACTCAGCAGCCTCTGGATTTCCAGCCATGAAAAAATTCTTACATAGATCTGCTGAATTCTCACTTACAGCTCTGGAAGCACTTTTTCAAAAACTTGCCTTTTACCTTGAATGTGAAAGCTGTTTTTGCCAAACATATCGCATATCACATTATTTCCACTGAATGCTGCTGTGTGGCTGTGCATTTCCTGCTTTCAAATTTTATTAGACTGGAGCTGTGGAGCACTATCAAGTCTCTCACAGATCTTTAAAATTGCTTGGATGTTGCATAAGATAATTCTAAATATTGCTTTCACAAGACAATTGACTACCATTTATGCAGTTATTATGTTGTTCTCTCATATTAGTTCCTACAAAGTGGAATTGTATGTAAATCACAACTTGTTAAAGGGAGATGAGAGTTTAATTTTATACAGAAGGTATTGTATACCGGGATGGGTTGTTTCATTTTGTGGTGAGGAGCTGTTTGGTCAGATTCAGTGCCTGAGCATTAACAAACAACACAAGTGTGCCAGTTCTGTGGACCTCTTCTGCACTGAAGACACTTTTCCTATGTCAGTTGCATGACAGAGATGGAAAAACAAAATACCAGAGAGTCTCTGACAGTAGAGACTCAAGAGCAGTGTCCTCCACAGAAGCTCAGGCTTCCGTGACCCCCACAATTCTTGTCTTCCAGGAAGACAAATGGAGAACTCTGATTTTGGAATTGTTGGAGGGCTGGGGTGAGAACTTGGCTTTTTTTTATTTCGAGTAAAAGATGGATAAACAATCATGAAAAAAACCAAGGTAAGTTCTTCTAAAAAATGGGATCCTGTGTTACAGCCAGCTAGTCAAGAACTGTTGGCTTGTCACAACCTCTAACCATTTTTTGAATTTGAGACAATTTGTTTCTGCTTCCTGTATTAGTTAAAAATAGCTATTTTCCCTTTAATACAGGTGACTCACTGGCACAGTCCATACTTTTTTGCCTACTTCCCTGCGGCCTCTTCCTTCCCAGCTCTTCTTGCAGATATGTTGTGTGGTGGAATAGGATGTGTAGGCTTCTCTTGGGTGAGTTTACTCTGGTGTGTGGTAATGGTAACAATGGTAACCTTGCCAAGATTTTAAGCATTTCAGTAACATTCTACAATTAAATTATTGATTAATAGCAGGGAAGTCGCAGGAGTACATTTTTAGGTAAATTTTCTTGATTAATTAAAGGTTTTCACATAGACACCGTGAATGACTCCAGGAATAAAAGGCTATTTCCTCATACCAGTTTTGCTCTTGAAAAATCACCAACATTTAGAATTAGTGCTAGCCATGCAAACATACTGGTAATCCACTAATAAGTATGACTATTGTTTACCAGCCATTGTTGTTATTTCTCTTATCATCTGGATGAATGGAAAATTGCCTTAAAACCCCCACATTCATATGAGGTATACTCTTCTCAAAAGAGGCTGGTCTTTGATGTTGAAAAAAAATATGCAAGATGCAAATCCAAGCTTTGACATTTAATAGTCGTGGTTCTACATAATGCCTGTTTTGACGGTTTTTTTTGTAAGTCCTAGAAACTATGTGCACAAAATGGTTTATGTGTCCCTAACCTGGCTGGTGACATTAGCCATCTACTCTCTTCCTTTAATAGCAAAAGAAAGACAGAGAGAGAGAGAATTATTCTTGCTCTGGTAGATCTCTTCATGGTCTAGTGAGGTTATTACCTCTGCTCTGTTTTTCAACACAGGCTGCAAGTCCAGCTTGCACAGAGCTGGAGACCGTCATGCTGGATTGGCTAGGGAAGATGGTTAATTTGCCTGAAGAGTTTTTAGCTGGAAAGGATGGCCAAGGTGGAGGAGTCATTCAGGTAAGAGGGGACATGAAAAAAAGAATACTCATTGAGTTTGTGAATCCATGATTTTGTCAAGTCTTTATACTAGGACATTAATGATGGAAATATATAATATTTTTTGCTGCCACATGGGCTCCTTTCAAATTTCCAGAAGGACTGATGATCTGTGAGAATGTCAATAAGGGGGCAGGATCATTCATGAAAGTAATGCATTTGTTTTTAGAGCAGCTGATTTCTAAAACACTTCTCAGTGAAGAATTGTTACTAGTTCAATTTAAAATTTAGGCTTAAAATTCAAATCAGAATTGCATAGGATAGAGACTTTAATTTGTTACTCAGTGAACTGAGCTTATACTTATCAACAATACGCAGCAGTGTTTCATAGCTGAGGTTAGAAGTCTACTTTTTATATGTGTAATTGTTTATTTCAGTCAGTTTCCACAGAACATTTGAGAAAAACTTTGATAAATAGAAATAGCAGAATGTAGTAGAAGATCCATCAATTTTTGCCAAAGAGGTTGAAATTACTTTTTCTTATATACCAAAAGGAAATATCAGAATATTATAATAAAAAGAAGAGCTGCTTAAAATGTGAACCTAAGCAGTTCTATCAATAGATATACAATTTTGAGACTACACTGCATATCCAAACTAGAAAAAAGTCCCCAAACTTTGACATTGAATGCTGAATAAAACTTACAATGTCTGAACAGATAACCTGAACAATAATGAATATATCATCAATGGGCAATCTTGCATGCATAATAGAGCTATGTCATTTGTGAGCCATGGCTCCTCTAGCACGTGGTCATTCTGCTGATGCAACTCTTGGTCACAGCTATTAATCTATATAAAATAGATTTCTTCTATGAAGAAGATTGAAATTTAAATAATTGTTCTGTGCTCCTATGATAACCTCTGGAGTCTGGTATTTGGAGGCCAGGGCACAATCCATTTTATCCTAAGACAGGCTTCTACTATACATCTGATTTAGATATTAGAACTGGGGGCTTCTTTCTTTGATCTCAGCTACAAATGCCTACAGGGTGTTCCAATGAATTGTTCCCAAAATCTTCCCAGGCAAGAATGAATTTAACCCAAATGCTGTCATTGTCCTAGACGGACATGGACCTACACCAGGGTATTTCCAGTACAGTTCTTTATTCATCTACTTGCTCTGTTAGTATCTTTATCATTACGATTGCTGGGGAGGGCTTTATGTTCGAGAAACCAAGCTTCCCTTGTGCATTGTAGCAGCATCTCTTCTGTACCAGTTAAAGCAAGCAATTTTGCCTGATTGTTAACAGCAGGAAATATTGCCCCTCCAGGCTGACAGTGCTGGATTGCCCATAATTTTCATCAGAAACTGGTCATTTGCAGAATCGAAAGTGGGCTCTGTGTTCCAGCTTATGATGCAGTCATTTGGGCTGCAGATCTTCTTGTCTTGCTCTTTAAACAATAATGATCCAAGCAAGAGAGCGTGAGGCAAAGACAACGTGAGTGTGTGAAAGTGCCAGTCATTCTGTTCCTAAATGCCAAGTAATTATTGTGCTATTGGATAAAACTGAGCCTGTGAAAATTGCCTCTTAATTACATTTGAAAGTCTATGTCAATATGAAGCACTTTGTTGTTGTGTGCAAGATGACACTTCAACATGGCAAAAGATGAAAGAAAATTTCAGTTCAGAGCTCTGGTGGACGTGAACATCAGCTCTTGCTGATATTTCTTCCGCCTCTTGAGCCTGCTTGCCATGGCAACCTTTGTTTGCCCGTGGTAAAAGCAAAGGTATCATCATCCTTCACTTAATGCAGAATACAGTATTCAGGAGTAGAAAAACCAGCTTTCAAAAATAAGCGAGAAAGCAAAATTCTTCCTGAAGTTTGTATCCTGCTGTTCATTCTGGATAAATTGCTGAAAAGTGTACCTGCTTTGAATTTTAAAGAGTTTTCTTGTTCTGCAAAGAAAAAGTATTGTAGGGGCAAGACAAAAATATCTTTGGTCTGGCAAAAAACACTGCTGATTTATCTTGTCAGTTAGCCAAATAGTTCAAGAACCAAGGTGGTTTTTTTCCTCAAAAATATTTAGCACAAGGCTTTGGTGCCAAGTGTATAGAAGAGCATTGCAAACCACGCTCTGCAAGAAGTGTAAAAAGCTTCAGTGTAAAAAAGGTGACTCAGTATAAAAAAAGATGATTTATGGAAACTGAGGCAAGGGGAAAACTCATCATGAGATGTCCAAAAGCATTTCCAGGTAGTTGGATTCAGGTACCTTTAGGCTATGTCTCACCTGTATATCAGGAGGCAAAATACAGCTGGGCAATGGGCCCTTTTCATCCTTGTTTCTGTAAAAGAAAATTCATACAAGAACTATTGTATACATTGACTATGCACCAGCACAGAAGAAGAGCCAGGATATCTTGGCTCACCCTTTAGAAAGCTGAAACGATTCTTCAGCCTAAGTCATTTGCACACCCAGCCAGGTTATCACCAGCGTAGTGGGGGCCTAAATTTCTTGATCTCAAATTAATGCCTTAACCTTTGTAATTTCTTACAGCCATTTTCTTTTATATATAAATGCCTATGTTTTGTAATACGTGTATTTCATACATGTCCTGGAAATACACTAACGGTGTAAACAGTTATTTCAGCTGTTTTGACTTTTTAGACAGAAAAAGTAGGATGATTTCTCCCGGTTCTGATATTGTGATGAGAGCTCTGTCCGGCTACAGACCATTTACAGAATAACATTAAATGAGGAGATTGCCAAATTATGTTTTCTGTAATTTATAGACCAAATTTCCTTCACCCCTTGTGTCCACGTGGAAGTTCTACCTTACTTGACCAAAAGGAGTAATTGTATCATAATTCTATACTGTATCTGCAATATTTCCCTCAGTTGCCATAATACTGTGTGCAGCAGCAGCTATAAAAAATGCACAAAAACTGCAAAAAAGCACACAAAACTGTCTCCAGCTTATGTTTATGCCCAGGGACCTATATTCCTCAAATCACACACTACCAGAAAGGCAGATAAAATTTATTAATCATTGGCAATACATTCAATGAATGTTCTGGGCCTGCCCTTTCCCCCAATTGCTCCATTGATGAGGCTGTTGAATTTCAGCTGGATTGCATTCATTCACTGTTGAGATGTTGACGTGTGTAGAAGGCAGCTTGGTCTCATGTGAATAGCTCAGCTAACTTCAAGAGAAGATCTGAACTTACTGAGATCATTTTCACATATGAAATTTTTCAAATCAGGCTCACCTTAAGGGAAATAAAATTGCTTCCCAGATATTTAAATGTACTGTAATTGCTTCAACAGTGGGAGGAGAGAATTTTGGTACAGTATAAGAACCATCACTCCAAAATTAGTTTGTTGACACTGGGGATATTTCTGAGACACAGATATGAAAATAAGTGACTCTATTCAGAACACTGTTATGATTCACATGATGTTTGATCAACCTTGAAAGTACCTAAACCCTTTATCTTGCATAAAGGCTCTCCAATGCACTGACATGTATGAGCATCTATTTACAAAGTGCTACTTATAGTGTAGAAGAGTAGTTTAGGGCATATTTCATAGTTTCAGATGCATGTTCTAGATAAAAACTGTATAAAGAATTTCTGGAAAGTTGTATTTTGTGAAATTTACTAATAAACTGATACAAAAAAATTCTCCTTTTTGTTACCACAGAGTATCTAAGACACATTTTAAACTGATGTTTTGTGAGTCAAAGTGCAATTTAGAAATAGTGTATCACTGTTGCTTTCATCTTTGTTGATGATGAAGAAAACATACACAACTAATACTTTGAAGTGCAATTAGCTATATTGAATCATAGCAGTTTTGGTTTTTCAGTGGTTTTTTTCTCTTTTAGTCACAATGATTTACTTTCCCAATGTAATTCTAATATCAAAGAAGACATATAATTAGGCATGCTGTTTGACAGAAGCGAGAGTTGGCATTGAGGTTGCGATGAAACATAAATTTGTTGAGATCCAGAGTAGCAGAAATCAAGTTACTCTGACATTGGTACGAGTTAAGAGCAGATTGGTGCCTGGTTTGAGAGCCTTTTCACATACATTTAAGTCTGTGAGTCCAGCTTTCTAGCACTTGGTTGCAAGGCTGTAGCCTAAACTGAACAGGCATAGAGTTTTAAGAAAACAGTTAGAGGCATCAGGAAGGAGGAGACCAAGATCAAACAGACATTCCTCCCTTGCTGTCAGACATATTTTTAAAAAACATGAGATTGCACAGTTTCCCATTTGCATTTTGTGTTAACTACTTCACAGAAACATGCAGAATGAATGTCACTTTTCTTCTTCTGCAATGTTTTCATTTGGATCTTCTTTCAATTTATCCCACAGGGAAGTGCAAGTGAGGCCACCCTGATTGCACTGCTTGCTGCAAGAACAAAGACTATCAGACAGGTGCAGTCAGAGAAGCCTGAGCTAACAGAAGCAGAGATCATGGGCAGGCTGGTGGCTTATGCTTCTGATCAGGTGAGTACCTCTCATTAACATGGAAACACAGTGTCTGTACTTAACAATTTCAGCCATCTGAATAGGCAGGTGCATTTAGTATAAACTCTTTGGATTGGTGACTGTCCGATTTTGGTTGTTTAAATACTACTGTACATCTTAAGTGTGTTCCACAGGGGTCTGTATTGGGATCAGTGTTGTTTAACATCTTCATTAATGGCGCAGGAATTGAGTGCACTCTGCAAATTTGGTGATGACACTGAGCTGAGTGGTGCAGTTGACACACCTGAGGATGGGATGTCATCCAGAGGAAGCTGGACAAACTTGAAATTGCTCCATGGGAATCTCCTGAAATTTAACAAGACCAAGTGCAAGGTGCTACACCTGGGTCTGGGCAACCCCCAGTACCAGCAGAGGCTGGGGGATCAACAGATCCAGAGCAGCCCTGCCCAAAAGGACTTTGAGGTGCTGGTGGATGAGAGGCTGGACATAGACAGCAATGGACACTCACAGCCCAGAAAGTCAAACGTGTCCTGGGCTGCATCCAAAGCAGCGTGGGCAGCAGAGCCAGGGAGGGGATTCTGCCCCTCTGCTCTGCTCTGGTGAGATCTCACCTACAGGGCTGCATCCAGCTCTGGGGGCCCCAGCACAGACAGGAAGGACATGGACATTTTGGAGCAAGTACAGAGGATGGACATCAAGATGATCAGAGGAATGAGGCACCTCTTCTCTGAGGAAAGGCTGAGAGAATTAGGATTGTTCAGCTTGGAGAGGAGAAGGCTTTGGGGTGACATAATTATGACTTAAAGCAGCCTATAAGAAAGACATGGGGGGACATTTTACAAGAGCATGTAGGGGCAAGACAACGGGCAATGATTTTAAGCTGTGAGTAGGTAGGGTGATTATGTTAAAGAAAGTCTTTACTGTGAGTGTGGTGAGGCACTGGAACAAGTTGTCCATAGAATTTGTGGATATCCCACCTCTGGAGGTGCTCAAGGCCAGGATGTATGGGGTTCTGTGCAACCTGTTCTAGTGGAAGATATCCCTGCCCACGAAGTGGGATTTGCACTAGCTGATCTCTAAGGTTACTTCCAACGCAGGCCATTCTGTAATTCTGTGGTAAGTGAACTGCAATGTCATGTGTGCTATCATAATTTAAAGGATAAATATCCAGATGTCAGTGTTAAATATCTTTATAAAGAACTTGTTTGAAGTAAATAAGATAATTAAATAAGTATTAATTTCAGTTATGTTTAGTAAGTCTAGGGTACCTTTTGTTACATCCAACCTTCTGTATCCATCTGTGCACACAGTATTTTCCTCCTACAAGCATATGTGCAAACAAACACACATACATCCTCCCCGTATATGCATGCATGGATACAGATGCATGGACACAGAAAAACTTAGTGCATGAATGTAAAACAAATTGGTCACAGTACTTGAGGAAGCAAAAACATTATTAAAAAAAAAAGAAAAAAAGAAAGAAAACCTTTGAGATATCCATCTGCCAATCCAACTAAGAAATCTTGTAAGGAAACAGAAAATGTAATCCTTGATTTCTGCCTGTGAGTAGTATTTAGCAGACTGAGCTACACTAAAGTCTCAGCAGGCCATGACTATGAGAGGCTTTTAATGTTAATGAAAATAAATTCTGCTCATGTGAGTTCTGCTGCTGCTATGTTTCTGACACACTAATCCCACTGAAGGGCCATGCAGTGTTGTTTCTCTTAATATGTGTAACATTTTCTTACCTCATGTCAATGAGATGGAAAAAAATCCCCTCTCTTAGTAATTAATGTTTATTTTAAAGTAATATCTGATGTGCAGAGTAAAATGGCCAGGGTTCAGCCTTACTTTGATTTATTACTAAGTGTATGTTAGAAAGCACTGTAGAAGAAGTTAACACTATACTTGCTCTTTGCTGGTGGGAAGAGGGATTATACTTGCTTGGTGAGAAGATTCAGGACAAGAAAATATGAGAAAAGATAGCTGCTTTCAAGAAGCACAAAGGACATTTATCTTTTTTTGTTTGTTTGGGACCCTAAGGTCAGTATTACGCAGACCACCAATCCCAGAGCTCTTACTGACCCAGTGATGCACAAAACCTTTTACTTGTTCTGACTTTTTTTGTCCCATATAAGAGCCTGACCTGAAATGAGGACTGACAGGCTTTCCTGCCCATTGAAGGTCAGAGGATCTTATGTTTACAGAAGGATTTGCCTTAAGATACTGCTGACCTTTCCAAGCAGATTGTTTCCCAGCTCACCGTTCCTTCTCTGTTAAGAACAGACCTGTGTGACTCATAGGCAATAATCCATGAAGGAAAGTTCAACGTAAGCCATCCTGTGGGAGGGAAAACCATTCACTGATAGAGCCCAACAATGCCTGAATGCATTTGGAAAAGTATCTTGTTACAATTTTTGAGTCTTGATAAAGCAATTTAGGGGTTCTGACTGGCTAACAACCTCAGTGTTTTATTGTAGTTTGCTTATTTGCAATTCTAGTATAAATAAGTTCTAAAATATATTTTTCCATTGTACACTTGAATGAAGTATGGCATTACTATGTTATACACTTTTTTTCCACTTAAAAAGTTATATTTAAAGTCTAGGCTTCCAAATTTTCTCAAGTTGGTGCTGAATTAGTTACCAAAGCACATTAACAAGAGGTACTACTGAGATAAAACTTAATGGTACATCTGTCTTTAAAACATTCCAGGAATATGTTAAGCTGAAAGGCAAAAACTACATCTAGTCTAGTTCAACAAATTTTGGATTGTTATTTTTGTGATTATATGCTAAATTAAAATAGAATTAATAAGCAGTCTTAAAGGCACTGGGAAGAATCAACAAGGAGATTGTGAATGAGAATGGTCATGATATGAAAAGGTGAGGGATTTTCCTCTTTCAAATTAATAATGATTAATGAAACTATAGAACTATAGAAACTGTTTGTTTGTTTTAATCATGCTTTAAAGGAGATTATTTTGTGGCTAATGTACCTTTCAATGTCAGTGGAATTTTTATTCCTGTTATTATTCTATTGTATTTCACAAATTTATAAGAATTTCTTAGTGGTATCTTTGTTTTTATTTACAGAGATGTGATTTATTTTCTAAAACACTATTTTTTTTTCAAGGGAATTCAAATGAAGTGAGTTGTAAATAAAATAACATATTGGGAATGATTCTTACTTGCCTAAAAAAAAGTGAATGAATTATCAAACCACAATTTAGTCAGTATGTAATCACAAAAAAATGGTCATGTAAGAAAATATCTGTCTGTACAATACTGGGACATGTATAATTTTAGAGTTCAGAAAAGCTATACACAATAAAAAATATGCTAGCAAGCACCTAAATCATTATCAGACAAGATGATTTTCTGCATGTCTTTTAATTGATCTAGAGCCCAATCCATCAGCTCTATATAATCCTACCATGTAAATTAAAGCTCTCACTAAGGTTAATGGAGCTCTCGTCTAATGTGATCATGGCAATGGTCTCAAGGAAATGTCAGGGCTGCTATTAGTGTATTTTGTCTTTGTTTATGTGTATGTATATATATGTGTATGTCCATCTACCTATAGGAAAGATGGAGAAGTATGTATCTATTACATATCATCAACAGTCCCAGGATCTCAATTGTGTCTTTACTTTTTTAGTTTATAAATTCGAATGAACTTCTTACATTCCAGTAAAAGGGGTTGGTCTTAAAATTTGCCCATTTCCTTGTAGGCTCATTCATCTGTGGAAAGGGCTGCACTAATTGGTGCTGTGAAGATTAAGAATGTTCCTTCAGATGAGACATTCACTGTTTGTGGTTCAGCCCTGAAGAAAGTTCTGGATGAAGACAAAGCTGCTGGTCTTATACCATTCTTTGTGAGTACTAGATTTTAACAAATCAGTGGATTTAATGCTTCTGATAAGATGCTTTTCCCATGAATAGATGATTTCATCCCTAACAGAGGCACTGATACACAGCTGAGCTAGAATCCTAGAAGAGGTTCCATGAGTGTTCTTCACATGCCTTTTTGTGCAGGAAAAGAAAGTAATTGGAGCAGCTGGTTGTACTTTTCTGCAGAATGATGTTTGGGGTCAATTTTTTTGTTGCATATAGTCCTGCAGTGTTATAATCTCTGAATTCCTGAATTCTCGACTGTTTACCTTTATTTTTCAGATTCCAACTTACTTACAAATAGAACAAGTTTAAAGGCAATAAACGTGAGCAGTCTCAAGCTCAGTGTCTTCAGAAACAATAATTTCCCCTTGACAGTACTTTAGCAAAGACATGAACCTCCATAATATACCTCAAATATCATTGAGATCAGACATTGTCAGTCAGGTACTTGTGAGTATGTAACTAATCTCTGACAAGTCAGCTATGGGGAATGTGACTGTGGAAACTTTAGGTGTCACCATTTCTTGTTATCTGTCCACTTTCTTTTCCCCAGAGATTCCTGCTTTCACAGCTGAACAGCGAAGGCAAATATAGTTATGTCTCAATAGCTTAAACTCATAATGCCCCAAGTTTTGACACAGACCATGGTTATATTACATAAAATTCTAAAAGTTTGGTTCCTCCATGATAAATACCTGATCAAAAAGAAAAATTGCTTATTCATTAGATCTACTCCTCCTGCCAGTTCAGAATACCATGTTACTACTTCCAGTAAAAACAAGATTTTGCCATTTGGTTTTTCCCATGAAGTAAGTAACTTCTCTTGTGGTTTTGTATATCACCAAAAATATTCTTTGCTTATTTCCAAGCACTATGCTCTACTAAACCTGATACTGACCACAGGCTGTATAGATCTGTTCAGGGGTATAACATGCTATGGAGAATATGTTTTTACTGGCCTCCACTGAAGAAAAAATCTTCACACAACTAATTTGAAACTGAGGGCTTCAGAAATGGGATTTTTTTAAGTGATTTAAAAGTAAGTCACTTTTTTCACAGAAAAGTCATATCTGACAATGGTTGTTTCTTTTCTTTCGTGTTGTAACATTTTGAAAAGGGATAATGTGACTTAAATTTCCATGAACTGTTTTCAGAAGAATTAGAATATTAAGCTTGCTTATAGTCATGGATTAGTGCCAAATGGCACAAAGAAGCTTAAATTTCACCAAGCTCTTTTGAAAATGTAATCTTTTTACTCTTCTTGTTATTAACCTTCAGAGAATGTTTTTATGTAATATGAGGATGACCAGAATGAGAAGTGGTTTTCATATGCGCAGAACGCTGCTAATTTCCTAGAACTAGCGAGTCCTTAGGATGACCAAGCACATCCTGTCAACTGCTTTACAATATAACAAGATTCTGACTGAGAAAAAAGCATCTCTAGGGATTCCAAAAATAACTTTTTTTTTCTGTGGGAGACACCTGTTGAGGTAAAGAACGTTCCACAAGGCACTTTTTATTTCTCTATGTTATGATCCCAGCTCATAATACCTTAGACAGGGTCCTGCTTCTATATCTTACTGTTCATTTTAAATAATTACAAGTACAGCAGGATATCACATCTTCATGCAGTAACTATAAAATTAATGTCTTTTTTTCCTCAGGTTTTGTCTATTAGCAAAAAAATGCAACTGGCTCCTCATAAATATTCATACCTGATTAATTTTTCTATGCATAGCAAAATAAAAAAAAATTCTAATTTACGTATTCAGTGACACCTTTACAAAGGGTGATTTAACTGCTGTTTTTTTCCTCTGTTTGTTTAGCTGTGCAGAACAGGCTTTCAAAGACAGCAGAGGCTCTGTCTGAGTTAATGCAGCCTGTATCAAGTCTTCCATTTATTTGTATACATAAAATATGTCAGCTTAGACTAAACTCATTATCGGTATGGTTGGCCTCTTAACAAAAAAGGTGTGTTAATTCTCTGTCATGCTGAGCAGCAGTCCATGCACTGTATTAGTGCTCCCTTTACTGGCTTGCAGATTTCAAAAGCCTTTCCATTTCTTTTGTTCTTGAGTAATTTGGTGCTGTTGTATTTTGTTCTGGTGACAAAGATATGCACATTGCCAAGGAAACACCTTACGCCACTCAATTCCTTGTCTCCCTGTATTCACTGATCCTTCACTAAGGGGAGTGATTCAACATCAAAGCAACAAGTTTGATGGAAGAAATTCTGCCTGAAGAGACTCGTGACAGCAGAGACATCATTCCTAATGAAGATGTCTTGTTTGTGTCCAAGCTGCTACAGTCTCCCTTCGAAGCAAGAAAAGGTTTTGTAAGGGATTAAAAAGAAAATACAAGTAAATTGCAATGCCTTCTAGGCATGTTTCTCCTCTTATACTTAATGAATAAATGAAGAATCATTATGCTGAACTCGGTAGCAGTGCTTTCCCTGTAGAGGTGAGTGGAGAATCAGGGTCAGGTTTGCTAGATCTAAAACAGGTTCTGTCATTACAGCAATCTCTTAATTAAAGGTTTGCTTTTCACATACATAGAATTTGGCAGTCAGCTTTTTTTGGGAAGGAGCATTGTCTTTAAAAGGAATCTTTGCATTCCTACCCACCATCAATGTCTTGTAGCACTAGTAATGTGTATATATCATTTTGTTCAGTAAAAGCTGTTGCCACTAGGGTACCCAGGTCTCTACTTTTGTTTTCTTTCTTTTATTTCTGAGTTCAGCCTTATGTTAATTTGTCTCTTTCAAAATACTTTTGTAGAACCTAAACCAGAGATATTTTCATATGGTAAAGCAAGCAGACTGTGCAAACAAAGCACTTAACCATGTCAGGTGTTGAGGCACTCAAGTTGCCACAATTTACTGAGGAGCCATTTCCCAGCACGGATGAGTTGCAGCCCTTCATCTGGCCCCAAGTTAAGGGGGAGCTTTAAAACACTGAAGTGCTGAAGTCATGTCCATTTCATTACCTGTAAACACACTCTGGTGGTTAAGCCTGAGTGTAAACGCCTCTCTCAGCTGGGCCCTATGCACCCAGCTTGAGACAGGCCTTGGTGTTGGCAGAATGTTGGCTGGGATGCTCAAAAGTGAAAACCACTAAGTTAAGCACTTCTAAATTCAGAGAGAGTGCCCATTGCATTCAAGCCTAGCTCACCTAAATGTGTGGAGGTGGCCTGTGAGCTTTGTGCTCTCTTTCATAAGTCAGCACTGACAGATTGCAGCTGGCATTTACAAGATACAATATACTTCAACATATATTGTATAATATACCAGTATACAGCTGTTACAACACAATTACCTGCTGCCCAGCCAGAAATCTCTCTGATTCTAGATGAAATGACTCTTCTGAACATGATCCACAGGAAATTAAGAAGCAGGTTTTTTGTATCCAGACTCACTCGGGAAACAATAAATCAGAATCAGACTGACAGAGGAGCCATCTTTTCAGTAGAACACTTAGATCCTGACCACGGATTTCCATTTGGAAGAAACATTCCTGAGACGTGTACAGATGTCTAGTTAGTGAATGATTGCTGTTCTGTAAAATAGTGAATGGTGGTATAGAGAACTGTTGCAGTTTTCTTCAGGCCACAGACATTCTCATGAGTGCAAGCTGGCAAGAACTGAATAGGAGAAAAGAAAAACAATATGTGAACATTGAAAGTTCTGCCTCATTTTAGTTATTTGCAAATGAAAAGCTTTGTGGTGGAACCATGCAAAATGTGTCCACATCTTTTTCAAAAGCTGTAGGAGGTCTTCAGTTGAAAAGATTGCGAGTAATCGCTCCCAGGAATCATAAAGATTTATGTATGTTTCCTGACATAGATCTCCATTTCAGGAAAGTAAAACATGAGATGACTGAGTTAAGCATTTTAGCTGCTTTGTATTCACAACCAAGGGCTGAGTCAAATTTGAAGTGCGCAACCTGAAAAGGAAAAGGCCTGCAGGCTATACTGAGCCATCAGTCCCATTTCTGTGACGCAGTCTGTCCCCTGCCCTTTGCACAAATGTGATTTTTCTGGTGTTATACAGGCTACAAATTGAGTTAGATTCATTCTGTAGTACTGAGGCGGGGTAATGAGAATCCTGACAAGAGCAGATGCTGTCACTCTAAGTGGTTTCTGAGAATTAAAGCAAGTAGCTTTGAGGCTTAGACACCTGCAGAGAGGAAAACAAAAATATTTTAGAAATAGAGGTATACTTTACAGAATAAGCCATTATTTAAACAACTAAGCATGTGTTTGAACTCATACAATCTCTCACTGAAAAAACATACTCCTTATCCTGATTAGGAGAATACCTTAACTGCAGTACAAAAGTAATAACAATAATGTGTAACTTTTAATTGTGAAATTTCCATAATTTTTTAAATTGCTGGACTAACCAAGGAAATTTTATTCTAATCTTAATCTCTAATTTTACTCTAATCTTAATCTCTAATTTAATCTTAATCTAAAATATCTAATTTTCCTTTACTTTACTCTTTCTGACTCTAGTCAGAAAATTTATACTTTATTGCCATAAAATGTATATGTAAAAGCAGAGTAAAGTCTGTAGTACACTCTTTTTATTTATTTCCCAATCCAATGGGTTAATTCCTATTCTTTATTCATATAGAAAAACTGGCATTTTCATCATGGTGCACTCCAATGTAATAAATATATTTTCACTCCATACACACATGCCTTCTTAGGAAAAATAGAGACCAAATTTTTTCTTGCTATTTAAAAAAATACCCTGCAATGTTTTCAAAGCAGCCTCTCTCAGAGGGTGATTAGTCTTCCAGAGAACTCTTAAATGTACCTCAATGCACTTCAGTTTTCTGTTCTCCTGTGTCTCAGGAATATAGGAGGGCCCAGTGTAGGTATAGATTAGATTATCTTGACGGAAAAATATGTTAGCTCACGATGTTACTAACTATATACATACAATATGCTTCTCATTTTCAGAACTGTATTTGTTTCAAACTCCGGTTCTTAGTAGCTTAATATAGAAAAAATACTGAATTGTCCCTTTTTTATTTTAATTAAAATGATTGATTAAAATTCTACCTGCATATTCCCAGTAAATTACAATAGCTCATTTTCACCTATTTTTATTATCTTTCTACTGTGAAACTTCAGCATTTATGTTGCCTCTGCTTTTGGCCCACTGGCCACACAGAAGGATATATCAAATGAGACATTAACAGAATGAAAGAAGAACTGTTCCAGTGTTTTAGGATGAATATGAGAAAAGAAGTTTCTCTGTGAAAAAGTCTTGCAAGGCAAATAGTGAACATATGTTACTAGTGAACAAGTTCCATGTTGCAGATCTCTGGAGCAAAAACTGGTTACAAATCTCTGTTGCACAGCTGTGGCTCTGATCAAGACAGCAACATTTGTTGATCTATTCTGTCAACAATAATTCCAGCACCTTTGAGTTGCTCAGGTTCACAACTTGCTTATGTACCATGAACTGCAAATCATTTTGATGGGATTTGCATATGTGAGCATAGAATTGAGCCACACAATAAGCATGTGGAACATACAGAAAATATATAAAATAGAGCATTAGCAGAACACTGTGCCTATACTACAGTACTTATCACTCAATTTTGTATAAACATTTTATGTATCTGCTTCAATAGACTGTTATGGGAGCTTTGGAAAAAACCCACTATAGTCTTAGAAGTTCTACTAAGGGTAGGTAATGACTGGCATTTTTTTGTTGTTCTCTAATGTCATAATGTCTATTCTTTTTGTTTATTGCTGCCTTTGTGGACTGTTTTTGTCATTTTCTATGCTGTAACACTTTTTTGTTTGTTTGTTTGTTTGGCTCTGCAGTTCTGTGCAACACTTGGAACCACCTCTTGCTGCTCCTTTGACAAACTGTTAGAACTGGGTCCTATTTGTAAGTCCTTGCTGCTTCTTTCTAAAATTGCAGATACCAGTTTAAGCCATGTTTAGTCATTTCCAGGACATTATGCAATGTCAGTGTCCAAATACAATGAAGCTACTTATAGATGTGACCTTCAGTTACAGTTTTATTTCTAATATTAGGTCAAGCAGCAAATGTGCATTTTCAAGCTGTTGAAAGAGTTAGGGGACATGGCCTTAAGGGTTTGTTTTCTGAAGGGGGACGTATTTTGGAATACTGTCCAATAAGAATTACTCTAAGTGCCTCAGTTTGTAACATGCTTCTTCAAGCCGTTTTACCTGCAAGGGCATCTAGAGCAATGCTGAATATCACAGAAGAGTTGAGCTCTTAATTCTGCTCTGCAGCAAGTATTTTGTTCCTGACTTCTAACAATTATAAAAGGTAGGGAAATACGCACCAAAAATCCCCATCTATTTTTAATCCTTACTCTCCCCTTCTCAATTTCCTTCTTCTTCCAAGACAACAGGACAAATGCCAGCCAGTGTGTTTAGTACAGTGATCAAGTCATGGACTTTTCATAAGTATTTCTTTCTGTGTTATGGTTTGTTGTATCAAGCTTTGATCTGCAGCAGGGCTTGGTGAAATCACGTTTGCTGGCTGATGAAAATGGTACCAAAGCACATCATATCTCTTTAAGTGTACATTTGAAATCTGTATCTGTACACAAAATCCATATCTGTGGGCAACTGGAAGCAACTTAATAGAAACACAGCTTGATTTGGTGCCCTGTTAATGTGTTCATCTGGGGTTGTAAACTTTGGGGCTTATGTGGTGGTCATTTCCTCTGTGAGGTTTTCTGCCTTTCAGCACAAGCCCCAGAGACTCAGTTTCTCCCAGTCCTTCTTTTTAAACAGGTTCCTAGTAGTCTGCTTAGCAGCTGCAGATTATTTTGCTGTTTGTGTTATTCCTACAGACCTATTAAAACAGTGACACTGATATTCTTCATCCTAGCAAGTAATCATTTGTTTCACTTCAGTGATTCCCTGCTTGTGCAGCAGAGCCTAGCAGGAGGATGGCATACCAGTGAAGTCAAAAGTCTCATGCTAGCTTTTCTGCCTGATTTTCTCCTTAGCATACATGAGGAGCAGTCCTATGATACAAAGGCAGTGTCTCAAACCAAGTGTATTTAAAAATAGATAATCAGTTAAACTTCCAATGTGCATTCAAATAAACCTAAGTTGTGGATGTTGTGAATAATATTATATTAGCTTTCCCAGACATTCATGCAAAAGGAAAATTTAGTTCACAAGAATGCAGATTTCAGCATGGACTTGGTGCCCAACTGCAGATCTCAGTGGATATACCTCTGTATGTGGAAATAACCATCAAAATTATTTGGTGGCCAGTGTAAAGATGTAATGTAGGCTTCAGCCATCAACTGATAAAGCATAATTGTTATCGAGTGCATTAAAATACTGTTCTCTAATAGAGTGTGAATACTTAATTACAGAGTATATGTGAGCTGCTCATATGCCTAATAGTTCTGCAGAAACCATTCACTGACTAATCAAAAGCAGCATGTTTCCATTTCTTAGCATTTCAGTGCTTGCTTTTGCATGTGTCTCTGTCCTTGAAACAAATAGTTTGTTGCACATAGTTCAAAAGCATGTGCATGCACATTTATCAATATGTAAAAAATACTGTTTAGAAAAGTGTTTGTGATTCACGAGTTAGAAGTTGGGAGCACAGCTAATATTCTATCTCCTCCTGCTAAAGTAGTTTTATTACCATAGAAATGATACCTAAATCTCAAGATACATTTTTTAAAGTGTATTTTATAATGGTTCTTAAATCAAAGCCACAAAATAATTTATGTTGCTTAATTTTAGTAAGATAAACCTAGAGATCCTTAAGGGTCCTTTCCAGTACAGGATATTCTGTGATTCTATGGTTCTGTAACTTTTTCCAGTAGAAGTGGGAAGGAAAAATAATACATTATGTATACATTTTTATATATTAATCAAAACCCAGGTGGTGGAAACATTTAATATCTTAATTTAATTTTAAATTGAGAAAATAATAACATCAAAGAGAAACCTCTCAGGAACTTGGTTTCATGCAAAATAATTGGGCTTTTTAATCTGCTGTTTAATTTATTTCCTTCAATTATTTTTTGTAGGTAATAAGGAAAATATCTGGATGCATATTGATGCAGCCTATGCAGGAAGTGCTTTCATCTGCCCTGAATTCAGGCATCTTTTAAATGGAGTGGAGGTGAATGAGTGTTTTTTCTCTAGCAGCCTGCTGAAATCTTGCTCTTTTGTAGAATTTGTGTGTCTATTAGGCACCCAAATTAATGGCTCTTCCAGAATCTCTGAGCAAGCTGCGCCTCAGTTTGCACTACAAATGTACATTCTATTACATTACTTAATTTTTTTTAATTTTTAATGGTTTATATTGGGACTATGCAATTGTACTCCTCTATAAGAAGAGGAGTCATACTTGTCATTCAGAATAACAAGTACTGAATCAACATATAGAAAAGAGGAACTTTTCCCCAAATATTGCTTAAGACATATTTTTAACATCCTAATTCTACATTACACAAAAAAGAGGGAAAAAAATTGACAAATTAATGAGCTCATTATGTCTGATTTTCTTCTTACATGCTCAAAGTCATAGTATAGAGCCAGTAGCTGTATCTCAAACAGACAGTGTTTAATAACCAAGAGACCTAAATGAAATATTCCCCCAACAGCACTGCTGTTCCTTTCCCCCTGCCTTGCTGAGCTACTTGGCATTCAGTTGCTTAGATAAGAATACTTCAATTTCCTGCTGCTCCCCTCAGTCAGATAAGTCCTTGTCTTCCACGTCAGTGGAGAAAATATTACTGTTTGGTAAAGCCAGAAGTTTAAACACAGCACTGATAGGAAGTGACTAATGAAGAAGAGGAGGGAAAACCCCCTCACAAATAAAGCATTTCTTTCTGTCTCTTTTTTATCAGTAAATGAAGCTTGTTGTAATTTCCTGTGGGGGAATATTTTAAAAAATATTGTTATTGGCTCCTGAAGGAAATGAAACAGCATCCCTTGTCTGGGCCAGAGTTTTTCATAAGGGTAAATATTTAACAACCATGAATAGATTTCCTACCTTACATAGTACAGGGTGATAGCTAGATAGATGTAGAGATAGAGAGATCGACAGATCATCTCTTATTAGAGCAATTGATAATTGTTTACAGGTGACAGGGGATGTTATGAAAAGCAAATGAGAACAGAAAAGTGCTATGTGGAATAGTCAGACCTTGGTGCTGCCAGGTCCTCATCTCCAGCATTTTAAGGCTGGTGACTTCTCCCTTTGTTAAAATTGAAAACATGGATTGAACCTTTCCGAAATGGTATCCATCTTACCCACCTGTGTTTCTTCTGATGCTCCACTTAAATATGTCAAGTAAACCAGGCCTGGCACATGGTGTATAAATATTTATTTATTGCAAATGCTTACTTTTTGTTGTTTTTTCTTTTGATTTGGATGAAACAATAATTTCTACTGAAAGAAAATACCCTGTCAAAAAAAAAAAAAAAGGAAAAATAAAAAAAAAATTCTAGTCAGTTGTAATTTTTTTAAGGAATATGATGTGCAGATTCTGAATTACATATATAATTTATTGCTCTATATGAATTTTGTGTGTATTAATTTAATGTTCTTGGAAATAGAAGGCTTAGGGAATTGTTATTGGAAAATATGATATGAACTCCAGTGAATGTTTCTGAGTATGCAGATTTATTTATTTATTTGTTTGTTTGTTTGTTTAGGATCACAATAAGATATACTTTTCCATAACATATGTTTCAAGAAAGAATGATTGCAAACAAATGCTCAGAATGTTGTTAATACCACTAGCCTAACTGCACACCTAAGGTGAATTCCATTCCCAAAATAAATGAAGATTTGACTACAGCAATTACTAAATAAGGTGACACCAATATGAACATTATAAAGATCTAATTAAGGAATTGATTCATGGTTACACGGGCAATTTGACAAAGTCATATCATTAGTACATGGATCCTTTTCTCTTTCACAATTCTGTTTTTATTTATCCATTCTCAGTTTGCAGATTCATTTAACTTTAATCCTCACAAATGGCTCCTAGTGAATTTTGACTGTTCTGCAATGTGGTAAGTATTACAGTAAAGGAAAACATTACTAGAGACAAAAATGAGTTATATTAGTCTTCCTTTCTAGCAGTAGACCTTTCTTTATATTTCTCAATTGAACTGAGGAGAACTGCATAGCTTTAAATCTTACAGATTATTTACAGAATTCAAGCTTTCATTTAATCCAAGTTTCAAAAACATGAAATTTCAAAATAGGCCTGAGCTATGTATTATGTTCCAAAAAGAGAGAGAAGCCCCAAAAATCTGCAGTTGTATACTTGCTCCATTTTGAGACTATTTAAAACTTTTAAAAAATTTATTTTAAGGATATCAGTGCAATGAATAGCATGCTAAACAGGGCTTTTTTTTTTTTTTTTTTCCCTTTTCCATAACATTTCTTTTGGTTTGATTATTTTAAAAGCCTCTAAAAATGTTTAAGATTAGGCTGATGAAAAGCAGTTGATTTCAAAAAGCTCTGTTTATGTAATTTTGTACTGACTTCCAATTTTCCCAGATGACAGCAGAGATATTTTGATACTTAAATGATGCCAAAATAGGAACCCATAGACCTAATTTCTAACAAAGGAAAGTATCATGGCAGTAATAATAGCATGAGTTTGTTAAAAACATTCCATAGTAGATGATCCTATTTTGTCCCAAATTAAATGGTAACCAGCATCACAATTAAGGATATTTATTAGCAAAACAGCTATTTAACAAATGCAGACTATTTATCAAAATAAATGAAAACATTAATTTCAGTTATAATAGAACAAAATTGGCAAAAAAAAAAAAAACAAACCTCTAAAACATCATCCAGATATAGGACAACTTACTTAAAAGAGGAATAAATGTAAGACAATGATCACTCAGTTGCTTTTGGTTAACCTTCATCTCTTTTAAGTTCCCTGGCAAAGTAGACTTTTATTATGGTCTTTATTTTATTATTTCAGCTGATGTAGGCATTTCAATCTTCCAACACATTGTGGCTTTTTCTTTTCCTTAGGCTAGATGGCTTACATTTTGATCCTAATTCATCAGTAGTGGCAGCACCTCATCACGTGCTGTGTCTCTATGTGTAAGGAAGTAGGAAGATGATGAAACAAACTCCTTCACTAATTCCACCCATCTCACTCAAAGACATTGTTAAACACTTGCAAATTAGACAGTACACTATCATTTTACTTAATGTTTGTAGAACAGTTAGGAACCACAGTCTAGGCCCTAACAGTTTAGTTTCTCATTAATTCTGCTTTCCCTGAAAACTTTGTGGAACTATGTTAAAGGCATTTTACCTGGCTTTCCAGTGAAACAAGTTATATACAATCACATTGTGAGTTCCCATCTCAGGTAATTTTAGGTTATTCCTAGTAAAGCTTAGACTTTAGACTTAAGAAGGTATTTTTTCTGCATTTTGTTTCTTGTTGGAGTTTTTTTGGGTTTTCTGGAGGGGTTTTTAGGTAGTTTTTTTTGTTGGATTTTTTTTTTTTTTTTTTTTTTCAGATAAGCCGTTGCACAAAATGCTTCTTTTCACAGGTAGGAAGATTCCAGTACAAAGACTCTGAAGAGACCTTACTATGTCTCTTTACTCAAAGTAAAAGTTTCACAACTCTAGCCACTCAGGCTTCAATTCAGCAAGGCATTTATGCATAGGGGTTATTTACTTAATATGGAATAAATGTATACTTAAACTCTTTAACTTGAAGTCAAGTCCATTGTCCAGCTAATTCTAAGACCCACATCCAAAATTCACCTATATTACCAGCTGTAACACTCCCTGACAAGGTGAAAAGTAATAATAAATGATGAAGGATGGTAAGAAAAAGCAACTATGAAGGATACATAGTTGTCTTAGGATCAATGAAAAGTATTAAGCATTATACTGTGGTAATATGGAAAGAGTTCAGTAAACGCTGAACACCATTTCAGAACAAAAATTATCTGAGTTCCATTGATGAGCAGACTTCAAAATAACCTAGACTCCTCAGCACATTCCCCTATAAATATCCGCATTTCTTTTTACTGCAAGCTGATTAAAATAGTTTACCCATTAGATCTGTAATGTAATTATGTAACTACCCAGTGCAATATGTGGCACTGATGTAGTTTCAGATTTGGAGACAATTTCGTTATAAATCTTTTGTAAAAGATTCACAGACTTCCTGATGTACAGAAAACAGCAGTCAGTTTCCTATAAAAAGGAATTTAATGCATCCAGTCCAAGAAGGGTGTATTTTCTATATTAAAATATTAGAGACCTTTAGAGACTTTGTCTTGAAACTACAGTCACTTTTGCCTGACTTGATATTTAATTGATATTCTGGAATATTATAAAATAATGAAATAATGGAATATTATTAAAAATGAAGAAGTGTCTTCATTCAGAGAGAGTGAAAACAATAATCTTGCAAAGTCTTGGTATTTTTTACTTTTATTACTCTTGTCAGGGTTTAAGTGTTAACTTTGATTGGGAATGGTGTTTCAGTAACTGGAAGAACGCGCTTATAGGAAATACTTATCTGTAGATCGTAGAACACAAAACAGTTTGGGTTGAAAGTGAACATAAAGATCATCTACTTCCAACCCCACTGTCTTGGGGACACCTTCCACTAGCCCAAGTTGCTCAAAGCCCCATCCAGCCTGGTTTTGAAGACTACTTGAAATGAAGTTGTATTTCACTTCCTGACTTCAGCTGAACAAACTTGAACAATCCACTTGAACACAAACTGAAGTGAAATTTTCTTGCTGGTTCATAATATGAGGTCAACTTTTTATCCATCATTAAAAATGCACAAAATAGTGAGGCAGTTAAAATCTGCCGATCTGCAATTCAAGTAAGTCACTTCTCACAGATTTTCATTTCTTATTTCACCAGCAGTTTTATTGTGCATTTTGTATTATGAGTCCTTAATATGTGAATCTGTCCTACTTAAGCTAGGTCTGGGGCTAGTAGCATAACATCCAGCGTAGAAAAAATTTCTAGTTTACCAATATAATATGTGAAATACATATTCACAGGATCACAGATTCGTTAGGGTTGGAAGGGATTTCTGGAGATCATCTAGCCCTGTGATTTTTATCTTGAGAGGTAGTCAAGGATCATCTTTCAGGCTGTTGGATGAGTGCCTCAAAGCCCCTTTAACAGAGAATCACTCACTACAGTCACTCAACTTATCTTTTTACAGTAACCACCATGTGGCTCCTGATGGAGGCTCTCCTTGTTTGCCTTGTTCATAGACGTGAGCAAACCTCTAAAGAATCATACCTGATTTTGGTCTGAATGTTGGAGGGGGGAGGTTGGACACCCCTGCTGCTTTTTGATCACCAGGGTCCAAGGTGTCTCAAGCTCAGTGTTATCCAAACACTGTAGGTGTATTGAGCTACATATCTACCTCCATTTCAGTCTCCCTACTACCTCTACTACCACACAGCCTGTTATCTGTGTCTTGTAATGCAGTCATCTGACAATAGGTCATCCACCTGTGCACACCTTGTGCAGGTACCAGCCTTTTCTCCAGGAGAGGTATCTGGTGATGCTTACAGAGGCTGATCTGGAACAGAAGGTAGACAGAGTTAAAGGAATAAAGTAGGCATTTATTGGAAGGCCTTGAAAGGATACACCTTGGGCAGTACAAGAGCCTGGCTGTGGTTCTACGCAAGGTGGACCCAAGATGGACACCTGCTCACAAGTCTTCACACTTCTATAAGTTTTGGTCCATTTACATATTGGGTTTAATTGTCCAATTACAGCTTCAGGTTATGAAGTCCTATCCTACCAGTTTACTCTCTTCAATTCACTGTTTATGCTTTTGGGCCAAAGGCTGTAACAGCAGTTCTTTGTTCTCAGGCTGGAAAAGGATTGTTTTGTCTGACTACCCTGTGAACAGAACTTGCTAACACTTCATATGAAGTTCAGACTCACACACTAAGACAGTACAGAATCTAAAAAATATGAAAGCTAAAATGTAAGGCATCACTGGGTATCCATATACCAGCTGTACTGGCATCTTTTTCTTACCAGTTCCGTCTGAGTGGCACCATCAGACTTCTCAGGGGCTGCCTCAATCAACACACTGGATTTGGCTCTGGGGTAGGGGCCCACCATTATGGCAGAAACCTTGAACGCTGAGCACTCTGGTGTGAGCCTCCTGGGCACTTAGGGCTTGCCTGAGGTGTGGACCTACTTGCAGAATGCAGCAGCACCCTTCCTGCATGTCCTGCCTGTGGAAACTTCTGTACCATTTGTGTGTCTTCTAAGCTAGATGTTGCTGCAGAATAGTTACCTGTTTCATTGTTTAATACAGAGTCTTACAGGAGAAGAAATTAAGTGCTCACAAAACATCTAAAGACATTCCTTGTAACTTGTATCAGCTGCATAGAGAATGAGCTACTGAAACAAGAATATATCAAAGTAATCAAATACTTCAAATAAACTACAGTAAAACAACCTAGAATTTTCTAAACAATATTTCTCCTAATTAAGCCTGTTTTCAAGTTACTGTTTTCTTCCTTTTGTCCACAGGACATTTCTAGCAATAATTAGGTTATTAATTGTTTTTATTTTATCTGAAAATCTGTTGCTATTTTTCATGTGCGTAAGTTTACTTATTTTCAGCTATGTACTTCCCATACCTGAAGGCAAATACTTAGCTGTTGACCTTGGTGCTTCCCTGATTAGTAGTGAGAGGAAGGTTTTTGTTTGCTTGAATAAGATGTTTTATGACCACAGCCTAGATGTGAAGCAGAGTGGGAATATGCACTGGCCTGTGCATTTATACATACACACTAAAAATATTAGAAATTGTATTTTTGCTTAGAAATTTAAAATTCTACATTAAACCATTAAAACACGTAAAAAAATTTGGGATTTTGTCATTTGGGATATCTCTGTGTTGATATAACTTCTGCTTACTTTGTAATATATTTGTAGGCATAATATAATGATGTAGCAGTCTTTCCCTTTTTGATTTATGGTTTCTTCTTCTTCTGCCTCTATAAACCCCAACATTTGTGGAGGTGAGTCAGTCTTACTCAGCATGACGCATGAAGCAGAAAAATCTTGTTATTAATCACTGGCAAAATACAGTTTATTCTCTCTAAAAGGGTTACCCTGGCTTTTGAGTCCAGTCACCTCATCCCTAGCTGGCAATACTAAGTTATGCTTCTCAGTGTAACATTGTGCTGTAGAATGTCTGTCAGGAACTGTGTAGTGGATCCAGCTAATGGCAGCGTGGTACTAAAGGGGAGTCTGAGTCAGGACTGGGGGCTTGTCCCTTCCAGTGGCTGGTGCTGCTGCTTCCACAGCAGCAGGGAGAGACAGTGGCCAGCACTCCCAAAGCCTCACTGTGGCTCTGTGCAATGTTTAGGAAGCAACAGCTCTTCCCACGCAGCTTTGTACTGCAGTAATTTCAAGACAACTTCTGTTGACTGCAAACATTAACATTGCTTCAGCTAGTCTCACATTCTGGTGTGAGTGTCTATCACCATAAAAAGATCCTCTATGTCTGTTTCTTGTCTGTTTTTAAATATGCAGTCGTGCAGTCATGCTGCCCGTTCCTGCTGAGCCTTACACTTAACTACTTGTAAGTACAGTACTGAAATGGCTGTGAAAAAGCACTGAAAATGGCACAGGCTGTGTGCAGGAAATATGCCAGTTTAAACACATTCAATTTGACTTCACTTCTTGTGAAAATTTAATCCCTTAAGTCTTTATTCTTAAATTTCTCAATTTGATCTCTTTCTTTTTCTATACAGGGTGAAAAAAAGATTCGATTTAATAGGTGCCTTTAAATTAGAACCTCTTTACCTGCAGCATCACCATCAGGAGTCTGGTAATTTTATAATTAAATGAGATTATTTTGTTTTGGTTGCACTCTGATATTTAATGGGAAAAAAAGGACTTAAGATGAAAACAGCAGTTCTTAAGCTACCCAAGTTGTTTAGGAGGCTGTTTCCATTTTCTGAGCACTCTAGGGAACTAAGCTCATTAAAGTGCAAATACATGTCTAGTGAGATTTTAGTTAGTTAAAAGCAATACAAGGAAAGTAATTTCATAAAGCATTATGCATTACTACTTTTATATTGGGATTTCCCCTGTTTCAGACTTACCACTGATTGATGGCAGGAGTGTTGAGAAAATTCTTATTATCTTTTGGCTGTCAGATAAACGTATTATTGGGTGTTACGTAACAAGTCCCTTAGCCTGTCTTCCCTAACACATCTTTCTCCCAAATGATTTCAGGATCTGAATTGGTTTTAGAGCTTCTAAGGTCTGTGACTTTTTTTCTTAGTTATTCAGGCAAGCTCTGATGCAAATTTTTCAGAAACCCATGTGAGGAGCAAACACTCCCTGAAACTGCAAAGAAGGGGTGAACTGTGTTTGCTGTGTGTGCTCTGCTTTTGAGTGATAGCTTTCTGGGACATCATGCTCTTACACTGGCTGTAGAGAAAGGTGCTAAGAGTGGACTATCTGTCTTGTACAAAATACTCATGAAAGCTCTTCACAAAATGCTCACTAAGAACTTAAAAAAATCTCAGGCTCTGTACAAAGCTCCTTACTGGATTAGTGCTGGTCCCTGCACATACCTAGCAACTGCAGAGTGATACTTGTCCTCCTGAAGCCCATTTTTACACATCTGGTTATTAACTGAATAATTGTGAAGAAGGTCACAGCAGTGCAGTGTCAACATGTGGTGGAAGTTCCCTCATAACTTTCTGAAGAGAGTGAATCATCTGTAGAAGGTCTTACCATTTATTCAACCTCATCGTTTTCCTGGAATTGCTGGTGCTGATCTTTGTTCAGAAGTGTATCCTGTTGACACTGACAACTCATTGACATTTAAATTAATACCATCAAGAATTCCACTATTCACTAAAAAGCCCTAGGAAAAATGGATTCATGTGCCTTAATCCTGAACTGGCATAAATCTTGTATTTTATTCCTTTCTTCCATTTCAAAGGCATGCAAACATAGAACAGTGCAGTAAACAGGAGCATGCAATAATTCTGGAGCTGATGTTCACCCTCTAAAAGCTTGAATTGTTAAGAAAAAAATATATACTTTATTTAGCCTTTTCTAATGGAATACACAAGTTACAGCAAATCCACTTAAGGCACTAGCTTTTACTTAACATACATTAAAAATATTTGTCTTCAGGCAAAAAAGTTCCAGCCTTAACTAAAATGAAAATATATTCTTGGGATAACTGATAGTGTTGATACAAGAACTTCTGGTCTTACCTGCATTAAATAACACCTGAAGGAAACCAAGCCTTTCTTAAAAACAGGAAGTTTCAGTAAGGCCACCTAGTTGACCTGAGAACTTTATCACTCCTGTTGGAGAAGGAGTTCTTTAGCCTTCATCTTGCCTTCAGAAGGGTGGTAGCAGGTAATGTGATCTAACATAATGATTTCAAGGAGATCAGCCAATTACTAGCAGTCTAGGAATGCTAGTTTTTTCCTATGCTCCATTCCCATTTGATATCAATTTTCCAAGGAGTTGGACAACCCTTCAAATGCAAATGCATCTGGTTAAACTCACAACCCACAGTTACTCCTTCAATAAACATGGTAAAATTTGCTACACGAAGGTTCTGCAGTCCCCATTGACCTCTGTGTGATTTATTGGATGTCAGCACTCGGACTTGCCGAATGGAGGATCTTGAATTCTCAGTATTGTCTGGTCTGAGAATTCCTATCCTGGTTTATTAAGTAAATGAAGTAGTATTTCTGAATTTGCTCATCTCTCACTCAAGAATTTAAATGAGCAGAAAAATATCTCTATCTGTGAGCAATTACTCCTAATAACCATATGGCAATTATGTGTGTCCCCAAGGGGAGAGTCTTTATTTTCTCATTAATTATAATTTTATGTGATTTGCATCATCACACCAGGAAGATTATACTAGCTTGCCTGGCAACCCAGGATATAGGTCAAATCCTCATGGCAGTGTTAGAAGAATGCAGCTTTATACTCTATTGTGAACACCACATACGCTCCCACAATGCAATTCCTCCTGGTTAAATACAGATGTAAGGCTAAGGCTTGTAATCAAGGAATCAAGCACTAATCATTGATTACATTCTGCTTCACAGCTTGTGAAAGGCGTTGTTGTGGATCATTAGACATAGCCCCTTCCAGGAGCGTAGGATTATTTATCTGTCACCAGTTGCTTTACTCTCTTTGCTACCAGTCTTGCAGCTATCAAACAGAAATGGCTGCTACAATGCAGAAGAATATGAATGTTATCAATTTACCTCGTTACCAAGCAGAGACAACCACATTCATTTCCTGAAGTCCGGGAATCGGTTAATGATTGTTGGTTGTTTTGTGGGTTTGAGGTTTTTTTACCACCTGGAAACTAGCATAGTAACAGGTTAAAGAACCTAATGGCCTCCTGTTACAGAGAAAGAACGACCATGTTTTTCCCTGTGTTTTGGCTGCAAATGAGAGAACATTGGCAACAGAGCTCATAACACGGGAAAAAGCTTTTGAGGTTTTTTTTTTTTTCCCCTAGAAAACATAAAGGCTGAAAAGCATGTAAATGGCATATACTGGTCAAATTCAGAAGCTACAATTCTACCTTCCAGCTAACAATTCCAGGAGTACTTAGCATTTTCCCAAGGAATCCAAGTACATTGTCTCCTATAAAGCTTATACTCTATTGCGGAGAAATAATGCAGAATAAGGAAGCTAAGCAGATGCTTCCTAAAGAAGTGCATTAAATATTACATCAGTTTAATTTCTGTCACTGTCTTACAGCAAGTAACTGACTGTGTTCAAGTTTACTGTGAAATCAGTTTAATTCCTTGATTCAAAGAAAAGGTAGGTGAATCCTGACACTGTGTGCTTATATAAAGGACATGTAATAATGCCCTCTACTTGCCTCCCTTGACTGATTTGTGGCTTAGCCCATCTGTGTAAGGGGTTTCATTCCATCAAAAGAAAAGCCGTGAAAAAAAATGCAGAGTACTATTCTCCGAGCAGGAACAGGTCAAATTCTGAGTCAATTTTTTCAATCACTTATTAGACATCCTGAAGAATTAGCAACAAATATATGTATGAGCAGAAAAGGTATTTAGAAGTGGATTATTTTAAAGAGTGTTACTAGTCACTAGGGTAAAGGCGATGATATTTCACAGCAGAGAATGAGTTATGAAGTGAATCTGGGGATTCTGCAAACTTGTTAAACCAAAATTATTAATAGGTGTTTTATCTACTGCTTGTTTTCCCTACAAGAAGAAAATAAACAGAATATTTGATCTGTCATCTATCTGTCATCTCCATAGTATCTGCAGTATATAACAGAAAGGAAATTAGTGTTTCTTCTGTAAACTGTTTGTTAGTGGCATATTTTGACTAGCTAAGGAACGAAGGTTATTACAAGCACTTTCATTTAACATGCTGCTAAGTACCCAGCTAGATATTTAGTGGTCCTGTTGACACTGATGATACTGAAGTTTGTAGCAGATGTAAGGGATAGATAAGGTACAGCTTTTGCAATAACATTAGAATGATTAAAGTCTTTGGTTGTTGTGATGATGATGCAATGTGAACATTTTTTCTTTAATTTCCAGGTCTTGTAACAGATTATCGTGTAAGTACAGCATTGATGCAATAATTAATACTATTACTTGTATGTACTGGTATTTTTAGGAATTCATTTTCCATTACTATCATAAACTTCCAATCTTTATGTTTCTTTACAAGAAAGATGCAGCTTGCTAAATTTTTTAACATTCCTCAAACAGAAATTTTGGGTGGTTATTTTTTGAAAAAAAATTGTTTAAAGGCAGAAATTGTCTTGCAAATGCAATGTCTTTAGATTTAGGCAATAGAAAGAAATTTCCTAAAGTTGTGGGTTTGGTGTTTTTTTTTCTTTAACATAGTGAATAACACAACTTTAAAAAAAAAAAAAAAGCATCTCTATTTTAATCTTTTACCATGGAAACACTGTTGTTTTGAAATGGAAAACATGCTTGTCTTTGGAGATGCTAGCCCCACAACTTTAAACAAGCCAATGTACATGAGTTTCTCAGATACTTGTTTTTCTAAAGCTTTTGAGAAGAATTCAGGATGCACAAAGGAAATTTGATGTGCCTTGTGACCCTTCCATTCTGACTCCAACCTCCTTTGCCAATTTTAATTTGAAAATTTTGAGTATTATAAGGTATTAATAAACAGAGATTGATAAACCAAGAATAGATATTTCTTCTATTATTTGATCCACCTCTATCAAGTGCCCGTAGGATCTGGCAATGTGGTTCACTTTAGAACCATGGCAGAGCGTAGGTTCTGCAGTGTCACTGCAATGGTGATCTCTGACACGGGCTCTTCTCTCTGGGTTGCAGCACTGGCAGATCCCCCTGGGCAGGAGGTTCCGCTCCCTGAAGCTCTGGTTCGTCCTCAGGATGTACGGGGTCAAGGGGCTGCAGGAGCACATCCGCAAGGTGACTGGGAATTGCCTTCTTGGGTACCCTCTGGTGGGACAGCAAGGGAAAAGCAGCTGGCTGCCCATCTACTGTTCATGACTTCTGTACACATCAGAAAGCACAGGACACAGTTTTAGGCAGCTCAGTTCAACAAGAATGCTGCTCGTTTGCCTCATGTAAGGTCACGATTTCATATCATGGCTGGATCAAAGGTGCCATTCATTTTGTGCTCATCTTTAGGAAAGAATTGGAATTTGGAATTTCTACAGTATGGTACCACAGTTCCCTCTCAAATTAAGCCAGAGACCATCCATGGTTTTATTGTGGAAATACATAGATATTCATTACATTCTTATTAATGTGCATGTATTGATAGGATGTTTAGATTATTATTAAGGGGTACAGTGACTTATTTGGCATGTCTACCTCTGCTGTTGCTTTTTTTCATGTTTAAAATATGTTTAAAAAGCATGTGTACGATTTACAGTTTGTTAATACTGTTATTACAAGGTTTATTCTTGATGAAAAAGGGAGGGTTTTTTAATCACTAGAAAACACATGGCACCTGTATAAATTATATATATATATACACTTCCTCTGTAGCAGTAAAGTCAAATTCAAGCATACCTTTCATCTTTATGAAGTTCAGGGAAACCTCTAGTGACAGGAGATCCATGACTTGGCTTTAAATATTTACAAAAATATCCATTAGCTAAGGGCCTAGCCTAGCATACCAAATTCCTTGCAGACACACATTCCTTTCAATTTTGGTACTAAATAGAAGAATTCCTAAGTATAGCTTTGGAAGACTCATATCAATTGCATGGCCTTTTGTCAGGCTGGTTTCCACAGGTTGGTATTTCCATTCAAAAAATTCCCTCTTTCCCTGTCTCCCACATATTTCCCTGACTTTCCAAAAGCTGCTTGTCTTCATAGAATCATAGCTGAGGACCAAGCCTTGATATTTTCTGTGACAATACAGTTCAGGAAGGCTAAGCAAATGAATCTTTTCTTAAAGGTACCGACTCCAAAGTAAAACCCTTGTATGTTTCCTCATTTGTAAAGGCAATTCAGACAGCTAAGATTTAAAAGAGCTTGTTGAAACAAGTGTTTGGTTTATATTTCTAAGAGCTAAATTGTTCTTCAGTATAGATATAAAAATAAGTTATGGAAAGACAAGAGGGATAATTAGGTGAAGAATTTTTCTCACTGTATAAATCTTCAAATTGGAACCATGAAATTAATTTCTCCTCATACCTCCTCACCCACCCCCAATAAATGCTGGTTCAGTGGGTTCCAAAGCATCTAAAAAAAAAAAGGTAATTTCTATCTCCAGCAAGCCTCTGTTGAACTTAAATTTCAAGAAATAATTGCATTTCATTTGCTCCCTGCTCTCGCAAAATTTAAGGTATCTCTTGTGAGTTTTCAGATATCTGTTTCAGAAATGCATTTCTTATCTTGTACTTGCTCCTGTCTTCTCAGGAATTATCATGAGCTCTGGGTGGATGGTGAGGATCTTTCTTTTGGTAGAGTAGTAATGAAGTATCTAAACCAGCCTGACATTGGTTTAAAATTTCAAACCTATAGACAAGTTTCCAACTGAAAAATAATTTGGAATTTACCTTCAGTTGTTAGCTGAACTCTAACATTGTTCATCCCCATGCCTGGCCTTGAGAAGCCACTTTCTTTTAAACATGTTGTAGCATCTTGCAAATAACAGTTTTTATATTCCCATTGCTGCCCAAGGCAGTCCCAGGCTGGAACTGTCTCCTGTGTACTTGGGACTTTCAGCTGGCTTTTAAGGGAAGCCCTGCAGATGCCAGAAGTGTTTCTGAAGCTGCATATGATGATTTGCAGATACATTTGAGTGGGTGATAGAGTGGATATAGGTAGAATGAGAAGAGACCTAGGAACAGTGGCAGAGGCAGGTACTGCAACCTTCCAGCGGAGAGCCGAGGGGCTGGAGCTGGGGAAGCAAGAAGAAGTGGTCTCTCTCTCTCTCTCTCTCTTGTGTTATTAAGGAGTTGCCCCGAGGAAAGGGTAACACAGTTAGGCAGAAGAGGTTTGAAGCAGCTCCTTGGGCTGGAATCTGGGGAACGAGATGCCTATATTTGCTCCTAAGTTATGGAAAACTCTAGGAAGATCTGTGCAGTGTTTATATATTTCTAGTTAGGCTTCCTTTGTGCAGCCTGGTGATACACACAAAGGGATTTGAGATTTTCAATAATGATGAGCTTCTGACAAGGCACAGAGGGGAAAAACCACTGCAGATCCTTAAGAACCTTTCCTATTTGTTGTATGTTAGCAAGTTTCTATGTGGAAGACCAAAGACATCTATAGATATCTCTTCACAAACTTTTTTTCTTGACATAAACTCACAAAAATTATTTCCCCCCCTCTTTTATTAGTAAATTTTAAGGAAAATGTGTTTGTTGTGTTTGCAGCCTTAAGGTCTACATCAAAATTACTGGATAACCACTGCAACTTGGCATTTGCTTGAGGATGACATTTCGAAACTAAAATATTCCCAGGAGATGAGAATGTGTGACTTGGATTTAGATACAGTAACTTCTTTTGTTTTCCAAATATTCCAGTTATGCACTCTTTTCACACATAACATGTCATATTAATCTGTTTCAAAGTGTAGGGTTTGTAGCAGCAGTAAAGGGAAGGATAGTCATCTTTGAAGGATGTGGGGAGAGACAAATATAAATTTTGGAGGTAAGTCCCAAAGCCACAGAGATGTGAAAAGAGGGCAAACTCAACAAGAACAACAGTCTTCTCAATTGATGCCAACCACTCAGAGTCTGTATAAATGTGAAATCCAAACGGCCTATTTGTAAATGGCCCATTTGCAAACCACTTGACCATCTCTTTATTATTCCTTTGTTGGTTCAAGTCCTCTCAAAGGGCTCAGAAGTAGTTTAAGAAATTTAGGAGTTAGTGTGTTTTTGTATGCAATACCTATGAACATTGTGACTCAGCTGAATCCTCCTTAGGATGAGAAGTAATCAGTGTACTGAGGATACTGAATGCCATTAAAAATTAACAGTAGAGTCCAAGAAACTGGAACTGTAAAGAACAGCAATACTAGAGATGACAGTATTTGAACTGGAGAGTGGCACAGTCCAAGTGGCTGTTAAGAAGACTCTTAAGAAGACAGCATTTCCCTTCAGTGTAGTGGGATGCAGGCTAAGGCAGACAAGTGAAATTTATAGGAGAAAAAATATGAAGTGATCAAGACTAGGCCAGTATGCTTATCTGCATATACACAGTAATGTACTCTGATGCTTCAGAGAAGGTCCCTGCAGTCTAATTTAGCTCTTGAAGGCATTACCCAAAAATTAAAATTCAGCTTGAACACTTTAATGCAGAAGCAGTTACAGTTAGTAATAGTTTTAGTTACATAGTTATAGTTATGGTTATAGTTGTTGTTATAGTTACTTACTCACAGACATACATAGAAAAATAGATTTTTTTAAAATAAGGACCACATCTTAGTGCTTCCCAAATTTACTGCTCCTATTATTCATTATGTATTCCTTTAATCCAGAATAACCAAAATAACTAGATCCCTTGTTTCCTTTCTCACTCTTCCGCAGAAGAGTTATGGTTATTTACCAGTGATAATAATGACACATAACAATTCCTTACAGGCTTCTTTTTTTCAATCAGCTAAACTGCTCTGCAAGAACTGTTATTCTGTTCCTATATACCATGATACATCAGGACACTAGCACAGTCCATGTGATTCCACTCTGAGAACCCACCTGATGAAGCAATTGCTCAAATGGTAGTTTTAGAAACAGTGTATGAGCTGGTTTGCCTATGTCCACACTTTTGTTAAATCACAAACACCTCTAGATAAAATAATTTTGAAAAGTTAAACAATATTTGAATGCCAACTATAAGTTAATGGTGCTAGGGACACAGCTTGACACAGATGTCAAGATCAAAAGCACTTGGAGGGTTCAGATATCCATAGGTCAGGCTTGGTATGTACACATTCAGCAGAAAACTGAGTCAGTCTTTTATTTCTTTCCTATCCTCAGTTTCAGTGCCTGTAGTTTTCTAAACAGGAATTTATTTTCACAAGGTACCTGCCTGTCTTGAAAAGCTGAAGCACTAAAGCCACACGTGTCCTCCTGTGAGTTATTGCCATGTTCATGTCCAGAGCGTGGGTACAGCTTTGGACTTAGAGAGCCACGTGTGACACCTAAATGCCCTGCAATTCTACAGAACTTGAACTTCCAGGATTAATAATATTTAACTTTACTGTTGCAGCAATCTTTGTAAGAGCAATTCAGGATAATAGCTCATGGTTCAAAGGTGCAGGGCCTTGGTTAAGTATGTTTAGGCAAAGCTATACACGTGAAACTCCAGTTAAATCCCCACTCTCTCCTTCCAGTTGTTGAGTAAAACCTAAAACGCTTGGTGCCCCCCAGTGTCTTTACCAGTTATTGCTGTTTGTTAAGACTTGCTGTGGATAAAAGTATTTGCATCCAGACGTGAATGCAAAATACATCTAGAATTTTGGTTTGTGACTTAACTAAAATTTTTATATTTCCCCTAGCTTTATATTTCTTTCAAATTCCTGAAAAATGATTTAGTTCAAAAAGTAGACATAAGTACCTGCTATAAAATGCACGCCTTGGGTCTGGAGTTTTCTTGTATAAATTTCTCACAGTAATCCAGATCTCAAATGTTTGCCTTATTCAATTCTTACCCAGATAAATTTTGATTAACTTCAACTGGTGATTACATTCAGCTGGACAGTTGAGAAATTCTTGTCTCACTGAACATGATGTGTTTTATGCCTTTGACTTCCAAGGCATGGTACATGCAGTTCAGAATTTTGTGGAGCTGAGTAAAAGACAAGTTTGGTTAAAGCTGTAGAATCTGAGGATAGGAGGAGACAGTAAAAGACCATTACAATACGTGTGCCTATTTCACATATGCTTTTCACACACTTATTGTGCATACAAATATCTGTATGTATGCAGATACTTCTGGTTGGATTTCACAGCTGTAAATTCATGCTCTTCATATTAGCAGAACATTCAAATGCCTTGGAAGGGATTGAGAATTTTACTGGTCTCATTCTTGACTCAAAGAGCTTTCAGGCTAATTTTAGAGGGAGATGATAAATGGATGTGCAAACAGCAGAGCAGAAGTGGTAACAACAGGAAAACTGGCTGGTTGCGTAGGGTACAGCAAGCCCAGTATGAGGGCTTTGAAGAAATATTTTGATTCAATCTAAACTATGTTTCTCTATTTTAAGAAATAAAAAACCACCAGAAAGCTATGATTAAGATTGCAAAATGTGTTGGCTTTTTTTGCCTTTTGTGAAGTTTCTGTTTTGCCTTGTTCTTTTGTAAGAAGTTCCTGTGAGATGAAACATTCCACATTTAACGTTGACCCAAAGTGATATGTTTCATTTTTGCTTAATGGCTGTGCTTGAACTTACAAAAAGTCAAAGTGCAAAAGTATAGGCTTAGTTGTTTATTTTTGTAAAGTTATTTGGAATCCTAAATTTATAAAAGCTGAAGAATCTTTAAACATGATTTTTAGATGTTTCGGATAATTTTTGGTATAGACTGGCTATTGCATGAAGACAAACTATAATTCAGATGGCTGGTTGCTGTTGTGGTCTTACCTTTTTTGGTTGGTTGGTTGGCTTTTTCTAAGATAGTGAATACTAAGCTAATGATAAAAACAGTAGGAGGGGGACTGGGTAAAGTACTACAGGTACCTTATGAGGATATGGGTTGGTTTTTTTGAAAATGCTTTTACTTTTGAAAGAAGAAAGCAAAGCAAAACATGTTATCAGTATGCAAGTATCACTGGCTGATGTAAAGATTTCCCAGCTGGTTTTTAGTATGTCTTTTGGTATATTTCCTACTCATTTGAATTTTTGTTCCATCTACTGCAAAATAATTGCTCTGGCTTGGTGTCCAGTGTCATTCTTTTTTTGCCTCAGTAACTTCTCAACAGGTTTGCTAAGATTTGCTGTCCATTTGCTTGATTACACTGCCATCAGCTTTTTTTCAACTGAACCTGAGCACTCAGGTCAGAACAGTGAGCAAGTTCACTCTTTCTTCACAGATTTCTCGTATTAAGTGAACTATTCTAAAAAGGTGTATCTTTCCAGCTCAATTTTCACTGTAATTGTGACAATTTTTTTCCCTGTGTATCTGTGCACTGCCCCCTTTCCCTCTAATGACTTCTGGATTCTTTAGCCATTCCTAGCCAAAACTAACAGTGGTATAAAACCTAAAGGAGAAATATTAAAATTATTTACTCTTAATATGGTATCATATCAAATTGTGTTAAAGTGTCTCAAGAAGTACACCAGCACTGCCTAAGACAGACTGAGATGCTAATACAGCAATGGCTCCATATGGTCTCTGGAAGTCATAAACGGGATGGAAGTTAACACAAGCAGATGGCAATATGTGAATATTATCACACATCAGCAGGAGGAACAGAGCATAGGAATGGAAAATACTTCAGCACACCTTTTCTCTTGGTGAATCAAATGTATTCAATATAGATACCCTTTCTCTTCTCAGCACATCAGACTGTCGCATCAATTTGAACACTTAGTCCTTCAGGATGAAAGGTTTGAGATCTGTGCTGAGGTTGTTTTGGGACTGGTCTGCTTCCGGCTGAAGGTAAGGCAGCTGAGATCTCCTATTTCTTCTGTCAGGGTTTATAGCAACACCATAACCTGCAGTTGAGTACAGTCTTTGTAGTTAATACACTTGTTTTATTTTTTAAGGAAAATAAAATGAGTTTGTTTAGAACATAGCAGATGAAAGAAAAAAGGTTAAGACATTTTTTATTAAAACTGATTTAAAAGCTTAAGAGAAATTAAAGCATATTAAGGTGTAGAACAATAGAGCCAAGGCAAACAAATGTTTTAACCAGTCATACAAAATTACTTTCATTCTATGTGTGATGAGCTTTGATCGAGATGATTGTTTTAATATATTTCCCTAGACTTCTGAATATGATGAGTGTGTATTACTTGTTTCTTGTCAAGTTAATTGCTTATGTGTATATATTTAATATTCTATTTTATTTAAAAATTACTATCATAGATGAAAATCAGAGCACTAAACACTTTTTTATTGTTTTATAAAGGACTGTTTTTTCAGCTATAAAATTCTACAGTCAAACTGGGAAAATTGAAGTAAGATATTTATGAACAGGTTACATGGGAAGACAGCTTCCCTGGTCTGCTTTTTACTGCTGAACATGATCCTTTTGCCCTGTTCGGCCTTTTATTCCCCAAAATCTCTCGAAGTGCCATGTTCGTTGATATCCAGACCTTGCCCAAAAGAAACTAGAAAATTCATTCTGTACTTGGAGCATAAAACTGCAGTAGTTGGGAGAGCTCATTTGTTTTAGTCAGACATTAAAAGGGGGATCAACATCTCAGTTTAGGTAAAGAAGTAATTTTTTAGAGGAGCTTGCAGCTAAAGCCTCTGCAAAGGACTGGATTGTAACACTGAATCTGACCACCAAGCAACAATAACAACAACACTAGTGTTTTCTAGTTAACATGATACCTAGATGAGCTTTTAGCTTTTCTGAAGGCTTGCAAGCACATCTTTTCTCCTTCTGGGTAGTTTATTTTTAACAAATTCTTTTCTCAGTCATTCAGTTACCTGAGTTTGATGCAACTGGCTGAAGAAGCTAACAAGTAAATAATAAAGTATTGGTGAATTCATCTGGAATAGGAAAATGGCTTTGTTCGAATTGATAATGTTTAAAATAAAATCTAAAAAGAGCTGGTGTTTAAGGGATCAGGCACATTACAGAATGTAGTTTTTTTCAGTCAATCGAAACACAAATATAATTTCTTTTCTAACAAGAACTTTTGAAAGATATTGAGGGATAGATTCTGTGGCTTTTATTGCTCAATAACAAAATGTTGGTTGCAGTCTGCTCTCTCACATGGAACAAGCAAACACTAGTTTTGCAGATCCAGACACAGCTGTTAGTCAGTGCTTTACATTTACTTTGAAGGAACAGTTCTGGTGAAATAGAGCATAGCAACACAGGAATTGTCACTTTTGATCAGACCAGTAGCTCATCTACATCTGTTCTCCTGTCCCTCATGATTCAAAGGAAGAGATCACATCTAAAGGGAAAGAAAATTTTACAATAGGAGGTAAATATTGGATCCTTAGCTAAGAAACCTTTGGACAAGTTGTAGAATAAAGGCCTGATTAGACCAAAAACCAGTGTTGAAAGAGCAGTGTTTTCATTTCTTGCCTACCTGATTTATAAAAAAAACAAAACTAGCAAGCTTTCAAATTTGGAGTTTTTTATAGCTATTTTAACATCTTTATTTGCTTTTTATATCACTCCTTCAAAAATATTTCTATTTTTGAAGTCATATTTTAGTCATTTTTATAATTCACATGAGATACATCTCAGAAGCAGAATATTTGTAACTTTAATGTAGTTACAGTAAGACTAAAGATCAGGGGACTTGAACTATATAATGCTGCATGGCTGTAAAAGTATGAAATATTTTTTCTTATTTCCTTTGTTATTGAGAAGCCCTTTTAAATTTTTTGCTTAGCTATAGCTTTTAATTTTTTGCCTTTCACACTGTTGAGCAAATGGACTAATTACCTATGACTTTCATATTATAATTATTTCATCAAATATGTCATGCCAAAGGGTTAGTTTTAGGCCTCCTTGTCATGACTGCAGATGAATACAAGTCAAGCTAGTAATTTCTCCAAGGGGGTGAGAATGCTGTCTTATTGAAGCTCACAGATTCAATCAAAGCTGCCTTCTCAAAGCTCTGGGAGAGGATTAGTCACTACCAACTTCAATTTGACATGACACCCGAGTGTCACAGCAGCCCTAAGGTGGAGCTGTGAGAGTAGAACAGAAGAAAGATAAATTAATCTCTCTCCTTTCTCCCTTCACCCCTGCCAACTTAACATCATATAACCGCTTGTATTGCCTGAAAGTCAGTGCTGTGCATTTGATATTAAAGGCGAGGATTTTAATAATGCATTACCTTTGATAAGAAAGCAGGACATCATTGTTGCCAGTGATTGACCTGTAATAGGTGGGGACTTGCAAAACACCAAAGTTAGTCCATTTTCTTAGTTAGGAGCATTTCAGTCACAAATATCTCCTAGAAGAGTAAGGCTAACCCATGAATTTTAGGATGTTGCACCAAATTCATAACAACTTGTGCTAAGACAGAACAACGTTTTGACTTGGGTTTAACTCTTAATTCTTAATATGATCTAAAAATGTGCGAATGATACATTTATCCTTGCTGCCAATGGGAAACTGTCTACTTTATGCTTTGGTTTTATATGGAAAAGGCTAATCAGGAAAGTCAAAATTACCCAGATTTGAGGGAAGGTATTTTCTGGTCAGGATGTCCTCAAGAAGACCAGTGCTGCCACAGCAACACAAGTGCTGCTGAACAGATAGATGAATTTGTCCATTTGCGACTCTTCTTCCAGTCAGTGCTCAGTAAGGGACACTGTGGTAAAAATGCAGACGCTCCCAGAATCTCTTGCAATTGTGTGTTACCACCAGTGTAATAAAGAGTAAATGTTGTGCAACACCTAAGATAGCTCCCCTGATGGATTCTGTGGTGGATAGCTTCTATAGAACTTGAGGCAAATACTTTGTTAGGGTTTCCACTGATAATATAAAACCCATTTATGCCAGGGATATATTACCTTAAAAATTGTTTAATTAAGGGTAAGATTTCATAATCGAAAGAATCTCTCACAGCAGCCATGCTTAACTGAGGAATGTTAGTGTAGTTCACTGCAAAACTTCCTCCTGTGTTTGTTTGATTAGGTCCAAGAAGAATGTAATAACAAGAATAGATAATGAATGCTTTTAACATAGCTCATGACCTTAGGTCACAAAAAGGCAGTCAGCTATCACAAATGCCCCAGTGTGAACACTGCTTCTAAACTGAAGGTAATCCCTAAATCTCTTTGTGGCTCAAAACTTCTCTCCTACATCATCATCTTTTTGTGATCCTTTGATGGCAAAGAACTGAGAGACATGAAAGTGACTCTTTGTTACTCGTGCTACTTGGGCTTGGCTGCTTGGTGGGATTTACATTTTCCAGACTTGTTTCTGAAATTCATTGCATATCCATTGAATTACAATGATTTCAGGGCTCAAATGAACTAAACGAGGCACTTCTTAAAAGCATAAATGATGCCAAGAAGATCCATCTGGTCCCGTGCTACCTGCGAGAGAAGTTTGTGCTACGTTTTGCTATTTGTTCCCGCACGGTGGAATCCACCCACATCAAGTTTGCCTGGCAGCACATCTCACAGCTGGCAACTGATCTTCTGAAAACATGGGGGAAAAACCACCACCAGCAGTAACAGCAGTGAAGTATATGTGTAGATGAGGTAATTAACTGGCTTTCTCTGTGTTGCCAAGTTTTATTTTAGGTGCAGGTGGGAAAGTCAAACTATGAAGGAAAAAAGTACAAAACCTGTTGTTATATAGCCCAGCTGCAGTAGCAAAATCCTTGCCAGCAAGTTGAGTTGTAACTCAACGTAGTCATTCCTTCTCTATACTGTAGTTTCATCTTGCCTGTTTCCAGGATGCACATACCCAAGGAGACTTGAGCTGTCATTTCTTAAGAGTTTGTAGTCCCGAGCATTTGTTCAACCAAGCAATGGAAATGGAAGGGTTGGTGCTCCCTCCATTGTCCCCATTCACCTCTAGCTCGTCCCCTCCTTCCTTCACAAATGAAACTAAGAGTTGCTTTAACCAATCAATTTAACATTACTATGACTGCAGGAGGAGCCCAATTTGGGGAAGTTTAGTTTGGGTTCTAAATATGTTACTGTTATTTGTCATGATAAACTTGCTGCAGTAATTTTTTAAATGAACAAAGGACAAAGGACTTCAAGACTTCCTTCATTGCATATCCAGACCCAGGAATATGAGCACTAACTGATTACTAATCATCTTTCTAGCAGGTTCTCTACTTCCCCCTAAATGGTTTGCTTTTTAAAACAGCCATTTTGTCAAATTCCAGAAAATAGGTTATGCTGGCTATTGGTTTCCAGAATGATCATTCATAATGAGGTCCCTGAAAAGCTCCTCCTGAAGAGTTTTGTCAAAAGCCATGTGCTACCTGGTATTCTGTATTTTTAATCAAGTTATTATCAGCAGTGATTACTTGAAAATAGTCCGTAAGGTATGTTCTGTGAAACTGAGTTGATTTGTTTTTATGGCTACCATTTTGATTACTTCATGGTGTAATAAATCTTTGGCAAAATGTGCTTAAAAATGTGATGTCAAAAATGTTAGTTTCTCTAATTAGCTAACAAATGAGTAAACCATGACAATAAAAATAGGAAGTAAGAGAACAAACCCCCAAAATCAGCTGTGATCCCCCCATCAGTGGTTTTCTTTCATTAACAGTCATGAATGGAAAATGAAAATACTGGAAAACCTCTTTCTGAAAAAGTCAAATCACACGTATTTGGCACAAACCATTAATGTGTCATCCTGTCAAAGACAGGCACAGTAAAGAGCTAAAATGAAAGTTAGAGGGGAAAGTCAGAACAATATCAAGTCAAGAAGTACTTTTGCCATTTAAAAAACATAAATCCAGACAGTTATTTGCTTATGTAAAAGAAAAATAATATGTAGGATTAATTTGTACATTTGCATTTCAATCTTCCTTTTAATGCCCATATTAACTTCTAAAGCCTCTTGAGCAACATGCACAATTATTCAGCTTTCTTCCTCCATCTCTTTCAAGTATACTTCCTGTGGCTCAGAAGTTGCAAGTAGACCAGGGAACATGGACCACGACAGTTAATTTGGAACGTGGTCTGCTCCTACATCTGTCTTTCCTAATCTCTCACTTCTGGGGTGCAAACTAGGAAGGATTACTATTTACATGAGGAACTGATTTCCAAGGCAACAGATGAAGAAAGGGATACCAGTGAATTTGGTAAAACCCAGAAATATTTGAGTGGGTGACTGACACAAGACACTACTGTCAGCTACAGTGTCAGAAATTTTGATAGCATCATTCTCTTCATCAGAACCAATAAGAAATTTAGTTTCTCTGTAGTAGCACAATGCAATAGATTGGTAGACTGAAGAGAGTGGAAAATGCTGGCAGTTGTTCCCTTTCTCTGTTACTGTTTTTTTTTAAACCTTATTCAGATCTCATGACCTGGAAAACAGTGTTCATCCATAACATATATCTTCCACATTGATACAATTTTACAGCTTTTACATTATGAAAACTCTAGAATCTTGGAGCCAAAGAAAAATTACATCTGCTCTGTGAGACAGACCAGTATTTTTTAATGCAAAATATATAACCAGGTCGGTCCATGAAAAAAAAAAAAAAAAAAACCAAAAAAAAAAAAACCAAAAAAAAACCAGATTTGGATCAAAGCTATCACAGAGTAAATCCAGGATAATTCCACTGAAATTAAATGGAGTTGCTTTGGGCTTAGGTGACTATAATTGAAATTAAAAATCTGACTAATAAGTATTGGGAAAGAAAGGCATGAGGTAAGGCACTGCTATTACATAAGAAGATTCTGCTGCAAATCTGCTCCATGGAAACCTGAGCAGAGATGAATGATGCCTGCCTGTGTAAGTCTCAAACTGCTCTAAAACTGGGATGCAGGCAGGATGCACACCCAGACCTAGGAGAGGTCAAATGTCCCCAACAGCCCAGAATTAGACATAGATCCCTTAGACACTTATGGGAAAATACTGCCAAAACTGACATTCAATTAAACATTTTTCAGTACCTGGGTATCAGTTTTAGAAGTTGTCCATATACAAAAAACTCCTGTTGGCAAAGAATTTAAGATAAAGGCTAATTTGAAATATAGCTGGAGTAGAAGTTAGTTTTTGAGTTTTTTTTAAAGAAATGACATAAGTAAATCAGGCTAATGAACAGCAGTGATGAGACCCATGGAATTACATTTCCCCATGGCTACCCTAGTACAAAAACCTGAAATTCACAGTTCTGTTTTTTTCTGAAATTCTAGGATGATTTGAATATGTAACTATTGAAGGCCTTTATAGTATTCACTCTCTCATACCCTCTTTTCTTCATGGGATAATTCCTTCTTAGACTATTAACATTATGTAATCTGAAAAGGAAATATGGGCTATGTAATCAACTCAAGAAGAAGAATTGAAAGGAATATTTTGAAAGAAGAAAGTAACTACTGTTTCTGTTCTGTAGCTTTACAACATATCTGTAAGTGAGAAACACTGTATTTATGAATAGTTAATGTTAACTTGGATTTATTGTGCCTTGTGTGCAAAACCTAATACAGTCTGTGCTGATGAATACTGTTTGATATGAAAAATAATTACAAAATCCCAGAACTGTACTTTAGTAGAATATCCATATCTCAAGCAAGACTCAGCTTTTAGAGAAGGAGGGAAAAAGCCTGACTTTTACTTTTAGGAACCTGAATTTATTTTTTTTTTTTAACTAGCAGAGTACAGTACTTGCATTCTTAATGACAGATTATAAATATATTTTATTATTGGTGGTGAAATATTAGAAATATATTTATGAAAGTATTGGTAATATATTCTGAACTGCATTATAATTATTAATTTTTAGTTTTTTCTTCCCTTTACATCCAAGATTCTGCTCATGGCTGTTTTGTTGTTGTTGAATGTTACCATATGTGATGAGTAGTACTCACATTGAAGTTGCCTTACAACAGCAGTCTAAACCTTGAGTTGTATAAACTTGAATTGCTCAAAGATAGAAGAAAATGAGAAATAAAACTGAGAATCCTGAAGACTAGAGTGGCTGGTAGGGGCAGGTTAAATAACCATCAATGGATAATATCTATGTAGCACATGTAGAGTTTGTATGTTCTAAATGGAAAAATAATCAGAAGTCTAATGCTTTAATTATAATTTGTGAGCTGTTGACTCCCTTTAAAATCTGTATCCAAAACATACTGAACAGACATATAGGTTTTAATTGGCAATATTAATAAACAGAAACAAAACTACAGCTGTTGTCTCTTTGTACTTAACTAAGCTTTTCTGGTCTCATTCATGCCAGATGCACTGTAAGAGGCCCAGCTTCCCCACTCATACCAAGCCAGTGCCCTGCTTTTCACCACCAAGGACTATTTTTCAATGTGTTCTTCAAATTACTTTGCAAATGGGAGTTTGCAAATTTTCCTGCAGGAAGTTTCTTCCTCAGCAGCAAGAGTCTGAAAAATACCTGGCCATGCCCAGGGCCAGTGCTGACCCCTCTGCGAAGTTCTGCACAGTGCTGCAGCTGGATGTGCCGCTGGAGACACCCGCCAGCTTTGGCTTTGGCTTGCAGTTCCAGTGCCATCATGTAGGACAGGGACGAGGTCATGGCATCTGTCCTGCCTGGCTGCAGCCTGCCTCCCCACGGCTGCTTTCCTCCCTTCCTCTGTGCAATCCCGGGGAAATCGGGCAAGCATGCCTTGGGAAAAATTTGATGGCAGCAGCGTCACAAACTATTTGAATGTTAGCCCAGTTGGGTCTGAGATGATAGCTTGCATACCAGCACAGACAGTTTAATGTGCTGTCTGCACTAATGGCATAACAAGCCTGATGTATATCAAAAACCTGACAGTAACTGCAGAAAGATTCCTCACGGGAAATGAAATGTTCACCCACACAGAAGCGTCTCTGTTAATACCAGAGGTGTAACTGCAGCTTAGAGTGTTAATTTGCCTCTAGATTGATATGCTAATTTCAACGTGGGTTGGTGTGATCCAGATGGGGACTCCACCACCTCACTCCGTTCACGGGATACTTCCACATGGACCACCATCTTTTGCCCTGTAAAACTGTGTCATTCACCTTGTCCTTGTCAGAGCTGTTCTCCCAAAAAGGCCCCAGCAGCAACTGTTGTTTTCGGGAGTGTTTGACAGTGATTCCCTTCTGACATTGCCGTGGTAGCCGTGGTGGCCCCGCAGCCGGTGCCACAGGGGTAGAGATGGAGTCGGTGGCCGTGGAGGCCGAATGCTCATGTGCCTAAGGGCCAGGTACCCACCACTGGCTGCGAAGTCACCGCTAGGGTTAGTGCTAGGGCTTTGTGCCATCACTGATGGAACCTGCCTCCTGTGGAGCCCGTCCTGCACGGGGGGCTGCCGCCAGGGACAGAGCCCGGGACGCCACTGGCGCGGCTGCCTGGGAGCTGAGCAAAGAGAGCTTTCTGACTGCCAGGAGAGGAACACAGCGGGCAGCTGGGGAACGCTGATGGGAGGTGGCCGGCCCTGCCGTTTCGGGAAGCCAAAGTCGAGTTTGACACAGCAAGAGCCACAGTACTTCTGCTCCTTCAGTCACCGAACTGAAGGTGAAGACCTCGCCTGCCTCACAGAAGCCGCACGATTCCATTTGCTACTGCTACTGCTACTGAAAATGGCCTGTACAGGCAAAAAAGATGAAAGAGCCTCTTACATCCTCCAGCCTCTCCCTTCTCGGCTGCTCTGACCGTCAGCTGAGGAACCAAGCCTTGATCAGAAAGATTTTACCGAAGCGTGTGAGCAGGGCTGGCAAGGCGCGGGAGCCGAGACACCGGCACTCGGGGGAACGCCCGGTGCCGCCGGCGGGGGCTTCGGCGGGAGACGGGGGAGGGACTCGGGAAGGACGGGGGGGACACGCCGAGGAGACACGGGACAGAGCCGAAGGGAGCACGCCGAGGGGACGGAGGGCTCCGGGAGGGAACACGGCGGGGGAACGGGGGAAGGACCCGCCGGCCCCCCACAAAGCACGCGCGCGCCACTCCACGCGCCGCGCTCGGTGCGGAGCCGGCCCCGCCTCCCAAGGCACGGACCCAGCGCCCATTGGACTGCGCGGGCCTCAGGCGCAGCCAATGGAGAGCGGCCGCTCTGCCGCGCGCCGTCCCTCCCAGCGCTGCGGGTGACGTCGACGCAGCGAGCCCGCCCCTCTCCGGCTCGGCCCGGCCTCCCGACCTCTGATTGGCTGCATCTCCCGGAGCGCTGTTATCCCATTGGCGGGCGGGGCCGGGCGGGGAGCGGGCGCGCGCGGTTCGCGGAGGCGGCGGCGGCCGGTGGGTGCGGGGCGCGGGAGCGGCGGGGCCGGGACTGGGGGAGGGAGCGGGAGGGAGCGGGAGCGGGAGGGAGCGGGAGCGGGAGCGGGCCGTGGGCTGCGGGCCGCACTGCCGCCCTCACTGCCGTGCCCTGAGGGGCCGCCCGCCCCCGGCCCGCGCTCCTCAGCTGAGGGGCATGCTGCCGGCTGCCTAGGGGCGGCGAGGGCTCAGCCGTGCCCGGGCGGCTTCCCGGCCGGATTCCTGGCCTGAGGGCAGCGCAGGGGCGGGTGTGCTCGCGTGTGCAGGCAGCGGCACCAGCGGCGGCTCCCGCCCGCCCCGCGCTGAGGCGAGCACGCAGCCGAGTGCCAGATCCATTGGTGGCAGGGCTCGGATACAAGCCCAGCTCCAGGCGTGCACACCAAGAAGGATTTCCCCCTCTGGGAACAGTTCTGGCGGAACGTGTGTGCGTGTGACGCTCTTGGAGAGAAGTTGAAAGGCTGTGAGGACAATTAATATGGATTAGGCTAGGGGGAGGGAGTGATGCTAGACGATGATTAAGATGTATATAAATAACAAAAGGGTGGGCATCGAGACGATGGGTTCAGGCTTTTCTTGGTGGTGCCCAGAGGCAATGGACAGAAACTTAGGCACAGGGAATTCCACCTGGATATGGGGAAGAACTTTTCCTGTGGGAGTGACAGCACTGGAGCATGTTGCCCAGAGAGGCTGTGGAGTCTCCCTCACTGGAGATACTCAAGAACTGTCTGGACACAATCCTGTGCCATGTGTGCTGGGATGACCCTGCTTGAGCAGGGAGGTTGGACCAGATGGCCCACTGTGGTTTCTTCCAACCTTCCCTATTCTGGGATTCTGTGGAAAATCAAACTGAAATTTCAAACTGGTTACCACTTTTCACTTGTTATGACCTTCCCTCAGTGCTATGAAGGTGGCCACTGAATCCTTAAGAAAGTGGTGGTGAACTTGAGATTTTATGTTCTGAATTATGGAAGTATTTTATGGGGGCAAATACATACTATTAAACTTTTCCTGAACTTACGCTTTTATGTCACTAAAGATATTTTTGATTCAACAGTTACCAAATAAAATTATTTGCACAGTGACAGCTGTTTAGAGAAAAGAACTGAAAGGCTGCAGCCTTTTATGTCTTGTTCACCTCTCGCTCAGCTATGGATGATGATGTGAGTTTGTATCAGATTCTCCATGTGCAAGTTAGACTTCCCACACTGCAAAGCTGGCAGTACCTTTTCAGAGAGAGTCTTACTTTTGTGGTTTTGTTTGTTTTAATTTGATTTGCTTGTTGAGGTGCTGGATTTGCAGGTAAAATGTATTTTGACTTTTCTAAACAGCTTTACAAATTTGGGCTGTAGTAAAAAAAAAAAATTCAAACCAAAATGATTTACATCCTTGTTATTGATCATGTGTGTAACCATATAAGCATATGAGCAATAATCATACTGTGCTCTCTGTTGTCTAATGCTGATGCCAGACATATTGCAAATAATTAGGGAGGACACTCCCACATAGCCTGGATTCCTTCAGTTCTGTGTCCCCAGTCTGACATGAAGGTTGCACCTGTACCTTCATCTGCACTCCTACACAGTTCACAGCTGATCCAGAAGGTTGCTGCTTGACTCTTACTCTGTTGGGAAGGTGCAGAATGTATGGACATGATACTTTGCAGAGAAAGAAGATACATCATGAATGTGAGCAAATCACTTGAAGTCAAACAAAATATTCTTCCTGAGCCAAATGTCACCTCTCCTATTTCTAAAAAAACCTCCAGCACTAAAGGAGTTTAAATTCTGCTTTCTGAAATTGAGAAACAAGCATTGCTTTAAACACACAAGAGCTTTGTTTCTCTAAGGTGTAAAATGGGGGCATTTTAGTGCCTTCTAAATAGAAGTAGTTTTGCACATTTGCTGTTAATCTGTAATATTTTCTTAATCTGAAATTTGCTACATTCAGGATTTTTCATTCCATTTCTATCTCCCCTTGGAGACACTGCACACAATTTTACTTACTAGCTTAATTGTTTCATTTTTATTACCATCACTGTAATAATTGAAATCATTCTGACAGTGGTGTATCCTCGGTCCTCTGCTGCACTGTGCCATATTCTGTCAAATAAGAATGAAAGCCCTGGTGATTTCATTAACAAGGCCAGTTTTCGCTTGGCCATCTGTTACCATTCTTTGCAGCCTACTTACCTCCCCAGGAGACCTCTGGTTAGAAGCAAACTCTTTTTTTCTTCTTTTTTTTTTTTTCCCACTTTTTTCTTTCTGTGGATAAGGAAGAAAAGAGAACCTAAATGCCTTTGCACCACAAGCTGGTTGCTTTTTGAAAAGTGTAAAGTGTCCAGACTGGATAAAGTAGCTTGTGAGACCTCCTGCTCTGTTTCTCTTGGTTAAAATAATGTGATTTTTCCTGTGTAAGTATTTAGGAAAGGGGGGAAGCAGCTGGTGCAGTTGGTGTGAAATGGCATTTTGTAGCTGCAGGTATTTTCTGTCTGTTGCAGTGTCGGCGATGGAGGCCCCTGCCCCCAGCGCCGTGCACCTGAGCGACTGGCAGGAAAGTCACTTTGCTGTCACCTCTGGCACCTGCACGCCCGGGCAGAAGGCAGATGGATACCGTGCCAAGATGCTGCGTGTTCAGTATGCATGGGCAAACTCCGAGATCTCCAGGCCTGTGCTGCCAACCTGTTCAAGAAGTACGTGGAGAAATACTCTGCGATTATTGACTCTGGCAACGCGGAGACTGGCTTGAACAACTATGCGGAAAACATTTTGACTTTGGCAACATGTCAGCAAAGTGACAGTGACAAGTGGCAATCTGCCTTGACAACAGATAATGTGTTTCAGTTAAAGTGTGTGCAAGAGAGGATGCAGGCTGGCAAAATTTTCCAGAGCTCTCAGATGGCACCAGCAGATGCCCTTGTACGAGCTGATAAAGGGGTCAGTGCCTCCACTGCTCCAACTCTTCCTAAACTCGATGTCTTCAGCAGTGCCGGGGAGACTGAGCTCAGTGCTGGCTCAGCAAAAGGTGCGAGTCAGGGACCAGGTCTTCTTGGGCATCCCTCATCTTCCAAGTCTCATCAAAGCAGTGTGCCTCCTGTGACCAAAGCTTCAGACACACTTCCTGCCGCTTTCAGCCTCCTTAAGCAAACAGTTCATCCGGGTTTCCAGGCAACTCCGCTCTTTGGAAGTAAAGAAGCTACTAATAGTAGTTCTCTGAAATGTTAGGTAACTGTTGTGATGGACAAAACTTTCTCTTTTCAACCAGTCAGCTGTACCTGCCTGGTCTGCAAATTCTGGCAAAGAAAAGCATTCTATGGTTTGGCTGATGAATGCAGCACAGCTATTCCTAGCCTTGCTCCGTGTCAGGCTTCCATTTCTACAGAAACGAATGGTTTTTTCAGGGCAAAGAAACAGAAATGAAGAGAGCAGTGCTCCTGGGTTCAAAACTGCAAAGGAACAGCTCTGGATGGATCAGCAAAAGAAATCTCAAAACCAGCGTACGCCCATCTCGTCATATGGAGGTGTAAAAAAATCCCTGGGGTGCAGGCAGGTCTCGGGGGTCCCTTCAGCAAGTTTGTGCCTCCAGTTCCAAACAAGATGGAAGTGAAAATGGAGGAGCACAGTTGTAAACCTCATGGAGGGGAATCATCAGACCCATCGCTGCCTGGGATGAACGGCTGAAGAACATAGAACCAAAGATGATGAGCTTCATCATGCACGAGATCATGGACCACGGGCCTCCGGTCAGCTGGGATGACATTGCTGGAGTGGAGTTTGCCAAAGCTACCATTAAAGGAAATCGTGTGGTGGCCATGCTGAGACCAGACATCTTCACTGGCTTGCGTGCGTCCTCCAAAAGGAATTCTTCTCTTTGGCCCCCCTGGAACTGGCAAGACCCTCATAGGCAAGTGCATCGCATGCCAGTCTGGAGCAACTTTTTTAGCATCAGCGCCTCCTCCCTGACTTCCAAGTGGGTGGGCGAGGGGGAGAAGATGGTGCGGGCGCTGTTCGCTGTGGCGCGGTTTTGCCAGCAGCCTGGCAGTGATCTGTCATCGACGAGATCGATTCCCTCTTGTCCCAGCGCGGAGAGGGGGAGCACGAGTCCTCCAGAAGAATAAAAACTGAGTCCTGGTGCAGTTAGATGGCGGCTACAACCTCCTCTGAAGATCGTATCCTAGTGGTTGGAGCAACAAATCGACCCCCCCAGGAATTGATGAAGCTGCCAGAAGGAGACTGTGAAGAGACGTACATCCCTCTCCCAGAGGCTTCCGCCAGGAAGCAGATTGTCAACCGGCTGATGGCATAAGGAGCACTGCTCTACTGAATGAAGAGGAAATTGAATCCATTTAGTCAGAAATCTGAGGGTTTCGGGGGCAGATATGACACAGCTCTGTCGGGAAGCTTCTCTGGGCCCCATCCGCAGCCTGCAGTCCTATGGACATCACGACCATCACGCCGGACCAGGTGCGGCCCATCTCATCCTGGACTTTGAGAGTGCCCTGAGGACGGTGCGGCCCAGCGTGTCCCCCAAGGACCTGGAGCTCTATGAAACCTGGAACCAGACCTTTGGCTGTGGCAGATGAACTGCATCACAGCTGTTTGACAGGAACCCTTCAGGGCTTCGGCACTGCCGCTTGTTAAACCTGTGGCAATTTAGTGTATCTGCACTTCACTTTGTTTCTGTCCTGGAATTAAACCTCCTTATGTTGTACAGGCAGCTGTGCAGCCTCTGGCTGAGGCTTTGCCAGCTGAAAAAACCGTGAGGAACTGCTGGTCATGATACGAGAAATTGCTGAACAGCAGTGGCATTGAGAGGCTGACAGAATTTACAGATTGCTGGGAGAGATGGAAAGATTTCACTGATGTTTAAGGAGAAGGTTATCAAACCTCACAAATATTTGAAAGGAATATTGGGGAAATCTTGCAAGGTCCACCCATGCTGTATCAGTAAGGCTTTCGAGTAATAGCAGAAATACCCATTTTGGGTAGGGGTATTGCAAAGCTGGGATGGATGAGGAAGAGTAATTAGAGGTGCTTTGTTTGGGTGGAGACAGGAGCAGAGGGAGGAGAGGGTGGAGGTGGATGTGGACTTGCATGGAAAAATGGAAGAGGGGACAAAAGATGAAGGTCTTGAGCATTGTTCTTGTCTGACAGTCTTTTGACTCATCACTGCAGTTAATCCCAGCTTCCCATTAAACACTTTTTTTTGATGATTTTCTGCTTGACTTTGCTTTCTGTGGTACATCAGCATGTGTGGGGGTGTTTTATTGGGAGGTCTGGACACTTGCAGGTGGAGAAGAGGCCATGGGTCACAGGGGCTTTAGGATCTGGGTCCAGCTGTGGGGTAGCCAGTGTGGGCAACCAGGTGCTGTAGGGATCCAAAACTGACTGCCAAACTAAAGGCTGGACAAGCTGGCAAGGAGAAAAAACAGGATTTGGGAAGAGCCCCCAGTGGCAGGATAAAGGTGCCCAGAGTCTGGGCATGGGTATTTGATAAACTTAAATCCTGTGGCAGTGTCTGAAGGTTCTGTGAGTGAGGTGTCCTTGTGAAACTGGGGAGTGTGGGGGCTGTGTCACACACTGGTGACCTCGGTGCTGTGAGGCTGGAGCTGAGGACAGGGTGGGCTGTGGGTGGTTTGTGGGGCTGCATTTGTGTGTGTGTGTGCTGGGAAAGACACTGCTCCCTCTCTGTCCTTGTCTGTGTGTGGGTGTGTTTGTATGCACTGGTCTGGATTAGGGGCTCAGCCTTGCTCCTGGCTGGACCCCCAAGCATAAACAGCAGCAGCTGCATCCATCAAATGAAGATGGAAGATGCCTTACTCTGAGGAGTGTTGGGCTCTAGTGGTCAGGAAGGAAAAATCCCATGTCCCAACGCCTCCCAGGTTCCACTGCTCCTTAAAAAGTCCTCATGTATCAGTGGTAAAATTCCTGGCTGGCTTGTGTTGGCATTCATACCTAAGGCATGACAGAATGCACAGGCTTTTATTCACATGATCTGTCCTTGCCCACTGGCTGAGCAGAGCTGCCTCTGGAAGGAAATAAATGGAGATTTTTTCCTTTGGATTCTGTTGTCAGTGTGGTAGAACTGGCTGCTCTGCTATCTGTGCTTAATTTTCAATTTTCTAAAGAACTTTTTCTCCTGTTAGGGAAAATGCAGAGTTTAAAACCTGCTCTTCCATAGATTTCTCTGAAACTGGAGGAATGCTGTTTAACCAGCATTTTTAAAAGACATTTGGAGACTACAGAGCCCAGGAGACTACCGTGAGCCTTGAATTCAGAATAATTTGGAAGGCTTAGAATTTCTTAGAGCTCATCCTGATTTAAACAAATGAATCAGTTTTATTCATAGCTCAAAATATATTCATAGTTTTTTGTCAAGTCTGATATATATTAGAAATTGTTTTGCAGAGACATAAAATTCAGGTATGGGAATTTATCTTCATTTTTGAAATAGTGAAAATAAAATTTTAGATTATTTTGTAATAATAAATGTGTGGGGTGGTCCAAACCATTTGACTTTTGTGCCACTAGGGCAAAGATTATGAGATTAAGTCTGTTCTACAAGTTCAGTTTTGGAGAGGTATAAACACATAGTAGGTAAGATTTTTGCTCTCTCCAAACATTTATTTAAATTTATTGTTCAGTCAAGTGAATGAAACACTTGAGAATTTTAATTGTTTAGTCAAATTAAGGGTTGCTCAAGGATTAATAAATGCCTTATATATGATTAAAATTGTCTTCTTCTGGGAATTACTCTGGTGTGCTGTGTGAGCATTCTGTGCTCTTCTCTGTGTCTGAATTTTCACATTTTAATGGAAGTGCTCTACAGGGAGGACCAGTGAAAATCCACATGGTGACAGAGAATGAAGCTCCTCCTGAGGTAACAAGGACTGGGACAAAAGTCCCGTGCCTCTGCATTTGTCTCCTGCAAAATGGAAGTTGTCAAACATAAAAGTTGGAACCAGACAAGGTTGTTCTTCCTCCTAATTTTTAGGTTATTCATTTATTCATTACAAGAATTACATGAACATGCTGATTTTTTAAAAAAAAAGGATTTTAAGGAAACACACAGAAATAGTGAAAGGGCATTAGGTAAAGTTTATTGTGTTTTAGTAATGATGCAGGTGACACAACCTTCTCTTCAGCCATGTAGCATTTCTTTGGACTTTGCTGCAGAGCTCAGGGCCAGCAGGACTTGCAGTGTCAGCCCAAGATGAGTTTCATCACCCTCTGTAAAAGTGCCACCACACAGTGACTGCCAGGAACATAATTTCACAAAATACAGAAAATTGCACAGGAATAGGGCATGATTGTAATTTAAGGGAAATGGTGCAGATAAATCCACTTTAATGGATCTGTTTAGTGTATGCAGAAACCTATGTACTTCATTATTTATTCTTTTTGGCTGGCTGATCTTTGGAAGAAGAAATGTAGGACTCTGGTTTTGTGGTTCAGCAACATTGGGTGCACAATCTCAGTTTCTTTTAAAGGTAAATAATTGCAGTCCTGGAGAAGTCAGGTCTTATTAATAAACAAGGCAATTCAAGCTCTCAGTGCATCTTGGATTTGAGTTAGCTAAATTGTTTCAGAGCTGTATGAAGTCCCCCGGGGCATTTTCATTTGCAGAAAACTGTGCCAACACATGTAAGGGAAAAAGCTGATGAGGCAGAAATGGTCATCACCTGCTAATGGCAAGTGAAACCAGACTGACCTCTTAAGAGCATCACTAGGATTGTCCTTTGGAAACAAGGCAATTTCCTTCTAACAGAAATTATGGAACTGGTCACAAGCCAATGTGACACTGGAAAACCAGCCCACCAAACAATCCAGCATGGGCTGTCCCCTGGGCCACAGTCATCTGCTCCATGGTCTGCTGGAACCAGCTGTGCCCTGCCCCATGGAGGCCACTCCTGCAGCCCTCCCCTGCTGAGACCTTCACACCTGCACACAGCACAGAACAAGTCATGTAAAAGTGGGCCTTAGCAAAGATACAGACACAATATTCCCAAAGTCCACATTTCTTAGCCTTGCTTTTTAATATTTTATTACCATTCTATACCTTACCTTTATAAAATCAGTCATGTAAGATGCTGTAGATACAAGCAGCTGTATCTACAGGTGTCTAGTATGATTTTTTTTTCCCCATTTGATGAGAAACTTCATACAACCTTGGGTCATAGCTGTGAAGCCAAAATAACATTATCACAGAGTTATAGGTCTGGAAAGGACTATAAGAAATCCTCAGATTCCCACTTTGTGGACGGCAAATTAATTTTTGTGATTCCTGGTGCATGTTTTCCCTGGTTTGTTCTTTAAAACCATTCAGTACTTCTAAAAACCTCTTTTCGGACTTCATTCCCAGACCAGTGATATTATCACACTCTATCTTTGAATGATGGCATCTACTGAAATACACCAAGTCCAGAGTCGTAAATGTGTTAGCCATTAATAAAGAGGATCGCCTGGATTCTTCTTTAGCCAGATTGAAGGTGAGTAAAGTTCTTCCCTAATGTGATGCAAGTGTCCTGGCTCTTATCCTGTCTGTATTGCTCACACACAGACATGGGGAAAGGTTTAATCATCCCCTTGGTAGCAGGTACCTGGAAGAGTTGAGATGTGTCATCATTCAGCACTACAATACTACCTGTACTAAGTAAATGTCACTCTTCCACTCCTTTTAATAGTTTTCTCTTGGTTAGTCTTCTGATCACTCCTGTGTGCTCATCTCTCCTTAGTGTTGATACCCCAAATGACAGTGCTCATCAGTGATAAGGGACAAAACTGGAGCAGAGCAGGACGGACTATGGGTGCAGGATGATAGATAGATAGATAGAACTTTTCAGTGTATTGTTCATTTTCAATAAAGTTGTTCTGAAGTTGCTGTGTTTTTCCATCTTGCCCAGGTTGGTTTCAACAGTAAAGTTACACAGAGGAGCTTCCTTCTTTCATCACAAATAGTCATCAATGAATCCATCCTCACTGCTGCAGGGAAGACCCAAGTGAAATCTCTGGCAATGCCTTGTTGTTTGGCTCTTAATGCACTTTTATTATGGCTTTGCAACAAACTGGACAGGGGTGTTAGAACAATTTAATAATTTCTGTCTTCAGAAAATATCATGAGAAAGGCTCAGAGCAGTGTGTCCTGTGTCCATATTCCCAGATTACCAAGGCACATAACCTGTTCTAAAGGAATATTAAGTTGTTATCTTGTGGCAAAGATGGATCAGTAAACAAAAGGCAATATTGTTCTCTTCCAGAAGCTGAGGGTCAAGGAAAGTGAATGAAAGCTGCAGGGATGCTGTAAAGACACCAGATCTGCTTTCTGGCTAGGGGAGGAGATGATGCAGTGCTTCCTCACTGTAGGTCACTGAGGAAAAGGGGAACGACTGCCCTTTCTTCACCCAGGCATGACTGGAGTCGTTAGCTGGGCAGGGAAAGGGGGGAACAGAAAAGGGGAACCTTCAGCTGTCCAAGCTCAAGCAGGGACAAGGCTGTTCTGGATGTCATTTGGGTTCAGCATCACAACCACCAGCTCATGGGTGCAGCTGAGGTGATCTCTGATTCCCAAACAACACCCTGAGCCCAAGAGAGCCCCTCTGTTTGAGCTGGGTTGGTTTATAGTGGTCAGGGGTAGGGTGGCATCTTGTGTTCTGTCCTGCCTCTGATCTTATCACATCCTCCTTTGGCTACAGTGCCTGCAGCGTAATCAAACACAGCCAGGCTGCTCTGAGGCTTTCCACCAAAGCCACATGAGAAAAGCTCCCAGGAGCTCAGGCGTTCCCCTAAACTGTGCTGATAGAAAATTCCAGTTTCAGATTAGTTTGCCTGGTTTTGGAACTGGCTTCCTGCAATCTGAAATTCTGGGGTTTGTAAAATGGAAACACCTGAGCACCAAGAATTAAATGATGGCCAGCCTGCTGATGCAATGCTCTGAAATACTGTCTGGAACAATTGTGTGTTCACAGGAAAAAAAAAAAAAAAAAAAAAAAAAAAAAAAAAAAAAAAAAAAAAAAAAAAAACAAAAACCAAAACGCAGCTCACTTTTTTCTTTTCAGAAGTAGATCACAAAATCCTGGTCAGTGGCCTGTGAAAATTCCTACCCAATTCTTACAGGTTTTGAGTTCTGTACTATGGGTTAAAATGAAATAAGATTAAATTGCCTAGGCTTCTGCTTTTAAATTTAGGGTGGTTTTTATGACTTTTGATTACTGGTGTTAGTAAAACTGTCTCTTTATAACTTTTGCCTACAGCCAAAGGTAAGTGTGTCTGTGCCAGCTGGGGCAGTTCCACCTAAATCTGTTGTGTAGGATCATTTTGATTAATAAATGTCCCCAGTCCCAAATATTTCTCAGTGGTGGTGAAGACCTACAAGTCTGTTTTCTCCTTTCCCAAATGAGTAATTTTATTTTGTGGCACTTGCAACTAGTGACTGCTTCTCCTTGCTGGACTGATGTAACCAGTGAGATTTCTTACAAGAGTTGGTATGAAATGGCTCATGCTCACACACTTAATTCAATATTCTGAAGGAGAACTTATTTGACCTATGGATTTTTTTTTTTTTAACCAAGTATGGAAAGAAAAAAGAGGAGGAGAAAATATTGACATTGGGAGCTTGAATTCACTTGATGTATTGTATTTTTTGCACACCAATTATTTGCACTACAGAATGCATATAGAGCTGGTGTAGTAAGGATATAGCCATTTACACAGCATTATAGAAACTCCTGGTTTTTCTTAAGTGGTGGACAATTGTTTTCCAGAGAGGGCATGAATTCTGGAAGCTGGTGTCTGCAAGATATTCTGGTGCCAGATTCTCTTAATAAAAAATAGAGAAAATTCAAACAGAATCAACAGAGAAAATTGAAAAGTACTGTGAGTGGGGAGATCGATTCCATGTACAGACACAAATTAACATATACTTTCAGGCTGTTTTGTCTTTGATGATGCATTTTTCATTAGCTGTCAATGGCTTAATGTTATATAAAACCATACGTTTAGTGGTGATGGCACAGAACAGGAAAAGAAAACTCCACTTTCAAGAAGGTCACAGAATCTCTGAGCTGGCGTAGTTACAAGTGCAGAGAAAGAAGCAGCTTGTTGTGACAATTCTGTGATCAGTTCATTATTTTCTGAATGTGCCTTGGATTTTTTTTTTCAGTGATTTTAATGCTAAATTTAAAAGGTTCCACCCTGCTTAATGCGGTGCCTTACTGTCATATGACAGTGAGTCTCAGAGCTGAGTGAAAAAAATTAAATGTGATAATTAAAACATTGTGATATCAGAAGTCATTCCAAAACCAGAAGTTTTGAATCAAAGAAACAGAAGATCAAATTTTCAGAAACTTTTGCTGTCATCTGCTGAAAAGACACACTAACGCTCTGTCTGTAAGTGCCTCAGAAGGGACAAGGCTGAGCACGCTGGGGACTGCTCCATTGTGGCTTCATTCATGAAAACTATTTTTCACGTGCTTATAAAAATAGTTGTGGTACTGCAACTCCCCAGACAGTCACTCCTCTAGTCACCCCAGAGGAGGGGGAATTCATGCCAGGGAATGTTACCTTTTGTTCGTAGAACAATCTTATTAAAAAAAAAATTTTAAAATCCAATTTTAGGGGCCTTTATTGCCCTTAGAGCAGAGGAAAAACGATTCTGCCATATTTATATCACCATGGAGGAATGAATGTAGTCTTGTTTGTGGGTGAATCCCAGTATCCTGGACACATATGCCCGCGGATGCAGGTGGCAATGGCACTGCTGCTCCTCACCTTCACAGCCTGGGGATGTCTCACACAAAGCTGTCAGCAGCACAAGTTGTGCAATAGGATATGGGAGCCACGTAAGCTCAAAAACTTTAGCTCTGCCTCCATTTAGGACAAGCCTGGAAGATGCCTTGCTCAGTCTATCCTATGTAAATCTTAGGAGTTTATGGAGAAATAGTTAACCCCAGGACTCCTCTCCATTTCCAGTTGTAGCATTCTTTCCAGGGAGAGGAACACAGCTGTAGTGTTTGAATTGCTCTTTTTTTGTAGCTGCCCCAGATGGAGTTCTTTTCCTAAAGAAGTCCATTCCACTTCTTAAGGAAAGCCAAGGCGAGGGTTGCTATTTCCTTGTTTTGTCACTTAGAATCACCCAGTGTCAATGACTTGTTACTGGACTTTATTAATTATTTTATTTATTGTTTTCTGTTGGGGGGACTTAGTTTTTTTGTTTTTTTTTTTTTTTTTTTTTTTTGGGGGGGGGTTGAGAGCTGCAAAAACAGACTGACACTTACAGAACTTCCTATTAACAAAGCTAGGATTCTGAAAGATTATTTTTACTTCTTGTCTCAGGTCAACTGGGGTGGCGGGAAAAGAGGTGAAAATCCTGCTACAATGCATTTGTATTTAAAACTGATCCTTGATCTTGGAAGTTTTAATAACAGAATAAATGAGCAGAATACAAGACATCTTCCCAGGCTGAAGATCCTGAAAATGGCATCGACACGTAGATACACAACAGGTAACATGAACTGAGTCCAATTAATTCAAAAGTCTTAATTAATTGAGTTTTGGTTGATAGTCAATGGCACTACTGCTCTCCTGAAATTGTCTCAGACGTAAAAAACCATTGTGCACTTGCAACAGGGTCAAACACCAGCAGAGCACCAGCAGTGCAGGCAGCCTTCTCCTGAAGCCTGGACAGGATTCCTTGTACAGGGTAAGGAGTTAACTTTTCAGGGAGATGCCCTCTGCAGCAGGGTTTGCTGAACTGTCCAGGCAGCGAGCCCGGTGTGCCCGGTGCTGTGGAGCTTTTGTGCCTGACTGATTCTCTGGAGCAATAATTCCGGGGACTCTTGAGGCTTCAGCCTCTGAGCACGTTTCAAGGGAAAATCGCCGATGCCATCCACAATCACCGGTACAAGGGTATAAAACCCCGTATATATTCAGATGGCTGATATATGCTCTATCTCCATGAGTCCTACAGTTTCTCACTTCCCTGCTTTGTGGGTCAGATGCTCTGAAAGCCAATTTACATCAATTCCTGGCACTGTTTTTTAAAGAAAGCAAGGGGGAACAGCATGAAGTCTCACTTTCTGCCAACAACAGGAAGCGCACGCTCTTTGTCAGGCAGCTTGTGTCAGCCATCCCTTCGTTGAGCCAACAAATTTCTGGACTGCAGATTTGGTTTTCCACACAGCACCACTCAGCAAATCCTGGAAAGGCAACGTCACGGTGTGGCACCATGGATGTCGGGGGAAAGCCCAGCGCTGCTGCAATTCCCTTTTTCGAAGGGAACGTTTTTTTCAAGAGCGGTCTCCTGAGGGAAGGGAAAGGAAATGGTGATAACATCTCTCTCTTTTTGTGTCCCGTGGGTTCTGAACGTGCTGCTGCTGCATCTGGTGCTGGCGATGGCTGCAGCGAGTCTCCTGGCGGCCTCTGGGGCAGTGCCATGTAACACAGCTGTCCTGCCGACTCAGCGAGGTGACGAGGTGCACACTTGGATCCTTGTACTTAATTTTTTGTGCCTAAAGCAGGCCAAGGTGCTCTGTGGGCTCCAGAACTTGTTGTGTAGTTTTCTGAGATGATCATAGATCAATCCAAATTTCCTATTTCTCTATCTTTCTCCTGATACATAGTTAAAATTGAAACTGAGACTTGTCATTAAAAAACTAGAAGTCCCTTCTCTGTCATATCAATCTTTGGGGTAGCTCTTTCCAGGCCTACTTTTTTGTGCTGACTGCATGATGTGATGATTGTACTATTATTTTTTTTTCCTTATCACTGCTGTGAAACTTTTTTAGGAAGCTCACTGCAGAAGCCAGTGTTCTTACCCCTAACCTTCTTACCCCTTCCTTACTCCTCCCAGTGTTTCTTGGTGCAGAGGCAGGCTAGCCTAGACAAGCCAAAAAAGTGCAATTCCTGAAGAAATTATTTTTTGTAATTTTAAACATCTCCCTCCCCGATTTTTTTTTTCTTCTGTAAATTTTCTTTTCATGCTTCTGCTGCCACCAACCTCCTGGCATTTGTTTCTTCTATAGCATTTCCTCTCTAACCCCTGCTAGCAAACTTGTCCTGTGAGCTGAGTGCCTCCAGCCTCTCCCTCCTCCCCCTGCCCTTGAAGGTTTTAACTCGCTTAGCGCTGATGCAGTCCTGGGCTTGAGAAGAACTATGTCCTGGCACAGTATTCGTGGCACAAAATTATGAAGTAGCAAGAGACTTGTAGGCAAAAGCGCACAGCAGAGTAAGATGTGGAAATGATGGGGTTTGAGTCAATATTTCCCTGATTGCAAAGGAAAATTAGGCAAGCAGTTTATACAGGAGAAGCAGAACCAAAAGGAAAGCTCTCGCTTTTCCCCTCGGCACATACTGCTTCTCAGAGAAGCTTTGGTGATCCTGCCAAAATTAGACAAGGAGGGTGTAACAAGTTCTTCCCTATTTTCTGGAAATCCCACCTCTTTCCACAGCTTATCTGAAGTTTCTATTTTGCACGTTCCCCTTTGTGCAAAGTTTGGGCAAGCCTCAGCTTTTCGGTTGCAAATGAGCCTCTAACTAAAGCCCTCATAGGCTGATTTTTAAAAATATTTTATTTTTCTTTTTTTTAAATTTTTTTTTGTTTTTGTGTTTTTTTTTGTTTCTTCTCCGACATTGTTGAGAGGGCAAATGGGGTAATTTTTTGTTGTGTTTTGAAGGCTTAGAAAAGCATCCCAACTTCTTAAATCAGTTAGTCACCATAAAAGAGGTATTTGAGCAGAACATTACGAATCTGTAGAAAAACTGAGAGAGGGCCCACAGGGTTGTACACCAGACAGAGGGCCCCTGATCCAACACTGTTTTCCTTTTTTATCTGTGCATCATTTAAAGACACTTGCAAGGCAGAGGCTGCCTAACTTCAACAACTAATCATGGAAAAGATTATGTGTCTTGGTAGGTTTGGTCAAAACATTCTGTGAATTTAGGAATTTAAGGTATTTTCATTAAAAGAGAAGTGGAAGGAAACCTGTCAGCTCTTGGTTAAAAAGCTAAAAAGTATTGAATATTTGAATTAGACAGACATGTAGTATTTACACAATAGTACATGTGCACAAACCCGCACATTGATGTTATGTATAGGCTGACTTCTTAGTCCTGTGGCTTTTTTTCAATTCTTAGCTGATAGTGCAAGGGTCTGCAAATGGAGTTTCCTGAGTTTACTGTCCACCAAGGAGGAAGCCCAATCTGTGGCTGGAGAATGAACAAATACTAGAAGACTGGCTCCCAATCCTGACTTTGTCAAAAACCTGTTGCAGGAGCTTGCTATAAGCAATTCAGGGAGGGTTTTGTGCCTCCCTTCAGGGAGGGGAAGGATGTAGTTGTTTCACACTAGTGCTGCTGTTTACAACCTTTCAGAAAAAGTATCTTGAATTTTGGAAATTATAGAATAAATGTAAAGATAACAGGAAAAATTTTATCACCTTTTAGTTCAAAGTAATTTCCACTTCTCGTAATCTTACGCACACAGGCATGCACTCATCCTGAAGTCAACAGAGCTACACGCCTGCTGTATTGGGAACAAAAATGGATGTTCTCCGCAGCTGTATCTCCAGAGAATGGGAGAGTAAGAAAACAAAAATTTTATTTTAAACTAATGATGGCGTCAAAAGATTATTGAAAAGACTTACACCACACAATTCTCTCTTTTCAGGTATTGAAGACAAAAAGAAAGTGTGAACGTATAGTGGGAACACCTGTGTTGGATGCCTGGATTTGGCAGGGCTGGGGGGTTGTGAATTGTCACTAAGATCAAATAGAAGAATAGTTTTAGTTCAGAAATTGATTTCAGGTTTAAGGATAATCAAGAAAAGAGGACAATTCTCCCATAGTATAGTAGGAACTATAATAGGCATGCAGCCATTAGAAAAGTGGATTTTTCCCCCCTGAAATGCACGGGTTTGGCTTTTCTTAATTCTGTGGTAATAACCCTTATGGTAGAGAGTAATTTCTTCACTGCTGAACTCGATATGTTAATTTTTCCACCCAATCTTCTACCACCCTTCATTTCCCTTCTGGTCTGCCTATCACTTCTGGTACATTTGCCCCTACCTTCACTGACCAATGGTTAAGCTATCAAGAAGTAGTTGATGAAACTCAGGCAGATGCCTGTAGTCTCCTTCTCCTGGCCTGGGCTTTGAAATTCTGTTGAAAATGCCTAATTTTATATGACTTGCTCTATTAACACATGCACTTCATTGTTTTCCTAAAACCACTAGAGCTTTTCTTCCTCTGCTCTTTCTGCTGATCAGGATCCCACCTTTGTTTAAAGGTCAGTCAAACGTGATGGAGTTGTCACTTAGGGATAAGCAGCTGCAGGGTCTGTTGGTGCTGGATGTTCCTCGGGAACCTGAGTATTCTCACTCTCTCAGCTTTACCCTGCAGAAAAAAATTCTCTTGTCAGGTAATGTCATAATATAATTACAATATACCTTATAAGACTGGTTGGTGCCTCAGCCTGGATTACAGAGAGGTGGCAAGGACAGATGTTTCCAAAGCAGAAGTAACCATTTTAATTTGTACCAATACTTAATGAGTCCAAAAATCCCCTATGTACATGTGAGTGCTCAGCACAATTCCCATGTGCATTTGCTAGACTATGCAAATAAAGCACTATCTATATTATTAGCCAGGAACTAAGTGACTGGATGCAAAGCAAAATGAAGTGTTGTGAATGTTTCAGAGCTGGACCTGGGGAGGTAAATCTCTTATGTGCTGTGCTAAAAAAAAGTGAAATTCATGTAACAGGGCTTTGGTCACTGCCCACAAATAGGTTTTTTCAAGTATTAACACCCTCTTCTTTTTCTTCAACACAATGTTGAAAAAGTCTATATTCTCTCCCATAGCTGCACTGAGGAATTTCTGTAAGATGATAAAGGTATGTCTTTGTACACTGCAACTATCAGTGGAATAAACCTGCAGTGTTTGAATCCAGATTTGAGCGACCAATATTAAGAGCTCTGTGGATCTCTCTTCTGATTCATGTAACATATTAAGGCTGTTTCTTAAATACTCTCCAAGGCAACAGGGACACTATAAGAAATAGCTGCAGTCAAATTGACATTACTGTCTTCTTTGAAGCTGAGTAGGGAAGACTAGAAAAAGAAAAACTCTTCATTTACTTGTAGTACACATCCCATCTATGTTTTAAACTGCCCCCTCAATATTCTGGCTATTTTCCCAATTATTTTGGTGAAGTGCATGCAGGTGCAAAGTCTCTGACATGTTGGTGAGGCTTTGCAGCCAGAGGCTCCTATCCCTGCTCCCTCAGGCAGATGCTCTCCCCAGGAAGGGATGCCAGGCTCCTCTGGGGCCCTTGGTTCTGTTCTTAGTGGTAAGGAGATTACAGGGGATGTTAGCCCAGGCTCGTGGCATTCCTGTCTCCAGGCTCTATGAGTTTTGGTGCAAGCAAATAGAAGAGAGGAGCTCAAGGTCAGTTCTGCTGCTTGTTGAAAAGTTTATGGACTTCAGATTGAAAAATCAGAGCATGCTGAAATTTGTTGTTAAAATGTCAACTGGCTGAGCAGAGATCAGGTTTTTAGCCCTGAAAGCTTCAGTGGACACCTGAAAACTCCCACCAGAGATTTCCCTAGAGAAGAGCTGCGAGCCACCCCAGGCAAGCAGTCAGGTCACATTTAAGATGTAATCTGGTTGAACCTTGAGTGGGAAACAAGAAGTGAAAACTGTCAACTGTGCCCAGATCCATTCAGATCACTTCTAGGGACAGTTTTGATACCAAATTATCCCTGTTATGCAAAGTTCCTCACCAACCGGCTGGTTCCCAGTTATGCATGGGGAGAAGCGGTGGCCACATCTGCTTCCCGTTTTGCCGTTTCGGAGACGAGCCATCTGTTTGGCCTCATCCCGAACAGCCTGCTTGGGGCTGATTAACTTCCTCACCCCCACCAGCCCCTGCCTCACTGTCTGCTGCAAGGTGTAGATTTTTTTTCTACTGTGTTTTTTCTTCTTCTTCTTCTTTTTTCTTCTCTAACTGCTCATAAACCAGAACCTTCACTTCTCTCCCAAGGGACAGGAAGGCGTTGGTTTGTGTGATTTGCAGCCGCCACCAGCAGCAAGAACAGCAGCAGCTGCCCTCTATCATTCACGTGTTCCATATGTGTGGTCAGGACAGATAAAACCAGGAATTGTTCCATGTCCTGGGATGGCTTTAAAGCAGTGAGACCCTTCTCCATATGAAAGAAAAAAAATCCAAACCCCAAAGTAATAATAAATGCAGCAGAAATCTCACTGCAGTTAACAGGGATCTGTTCATTTGGCAAGAGCGGGGTATCAGTCATGCTTGTGGATCCTTTTTTTGTTTAAATGTGATTAACTCTTGCTGCCTGAAGCCTGGCTTTGGATTTCTCTCCTCCATCTATCCCATTTTCAGCAAAACTTTGCAAATTTTTGTCCTTCCTGTTTTCTGCGTGCCCATCTACTGGCCAGTACAGCAGGGTTTCAGAAATGCTGCATGTCTGCTGCTGCTAGTGACTTCAGTTCAGCAGCCCTGAAAAGTCAAAGTCTGTGTGGCCAAAAAAAAAGAAGCATCAAAATTTAGAAATTGGGACGATGGATGTCCTGTTAAGATTAAAACTTCTGTTGCCTTCCACAGGTCAAAATGATGCATTTTGACCAGAAGTTGTTCTCATGTACAGTTTTCCTTCCAGAAAACAACCTTCCCGTGTTTTGTGCTGCTGGACACAGCCTGGCTGGCCCAGAGCAGGGAAGGATGCTCTGGAGATCTGACCCACAAGACAGGCATGAACAGCTTGTTCAGAAATCAAATATTTCTATTTTCCAGTTGTCACATTTTCAGTTTTCAAATTGTTGGTGCCGCTGCTGAAACATGAAGATTTCAGTGAAAGTTTTGCCTTTGCTTTTGACCATCTCACAAGCTGACAAAAGCAGTGCAATATCCTCAGTGTACTGGCAAAGCCAGGAGCATTTCTAACTCCTTTTCCCCAAGTAAGATGTAGAGTGATTCTCACACACACGGACACACACACAAACACAACATCAAAAACCCAGGAAATTGTTACACTATCAGATCCACATGTTCCAGGTCTGGCTCTGACTTCTCATTTTGGTATCTCTAAAATATTTGGTGTCTTTTAGTGTATTTCTTGATTTCAAAGACCTTGTTTGTTGAGCACAGGATAATGCTGTTTTGGTATTTTCATGCCTATGAAGGGATTGGGAAGCCGGTCTGGGCACTCAAGGCTGAAAATACTCACCCCTGGTAGCTGTAGGTTTTGTCTCTGTAACTATTTGTGTCTTGACACCTGCCACAGTTTCTGATGTAATTTAATCAAGCTATTGGAGTAGGAAAATCATAAATGTGTTAATTTCAAGGAAGTCTTTAAAACATGATAGATATGAGACTCAGAACAGATTTTTAGGTACACAAACTTGCATTTAAATCTGTGAATGTTTCTAGCTCAAGGACTTAATAACACTGATTGCGAATATTACATTTGGTCTATTTTTGTGTTTACTACTATTATTATTAAACAGATCATATTTGTTTTGGAGAAAAGTCACCAGCTGAAACAAAATCTGTACTTTGTTCATTTACTGAGAATCAGCTATGATGGGGAACAAAGAAATTAGGATGTTAGTTCCTTCTTATATTATGTAGTCATAGTTTATGATGAAACTATACCACAAAAAACTTAAGGAACTTAAGGAAAATGTAGATTTTGGGAACACTGTAAAAGAATTAATTTGCAATACTATTAGAGTTATTTTAGGGTAGTTTTCTACTTTTAAATTTCATTTTGTTCATAATAATAGAGTTTAACAAATGGAAGTATTTCTAAAATTTTATAAATGGTGCCTTTTATGAGCAATACACTGATGCTTGTTTGCATTAAATATGTGATGTGAAATTTACTGTGCTGGAATCCAAGGAAACAGGGACACCCGCAGAGAAATCACCTTTGTTGTGGCAAATAGTAGAAATAATTTCTCTGTGTTTTATTTTGAATTACCATGACTCTACATGCAGAAGTAATTGTGTTCTGTAATGACTCCATCTGGCTGGTGGGAGGGAAGGGTGTGAGGAGAGGGCTGGAGGGAAGCACTTCTAAAAGTCGACTGTCTGCAGGGCTGGCTGATTGGGACGGGCACTCTGGATAGCAGGTGAGCGGTTCAGGACCTGCTCTTCACCGGAGCTGCCTGGGCAAGGCTGCCTCACACAGCACTGAGGGCAGGCCGCTGACACAGCCCGGCTTTTCTGCCCGTGGAGATTGGATTGCGAGGCCAGCACGGATGGGGTCCCCACGGGGCTCAGTGTCCCTGCACCTCCCCTCACTCTGTGTCCCCTCCCACACCGGCACCACCCACGGACACAGAGCCTCCAGCTGCGCCCACCAGGAGAGTGACAAAAATATTCTGGGGCTTGGGGGTTTTATCTTGTTCTCTGGTCTCAAAAGATACATCTCAGTTTGCAGACATAATTTAATAACATTTCCAATTTTTATGAAATTGCCTTTTTTTTTTTTTAAATACAATATTCTCAAAGAAATGAAGTTACAATATAAAACCACAGCAGAAAAAAAAAAAAAATAAAAGGTGTAAATACCACTGTTTCTATTAGAAAAGGCAGTGCCTGGAGAAGGAATAGGAAGCAATTATTCTTTACTTTTTTAAAACAGATATAACTAACTTTAAAACCACTCCACATATTTACTCCTTTTAAAGGTCAACCTAAGCCGTATCAGGGTATTGCACCATAGCAAAAAAGAGGAAAATAAGATTACACTAACCTTTCTGAGGCGCCGTTTGTTTCAATGTACCACAGACACAACACCTATTTTCATGCCAATCCTTGCATATGTTCATAACTAAAATTACGGAAACCACTGGTTCTCTAAACAAATGAAGATGATTTTGTGCAAAAGAGGAAAAACACTGGAAAAAGCAAACCTATAAAAGGCCCTTTAGTGAACAGAAAATGCATTTGCTCTGCCTTTAAACTATGCCCTGATACACTGTGTATTAATATACTACTTATACTACTGTACTGTTTATATACAACATCAACATATTCTGTTATAAGTATAAATAAGAAAACTCCAGAGCCAGGAAAACAAACACACGTGAGTGACAGTGCATCATCATGTCATACAAACCATTTTAGATATACATACACATCCAAAGTATATAAAATATTAATGATGCACAGAGCCACAGAGAGGGCATGTGCATGTCGACAAGAGGAGAGACATAGGACTCAGACACGTGTTGTGTGTGCACAGAGATATGGTAAAGGTAGCAACCTAACCAGGAATCAGAAATCACCTTTCAAGCTGTGTTGAGGCACACTCGAACTCTGCTGGAGCTGTGCTTGTTTACAACAGTTCAAGAACGTGGCCTTTATTTGTGTCGGTTTTTGGGTAAAAGCAAAGAAACAAAACCACCTGAGTGAGCTGCTGTCCCTTCCCTTCTAGAGCTGGAGGATTCTTAAATGAAGGGTGGAAAAAATTATGGCATGGATAATAGTGACATAAACCTAAGAAGAACAGGAAGGAGGTCTAAGAGCAATAAAGTAGAACGTTTTCAGCCAATGGTCTGATCTCACACAGGACATTGCAGCAGGGCCTTAGAAATTACTTTGTTCACTCTGTTTCACATCAATCAGATTGGAGAGGGGTAAGAACAGCTGAATGTATCCCTACCAGCTACGAAAAATGAACTCATTACAACTGTACTTAAGGTAAAAATTAAAGGAAACTCATCCATGTGGACTATCCCCTGGAAAGTGCCCTCCAGATCATTCCTATACAAAATATTTGGTAAACTCCTTCTTGCCAGGTACAGTCTGTCTTGAAGCTGAATGTGCAGCAGCATTGATGACAAAACTGTGGCTGAGACATGAAAGTGTCCAGGGATTCCTTGTGCCCACCCCTTGTGCAGCCTCTTGGGCTGGAAGGTCACAAGCAATCGAAGTCTCAAGCTGAGCTGTAATGCGGGGAGAAGAGGGCCATCAATAAAGTCCTTTAAGGCAACCGAGTTCTAATGTTGAGAATAGAGGTGGATCACCTTGGGTCTGCAGTTCAGGCTGCTCATTTTGGAGAAAATGTGTCCTAGTAATATGTTTTTCCTGCTGTGGATGTATGCACTGGTCTGTGATGTATGCACAGCTTTCCTACAGAGCATTCACCATCTGGTGACAAAGCCACTGCACTGTGAGGCATCCTGCAGTTCAGTGTGTGTGTGAAACACACCAACCATGCCCACGTGTCCAGTGAAGCAAGTGCCTCACAGCTGGGCATGAACAGCCAAGCTTGAGGTTGTATAAGCAGACATTCGAGATTCATTTTTGCATCAGTGGTCCTTCCTTACTTCAGTGTTGTTGCTCCTGAGTACAGCTGCAAAAGTGAAAGCAGAAGGGAACTTGGCATGCTGTAATAGTATGTGTGTATAGAAAATATTTATCAAATGTAGCTGCAAATGTAGTATCAGGCCACACGGCCAGGTACAAGCAGCTCATGGTCCCATCAAATCTGTTTTATAGTAAATACATGGCGTGCATGCATTTGTGAATGGAAAATGTGTAATGTATGACAAGACTGCTAGTCTTGTTGGGTATTTGTGTTCACTGTAAAATATCCATTCCTAATGCAGAGTGGAAGTATTTATACATCAAGTTAATAAGATGGGTTATTTTATGAAGTGTTGCCCAGGAAATATTGCAGCACCAATGACATATGCAGCTGCAAAAATTTTATTTTCCCAGTCTTAAAGAATGAGGGGTTCAGGGAGAGAAATGAAATATTGGAAGAGAAAAATAAGCAGAAGCCTTTAAAAAGAGTTTTTTTTATCAGATGTGTTTGGAGTTAAAATCTATTTGTCATAGAAGTTTTGATTCTAACTAAAGCTACAGTACCTGCAGCAGAACCCACCATGGAGAAAGATTTTAGTGGACTTTTCTGCACTCTGCAAAGTGCTGCAGCCTCTGGTGTCCATTCTGCAAAAACCCAACGTTTTTTATATCTTCAGATTAATTCCACTGAAGTAAAAGTAACTCAAAGCACTTAGTGAAATGACTGGTTGGATAGGAAGTAAAGGCTCTCCACACCTTTGGGGCCTTAGTCCCTCATAAAAAGGCAAATTCCAGGAAAGAAGAAGACGGCTGCAAATTTTGACTGGCTGGTTTAATTCATCTCAGTGCTTTAAAACTAATCAAGTGCAACACTTCTGAGTAGAGCCACAAAATTTACAAGAGGACATCTTCTGTGCAAGCAATTTTTTTTTATATATATATATCTAAGAGAGGGACATTTAGATATTTTCCAGACAGTTTAAAAAGATTAAAAATGTGCTTAAGGGACACTCCCCACACATATACTTATCCACTTTCTTAACTGTACATCATACTTTTCTAAATAACTAAAAAATTAAAGAGAAAGAAAATTAAATACATTGTAACTTTTATATGCAGAGAAAGGAGGGGTTGCTTAACAAAAAGTGGGGGTTTATTGGATAGGAAGAGAAATATTTATTCAAAGAAGAGCCAACAATACCCTTTTTTCTATACATGAAATGCAATTCATACTTCACAGAGTATATTACAAGGGTGTCTATCTTTGCATTCCTGCTCACCTACCTAGTGACACAAACAAGGCATGTTTTGATGTCAATACCAGTAGCACTCTTGCAGGTGGGAATGTTCTACTTCTTACCACCAAAGTAACTCAGCACCTTCTGGCTTGGGGATGGGGTGTCCCAATCCCACCCCAGCTGTCCATGAAGTCATCTGAGATGGGTCCCTCCACCTTGAGTTCAGTCTTCTCAAAAGAGTCAAATAATATCAGAAATCAAAAAACCACACATCTGGTAGAAGAGCCTTACACTCAGGGTGTTAAGAGAGAAGAAGCTTGGCCACTGCTGCCTGCTGTGTCCTCGTTGTGTGGAGCATCCTGCACGTGGTTAAGAGTTCTGGCAAGGGGGGCTTGCAAGAAGCATTAGTTCAGGGACGGACTTTTAGCTATGTGACTACAAAAGCTCCTACTTACATTACTAAAGGTTTCTGGTGATCAAACATTTTCAGTAAAAACTCATTTTAGAAAACTGAGTTGTGATGCATGCTACCAAAACGAAATCCCTGCTCTTGGTGGGAGAAGATTGCTGAACTTCTGATTCTCTTGTGACTTTTATTATCCAGCTGACTTTTGCTTTGTTGCTGCCATGGCTCGTGCAGCTCCAGTAATGCAGCTGTTGAGACTTGATCTGTGCCATGTTTTAACCCATGTGGAAACGGTGCTCCCCTCGAGTTATGTGGGAAGAGAACTCGTACCTGTCCTGGCTGTGGTAGCCACACATGTTGCATTCAAAAGGATCGCGGAACCCATGGCAGCCCATATGGATCGTATACATCACATGATCCAAGAAAAGGACTCGACAGTGTTCACACTGTAAACCCTTACTTGCTCCCCATTGCTGCTGATCACTTTGAAAGCATCCTGGGAATTGTCAGTACCCGCTCTCAAGACATCATATTGCCTGTTTTCTTCTTTTATAGAGATGCCATTTCTTGCATGAGCCCCTATGTGGTTTGTCAGGTAGATCAAACCACTGCGCTCCTCATTATTGCTCTCTGTATCTGTTGAGTCTTGGCAGCTGTTGCTGGGAGAGACGTCTCGTTCAGAAGAGACCGACTGGTTTTGGAAAGCAGCAACAAGTTTTCCACTGCGCTGTCCTGAGGGAGGCTGGAGCGAATCTGATTGTCCCCGAGAGGTTTGTGGAGCTGATACATGGGGCTGATGACAGGGACCACCTCAGAGCCCCCCGGCGGTGTCTGGACCAGGGGGCGCAGGGACTCTGCCCCCAGGTAGCTGATGGCGTTGTTGATGGCCTGGTCGATCACGTGTGTCTGCATCAGTTCGTTCTCCTTCTCGTAGTTGATGCTGGCATCGTATGGAAGATCGGGCAAACATTTGTCACCTGCAGTGAAAAACAGTGAGGAGTTAGAGGGCTGGTTTCTACATGATTAAGGAAATGAACATTATGGATTAATGAAACAGGGAAGAAGAGAGTTGGCCGAATCCACCTCTGAAATCCACCTAAGGTACTCACAGTTCTCTAATACAGCTGCTCAGAAAAGTGGTGGTTTGGTGGCCTTTTTTAGCGTGCAAAATAATCTGAGGACTTTGGAAAAGCAAATGGATGAAAGAAATTCTGCAAATATACAGGGATTCATGGGAGTTACAGATCTAGTGCTTTGTCATGTCTCTCTCCATTCTCACTGGTCTTCCTAATCTGTCTCCTACAGTGAGCAGAGGCACTGTCTTTGTGGCTGGTGAAGCCGGTGTGTCCACACAGCCACAGCAAGCTTGGCCTGGTGCTTCAGAGCATGAAGCACAGTATCAGTATTTTTACCTAAAGCATGACATTCTTGGACTGGAAATTGTATGGTTTAGTTCCAGACCTTCAGTTTCTTAGAAATAACCCACATCGCAATGTGGTCATATATATGCCATTTTTGAGAAACATCAATAAAAACTTTATTTTTTGTATTGCCACCATCCCCACACACCTACCGTAAGCCATGTTAGACACATTACCAGAAGCTACCCACATTCCTAAATATTTGTGTGAAAAAGTTGTTATGTATAGGAGTAACCAGGAATCACAGAAAAATCTAAGTGCATTTGTAGTTGGAGCATATTTTTTCTACAAGGTAGAAAGCCCTATCTAGATCAAGATTACTTATGACTGGTAACTTGGATTCTGACGGAATGCCAAAAGTAAGGAGTAAATCTTTATTTATTTATTTATTTTAAAAATCAGACTACTACATCTAGCTGGATACCCCAGTATTGAATGTTGAATTCACTACAATTTCTCCCAAATTACTGGACAGATAGCAAAACATAGGAGGCAAAAGTTAGGAGTGGAGAACACTATTTAAATGCACAGATGCTGATTTATGAACTTGAGCACTCTTCTTTAACAGTATAAACCATCAAAGTTATTACCAGGCCCTTAATAAATTCATCCAAATGTAAAGAGGTAAAAATTTTTCACAGGCTCCAAAGTCCTACAAGTAACATATTGTTGATAGTCTGGATGGATTTTCTAGCTCTTCAGATTTTGGGAAACACTAAGACTCACAAACATCTCTGTGAAGTGCTGTCACCATTTCCTGATCAACATGAAATTTACTGGTAGGTCTTGGAAAGTCCTGATTTGTCAAAAGAAATGCTAACCAAATCATGGAAATTTTTACCAGAAGATCCGCACATTCATTTACCAACAATTTTCCACCCAGTTTCTACTCAGATTGACCATTCAAAGTCAGTGAAGAGACCAAAAACCTTCTAGCACAACACTTTTGCAATGATGGGGGCTAAAGTGTAGGAAGTCCTGTGGTCTACATTTCCCACAAGATATGATTTCATACCAGTTCCATGCTCTGCAAGCAGAGAAAGAAAACCCTGAGCATTGCATAAGTTCCTATAGGGGATGTAGGGTACAGGCACTTTCTAGATGCTGTGCTACACAAGCTTCCAGTTCCTCTTGTTTTCCTTCCCAATCATTCTGCCAATTTGGGCTGCATTCTTTTTATTCCAGATTTATCCTTTATAATGCTGTACTTTTCAGGCAGAGTTGCCTAAGATTCAAAATAGGCATTGCAAAGACTCCTGAATTAAACACAGAAAAACTCTCCTAATATGAATGTATACATTTTATTCAAGAAGGAATAAATGAAGCCAAAATCATTCATATTCCATGGGCACTGCACACCACTGAAAATAGGACTGTTTTCATTATAAACAAAATTTGGGCATCCAGAAAGCATGATTTTAATATCTGTTTCTTGGGTAGTACTTGCTCTATGTAGCATACCTGGTTCGTAGTTGTGCTGAGAGGATCAAGTGTTAATTTTTTTTTTCTCCCCAAGAAAAGTGTCTGAAACAGACACAAAGTTAGGGTAGGTAGGCACCATTTCTATATCTGGGCAATGCAGTAATACTTGCACTCATTAAAAATAATAGCTCATTTCTGTGGTTATTAGAGCATAAGTAAATTAAACTGCTAATGGTTTGATGCACTTCAAGGTTTGCACTGCTCAGGATTCTGCTGCAGGTACTTAAACAGTAAAAAATGCACTCAGTGCATGTGGGCACCTTTTCTCTTAGTATTTTTAATCCTTGTCTTGGCTGCCTATTCTTTAAACATTATAACCATATGTCAACCTTTCATGCAGTTCTCACTCTCTGGTTTGGATGGTCCAGTTCTTTTGGGTTTGGGAACTACTCCAGTTTGGAATACAGAAAGAATTTCACAGGTAACTGGCTGAATTTGTTGAAAAATCTTATTTTTGAAAGGTAATTAATTTAGTCTTGAGAAAAACTAGTGAAGCAGAAGGCATTCCTTCCCTTATGTGAAGGATGCCATTTACTCCTTCTCCCTGGAATTCAGCACAGATATTGGGATGACATGATAAGCTACAGGAGCAATAAACATGTTTTAGGACCCAAAAGCTCTCCTCACCAGCCAGCCCAACCTTGTGTTAATCAGGAATTTTTCTATTGTATGAAGCAACAGATGAGGATTGGAAAGGAAAAGATTTCGGAGCATTTTCTTCTTAGAAAACTTTTTCCTTTTGAAGGTTAGCAAAATTCCATAAATATCTGCTGTCAGTAGGTTGTCTTCCTACACTGCACCCTGAAAAACTGACAGGAAACTCTGCCCTCCTAAAACTCTCAGTTAAACTGTCTGTCTTTACTGTTTCTCAGGGTGAACAGAGAAAAGGAGAACAAAATAGCCAGTCCACACCCAAGGATACATTGCAGATACATACTTGCTAGTATCTTTTAAATTTTAGCACTCCTGGTCTTCCTGGAAGTCTCATAGAATTAGTATCTGGCCTAAAGCAAACAGTTACTAGAGTGTCTAAACTAGTCTGATTGGCCTTACATATTTTGTTATAGTTCATATATTTTGGTATCTATCTCTACTAAACATCTGCCCTTTTATAAGAATAAGCATTTCTTATCTTTGACTACCTCCTAGAATTGCTGTCTTTGGATTTGAAAAAGCCTTGGAATTTATTTAAATCTTTTTTTGCAGCTCTTGAAATTCATAGCTGAAATTCCCTTTTCCTCATCTAGTAAATAAAAATTTTCCTTTCACCCCTGTGTCCTTGTCAAAGAAAGTACATTTGCATTTTCTGTCCCATAAACTGGCCTGGTTTTTTTTTGTCTTGACTTTTGACTGAAGACCTTCTTAATGGGCATTTTGTTTCAGAGACTTTAATCTGATTGTCTCCTATAGAATAATATTATTTAAAATGTACAGAGAATTTTAAAAGAACCTAACTAGATATGAGTATATGTTGTCTACTGATCTCCCTTGTTTTTATTTCTTGAAGACTAACCTTACATAGCTGACAAAATATTGTCTGTGGATCTCAGAAAACTGGTGCAATCCCTACTTAGCACAGGCCTACTAAACAGAACAATATGTGTAGCCTTCATTTATATAGGCTTAATGTAAATTTTTCATTGTTAAGACAAGAACTGCTATGTGCAAACAGGCATGAAGCTTTTGCATCATTCATAGAATGTACACAAAGGTCCTTTCATTTAGGTACTGTTTTCAGACATATCAGTTGGGGCTGTAAAAATAAACAGATTTTATCAAAGGGTGAAGAATATTACCCAGTCTATGTTCAACTATTCACAAATGCTTTCAGAAACACCAACATGCCCAGATCTGAATGTCATTCAAGAATTCAATAACATAACTCTGAAAGTGTGGTCAAATGCTATCCCAGCAGGAAACTTCTATTCCTGTTTTTGGGCTCTTAAGGCAACTTCAAGCACCTGTTCAGATTTTGTAATGATCTGGCCCATAAGCTTTTAAAAAGGCAGGAAAAAACTTAATTGATCTCCAAATGTGAAAAATTAAACATGCAAAAATTTATACTGGAGATGTTTAGGGTTTTTTTTTTTCCCCCAATACATCTGTGTATCTGCTTCGATAGAGATACATATTGTTAATTTAGCAAAACAAGTAAAATTATGAAGCAAAAGTAAAAATGCTAGAAAGTGATTTTTTAGGGTGCTTTGTTTTATTTTATTTTTAGGAGACAGCAAACGTTTAACTCTTACCAACAAATTTCTGAGGCATAGAGCTCTTACGTTTGGCGACGTTACTTGCTAGTCTATCCAGCACGAGGGCTCTTTCTGACCCTATCTTGCACAGGTCTTCAGCCATTTCACTCTGGTTACTTTCGTCTTTTATGACTGAAATCAAATGACATCAGAAGGGTTAGGCAGGTTCCATTTTAATGGAACTGTTGTCTTAGGTTACTGCTTGTCAGTCAATGTCTTTTAGCCCCCAAGCAGCTGGACAAAGGAGCTCAGCATATGAGACACAGGACAATTCTGACTCTCGGTAACAAATTCCCTCACACTGATTAATCTATGTACATGCTGATGTTTTCCTCATTTTGGACACAAAAATGAGATAGCAACTGAAAGGTTTATGCCTGTATGTCACATAATCACTCTACCCTTGTTCTACAGCCACTCTGCATTTCTGTGAATAAATGAGGTCCTAACTTTATCCTGGACACAAAGCAGTTAATCTTTCCACTCTCCCACTGAAACCCCCCACAATGTCCTTCTGCACCTCTCCCAGTGAAACCCCCTGTATGATAATTGCTTCCTCAGCAGGAAAAACTGATAAACTTCTCAACTCCAGCAGTGGAAGATGTATTTGCAAGCTGCACCAACCCTGTCTCCAGCCCCTTTTATCCTGCATCAAATATTTCAATACTTCCTTGATGCTATTTTAGACTTTAATGATTTTAATTGATAAAATCACACCTTCAGTGGAACACTGTATTCCAATACTCAAACCTGTTTCCCAACCTCCTGCTGCTGCTGGGACTCTGTAGAATTAGGAGCTTAACTGTGAGGCTCTAGGAAAAGGAGACTATTTCACTTTCAGTATATTTTACTTCAGTACTTTCCTGCAGAAACAAAAGGGATGTTTGAAAATGCACTGTCAAAACATGACGGTGAAAAAGGTATGGAAAGGTATTTTTGACTTCCAGCATCTAGGAGGAAGGTAAATGCACTGAGATCACAGCACAACTGTTTTCTGGTGGGTTTTTTTTTTTTTGTTTGTTTGCTTGTTTGTAGGGTTTGCTGGGGCATTTTGGGGTTTGTTTGTTTGTATGTTTGTTGGTTTTTCAAGGGAGAAAAAGGGGTTAATTTTACTTTTATCTGCTACTAAGATATGGACATTTTTCCCGAACTTTTGAGTTGCTATTGAAGGAAGATGGAAAAGATGGTTTTTATACTTTGATTCTTTGAGTTGTTTCAATTAAGTGCCCTAGTCTACTACATTATTCCTTCTGTGTCTGCTGAGAATTTGATTTCTTACTGGATTTACTGGTTCACAGGAACCATTACTCTGGTACCTGGGTGTTTCTCAGTAGCTGAGAAACATCATTGTGATCCATTGTTATTCTGACAATATATCACAGCCACAAAAGGATGATGGTGACAATTTTGTTGTTCCTGAATTATATGAAATCAGGTCTGATGGATAACTGTGAGGAGCAGGTGAAGTGTCCTATTCAATAACACCCTGCAACCAAACTGAGGAATACACAAATGGCTCTTGAGTCCCTGCTGTATCAGCAGCACGTACTGCAGTGACAGTGATAATAAGAATTCCAGTGCCAATGACAGTTACAAGGAATTTCATGGAATTCCATTCCAGCCCCATAAGACACTAAAGATTGTGACCAATGCAGGAAATGAGACAAATTTAGTCATGAAGGTGCAGAAGAGTTTGTGTTTATGGTACACAGCCACAACTGAGTGAGCACACACCAGTATCTTGTGCTGACCAAGGTTTGCAGGTACCACTTCAGGAAGAGACTTACAGACAATGTTTTAAAGCAAACATTCAACAGGGACACAAGAGATTGAATATTTAGTTAAAAGTTGAAATGATCAAGAAATATCTGTTTAGGATATAATAACATTCTTTTTCTAATCAGTTCAAGAGAAGGTGAGTCATGTATTCAACAGTCAAACTTTCAAACTTCTAAAACTGTTATTAAAAAAGAGGGAAACTGAATTATGTACTAATCCTCAGCACTTGCAACTGAAACCCTCTGAAATTCGCTACCAAATGAGTAACTATTTATCTATAATTTGGTGTCTGTGAACTGAAAAAAAAAATTATCTTTTCAAACAAAAATTCCCAGTGACAGAAGAACTGCAATTGACCCTTTAAAAACTTCATAAACTACTTCTCCTGCTGTTTTCTTAAGCCTAGAAAGACTTCAGCACACTTCTACTCAACTCAAATGCAAAACTCCAGGTAATATACCTAAGAGAAGAACTTCATATGGACAGTGAGATTATAGTCCTCTAAAATAAGGATTTTGCCATTAGATTTGGCAGGTTCCAACTTTGTGTTATATTTCCTTCTCTTAAAGAGAGAAAAGTTGAAATGTAAGTACAATCTCTTGTTCCTCTTCTTACTCCCTTTCACTCTGTCTCTCCCCTATTAAAGTTTCTTCTCAATTACATTTGTTAGATTTACAAGCTGATGGAAAGCTTCTACAAGTTTAGGTTCTTTCTAATTATATTTTTTCTATGTATACTTCAAAAAGTATTTTAAAATGCTCTAAACACAATTTTGATGTGGCAGAATGTCAAATCAGATGCTCTAGCAGATATTTTTGTACCAACTTTTTTGAGCCTGAGGAAAAAAGGGTCTGAATAATGGCTCTAACATCACACCTTGAAAATCTACATCACACCTTGAAATAGCTTAAGAACAGTGACATTATAGCTACTTACTTTTCTAGATATATCATAGAATACAGTAAAATTCGCTGGACATCCACTCTTTCTCAACTGTTTTTTTCTATATTCTCAGTATGCAAAATACTAGGAAAAATGCAGGACAGTTTCATTTTTTAGAACTGTAGAGAATTGATTTGTTAACTGAGGACTAAATTTCTTTAAGAGTGAAGCCTTTGGCTGAATATGAAGTTTAAACCCTTTAGTTGATTAATTTTATTTTAATTTGCAAAAGCAGTCCTATTAGGTCAAATATGGAATATACAAGAATACAAGGAGAATATACAAGAAGAAATATATATATTAATGTATATATAAAAGGTGGTTCTTTCAAAGCATTAATTAATTCCTCAAGTTTTTATCCCACTGAGTTATTAGATATTTAGTTGTAAGCTAGTGCAAGCTCTCCTATCAGGATTTGATATAAACAAGGGTCAGCCTCTAAAACGGCTTCATTTCTTACTACAGTTTATGATTCCTGACATCAGTTTCATCTCACAAAGATTTTTGTAGTAGTTCAGCTACTCATTTGCACAGATTTTCAAATTCAGTGTGCAGGCACTTAAATCCATGAAACAGACACTGAAGACTGAAATCCCAAACCAGAATATTTGCTTCTAAATCCTGTCACCTCTTTGAGAAATAAGTATTGCTGCTTACTGCATATTATTGCATAGAGGTTTTCTATTCATATATTCTGCAGCCCCTCAATAAAATTAGAAGGGGCGCTGCTCTAACATGCTGCCTGCAGAAGCATCTCAGTTGTATTCACTGCTATCATTATGTGCATATACTTTACATTATTTGATAGCATGTAAAAACATAGTCAGGTTCTGTACAGATATAAAATACTAAATGAAGCATCATTGCAAAGAGGGCAGAGAGAAGTTTTCATTTCTGTCATTTGACAAAATAAATAACATATACTGACAGGATTAAAGAGGTATGCAGGAAATGGAACTTAATGGCTGGGCCCACCAGAGAAGATATATCTCCACCATCTAAAACTGCACATGCAAGAGGGCTTTGTACGGCTAATTACTGTGACCAATCCCATACAGACATTCTGGATCTTTGTTAAAAAATAGAATCGAAGCCCCAAGATCTGCTTGCTCTCTTGCTGGGCATGTTTTTTTGATATTCTCCAAGAAATGGACCTTACCTTCACCATTACACTAGGCTCAACACAGGTCCTTACCTCCCCTCAGTTTTCTTTTAAAAGGAAGCTTGGGAAGAAGGCTGTCCACAAATTATTAGCCATTCTGGACTGTCTCAAGTAAAACTGCCTAAATTAAATATCTCTGGCTTTATGTCCTCTTGCTTGGCAGAGTGAGATCAAAGCCAGAGAGCTCAACCTTGTTAGATGAGCTGGTCCCAGGAGTCAAGTAAGCCCTTTAAGCCGTGCCTGGGAGGGGGAGGAGATGTGCAGTGCAGAAGATTTTGCAGCTCTATCTAGAAAACTGGAATTAAGTCTTTATTAAAAATACATCCACAAGTGTATTGCAATATGGGCCTCCAAGAGAAGGGGGTGAGGTGATGTAGCCATATTGTCTTGAGATGACAAACTGATGTTTTCCAGGCCTTGCAAGTGCTTTGCTACATGTTTGAATTGTACTTTGGCTTTTTATTGGAGCTAAACAAAGTGAAAGAACAGCCAAATGTTTATCAAATAAGGAATAATTCCAGACACATTATCAAATATATGGGGGATGTGTGTGACTCTCCAAAGCAAAAGTTGCCACAAATGCTACTACTGATTCTTTTGCACTCCTTTTTCTGCATTTATGACAGGACAGCAGTATTCCCCAAATGGACACTTTTATTACCTGGATAGATGCTGCTTGAGAGATTCATGGTTTGAAGGTAGTTATGGCAGCGTTCTTTATGTTCTTCCAAAGAGCTGCGCTGCTTGTAACTGCGACCACAGTATCCACACTTATGGGGTTTGCCAACTGGAGAAAACACAATTCATTATGGGCTTCAGAAGAGGCATTTAACAGCATATTAACAATGGAAGAACAAGAGATAAAAAGCCCACCCCAAAAATAAAGCCATGCTATGGCAAAGAAAAATTTCGTCAATTTAAAAATCTAAGTGAAAAACAACTAATGGAAAACTGGTTGTACATCCTTACATCAACGGGCCAATTCTATGAGTGCTGCAAACTGATTTTAGAGGATTCAGATCAGATAAAAACTGTGACATTAAATTGTTAAAAACAGCATCTACACAGGATAGAAACTGAGACACCGTCAAAAGTCTGGGAGCAGTTTCTTTAGTGTCCAGTCACACAGAGACTGCCAGTGGATGAACTGATGGTGTAAGTAGAGACTTGCTTGGCTGGAGGTCAGTTCTAGTGTAAACAGAACCAGCTCAGCTCTGGTTCAAATCTTTGATTTGGCGCGTTTTCTGCTTCTGGAAATTCAAGATAAATGGTATGACAATTCATTTTCTGTATTACACCAACACAGATCTAGATAGTTCTAGGAATTTTTCACCAACAGTACTGCTCTGTGTATATCTGGGCCTGAATTTTCATGAAAATTCACATGAATTAACATGAAAGGACTGCCATTTTATATGTGATTTCACAATTTTAGATAGTTACACAATTAAATTTCTGAATTTTATTTGAAGATTCTTAGGTGAAAATCATATTCAGACACCCAACTTGTTTGATAATGTATTGGTGTCAATTTGCCAACTGCAGGAACTAATCATTATCTATAGTTTAGGCACTGTATCTTTAACTATGGAATCCTCAGTGCTTGCCAAGAGTGTGTAGGTGAGACTTCATATATATATATATATATATATGAATATATATACATATACATGAAAAGCTATGTTTCAAATTGTGCATCCATGAAGATCAATAACAAGGGAGGGGGAGGCAAAGTACTATTTAAAATATGTGCCTGCCTCAATCAGGTTGAGAAAAAACAGGAGAAATGGAAATTATTTTGGAAATCTGGGATCAACTCTAAGGGTCTTATTATTCAATATGTGTACTAGAGAAGAATTTCCCCAATTTTTTAAAGTACAAAATAAAAATCACTTTGAGAGCTCCCCTTCTGCCACCCAGAACCCAAAATCAACTTTCACAAGCCACGTTACCAGTGTCAATTCCAGCAATGTGTATTAGAGGTCTCCCATCCAAATAGCAATTTGCATTTGTATCTTAGGTTGGGAAACTAGATGAGATGGCACTCTGCTTTTAAAGGCACTTCAAATGTGTTAAATTGGTTTTACTTCACAGAAGGTATGTGACTGTGGCTTCTGTCAAACAATGAGAGTTTCATGGTAATGGGAAAGTGCAGCTATTCAAAAATATTTATTCATATCTCCATATTACTGTTGAGACAGACACTGAAAAACTCCATCAGTCTTCTTTTGTGGAAGATTATCTTTTTTTCTCCCACCCTCTGCCTTCTGCCCACTCTCTCTTTCAAAGTACTTGTAATAACAATGTGCAACAAATAACTCCTGCTAAATGCTGTAGGCAGCATTCACTCCTTAGGTTGAAGATGAATGCAAGACTGTGTTTCAACTTTATATTATCTCTAACTCTAAAACATTCATCAACTTAAGTCATGTACGTGCTTCCATGAAATGGATTACTCACAAGAGGCTTGTAAGATGAAACTCTAATACAGAAACTTTGAATCAGCCAAGAAGTATGGGAAAAAACCCACCTCTTCTGGTGAGGGGTCATGAGTGTAACACGTGTTTAGTCATTTCTTTGCTGCTAACATGCTGTGGCCAACTCACAGGTTGGTTAACCCCAAGATGGGGCTACTCAGCTCCTCTTGGTGACAAGAGCTCTCAGGATTGGTGGCCATCCCCATCTCCTCAGCAGGTACGGTGGTAAGCAGCCCTGGTTATTCCCAAACCTTCACTTACCTGAGTGAGTCCTCAGGTGTCCCGTGAGGGCATCCCTGCGGCGGCAGGCGTAGTTACACAGGTGACACTTGAAGGGCTTTTCACCTGAGTGCAGCTTTATGTGGCGCAGAAGGTTGCCCTTCTGGGTAAAGGAGGCTCCACACTGATTGCACTGGAAAGGGCGTTCTCCTATGGGAAGATGGAGGAAATATGTGAGAACAAAAAAATCTTATGCGGTAACAAGAGAAAGATTTCAGGGAGAAAGTTGTTTTCTCAGTGCTGCTCTGTGACTTCCACCAGCTGCAGGTTTGATATAACATGAGGCTTTCAGACTAAACCTGCCAGTTTCTTAATGCTTCACTGGCTGGGTCAATTTGATCTGAAAATCTAATTTTTTTTTTCTAAATCAGAATGGCACATCACAATGCAAATTCAAACTCATTTAAATAAAGTGACTGCAACATTTTGTGTTGAAGAGCCACTCTTCCTGATCAGCAGTTTTGGAATAAACCAATATCCAATTTTGCATGTTGTGGCATTTGGTGGGGTTTTTAATGTGGCTTTTTTCAAAGGGTCTTTAAAATATGCCACTGAAGCAGCAAAATAAAAAGGAAACTCATTAAAAATGCATTTCAGGATCACAAGTTCATTTCAGCGTTACATTCTTATATTTAAATGAAAGGCACTTCATTATAACAGTTATAATAACTTCTTTTCATTTACATTTTCCCTGTATTTTCCCTTTCAATTTCTTCTCCATTACCTGTCTGTCCCTAAGCAGCCAAATCAGGAAAGAGACAGAGAAAAGAGAGAAAGCTAGAGAGTAAAATCACAGAAGTTAAGACAGTGCAAAGGAAGCCCTGTACTGCCATGTCTAAATCCCAACTCTTCTCTAGGTACAGGCTCTGATGGTTTACACTTTGGACAGATATGGAAAAACTCGAAGAGACACAGCCTTGATTTGTCTAAACTGGTGCCTGTTATCAAGGAATTGAATCAAAGCCTTTGCAAAAAACTAATACAGCTGTTGTTTGCTTTTCAGTGTTGTTTAAAATCAGTATGCTGTTTTATTACTTTGGGTTTTTTTTTGTTTTTTCTTGTTTTTTTAATTCAAGATGGATGAAGCCTTTTCTGAAATCAGTGGGAAACAAAATAGTTTTCCAGTTGTACCAGATAGTAATAAAAGAAAAATGATACATAAGAGCATTCTATCAGCAAGACCTGCTTCTGCTTGCCTTTTTCTATACATCTTCAACTAAGTCAAACTAGCCTTTAAAACATATTTGCTGAATTTTGTTTCTCTTAGGCATCAGTTCTATCTGTTGTAGTAATTATAATGCATCAACATTAGAAACAGCCCAAAGATGACCTGTTCTGAGTTTTGATTTTTTTTTTGTGTAAAAATAACATTGTATTTTAAGATTTCAGTGCTGAAGTTAAAATACAAAAAAAAAAAAAAAAAACAAAAAACAAACAAACAAACAAACAAAAAAAACCAAATTAAAAAATGTCTTCCTTCTCTTTCACTTAAACACCATGTATCATTTTGCACAACTAGGATGACATTTTATGTCCATACATGTGCAGCATGATCACTTTTAGCTTCTGGGTAATGCAGCAGAACAGCTGAAGATCAATTAGACAGTAGCACTGTCCCAACCCAAAAATGTGAAAAACTCTGCCATCAGGGACGGCAGCTTTAGCATTCAGCAAACAGCAAAATAAATCCCCTTTATGGCAAGGCCTTTTCATTGGTCAGTTTCAAGCAGAGCAGCACAGTGCCTGTCAAGCCAAGCGAGATCACTCTTTTTGTCCGTCAAGTAGCTCTGCTTATCTAAACTATACCCACATCTGGTTCTGCTGGGGTGGCACACAAAAATGCCAGCCTTACAGGACTTTGCAATGTACTTCATAAGCCATGCATGGTATGGTTAGGGACAAAAAAAACCCAGGTAAATGTCACTCTACTTTACTTCTCAGTCTTTGGGGCAGTTATCCAGTGCAGAAAGTATTTTTCAGAAATGGACTGAAACAGTAAATGGAAGAATTCAGCTCAGCAAGGGGGACACATTCAGAAGAAATAGCTAATTCTTACTAAGCTGCTTTTCTAGCATTCATTTCTGTTATTTTTACTCAGAGGACTATAAGAAGACAAATCAAGACTCTTTAAAGTACTCTAGGAATGAAATGTAAAGCAAAGTAAGAATGCAATGTATCTCTAGCCTACAGCTCTCCCAGTTACAGGGTGAAGTTGTGCACTAGGTGGAAAAGACAGATGAAGCACTTTAAAGGAGGCTACTGCACTCCAAATACTTCTACAGAACTTAGGGTGGGATCAGATGTAAGGAAGCCTGAATTCATGTTGCTGTAGAAGGGAAACAACATTGTCACCAAAAGACCCTGATGCTATGTGTAGCTTGCCCGGCCTTTAGCTGTCCATGCTGCAACTACTGGGGTGAGGAATGCCTCCTTTAGGAGGCCAGCAAAACTCCCAGACCTGCCAGGATGCTGACAGCCACTGACGAAAGGCTACTGGATATGGTGACATATCCAAAAATGAGGATGGAACAGAATGGAAAGAAAAATTACATAATCTTTTTCTAAACAGTCTGAACACTGTGTTATTTTCTCCAGGTCTGAACAGTTCATACCTGCCCTGGGTCATGTAGCCATGACCAAATAAAGGCCCAGGAACAAAAATTGCAATGAGACTCTGAATTCAATCAACCATTTTCACCATTGCAGTGATTTGCAAGCCTTAGTAGGAGCTTGGGCCCTGGACCCCTTATTTAGTGAAGAATACTTATAATCTTAATTAAAATATTTCTAATTTCTTAAACAATGACAAGGTCACCTAACACTCGGAGACTTGCAGAGCTCTCTTTCTAAATAAATTTGAGACATTCAGGACCAAGTAACGAGATGTGAGTGAACTAACTGGTGAATTAACTCAGTATACATAAAAGAAGGCAATATATACACCTATGCACACACATACACAGATATGCATGTACATGCAGATATATGCACAGTGAGCAAGAGAAGCCTGAATGTACCCTGAGGTTTCAGAATCAGAGAGAGGAGTTTCTTTCTCTTTTCAAAATCTCATTTTTCTTAAACATCAAACAAGACAGTGGCAAGCTGGAGAAAATGAATGTGCTGAAAGGGAAGGAGAATGAGACAAGTTGGGCATCTGTCAGTTAGGATTTGGTCTGTTGTAAGCAACTGGTAAGGTGCTAGGAAACAGTGCTGTACAGCTGACTGCAGACAGGAGAGGGCAGAAATATCAGGTGCTGCTCTGCATATCTGCACTTGGCAGGTGTATTCATTAAAAGCAATTATGTCTTTTATCAGGTAAGGCAGTCATTTTATTTTGGCACTTTAGTGTGCGAGAGTTTTGTTCACTTATCAAATATTTATTTAAGAAAACCTCACTGCATATGCAGGTTTTACATGAATTAGCAGCAAAGTAATTCATTTGTGAGGCTTATTCCTTCACCAGGCATGTATTGAAATGGGCTTCAGCATAGTCAGTTAAATGTCTGTAATAGTATATCCCATTTCGACTTTAATTTTCACAGAGCAGCTGAAAGGAAAAGCAGTCACCACTGTTTCCCCATGACGTCCCTTTAATTTAAACTACCAGCTCTGAACTTCCACTCCTTTGCCAGCCCCTGAAAAACCACCTGAGCTCATTCAAAGTGACTGCTCAGAGGAGGAGCTGAAGACGAGGCAGGAGGGAAAGTAAAGGCATTCTTTCCATGGAAGGACCCAGACACAAAACTTCACATCCTTTAGTTTTATTGAGTGTAGAAGAAGGGGATCATCCTGAGCAAAGTGCCTCTTGTGGGGTGCTTCCAGTGCAGGCTTGTGCTACATTCCCTTGTTGAAAAGAGGGTCTAGCTGGCAAGGGAAGAGGTCTGCAAAGGGTGGAGAAATCTTCAAGTGATAATCGTTGTGTGGTGCCCCAAGCACCCTTGGCAGGCAAATGGGTCCTCTGCCAGGCAAGCAGTTCTGCAAGCTGAAGGTCTGTGCTGGGGAAATGACCTGGCACCAAGTGAGGTGGCCCCTGGGGACACTGTGACAGGGAACAGGGAGGAGTGCACAAGAAACAAAGGCAGCTGTGCCCACCACCTCCCTAAAGTCAGGTGTGTCTTCACACAGGCCATTCAGCTCTGGTGCAAACACTGCCATGGACCCTTAGGGACCTGAAACAGCCCCTCTGATCCAGTAACAGTGGGGGTTTTTTAACTAAAGAGCAGTGTGCTTAAACAGGCACAAAGACTTCTACCGCTAAGCGCATTTCAAGTTACAACATATTGTTTCAAGCACTACAGCATACTATCCAGTCCATGGGTCTGTTTAAAAGGCCTAATGTACAAGTCATTTTACGTGTTCATTTTATCAATTTTTAAATGACCATAAAGAGAAAAGAAAAGAAAAGAAAAGAAAAGAAAAGAAAAGAAAAGAAAAGAAAAGAAAAGAAAAGAAAAGAAAAGAAAAGAAAAGAAAAGAAAAGAAAAGAAAAGAAAAGAAAAGAAAAGAGAAGAAAAGAATCAACAAGCACTTTGTTATGTCCAGGAAGTAGGCTACAGCCTCTCTTCTGAGTACTAGTTGTGGATTTTCCAATAATTATCTGCTCTTCCCTGACAGAGGGATTTACCACATGGAATTGAAGAGTACTTTGAAGCAGGCAATGTATCAACATTGCTTCTGAATGTGACTAACCCATGATACACTAACAGATCCCACACTTACACAGCTTGAACAGACACAGTTACTGTGACAGACAGTAACAGTGTGGGCAATGGAACACACTACGGGACTTTTTATGGATCCTTTCCATTAAACTCTGAAAGCACTTTGTTAATCTCACAATTTAGTAATTCTGGGAAAGTTATTTAAGCAAGACTGTGAGGATATGGAGGAAGAAGGTATCTATGTGTTTATTGGCACAACTATTTCAGTTGAATGTAACTATAAGACAGATCATTCTTACCTTAAAAATATTTTAAAATTCCCTCTCATTGGAATATTCATGTAAAAATGTCAAATCCCCAATTTATTTTCAAAGCAACTTCTGTGAAACAACAGTACAGTCCAGTTCTTCTCTTTTAGCTATGAATGACATTAAAGTTTAGATTGGAAGCCTAAATTTTAGACATCTAATATCAGGTAAGGTGAGACTCACTTTTAACTTTTTAATTTGTTTCAGCCCCTTCATTTTTGGACCTCTTTGAGACTAATCAGAATTAGAAAATCGAGGCAAGAATGTTCACAGCACTGTATAATGAAAAGCCATGGCTATGGAACACAAAATCTTCACATGTCTTTTTTAGTGTCAGGGCGAAAATACTTTAGTGCACATTTGACCCGTGACAAGATGTGTTTTTACTTCATAAAACATTGGACATGAAATGTAAGTATTTTTTGACTAAGTTTGTCAATACAGTTCTCTTAATATTTATTTTTCCAATCACTTACATAATCACTGATCCATAATGAACTTTGCTGTTTTGTTGGAAACATTATAGCTGGGTTAATTTCACAGTTAACTACAAATGTGTTTTTCTTCAGCAGTTCTTAGAAATTTCTTAAAAAATTCTTAGAAATTAAACAAGACTGCTTTACTCTTCTTTAAATTTGATTTTTCAAACTTTTTTTTTTTTTTTAAACCAAACAGACAGCACTATTTCGAGCCCAATAGTTGGACTTCCATGAAGAAGTCTCAATTCCTGTGCAGGCCAAAAGGATATACCAAAATAACTGAGTTCCAAAGGCTCACCAATGCTGCATTACCTTACAAGAGGCAACATGTGCATGACACAGAAAATAAGCCTTAGTTACTAATATGTGGCCAGATCTTGCAAACTACAGGAAAAACTATGGCAGGCCTTACCAGTGTGGCTTCGTTTGTGAACCATGAGCACATTGGGACCGATGCAAATTATCCCACAGATATCACATTTTAGCTTTCCGTTAGGAAGTCGAATGCCTCCAACTCCTGACAAAGCCTTGCTGCCTGGGCCATTGTGTGAGCCATTCATTTTCTCTCCTGCGGCATCAAGCATTCGTAAATCCTCTGCACATTCTTCCCCATTCATTTCACAGGCACGCCCATTCTCTTCATCACTCTGAGTCTCTATTTTAATATTACCGGCTGAAAGAAACAATACAGGATGCCACTCAGTTTGGTTAACAGAACAAATAATGTGGCAAAGAAATAATCACATGAAAGGAGTTAACTTCTAAACAGCAAGTACAATATCACTAAATAACAAGTGCTATGACCTCAACTATAATTCTATGGGCAATGTGATGAGTTTGTAACACATGGAGCAATGAACAATGAATATCAGTAGTTCAAATACAAGACATCCAGGGAGCTGGGAACCCAAACAATATTACAAGTCTGTTTCTAGGTTACTTTGATATTTTTGTGTTTATAACTTTCATTCTGACAATCAAGCTAATTGGAATGAGAGTTAAAACTAATCCACTTCATAGGGAATTGTCCAAAACAATTGTGAAAGTCAGTAACTACTCAATGGATAAAAATGAACATAAAAGGCAACATTCTCCACTTGGCAGGAAGATTCCAAAGGTTGTACTGAATCCAAATTTTTGGTTTGCAGTTCTATGGGGTAAGCAGCAATGGGAGAGCAGAGTACAAACACTGATATAGAAAGCAGGGTAGGGAAGGATGGAAGGAAGAATTTAAGGAAACTATGAGAGTGACATTTGTGTTTCTAGGACACCAGGATTAGGACTGCTGAGTAATAGGAGAAGATAACTAGAGTCAGAGGCTATGATTAAAAAAACATTCAAAACAAAAAAGGTGTCTGGGAAAACAGTTATGACTTTATTGGATAAATCCTTTTTGTTGTAATCCCATAGGTGACAAATGCTTGCAGCCAGACAAAGAATTTAGGTGTAAATTTGCCATATGCCATAGTCAATTTGATCTGATATGAACACAGCAGACTTTAACATGAAGGAAAAGGTCAAGATCCAGATAAGTTCATGCCAGTATTCATTCCTCTTCTCTCCACAGGATTGTATGATTGTATGGTGTTTTATGTAGAAAAAAAATTAATCTTTGCTATTATTTCCATCTTTTTCTAATTTGGTGATTTTGGTGAATAAATAATTTACTAGGCTGAAAAAGACCATTTATTGTCCAAACTCTTACTTTTCACACAGTAAAAACCCCTCCACCTTCATCCCACCCCACTCAAAAAAACGCAAAAGAATTTACTTCATTGGGTAGCTAAGAATATGAGGTATCTGTTTCATTCAATAAAGTCTAGGCCTTTTTCTTCCGTGGAACAACATTTTTATGGTAACTTTATTCAAAAGTGATGGTCTAGCAATGTGATAACAGTGAGCTACAGGCAATAATTACTTCAAGAGATTGAAAGATCTTGATATTCCTTTGAAATGGAGAGGATTGACAAGCTCTTCTCTGATACATCCTGCAACCTCACAGGTGTCCCAGAAAACACTGCATGAATGTAACTGACAAGAGTATCTAACTCAAAATCCTACTGGGAAACAGAAGCCTAAAGGTGTTCACGTTTATGAATGTGGCTTGACCGGACACCTCTTAAAAAAGTCTACCAATCTAGGTATTTTAATGATTTTTCAAGTATTGCACTTTTAATAGAAATCATATCAAAACAGATTAAGTGTATATCAGAAATAGCAGTTTTCCTTAAAAATGTATGTTCTAAAAAGGGGAATAATTTAGTTACAAACAAAAAATCAAGGACCATACAGTGACTTAAAAAGATGGTATGACTGGTTAAATAGAGGTGATTCTGCAAATTTAATGGGCTACAACCTCATGCTGCTGTTTTTGCCATGGTAAATGGAAGCAATTGAAGTTCTTGGCTTGAGTATATGACAAGATTTTCCACAATTTACCTGTAATTTTTTTCTTTCAGTTTTAAGAATAATAAATATATATTTATACTAAACAATTATAGACTCCTTCCCTGCCAGGGATTTGGAGAAGGTGGCTTTTGAAGCAGATTTTCTTTTAAGTTAAAACAAAATACACATGAACAGAACAAAAAGATCAGACTACTTACGTGCATGCAGACAAACATACATTACTCAGAAATGAAATGACACAAACAAAAATTTTAAAAGTAGGAACTAGATGGAAATGCTCTGTAGTGAACTGAGTTTCAGTATACTTACTGGAAAAAGATTTGGGAATTATTGCATGAAAGTCCCTAAAGCCTTCCGCCCCGTATGCAGCTGCAATAAAGAAGGCAAACAGGATGCTGGTTTGTGGTACTGCTAGCAGTAAATGTAAAAGAAGATGGCACTATTTCTATAAGATAAATACCTAGGAGAAAGACAAAACTATCTTCACAGAAGCAACATAAACAATTTAGGATGAAGGAGGAACAGGAGAAAGACAGCTGGCAGGGGAATCCTGACTTGTCTAGAACAATTCCCATTTGTGAAAATGCCCTTTTCTTCCAAAGCAGCCAACAAGTTTTATCATGTTATCTAGAAGCATAATGTACCCTTGGGTATTCCCCTTGCCTGAGCATTAATTCCTGCTGAAGTCAAGAGGAACTCTTGCTAATGTGTCTCAAAAGGGTCAATGCAGGACCCTACAGTGAAGCTTCCTCAGAATTTTTTTTTGCCAATATGCCCTCTTTCTGTGACAGAGATCTTTTCCTTACACATCCTTGTTTCTAGTCTCTGCAGTTATAAAAAGTGAAATTGTGTTGTTTTGTTCTCACGCCCACTGGTCTTATGCAATGGAAGAAGAGGTTATTCAGGTTTACATATATATGTATTTACTATTGTGTATATTGGTATATTTTTGGTCTGTATTTCTAAGGCTTGTCCTCACAATGTATTTACAAAAACCAGTTGTACAAATATATTATATTATATTATATTATGAGTAGCCACATACAAATTACCATGCCATTGGACATGCTGACATAGGTAATACTGGAGTTCATTACTTGACATAAGCAATGACAGGGATATTGATTCAGTCAATATTCACTAAAGCTCTCCACAGCTATGTCCTGGGCTGCTGCAGTTGTACTGCTCAGTGAATGTCCCCACGCAGACCAGGCTGAATAGCCACAATGTGAATCCATTTTCCAGCACAGCTCATGGCAGGGGCTCAGTTCATGTGCAGAGTTCACTTTGCCAGTGAGGGCTGATAGACATGGAGGGCACTTGACTCATCCTGGGTCCTCACAGAAATTTTATAGGTTTTTTTAACAAAAAATAATACTCCCCCTGTTCAAACTTCATGCAAATCTGTCTGCAACATGAGAACTAGTGAAAAGAGCCCCACTGATGCAGGAGACACAACAGGAGAGAGAAATCACTCCAGTAGAACTCATGAGGACTTTTATTAAATCTGAATAATAGGGAAGCAGGGTGTGTTTTCTAACATTTTTTTTTCTTTTTTCTTTTTTTTTTTTCCTTTTTTTTTTTCTTTTTTTCTGTGGGGACTTATACTGGAATTAAAAACATCAGTGTTTTCTACTTTTGTGAGAGCGCTTCTTGTCCCTCCCTTGTAATAGTGGAGAAATCACTTATGGAGCAACAATTATGTGAAAACTACTTGTAAACTGTATTTTTCATGATTAAGAATATACTCAGACTTTGTACTGATTTCTGAAACTGTTACCTGATAAGAGTTTTGTAGGAATCATTTCTGTGCACATCCATGGCTATGTACACATATATGCAGACATTAATTAGCTTTAAAATAGCTCATGGTAATAATTTCTCATTGGGTCTTCTAACACCATTAAGAAATTATTCATTAATTAATTTACTTCAATTTGTTTGGAGGTGACCTTAAAAAGCTCTGTATTTTATTCCCTTTGTACACATTATCACAATTCAGGGGTGTTTAATACAAACCCTTTTTTCTATGGATGGGGTGCAGAGTTCTTTGATGTCACTGTACTGACAGCTTTCTCACTCCTTTTTTACCTATTCAGAGTGTGGAAAAATTACCCAAAAGCAGGACGCTTGTGCTCTCTTATGTTTATCGGGAATTTCATTTGAGATTTTCTGAAGAGAATTTAAAATAAATGTTAAAACATCTGTTCAGCATTCTACAGCTAAAGGTGATTTACACAAGTCTTAGGCAAAAAAAATTGATATGTCAAAGGGGAGAGAGGTGATGATATAATTTATCACTGAAGAGCAGCGTTGCTGGCTCCGCATCAGACTTGGGCCTGGGCAGTCAGGAAAGCAGGATCGTATGAGAGCAGACAGCATCACACTTCCCTGGAAAGAGCTGAGCAACATAGACATGGAAGGGAGGCATTTTGCAACGAGTGAAAGAGTTGATAGTAAGAGGAAAGGAGAAACCAAACAGACCTCCTGGGAAACTGGACGTAGAGGGTGGCTTTCGAAGGACAGAGAAATAGGCAGCTGGAAAAAAGATGCATGGGAACAATTAGTAATTTGTTTTCAATCCAATTTACCTTCTCTTTTAGCTATGGGCTTCCCTCCCAGCTGTAAAATCTTTTCAGTTTTGTGAGACTTTGGCAATGGCATAGGTCTAAGTACCTGGGCCATAATTACATTTGGAAGGGGGCATTCACCTCCCAAGACATATTGTTCTCCAGTGGAATTTTTAAAGAAGCAAAAAGCATAAGACCTGTCTATCGAAGATATTTAAAGAATAACAGAGAAAGACAAATCACACTGAAGCATCTACGACATTTAAACAATAGAGGTCCCTTACTCCCTTTGATTTTTAATGGGATTTGACCTTTTATACCAGTAAGTACTAAACTGTATCTTGTGGCATGTACCTGCCTTTAAGAACTTATCCAATATCCTTTGAAAATAACCCCAATAATTTGGCTTTGTGTTATGCAATGTCTTGTTTGTACTTTGTAGGCAAGAGCAGAGAAATATTTATCCTCAAGTTGCTGCAAATAGTTCGGATGCATGTAATTTTTTGTTCTCATGGCTCACTTGTTATTCCAAGACAAGTCAGAATTATTTTGTTGATATTACTTGATGCTTAAATGATAGCTTTAAAATTCAAGCTCATGAAGACACCTTAACTATTCAACCAGCAGTCATACCTGACTGATTTGAACAGTACCATATCACTGTAGCCGTGAAAAAAAAAATTAACATCATCCTTTCTAAAAAATGATAGAAAAAGTTGCTAAAAGGCAGAATAAGATGAAGAAACCCCATTTATCAGGCCAAAATAAATCACCTCAGCATGTCAACATGTGTCAATAAATGCAGACAGGATCTCTTCTTGTTTACATACGTACTCAAAACCAGAAAATTGTCAACAATCCCACCTGTTATTTCTGATACAAGACATAACTATTCTGTTTTGTAAGGCACACTAAAGCTTTAGCACTTGGCTTTATGCATTGAAATCCTTCCCTCTTTCCTTTTCACATCATGGTCACTTACTGTGGTGACCATGTGGTGACCATGTGGTGACCATCACTACTGTGGTGTCAGCTTTGTTCTCACCCCACAAGAGGACTGCAGGTACAGGATGCCATTCTCAGGAATGAAAGTTGTTTTTCCACAGAATATTTAAGGAGTAATTATTCATCAGCCAGACTTGACAACAAACAATGAAGACCAATTCTTTAACTTAAATTATGTTCCATTAATAGTATCTTTCCCTTATGAGTATTGAAGTGACAAGAAGCATTGTGTGGGTGTGAAAAATGACAACGAAAGGTCTGGGCAGAGGAACCATAATGTAGTGCCTTGAGCTCTTCTTCAGCATAATTCAGATGACATAACAGAACACAGATGGGACTGATCAAACTAACTGGTTATTTAGCTACAGAAAAAGCAGATGCCTCCAAGTGCTCTTAAAATCACTTTTCTGCTCCCTCCTTTCTACATATAGCACTGCATTGGCCAGTTAATCAAGCATTTGTGGGGTCTCTCTGTGTAAAATGCTGAAAGTTAGAGGGCATTTTCAAAGGGAAATAAAAATAACATAAGGAAGAGTAGTAGCAGGAGCTTCTGGGACACACCTGCAGGTAGAGAGGCTGGTGCTGACGGATAAGGAGATCGTCCCTGCAGGGTCCATGCTGCTTCCTTTGACTCCAAGTGCCAATCAGCCCTTGGCAGCCAATTTCTTCCCTACTCTAATTCTGGCTTTCAATCAAATGGATGTTATTCCAGAAACACAGGCGTCCACAGATAAGCTATCTCCCATGGGACAACTGGTGTGAGGAGCTCCACCCATGTCATCACCCATGACTGCTACTTCTCCCTGCTGCTGTCTAGGGGGGTGCCCACCCCATGTGCCCACACCAGCGCCTGTCAGCACACACGGCCTGTCCTCAGCAGAAAGGAGCAGGGAACTGTGCTTCACTGCATTTGAAAGCACATCAACATATTTTTCTAGGGGATTTTCTAGTGAAATCGGAGAGTACATAATCAAACAAGTGAACAAAACAACCAACTAGGTACTTGTCCTCTCTAGGTACAAAAAGTGGCTTTTGCTCCATTGTGCATTCTCCCAGCAGCCTCCTGCTAGTTATCTACAGGAATTTTCTAAAGGACCAGTAAGGATGCATTGGCTAAAGACAGATTCAAATAATATCCTCAAATATACATTTGAAGATATGTGCCTTTTATATACCTTTCTAAATTTGTGTTTCAGTAGGAAATGATCTCTAACCAAACCAAGGGGCTGGTCTAGTTTGTATTTCTTGTCTTTGTTGTGACACTTCCTGGTACATTTTGTACTGGATTCAAGTTGTTTTTCCAAATGACAGTTAACTACCCGGCTGATTGATGTTCATAATCTGAGCTACAAGTAAAACTAAATTTTAAAGGCAAAAGAAAGAGCACTGTCAGGCAATGGCATACTAAACCTGTTTCTCAAGTTCTACATGTATGTGTAATCCATTCTTCCTATATTGGAAAAGCTCTGCATCTTTTACTGGCTGTGTGGTGGAGAAGCTAAGGGAACTGCTGCAGGTTTGCTGCAGGTAACAGATTTTATTGACAATTCTCTGCTTTGAGAAGTAAGAACAGCACTTTTTATCATCAAATTTTTTGTCTCTTCTGCTTTCACTAGATTTTTGAAATATGGACACTAAAAGATGAGGGAGTAGTAAAAGGGCCCTTGGAAGGAAATTTTAAAAAAGCAAAGTAACCTTAAATAACAACACACAACAGCAAGGTAAAAACACTACCATACTTGAAAATATTCTCAGATCACAGAGGTGTGTCCAGAAACATGCCTATGTGCTGAGACTGGAACCTCTGAAGCTGCATTCTTCAAAAAGACTACAGGCACAATCATTGTGACTTACGCTCTTCCCCACACAACAACAGTAATTCATGAAAGAAAAGCCTCAGATATATGATATCCTAACATTTATAAGGCATTTCCCTTCTCTAATCCTTCCACAAAGCATACTTTAGTGAAAGTCATGGGTGTTAACCAATCCTCAACTAATGCAACAAAATTCTAGCTAAAGGCAGTCACACGTGGCCACTGGGAGGACATGAAGGGAGTATGCACCTGCAAAGATTAGTGTTTTGGAGAAGATAAATGACTATATTGGAATTCAACAGGCAGACCAGAAACTCCACAAAGGTGGAAGAGACAGCCAGGCTCTTCCATGAAGCCAATGCTGTCAATGGCTGGAAGTTATCCTTATCTGGGAGCTACTGTGGGCATCTCTTAACAAAGCAAAGGGTTCAAAAAGTGCAGAAACAGAGTTAAAACCAGACAAGGTGATCAGTTATGTATAAATAATGTGAACTGTACTTAGAGGGGAAGTTTTAAGCTTGCTTGACCAAGAAAAAAGCTACAAAATTTGAACACACACAGAGGGTATTGGTCAGGTAACAGATGAAGACAACAGTCACTGCCCTAAAGGACAAAACTACTACCTGGGAACAATGAAGTGCCCTTGGTTCTATGGTTCAGGGAAAGGCAGGGAGATGAACTATTTTGTATATTGTTTCGGATAACGTAATTTTGCCTTGCCCTGAATGCAAAGTTAGCCCTTATTTTCAAATCTTCTCCTTTTCATGTGCCAGCTCAGTGAGCTACTTGCACATCCTTATTATTTTGCCTGGAGTGGCACAGAGCTACCCTGGTTCAGTGTCAGGCCCTTGCAAGCCCATGAGCATTAACAAGTCCACGGATAGTAACAATGTGCTGTGCCTTCACTATCATGGAATGGACACACATGGGCTTTTCCAGTGACCATTCAGCTACCATGATGATGCCTGAAGCAACATTTTACGCAAATGTACACAGTTCCCCATTGCTGTCAAAGGGTCAGTAGATCTAAATTTAGACCACGCAGCTGTGTTTAGGTTTGGGGAGGTGCCTTTGGGTGTCGTGCCAAAGCTGTGCACTGTCATTGTCCTCTTTTGAGAGAGGTCAGAGGATGAAATGGAGAGGAACCCAGCCATTTCAGCACTTGGGAGGGAATATACTATGAAAATTTTATTATCTTGCCTACTCTAAAAACAAATTGCTGAGCAGAGTCTTCTGTGTCTCTCCTCATCTGACACAGGGGAAAAAAACCCCATGGATATTGAAAGTTATTTTAGACTAAACTAAAGCAAATTAAATACAGTCATCATCACTTTATGAGTGATAAAGTAGATGTTCTCTCTGAGGACTGTGCAAAGAAGCTGATACTGAGTTATGAAGTCTGCTTTAGGTCCATGTTCTGGGTTGACCTGCCTCCTATCCCATATATCCATCCCATATCTTGGATACATTGTTATGTCTCACAGCTGCCCCCTCCCTCTTGGGCGGGTGCCTGCAGTTTCTTTTTCTTTCTTTCTTGCCTGTTTTGGCTTTTTCTTTGCTAGCTTGGCTGCCTTTGCCTTGGCTTTGCTTCGCTTTGCTTTGCTCTCCGGCTGCCCCTGCCGCCGGTTCCCCCCGCACCCCTCCCCCCCGCCCCGCTGCTTCTGTTTGGTTTTTTTTCTCTCCTTCCTTCTTCCCCCCCCCCGGCCCGCCCCCCCCCCCCCCCCCCCCCCCCCCCCCGCCCAAGGTTTGAAGCGGCTCCGGACCTGACCTGACCTGAGAAGTTGGAGAAGTCCTGGGGCTTGCAACAGACGCGTCGCACCCTCCTCATCATCACAGTAACCTGTCTTTTCCCACTATTCGGTGTTGGGGAGTGCTTTTCTGTCAATAAACTGGTTTTTCCACTTTTCCTCCAAGGTATTTTCCTTCCCGAACCCAGGGCTGGGGGGGAAGGGGTGGTGGAGGTTTTGGTTTAGGGGACTCCTTTTGGAAATTTTTCCCTAGTTTATTCCAAACCAGGACAGTCCATTAACCCTGAGTGCTCAGTTATTTTTCCAGATGCTTTTGAAGATTCTTCTTTTTTGGGTTTTAGAAATTTTATGAGAATGTTTTGCAGTCTAAACTGCTGTTCACTTGATTAGTTTGCTCAGCATTCCAGAAAAAGGAAATCCTAATCCACATCTTCTGGGGCAGAAGCAAAATTTTTCTACAGAAATCTCAAAGAAATTTTCTGAATATGGACATACCTGATAGTTCCTGACAAGAAAAAAGTCAGGACAATATCAATTCTTTCCCACTGTGTATCACAGACAATGCTTTGCTGCAGGGACCTGTATTCCCTCTCTGGCAATCCGTCCTCTATGCTGAAATGGCAAGTAACCTCAAATGATACTGGCAGACTCTCAGAGATTTGGATTATTCTGAAGCCTACAAACTCAGTTTAGTACACATTCGTAAGAGACTTTTTGTATTTCCTCACTTCTTGACCATTTTTCATGCTTGCAGTTTTCTTGCTTTTACCTCAGGAAAAACAAGCATACCTTCCCTTTCCTGAACAGAATCCATCCTTAACCACACTGGTGCTATGATGTTGTCCCTGACACTGCATGCCTCTTCTGTCAGGTTTACAACAATTGCAGAGTTGAATACTGGTTTTTTGGGTCTTTGAGTGAAGTGCTAAGAGAAAAACATAGACTTCCCCAGCTTTCTGCAAAAGCTGAAGGAGATAATATTTTAAAAATCAGTTTCTCAGTAAGATGTGGAGAAAAATATGTCAGAAGACTAAATAATTTTATATATAAAAGGTATTACAGCATCCCGAACTTCCTAATTCTGATCTGCAGTCACACCTCACCTGTGATTGAAGCGACTGAATTTAGGAGTCCCTATTTCTGTCATGAAGTGTGTCTCCAAAACCAGAAAGTAACTGCTGCAGAGTTGAAGTTTAGCCAAGTTTCTGGTGCAGGTATCACCATACCTCCAGAAAAGAGAGACAATCCACTCAAGTGCAGCTTCCTCAAATCTGAACAATTCTTCAGCAGTATCTAAGGCTGATGAGTGTGAAAGGCATTTTAAAATTATTTTACCTCTGTTGAATCAGTAATCTGACATTTGAAACTCACTGGAAACACAGTCAAGATCACCATTTTCAGACAGTCATAACCACCATGCTGGGTGATCTTACTTCAAAAGGCAATATTTTCTTAACTTGGATAGAACAAATCATCCAAACCAACACCTTGCTGGCAGAGCTTCAAGAGACAAGTCTTTCAAAATAATAGTTTTTAAGTTGAATTGTCTCCAGTAGCTCAAATCACTCAACTAAATTGTGACAAGGAGCCCAAAACTGACTGCTATGAACATCAGAAACTTATACAACTCAGACCACAGAAATTATCCCATCAAAACCTTTATCTCTGGATGAGGTATAGAACAAAATAATCCATTATGGTCTAACTAGTGTTCCAACACTCTTCCACTCATTTCAATAGGTCTACCAATTACTTTAACATTTGTCTATCAGCAAAAGATTTTTACAAATCAGCTAATGTTTTGAGGCACCCTAACTTCAGATACTAATGAAACTAGATTATCAGAAAACAGATCACCCTGGAAAATGCTATTCCATCAAGAAATTAGACCTCTGTCTCAAGCTCTGTATCTGAATCTTGGGCATCCAGTCATCTCAGAAGCTTTCTTTATTTAGCTTGCATGTGCAGGCAGGCATTTGTTACCTCCTCACAAACTCTGTTTGATATAACCTGTAAGCTGATCAGTAATGCAGTAATTAACAAAAGGGGCATGTATTGGCATTTCAAATCCCAGAGATGGTTCAGCAATTGCTTTCCAGTCTGCACCAGAGAGAGACTATGAGATCCTTGGTCCACTGCAGCACCACACAGACTGGAAGCAACTGTGTGGCAGTGGAGAATAGTCCTGAAGTATCAAAATTATATGGGAGCTTAAATCTCTTAGACTTTTAGTGATATTTAGATTTTCAAGACAACTTGAGCTTCTTGTAGTAGGGGGCTGGGAAGAGTGGAGAAAAAGTAAACCCACACTGAGAATGCTGTGAAACTTGGGTCCAATTGCGGCCATGGCGCAGAAGCTATTACAGCTTCCCCCTTGTCTCCTTGGCTTAACAGGAAACCTTTACCTACTGTTCCTCTAATTCCTTCCACGAAGGGCAGTCTGGATGTATTTCCTCCCTACCCACAATTTTTTTATCTCCTTAGCATCTGTCATGGCCTAGAGGTTTGGATCAATGAGGAGAGGAGGGGAGAGGAGAGGAGAGGAGAGGAGAGGAGAGGAGAGGAGAGGAGAGGAGAGGAGAGGAGAGGAGAGGAGAGGAGAGGGAAGCGCTTCAAACTAATGGGTGCCCTAGGAAGCAACTGGAGAAAGTCCTTGGGAGGGAGTTTTTCCAGCTACCTGATATCTCAAGAGAGCTACAGCATCTCATTTCCAACCATGTTACCTTCCAGAGGTTTACTTCACATACAGACATTGACCCTAAGAATAGTTTTCCTTTTGAGGTTCTATTATTTATTTGTTTGTTGTTTTGAAAGGATAATTTTAAGAACTGTGCACAATACAGGCCTAGATCTCTGCTCAGCTTTCATCTCTACAGGCAAGTTCAAAACCACATCATGGCTATATCTCCTCTGTTGCAGCAGTATTTTGGGAGGTCTCTACACTGGTACTTGCCTGCATCTCTCCTTGTATTCAAAGACACAGTGATGGTTCAGTTCGGGATTATCTTTAATTATGTGGAAAGCTACTATCTCAAGTTACGAAGCTGGAAACTTTTTGACTTTTTTGTCATTTCTCTTCCCTATTTATAAATCTCTCCCTTCCTTCACTGAGCTACCCACTCCTGCCTCTCCATCCTACTCTGCTTCTTTGCATTCCTGGAGGTGAAACAAAAGAGCTGCAGTTGTGACACTGCAGTTTGTGTGTCACATTGTAACATTTCCACATCCTCCCCACTCTGTTATAAAAGTACTCTAAGAGGAAGGAGGGCAAATACTGAAATATAGGAAAGTAGGAAAAGAGGAAGCAGCCAAGAGACAGCAGCCCAACTGAAATGCTAAGAATTATGGAGAAGTGACAGAAAGGGAAGCATAGACAAGGAATTATACTCAGTGGCTTAGTAGAAAAAAAAATCAAAACTAACAAAAATTAGAGAGATTTAGCCCTTTTTGCCTCTCCAGTAATCTTCCAGATTACTATTCCTCTCCGACATTCACTCACTTGACATGTATTCTTTTCCCCACCTACTTTAAGACAGGCACCAAACCATGGTGCTCTATGTGCAGCTGGACTCTTCCAAACCTGAACTAATCCCCAGCCCATTCCTCACCTTCATATCAAAGGCACGATTAGGCAATGATCTTTTTTGCTGAAGGCAGCCGTGGGGGACAGAGTGATGGAAGAGTACAGAAGGAAATTGGCTAAAGCAGAGTAGGGATTGCCTAACTGGGCAATCCTGCCTGGCTGGCAGTGGATGGAGCAGACAACGTAGGAAGTCCTTCCACTGAGATCATGTGTCCCACTTGTTCAGAATGAAACTTGGCTGGAGCAGAAAGCGTTTAAGATTGACATGAAGAATTGTCTCTTCTTCATTTCCAGGCAACATAGATACAAAACAGAACATGGACTTCTTAAAGAACAGAGTGGGAATACCAGCTTATTACAGTCTTCTATTTCTTGGGGGCTTTTCAGCAAAAATTTCTCTGATAAAAAGCTAAGTAGACAGTAAAATTGTGAGAAATGATCTTCTACAAATATCACAGCACTAACAGTTATGCATCATTTTTGAGTCAAGCTCCAGCTTTTGTCTTATCTGGTGGCTAACTGAATTCTTGTTTCTCAGGAAGATAGTGGTGAAATCCTGCATGTAAATTAAGACAGGAGTGTTACACAAGGTGTACTGTGATATATTTGTTTGTTCATCACTGCATGAAAGCTACCTTATTAAAAGAACTCTCAAAATCATTTGGGGATATTCCCAACAAAAAAGGCTGACAGGAGGTGATAAGAAATGGGTTTTAGTAAGGCTTCACTTTCCTTGAAATACTCTTGAACAGAGAATATCGGCAGGTTCAGCTCTTCTCCCTACCGTTTATCTGTAAATTAGAAAATATCCTCTGTGCCACTTGAGCAGTGTTTATTTCTTCAGCTAAAGTCAGCGTAATTTGGGACATGTGGGACGTCCCACGTGCATAGGAAGGAGCACTACTCTCCACTGAATAGCAACAGTCGCTGAAATGGAATCACTGTTGGAGACCTGCAGTGCATGTCCCATCCTGCAGCTGTGACTGCTCTCCCAGTTCCCTACAGGTACAGCACCAGTATCTCTAGTCTAAAAGGGCAGAGCTGATACAGGGCATTGCTCTTGTAGGGCTGGCAGTGACCAACCTGTGCAATATCCACTATATTTATGTGAGAGGAACTATAACCACTGTGAAGGTTTTCCCTAGCTTGTCATATCCTACCTACTGTAGAGATGGACTTCTGTTTATTTCAGATTTGAGAGGCATGACCTGCCTTCTTCTGGTCTGGTTTTCACTTCACTTCTTGATGTAGTTCAGCATTTCCAAGGATAAAATTCAGTCATGCGACAGTTCAAGAAAAAGAGTGTTTTGTTAAATCAAATGAGCATGGTAAGAGAGAACACAGATATGGATGTTCTCCACAGGAAATGGATGTAATTTTTCTATTTGACTTTGGATGTGAAATGTAAAGTAAAAGAGGCATAAATAGAATCATTTTTCTGCCAGTCCAGTCATAATGTTACTTACTGTTAAACCAGAACAGTTGGAAATAGCTAAGCCTTGGGTGCCACTGCAACCCTAGCCATAGGGAAAGGCACAAGTAGTTTAGTTAAGGAACAATACCACAAGGGGATTTTTATGCTGATGTAAACTTGGAAAACAGAGAACATTAAATAGCAATAGAAATGGGTGGTACTTGATCCAGAACTATTCTCAGTTTCTCACCAATTATTAATAGTATTTATTCTCTAATTTTTTCTCATTCTCACACTCAGTGTCCTACTGCTTCAGCCAACAGAGAATTTGATAACAAAAAAAATTTTACAGGCTGAAATGGAGGCAAGGCACTGGACGCAGACTGAGGAAATCTAGGTTTAATTCCTAGCTTAGCCACAGACTTCCTGTGTGGCCATGGGAAAGGCATTTAATCCATCATGTGCCCTTAGTTCCCTATCTGCACATTTTTCAATTCTTTTAAATGGAGATAAGTTTTTTGGTTTGTATTTTTTTTTAATGGGGAACTCAAAGCCATTTTGCTGCTTAGAGTGATTCCTATATTCAGGTACCTACCTCTCAAGTGTCCTAACATAAAGCTGAAATTTGGCCATGCACTGTCACCCTCCTGGCATGTATTCCACGGAAGAAGTATAGGGACCATGGAGCAGGCAAAAGTTGTAGCTCCAAAAAATTGTATAACTTAGGTATTTGTGAAAATGCTGCTCATAGTCTGTGATGCATCCTACTGAATTATACAAAGATAGAATTACTATCCAGTCTAATAAGCCTTGATTCTACCCATAAAATACTGCATATAAAATGCTTGGAGCCCTCAGCCAGGTCTCCATTGTCCAGGATTGTTCAAGGTCAAAAAGTAAACTTTTTCTTCCTCAGACTGATGCAGAAGCAGGAAAGAAATTTTATCTTTCCTCAGTTGACCTTTTCCCATGTTATCACTCTGTTCCAAGAGAAATGTAAAAATCCCAAAGGCAACTACCTCAAAAAAAAAAGAAAAAAGGCATAAGCTGTTTAATAGTCAAAGTAGTTTTTAATTATCCTCCACACTGAAGCCAGAATGACAAAATAATCAGTGGTCTGAGAAAGGAGAGAAGAGAGGGGTTCAGCCTGTACCTCTGGTGTGGGAAGTGACCTAAAACTGAAAACTGTGTCATCTCCAGTTCAGCTGCATAGTGCTTCTCATACATGTTCAGTTATGAGGTGTGAAATCTCACTCCAAAACCAAATTGCTGGAGTATTTTTTCTAAAATGCAAAAGATCTTCAGAAACATCTCAGCATAAAGAAAAGTCTGGACCAGAGTATGGATTTGATATTCTGAAATTTGGCCTTATATCCTTACTTTATCTTCAGCTGCCCAGCCTCCCAAGACCAGCCTCACTCACTTCTGTCACATGAGCATCAGGCTGGAAGTTCACTCTCTGCACTGGTACAACCCAGGATTTCTGCCTTTCCAAATCAGGCAGAGAGCTTGGAATCAGCTCTCCTCTTTTTCCAGAAGCTCAAGTGATTGAGTAGATTGCTCCTCTGTACTAAGATCTAGACTAATTATAAGGCAGGAAATTAATTATTTCATGATTCCCCAAATGATGGAATAATTCATTGACAATGTTTCTTTTATTCCCTCATGTACAATCACCAAATCCTTAATTTATTTACTTTTTCCTGCTTTATATTTTTCAGTCTTACTGTTCAAGCTAAAGAGATGAGGTTTAAAATGAAGGTGAGTACTTTGAACCAAACCAATCCCACTGCACCCTGGAGAAGAACACACAAGACTGTTTTGCTGCATCTGTTAGAAAAACAAATTTGCTCTCTGGTCTCCAGAATACTATATATGGTTTAGATTGCACAGCAGAATTGATTACATTTCCTTCTGCCCTACCTTACATACCTCGGCTAGGACTTGTAAAGCTTAATTAATCAATTATGTATATATATAGCCTTAATTAGACTGTAAACTCTTTGGGGTGTTCTGCTGGTGTTTGTGCAGTGTTTAGAGTGACAGAGGTTCTTTTCCAGAAGCCCCGTGCCACAACATAAAATCAGAGACAAAAAAAAGTCCCAACAAAACAATTGGAAAAAATGGCAGTAGAAAAACCCCAAGCTTAATTCACTCTCTTTCTCAGTCTTACATTAACAAGAAGAGCTAAAATGGACAGAGGACACACAATTATATGCAACTAGAACAAGATCTGTGCTGTGAAAACTGGTGCCAGGCATTCAGAGGGTGATCAAAACTTGGTCTCCTGTAAGGGTTAATGATCTATTTAGACTATCATTGTTGGCATTTCCTGCCATCTCAGCATTTATGGAATAGTTAGAAGTGTCTAGCAGGCAAAGTTTCTGGCAAACTTCCTCTCTGCTCCTAGTCACGTGCCCCAGCCAGCATTAAGTGCCTTTTACTTGGAAGAATCCTTTTAAAAGCATCTGCTCAGTTTTTGTTTAAAGTGCTTTTAAAATATTCCAAAGGAAAAGACATTGCATTGCATTTCACCAAATATGATGAATTCTCAGGGTAGAAACACGCAAATGTGTGTCCTAACATGCCGTAATATATTAGGAAACCTTCTTTCCCATGAACTACCAAGTTGCAGCTCCATGTTGTAACCAAGACAGAGACAGTACATCAGCAGTGGCCAACCCAGGATTCATAAAGTACCTACATTTCATACTAACACCCAGAGAGTGTGGTAGGACTAAGTGTGAGGCAAACTGAAATGTTGAAAAGCCTTCCTCATTAAAAAGCAAAACAGTTTTACAGAAGTTGCTACTTCTTATTAGCTAAAATAAACTTTGGTATCTGACATGGTTGTGCTGGAGAGCATAGTGAGGTCAGGAAAGAAAATGAAATCCTGCTAACTTCATCACCTACAAACACACACATCCAGAAATACAGTTTGGGCTATTGGTCATCCAGGTTGAGCCAGGTCATGGCCAGACAAGTCTGTCAGACACTGCAGAAAGCATGCAGACTTGGTTTTCAGAAAATCACCCTTCACCTGATAAATTGGTCAGCAGCTGGAGAGAAAAATCTGGGACTGATGAATGATTCTTTGTTCATTTAGAAGAGATAAAAAGTCAAGTTTGAGTCTGAAGTGACTTGTCCAACACAAAAAAAAAAAAAAAAAAATTGTAATGGCTGATTATTTCTGACCACATAAGGCACTCAAATCCCAGTAATCCCCATATTCTACTTGAAGGCCTTTGGACTCTTGGAAACTGTTAGTCATCAGGATTGTCACTTAGAGTGGTTCTAAGAGCTCTCCTTGCCACCTGGATAAATGAAGTATGGCTCATCCATAGCTTCAAATTCCTTTACTTCAAAGTCATCATGGATTACCAGGAAAGCTGATGTGAATCATAGACTCACACCTTCAGGGTAAGGTGCTTCTCAAGCGTTTTAAGAAGAGAACGTTAAAAGTTTCATTTTCTATTGTCATCTGTTTTATCAAAAGAATGTGCAGTGCCTGTCAGTAGGGCAGGATGGTGGCATGCTGCAACAAACCTTCCCAGCAAGTCTGCTGAAACTAGCTTCTGCTGATGCAAATGTGCTATTTGCTAGAGCTGCCCATGGCTATCTGATTAACTCCCATCCTATGCCTGAACGTGAAAAACACAACCCGCAGCCCAGAATGTGAGGATCACTGTGTTCTCAGGAAGTAGGCAACTATTTGTGCTCTGTCTCACTGAGGGGAAAAAAGAGGGGTGAAAAAAAACCACCATTGCAGAGAAAACATGAGTTCTCACACAGGAAGGCAGGGGATTGCATTGTGCTCAACTAGCCTGGTCTTTGGTGGAGTTATATTTTGAACTTACCTGAAGCTCCCCAAGATGTGCGTAAGAAGATTCCCTGAATACAAACTACTTTCTGGGACAGAAGAGCAGAGGGGTCCATCATTACCTTTATTACAGTGGTACTTTTAACTGTGATTTTGTATTTGTTAGCTCAGTTAGCTACAGAAACATCTCAAAGAAAGTTATCACGTTAGGCATGCATAAGCTTTCAGTGGAAAGCTGTATCTCAAAGCAGAGATACAAGATATTATATCTGCATTTTCCACCCATCTCTCCCTCTGCTGTGAGTACTATATTCCCCAAAAGCTTCACTACAATCCTCAATTTGATATAGGACTGCAAAAGAATCTTCTGGAGAAAAACATTTAATGAATGTTTCCCTGTCTCTCCATTATACATCTTATATAATACTGAAAGGAACTAAGTTAATAGAACACCTGAATGCAAGGAGGAATAGCACTTATGAGTTGCAGGGGAGAATCCCAAGGACCCACGTACCCCTCACTGCTGAGCCAGTCGTGGCAGGCAGGAGAGCCTTTTCAGGCAGAGAATGCTGGCAGGAAGACTTGAGGGCATGTGTGTTTCTCTATCTCCTTTTTCCATTTCTCTCTATTTTCATGAACCCCTTGGTGGTCCTTCTAGTACCATGACTTTCACAGATGCCTTGGCCCAGCAGCTTTATGCAGACTACAAAAGCCACAATGGGTACAAGCAGATCTTCCTCAGCTGTTACCCACTTCCCAAATGGAATTTACAGTTAGGTTTCATATAGGGATACAGACAAGTTAGCAGGAACTAACCTTTTCCTCTTTTAGGTTTGAAAAAAAATATTTTCATGGCATGTGTTTATGTTACACAGTGTATGTTTGCTTGGTCTTAAGAAGAAGGAAAAGCTCAGCTTTCAAGATAAACATTCTTTTGCATATGTGACCTGTTTTAACAGAGACATAAACAGAGAGGAGCTTGGTTTTGCAAGCACATAATTTTGTGTGCTGACAGACACATATTTGTAGGTACATATGTGTATGTGTGTACATATAAATACGCAAAGAGGAAAATATGGAATAAATGGCTCCTGACTGCTGGAAAATACATTGCCATTTCAAATTTCAAAGGCAGTATCAAAAAGAACAAATGCATTGTAAAAAGCTTTAGAAATGGAAAACGTATTTGCATTGTCTTCTAAACACCAAGGGCAGTATCATGCATGGTATAAATCAGTCTCTTTCTCTGAACACAGGAAAGAGCTTATTATTAATGCTTATACTGTACAGCAAATGTACAGGGTCATTAATGTGTAATTACAGAATAAACAATATCAGACTTCTCCAGTCTGTTTTGCAAGGTGAAAAAGAATTCCACTTAACACCACAATAAGCCTATGATAGGATACCAGTTTTACTAGGATCTACTAGCAATGTAGTGGCAAGATTAAACAAATGTGATACTACAGCAGAGGTAATGCCTCATTACCATTATTTGCCCCTCATATATTTAATGTATTGGGCTCCAAAGCCACTGAAGCCTTTTTCTAGAACAATTATAATTTCTCATTTTTCCTTCTGCTAGCCATTATGTGGACAAATGGGCAAGAAATTCAACCTTTCCCCAGAAAATCCTAGTTCCCATTTGACTTCTAGATAAATTGTTGTAGATCCACACCTGCAGCAGACAAAGCTCCAGTGACCAGGCTGGCCATTGAGCTTCCCCATCTCCCCTCCACTGTCCAGTCATGGGAGGTGCCAGTTACAAAATTAGTTGGATTCTGAGGGGAAAAAGGATAAACCATGACTCAGAAAGGAAGGTGCCGCATCAGTGCAGAAGGGATGTTCTCATCTCTTTGCTCATGGCTTCAGTTTGGGAAAACTGGGAGGAGTGCTCTGCTTTGGAAAGACAGAGACATTCACAGCCTGAATTGTGAGTAACAGCCAGCTGAAGTCAGGGTACAGATGGATTATGCACAATTCGACACTAACCTCAGTCTCATTGGGGTTTTTGCTTTGCAAACCTGGGCACAAAACCCAAGCACCCCATAATAAGGCAAACACATTTTTCATAGTGAATTCTCTAAGTGCATGTGTTGTTTTCCCCTGAAAATAAATTTTCATATGGAAAGAACTGGAAGGACGTATGTTAAATACAGATGCAGCATGAGGGGTGCAGGAACCAGCAGTGTTCTTCAGCTCACCCATTTTGGTGTTAATGAAACCATCCCACTTCAACGCCAACCACTGCCACCACTTCCGAGCATTGCAACACAGATCACAGCAGGAAAAAACAGGTTCCATAACTTGGCCCATATAATGCTGAGATGCACAGTACTGTGAATGAGAAGGGATGGATCTCCCTCCAAAAAACCCCTAAGCCACTATTGAAAATCAGAACACAAAACTCTTAGCTTAGACAAAAATCCCCAAAACACAAAAACCACCAAAGATTTGGGAAGTTCAAATCCATAGCAGGGATGTTGGCTGATCACAGCTTCTTACAAACACAGGATGCTTTTAAATGATGAAATAGGGAGAATTAATATTTCCTCTTCTATTAATTGCAACACAAACTGAAAATGTCGCCAACTTTAGTTTAAACCCACCTTTTCATTGCATTAAATATTTCTGGTTTTACTTAATCAGCAGGGAGGCCAAAATCTTGTTATATTAAGGAATTAGCAATTTATTATAAAGATCTCAATTATAATTTCTTTTTTTTAGGAAGTGTCATGGAAAAAGTGAGTTTCTCATATCATTCCATAAAATAATTGAGAAGTTACTGAAAACTCTGGTAAGAGCCACTTCCTCAGCGGTAACATTTCCAGGGTAAAAAAATGGTTCATGTGAAAGTTCTTACACTTAAGTTTCTGCTCCTTTTTCCCTCCTTTTTTTTTTTTTTTGGTTTTGTTTGTTTGTTTGTTTTTTGGGAGTTTTGTTTGTTTGTTGGTTTGGTTTGTTTTTGTTTAAACTCTGATATGTAGCTTGGAAGAATGGAAGTTAATTCATGCTGTCATATTTCTCCATTTTTGTTACATTTATTACACTTCTCAAGTGAGATAATTTTGGACTATTTAGGAGGAGGAGAAACAAGGGAAATGGAACATGAAAAACAAAGAGAAAAATGTGTGCCTTAACTTTTCTTTTTGGGTCAGGCCTGTTTTGGGTGGAAATTGAGAATAATTCTGTGCTTGTTCTGCCATTTTTTTCCTGTAATCCTTCAATCAGGTTCTTAATCCAATTTTTAGGCATGGATTTTGCCATGTTAGGGTTGCAATCTCATTTGCATCAATAGAGTATGAGTTACTCATTTCCAAAAATCCTACTTGGTGCCTGTGGTGTCACTATGGGCTAACGGTGAAATGATAGATTAGATACTTTATTGGGATCTCTTTTTATACAAGTAACTTAGACACCTAAATATTTCTGAGAAACTTGACCCAAAATTGCAATACAAGAACTGGCATTATTCCTAACTTCAAAATGTGTAAAAAAAAAAATCAAGAAAGAAGCACACACCAGGGTTAATTTTCTAGGAATTCTGTTTCTGCATGTGCATCTTCATAACACAGAATCCACCTATGAGTGATGGAGGAGGCAAGGGAGGGAGAGTGCAGCAGGATGTCCCTCATTGCAAGCTGAGTTCTAGCTTGCTTTTGGGCTGCTCTGCTCACTTGCTTGTTCAGGGAGGCAGCTGGATGAGGCACAACAGTTTCCAATAAGCTATCTCTGGAAGCCAAAATCCTAGGATGCTAGCTGATCCACCTTCACAAGTTAAAAGCTTGTTGTGGTCCCACATCTTCATCATAAATGACATGCTGAGGGTAACCCTGCTCTGGTGGCTATGTCACACCGACCTACTGCCTGCTGGGCAAAGCTTTTTCCTGAGCGACCATCAGAGGCTTCAGAAAATCTCACACAGCAAGCTCAAAGGAAAAGGTTCGGGAACAAACCTCTGTTCTGCTGCAATGAGTGGTTTTCACTCGTGGCCTTGGGACTACAGCTCCAAAAAGGAGCGCTCTACCATCCCCTCTCTTTATCATAAAGGGCTTATTCTACACTGGCCACGCTAAAGATCCTTCCGTGCAGATCTCATATATGGTGGATCAAGCCAAAGTGACACTGTGTTTGCACATTTTACTGTGGGACAGAGCCTGGACAGTTCACATCTGAGGGGAGAGCACAGCTGCAGATCCTCTGCAGCCCGAAACCATCTCTTCCCAGGGAGCCACCATAGCAAGAGTTGAAATTACAGAAATGTGAGGAGTGGCTGAACAAAACCAAAAGAGCAGCTGGTTCCAAAACAACACCTCTGTAGAGGCAAGTAGTCCCTGCATTGTGCCTCAGTCCAGTGGTTACATCGCACGGTTCAGTCCTGAAGAGCACTTGGGGTGAAAGAAAACTTGTTCAAGGTATGAAGCAAGCCTACAACAAAGAGCAAGCAAGAACTAACACAGAACAGAGGGGTGGCTGGTGTTGGGAGGCCAATCCAATCTTTTGATGAAGAACCATTCCTTTAAAATAACCTGAATTTTTTGCAAGTCACAGTTACAGACGTCTTCCCCAGCTTAAAATATGCCCATCTTCCAACCAGAGCCTGCTGTTTCTGAGTTGAGCTGCAGCCACTGCTGAGATCCTGCTAGATAAATTTAACTCCTGAGCTAGAATGGGGCTTATCTCTGAGGCACATCTCTTCTGCTCAGATAGAGAACTTCCTCTCCTTGCAGTTTAGATCAGCAGACTCAATCTCTGTACCTAAGCCACACAGCTAAACACACTGCATCTCTCCAATTCAAGCAAATGCTTGCCACTCTCCGATACTGAAGAAACAAAACTTTCACAGTTCCCAGGGTTTTCCTGACTTTTGTGCTGATGTTCTCTTCTGAAAACACAGCTTCACCCAGCAGGTGCTCATGAAATAGGCAGCTCCACAAGCTACACAGCTCTGTAGAAATAGGAGAAAAAACTCCTTAGCTTCAGCACCTCCTGCAATATCATGTTGCCACACAGTGGCAACACAAATCTTCCTGCTGCCGTACTTCTGAGTAAAAACATTCCTCACAAAACTAAATAAAAATCCTTGTAAAAGTACAACTCTTTTTAGGATCAGTTCTGTTCTCAAGGATTTGATTTTGTCATATGCTATGGTTGCATCAAGAGGGCAGATTTTTACATGCCTGATCTGGCTTTGCATGGGTTGAGAGAACTGAGCTCATAATGCAGCCTGGCCTACGCTGGGGCTGTGGCAGCTCTGTTTTCCAGGCTGGGTCACCCTTACTTCCACAAATTTCTTGCAAGTTTATTCTAAAAATGTTCACCCTCTGTTACTTGCAGCAAGCATTTTTAAATTTGATAGAGGAATTCACTTTCAGTAATAGGGCATTTTTCCATTTGCCTTCATGCACATCTCTTTGAGATCTAAGTCATTACAAAGATCAGAGCTTGTCTCGGGAACAACAGGAATTCTCAATGGCCCCATATACTCGGGTTTTCTGCATCTCTCTCTAGCACACTGTTTCACACTATGCTCATGCAAAACATACCTTTGAAGGCTGGAATATAACTTACATCCTGTATGGCATATTTAAGCGCATTCATTAAATTTGTCACATGCCTTCTCCAATGAAATCACCCCCATCCTCTTCTATACAAATCCCCATAAGAGTTTTGCAGACAAAATGAAAATAATCCTAACAAAAATGCCTCCTGCATTCTCAAAAAAATATACATCATATTGGCAGGCTCTCAGAGCATACAATACCAGTCCATACTGGGGAATGTCACTCTGGGGTTAGAGATTGGGGCTTCAGACCAAACAAGAGGGGAGATTCCTCACTTCCCTATTTTTGAAAGTTCCTAAAAAAATATTTCAGCTTCAAGTTTTTCAATTCCTTCAGAAGCCTCCTAAGTTGGACTTTCAAGCCTTGTTTCCTTGTGGAGGGTTAAAGACAATTTTCAAAGCTCCTCAAACCATCTCAAAACAAATATTCTCTCTGCTCTCATGAGGGCTACATCAAGTAAGACAATAATTATCACCAATTATTTATAAAGGCTCATCAGCTTCTATACACTTCCATACCTTTGAGCAGCAGAGATATCCATCTGAAACCTGAGCAAATAAAACATATTACACAATTCTCCATGTTACTTCAGGTCTCAGAATTTGTTTCTCTGAATGTCCAGGCACACACATGCCACACTTCATTATTCATACACAAGACACTGTTTTCATAGCCACTGAACACCCACAAGGAGGGGTGTGCAAAGATGTTTAGCTCCAGCAGTGTTTTTCTTCAGCCCCCTTCCCTGCTCAGCAGAATTACCAGGGCAGCAGTGAGCTGGACCTGCCTGAACCACAGGACCAATTTTGCAAGCTGGGGTGGGGCACTTCCTCTTTTATCTTTCCTCGCTTTTCCCCTCCATCTGCAGCCTTTCCACACTTTTTCTCTGTCTCCACCCAGCTGTGTGAGTTGCAGTAGATTTATGTAATGGCATTGGTTGTGGTTGCCTGGTGGCCTCTCAGCAATGCTTGTGCCCATGCTCACAAATGGTTGAGCTCCTTTTAAGGAAATAAAGCATCAAAGCTGCTCAGACAGGGGACACTTGCCTGCATCAGTAAGTAACTCCTTATGCAGGTTACAACCTCTGAATGCCCATGGCTGGGAGGGAAGACACCAGGGTGTGAAGGCAATGTCTGGGTCCCTGTGATGCCTGCGGCTACACAGGCTTCTGCTTTAGTAACTGAGTTGTGGGAGGATGCAACATCATCACCTGGTATTTCCCACTGGGAGAGAAAAATGTATAAAACCCCCTTCCTTTTAATGTCTCTTCCCATACTTATTTATTTTAAACAAACAGACTTTATAATATGAATCATGTCTATTTCCTACTGATGTCTATGATCACCTTGACTGGTTACTTTGGGTATATTCTGTCAATTGTAGGACAGTTTCAACCCAATTTTGTGAGATGAATTCTCCCACCTCCTAAAAAGAAGAAGATCTCTGTACATTATTTATTCCAGGCCCAGACGGTAATCTGTGACTACAGTGATAACATTTGGCTTCTGTCTTAGAAGTTCATGGTCACCTGCAGCGCCACACGGCTATCTGTGCAAAATGGTGAGCCCACAGCCTTTTTTGGAGGCCACTAACACTGGGAGATGGCTTTTTTTTTTACCCAATGATGGCCACCTATGGAATGGGCAGTTACGGATAAAGGAACGCACTGCCTACATTTCTAGACAAATGCCCCATTGGAGCAAATGGCTTTCTCCATGAAGCTGTCTGATCTACAGCTCACTGAGTCATTAACTTCCCACACATGCTTGAATTAGGATTCAGTCTCAGAGAACAAACATTGCAACTGTTTACCACACACAGGATGTTCAGTACTGATTATCCACAAAAGGTGCACGCCAGTTTTAACCTGAAACTTGTGGATTCTGAGAATTATCCAATGATATTTCCAGTAGGGTGCCATGGGAATTAGAGCTGTTCAAAACAGGCTGCAAAGCATGAATTTTTAATGGAATGGACTTCCAGTGGGATGTGTACTTTTAACTCAGACCAAGATTTCAGAAGGATATTTAGGAGAGATGATACAACAGAGTCTCTAGAGTCTTAAAGAGCTGTGAAAATCTCACACTTTGCTGAAAATGTTCACTGTGTTTTCTAGAGAAACTATCTGTAGAACACATGGGTGAAAAGAATAAGAAGAAAATAATAAAATGTTACAGGTGCCAGATCAGCGTGAGAAGTAAATTTGGGGTGGAGAACAGGACAAGGAAGGAGGAAGATCTAGTGGACAGAGCAGCAGAAATTAAGCATGCAGAAGGAAGCTGCTCAACACATAGTGGCTTTCTGGAGGTTGCAACATTAAAATCATAGTAAGCTCATCAAGGAAATGAAGAGCCTTCATGGTGACCAGAGCATCTCTTCCAATATGTTTCTGCTTTGCTGTGCTACTTGGGGTTATTACTAGAAACTGTTGATGACTTTACTTCCGTAAATCACCCTTTCACACCACTGACCATTTTTGCATTGGTCAGAGGAAACCCGTGTTTTGGGCATCCCCCTTGCCTGGGAACCCAAGTCAAAACATACATTTCATGATCTCCGTGGTACCTCCTTTATGAAATTTGTACCCTGTCTGATAAATTCAAAATGATAATTCAAAAACTGAAGGCACCCAATAAAATCTGGCAAGTAGAGGACTTAAACACCTTTCTTCTCAGAGCAGAAGACATATTTCAAATGTTTCTATCAGCTCTGTAGCACCACATTAGTCTTAGTACAGGTTTGGAAGAAGCACAAAAGGAGATTTTTTGAAAACATGAAAACACATGGAGGAGTAGAGTCTATCTTTCTTTCCTAAAAATTGCTTATTTCCTGTAATCTTTGACCTTTGAAATGCTAAACTGATGAAAAAAGGTAATTAAACTTTTGACTCCAGGGTCAAAACTTATTTCATTAAATGTTATTACAAATCTGAGTAAGCAAACTGTCACTTGAACATTTCTATCTTACAGGCTGATCAAAATTAAAAACAGGTTTCTCACTTAATTTCAGTGGGAGGAGGTAAATATTTATTCTTTTCAATTAACAAACTTGTAGTTCCCATTGTTACCTCTGCAGCCCTACATGTACAAAAAAATCCTCCAGAATGTAGAGACCCTCTTCATTAAATGTCTGACTCAATTTCCTTGGTGTATGCTGTATGGACAGCTGATCTCTCAGAGTGTTACGAGTTTAGTGGAATGCACTGTAAATCCTATGTTGAAATAAATCCAAATGCTAGGGGATTCTCTTTTGATGGAAGAAACAGATGGGAAATTAGGAAAGTCATACACGGAGAAATTGTTAGCTGGCTATATCTGCTTGTGCAGGGCCTATCAGTTACCACGGGCCACAATCTAGCTCCCACCTACCAGATGCACACAGATAACATCAGTGGGTCTTTACAATGCTCCCCTGTCTACGTTTCAATCTCCAAACTACTTTTTCAGATCATTCTTCTCTACCTAAGTTTGATGATAAAAAGCAGTGAGGAACAGACCTTGGGACTTGGCAATGACAGTGTTGTACTAAACACCAAACCTATCTAGACTGCCATGCCACTGCCTACATAGGAGGATAGCCCCCTTCACCCCTAATATACCTATAGGATCATATAGGCCAAACACCACTCCTAAGGTATTATTTTATTCCTAAGAGATTTTCTTTCGATGAAGATCAAGAATGTGCATAGCAATCATATGGCTCCTGATATGCCTGGGGTATGTATCTTTTACAAAGATCCTCTTTGTAAAAAACAGAGAATTGATTTTTTTAGAATACTGTTTTCAGAGAGCTAGCTTAGAGCTAGTAAAAAGGAGCAATAGAAGAGGCAAAAGCATATGCAGCTTTACAGAAAAGATAAACACTGCAACCACTGGAGTAGATACCTACAGATCATCCATAAAGCAGAGTACTGTGAATTGTCTTTGTTTCTGTTGACTATGGTAAATGTTACAAGATGTAACCCTTGTAAACAAAAAAGCCATGGGTAGAGAAAGTGGTTGTAGAAAAACTGTAATGTCAGGACACGGAAAATCTGTATTTATTGCTGAGTAATGAGAATAACAGATGGAACTTATCATATTTAGAATATGTGTACATATTGATATATGACCGAACTGTTGGCAGAATCATTACATCATCAGCAAATATAAAGTTCAACTTTGCTGGATCTGCTGATATTTGTGCGTTTATTAAAGAAGATTCAACACAATGAAAAGTCCTGTTTGGGTTTGAACAAAGAACGTAAAAATTTAATTTTTGACTCAAGGCTTAAATATTTTGTAGGGTTAGTTACTGTGGGAGAAAGGAGACATAACTCTTTTTACTGAGTTAAGACAAGCACTTAATGAAAGAATTTGTTTAAAGATCTTTGGACTGAAAAATAAAGCATTTAGAAAGTGATTAGATATTTTAAAAGCATTTTTAAATATTTTTTTTTCATAAATTATGTCAATATGCATGTAGGAGCTGAAGTTTTTCCTCACATTTTTGATAAGAGGGGATCAAATGGTAAATAAAATGAAGATGCATAAGATGGTGCACTCAGCACTAGCTATTGCTGGAATTTGGGAGTAGCTTCTATTCCTAATGCTGACACCATCCTGCTGCATTATGTTGAATTCATTATTTTGCATTCTGTGCCTCCCTTTCCACCTATTATCCTTTACTGGATTTCCTTAGACAGTAATTATTTAAAGGCACTTGCAATCTTTCTGTAAGCCGTCCACCATGACCCTTACTCTTACAATAATGTCAGAATGTAAGAATAATGAGCAATACTTTTATTTGTGGGTAAGTACTTGTACTCTGATAGTCATCCCTTTACAGATACATTTTTATCATACAGGGCATCAATCACAGCATTCTGGGAGTCAATGTGCTTTTTTCCCTCTTTTCCTTATTTTTTTTTTTCTACTACTAGTAAGCAGGCATGGTTCTCAAGTAAAATTTAGTCTTTTTAGTGCAGTACATGGGAGCTGGTGCATGCAGTAGTCAGCAGTATTGCTAATTCTTGATGTGAGTCTAAGAAAAATCAGCATTTTGCACAATCATCTCTGGACAAAAATTTTAACCCAACAGACTTTATCAATTGTGGATTTTTATCGAAAATACAAGTATTTTCTAAAGTTCTCCCATTAAAAAAATCAAGGATGAACGGAGATCAGATATTGGAATTGCAAATATATAAATACTATGTATGTTCTAATAGGCATTTCTGAAGAAATCTGAATAGTAGATAGCACCATAAAATTCAAGATTGAATTCAAATTAATAATAAAAATAAAAATACCCAATCATTTATTGAATTTTTATCAAATCTGACTTCATATAGTTTTGACCTATTTAATTCCATTTCCTAAACAGAATGAAAATTCCTGGGGAGAATTTCATGCAACAATCATGCTTTAAAAAGAAGATAAGTAGCAGGATCTTTATAAGTTCTCTGTGGATGAAGAAGTCTTTCCCAAAGAAAAGCCTGCACAAAAAACACTATGTACCTGAAGAAGACGAAAAGGCACATCAGAAAAGGAGCTGCTTGTTTACCAACTTGTGAAAAAGTAATTTAACATTATTGCCATATCATCTACTAGCATTTGCTAACAGAGTGTATTTGTTATCTTACCCAAGATTCTGTCATTCTTAGAACTCTGCTGACCTCCAGTACTAGTTGAAAGGTCCTCTGGTATAGGCATAGGTTCATCTGGATCGTCAGGGACATCACTAGTTGGAGGACTTTCCTTTCCTAATAATGAGGAGAGCATCAGTTAATTGTCAGAGTAGCCTCATTTTCAAATAATACAATAAGAAGAACCATAAACCAAATAAAACTTAAACCCCAAAACCCTATGAAAGCACGATATTCTTAGCACTGAACCCTACACTCCTGCAGAGAAAACTTATTATTATTATAGGGAAATTATATTTTTTAAAAGAATGCATGCCAATGTCTCTGACAAATTTACTGAGTCTGGATACACAGTTATTAGCTTTACTATTTTGGATATTTGTGAGATATGTATGTTTTCCAGCCGTTATGCTCAGTAGATCCAATTTAGCCAACAGAGACTGACGGATTACAAAGGTTATCTAATGGACATCCTTTGTAAAAACTCTTCTTTCTTCCACAAGTTCTCATTGAGAACATACCTAGATTTGCTTCAAAGACATAGTGAAATCTAACTCACAGGTATTCCGGCGCTCCACAAGAACTACCCCAAAAAAAAGTTTTATCTTCAACTAAAAATTCAGCTACAATGCCAGCAAGCTTCACTAATACCCACAGATAAGCTCTGGCTGGTCCTTGTGCCTACAAGTAGTGAAGTGCCTGTAGGTACCAGGACTTCTTAAACATGTACAATTGGCAAAGTTCAGTAAACACCTGACTTCGAGGATTTTATTGTCTTCTATTTGCAAATAGGAAACAAACCCCAAAATCTTGAGTACACAAGGTTTTGCAGTTTAGTGCTTTAACACATTGTAGGTATTGTGGAACTGTTTTAGTGCTGAACACGATACAGTAAGAAGAACTCTCTTGCTAAGTATTGTGCTTCCAGAAATGGTCAGGTTTCTTGATTCAGCCCTCAGTCACAGCATACATCTCCTGCCCACAGTACTACCACTGTCTTGCAGAACTTCTTTTAAAATGACTGCATACATCTCTAACAAAAGCCTGCCTTGGAAACATCTACTGAAGAATTATCTAAGTGATTAGTTTCATTGACTATTAGTAAAAGACTGGCCTTTGCATTAATAGCAAAGAATAGAACAGACCCAGAGCAGAATTTGAATGCAGTAATGTTTAAATAAGACCCTTGCCTCAAAAATGGAGATGTTACCAAATTACATTGATGAAATCTGTTAGACATCCTGTGGCAATTGGCACACTGGTAAGGGAAGTAACTGTATGGCACAAAGCCCTAGCAAATTAATGAGGTTTTTTCCTAATGAGAATTCTCTCATTGAAACACAAACATCAGTTAAACCTTAAAACACTTATCAGAAATGGAAAAACTAAACCAAATATTGCTTACTTTAGTGATAGCAGTTTAGTGGTGCTAGTTATGGACTTGATCTGAATGAAGTGAATGATTTCCTCCCTGCCTCCCGGATGGATCAAAGCATTTTGTTTTCCCATCTATACTGATCACAATGGGGAAAAATGACAGATAGTTTTAAGCCATCTTCCAAATTAGTTGTTTTGGGTTGTTTGTACAAACATATGTTTAATTAAATGAAATGAGTATGTGACTGCATTTCTTAATGCCACACCTATCAAACCGTGGAACAGTCGCTGAGCAGGAGTTTTGAGAGCAGCATCATGTAAACCATCCCAAACTACAGCCAGAGGGCTCCAGGGCATTGAAGTCCTGCACTGGCAGGGGGGACATACTTCATGATTTAATAAGGTCCCAGCTTCTCTGGGATATTCTTAAATGGGCAAAATCACACCCACTGGATGTCAGTGCAAGAGCAAAGGCTCTTATGCAAAAGATTGCATAAATGTACAAGAGGGAATATGAATTTAATAGCAAAGGAAAACAAAAGTAGGAAGTAAATTCATGACCTTTTTTTTTTTTTTCCCATTTAATATTCAGCTCTTTATTTAGTTATTTCTTCAGATTTCTGGGATGTAGGGAACGTACAGAACCGAGAGCAACTTTCCATTGCAAGTCCTAACCTGCCAAGCTGAGATATCTCTCACAGATAAGATGCAGAAGTGAGGAGAGACAGCTGAAATATTTCTGTTTGTTCAACACATTTTGCTCCACACAAAACAAAAACCAAAAACCCCAGAGGTTTAATTAGAGGGCAAGCAACAGTCTGGCAGCTCTCTTCACATTGCATGTAAGTTAAGGAAAATTTTAAAAAATATAACAGTAATCCAAAGCTACCTAAATCTTCCAAGGATCAAAGTGCACTCCCAATTATAATAGTGGACATTGATGCTTTGACTAAATCTTGGCTGAGAAGAACAATTATCCTAAAAAACCTGAAGACTATTTTTGACTACAAACCAATAAAAACTCATAATACCAGAACTATGGGATAACAGATAACAGACAAAATAATATCTTTATAAGTGTGTTATTAGGCATCCTACAATACGTGGTCTAAGTAGGATACTTTGAAGTACGAGCAGTCTTTTTTGAATAGAAACCTGTTAGCAGAAGAGTACATTTGCAGTGGTGAGCTCTTTGGTTCACTAAATGGCTATCAGTCTTCTATTTTTAAATTATTAGCAGTTTGCCCAGTATGAATCAGACTTGTTCCATGGACTTGATGGGGCAGAAGCTGGAGATCAGGTCTGCTTCCCTCTTTGCAGGAGACTGCAGTTAAGAAAATTTGGTAAACTTGTCTCTAATGACCCATTTAATATAATCTAATTTCTTCTTGTAACACATGATTGAGAAATCCCTACATGCAAAAAGATAGGGCAAAACTAGTGGATTTAAAATAGATGCATTTATTGAGCTTTGTCTCTTGGATTCTACAGCATCATATTTGTATTTCATGCCTTAACTGCATGTAAATCATTACACCATGGTAAGTTCATTACTGCATGGCAATCTTATAAATACAAAATCTCACTAACATTCTTTTGCCACTGAATTTAGAAATGAAGTGGGATGGGGAAAGGTGGGAATGCTTTCCATTTTAATTTCAAACAGACATGCCCAGAACAACAACTGGTCAAAGGAAAAGGAGCTAAACTCTATCCCAATACCTAGTGGCCACTACTGGGGAAAATAATTCAAAAATTACATAACACAACAAAGGAGCATAAGAAGTGAGGTATAAAAAATAAAATCTAATCTTGGATGAAGGGTGTGGTTTTTTTATTTTTTAAAATTAATTATTATAAAGAGCCATCTTAGCTGTAGAATTTAAGTTCTGTTTCTGGTACTGCCACTGACTAGCATTGCTCTTGGTTAAGTCATAAATAGAAAGAATTAGAACTGCAGGCTGAATCAAATATTCCTTCATTTCAATCTTCATCTCTGCAAGATGGTCTCAGATTTTCAACACTGCCATTTCTGAATAAAAACAGTCAGAGAAGAGCCTAAGCTATCAGTGATGACTGGAAAGACCCTCAACTTCTCTCTAGCTGGGTTCCTCAACTCTGCCCCAGAAATACACTAGAAGACATAAGTAGAGGAAGGAAGAAGACATAAGAGAGTAAGGGAAAAAGCTGCCCAGTTCAAAAAGGTTTTAGTATCCTTTATTTCTGTCAAAGTCCTGGTGTTCCTTTAACATGTACATCCAGATCTAAGAGTGATTCAGTTCCTGCCAGAATGGTGCTGCTGGTGCTATGACTATTGAAAAGAAAGCCAGGGCAGGATGTCTAATAGAAATCTCATTCCCTCTCCTTTCACAAACAAATGTTGGGTGTGTGGGTATTTAATACTGAGGGTTTCTTCTTCCTGCTTTTGCAGAGTGCAGCACAACCTGGTTTGTTCTAGGAGATCTCTTAATGTTAGATGTGGAAACATTTGTATCGTTTTTTCACCTTCTTTAACTGTTAGACCCTAGAACTGAGAAAAAAAAAAAAAAAAAAAAAAAAAGAGAGAGAGAGAAAAAGAAAGAAAGAAAAAAAAAAAAAAAGAAAAAGAGGCAGGAAAAATACTGCTTGTTAAGTGAGATATTATCTGTGTTTTCTGACTCTCTTGTATGTGTGCCGGATACCATTTGGTTAAATGTATGTCAGCTCTCTCTTCATTTCAGAACTGCAACTGCTTGTCTCATGAAATATCACTTTCAGGAGAAAAATAAAAAGTGTGAACTCTGTGCTAGTCACACAGTATTTCAGTTCCTCTAGGAGTCAGCCATGCCTGGATTCCCTGAGGTGGGAATGCCTGTGTGCATGCCGGGTTTGGCTCACTCCCATGAGTTTTATACTCTCCTGGCCTGGTTGGCCGCTGCCACACCTGAGTCAGCTGCAGCTGCATAAAGCACATGGCTGCACAACGCCGTGTCTGAGCTGGGGTGACTGTTTCTAGAGACCTTCTTCATTTCTGGGTTGAAAAACAAAACAAAAAGCCCCTAAGAAACCCACCAAACTAAATTTATTTTTTTAATTTACATTTTTTAAAACACAACTAAGTGTGCCAGTGAACCAAGTCCCCTAATTCCCCTGGCCCAGAGAGCCAGCTACACCTGATGAGCAGTACTCATAAAACAGGAGAAATAAATAAGTATTTTACAGCTGTCAGGACAATCTCACACTCCTGAAACTGTGCAGTTGTTTAACTGGTTCCCAACTTATAGCAGAGCTGCCTTATCATGCAAGGAAGCATCCCAGAAGCAAGTAGAAACCCAGGAGAATACAAGGGGAAAAATTCCTTTCATCAGTAAATGTTACCTACTTCTTTCTCACAGGTTGCATTCACCAACCTATGAGAAAGTAGGTAACACCACTGTACCACTGTACCTCCAGATTCTCTGCTTCTGAGCTCTAGTAAGAGCTTACAATGAGCCAGTATCTGAACCTAATCTAATAAATGTTCATTTCCAGAAGGTGAGTTCCCACATAACTCTTACCATAAATGAAAGTAAATTAGGAAGTTCTTTCTCTGGCCAGCTAACAACCCAACACAAGTCACAGCCTTTGCTCACAGAAAGTACCAGATGCTCAGTGACAGAAACAGCATGAACAGTCCAAAGCAGACTTTCTTTAATCTGTTTGTGTAGGTCTCCCTCATATCAAAGGTAACTTTTTTTCAAGAAAACCCTCTCTCATCACAGAATAGTACTATTGCATGATATGCTAGAAAAGCTAAAAGGCACAGCAAAATACTACAGTGGTTCAACTACAGAAAACTTTGAGAACTACGAATTATAGATCTACATCTATTATGTATATATTTACATATATACAAGCATTCAAAATGGCAAAGTTCCTTTTAAGTTTTCCCTCTGAAGAGGAGAGGCAGACCACAAGGAATGTGAATTGTTTGCTCCACCAATCAAATCAAGGCAGCATCTCCCCTATTGTTACTCTCCATGTCAAAAGAAAAACAAGCAAGGCTCTAGTAAGAAGTAGCAGGTGTGAAGCTCAAATTCACACCATGGTAAAGCATACCACAACGGTTATGTGAGGGTATCCAGGGTAGCCTGTGCTGCAGCAGAGGAAGAGGAGGTCAGTGTTCCTGCCTGAAAGAGCTCACGCAAGCAGGGAAGGGTTTCTGCAGCAGGCAGAGGAACTGGACTCAAATTGTGGTGCCTCTCACTGCTCCAAAGAGATCCAAAGTGAATAAATGACTAAAACCCCACTGCTTTTTTTTCCTGCTAAGGCCACAAATGCTTCAGGAACTGCATGTCTAAGACAGATTTTATTTCATTTACAAATCGGTTCAACATGCAACAAAGCAGTGATATGTACGCTTATCCACTTACAATTCCAAATTTGTTACCTGAGGAGCAAGTGCAACATGTTTTCACAGAGCTAACTAGGAATGACTTCCCTATAATAAACATAACTAGTAATCTTCTGATGGCATGAAAGATCATTATACTGTTGCTCTTTCAGACAGAAAATATGTTTTTTATTTCTCAGATGATATTGAAAGTTCTGGGTTCCAATTTCTGGCAAAACTTTTCAAAAATTTTCAAAAAGGAGGCAGAATAATAACAAAAGAGAGAGGAAAAGAAAACTGTATTCATATATTCCAGGAAAATCCAGTGACACAGCCACCCACTTTGTGCCCAGACCTTTACTAGCTGCCGCCTAGAGCTGGACCCCCCCAGGTCCCGAGGCAACAGTGCCCACAAGCAGCCTCTGAAGCAAGAGCTGCAGGCCCAGGTGTCTTCTGTGAGTGGGCTCAGCAACAGAGCTGTCGTGTTCCAGGCTGAACACTAGAAGTGAAAACTGAAAGCCATCAACCGTTGCAGCTGCCAACATATTAGGGAAACTGGGAAAGACAGTAACTTGGCCTTTTTCAACTACAGAGGCACAACAATATAAATATGGCTCATCTCTCTAAGCCAATTTTTTAAGGAACCAATTTCCAAGGAAGTTAAAAATGCCACCAAGGAATATCAATATGGGGTAAGACTGCAAAATCCTATTCATGCAACTAGGGGCAAGTTTTAGAATGCCATATTAACTGCCATTTAAACATATTTCAAAATATCATCTTGGACAAAAACAATTACAAGCATAAAGACTCATGCCAATCAGTTCTCATTTTCTTTTTTCTTCCTGTTCTTTAGGCTCCTTTTCTTTTCCTTCCTGGTTTTAAACATGTATAAGTAAAACTGAATGCTCTGGAAAAAAGTCAAATAACTCTATATGGTAAATACAGTTTGTTTGCTTTTAGTATTTGCCCCCTCTCACCTGGTGACCTTTGTTTGTTCTATATTTATTTTATAACAATCAGAATTTTGGTCCTAAGAGAAATGGTGTAAATGTGCACCTGACCATGCTTTAGGGATACGCTACCGCAGGTTTAATGCAAAATTACGTCTATGCTTCTATATTCCCTTGATGTTTTTATTTACACAGTCCCTTTTAAAAAGTCCATGCACCATTAGGCATGATATCAAGAGATATCATTAATTATATCTCAATTCCCACTTCGGTTTTAAAAAAGAACCAAAGCAATTTTATCGACAACAAGAAAAACATTGTACTGTGCTAGAAAGATGAGCAGGAATTTAGTATTTTCTTTGTAGAAGTAAGGACCTCACCTGAAACCTGGGACATATCTTGAGCCTCATCTGTTTCCATTTTCCTCAAGTTATCTGAGAAGAGAGGAAGAGCTTTATGTTAATGTAAAATGACACACACATACACACACAGAAAAAAAGAAAAAAACCGCACCTCACACATATAGAAAGAAAAAGAAGGGGAAAGGAAAAAATCCCCTTTGCTATTTAACTATAAGATTATCTGGGAAGAATAATGTATTTTTCTCTTTATTTCCTCCCTGCATACTTGCTGGAGTATCAGACTGGCACAGACCTTGATCCTTTGAAAAACAGCATTACAAAGATTTATAAAAATATCATTACAAGCACAGGAGGACCAAATTTGTTATTTATTGTTAATTTCCTACCGCATAATAACCCAAAATGCAAACTGACTGCAACAAAATTAAGCAGAAAATTAAATGGCCCTGGGTCATTGTAGGCACAGAATTCATTCTCTTGGTTGATCCATAGTTATGTTCTTTCTAATTTACTGAGCATGCATCGATGAACCTTGAGTCAGCTTGGTGACACACGTACAATCAGCAATCAAAAACCGAAGCAATTTGCTGAAGAATGTCTCATTTACCCAGGCAGGGCTGCATATCTGAGCAGCAACAGCCACTACCTCCATTAATAATGAATACACCTCCAGCCACAGCAGATGGGCAGAGCAGCAGCTCCAGGCTTTGGCCCCTCGCTCGCCTGGGAGCCCTTCCCTCAGATCGCACCAGCCTGGCGCTGCACGGGGGAGAAGTGCAGCTCCCAAAAATAGCGAAACAAGCCCAGGAGGGAGAAGGAACCCGTGCCTTCCTGTTTTGCTGACAGATGGCTGGCTCCATGGCATGGTAAGCGATACCAGGAAGCTCCTGCCCTCTGCTTGCAACACACCATCTTCCGAGGAGCCAGCGACCAGTGACCACAAGCACCAGGGAGAAGCGTGTGGAGAGTAAGTGGGGTAGAAGCAAAACTCAGGTTCTCAATCAGAAGGGGACCCTACAGGTCCCAGGGCTCGAGTGCTGGCTACAGATGGCTGGTGGCCCCTTGGATAACAGACATGTTGCTGGAGCAGGTAGTCCCATCGCAACTTGGTCCCCATCTTGAAGTATGGCATGGGCAGCTGAGGTAGCCCCAGGTGGGAAGGGGAGAAAGAGCCTACAGGCTCTTTGTTCAGCTGTGGAATCTTAGGTCACATGTTCACCTGCTGCAGTGGGCTCCACATCATACCAAGCAGAGAAGCTGTTCTTTGCTGTTCCTTGTAACTGAGATGTTTGGACTGTCAAGCCTGCTTCCCAGAATTAAATCAGCATTTTCTTGAGGGATGGAAGAAGAGAAGGATGTAGTTTGAGCTCCTGGGGAAGGGTTCAACTTTATAGTAACCTTTTTAGCCCAACCTCCCTGATTACTCTTTTCCCAAAACAAGATCTTCAACCTGCTCTCCAAGAATCTGAAGTGGGAAAGTGTAACAGCTATTATTGTATTTAATAGTTTCATAAATCTTATGGTCTACTCACTTGCTTCAGAATGTCAACAGTACATCTCAGATCCAATATATTGCTGCCCTCCACCTTCCAACTTACAAATCCTGGCTTTCCTCATTATGCCCATACTAGAATTGTAAAAAGAGTGTGTAGGCTGCAGGGCCACAGGCAGATAGGATTCTGAACAGTTTATGCTCTATGAAGTTTGCAAAAAACATTGGGTGTTCTTAAAGAGGATTCTGGCTCTTGCATATATGCTTAATATCCAAAAATGCTCTGTCTTGCTTTATTCTACACCTAAACTTTAATTCCAGACAAGCAATTTGTTTAACGTCTATATATAGTTCTCAGAAACTACTACAGCCATTTTTGTAAAATGCAAAAATCACCTTCTACTCAACAATTTGCATCAGTTCCTATGGGACTGAGGAGCTTTCAATAGGTCCATTTTTAATAAAGTAGTCAGTGGGAAAAACAGCTTCTCTTGCAGGAGGGAAAACCCTGTAACTGTAGCCTGCTCAGTTACTGGAAGCATGGTGTATTTACAGCAGGTGGTAAGGTAAAAGTGCCTTACTTCTTCTGCAATTATGACTGAACACAAGGAAAGAAAAGAAAGAAATGTGAATTCATTTTATTACTGCTTTCTAGCGTCACCCAGCTACTATTAATCAATTGATTACTACATATTTTTCCAGAGGACAGTGACTCCTAACTAACCAAAAAACGACCCCAAGAATATACCCACCAGAAAGGGGTCACACTCAGGGAGGGGCCTTTATTCCAACTGCAGCTGCCTTCTCACTGTTGCTGGGGCTTCAGCAAGACTGGGAGTGCAAAGGGAAGAAGGTGCAAAGGAGAAAGTTTCTTCTAGTTTTGTATTCCTGAATTTACCTGCTGGTGTCATGACAAGCCTTACACTCAGCATTTCTGCAACTTAAGCCACACACTTGTCAGCTGTATTCCTTCCTGCTTCTTGCTGTCATGAGGCAGAATTCTGTTGGAAAACACTTCCCAATTTCCCAATGGAGAATGGAAAACACTTCCCAATTTCCCATTTCCTGATTTCTTAAATGAAGAGATGAAGAGCTAAACTACAGGGCTGATTTTTATTGCTTGGTGGTGGTGTGGGTTTTTTTGTTTTTTTTTTGTTTTTTTTTTTTTAAGTAAGCTGGAGTACAGTTTGTTGTGGGCTTTGGGATATTTTTTAGTGGAATAGTCTTAGCTTGCTTTCTGTAAGGTTGGATGACTGCCTGTCCTGAAACACACACCCTCAGATCTCACACTGATGGCATCAGGATTTCTCCATAAATTAGCTGACTTTAAGATATTTGGCAAAGCTGATCCATTTCGCAGGGATGAAACACTGAGAGGAAACAGAGCTGGTGTAAAAGTGATGATGGAAAGATATTTTCCCTTCCCAATAATTACTTCAACTATTAAGCATAGTTCCTAAATGTAGATTAAGATCCACAAGCACTACAAAAATTGATAAAAGCAAAAAAAAAAAAAAAAAAAAAAGAACTTTAAAAAATCCTCAAGGGTGTTTTGAATACCTCTCAGATGAAGATTATACTCTTATTGTATTTGGTAAATACTAACCAAATCCTAGCTAACTTTAGCTTAAGTCCTGTGACAGTAAAGAATATATGACAGGACATCTGGCACCCCCTCTCAGTTCTGCAATTAGCCACGTGTACGTTTTGTCTCTGTGTTTGTTAAAAGGTTTGTCACACCTGACTTGAACATAACAGGTCTTGGGCTGAATTTTAAATGCTAAGAGTGGAATTTATCCTTTTGCCTTTGGTACAGTAAATCTATGAATAGAAAACCATGCCCTGATTTGTCTCCCTTTCCTCTACTCTAGAATCAGCAGAAACAAGAATTGTCACTGTTTGGAAAATAAGAGATCCTGTGTATGGATATGAGAATTTGCACTAAAGCATCTATTTGTTACCAATTTATAAATAAATAAACCTTTACAATGATTTATCTAAGAGAACAATGTTTTAGAAATGTTTCTGACATAAAACCCTAAAATTACAGTCTACTTTGGTTTGGCACAAAAAAGATGTAATTGTTCACTGTTTAAGTTTTACCCATGAATCAAATTTGTCACTAGAATAAGAAGTGTGTGTGGCTTCATTGTCTTCAATGCAGTCACATCTCTTTTCGTTATCAGCTAATTTAGGAGCCTGAAGTTAGAAATCAAAAGCTGGGTGGTCACCTGACTGAAACAATCTTGCTCTCAAATGCTGAACCTGTCTCACTCTCATTTACAGCAGGAAAGGGATTAGCACCTAGGTGATAACAGATAATTCTTCTATTTAGGAATACAAATAGCTTCAAGGTTTGGCCCCTTATTACAAGACCTACAAAACAGATAAAATTCCTTTCAAAAATGATAAAATTATTTCTTCAAGGCTGTTCAGATAAGGAACTCTAACCTGTACACTTTCCTCTTCAGACTGTGAATACCAGATTCAGAGATTAAGCTACTTCAATCCTTTGGAAAAAGAATCAAATATTGCAACTTTAAATTACCTCATGATCAACACGCAGCCCTTCTGAAGGGTTATGTTGATTTTTTTAAAATCAGGAAGTGTTTAAGTGACCATGACACAAAAATGTTGGATTAAAGTTAGTCAGCATTTGTCCCAAAGAAAATTTACATATCACAAATGTCCCTCCTTGCAACTTTCTATACAATATAACTCATCTTATGTCTTAGTAATATATCAAAATACACCCCATGAATCACTGGAAGTACTGTTCCATTTACACGTAATGCCAGCTACAACCAGAAGTAGATTTAGGACCTTTTAGAATTCCAGGTGTAAATAGGAAGAAATCACTGTAAGGCCAAAATTTTCTAATCTTTCAGAATACAGAAAATTAATTATTGGCAAACCTTGTTTTATTATTTGGTCTCCCAGAAAATTCAAAAGTAAACCTCCTTGTCAAGAAAATGAATGCTTAGTATTTATACAAAGCTTCACCAATTGATATAAAACATGTGTAAGCATATCAGTCCTTTAACAACCCCATTCTCTTAGGATATTAAAAGATTGCAAGATTGGGCCATTGATGGAATTCAATGGGATGACCTAATCCAATGCCAAAGACTAGCTATCCTTTTTCCCAAGCTACATATGTACTGACTTCTCTAGGACAAGATGTGCTGCACACTCAGCACAATGGAACTTCACAGTAAGGAAATGAAATCACAAATGCTGATATTTGTGGAGCCACTTTGGTCTTACGCCAGCACACCTAAACTCAGAGCTGTCCTTCCATTGACAGAGAGCTCTATCTCTGGTGCTACAAGGACTCCACAAATGTACACCACATCCAGCTGCATGTTTCCTGACAATTCTTAGGCGTAGCCATGCTGAGCAGACCGAAAGTTGCCTGAAGGAACACTTCTGTTGAGTGTGGCCTGCAGGGGCATGTACACATCCATGAAGCCTCAAAGCAGAAAATAAGCACTCGCAAAGTCTTGAGGGGAGAGGAAATAAACTTTCTACAAGGGATGTGGTGCTCTGCAGGTGCTTTTGCAAATATAAAAAGTGAGGGGAACATGCATTCCTCAGTGGTGGCAACTCTGGGTTAGCTGTGAAAAACAAGCAGAGAGGCAAACCCCAACTTTACTTCCACAGCCACCTTGGCGAAAGGCCTTACTGCACAACCCCGACTTCTGTAAGCAGCCCCATGGCAGGAAAGCGACTGCTCACACTGGCTGGTTCTAATGGAGCTCTGGTGCGTGTGCATGTCTCATCTTTGTGGTCTCACGTCTCACTGGCTCCTCATCACACAGGCTTCATCTTTAGCAAACTAAAACTCCAAACCAACAACTAAAACTACAAAACCCCAATCCGCTTTAAAACCTAAATTGAAGTTGCTAAAATGTGGTCCTAGATTCAATCACCTAAGACACATAAATAAAAGTTTAATAAATAAATTCATAAAGGAAAAGGAGGTTGCAGCCTGAAAAACACAGTAAACTCCTATTGCCCTTAACACACCTGACAGGAGAATTTGGACATTAAGAACAGGTAAGGAGTGGTATCATCATACATGTGACACCATTTTTTGGAGGTTTAAGCTGGGAGTTGCATCTGCCTGCAGAATGATAGTACAGCTGCATTTCTAATTGTACCAGAGGGTCTCGACCTAACGGAACCAAGTCTCTTGTATCCATGGAAGTCAAGGAATATAGGGCAACAACGAGAGAAGAGGTGAATTAAGACATCTTTTTAAAAGGATTTAACATTTAGCTTCATTTTAAACCAAAGAACTAATACATACATAAACAGACTTGTAACTTCATGTATAAATGTGCTAAATATGGTTAAACATGCAACAGGAAGACTGTTAAACATGTAAAAATGATAATCCGTATTGTATAACCGATCTTCAAATACTTGAAGAAAACTGCTAGAATTCTACAAACTCGTTTTAATTAAAAGCATTCAATATCTCAGCAAGCAGCTGATAATTAACTTTATTATTGTAATTTAATATGCTACACTTCACAATCTCTGTGAATGACTCTACTTTAGAACCATTTTAATTCTATTTTTAATTTCCGCCTCATCACACAGCTCAATGTAAATAATAACTACCAAGGTGAGGGGTGGTCCTTTCTGAAAACTGAGACAAGTAATGAGCACTTCAATGTCCTTCCATTTCTGTTTAAAAAACGAAAACAAATACCTCCAGGTCTTTTAAAGGACTACATTAAAACAGACAAAAGGTTAAAACTAAGTGGATCAATTTTTTTCCCTCTGCACTAATTCTGTGTTCAGCATTTTCTACATAGTCAAGGGAGATGTTTAGTTTATTCAGTCATTTCTCTATTCCTGCCTAGTGTAAATGCTGGTTAACTACACGAATTGACAATACAATTATGAGCATACAGTGAAATTTCAATGGAGAGCTTCTTTCTGCAAAATGAAGGAAGCACTGTAATTCAACACACAAGATTAAGAAAAGAACTCTGTTAACAGTGCAGATGTGAAACATTTAAATGTCTGGCATATGTAAAATTAATTTCTGTGTTAGGGAACAATTGTGAGGATATAAAAAAAGTTGTCTCAAAGATCCTACATAATTCTCAGTTCTTTGGGAATTCTTTTTTCAAATCACTGACAAATGATAAAAGGTGCATCTTGTATCATGTATGTGTTTTTCATATGTGCTCTTCCTAGCATTTTCTGTGCTTCAGCTATAATCATGTAACAATTCATTGCTAAAGGAGATAATAAAAAAATTCATTCTTTTATTGACTTTGTGTGCAAATTACTGGACTTGATATCATTGCAAATATGAAAAACATTCTTCCTTCAAGTTTTTGAATTGCAACCAGAGTCATTATACATTGTTTCCACAATATGAGAAAAATATGAAGGCAATTTTCCTAATTAAGGGCAAGTTTCATTAACTCATTAAACCCTGTCACCTTTATTCACTAAAAATCAAGCAGAAAAGTGGAATAAATTCACCAGGACAAAGAAAACGCACACGTTTCCATCTTATAAATAAACTGACTATAAAAGGTGAGGGGTGTAAATTAAGGCACTCAATCTAAGAACACAGCATATTCTCGAGAGGCCAAATCAAGCTCTTGGATATTCTTCCAGAGCTCTCACTCAAGGGGAGGCAAACAGCAGATGAAGAACTGTACTTTTTGTATATATCTATTTATCTGATTAAAAAAGCGTAGGATGTCCTTACCACAGTGCATCTAGATATGCAATAGAGAAAACATAAAAGCATCTCTTTATGTTGAGAATTTTAATTGCCAAGTGTACTCTACAATATATCAGTAGTCAATTTGTCTGAATTACAGGAGGTTTCAGTAACTCTGCTTTATGATCACAGAATTGCTTCCTAATTTCCCTTCAAACTGTTCAGGCTGTTATGGTTTATTAAAGGAGATTACCAGCCTAAAATAGCATATTAGAGATTGGTATGATTTTTTTTTACCTTTAAATAAACCTAAAAATAGCTCCTAAAATTAAAGGAAATTAGCAAATTCCTCCACACTATATATTTTAGTTAACTTACTCTGCTTTTGCAAATATTTTGGGTCCAATCCACTATGGTCAATTCCAGCCTTATACTGTGACTGCTCTGCTGTTCTCAGTGAGTTGAAACAAGCAGAAAAATGAAGCAATTCAGCGGGGAATCTGATCTCTTTTACAGAGCAAGTTTCTCTTTCACTGAGAAAGCTGGAGTAAGTGGGATCAGAAGAAGAAATGTAAATCTTTCACATGAAATAAGTGAAATAAGCAAGAGAAGTGGACAGTTCACACAGCTTAAAAAATACAATGATTTCAGTGTGACTGCTAATCCAAACCTTCAGTCTGAACAGCCTTTGGAGCATTTATACAGGAAGCACGAGTGTGCCATGCAGTTCCCAAACCTGCATGGTCCTATCCCCAAGAATTTGCAATAGTACAAACAAAGCTAAGAACATGCATGTATTTTTTCAGAACTAGGATCTACTTTTGCAGTCACCAGAGTGTTGGTAGTGACCTGCTTAGTGCAAAAACCCGTTATCTCTTCTTTTTAACCACCTTAAAGCATGGAGGAAGACGTGTTCTGAAGGGAAAGGGTGAAGCAGAAGTTGTCGGGGTTTTAATGAAGATGCATTGCAACATATCTTTAGGGGTACACATAATTCTGTTTAAATTTAGAGAGCAAACAAAACTTTCGTTGAAATGTCATTAGGTTTATGCACAGATAGATGTAGGGACAAGAAGCCACAGCTGACCTTGGAAGAAGGGAGTTTTCCAGCTGAAGTCAGTCCACGTTGCTGGATAGCCAATAGGGAGAGAAAACTCCTGCAGCTACTTTGGACTAGTGGAAGGTATTTAAAGTAGCTCCTTTAAAAAGTAGTTTAAAAAATAGTAGTTTAAAAAAATGCCATAAAACTGACAAGACTGAGGCTATCTGCTTTGCTTCAGATGGCATGCACACTCATCTCTAAACACCTTTCCACTTCTGTGTCGGGTGGAGGGAGCAAAAATAATCTTTGGATTACAGAAAAAATAGCAGCGAAGAAATGGTCTTTCCTCTTTTGACTTCTGTATTGAGTTTCAAGCATTTTAAAAGGCTTCCCAAAGAATTATAGTCCCAGAAAATACTGATGAGAGTATTATCTTCTGCTTCTCAACTGGCATAATGTTTTCCCAGTGTTCTTTCTTTCTGAGTAATTTTATACTTGCTAGAAAAGTGATGTTTGTCACTTGTGAGGGGAATTCCAGGGGAGCCAACAGCGCATCCTGCTTTACTCTCACAAGGATGACAACGTTTTCCAAAGAGTCCATTATTGCTACACTAAATTCTCCTATTTTACTATGATTTTTTTGGTCTAATTCTATTACTTTTAATAATCATAGAAAGTAATGACTGGTCAAAATGTAATGAAGTACATATGTGAATCTTGACCAGAAAACAAAAATTACTATGGACCCAGCTCTTCTTGCACATAAAACAGGAGGGGAAAAAAAAAATCCCATAAGCCTTCAATGGAAGTTTTTTCTGACAAAGAGCCACACAATTAGGCTGTGATCCATGACTTTGGATATATTTTGGACTTTTTGAGAGAACATTGCCAAAAATTATCTGCCAGAACAGCATACAATTCATTATGCCCCTGTTTTCTGTTGCTTTTTTATTTCCTTGTTTTCTGCAAAATTGTGGTGTTAGTATAAGAAGTATCTAAGCTCAAATAAAATATGTCTGGAAATGTTTTTGGCTTCCTTATGGAGTTATCCAATTTTAATGATGAGAAAGAAGGTTTGCATTGTTGTAAAATTCTGTGGATTGGTTATCCAGTTACATTTCTGCATTGCTATGCAGTGGAGGCAGCAAGCAGACCAGGTTTTTGTTATTAAGGTCCACAAGGGAAAGGAAAACTGCTACAATAATGCTGAGATGGAGACTATTGCATTTTTTAATGTTACACTGAATGCAACACAAACGACAAAGGTGTTGTTCATGTTTATATAAGAGAACAAGCAACAAGATCATTCCTGGAGTACTGGCAGCTGGGAGCTGGAGTGGAAAGTCTGAAGTATATGACAAGCTTGTCTTTCTAATGGAGCTCAGGAGTATGGGACATACTAAAAACACACCAAGGCACTTTGCTCACTTGTAGTTAAGTAACCACCCTGAGAAATACTCAGTTGGGATAAAGGATGCACATAGGATCAGTGCCTAAGCTTCTCCAGTTACTGGGAGGATGAAGGGCAAAGAGGAGAGGGTCCTCAGTCCTGTCTTCCCATTATTACTTTGGCCCGAAGACATTAGTGATTCCTCTTCAAACACTAGGGTCCATCAGTCATTCCTGACTGAATTAGGACAGTCAGTATAATTTCATACTATGCTTCTGTGTTCCTGTCATTTCCCCTAGAAGCCATACCCAGTAGGTAGAGGACTCTTGCAAGGATAAGTGCATTAGGTTTGAAGTCCTGAATGCTGGGGATGTCCAGCATTGGACTTCCATTGACTTTAGTCTGGCCAGTCTTCTCACTCAATGGATAAACATCATTTCTCCTTGGTTTTCATCTTAAATTTACCTTATAATTAGGGATATAATTCCTATTTATATTTTTTTTCATAAATTTGCAGTATATAATGTTCTGAGTTTCACCTACTTTACTCAAAAGAAAAAAAAAAGCACATAGCTAGTCATCAATACCAAGATTTGTGAGAAAATCTTTAATATCAGAAGCAAGTCTGGAATAATAGAAAAATGAACTACGCAAAGTGCAGAGTTCTGCAGTATATCAGACACTTCCCCCCTGCAGTTCTGCTACAGACAGCTATCATGACGACACGAACTGTTTTAAGAGTTCTTGGTCTTGCACATGGTCTGCACTTGTTTTCTCGTGTCTCCAGGCTTCAGTTTCAAAGGCTTTGATAAAGAAGTAAGGCATACAACCATCTAACTAAAACTTGGTAGAGTTTTGCTAAGAATTGAGGGAGTGGGGACATAAGGCACTCTAAGCAGTATATCCTGTGGTTTTTATTCAGTTTTTTGACCAACACGCATTAAAATCAAAGCAGAGCATGTCAATCTTAGAAGTCTATGCATGGAAGCAATGAAACCTTTTAGAAAAGAGACATAGTGTCAATTGCTGTATCTACTATTATATTAACCCATGAACGGGACATTTTCATGGTAACATGGACAAATCCCTTCTCACTTTTTGGACTTATATTTTCCCTCAGTAAAGAAGAGAACAGAGAATAAACAAAGTGCAAAAATTTTGTTTGGGAAATTCAGAAACTAAAAGCATTGCATCCTTCATTTTTCTATTTCACTAAGGCTTCAAACACCTAAAATTATTCAATTCACTAGCAAGGTGAGAGAGCAGTGCCACAAGCCACTCAGAACATGCTCCTGCTTAGCTGATTCAGATGAAGTATTTCTAAGTATTTGAAAGGAGTTTTAGTACCTATTTCTAAATGCAGCATATTAATACGCTTTTTCTTTACATTTCAATGATAATTTATAAGGTTTAACATAGTCATAGTCATTAGCGAGTCGCACTCCATGGCACTGCTGAGTGCGCGTGAGTTACAACTGATGTGAGCAGTCAACTGAGACTAACAAAGCATCTTTTAAAGGACTTGGACCTTACAAGGCATCACAGCTTCGAATTTTAAAACTAAACTATTAAAGTCCAGAAAATGGGTTGTTAATGTGAATGCACAAAATGTAATCGGGATTATATACCTGGTTTATTTAATTTGGGTAGGGTTTGGACATCTGGACAGTAAATGCATATTGATGTAACCTTGGTACCATCCAGATATCAGAAAGAAAAATATGTAGTCAAGAAGCTCTAAATCCTGACTTTTAGCCTCCACACAAAGTCCTTGAAAACACTTCTTGCACTAGGACTCAGTGACAGGAAAAAAAAAGGAAAAAAAATAAAAGGAAAAAAAAAAAGGAAAAAAAAAAGGAAAAATAAAAGAAAAAAGAAAGAAAGAAAAAGTAAAAAGAAACATTATATTCCTCTACAACAATTTACATAATTTAAGCCAGTGGCCATACAGGTCTAAAAAATCTTCCATCCCACAAAACATCACTTTTTTTTTCAGATAATTTGCAATCATAACACTACAAAATTTTCACATTATTATTGACAATTTTGGAAGCAGAATGCTTTGCACAATGTCTGGCAGTGATACCATACCTTCTAAACCAAAGTAGAAAAGTAATCCAAGAAGTAATCAGGTTTTTCGAAGCACAAAATTAAAAGTTTCCTTAGAACCGACTGCTGCAGTGGGAACTCATTTCTTCACACACACAGTTTCTAACCACACGCATCTTCTTTAGCAACGACAGCAGAGCGAAATTGTCCCTTCACAGAGAGGGTAACTTTGCGGAGCAGGGTGAAAAAAAGCCCTCCAGCTGTGTGACAAGCTGTATGGCAAGGAGGAAAACTTCTGGTGCCACCGCTATTCGGAAGTCAGCAACTTCTCTAAAGCCGTTCCCCTCAAACGCACTGGGGCTGCTAATTTTACAATTTCCTAAGAGTTTTTACGACGTCCGTACCTGCCTCCCCTCTGCAAACTACAGGCTCAAGCACTCGGAACGCGGGCTTTGACTGAACCTAAGTGCTGTAGCTGACTCGAGAACACAGACCAATCCGCATTTGAATCAATGAATACTCCTCGGCCAGCTCCTCATGGCTACTCATCTCTGAAATTTTAAGGAAGCACTCTAAAACGCCTGAATTACACTCGAGCTGTATGTCCAGCTCAATGTTTTCAAATTAAAAAAAAAAAAAAAAAAAAAAAAAAAAAAAGGTGCAGGACGGGGAGAAGGGGATGGGATGGGATGAGATGGGATGACCCGGCTTCGCAGTTTCCCACTTAACGCGCCCGGCAACTTCTCCGCGGCAGCACCGGCTCCGCGGCGCCTCTCCTCACCCGCGCACCGCAGCCGCCCGGGGCTGACCCCCCGCTCACCGCTGCTGGCGCCCGCCCGGGACCCCCCGCCCCGCGGTACCTGCTACGCCGGGGCCGGGGCGGGCGGCAGCTGTGGCGGCGCGGCTGGCGCCGCTCCATGTGCCGGCGCTGCCCCGCGGGCGGCGGCTCCGCGCCCGGTCCCTCCCCCGCCGCTCCCGCTCGCCCGCCCGCCCTCCGCCCCGAGCGGCCGCCGCCCGCTCCGCACCCGCGCACGCCCCCGCCCCGCCGGTGCCCGTGGCCCCGGGGCGGAGGGACTTTTACCTGCCGGGAGGTACCTGTTACCGGGGCGCCCCGCCAGCTGCGCGCAGCTGGAAGCGCGGGAGAGGGGCCGGACTCCGCGCCGCCCCACAGACGCTCCCGGGGCCGGGCTGATTCGGTTCCGGGAGTCGGGGTATCCCCGCACGGCAGGCAGCGACCGGGCACAGCGATACGGCCGAGAGTCACAGGCCGTCAGCCGCACACATCCACCTGTAATGCTCCAGAGCTAAGGGGTCAGATTATCCTTCTTTACTCCAACCTAGTCTTGTCTTTCGCATCCCGTGCAAAACGCGCTTTTTGTCCACTTGAATTAACGGCCGGACCAAAACTTAAGTAACTTACTTAAAATCGGTGGCAGAGACAGTCGCTGAAATCCAGACCTTACTCTTCAGTCCGGAGGGCACGGCAAACCTGATGGAAATTACTCATGCTTAAGAATTAAGCACGTTTACACTCTGTGGAGGATGAGGATCTCATTCTTTGCTGTGCTTCAGTTCCTCATCCTCAAGATGTGGATAACAAATACTTCCTTTCTCACATCCTACCTTTATCTTTGCTCTCGTGACAAAAGTTTAGGCATAGCTTTATGCATGTGTGTAATCTCATAGACTTAAACTGAACAATAATAATAAAATAAAGTTAAACAACCACATTGGAAAGATCAGGAGCTTAGAATGCAAGCTCTTTGAAACAGAAACTGTTTACTGCTTCCTAAAAGTTTCTACTGTAGAACAAAATTAGATCTCTGAGGGTAAGCTGGGCTTTTTTTAAGAACAAAAATGGCAAGACTGTACCCGGGGATTTATTTCAGGCACTCCTTCCCTCAGAGAAGCTCTGCAGATGTGACTACTGTGTGCCTTACAAACTGGGATAGTATCAGGGTAAGCATGAGATGAACCAGGTAGACTTGGTGCTTCTCAATATTTTGATTTTTCATATTGCATATTTAAAGAGATGCAGAACCCTCTTTTTATTGTAACTTATAAGTAGACTTTATGGATCTGATGGGGTTGAAACTTAGGGGGAAGTTCTCCTCATAATTACTCCAGAAAAACCTCATATGTTCCAGCAGGTTTGCATACAGGGAATCAAGAGCATTTGCTGAGTAGAACACCTGGCACTCCCAGGTAGTAAAAAAAACAGAAAGAGATTTACAAAAGATCCACAAAAAAGATCCACAAGGCACCATGTGCCTTGCAGTTAGTACTTTTCTCCAACAAATCACAAAGAGCTCATCCTCAGCAGGGCCAGGAATACAGGCAGGAAGAGCTTCACCAGACACCTTCAAAAGCAGAAGCTTTTAGTTAACTCAAGGGAACTCTCAGCAACTTTCCACAGATATGTGCGTTGGATATTTCAGAGTGAAAGGACTGACATTCCACTGGGGAATGGCTCTTTCAGGAGCTGTTTGCTGCTCTCCTGTGCTCCTGCTGCCACAGGGCCCATGTGCTCCAGAACACCAAGAGGGAACTGATCTGGCATATATTTTTAAAGCCAGATTTTACACTGCACAAGCCATGTCCCATTAAATACTTGACAAAGTTTTAAGGTCAAAATTGAGTTGCTAGACCTGTGTGAGCTGAGCCTGCAAGTCAAGTACTGCGAGATGTGATCCTCTGTAATTCACTGTGTTTAGGTTTGCTAACAGCTCGTAGGAGCTCCCTATACTTAGTAGATGTTGTGAAAAATCCTTTTACAGCTGGCACCCTGGAGAGTGACCAGCAGCACAGCCCCGGCAGCACTGAGCTCACTGGTGCCAGGCTGCTCTCAGGTACAGCAAGTTCATTGCTGGGAGAGCAGCAGTGGCCAGTGTAAAAGAGGTTCATTGTCCCAGTGGTGTCCCCCAAGCCCAGAGCTGCTTCAAACTGATCTGTTAAGGGACAGTTGCAGATATACACTCAGGCACTTGCCTAGGGAGTCATATTCTACAGTCCTCCTCTTGCAGTATTTCCAGTGACATTACTGGGATTTTTGGAGGAGCCAAAGTGGGCTGAAAAGGGAGAGCAATATAGAGCAAAGAAAACAAAACAAAAGAGCGGCCTTAGAGTTGTCTAATTCGCTAGCAGCTAAATCTTATGGCAGATGAAGTCTGCCAAAGAGGCTTTTCCATTGCTAGATTCATTGTGGGAAGCATTGTGCAGGACTGCACAATGAATGGTTTCTTTCAGATTTATTTTTAAATACCAATAGCAATTTGTATTTCTACTTCTGTGTATTACCACTTCCCATTTATTGCTTTTAAGACTGCAGCAGTCTTACCAATGTGAATCCTCAAAATGGACAGCATGCCACATTCATGCTGCTTCAGTCCATTACCAGGCAGGTGCTGATGATTAAATATAAAAGGTACAACAGGAAAGATTTGCAAATTGAGAATCAATAAAAAATGTTAAGCTCAGAGCATGCATATTAGGTGCAACAGCTGGAGTGTGCCAGGCAGGTGTTTCTCTTGGCTTTCCATCACAAATTTTTTATTTTAGTTCTAAGTATTCAGAGGGTTTGCACGTGGGATCCTGAACTGGTTGGATGAGAAGTTCTCATTCACTTTGGAATACAGAAGTTCTGACCAAGATGAGGATGGTGAAGATCTATCAGAAGCATGATGAATTTTCAGAAGTATAAAAGAGTAATGGATGTTGTATTCTACAACCAGAAATCTGCCATGAACCATGCTTTCAACTATAATGCTAAGTGTGACCAGCTTGTTTCACAGTCCTTACCACAGCTAGTTCCCTCACCCTGAGAAATCCCCCAGAGGCCTATTTTCCTCTCAGATCGCTCTTCATACTTTGGAGTGCCAGAAATGCTTAAAAAATATCACAGACCTCACACTAAACAGCTGATTGGCAGGTATTTGAATATTACTTAGGAAATATAGATCACTGCTCCAAGTGCACATAATATCTAGCGTCAAACAGACTTTTGTTTAGAATCTTTGATCCATTAAACTGTAGTCTCAGATTTTTAGCTTTAGAAAAGAGCTCTGTCACCTCTCAGCAAAGCCCTAATGCTTTTACCTCAAAAGCATCTCAAAATTCCACATATTCCTCTCCTTATACATCACAGGAAATACCATCTATGCTATGGACATATAAATAGAAAATATCTCCAGCAAGATCTTCTTTCTTTTCCATCAATCTGTTCATGTAATTTCCCTCTCTGCATTGCTGTGCTGACTCTTCAGGCACTGTTGCAACATATTTACTCACCTTTCTCCCGATTTACATTGGTTTCCCACTGTCCTTTACTTGATCTCTCCCATATTTCAAGTATCTCATTTATGTATAAGCATTTCAGTCTTTTTTTCCTCATAACTTCTTTCACCAGCTGACCTCCCTGAACTCAACTACAAGTCCCTGTCTTTCTCCAGGCTGAATATTTTCCACTAATTTCTACCATACTACTGTTTAGTCACCTGTGTAAGATTTGAAAGCCCCCCCCCCCCATATGGTTTTCTGTACCTCAGCCTCTCCACTCATTCTTTGTGAGCTGCTGAGAGGCCAGAGAATCTCTTAGTGCCTTACAGACACTACCACAAACATGAGATAAATAATTGCTGTAATAATGCAAGGAAACATGGATGACATGATCAGCTATGTGAGATTTTAATCTGTGTATAGGTGAAAGAATAACAGTTTGTTATCTGTGGTTTTGTTAACTTCTTTCCTTTTTAGGAATAGTGCATGGGAAGAGAGGGGGGTTTGTTTGTGGATTTTTTTTTTTTTTAATGTAGAAGAATGCTTTGCAGTAAGGAAATGGAATAGGAGGAATATGACTACAGACCCTTCTAGAATCAGGGAAAGGTGCATGACTGGTAACTGATTAATGTGTAACCATGAAGTTGAATCACAGTTGCTCTTCAGCCAGGAGAATCTCAAGTTTTCATGTATTTACAATTTTAGTGGAATCAAACGCTCTGGTTATGGGTGTGCATATGCCCGCATCCATGTACACACGCACAAAACACTTGGGAAGTGGCATACCAGAGACATCATCAGTCCCACAGATTCTGTCATATCACTGTTTGAAAAGCATCCCATCTAAAACATTCTGCTCATAGCTGGATCTGGACAATAGCTAAGAACAAACTCAGGAAAATTCAGGAGGTCTCATTCACATCCAACTTGTTACCCCCTTGTTTTGCTGGTTGATGTCTGGCATTTTCACTCAGGTGGCTTTGCTAACCTGAAGAACTTGTTGGAAGAACATGGCCTTTGGGTCTGCCTGCAGGACGAGTATGATGGAGATAAGAACCAGCCACACCACCACTCCATTTCATAGGACAGACACACTCTAATTATTGCTGTTTATCTTTAGGCTGTGCACAGTCGTGCTAGGTAATAGGTGTCACCTTATCACAAGCTGTTGTCTTCTCAGGCTACATGCATTGCCCAGTCTGTTGAGCAAGATGAGCCATCACAGGCTAATCAGTTTTCTCAGGGACTTGGTTACACACAGTAATATCTTGGTGTCAGAGGAGGAGAACAGGGCACAATTTCCTTCTACAATAGGAACATTCTGACTACAGAAGACTAACACACTGTTGTAACCAACAGCACCCTCAGGTAGGATAAAACTAGACTTGCAAGAACCACACTTCTTGCTTCAAAGACTACCCAGCAATGACACTGCATATAAAAACATGGCATGTAGGATTTAGTCTAATGTAACTGAAACTAAAATTCAGTCTCTCTGTTTTGAAATGCCCCCTATGGCCTATGGAAAAAAAAAATTTGCTTTTTCAGCTATTTTAAATGAAAAATTCAGTTTATACTTCTTTTTTGCAACTGGCTTTATATAGAACATACATAAAATTCAATTTCCATTTACATTTGGAGACAGCTACGGAAGTCCAATAATTACTCTAGATTTCTAACAAAACTAAGAACAGAAATGCTTTGTTCAGAATTACAAATGTAAAACTATTTGATATTCCTTTTTCTTATAATGCCTCAGAACATCACCTCAGTAATTTATGTAGTACATATCTAGTTTCTAGTATATATCTGCAAGGTTTCCAGACCTTTTTGATCAGATGAGGGAAAACATGCAAGAGTCCAACACAGGGCAAGAAAGACAATGACTTTCTAGGCTAGAACACCTCTCCTATGAGAAAAGGCTGAGAGAGCTGGGACTCTCCAGGCTCAGGAATCGACAGTCCAGAGGGATCTTCATTTCTAAATACATGAAGGAAGAAAAGGGAGAAGAAGCAGCCAGGTTCTCCTCAATGGTTCTCTCAGACAGGACAAGAGACAATGGGTGAAGGAAATTGCACCTGAACACAAAGAAGTCATTTTTTTACTCTGAGTGTGTTCAAACATTTGAACATGTTTACCAGAGAGGTTGTGGAATCTCCATCTGTACAGATATTCAAAACCCAGGTGGACTTGGTCCTGGGCAACCTGCTCTGGCTGACCCTTCTTCAGGAATGGGGTTGGATAATATGACCTAAAGAGCCTATGATAAGAAAAAGGCAATCATCTGTTTTTTAGAGATTCATTAATTATACAAACAAATTTAAAAAGCAAAATATTCTCTGCTGCTAATTCTTCTGTTGCTGTTCCTTTCCAACGTTGAACAGTTAAGGCTATACTTTGGTTTAAATTTCTCAACTGATTTTCTTCTCAGAAAAGTGCAGTAAAAGTATTCTTTACAAAAAATGGCCTGAATTGGGAGAGTTTGTTGCACACTTCCTTTGGTCGTCCATTACAACTGAGGATCAAAGTATTTGGTTTGTGTCTTTTTTTGGTGGTTTGTTTTGAGGGTTTTTTTACATATATTACATGGAGGTGCTAGAGCTTTTTGTTTACAAGGTGAAGATCACAGTGTTTGCAACTTATACATCCAGGCAGAGACAAAGATGTTCCTGTTCCTAGTCAGATACTGGACCTACTCCAAGAACAGCATTGTTAATCGGGCATTTCTCCATTAATAGAGTTGTCTAAGGGCTGACTAATGTTTCTCTTGAGGGACTACCGCCGAAATTAATCCTGCATGAGAAGGTAGCTGGAAGTAGGAAAAAGATATAAGTCCATTTCTGCATGGTCTTAATCTTGACTTAATAAGGAAGACATCAGAAATTTAGAATTGTAGTTGGTTGGCAAATGGACACTTCATCTTCTTTCTCAACTACTCTTATGATTCTCCTCTAAAAATTCATATGGCTAGATAAAAAAGCTTGAAAATAGATATATGGTAATTTTTTAGCAAAGGTGAAATGACACCACTCTGCTGTCATTTCAGTGCTGTCTACTAAAAAGGAGAAAGCAATGCAGAGTTGTGTTAATGAACTGATCATTAACATACTGACATACTGATCACAGAGATTTGCTTTTCCATTTTCTTTTAAATCCATCTCTTAAGGTCTCTTGTTTATTTTTTCAATTCACAATTCTCTAATGAAGTCAGATTAGAAAGATTCAGAAATATGTTACTCTCAATTTTCAGAAAGGGTAAACTGTTAAGAGCACTGCTAATATTTGAAGGATTAATTCAACATCACTGCTCACAAAATCTTAGTAACAAATCCTAATTTTTAAGTTAATTTACTACTGATATATATTTAGTGAAGATCTCTGAACAATTGCATTGCCTGCTGTTTCAACATTCAATTGTTTTGTTTGATTATGTGAATCACATATGGTCGTTTCTGAGCTGTCCAAAAATGGCAAGAATATTTACCTATTAGTGAATCTAATGAATCCATTCTGTGACTGATTCGCTTTCACTGAACATTTGTATTAATAAAGTTCAATTCAACTTTACAAGAAGCACACTGCTTTTGCCCTAGAAAACATGTATCCTTCCCATGGGTTGCAGTCTTTCAGGAGTGGATTATACCAGGTTTGGTACCCTGTGGGGTGACAATTCCTGCCAGAAAACCTGCTCCAGTGTGTTCTTCTCTCCCTGGAATGCATTTCATATCCTGCCAGGAGCCTGCTTCAGCATGAGTTTTCCATAAGATGCAACTTATTTTGGGGCACATTCACCTACTGTAGCATAGGGTCCTCTATGGTCTTCATGGATATCTGCTCCACTGAGATTCTCCATGTGCTTCAAGGCACAATCTACTTTGCCATGGTCTTCTCCCTGGGCTGTTGGAGAGCCTCTGTTTCAGTACATGGAGCACCTCCTCTTCCTTCTTCGCTGGTTGTGGTATTTGCTCCCTCTCTCACATTTGCTCACAGATGCAGCTCAGCTTTCTTACAGACATTTCCCCAGAGCTGCCACCAGCACAGCTGATGGCCTTGGCTCTGGCTGGCTGGAACTGGATCTGTCTGACAAAGGGCAGCAGCTCACAAAAGGTCTGCCTACAGCTTCCTCCCTACCAAAGCCATGCCATGTAAACTCTGATCATAGCTTGAAGATACCAGCACAGCTGCCTGACTCCCAGTGTACAGCTGCTCACTCCAGTGGATGCCCAGCAGAGATAGTAGGGAACATTGTATCTCTTCCCTTCATCCAGGTGCAGGGATGCCTGTTTGGCAGATAAGCAGTATTTTACACCTGGGCTTCTAAAAAGCTGTACTTCAGATTATTTTTATTATTTTCATTACCTGAAAACAGGCAGATGCCATTCAGGGTGTGGGAGTCCATCATGTGTGGCAGTGTGCAAACAGTTAATGACCTATATTTAGTCAGACAACAGATAACCAACAGCTACACACAGCTCAGGGAACTCAGGGAAGAGGTGAGATCCTATCAAGCAAATAAATAGGCCGGGGACTGAAGTGCAGCCTCACTGTAGTTGCTATCAAGTTTTGTATTATTTGTATAGTTTCTCTTATCCCACAGATAAAAACAGGTTTATCTGGGGTAGAACATACAGATATATCCTTCCAGCCCTGCAAGAAGAAAATGATTTGAGAAGAAAATGAGCAGCTGGGGAGAGTGACAGGGACAGAAGACCCTTCCAGCAGAGGTACAATAAGTAAATATTAGAATAAACCAAAGATGGAGACCCTGGAGTGGATAAAAACTCCCCAAACCATGTACAGTGATGTTCCCAGTATTCTGAATGTACATGAACAGGAGAGGACAGGTTTGTCTCTGACAAGGATGAGACACAAGACGATGAGAATTTAAACACAAATTTCAGCTACAGGGAGGTTTAGGAAGGGCCTCATCTGGGCAAAGCCATGCAGATGGGATCCACAGCTTTCAAGCTGATTCCTTAGATGAGAGTATAACAAAGACTTTTTGAAGGAAGGGTCATCTTATTTTTTCTGGTATGAAGCAACATGTATTACACGTTGTTATTATGATGTTGATCCTGTTGAGAATACTTATAAAGTCTGTAACTGTCACAGCAGCTCTTTGTCCCATGCCTGCCCCTTCCCTGGGCGTGTCCTTTATAGAGAGAGCCTCAGGAGACTCGATATGGAGATGGGTGATATTAGGGTGAAATTAACCATAAAGAAAACATTTAAATAAAAATGATTAACCCAGTGTTAGAGCTATTATGGGACAGAAAAGAAATGTCAGAGAAAAAAAATGTGCACCATGACTGCCCCATTACACTATAATTAGTTTATCTTTGTATAATTTATGCTTAGCTCTATGTCAATGAATTCCAGACAGAAGAAGCCCCTGGCCTGCAGCAAGGCTGAAAGAGAGAAGAGCCCTGGATAGCAAATAATTTTTAAAGGTATTCTGTGAACTCAGGTGTGTCCCATCCTTGGAAATTAAAAGGAAACTATTCCTTTTTGTACAAGCTAATTGATATCAAACTAATTACAAGCGAGGCACCTCAATATCTTCAAACATCTATGCTTAGATTTCCAATTTTACATCAGTACAGGTAAATACTTCTAGGAGGAATCTGGAGTATTTCTCACTGCTTAGATTTTATAATCAGTCTAGCATCTCTTGATAGGCATCAGCTGAGTTTAATGAAAAGTATTATTTATCTCAAGGGAGGTGAACAATTATTCTTTTTTCTGGTTCTCTGACTCCTTCTTCCCTTTAGAGACTAGTATTTGACTAGAAAAATAATCATTAAGAAAGTTTATACTGTTAGATGGAGATCTAGCCCAGTTACCTAACTTAATGACACAAACATCCAGTAATATGTATATATTGATGCCTTGAAGTGAATACTAGGATGTTTTGTCCTGCAAGGTAAATATTGATCAACATGTACACTGTATTTTTCCTTTGGATCAATATGCCTGTTTCTTCTTAAATCAATAACTACTTATTCCTACATAGAGGAAAAGTTTGTCTCATAATTGGATAAAATTGGGTATATAGCAAATGAGAACATTTTTCTTGCTTAGCTTCAACAGTTGTAGGGCCCAGAGTTCTAAAAAAAAAAAAAAAAACCCAAAAAAAAACCCCCCAAAAAAAACAAAACCGAAAAAAAAAAACCAAACCAGACTGAACGTGTAAAATGCTGCATATGAGGATCAAAAAATACTATCACTCATATCTGCTGATGCAATATACTATAGATCCACATATATGACCCAGTTTTTCAGTCAGAGAACAATGATGCTTGCTGAACTCAGCTGAAGGAGTCAATATTCCACATTAGATTATCTGCTTTTTTGTTATTTTTATCTTCTTGGAGTATTTCTCCGTGTATATGTTTAAACAATGGCTACAATTTTCCAGGGAATCCTGGGACCTGTTTTGTGATCTTCAAGCTCTGTGTCCTGACTGTTGCTTGCAACTGATAGTTTCAATGGATCACCTGACTTTGAAATAAAAAGGAGATGAGAATTTGACCATTATTTCAGAACCACAGCATTTTCAGAATCTGCAGTTTCATATTTTTTCCTCTATTTTAGAAATACTTGTAGAAATCATTTACTACAAAAGCTTTTCCTGACTTTGTTGTTCTTGTGGTTGCCCCTACAGGTTAATGTTAGCGAAAAAAAGCAAAAACACCAAGAATAAAATCAAAACTCTCCATTCCCAAACGTAACTAGATTCCACAGAAATACTGGAAAACTAGCCAGCTATGAAAGTGCTAGTTTGGTCTACTGTCAATGAGGGTTTTTTTCTTGTAGATCTCAGACTGAAAATAAATGGTAATATTTCAAGGAAAAATTCATCAGGAAGCAAAGTTAAGAATTATATTTAAATATACAAAACTGAACAAATTAGCCCCCTTTATGAGTATTTTCTCATAAAGTTCCTTTCCTTTCATGAAAAATTCAGAACATGAAGAAATACCAGAAACATTGTCATATTTGGAAAAATTAAGAATAGAAATTCTTTACAAAAATAAAGTAACTTCAGGTTATTAACCACATTAATGCAAAGCAAGAAAAAAATCATGAACAGCTTTTAATTGATCTTATGAATAAATGCATAGCAAAATAATGTAATAAAATGCTATTTGCACCCTCTAGGGAACTATAGTTTGGTTTCTCATTGCTCTCCTCTTGCAGAAATAGTTAAGCAAAGTCAGAACCTGTCTGCTGGGCTTGGCTTTTGAGGAGGAACTTCTATTTTCAATCTCCAGTATTGCCAGTATTTCTGCAGGTGAAAACATCTTCTGATTCATGAGATACATTTATACCACTACATATTGACATTTGTATCCCTCAAGTGAGCTGAGATGTCAATTTATTTTAAGTAGTTTTAATTGACTGCTCTATGGCAAATTAAGGTTCTCTTGTTAGGACTAGTTTGCCACAAGGTTGCTATTTTGGCCAGGATGGAATTTTCAGACTCCCTAGAGGAAGGCCAGCATATGGTGGCATGGGCTTCCAAAATTCAATTAGACCATTTGGGGAGAAATAATCTCCAAAAATACTTCTTCCAGGGATTGTTAAGTATAATGAGCACCTTCCAGCACTTGCCAACCCATTTTATGCACTAGATTTCTGACCTCTGTGTGACACTGCTCAGGGCTAAGCAGTCTACACATCCAATCTTCCACTGACAAGCAAGATGAAGACTGAGTGGGGGGTAAAGTTAGCTGCTGCTGATGCAGAGTAGGAAGAGAGACCTATCCAGCAGCCACCAGTGTGAGTGGAATAGGCACACATCTGGCAGCCCCAAAGGTAAATCCAAAACACTGAGGGAATTGTGCTTTTTCACTTATTCTGAGGCAAAGGGAGCACTTGGTCACCACTGTCTACAGCTGTTTGACCAAAGTACTACAAGCTGTGTGTGTACAAAAATGCTTATATTGCATCCTTATATTAATATTTAAATATTGGATGGCTTCAGTTTTACTTCACGTGTTATTTCTGTTCACAATTTGCAAAGGTGTAACAATTACAAATCAGCTTGGTGTGACCTCTACACTCCCAATAGGCCACTTTTCTTCCTTCATGTCCTGCAACTTCCCTTCACCACACCCACAGGCCTGTGAATTTTGCAATTATTTCCCTCTAATTCTTCCAGTTTCCCAAGTAACTCTGTCCACCAAATCTTCCCTCAATCTCCCTCACACCCATTCTTACTCCCTTCGTTACTTGTGCTAATCCATCTCCCCCGTTCCCATGCCAATTCTACAGCAGGCTCTCCCATCCTTGACTTCCCTTGGCTGGCTAGTTACCTCCTACATTTCCCCTTTGTATCTGAACACATTGACTGTACTGTCTGCAAGCACTGATAAGATTTCCTGCATTCCATTTCCACCCTAAGAGTGTCTAATCTAGTTTCTGCACCTTTTACTCCACTGAAATTGGGAACAGCTGAACTTGGTCAGATCAGAGGACCATCTAACCCAATATTCTGTCTTACAAAGTAGCTAAGCCAGATGCCTGTGAAGTATAATCAGTATGGGCAAAGATACAGAGATATTCTTCTCACCACCCCCAGCTGTTTGGGTCAAAATCTCTAATGATCACTTTACAGCAAATTTAACAGCCAGAACTTGTTCTTCTTTTCCTTCTTGCCCTGTCTGCATTCTTTAACATTATCTCCCTTTGTCTTGCTGGCTTTAAAACTATTGCTGACTTTAGGTTCTCCTCCTAGTTTCATTATGATCTTTAGAAGCCCCTCTTGCTCTTTAACTTTTTTTTTTGGGCAGACTTCTGGGATCTGTCCTAGACTTCTTATCCCACACTCGTCCTCCAAAATAAGAAGATGTAAGTTGCTTTTCCAATTAAAGTTTTAGCTAGCAATTCTGTACTGACAGAGTCTTGTTTCTGAAATTTTCTGTTCAAACTGAAAATTCAGCCTTCTCTAATAAGCTTTTGAGAATATTTCTCTAAGCCCAAGTTCAGCAGTGCCAAACCAGATGTCACTTCTCTCCCTTGGGTTCTGACCACTACCTCCTTCTGAATAATAGTATGCAGAATCAGCATCCTGCCTCTTTTCTCACATTGTCACCCCAAACCCCCATCCTGAACTCAGAACTCACTCATGTTTTTTCACATTCAGACTATTTCAAAGACTTGAAAACTATTTCTATACATCCAACAGTTGTTAACAGCTAACTCTGGATCCTCATCCCCATGTGTCTTGATTACTGCACTATTCTTTCTCATAAAATATTTTTATCATGACAAGCCCCAGTCATGATCTTTCAGAATATAGATAGAGGGTTCATTACATTTGCCTGCCCTTTTAACCAAATGGAATTTTTTCCTAGATACCTTCATTTACAATTCATTCCATCACTTAAAAAAAAAAAAAAAAGATTCTGAGTGGTTTTTTGGAGTCTTTTCTGACCTATAATCTTTATTGCCTATCACAATGTAAGCTCTGATATTCAATGGGCCTTTGCAACTTGCCTCCACCACTGAGCAATTTCTTTGTCAAACAAGCATCTTTGCTCTCACCCATGCTGCTCCTCACTGACAACAGCTCCTGATCTACCATTTCCTTTATTGTTTTGAAGTTCTCATTCTCTGGCCTTGATGAGACCAAAATTAAGCTTTCTTGAAGTTAAAAACAAGAGCTTGTTTTTAATAGGCATAGAAAGACTGACATTTATACTTGTAATATAGTGGGAAAGGCTTCATGTGGACTACAAGATGGTTGTTTGAAGAATAAACTGGAAGGTATTTCCGATCATAAGAAATCAGTCAATAGGAATACTTTCGACATCAATGTAGCCTTACTTCTCTTTATATCGGTTGCTTCCAACACTTATAGACATAGAGTCAGCATTTTAAAAGCCCTCAATACAGAACAGTGATGATAAATGCAATAGCAACAACAAAATTTCGTTTTGTTTTTTTTTCTTGTAATATGTAGATTACCTTCCCAAGAAAGTGAAATACTAAACATTTTATATGTTTAGCATATAAAATGCTAAAATCTAGCATGAAACCAAACTATATGAAGTCCCCTTCCTTTTTTTTTTCAGATGGAGAGGGTGCTACTTAGTAGTCAGAACGAGGATAAAGCTCAAGGCAATCAAGAAAAACATGAATGATGGTGAACACTGCTTGGGACAGAAGGTGAAGCCTCCAGATCCTTGTCCCATCACTGCAAGAATCACTTTAGTAGGATGAGACAAGCCAATGCTACCTTGATTAACTGAGTGTGTAGAGTTTTGAGAGGGTTGCTTTTCTTGAAGCACAAAACACAAGACAGAGGAAATCATATCATTACCAGCATGAGCCTGTGGTTTGGAAAGATGAGCGGTTGGCTTCTGGCAGCTGCAAGGAATGATGGGGACTCAGATAGTGCCAGTCTATCACATTCTCTGTATGCCTTTTTGCAACCCTTCCCCCCTGCCCCCTACCCCATTTTTTAAAAAATAAAATAAATATGTTGTCCAAGAAAAATGAATTACATAGATATCCCCTCATTCAGCTATCAAATCCTTCTCTTCCAATACACTAAATAAAGAGAGGGGCTGTTGCTTTCATTAAAAAAAAAAAAAAAGTAAAATCGTTTTCATGCAAGCCCATACTAGAGAATCAGGAAGGTATTCATTTTATTTTGTGTATCTAGACAGTGATTTTAATGTTATGCAAATGGAGCAGGCAATTCCTAATCTATCCTGAAATGTATGTGTCAGAGCTCTTGTGTAGTGCAGGTTACTGATGATAAAAACAAGATGTGTTTTTATACAAGGAAGGCGCATGATTACCAGCTTTAGAAATTTTTCTTTCATTACAAATTTAAAATAGGACAAGCCAGTGCAATGGAAACTGAGGTGTACCACCACAGAAAAAGCTAGTGTCTTTTCAGAGTCAAGTTTGACAAGCATTGTTTGCATCTCTCCTTGATACCAGAACAGCTAGACATAGTAGCAGTCTCCTAGACTTTAAAACTGTTTAAGAAGAAAAGCTTCTATTAATCCTTAGTTGCACCAGTGTTCCTCATTTTTCTTTTTTTTTTTTTTTTTTTTTTTTTTTTCATGCAAGAAGGAAACTTATCTCATCTAAAGAATGTCTCCAAACACTCAGTTGAGTTGAGGTTGTCATGATAAGGCAATCTTCACATCAGGAGGCTTTTTCAGAGAGGAAGAAGAAGCTCAGACGCAGGCAGGGTCCAAGCCTCAGACTCAACTGCCAGGGAAGCTGATGCACAAAAGGTCTTAAACTGGCATTTATGTTGCTGCCATATGCTTAGGTAACTTAGTAGAACAATCCAGACTCAAATTAAGGCTCCTCTCCCACCTCAATCTGGTAGCCCCTCAGTTTGTTTCCCCAATGAAGTCAGCACCTTGGGTTTTTTTCCTCAAGCCAGCAGTTAAAGACCATATACACACTGTGCATCCACAGGGATATTCCCCCTCTGCCTGAGCAAACTCAGATTTACTTGTGCACCCTGATGGTTGAATCCCCACATCTCCTGTGCACTTCGGTGGAGTCAGGAAAAGTGCTTGGCTACAGGACCTGGCTTCAAGCCTCTTCTTCACTTGATCAAAGCTGTTGGGATTTAATAGGCAAGACAGAGACAGCATTAACCCAAATGGCCAATACACCAGCAGCTCAACAAAATGACCATGTTCTCTTACTACAAATACAGACTCTTCTCTGTAGGCAGATGGGAGACTTAAGCCTCAGTCTCCTAGAGCTGTAACAGGGATGATCAGATAAAAATCTGTGTGGGGAGAGCAGGAAACAGGGTGAGAGGAGGAGCTCTTAACTGTGTTTTATCAGGAAAGAAAAGCAGACATTGTAGGTAAAACCAGACTATCAAAGTTGATTTCAGGGCTGTGACTATCAAATATCAGGTTGTGCTTCCCAGCTGAAATGGATGAAGAAAAGGACCATAAGACAGCCATGAGCTGTTGTTTCCAGCTGAGTTGTTTCCTTCATCATGCAATGACCTTGGTGGATTTGGTTTTCAGAAGTTTAGCAACACTGCACAGAACTGTCTGTGGCTTTTGTGCTCAAGTGACACTTCAGCTCCCAGCTAAAACTAAGGTTGATTAACCTCTAAGTCAATTTAGAAAGCTTCCAAAGGGCTCTGACAATATCAGAGACAATATAAAGCTGTTTTTCTTACTCTTGGGAATTAGGCAGTATATCACAGGGACAATAATATTTGTTCTAAATTGCATCAGTGTAGGGAAATTCTCAAATTTTCATTTTTAATTCAACACTGGAACATCTTTGTGTTGGAGACAATATCCAAAAAGGTCAAAGAAGCCTCAGGATCCAGATGCAGATTTCAAATCTCTAACCAAGTTCTAACCAAGTGAAAAATATGCATTCAATTCCATCCTGCTCTGACATGAGATAAACTGGGAGAAAATACACAGAAATATCAGTATAGCCAAGGCTCCACTTGGAAGCAACGCCAGTCAAAGGATTATCTGCTTGTAAGACTCAAAGGTAATTTTATTGTACTACATGGTACAATATATAACTATAAGCAGAGAATATTTGAGCAAAGTCATAAGGGATGGTAAGACTGACCACCCAAGATTGACCAGAACCCAATCCAGGAAAAAAACCAGAAGAAATAAGTTGCAGGAATAAGGATCTGGAGCACAAAAACAAGGTCAACAACTCAATTTTTGCAAATTGCTTCATGTATTTGACATGCAGACAAGCCATTAGTTGGGTCTGCAGACCAGTCCTCAGTCAAATTCAGTAGGTTTTTTTTTCTTTTTTTGTTTCCTTTTTTCCTGTGAGTGAATGGAAATGTTAATTTCAGAACAGATTCTGTTTCTCATTTAAGTCATATTGAACCCTTAGTTTGCTTGAATCATCCTTCAAAACTTGGTTTAAACAGGATTTATGCATTCCAGTGAGAAATGGTAAATACCATATAGTAGAATAATTCCAAATAAAACGTTTTCATAAAAACCAGGGAACACATGACTTCCCTTATATGGGGATACCTCCCATTGACTAAAGTTTCCTGATGAAATTGCACTGACTTTTGAAAGGCAAGTATTCCAGATATCTCTAGGACACAAGGTTCAGAATCCTAAAAATGATAAAGAAAACTTAAATATAAGTCCAAGTTTGAAAGTTAGTCTAGTTAGACAATTTGTATTGCTACGAATCACGGCCAGTTTTACCTCAAACCTGTACAGAAAAGTTAGGGATAAAACAGGGAATCTGGAAAACAGGTATTTACAGAGTGAGAGTGAAAATGTTGGTGAGCAAAAATCTGCGAAGTCTCACTAAAATCAGCTGGCACAGGGCAAGGAATCTGTAGATCCTATGCTATTACCAGAATGGATATTTCATTAGCCCAATATCCTATAGCAAAACTAAGCACCCTGCATGGCCAAATAGGGCTTTGCTTGCACAAACAGGGTCTTTGATTTACTCATGTTCTGTTTGTGAAAAGACAGCCATCTCTCTTTTTGATCAGAGCGAGGGTTTCAGTCTCAGGACAAAATAAGAAACTGTGCTAATATGTCTATGTAAGCAAGGAGGCACCCTGATTATGCAGATCCTACTTTGAAAAATAGGAGCAAAGAGAAAATACCAAACAACCTCTTCTACCTATGAAGTTCAGATTTTATTGTAGAGACAAAAGAAAGACCTTTTCATTTCCTCAGAATGATCATGACTATTTTGAAATCAACACTTAAAATATTTACTCAACATTACATCAACATTCATAATGTTTTAAACAAGTTTTATGCATGGCCAAATAGTATGCAGACATTTCAAAATGATTTGTCAACATTGCCTCTGAGGTGTGTTTTAATGAAAATGTGAAATTTGAAAAAAAGAAAAAAGTTTGAATGCAAGCTTTCCAGTGCAGTCAATAATAAATTTAGCTGAGCAAAAATATTAAATTTGAATTCAAATGAGCTGTAAAAACACAGTATCTATCAGGAGTCTGTGAAAGTGATTTAGTAAAATAAGCAATATTCTATTGCAATATGTTAAAAATTAGCTGTTTGAGGGAAGCTAAGGCATCTGGAGCCTGTTAGATGGGCTGTATACCAGGGAGGGCTTTGTTTGTCTTATGGAGTCAATGGAGTTATCAGAAATAAAAGCATTTATCTAAGTAATTGCACAGGAGAAAACATTAAGAGCTTGGCACATGTTAAAAATGATTCCCAATTAAAATGTTATTTAATAAACAGGCCCATTTTATTACTCATGGATTAAAAAAAATTAATAACTGAGTGCTAAACAAGTAATTATAAGGGTAATAAAGCTCTCCATTCTGATTAGGGAAAATATTCATTTCATGACCATCCAGTGATCCATTTTCTACCACAGCTGTCAAAAGAGGCAGTATGCAACCATTTAAAGATGGTATGATTGTTGCTGTGCTTATGTAATACTGCTATTATATTTTATATCACTAAAAATTCTTTCAAACTCATTCTTGGGGTAATTGTAGATCAGCTTCCTTATACATTTACTGCTCTTGAGTCTTCCTTCTTTAAGTCACAGATAAACTGATGTAATTTTGCCACTGGGGTTGTGAAGCACAGCATGGATTTATAGCTTTCTGCCTGCTGTCAGCATCGCTCAAAGCAGAGAGAACTCTGAGTCAGGCTGTGGGGAAAGTGCTTTGCCCCTGCTCTCTGACTCCAGCCAATAACGTCTTGGTAGAAGAGTCCAAACTTATGAGATGCTGATCACCCACACTTCTCACTGCTGGCTGATGTAACTTGTCATCCCTCCAGACACCCCTGAAATACACTCCAACAGGCTGAGATAGAAAAAATTGGTGCAGGAAATAAAATATCAATCAGGTTCAATGCCTGGTAAATGAACAGATTTCAACCCAGGCAGAGTTGAGAGAGCTGGTAAATTATATTCCTGCCCCTAGTTTAACACCCTGTTTCCCTTTAATTTTTGCTGTTCAGGGAAACCTGAACTATACATGTAGTTGCACATTTCTTTTTAGCTCTTTCAGGCAAAGGAGACCTGGTTACAGCGGGAAAATCCTAGGCTTGGACATCTTCACTTGTTGGGAGGATTGAATTCACTCACAAAAGGAATTGCTTCCCCAGTAAATTTTAAAATAGACAGTGAGCCATCTGTCTTGTCTGTGTACATTGGTGGAAAACAGGTAAGGCATGAAAATAGATTGTCCCTCAAAAATAGATTTTTTTCTTTTTCCTCAAAGAAATTAGATAGCCCACAGAAATGTGCTATCAATTATTCTCTATGTTTCCCTTTCTTTTTCCAATAATTTAATTATACTTTCTGATATACGTGAGCTTCTGACCCGAACATTATAGACACTGAACATTGATACTATATTTCTAATGAGAAATTGTCACTGTCCTTCCCCAAGACAGTGCCACAGAAACAAGATGTGTTGCAGTGGGAGGCTATTTTTGGTGTGTGGATGGTGCAGAAGTCCCCAAAAGCCCCTTGCCAGCAGCAGAGTTCAGCTGGCAGCACATAGGAGGCTCCTCACAGGAAGATGGTAGTGTGGTGTGATAAACAGCAAAGGGAACGATTATGCTTTGTGAGGCAGCTGGCTCTCTTCCTTGATATTCACATCTTTGCATGGCATCAGCCAGAGGATAAAGAGATAAAGGCTGAACATTTATTATCACACTTCTCAAAACTAGTGTTTTCTAAAAAGTCATGCACAAGGCTTCCTTTCAGCTAAGAACCATGAGACCAATGAGTGATCCATAGTTCTGGAAAAAGTGGAGTGAACACTCAGAGTAAGAGAAGACTGTTGGAAAGGCACTGTAGAATTTTCATTTAAAACAAAAAAAAAACTTTAAAGGATAGAGATGCAAACAAAGTAAAATTTCTGGAAATAAATAATTTGTTGAAGGTTTAATCCTGCAGTTCTCAGTTTTAAGCCATCTGGGCTAGTAGGAACATAAAGGGAAAAAGGAAATAAAAAGGTGGGAGGTGAAGTCCTAAAATGCTATGCCATATATTCTTATTTGATATGCAAATAATAGCATCTATGGTTGATTCAAAACTTAGATGCCATGTACGGAAAATTTGTTTTTCAGCTGAATCTTAGAAAGTATTATGAGTCCTGCTGCCACAATTAAAAGGGAGATAGATAGCAAGTGTTTAAAATTTTTGTTGTGAACTACAAAAAAAAGGGAAGAAATTCTTAACTATAAAATGCAGGAGATGAATTCTCAGAATTTTCAACCTCTTAACCAATGTCCTGATTCCCAGTATTAGATAGTATTTAGGAAGTGACTGTAAGATTATACTCAGATGAAGGATTTTTCGTGTATTTAGAGCCCTACCTGTCTTCCTGCATTGTGTGCACTCTCAGTTCTGCCATTCTGCAAAAGCGTTATGAAGATTATCACCATAAGAAAGGAACATGGGCATTTAACAGCAAGAGGCAAGAAACTGCTAGGTGCCCACATTTTTAAAAACGTCATGTAATTTCAGATGCACTTGAGAAGCACTATTCCTTTAAAACAATTTAAGAAGGAACAACTTAAAAAAGAATTACCAAAATGCAATCTGGAGAAATGTAAACAATACAGCACTCTACATCGTATCATTTGGGGTGGGCTGGAAAACCAAAAGTATCCAAATTCTTTCTCTTTGTTTTTGACATTTTTCTTTCGAAGGAAAGATACTCCCAGTGAAAAATGCAGTCCCAAGCACTACTCCAGAGAGGACGAGCGCAGATGTTCCATTTCTCACTCTGATGAGAGAACAGGACAAAAATAATAGGATTGTTTGTTCCTACTTTTTTTGCCATTGCAAACCTGAAAGACTGACCTGCTTTCTTTGAGAATTTTTCATTTGAGAATTTTAATTATTATTTAGAACATACTGTATTTTGCCAGGTAAGATTATGATAAGAAATTTAGATCCTATTTCCAGGAGCATCTTGGAAACTAAAGCAATTATTTCTCTAAATAGACTTCAGTTCTCAATTGAATATCGGCAGCAGCTGCTCACTGTTCAATACAATAGGTGTCCTAGCCAAAGATCCATGCCTATACAGTTCAAAAGGGACAAGAGGGGTCCTTTTATTTAGGTCTTCTCTGTTCCCATCATTGCACTAGGCTGGTGTACTTTTCTGGGGAAAAGCGTAGGCAGCTAGAGACCTTCTCCTCTTCCTCCTTATTGCCATAGTATTTCCCACTCACTGAAGCACTAGATGTTCCAGATGAGACAGAAAACTCTGATGAACAGAATTTTCTTGTTCTGCAGTCTCTGCTCTTAGACCAGATCATCCCAAACTCACACTCTCTGCTTTAAGAACCAACAGTGGATTCACACATGAAAGCTGCCCCAGTTGCAAGGGCTGGATGTACCTAAAAGGACATTTCTATCATCCATGTCCTCTTGACATTAATGTCCCTCAGTTAAGGCCCTGTGCCTTGAACCACTGCAAATGTCACATGCAGTAAGATTATGAGTTTATTATGCAAATTTTGCAATCATAATAGAGGAAAACTGTTTCTTTTTGTTGAATATGATGCCTAATTAAAAAAAAAAAAAAAAAAAAGCATAGCCCTTGAAGGCACTTTTTGAATGGTTTGGTAGTTCAACTGGCACGTGATATGATATTGTTATATGATGTCATCTATGGAATACAACTGTTTTTTTCACTGGGACTCTCTTTGGAAAAACAACTAAGATCCTAAGTAATTCTCTACATTCCCACACAAGTGCTTTTCAGATCTAGTCACTCCCTTTGATAAGAAACATAAGGGACAAGGTATGTATTAATAGCTACATAAACAAAACAAAAGTATGGACATACCCTAACAAGTGTATAACTCAAGTTATACAAGCAAGTGAAAGTAACTTAAAAGAAGGAGAATTTAGGGAATTTAGTAGAACACTGTATATAAGATTATATTTAGCTTTTACCTACTAGCAATTCAGGAACCACTGATGATTAATAGATACTCTATATATTACAGATGAGATATAGTTTTTCTCTGGCTATGGGTACATCAGCTTCTTTCTTACCATAGAAATATCTAATATCCACATATTAATTATTTTAAATATTTTTACACAAAGTGTGACCTGGAAGTTAAATAACTGCTGTAGCAGTTCTACAGTGAATGCTGCTAGGATTGGTGGCTGAAAAGCAGGAAAACCTGTAACTGTATTTGACCACTGCAGTGACCACTGGTAGAATCAGATATCTGAGAAATTCAGGATTTTGGGTTTGTTACTTTAATCTTCACCCCAAAGTTAAAAAAGCAGGCTAGATTCTTCTGTTAGATACCCAAGCTTTTGCATGGATCCCTACTCAGCATTGTTGGAGGCACCAACAAGACTTCTCTTAAAATAAAGCCATACAGGAAACAAGCCTTACTCTGCAGAAAGCCCAGGTAACAATTTCATCTTTATGGGTCAAGAAATTGCAAAAAAAAAAAAAAACCCAAAAAAACCAACAACAAAAAAAAAAACCAAACAAAAAAACCCCCACAAAAACATTGGTAATAGGGCAAATGGATGTCAACAAAGAACATATGCACAACAATCCCAATTCAGTATATTCATTGTGGAATAAATAATGAAAAGGGGGGGGGGGGGGAAAGCCTGGACATAAGGCAGGAGTGGAAGTCGCAAAGAAAATCTAACTACTTCAGAGTCTATACTGGAGTCCCTGCAGAATGAACTGTCGAACCTGAAAAGAAGATGCATCACTGAGCTCAGAAAACTTTCATCAGACAGAAAATGTTGACATTGACTGTGGACCTGCATAGACCCAAACCCACTAATTATTGAAAAGAAGTCACTGATTGCTTCCATTGGTGAGCTACTTACTTGTGTCTTCTCTCTTACCCCAAGAAGATGACCAATTAGGGTGAGAGACTGAGGTACTGAGTGTCTGCTGGGTGACTGAAAAAAAGATGGGGGAGGATAGTTTCAGGTAATAATTTTGGAGGTCCTGCCCTTGATCTCAGAAGTGATGATTCCATCAGGTTGGTACCTATGAGAAAGCTGCAAAGAAATCTCTGTGCTATGGATCCATACAGCTACAACCCACACATTTGAAACCAAAAGGTTAAGGTTTGGGGTAAAGCTGGGTTTAGCCAAGGCAGCAGTATTGGCAGACCCTCCGAGGAGGGCAGGTTTTCCCAGCAGTGGAACAGAGGACTGTGGAAAAGGAGAGTAGGTGTACTGTCTTTCCAAAACATATCTTTGTGTCTTGCTGAGGACCCAGGATAGACACTGTGACCAAGCACCAGGTGGGAGAGGAGAGTCAGAGCAGTTCAGAGATGGTGACATTTCAAAGATCTGTGCCTGCCGTACAGAGGGAGCTGCGTGCTGTATGGCAGGGGAGGAACCATGCTTGGAAGGTAATTGAGTCTCCAGGGTGAAGAGGAACCTTTCTCAGCAAGTTTAAGAGCAGATGTCAGCTTGGCTTTATATTTACATATGGAAATACACCTGACATGAGCAAGGAAGCATGTCTCTTGGTCTCACATAAAGAATGTGTTTAGACTGCTCACAAAGCAATGAGACACCCAGCATGATTACAGAAGACCTTACAGCTCCTCTAAATCTGCTGTTTAAAACCCACCCCAGGAAGAAATTGAAACAGAAATGTTTCCTTGTAGTACCTGGTAGTCATCACAGGTTTTCCAATGTCCCCAGGACCACCAGAAGCACCCCTGACTTCCAAAACAGTAGCTCAGTCCAAATGCATAAAAATGGATCTTAAAACCTGTTACAGGTAATATCTGCTGCTCTTCAGTGTGTAACACAGCAATGGGAGGGGGCAGATGTCTTCCACTGATGAGGGAGGGAGTATTTTGAAAAAGAACTGATGTCAAGTCATGTAAAAAGAAGCTGTGAATGTCAAATTGTCCATGATTGCCAACAGGCATGCAACACATCTTCTGTAAAGTTCTTGGGTAACAGGAAAAGAGAGGACATTATGTTATCAACAGGAAATAGGAGATAGTGAAATAGACGCCAAGTGAAGAATGCAAGCTTCAGCCTAATAAAATAGTTCCTCTTTTCTACCCTACTTTTTTCCTTTCTAATTCTGAAACATAGTGTTTTGTCCAATACACATCTCCTTTTTTATTTCACTGGATTTGAAAGAAAAAACTACCCAATGATTATACCCAGTCATGTGTATTCTATGGAAATATGAACAAATGAAAACTTTGCTCATTTGACATCCTAAAGCTGAGTAAGATTCCTTGAGCTGGAACTGGTACTGCCCCACCCAGTGGAGCTTGCTTCATATACAAACTCACAAATGTTCATTGAATTCTAAAACCATCAAAGCGAGGTTTTTCACATAAGAGAACTTGTGTCCTATTCTTCACTTAGCTCTACTTCTGTGGAAAAAAAGCATTTTCCCAATGTAAAATTAGGTGATGAATATTCCTTCCTCACAGAAGGAATCTTTGCCTGAGGGGAAAAAAAGAATTGAAAAGTGCATGCCAAGTTACATAGAAACTGCTCTAAACCCTGTTCAGTGGTCATGGTTAGCCATCAGACTTAACATACCATCTAAAGGGAGAGTAAATTGCATTCAATTGTATTGTCCCATTCAAAGCCGTGTGAGATTTCCCCTGCAATTTTGCTATTTAATATGTCTTCCATTAAAACTCCCTATCTAAAAAAATATTAACACACCACTCATTTTCCTCCAAAGCAGATAATTTGTCCCTAAGCTTCCAAGGCTGAGAGATGCTTGGATCAGGCTGTGCTTTTTTGCACCTGTTTGTGGAGAACTCAGCCCTTCAAGCCAGATCTCAGTGCAAGTAAGAGTCAATCATTAGTGCAGATAAACACTTCCAATTTAAAAAGATAATTATTTTGTTAAACAAACAAACAAAACCAAACAAAAACCCAAACAAACAAACAAACAAACAAACTAAAACCCACAAAGCAACCAAAAGAACTCCCCCCCTAAAAAATCAAAACCAAACTGCTCAAAAGCAAAAATCCCCAATCCACCAGTGTTTTAAAAAAGTCGCTTGAAATTTTTGTCTTTCTCCATTTCAAAATTTTAATTGGAGGGGAGGAAAGTTCTGAGAGTTGAGGAATATTGTCTGGACAACTATATAGATAGTAACAATAATACCTACTACAAGAGTAAGACAAATCCAGTAATGACAGATATTTCAGCCATGGGAAATTTCCTATCATAAATCACTGGAATACATGACTCTTCCTACATCATTTCTGCCCAACCTATTTGGAGATTGTCCCAGTACACATTCTGCCAGCTCACAAAGGGGAGCTGTGCACATATTCACAATTTCCTCTTACTGGTATCCTTCAGTCCCACCTTTCTCCTCTGCTTCATTTAGACAGCTCAAACTTCTCATTTAAAGCAAAAGCTCCACTCCACCTCCACACGACTATTAACAACAGTTATTTCTGCAACAACTCTTTCCCTTGCACCTCCACTGAGACGTTTGCTGGATGTGACAGCTGAAGCTGACCCATCTCTTCCCAGTGCCTCCCAGGTTCAGGATGCTGCTGCTCACTCCCACGTGGCTCATTTCCTCCCACATCTCGGTTTCAGCACCTCCCACTGACCTCCACAGGAGAAGCTTTGACTATATATAGTAAGGTGCTGAAACATTTCTCACATAATCTGTGTGGGCAGAAGGTGGAAGAAGAGAACACTGAGAACTGCATCCTACTTGGAAGGGAGCACATTCAGACGTGCCTCAAAAAAAGTTGCTCTTCCTAAGTATCAACAGTTTTACTGTAAATACTTTGGAACATACCCTCATCTACTGGACACTTGTAAACTTGAGCCATTACACATCTCTTGTGTAATGACTTGTCTTTTAATTCTGGACACAATGTTTTAGTATCCCCATAGGGAAATAGTAGTTATAACAAAAACTACATATTACTCTAAATTTGATCATAAACATCAATTACTGTAAGTGTCATATAATTAATGCAAATTATCACTGTACCACTCAACTTCAGATATTACTGAGAAACTGTTTTCCTTCTGAGGAACTGACAGAAAAATCCAAAGCAATCAGCCAAAAAAAACCCACCACAAAGTAAAAGCTCTTAATAACAGATATCAACATTTGAAAATTTTCATCTGTCTTGTTTCATTTTTCAGCCATTCTCTCTCACCTACTCCATGCTCTAAATATTCATCCAGAAATGAACAATTTGCACATAAATAATTACAAATCTTAATAATTCAGCAACAGGAATCCACATTATTTTCTTTTTTTTTTTTAACTACTTTCCTCAAAATTATTTTTTTCATTTTTTCAATCCTCCAGCTGCACTGAAAACAGCCTTGGCTAACAGACGCTACTCCTAAACTGCCTGTCTCATACACCATATACGTTGCCAAAAAAAGGACTGCAGGGGTTTGCAGCACCCTGGCAGCTATATGTGACAGTGGTGGAGTTAGTTGCTCACCCTTAACTAACATTGCAATACTGGTAATTTTGGCAGTGATGGTTTTCTCAGATCAAAAATTCTCCATTGAAATGGAGTTCTGCACTAACTTGGTCGAGTCTTTTCCCATCTAAGAGTCCTCCTCTCTCCCTGCATTATGCAAGGATCTTTAAGCCTTCTACTTTCATCCATTCTCACTTATGTGGGGTGACATCAAGGAATAAGGAACCTTAGGCTTGGGTTCTGAGAGTATCCAACCACTGGCCCAATGTAGCTTGAGACTATGCCTTTGCCTCTGAATTAAACTCTTTTTCCTGAAAGCAAAAGCCTATACAGTGTCTTGCAGACCAGAAGCATTCAGACACAGACTTTCTCTGAACACAGAGACAGTCTAAGAACAAGCACCTTGGCTGCATCACCTCAGTGAGCCGTGTGACAAAGGTGAGCTAATCCATAGGTTATGAAGACTCATCCTTTAAAATCCAACCGTTCTACTGTTGACTGCGACAGCATTTGTCTTCTGTAAGAATGAATGCAAGCTATAAAATATCACTCTAGGTCAAAAATAAACTTTTAAAGAAATAAAAAGAAAACAATCTAATCAGAAATCATGATCAGCTATCCTCTTATAATCTGATCTTATCAGGGTTGAGTCACACCATGTATAAACTAATCTCCAGGAACCAAGAACCACCTATACTTTTGCTCTGGATGTTCTTTGCAAATACTATTTTTTGCCTCTGTGAGTGCCACACAGAAACAATGTTAAACCGTAGGGAAAGCAAAAAGCAACAATGAGGCATCAGCCAAAGTGATGTTCTGAATACTACAACATTATTCTTCAAACAGATATTCCCCCAATAAAATAAGATTTGCTTGGATTCTCCATCAATCCTTTGGTTCTGTTTGTGCAGCAGAAGTGGAGCCATGAGAGCTCCATCTCTCATTTTTTCCCTCAGAGAATTCCCCTCTTTGTGGGGATCCTCCACAGCTGGGCAGCTGGCAGCAGCTTTTCCTGTTTCTACAGCAGCTTTAATACCCTTTGCACTGGACTGAATGCTACAAGGCATAGTGGAAATTATGGACCAGAGATATGGGGAGGAAGCATCTTTAGGAGGAAGCAGAACAGAAGCTTTTCAAAGGATGAGAGAATGAGAAGGCCAGGTAGCAGATCACTAGAGGAGAAAATACACTCTATCTTTAAGTCTTGAGATGATAAAAACAAAGTGCAAAAGCCACGCAGCTGTAACTAACAGTTTTCAAGGCACAGACACACAAGAAAAAAAAGTAAAAAACCTCAGGCTTTAGCTGACGTTCAGAGCAGTTCCTGGTAGCTAGCAGAATTAGAAGTACTGCAAGAACCTCAACAGGCTTACATATTTAAAGAGATAATATTGAAATGCTAAATGATGGGCAAAGAACTAAATAAAAAAAAATAATTTTTCCATAAGAAGAGAAGACCAAGGGCATGGTGCAATAAACTCTGTTATAGCCATACACTTGAGGAATTAGCTACAGGTCAGATTTGTAAATCAGTGCTTAATAATTTTTCTCAAAACAAATTATGGCAAGAGGACATGGATGTACCTACAAATCAATCTTACTCCCCTCCCGAAAAAAAGCCCCAAATATTAAATCACTATGCTATAGCTTAAAACTAGATTAATATTTTTGTGTTTCTCCTGGGTAAGGAGAGGAAGGCTATGATTCCCCATTGCCTTGTCTCTCGTAGACCCCATGAAAACAAAATGCAGAGGAGACTGGGTGCAAATACTTGACTATGAAATTCTTCCAGTGGAGACTATCCTGTGTTTGTGTATTTTCTGTAGCGTCATGGAGCTCAGTAGTGTCATAAGATTATATTACAATTATACATCCTATACACACTCGTGGGAGAATATGCATTTTTAATTTTGGATTAAAATTCTGCTCTGGTGAATTTGCTGTCCAAGTTTCTCCTAGTTTCAATGGAGATATTTTTTATGGAATATTTTGTGGTCTTTCTCATTTCTAGCTGTACAAGTCTTCAGGAATGTGCACCACAGGCTAATTTTAATTCTTCAGTTCCAAAATCAGACTTTGGGGGCATGTGCAAAGAAAAGTCAATACACAAAATTAAGCTGCCTTTAGTGTTAAGCCTCACTAAATGTGTGAATTTGGGCAAATATCTGCTTTTTTGCCTTAGTTTCCCTAAAACTAAGGTTAAGCTCTATTGATTAAAAGCCTTGTAAAAAGAACAAGGAATTATTATTATTTCTGTGTACTAATTAACCCTTCAGGGAACTGTAAGAAAAAGCATAAAAAGTGGCACAGCTTCTCATCTCCCAGCTGGACAGACTTAAGGCACTTTGGCAGGGCAGTACTGGAAAGCTTTGGGCTGGATTCACAAGAGGCACTGGGGCACACAAATCCAGCATGTATGTGCTACTCATTCATTATCCATTCCACTCAATACCAAACCCTTACTCTACTGATACTTTTGTTTCTTCCAGGCAAACCCCTGATCTCCAAGCACAACTTAGAACTGCAAGAGTCCAGATCCCTCTGAGCAGCTATGCACTTCATTCCTGCCAATCCATGGTGGGATTCATGTTACTTTATGTCAGCAACTTTTAATACAGCCAGTCCTACACAAAAGCACAATTGGCAGTAGTAGGCCCATGTTACACATTGAATAAATTAGATAAATTGCTCAGCTAAGATACAGAAAATGAAAGTTTAGATCCTACCCTGAGAGATGCAGAGCAAGCACTTTGAATCCACTGCCCAGGTCTGCTGAGAAGACAGGTTCCCTGGGTGTGATCTAGAGGAAGAATGAGAGTGTCAATTTGCAAATTGATCATTGCTCATGGTTTCCATAACTGTTCTGTCATTGTTTAACTTACAAGAAGAGAAATGATTTTATTAAACTCTTGAAAACGGAGCATGGGATGGTTTCACCATCTGTTTCCATCTGGAGAGATTTAAGAAGGTTAAATCAATTACTAGTTTGACCTGGGTCTTTGCTACAGTGCTGCTTTGGCATCCATTTCAGTAAATTCCCTAGTAAAAGACAGGTAGACTGCACAAGGACTTCAAAATTGCTGAAAAGTTATTTAATATGTGAAGAGGTGTGAAATCAGGAAGAAAGACACCAGTGATGGAGGACTCCAGAGCACCACTTTTCAACTTGAACACAGCTCAAAACTTCTAGGCACATTGTGTGTTCACTCAGTGCAGTATATTTCCGTATGACATCTCTCTCAGATTACTGAAGCTGGAGTCAATTTGGATATGTGTGGCAGGAGGTTTGCAGTATGGGTGGTCATATGCTGCATGGGGGAAAGTATTACTTCTGCTGGATGAAACCATTGAGCAGTGCTGAATGCTACATCACCTGATAGTGACTATCCAGGTACTAAGGACTCCTTAACTGGCTTTTCCCAGATTTTTAGGGCATTCACTGTTAGGAAATCTGAACAAAATTATCTTTCAGTCAGCATGTTATTTTTTATGAAAAAAGCCTCACAATAAAAACCTCATCAAATAAATAATTATAGACATTTACCAAATTATTTGCAGGGACAGTCTTTATCTCTTTGCTGCTGTGAAGAAATAAAAAAAGAAAGAAAAATCTGGTTGTTGACCTAACCTGTCAGTATGCCTTAAAAAGCATGAAACAACAGAAAGAATAACTTTGTACCTGTTCCTGACTACCTTCTTTCTGTCTCTATCAGTTCCTTTGACAACATTCCAAGTTTGATCAATCCCTTTCCTACATATCACACCACAAGAGAACAAGCTTCTAGAACCAGAGACAAACAAGGATGTCTCTTGTGACCAGTGATCAGATTTGTTCCTGAGAGTTGTCAATAATCCCCAACACAAGCTGATCAGCTTTGGAAAGTGTAGAATCATTTGCCTTCCCAAAAGCCATTTCTGGCCATCCTTTGCTCATGACTGTAATTGATTGCAATCCTATCCCACGGGCTCTCGGATGGCCTTGCTTGGGCAGGGAGGTTGGACCAGATGAACTGTAGTCCATTCCATCCTGACCCATTCTGTCATTCTGTGATTGCTACTGATAGTCATGCATAAACTTTTCTGGAGAAAAAGAGTAGCACTTCTAGATTGTCTTGCATGTAGTTAGAAAATGAGTCAGCACCTTCTTGTAAAACAGTAGTAACTTCAAGTGTGCTGAATCACAGTTTCAAGGTACTCTAAGGTTCTCTTATCTGCACTGGCAAGACATTTTCTGTTTGCTTCAGCAGGGAGGCTATTATTCTGAGACTGAAAAAAGGGGTTGAGGTCTCATGTTTTATTCTGAGATCATCATTTAACTGTTTCAGTGAAATGCGTCTGTGTCTTTTCTTGAGAGTTTTAATATATTCTTCTAAGTGATGGCTAAAATCTTCCAACGGTAAATGTACAGCCCAGCCAAACTGCTAACTCCATGTTGTCACAAGCTTCATTAATGAATGTGGGGAGGGGAAAAAAAGAAACAGAATGTTGAATATATATTAAAAAATAAATAATTCTTTGAACAAGAAGCACTGTATCTTCTGGAATGAAATTTCCCATTTTTCAAATGTTCCACTCCTACAAAACCCAGCCCCTCCTATGCCACCTTGACCTTCCTGTGTGCCTCTCTGTCACTCTCCCCTCTTCTTGCTCTCTTCCCACATCCTTTGCACTCTTAGCTGAGACAGAGGCAGTACTCACTCAGTGGCTGCCTCTGGGTGACACTTCTTGGCAACCTTATAAGCACAGGTTTCCTGGTCACCTCTCCTCTGACATCAGTTGGGGCAGGGATGAACCTCTGTTTTCTCTCAGTTCAGACTTTTTTCTACATACAGGCATAAATTCCCTAAAATGGCTGGTAGGAACTTAATATAGCTTGTGATCCCTACATCACAGCAACTTTAGATGAAAGTCACCAGCCAATTTGCCTGCTGCCTAAGGTGATGTAGGAGCAAAGCCCCATAACTCTCATGTTCTTAAGAAGGAGGCCAAGAACAAAGGAAGATTGAGTCTAAACTCACTGCAGTGAGGAAAACAGGGTAAACTTAGGTACTAGAAAAATGAGTTTAAAGTTCAGCAAATGTGTTAATCTTTCGTTGGCTAGACCTGCGCTTCACAGTCTCTCATCATGTCCCACATTTTTCCTGAGAAGATAGGGGCAGCATAGCTCCACAGGAACCAAAACCAGTAAGTTCTTGGGCTGGTTCTTTTTCTCCCTCTCCACAAACTGTCATGTTCCAGATGAAAACAAATCCAGGTTTTTTTCACCCTATGGTGGGACCTTGTTATATCACAATTTGTCTTTTATGAGCCAAACCCTTTTTGTGTTGTAACCACTTGCAGGAGTGACTTCACTGGGAGAAAGAGGTTCCTACATCCATGCTGCCAAGTGAGTTCAGAGTTGGGGCTGTGAAGTTCTCAACACCAGGGCTCATTTCCAAACTCATGAAATCAATCCCATGCAATTTTCCCACAAGCTCATGTGTGGAAAGCACAAATGTATTTCCCTATAGAGGTAAAAGTATGCAACCACCCTAACTACTTTAAAGATATAACAAAATCTGCCCTTTAGCATTCATTGTATAGTCCTGTGCTTTTGGTATTAATAATTTTATCGCTTACATTTTATTCAGGGACTACTTTGGTAAAATCTTTCCTTCATATCCTCAAAGGAAATCAGAATAAACGATTGCCAAATGCCACATTTCCCATTGGGAAACAGCATTCTCAGCCATCTGAACACTTGGTGTACCAAGGCTGTGCTGCAGATAGTATTTATAGCACATTTATGAGACCAAAAGTTGTCAGTTAAACCACTAGAAACTAATAAGTGGGCCTAGTGTCATTTGAGTTGTCAACAGGATATAAGCTGATGTAAGAGGAACACCTACAATTTTTAGGCTTCTTTTCACGAATAAATGTACTGATAGTCATGCTTGACTTTGTAGGAATGTTTTGAGTAAGGAATATAGTAATTTCCTCCATTGCAGCAGTAATGATCATCAGACCACTAAAAGACGCTCTATAGATAGGCATGCCTAATTCTTGAACGTGATCTTGCTGGGAAACCTCTGTTTTACAGTAAGCGTTCTCACACACTCTAGAGTTTTTTTCAGGGGAAGAGTTAGCAATAGAAGAATCCTAACACTGAAAACTATTTCTGTGAATGAAATAGTTTCTATGAAGCACAGAGAAGTAGGAAATATAATTTCATTTAATAAACAGATAGCCTCTTTGAATGAACTCACATTTTTAAATGCATTAAAACCAATGAATGCATTGTCCAAAGTACTGTGAAATTGCATTTGTGTATATGTATATATACATATATTTATATATATATGTATAACATTATCAAAGCATTCTTTCAATAAAATAAATCAAATTCTCAATTGATGAGATTCTATACTTTGTCTCTTCACCCCTCCTGAAATCATGTGCTGTGAGAGAAACTACTTTACACAGCTTCTTTGAAGAAGTAGATAAGTGTCCAGAGGCAGAGCTTCTCATTGCCCTTCTATCATAAATACAGCTACCAATGGATGAAATATAAGTCCACAAGATTTGAATCTGCCAGTTTCAGATCAAGTACTTGGAGAATAGATATGAGTCTACTTCCTTGTTGAGTGTACTTCTGGTTATCATTAATACTTACCTCCATGATCAAAGAAAATCAAACTGATTACAAATCCCTAGGACAAAATGCAGTTCAGTCAGTTCCTGTAAGCTGAAAAATCTCAAATTTTCACTGACAGAACAGCCTGACACTCTTGTAAGTTAAAGTTTGAAAGTTTAACACCAACATTTAAGTAAGTGTACTTTATCCCATTCTAGGATTGCAAGATAAAGTGCAGATGGCATCCCAAAAGATGTAAATTACTATCTGCTCAGAGAACATGTGCTTTTAAACAAAGGCAGAGATTTCCCTGAAAAGGAAGGCTAAGGAACTTGCCTGTGCACACACTTATCAAGAAGAAATCTGTGCCGCGTTCTTTTCAGTTTGGAATGGGAAGTACATGTGAAAAATATGGTGGGAAAGATTTTTCTAGAAATATATCAGCCTGTTTGTAAAAAGGAAGTTTTGAGACTCTCAACAAGTAGCAGAATTTTTAATGATTTTTACTATAAAAATTTAGATAGGATTCCAACAAATGTTCCAGTGAGCCTTTTAGCTATGCCTTTCCTCATTAATTCTCTCTTCTTCAACAGAGAGAAAATGCTGCACTGTTCGATGAGCTCTGAACTTATGTCAAGTGATCTTAAAAAGACAAGCAGTTTGTATAAACTTGTGTTTAAATCTAGGAAGGACGAGTTCATCGTCAAGAGCCTCTATTCATATAATTCGCTAAAATAAAACACACTGACAAAAAGGAAAGTCAAATCTCAGAAATTTTAGATTACTTCCACACTGGACTTAAGATAATAAAGAAAACACGAAGAATACACTTCTTTCTGATACAGCAATGTTTCCAGCACACCTGAGATTTTGCAGTGGTATTTATCAGATCATGTGAGAGTATGGCTGGGAGCAACAGCTGACATTAAGTCAGAATTGCTGGTAGGACGGAGGCCCTGAGATAACTCACAGGTCATGTTTATATTTGCATGTGGAGATAGAGCCCCCTGACATGGACTGACTTAGCCAAGACAGCTTCAGGCTGGCAGTGCCACAATAACAGCTGAGATTCCAGCGCAGGCTTGCTCTGGCTGTCCCTGGGCTCCAGGCAGATCCCTACAGTGCACAGTGATTGATGTTTTGCTGACTTGTTACAGTGGCACCGGGTACTTGAATCTGACTGAATCAAGGCAGAGCTGGAACTGTGAACATGCACAACATGCCCCGCTGCTGTGCACAGAGCCCATACAGCTTGCTCTGGGCTCGACTGATTCTGCTGGTAGGGAGAATCTTCTTTATTAGGCACATCTCTGTCCACGGCCCCACTTTCACCAGAGAGCACCACAGAGCTACTATACTGGCTTCAATTCAACCTAGGCTCCTCTGATGCCAAGATGCAAGCTTTCTTTGGCATTCTGGTATGCATGGATGCAAACTTGATTCCGTGTGATCCCTTCCTGCATCCCACGTTAAGGCAAGAAACTTATCAAAACATCTTTATGGGAAAGCCCTGCCCGTTTAGATCAGTTGTGAAGCTGGGTGGCCCTGGACATTTGTGCTTGGCATAAATATGTAATTTTTTCACAGGCAAATGAGCACAATGAGTTATCACTAAATATATTTTTTCCTTGTTCTTTTATGTTTCTTGGATTTTCTTTTCCAGAAAATGAAATACAGATGCCTTTATGCTTGTCATCTTGAAACTAGAAATACTCAATGCTAGACATGACTGATTGATACTTAAAACTGCATGCTATTCCTCATTGTGTACCAAACTGGAATTAGTCACTGTCTGGGATATTTATCCTACATCCATAGTCTAGTTCCTGCTTGAAAGCATGCAGCAGGAATCAGGATCTCTCCAAAAAGTGCCTGATACCTGAAGGTACTTCTGTCCCTAGATGAAGAATTAGGATATACAGGCAGAAATCTACATTTGCAGAACAAAGGAACGGACACATGCCCCTTGTTACCTACTAGAGCTCACTGCTCTGACTGGGGAACTCAAATCCTTACACCATGCATGGAGAGAAGTCTGTGCATAACAGACTTCGATTTTGTATCCCACAAAAATCGCTGGAGTACACAAAAACTGCCAAGGAGGAGAGTGCAGCTTGCACACCCAGCTAGGAGAGCAGGAGGCATTTTTCCTACAATGAGAAATCTCTCCCCCTGCCCCAAGAATACACTACAGAGATGTGAACCATGGATTTGAGACAAGCATCTTGTCAGAAGGAGTGCAACCTCCCTTGTAACTAAATGCTTACAGGGCTTTTCAGAATGCAAGTTTTTTCATCTGTGAGGTCTTACAGAATCACAGAAGAGGTAAGGGAGAAGAACCACATCCTGTCCAACCTCTCACCTCAAGCCGGGTCATCTTACAGCACATTTTACAGGATTGCATCCAGAAAGTTCTTGAATATCTCCAAATATTCAAATCAAACCTGTTTCTCTGGAGTAAATCCCTTGCTGATCAGACATAGGTGAATTCGTATCTAAAGCTGTCTCAATTCCATATTCTATTTTCGATGGGTTAAGGAAATATTTGTGGGTCAAAAGATGCATCCCAAACTTGCAGCCTCTGCCTTCAAGCTGGAGAGAAATCTCAGTGGCTATTAAATATTCAATGTCTAAATATAAATCTACTAGATCTTCTCTTATCAGGCTCTAAACTGTCCATTTGATTTCACAACACAAATATTTTCATGTACATTTAGACATCTTTAAACTGAAGACCATGATGGTTCACTTTTATTTCTTCACTTGCAGGAAACTTTGAAATTATGGCAGATAATCACTGGTATATAAAATTGCTGCTGTAAACAGAAGAAATTGAATCTAAGTGTAAGTGAATTGCCATATAAAAGGGAAGTAGTAGCAGAAATAGAAACAAAGAGGATTTCACTAAATTTTAAAATATTTTCCTTTATTTGGTTACAAGGATGGATTTACTTTAAAAATAACTAAGTTTTTGATAGAATAACTGTCCCAAGCAGTTATCTATCTAGTCTCTAGCATCTAGCTACCAATCCACTAGTTTGCATCTTTTTCACTTGCACAGCTTGCAGCAGACTGAATGCTCCAGGGATTTCACTGCCTGAATTCTGTGACTTTAGTGAGAAACCAGCTCAGCAGCCTTCTTTATGAATTGGTATCACAGTGTGATATTATACCTTTGGCTCTGTTTTCAGTGCAGACGTGGTTAAGCACATGATCCATCTGCCAGCAAAATGGCCTGTTCCAAGCCCACATAAGTCGGGAACAGCCTTCCTGCTGGTTGGCCACATCACAATTAAATCAAGTTCTAACACAAATAAATCAGAATATTTATTGGCATGTAAGAATGCTAAATTAAGACAGATATTCCTTGAGGAGGCTTTCTTTGTTGGCATTTTAAAGTCATGTTTTTGGAAGAAGAGGCCAGGCTTTAGGCCACAGCATTGTAAGCCACCTTATATCTGAGTTACACAGTTACACAGTTCATGTGAACAATCATTATTCCTAACTACAGCATACACCTGAAAGAAAAGACTAAGCAATTCCTCATAGACTTTCACGAAAAAGAATACTTAAAAATACCAAGGTAGTACTTGACCTACTGCTCATTCCAGCTGTCAGAGTTCAGAACACAGTAAACATGCAAGTTACTCCAGATGTTCACACCAAACAGTATGGTTGTTACTGGGGCAGATGCATTCTGTTCCAGTTTTAGTTTTAGATATCATACATATCCCTTATATGTATGATACCCTTTTCCTCTGCCTCTTGAAGTTAATGTCCAAAGCAGAAACAAAACCCAAAACTCCACTCACAGCATTTCAGACAGCTTAGTGAGGTTGGGGCTCTGAGGCTGACAGCTTCTGCAAACCCAAGACCATCTGTCCATAAAGCCATGGGAATTTTGCCTTTGCCCTTAGTAGAAAGAAACTTCTACACAATACGGCTATACACCTATCCTTTCCTAGCTGTTCACACACCCAGACACTTGCTTCTTTTCTTATAAAATTATATTTGTGGTCTGCCCTTTCTTATAAAACTATATTTGTGGTCTGCCCTTTAACTCGCATTCACATCTACATCCCTTCCTTTTAACTTCCCCTGATGTCACCAGTCATTTTGCCCTCATCTCCACTTCTTTCCCCAGTCATTGTATTTTCCAGCCACATCTCCTTCTTTCTCAAAATCGTCAAGGTTCGCCACTTTGGTTGCACTCTCTCTTACTGTCAGCATGCTTGTTTCCTGCACCTTTCCAAACCTTGGTCATCCCTTACTGCTTCATCCTTGAGTAAGGAAATTACAGACAAGTAGCTTTGATTCGCTTCAGAAGGCTATGTCAAATATGGGCACTGATGAATATTCTGCTTTGACAGGTTTTTTTGGAACAAAAGTATGGCAAGGAAAGGCTTGTCAGCCTGGCTGTGGTGATAATGTCATGAAGGAAAGCAGCAATGTGTCCCAGTCTTGAGCTCCCCAGCACTGGAGAGAGCTCCCTTCCCTCAGGCCAGCTTGCAACCTCATTGAGGCCACCCCTCTCCCTGACCTCTTCCTCTCCAGCAAAGTCAAAATACTGGGAAAAGAGATTATCTGGCCATTTGGTGGGCCTGCTTATGTACATATTTACTGGGAAAAGCAATTGACAGAAACTTCTAGCGTGATGAAGTGTAATTATTCACAGAATGAGGCCCAGTGACTGCTGCGCCTCTGGAAAATGGCGGCGCTGCCCGACACTTCCTGGTCGAGACTGCTGTGGGAGGCTCCAGGGAACAAACACGGTTCACGGCCAAAGAGAAAAACTCAACCACCCTCTACTGTATTAGACATCCTCAGCTTTAATAAAACATAATTATTAAATCAAACTAGTTTATTTAATGACAAGAAAACCAGACTTGCAATGAATTTAACTCAGAGAAAGCCTTAAGGAACAATCGTTACAGGGTAATTTTTTTAAGACTAACTTAATAGAAACTTCCAAGCAAGCTTTCCACAAGCTCGTACTTTAAAAAAAAGCCACCAAACCAAAACAATATAAAGCACGTACCTTGGGGCAGCTGGGAGAGCTGTGCTGCTTGAGACGGAGCCTGTGGCCCGCTGCTTTCCAGAGGCCCCTCAGCGGGGAGCAGCCGGGGCGCCCCTGCGCCCCGCAGGGCGAGGCCACCGAGGGCCTGGTGCCTGCCGGGGCTGCCTGGCTGCCTGCAGCACGGCGGGGCCCTGGCCTGGGTGCAGGGGTGGGCCAGCACCGTAAAGAGCGGTCAGTGGTCGGACATCGTTTTACGGGAACTCCCTGGGGAGGGAGAAGAATTATCAGCACAGGGTTGGTCGCCGCTGCAAAATGGCTGCCCCCAGGAGAGCGGGAGAGGCCTAGGCAGCCCTGCCCCAGGGGTGGTGAAATGTCCCTGTCAGGGCTTCGCGCTTGTCCCAACTCCTCCCAGAGCCATGGCTCTGTGTGGTGGGATGTATGGCTGTGGCATGGCAGGAGGAGGCCTGCTATTTCCAGGAGCTTATCCTAGAGTAAGCATATTTGTTGTCGCCTTATAAAGAAGCAAGACGAGATGCTGTCTGCCCTTCTCTCCTGAGTGAGGGGTAACTCTCTCGTAGTTTCTCCATTTAAAAATCACTTCCATGTAAAACTCTCTTCAGAGATGTCCATGGCTGCCTGCAACATGCAGTGACAGGATCAGTCACATGCAGCTCTAGCCAAAGAGTATCCTGGACCACATGTTTCTATTTTGTGGGATTGTTTTGTGAATTGTATTCTGATGTCTTCTAAAGACACTTCAGGTCTTCAAAGACCTCCCACAGAGCGATGAGGCTCAGATCCCCCAGGGAAATCTCTGGTGGTCTGGTCCCACATCTGCACAGGTGTAGGGGATGTCGTTTCCTTCTCTGACTAAAAACAGTGACATCAAACTTCTCACTCTTAAAAAAACCAAAAGCAAATAAAAAGGAAAAAGAAAAAGACAAGAGCACCTACCAGTTAAAAAAAATGGTCTCTGATGATGTTTCAATGGAAGTTAGGGTTTTTTGCTGGATACCAGGAGCATACGCCAAACCCTGCTACATGTGCTCATTAATAAACTAGTCTATGACAGATGTGGTATCCCCCTACATGTATATGTCCATGTTGTGCAATAATTTCCACTCTAACCCACTTTTCTTGGTCACCCACCTAAAATACTTGTGCAAATTTTACCCTTCAGGGTAAAAATTTCCATTCCTGACCTCTGCCTGAAGGTACAATTTTTTGGAATTATGAGATAAAACTGTCTTCTGAGAATAAGAGAAAAGGAAAACACACTTCTCTGCATAAAAAAAAAAAAAAAAAAAAAAAAAAAAAAAAAAAAAAAAAACAACCCAAAAAACCCAAAAAACCCCCCCAAAAAACCCCAAAAAAAAAACAAAACAAAAAAAACAACAAACAAACCTTACCCCCAAAACAGAATAAAAAAAAAATTCACTGCTTTTTCACAGCTCTAGGGATGATGTAAAAAAAGTCATTATAAAAGAAGTCTTGTAAAAGAGCAGAATGTTCAAAGGCTGCTGGGTTGGACATGACAGAACCATGCATCTGCATGATTTAGTAAACAGGTGAAATGTAGGTTTATATGCTTTTGTGTATATATAGTGTACAAAGTACATATTCTTGACACTATGTATCCTTTTATATACATGTATATACATACATATAATAAAAAGGCATATGATTATGTACAAGTGTGCACAGTTCTCTATACAGATACTGTATATTAAAGTTTTCAGGATACTTACTGAGAATCAGGTTTTTTTTTGAGGGGTGGAGATGCAGGGCCTGGCAAAGGCACAGCTGGGATATCTGTCACACACCAGCTGAGTTCCTGTCTAGACTGCTTAAGGTAGGCAACAGTTCAGAAAGTACTGTCAGGGTCACTGACTGATTGCTCATTGAATTTTGTAATTTTTCCTCTACTTATTTTGAAAGTTTTAGGACTGCGATTTCTTAAAAACTGGAAGCACCTATGGGAGCAAGGCCTTGTTGTGTTGGAACAGATGATAAATGTAGCTTCCCCAGCTGCTCATCTCCTCAGATCCAAGGCCCTGCCTTAATCACAGATAAGGCAAGCTCAGGAAAATATCTACCCAGGCAAGTTCTTTTCCTTCTTTTGTCAGAGGAAGGAATTATTATACAAGCTGGTGAATCTTTGGCAAGCTTCAGAAAGTGAAATAATTCCTTTTAAACTATTGTTTTCCTCTTTTAATTTCCTAAGAAATTCTGTAGAAGGATTTTGCTAGCAGAAACTTGATCATGGTTAAAAACCGAGGAAACATTTTATGTTGTCAGCGCATCTAATCACTTGGAAAAGAAATTGCTCGAGATGGTGTGCCAGCAGGCAATGTCTGCCATAGCCACTCCTGCTCCCTCTCGCTTCCTTGCTGTCTCCCCCAGGTAAGCCATGACCTGAAGAGAAGTTGACTTCAGTCAACATGCAGTCCCTTCAGAGTCATCATATCCGCTGTGTTTCTGGTGTTGACTGGCTCTTCTCTGCATTCTGGGGCATTCTTATAAGCACAGTTCTTCTTAAAAACAACTAATTTGAAGTTAGGAGTGATGTCATTACTGACATTATGCTCTTTCCATTTAACGTTGCGTATCTCTGGTTGTAACTAAAAATGGCACAGTTTTGCATTTAATTTTAGAAATAATACTGAGTCACATAATTCCCTCCTTCTATTTTCAGTTTCTTAGCTTCTCTTCTGCAAAGATGAAAAGCATGCCTTTTGGCAAAGCTGTCTCAAGAAATGACAGGAGTTGTTTTCAGGTAGATTATCTGAAGCACCAATGGTTGGTCTTACTCAACCCATACTAAAATAATTATTTCTTTGACTATAGTGTCTTTCATTTAAATAATAAAGAATAAGAGAAAATGCTATCTGAGCAGAAGTCCTCTGTACCATGCCATCAGACCAAGGGTGGTTAGGAGCCCGTGAGTTTTCTCCAGTTCCAGGAGGAGGAAAAAATCCCCCTGTCCTGACTGTGCTCCTAGTAGGGTGTCAGTCAAGGTTCCGACCAGCAAAATTCCTAGAACATCATGTGATATGAACTTCCTCTTTTTGGAGAGGGCACCTCAAACCAGAATGAAAAAGTGTCACAACAGAATATTTTAAATCAACATTAGCTCTGTTTGTACAACAGTTTTGAGCATGCTATTCAAATTCTATTGACAGATCTGGCATCTTACAAGTATTTGTCACACACTCTTGACAGTTTTGTATTTTTTGTTGTCTGAATGTAAAACTTTATGACAAAATGAAATATAGAAATGTTGTCTTAAAATATTTAGCAAAACTTCAAACAAACAAATAAGAAAAGGAGAAGGCTTATACAGTCCCATTGCTCTAATTATCTGGTTCAAGTATTACTAATACGGAAGTTTAGTGAACAAGCAAAGCTTCTGGACTTCATACGAGAAGGTTTTTCAAGATTAAAAAAACTTATTTTTCGAAAGACTCAATGTTTTGGGTCTTCCTGGTTGTGCTTTACGTGCTCTGCTTGCAAGGTACATATGCTGTGTGCTAGAAATAATTCTTTCTCATGAAGAGTAAACAGTTTTATAGAGATTGATTAAATTAATATAATTTGAAATCACATGAGTTTCAATTAAAGTAATCAAATGCCTCAAATTAAACATAAATTAATCACCTTGTTTAATTGGGATGTCCACAACTCTTTCATGGTTCTATCATTCTGAAACATTATAAGAAATTTGTATTTGTGAATAGGACTAAAGAGTTTCCTGACTGCTGCAGTTGAAGTGGAATGGGCTGATAATAAATAATCTATTAAAACATCATTGGAAAAAGCTCTATAGTTCATACATTGGCTCAGTTAATCTCTATAGATTTTTTTAATGCTGCTGCTGGAAGGCTGGTCTTGGACAGGGAGAGAGAGAGAATGCAAGCTTCTTTTCTGTACTTCATGGATCCTTAACCCTTATTTAAAGACGACTTTGGATTTTAGACCACATAACTGCTCTTGTAATTATATCAAACAGTTAAAAAAAAAGCTAGTTAATGATGTTCAACATAAGTAATCATGTTAAATAGTGAAATTTAATTTCTTAAAAACTTAAATCCTAATATCTTTTGGAATGTATTGTACTGTAGGATGTCTGAGTAAATTAAATTCTCCCCTGCACACTAAAACATCAATTTCCTTATGGTAATTATCTGCTAGATTGGATCTGTCAGTCGCAGGGAAGCATGCCTGACATTATACCCTTTTTACAAAAAATGATTACAAAAAATTAAGACGAATGAGTAAAATTAAGGCTGCGGCTGGTAAGCCTATATAAAGCTCTCATAGATCACTTTACATAAGCTACCATTGTACTGGATACTAAGCTTTTAATGACTAGTTGCATAATGAGGTGAAGGCCATTAAAGAACAGCAGAGGTAACTGATCACAGAGATAAGAGCTAAAAATGATTTTCAACCAACTAGAAGCAATTTATTATACACAAAAACACAGGTCTAAATGAAATGTCTGGATAGACTAAGAACTTTTGAAAATTGACAGGATTTTCTTCCTAGGAAAGTTTTACAAATATGATGGGAACTGTCTCTGTCATATTAGATTCTTTTTCTCTGCTATTCTGTACTGCAGAATTGAGGTAGTGAGTTGGTTTTTTATTTTTAAAGACAGATGGACTGTAGCAATGCATTTCATTAGCCCACTTGAAAGGTAAATTAGAATGAGGAGTAGCTGATATAAAGAAAATTCATAGCACTCTGCCAGCAAGTGTTATATGGAGGCAGGTTAGTTGTTGCAAGTCAACTGACACCCTGTCTGGTCTAAAAAAACTCATCCACACTACAGAACTGCCTCTAAAAAAAGTTTAGGGTTTTAAAGTACCATATACCATCAGAGCAGTGCAAAAGTCAGTGTGTAAGTAAATTCTCTTATAATGAGCAGTCACTTGGGGCCAAAACAGAAAAAGAGACCAAGTGCCTTGAAGATAGTGGAAGGTCAAATTTTGAAGTAACCTCCTCTCACAAGAAAAGCCACATCCCTAATTTAAACAAAAGGAGTGTGGGGAAGGATGCCTAAAGAGGCAGCAATGACAGGTGCAGGTGCAAACCTGAAGCTAGGCTGTCTGAAGCACTTGGTGTGTAGCCACTTTAACCCAGGCAGTTAAGATACACACATACATATCTATACATAAATATACACACACAGATATATGCGCATTAGCAGATTTACTGTGCCTGTTTAAAACCTTATTATTTTTACTAGGATTATGGCCTTTACAACAACAACAACAACAAAAATCTACAAGATGTCTTTCTAATGAAAAAGAATCTGGGAAACGACTTTCACTTCTTTCCTCCCCCCTCTCACATCTCTTTTATGTGGTATGGAAGTTGATCCTTCTCTTGGCTTAAAGGACTCAAGTAGGCTGGATAAACCATGTGATGCCTGGAGATAGGGAAGGTGACTACTGACAAACAGGGGTGTCAAGAAGAGGGCCACAGAGATGGTTCTGGGCCTGGATCACATCATCTAAGGACTTGGGAATTAGGTTACTCTACCTTGAAGGAAAGGAGCCTGATGAGAGGGTGTAGTTACAGATTAGACACCACCAGATGTTTCTGCGAGGTTCAATGCCAAGTGACAGGAGGCAGTGGTCTCAAACAGGAACAAAGGCACTACAAGGAAAACAAACTCAAAAGGAGAGTTGAGAAGCATTGGAACATGTTGCCCAGATAGGTTGTGTAGCCTCCATTTTTGGAGAAGTTTCATAATCCAGCTGGGCAAGGCCCTGAGCAAAATGTTTTATCTTCACCATTGGTCTCATTGTGAATTTGGAGTTTATACAGATGACCCCCAGACCTCCTCTCGAAACGAAATTCTTTTTATGATGTCATGATTCTTCTCTGAGGCCATCTTATTCCCATCTTATGGCCATCTTATTCCCATCACAGTTGTGAGTTCTATCAATATTTCTTCTTCCCAAGGACATATCCTAATATTCAGGGAAGAGGCAGCTTGGGGAAACAGTTTTTTTTACTGCTGCTAATTTCTGGAACTTCATCTGGCTTATGTATGTACATTATCAGGTAACTATGCAAGCTCTGAAGAAAATTTCTGCCATTTTGTATGTATATGCTAACTAAACACCACTGGAGACTGTTCCTGGCTATACAGCAGAACTAGCTATACTATTAGATTTTTAGCCTGGGTGTTCTGCATATTTTTGCTCCATGCCGAACAGTACTCTTCTTCACATGCCCCAAACTGTCTCAGACATAAATTTCAAAATACGCAGAAACTATAAATTCTTCTTATCTGGGACACCCTTGTTTTGGAGTCTTGTCAACAGCAAGGATATTGGTTATTCCTTGACCCAAGTGGCATCAAATGGCTCTTGAGGTATGTTAATTCAATAGTATGGTCACAGCCTCAGTGTTCAGGCAACTTTCAGGCCAAAGGGGCAGCCTCAGGATGTACTGGCGGTTGTGCAGCTTGATGTATATTGTGGGGAGGAGAATTATACCTGATTTTTTATTTGAATAATTAAATCCCGTTTGATTTCTTGTTTAGGCATATATTGTCTTCCATGCACTGAATCTTTAGCCATTGGAAAGCTGCAGCCTGATTTACATAGCACTGAAGTCATTGGACACTGTCATTAAAGCTTTTCATTTTAATCACTGGCATTTGTGTTGAGGCTTGCCTTCTACAAAATCTTCAGTAATTTCAATAATTTCTCCTTTATTCTTTAATTATTTTAAATGTAAATTAATTTGATCTAAAGCCTGCTGGCTGTGTGATTATTTGAGATGTGTACATACTAGCAATATTACTCCTTCAAACTGATAGTGGCTAATACAATTATATGCTTTCCTTCACTGATATCTGATCTGTTAATTAACTGGAAAATATTTTGATTGGGGTGACTGCTTACCCAAATTATTTAATTGTTCCATGCAAGGCTGTCAGAAAAAAATGTAAATGAACCTATGAAGTTCTATGAGATTTCACACTAACAGCTCTTCAGATTAGGGCTAGAATTAGACAGAGAAATAGCAAGAACAACTTGGAGCCTGCAGGAAAAGAAACTAGCTCACATTTTAATTTCAATAAAAATAGTAGTAGGAGCACTTAGGTTTTGTTTATCCCTTTTCCTCCTTGATTTTTTTTTTTTTTACACAAACCAAGGCTCTTTTATCCCATATTAAAGGAGTGTGTGTGTGTAGTTAGACAAAAGTTAAGAGAACTGAGAGCATAATGTAGGTAAAATGGAAATTAGGTCAGTACCTGGTTAACTGGACAGGACCTTCTGATCTTGGGTAGGCTCTTTATACTGAATTCACTGTCACTGGTGAACTGAACATGACAGAAAGCTGTAACAAGTTTTTTTCAGCTGAGAGCTTTACCTTTACTTCATGCAGAATACTCTGGACATTCTTTGTTCAAAAATATAAAGGTCCTGTGAGAAACTTGGTTCAGTTTTTGAGAAAGTCTAATAATATTTTTTTAACCTAAAAGAAGTGGACTCACTGAATACTCAAGGAAACTCCTTGTTGAAGGAAATGCACGGATTTAGTAAATCCACTCCTACTTTATTGAATAACTGCAATATTTGAATGTTTGATTTCATACTAGCAACAATACTAGTTAATTAGCTGAGGTGATGTGGAGCAAGTGGGGTTTTTAGAGGTCATAAATATCAATGAGAAGGTTTACACTACTGGATTCAGCAAGGTGTAAGCTATTCTAAAACTGAGAGCCAGCAATGAGCTGAGACACATTCACAATTTATTCCAATTCTGAGAATGCTGGAGTTCATGACAAAATCCTAAGATAATGAGTGCACATTAGATAGAAGATCTAAAGATAGAACCTGATTATTGTCTTTTTAATGGCTGCAAATTGTCTATATATGTCAGATACTATCAGAGGCTTGCAGTATAAGCAGGATCACCTCTTATGACACTCCATTGTGACCAGCTGCTGAATTACTAATGCTCTGAAGTTGCCTTGCAGGCAAGCAAAACTACCAGTCAGTGGAATGTGGATGCCTAAAGACCTTTGACTTCTAGGGCCTATATGTGATAAACTTAATAGATATGCTCATTTTTAGACCAAGTAATGAGCACAGAACAGCTGCAATGGTTTTGTCTGTTTCCATAAGCAACTACACTTAGGCTTGCTTCCTATTTCTCTGAGAAGCCCAAATGAAACTTACATTTTGTAAATGAGGGGTGATTTCGGCACTTATTTTCCTTCTCAGCCTTTACAGAGTATTTTCTAAGGATGCTCTCCTTAGAGCTGGTATTTTTCAGAGAAGATATGAGGAACAGACTTGTTGCCATTAAATGTCACACACCGGTATTTGCACTAGAAGGGGTATCCTCAGTCTACTGCAAAGCCAGCAATTACATGTTCTAAGTGCAAATGGACATGCAGGAGGTGATAAGCAGCCATCCTGCCTCAGCACTCAGGTCAGTGTTTTGGGAGAGATCTCCTCTGGAATGGCTTGATACATACTTTGCAGGGCTGCTTTGTATTCCTGCACACTGAGGAAAACAAAGAATCCTGTTCTAAAGTGCAAGTCAGGCCTCTTGAGTCCCACATTGCTGGAGTAGCAGAAAAGACAGCAAGGGCTAAGAGATGCTAAGACCTGAGACAAGAGGATTTTAGCCACCAATGAAGGGGAATACCCTAATTATATATTTTTTCTCTTCTGCTTTGCAAGACTTTGCCAAGTAAATAGTACTTAGTCTCTCAGTTTATGAAAGAAAAAAACAAAAACAAAACCAAACCAAAACAAAACAAACCAACCAAACAAAAAAAACCACCAAAAAACCCCCCAACTCTACTTGTTCACAATGTTTTTCTGGTTTTAATTGTATTTTATCAAATAAGAGAAGCTTCCATTTGCAGTAAAACAAGCCAAAGTTTCCAGTTATTAAATGCTTTTGGTTTCTGACTTCTCTATAGGTACCTTATTTTCTCCAGTCATTTTCAAGATTTCAAGCTAGGATCACCACTGCCTCTTATATAATTTTCCTACCATGAAGTTGTTTATGGGTTTTGTTTACCCAACAGACATTTCCCTTTCACTTGGTATATTCATTACTAAATAATTCTGTGAGAAGATACAGGCCACTGATTTTTTGCAATTTGCATCCCCATACTCTGAGCTATGTTGAAAGCAAAGCTTTTTGGTCCTCTTGCTTTGGAAGTACATTAATATTTCTATGACCTTTACTAGATGGCAGATGAGAAGCATTAGGAATGAAATAACAAACAAACCAAAGGAAACCAATTTTTTAAAATGTGTATTTCTGAAAGGAGCAAGAGGAAAAAGAATCTAGTCTGAAAAATATGAACTTTACTTCGGTTATGATAATTGCTCTATTGTACCTATTTTCCCATATCAAAATGCTTCTTTATGATCAATCCACTCAGCATAATGCATAAATATATTTGAAAGGGTTTAGTTGCTATGCATACAAAAATATATAGATACTATTTAGAGATATTTAGAAAGAAATAGAATAGTTTAAGACATGATTATTTACTGTGCACATCGAAGTGATCATCTAAAAAGCATGGTCACTATACTAACAACTACTTTACACAAAATGACTTCAAATAATTTAACTTCCAAAGCCTTCTGGTTTTAAAGAGAAATTCTGTGAAACAAGATGCAAATGTAAGGGCTTGTGCACAGTGCAAATCCTCTGCTTTAGAAGAGTATACTTTCAGAAGGCTTTAGATGACTGCAGGAGGAAAACCAGCTAATTTCTACCCAGGAAACCATTTCTCTCACAGCAGCATTGTTTTTCAGTGGTTTTACTACCGGAAGCCAACTCTGTTCCTGTTCATCTAGCTGTCGATTTTTGGATCTGTTCTCAAAGGAACAGTTCCAAAAATCATTTTTTGTGACTTGAAATTTGACTGCTTTATGAACCCTGTGTACAGTTTTGCACCACCTATGATTCAGCAAGGCATTTAACAAAGGGAAGGCAAAACCTGCCCCATTAACTAAAGTATTTGGTCACTGGTTTTCACTTGAGGGAAAAGAGATTATTTAATAAAAACTCTTTCATAAATTTTCTAACATATACTTTATATTATAAGCTACAGCATCAAGTAAAAGGATATTTGGAACAGGGGAGGATGTGTGGGTTAATTCTCTTTAGGGCAGTGTGGAAGAATCATAAAATTATAAAATAGCAATAACCAGATCATCATACCATGAATCTCATGAATCTAGAAGGGTTCAGTTTCAATGAAGTGGTACTAATTATGGGATGGACATGAAGGCAAGGATTCCCTTCTACCTTTACTATCAAGAGCAATGCTATTGCATCCAGTAGATTGGGACTAGACTTTATATTGAGTGTGTCACATACTTATTTTTTAATTACTACTTTTGTTAGTTTTCCTACATGAAAATTTTGCCTCCTTGAGATTTCAGGGAATACTCTATTTTCATTTTAAGGTAAAATTAATTTTTTTTATAATAATGAGAACTTTTTAATGGGAAAGAAATGCTTGAAAACATGATTATTGTTGTTTTAGTTTATTTTAGGTGACATGATGGATTTCTTTATAGTTTGGATACAAGCATTTCCCTTGAGTTTGGTCTTTAGAGATTTTTATTCTTTACTGAAATGTTCAGAGAAACTGAAAGTAACTAGAAATCAACTTTAAAAATACTTTTTCTCCTCATTGTTAGGTTTTTTCCTTAACCAATGTTCTCAGCTTGATCTATCAGTATGAAAAAGTATAAAACATCCCTTTTTTCACAATTTGGATTTCTCTAGAGGATTTTTAGGACACAACTTCCCCTCATTAGAGCCAGAGGTTCTGGCTTTTAGTCAATCCATAAAGTCAGAGGAAACTATGCTGAGTTATCCAACTGAGAACCCACCCATTTTAAATATAGCTCACATATTCATAGATTCTTGTGCATTAATTATGCCATGTGTAAAATGTTTTTAACCATAAAGTAACCAATCTCAAAGTTACTCAATCAATGGCATCTGTCTTTGTAGTCAATGTTCTCAGCCCAGCAATTCTGGTTTAAAATGTAATCTGTTTTCATCAGCTAGTTTGAATGGAACTTAAGTTTCTGTTCAAGATACAGCAGTGATTCTGCACTGCATTGGACAAAGACAGCCCCTACATTGTCCCTAATGTCACATCACTCTTTGCACTACACAGCTGGGGCTCTGAAACATTTAGGTGGAATCCTTCTCAAGCATAGAAGAAGACAGTCTTTGTAACCAGTAACAAATCTGCAAATATTTTTACATGGTACATAATAATTTGATAGGACATAATAAGCCAAATTTGAAAAAGTGGCTACATTTTCAGCTAAAATATTCACTGGCTTGTACACATGTGTTGCTCCAAATGGAGAAGAACAAAAGGCAAAAGCAGGTTGCAACCTTCCTCCACTTCAACATATGCTTTAATTTTGCACATGTTCATGCTAGGTATAAATCCAATGCATACACAGAAAGTGATTAGATGAAAACATCACTTTTAAAAATCTGGGACTGGTGATTTGTGCACAAGAAAAATACAGAAAGCTAGAAGTATAGAAGTTTCTGTGTAAGTCAGACATTTCAAGAAGTGGTATTTTTCTGCCCCACTTCAAGATAAATAACTTTCTACAGTCTTATTAGGGGAATGTCTTGCTTAGCTGTCACCTCACATTCCCTAGCAGCTTGTATATCCTCTCTGACTGATCTGCACTGCAGTGTCAGGGATTTGGATGCTTAGTACCCATTTTTATTGCTGAGGATATAATCCCTTTGTTAAGGGATGTTAGTTCTTTCTGAGGATTTTGTGTCTTTTGGCCCTGTGGTTTGTTCTCCTTACCTTTCAGTATTTCCAGTAAATCTTCAGTCTACTCTTTGAAGGGTTTTTCACCATTGGTGCACTTTGTAATCCTTCATGGAAAGCCCTTAAGTGGCTGTGAAAAAGCTTCTTCTTACAAACGTTTTGACACATCTACTACCTTAAAAGCCTGGAGAAGCCTGTACTGGAGAAAAGTAGGCATTAGAGGTAACAGAGAAGGAATATAGATTATTCAGATAGTACCACAGACCTCAGGACAGAAAAGTCTGAGGAATCTGCAAGGCTGTCTGAATTAGAATAACTATTTGCACTATTTTGGCCCCTGGAGCACAGTAGAGCTTTCTGACTGACAAATTTGCATTTGATCTTCTTTTTCTCTGGCATGCTCTGCTCCTTTCTCATATTGTCTGTACCAACATCAGAAAATAAACAGAACCAAGACAATAACTAGAGGTGCTCCATCTTCCATGTTTAGATTTTCCCTATTCAGATTAAGAACAAAAGAATTTAGGCATGGGCGTAAGGCACACATTCTTAATTAGCCTCCAAACCAGGGAACATAACTTGGCTCCTTTTATTCACTACACACACAAAGCCAGTACAGGTAAAGGTTAAAATCTCATTCTGTGGCATTTAACCATCTTTGCAAGGCATACTCAGAACAGCTTGAGAAGGGCTGCTGCCCTGTAATGATTTCATAGTTAATAATACATTCACAAATGTGTGTTCACATTTGTGTATGCATGTGTGTGTGTGCACAAAATGTTTAGGTCAATATATGGAACAGCTACAGCATCATTTTCAACCTTACTTAACAAGGCAATCTAGTACAGACAAGTTTCAAGACTTTGAATTATGTCTCTTCTTGTTCTTAATATGGTTTTAACTGTCAGTGTTAGTAAGTCATAAATATGAGAATAATGCAGTAAGGACTACCACAAACACCCACTTCTGTATTATTTTATTTTTGTTCTGTATTTAAAGTGTCTGCACATCTTCATACATTTCCTTCCTCCTCACTGTCAGACACTGAGGCTCTCAGTTATCCACATAAAAAGGACTGGCATTCTCAAATTTGTAATAGTTTTTTATTCTGCTTTGATAGAAATCTGAGGACAAACTGCAGTTGAGAAAAAAGTCCTAGGTGTTTCTACTGAGTCAACTTCCATATTTTGCTGTGTATCTGCAGTCACAAAAAGACAGGGAAAAAAGGACTTTTAAAACATTCTCTCATATTCCTAAACATTCTCTCTTCTTCCCTCTCACTGCTTTCTTCACACTTATTCCCATTGACCGCAGTGAATATTAATAATTTGCAATATTCCATAGTATTAGAATCAGCTCCCTTAAGATCAATGTTGGTAAATCTTCCTGAAGGGCTTCTCCAACCTTTCTTGAACACACACAGACACACAGGCACAGACAGACACACATACCCACTCACAGACAGACACACACACTCACACAGCTGTTTCACAACTAACCTTCACACTACATGTGCAGATCTGCCATGACCATGCTTTCATGCTTTCAAGCACATAAGGCCCTGTGGTGCTCCAGGTCATGCTGGAAATCTGGCTTTCAAGCCTTCTAAAAATACTTTGTTGGCACTGTCACCTCTGCTTTAGATGCCCAGTTCTCATGGCTGACACAAAACTGACCACAGACATTTATGTTCACTTGCTCTTCACATAAGAAGTATTTTTTGACCTAGAGATAACTTCTGAAATCTTCAAAGGAACTTGCTGAACATTGCTTCTCAATTCTCTCAACAATCAAAAAAGTTATTCTCTCAGTAATCAAACAAAATCTAGCACTATCTTAGATTAACCATGGTGATACCAATGGGTTTCCATGCAACCTGAGATGCAACTGGATTTACATTTTCTAGGTAGCGATGGACACAAGACAGAACAACACATAAAGCATTCCTTCCTATGCAAAAGCTAAACAAATCTGCCAGAATTTAATTGCACTAAGGGATTTTAAAACACAATTTTCTATCTTCATCTTGGGATTACCTGGAAATAAAACTAGATTAAAATTGAACAATGAAGCTTGACATATAAAAACACTATTCATATTCAAAGATAACAAAATCATATTTCTGCTGTTTCATTTACTATGGGATCCTGTTGGCTTCAGAACATCTGAAACTGGTGAACAGGATTTTGCTGCACATCCTGTGGGAGCATTGTGCAGTAGAAATACAGTGCAGAAATGGTTGCAGGCTGCCTGTTCTATCTGATATTGCTGATACTTTTGACAGGAATGTTTATTAGAGCAGGATAGCAGTACACAAGAGACTCCATTTGATACCTATAGTTGTCTTCAGGACACCGACCACCTGTTGTAGACAGCAGTTGAAAAACATCCCCTACATGCCATCACTTGCTACTTTCTGAAAAATTTTACAGTCATTGCTTGAAAATGAGCAAAGAGACAAAGAAAGGGAACACCATTTTAAAAATGGTAAGGATGACATCAAGTTCTACATCAGAAGTACATGGAGGCAAATTGTCTGACCCCTAATTACAGGAATAATATCTCTTTTCTTCACCTCTTCATTATAGTCTAGCTTGACCTGTGACCCATAAAATCAGCTGAAATTCTTATAATTTATTTTATAAAAGCAAGGAATCAAGTGTTAAGCATGTCTCTTTTGTGGGCATCAGTACCTAATGTTGAGGGGAAATTCACAGCATCCATGATAGTTTTATATAGCAGTTTCATGAAGGACTAGAATATTCCATCTTATCTCAGTGAACAATAACTTACTCCACAAGTAGGACCATAGACCTACTACAGTTTTGCAATCAGGGATACTATCTCTTCAAGGAAATGTATAATATAGCTCAGGCACAGGGTGGAAAAAACTGCTTTGCCATCTCTGGATACGATTGCTAGTGTACAATCTTCTACACAATCTTCTTCAAATAGGTTAGGAGATTCTGTCCTCATTCTGGAAAATATCCATTGGCACAGAATGAGAACCCTGTTTTTGCTATAGATGAAAAATGAAGAAAATCTGTCCACTGTGAACTACATCCACAGTAACATCTGTGTAAAATAAAAGGAAGTAACTGATGTGTTTTCTTCAGATCACAGTGCTGCCTATAATTTTTGCTCTTGAATTCTGGTACCTGAATGAAGTCTCTCAATGAACTTTGCTAAGATGCATTTTGCCTTTTTTATTTGTCTGTGACATTTACAAGCAATTTAGAGCTGTATGAGACTGCTTTGGGTTCAGCTTTATCAGATTACAGAGACTCAGGACTTTGTTACATCTTTCCATTCCCTGTCAACAGCAGCCCATAGCTACAAGTCACTGCCAATTTTCCAAGAATAATCACAAGAGAAAGAGAGCAGAGGTGACTGGATGGGGGGCAGCAGAAAAGTAAGTAAGGGCATTCATTGAAAAGATGAATCTCTTGACAAGATGAACTCTTTAAAAGCCATGCAGCTCCTTAAATCTCCTCGAGCCTTTTCTGCATACTTTTCACTGACAGTGCTGAAAAAAAGTGTGATGTGCTGTGAACAGAATCCTAAGACAAATTAAAAGTCTAATTAGAAGATAAATTTCTCAGAAAAATGTGGAAACTTGGAGAAGTGTCACCATATCCTAGATCACTACAGATAATAAGAAAACAGAATATAAAGCACAAAACCATAAAGGAGAGAGGAGAAACAAATAGTTACTAAGCTATTAAGGAGAAAGGCTAAGTTACTTCTTTGCCAGCATCAGAAGCTCTTCATGCTAACAAAAGGAAAATAATTTTTCAGCAATTTTGAAGAGTCCAGATTTTTTGAAATCAACAAGTTAGACATCTAAAAACTTATATTGGTCCACCAAGTTTCAACCAGCCTTGTATGGAAGAGCAAGAGAGCATAAAGATTACTAATTCCCCTCATGAGGCAGCCATGATAATGATAGGGTGATATGATGATTTCACAGTTGCAGGGTCCCAGGCTACATCAGTGTGGTGCCATGGCATGACTTTGCTTCTCACTGCCTTTTTTTATAGCAAATACCTGTTTCATAAGTCTGCCAAGACCAGTTGAGAAACTCCACACAGTCTTCTTTTGGGAATTGATAACTTTGTTTTTTTCAAAGTGTCCCATGAATGTCAAAGACATTTGTTACACCAAAAAAAAAAAAAAAAAAAAAAAAAAAAAAAAAAAAAAAAAAAAAAAAAAATCACCTTTCCAACACATAACATACAACATTCCAGAAAAATTCTAAAACCTCAAAAAGACTTCAAAGTAGCATAACAGTAATGTGGTGGGATCTAACCCCAATTGTTCTGTATTTTTTAAGCCAATAGAATGTCATGTGTAACATTTAATTGTTCTTTAACTAAATAAATGCAATTATCATTTTCCCTGTAAATTTTCTGAACGAGATGAGAAATATACCTCATTGCATTCCTGCAATTACTGGTGGGGCTGTTGATGGAAGATTAGAATTTGCTGGGTGACTTGCTTACCAATGAACCTTGCCAGTGTATCCCGTAATATTTGGAGTGCTAAAGGAAAGAGTCAAAAGGGGGATGGGAGATGGAGAAAGGGTAAATTAAATGACTATAGGCTTGAAATATGACTTATAGACAAGCTCTAGAATGGATAGAGTTTATCAAAGATGGGGTAAAATCTCTTAATAGTAAGAAGTGCTTAGAACGCATAAACTGTCATAGCTTCTTTAAAGTCAGAGAAACAATTTTATGATGATCTAGCTGATGATCTGGGCAAAAATCTCTGGTTGGACACTGTAAAGGTGAGCTCTTTAGAGAATTTTTTTTCTTCTGTCTGTTTAGGTTTGGTATCTGTATGATACCCATGATTAGAAGCAACATTTAATCACAAAGAAGAAATCAAGTCACAGAGTTTGCATAGAGCAAAAAAAAGCAAGGAAATATTTAAAAATGTGGTACAGATTTAGCTCATATTTAGTTTCTAGCTTCAAATATGGAATTTACATAACACACTTTAAGCCAATAGGTGTGATTTTTCATGGGCTGAAACAAAAATGATTTCCCAAATTATTCTAAGGTTCTCTAAATTTCCCTTAGAATTTATTAAGATGTAGTATAAACAACACTGCTTAGACACCAACTTAAATTCTAGTTTGAGTGTGCCAGTGAACTAAGACAGTATGCACCACATCTTGGAAAACAAAAGTCTTTTGTTGATTCTGATGCTGTTTTAATGTGAAAATGAAAAGAAGAGATCCTTAAAGACATGGAGTAAAAAAATCTACTTATCTGAAGCAGGACAAAAAAAGATTTGATAGCAGTTGTTGCAAGATGAAGCAGAGATGGACAAAATTAAAGAAAAAATAGGTACTAATAATGAGTTCAGATAAATAATCCAGGAGTATTAGAAATAAAACAATATAAACCCCCAACATGGTACCTTTTTTGCAACTCAAAGTTTTTCAAAGAATATCATCGATATTGTTCTGTATTGACATCTCAAAGTAGGACACGTTGAATTATACAATTATACGTAGGACACACATGAATTATGCATGTACATCCAGACTGCCCATATGCATGGAGGTAAAGGCTCACAACAAGCTGTTTCATCTGCTGAATCAACTTAATATTTGGGATTAGACACTTTGCCTCTGTTAGTCATTTGTGGGTCTTCACACCACATAACTGATAGTAGTGCCTCCTTTCAAATAATTTCTGAGGTATTCTTCATTTTTCCTGTACTCTGTGAAAAAATAAACAGTTTCCTTTATTATAAAGTGCATAGAGTTTCTAGTATCATGAAGCTGATGAACTCCTTTTCCATAACAATCCAGCACAAGATGCAAAAATGGACAAATGTGAGAGACACAGTTCATTAGATTTTGTTAGATTTTGTATATCTCTGACTTCTGTAGTGGGAATCTTGGCTTTGAAATTCCTCACCAGAACAACAGAGGTAATGACAAAATGCTGTATCTACCTACCAGAATTATAACACAGGCCTCTGAATCAGCTGTATTTGACATGGGAGTATTGATGGTGTATGTTATAGTCCTTACACCCAGTTAGCAGAAGGCTCACCTAACCCTCTTAGTTTGGAGTAACCTTGCACTAACCCATACCTTCATACATTGCTACACTCCCTGGGCCATGCTACAGTCTATGACTCTCCGGAGAAGGTGGCTTTGTAGAGTCAGTACAGAGAATTTGTAGCACTTGGGAAGCTGTTGCCTATAAGGAATCACTAAGTATTTAGTTTGTCAAGGAACAAATTTGCTCTCTGTCTTGACAGCAGCTGTGCAAAGACAACAAGTGGCTTGAAAATCTTTTACAGTAATAGAACATGTTTTCAGAATTGTCCAAAATGGGTTGCATTAAAATTTGCTTTTTCATGTCAACTTAGACAACCATTAGGTTATCTGCACATTAGGATCTCTGTATATCAGGATCCCACCAAGGGCAAAATGGATATTGGGTGCTTGTGACTGTAAGCACATGAATTCATCCAAAACCAAAAATATACCTGATAGCACTCTGAAGGGATCAGTCAAATTGTGAACCCAGCTTTATTACCCTGGTGATGGGCTACATACTGAGATACATCTGTCACATGTCATGAAATTCCAGTGATTTCCTTGGAAGTGTGCAGGCATCACAAAGAGAAGTAGATGACAACAAGAAGTCCTATATTAGCTTGCAGCATTTTATAGGCCTATTTGAAGTTAAATCACATAATAACGATGCAACTGTTAGGCATCTGATTGATAAAATCTTCTCACCTTTAAATCTTGCAAAAGTAGAAGAAAATACAAAAGCATCATAAACTGGTAAATGTGACCCAAAAGTTGATCTGAAAAATGACCCAAGATGAAGACTTGTTCTAGACTGTCAGAAACAATTGAGAGAAGTTGGTACATTCATACTATATGGGATGAATGAAGATCTCTAGAAGAAGAGAGCTGGACAGAGAGAAGCTGGACAGGAAAGTAAGCAAGGTTACACTACAGCAAAGCAGCTGCTCTCCTGGGAACCTGAGAAGATGCAAAACTGTGCTGCGGTTATGTAGGTGATAAGGCAGAAGAAACTGAGGTTAAAAAAGTACCCCTTTGTGTGTTTGTTTTTTTGGATCATGCTGTCTAGCTCTTGTATGCTTTCTCCAATGAGCTGCTAACCCATGTTGTTGCTGCTGAGGAAAACAATGAAGTGCCAGCCTACCACTGGGCAACAGACAAAACTCCTCTGTGGTTATGCTGCCGTCATCAAGCTTTCTTTCTGTAACCCTGACATCTTTCTGGTTCATGCACTTCCTTGTTATCATCCTAGCAGTTCTTAATACCAACAGTAACAAATACATAGTGTTGACAGTGGAATCTGTGCAGGCACCAAGGTTTTTCAAGTGAATTGTGGTGACTCTGAGTGCCTCTGCATTGGTGTGCAACTGCTTTTTATGTCCATAGAATCACTAAGGTTGGAAAGGACCTGTGAGATCATCAAGTTCACTGTTAACCCAGGACTGCCAAGTCCACCACTAAATCATGTCCCCAAGTGCCACATCTACATGTCTTTCAAATATCTTCAGGGATGGTGACTCCACCACTTCCCTGGGCAGCCATTTCTTCTTGTCCTACTGCTTGTTACCTGGGAGAAGACACTGACCTCCACCTGGCTTTTGGGTAGCTGTAGAGAGGGATAAGGATCCCCCTGAACTTCCTTTTCTCCAGGTTAAACAACCCCAGCTCCCTCAGCTGCTCTGCATAAGACTTGGTGCTCCAGACCCTATACCAGCTCTGTTGCCCTTCTCTGGACATGCTGCAGCACCTCAATGTCCCCTTGTAGTGAGAGGCCCAGAAATGGACAGCGGATTTGAGGTGGGGCCTCACCATCTTGGGATGCCTTTGTAGATTTTTATTTCCTGGCAATGATCACAAAGATCAGTGCGGACTTAATTTTTAGTAGGCCCTCCATAATGATATTTAGAGCTATTTGAGATGCCTTAAGGTATCTGAGATAATTCCCTATAACACAGGACTCACAGGAGCTATGTATTGTTCAGAAGCAGCAGTTGAAAGTGACGGTCCAGTGTGCCTCCAGGGTATTGGATTCCCAGGTTTGCCCTGTAAATTCCACATCATTTGAGAGTGAAATCTAGATGTCCCCCAAATAATCTGTAATTCTTGAAAACCTTGGATCTAGCACTTCAGCTTGAGCAATGGAGGTACCCAAGTTCTTTGTGCAAAAATTCCGTCCAGTGAGATACCTGGCAGATTTTACCTTAACACTTAAAAGCAAAGAGTTCCTAAAATCTTACTCTTTCTTATAGACACTCCTGTACTAGAACTAAATCACCATATGAAGTCATTATAACTCTTTTGTTTATTGCTATTATAAAATAGGCCTCTTGGATACCACTCAGAGTAAATAAGGCTTGCAGCTGGTTTCCACTGCAAATTCTCTTCCAGGAATACTGACATGTAACACATTTGTGCCCTTCTATGTCCTTTTTGCCCCTGGGATCCCATTTGCCAAACAGAACAACCTATGCTAAAAGTGTCTCAGGCATGATCCTGTGTCAGAAAATTCATACACTCCCTTGTGTTGTGAAAGAATATACCTAAGATTACTTGTGAAGACAACCCAAAAGGCTTTAATTCAGAGTGGAGAATAGGACCAACAGCATTGCGGGTTTAGTTTCACACCCATCTCCCTCAGCCGTCAAAGCCTGATAGGGAATGGATACTTACAAATGGGTTTTGGGTTCCTGAAAAGATAAAAGCATCAAAATGGCAACTCCACCAAATATTTTGAATGATGTTGAACTGGAAAACTTCATTTCTACAATTTCAAACAATTTTATTCTGCTTTCAAATTTTTCAGTCCTCTTTTGTAGTATGGGGTAATATTTTTCAGACACAATAAAGCATTTCAAGCCAGCAATAAAATCTCATTTGTAAAATGGCAAAGTAGGATATTTCAACACACACTTCACTCCACAACCTCCTGAATGAGTCAAACTGGAGAACCACTAAGCAGGCATATATGGTAGACAAGCTCTCAGTTTCTGAAGAAAGAGTGCTTTGTGAGAAAATTCTACAGCAGCCCTTGGAAAATACTGTGCTAGGTGCAAGACAGCAGAGGGTCCTGCTCCTAGGTAATTGTGGCCTGTGAGGTTTCTGACAACTTGAATTTCCAAGGGATGCACGCACACATTCAGTTGGAAAATGACTACACTGAAGAAATACGTGAAGTCACTACAGATGTACTGATGTGATAGTATCATTTTGCTCAATGTGCTTGAGAAACCATGAATAACGGGTAGTATCAGAGAATATCTTTGTGCAAGATCTGCAGGACTTGAAACACTCAGGACTTTTTCTTCCTAGCAGCTGCATGTTTCCCATTTCAATTTAGTACTTTTGATCAGACCCTGTTGTCTTCCTCACACACAATGCTGCTGGACAGTTCACTTCAGCCTTGTCAGTCTGTGCCTGTCAAAACCCAACACTGTAGCCTGTTTTACCAGTGTTCTGGCAATGCATCAGTTGGCGTTTCAGAAGTGCGACTACGTAATTCAACACTTGGTGAGAATGCACATGAGTTGTGTAAGCACTGCCCTCTACTGTGGATTAGGAGCTGAGGAATGAGTAGAAAGTTTTGAAAAGCTGATGACTGCTACATTTTTTTACTTAATTGAGGAGGCAGAGGCCTTTCTGTGGAAGAATAAAACATAACGACCGTCATAACTGCTTTAGTCAAATGTTAAGAGGCAGATTCCAATAGGCACTGCAGTGAATCAGGAAGTTGTTGTGTCATAATGCAAAAGACACACTAAAAAGAGAAACACAAGTCAGATATAAGAAATAAAACCGGATTGATATGAACTGTTGCTGCATATACTGGAATGCACTAAATGTGCTACGCTATTACTGCATTAAGTTCTGCCAGCTCACTAAAGGTGTAAGGGAGCTCTAACAACACCAGGGAGAAGAGTTATTTGTGCCTGTCAGACCAGAGCCCAACCCCTGAATGTTACAGAGGAAATCCCCATCACCAGTGTGGGAGGCTTTTTTCCATTGACCCTTAAAACACCTGCAGAATCTAAAATACCACATAGAGCATAAGAAGTCAACAGAGGAAAAAAGTTGGTGGCTAGGGGTGAAGTAGAATTATACAAAATGAAATATACATATAAAGATTTTTAAGAAAAAAAAAAACAGCAGATGATTATGTTGGAAACCCATATGATCCAATAAAAGCAGTTTCTCTACAGTTTTTGAAATTGTTAACTTCAAAATTCACTTCTAATAGGAAAGACAATATTTCAAAGTAGTTATTAATAACAAGAAACAGTGATTTGGGTCATTACTTCTTTTCACTTTTTAATAACATGGCACCTCTCAAAAGTGCTCAGAGAATTTATCAGTCTGAGCCTTCCTGGAAGTCACTGTAGCTCTACTGCAAAATTTCCTCTGAAAACACAATGTTTTTCCAGTATTTGGACTGTCCTCCTCTTCCTTGGTATGTATGTGGGTTGGAGCAGCAGTTAGACACAGGAGATCAGATTATGGCATTTGTGGTCAGATTTTCGCAGGAGCTAAGCGATCAACGTGCGCCCAGAATGTGAGCTCTTTCAGAATTCTGGTTTTCATGTGCGGTTGCTGAGCTATTTTTGAAAGCCTGGCTAGCTGCACAAAACATACTCATTTAGCACTCACTTGCTTACCTACTTAATATATGGGTAGTTATGTGACATATAAAGCTAAATGCTGTATTAATCTTCAACAAATAAATTAATATTATAAAGAAATCATAAACAGTCAAACCAGTAATAAACAAAGCAAAAAAACCCCAAGGAAAACAGACACAATAAATTCAGAATTTAAAGTCTTGTAAAAGAAACCCCAGAGGTCTCAGTTCTGCAAAGTATGTGAACAAATTCTCAATCCTATCCCTATTCAGGAAACCTTGTTTAGCAGATACCCTTAACTCACTGATTCAAATGGAATTCACACTTTATGTGTTGGAAAAACAAGAATGCAAATGCAAGAGAATTTACAGTTGGCAGACAAGTAGGGAAAAAATGAAGAAAAAGAAGGTATGCACAAAAATTGGTACATTTCAAAATACCACAAAAGCCACTTGAGCCAATGGGTAACTGTTACCAGTATATTTGAAAAAATCCCACAAGAAACATACATTGAAAATACAAAAAAAATCAATGCATTCAACTTGGAACCTCATTCATTAGTGGGATAAAAAGATAAGTTTCAAGCCTACACCACGTGTATTCTGACAATATAGTCCACTCAATGAAGCACTGAGCTGTTCAATGAGATTATAAGTTTTATGAAAAAAATTATGAGGTGTCTTGGTGAAAGAGGACTGCGTAAGAGAAAGATTTTCGGAATGCTCTTCCATAATAGCTTCCTAATTTTTTGACTGTCACTTTTTAAAAAAACCTTATTTCTATGTTACCTGTGGGAAAGAAATTGTAGAGGATTCCAGCTTTTAGGCATACATTGCAACATATCTGGGGATGAAAGAGAGCAACAAATTAATTCTAAAACAAATTCAGGAGTACATATACAAACCACGGATATTAAGAATGAGGCTACATTCCCAGGCTAGAACTGACCTCAAGAGACTGTGCCATTTATGGCTTTCCCCAGAGGCAGGTTTTAATGACAGCTGGAAAGAGAATGAGAAGAACTGAATTATGATCCAGGATTTTTGGTCAAGTCCAAAGATGAATCGTCTTCAAACAGCACATCCATAGATCTCTTTGGGCAATTTTCACTGACCATTCTAGACTGCCACCAGATTACACCTACAGTTATTAATAAGTTCATATTCATAAATTTAGCACTTCTAGATGAATCACAACACTTATCACGTGGCTTTTTACACGTGCTGAAAGCTCCCACAGTTATTCCATATCTGAAACACCAAGAAAAGCTGGATAACACATGATTATGATTCCTAAATTTTAATTTTTATTTCAGCCTAATTTTTAAGAACGGTGACCATCACTTTGTCCTAAATAATATAATACAAAACCAAGTTTGAGTACAGCACTATTTTAAAAGCCTAAAGATCAGAGTTCAGTTAAAAAAAACAGCACGTGCTTGGGCTCAGGATAAGTGAAGTTTCATTCCTAAAGGTGCTACAGATTCCCAGTGGGAATTTGTTGAATGACCTTAATGTGTTGCACCTGGATTTACATCTGTAAAACTTCCAAGTTGCATAGTAGGGACTTCAGAATATTATCTAGGGTTCTGGATATGTGCACAGCAGCTCTTCACAATGCTGATCTTGTATTAGGGGCTTTTAGGCTCAACTACTAGGCACAGATCAAGACTTTTATCTTTTTTCTAATTCCTTAAGAAAAAAAGAAGAAAAACAGAAGATGGTTTCCTGTTCTGCCAAAAGGAAGAGAGGGTGGGTGCAAGGCTAACATAAAAAACATGCCCAGGTTCACCACTCTTCCTGTTTGTCTCTGCAGCTACATGACTCTTAGTTACTTTCAGCTTTGCTAATAATTTGAATGGTAACCACGTTCTTGCAGGGTTTGGGGAAGGACACTGTCTCACTCTGGAGTAATGCCCAGGCTCTGATGCTGCTGCCCAAAGTGCTGCTAGCAGGAAGTGCTGTTGTTACTCTGTGAGAGTGAAAGTGTCTCTCTGCTAAAAGAGCTTTACACTTTATACTTCCAAATCATATTTAGGCTTCTCAGTCCAAAGTATATATCTGACTTTTCAAGGACTTTGATCAAGTTTAACAGCCTTTACACATCTTTCTAAAAACTACTGGCAAACACATGAAATGAGAAAAATAAATTATAGGCAAACTTTATGCTTTCTGACTTTCTTCTGCTCAAAATCATAGCAATCTTGATGTCTGACAGTCATGGACAGATAATAAGTGTGAGAAATTTAAGAAAATTTTCCAGATGGAATTGAGTTTTTCACAGCTGAGGTTTTTTGAGTTTTGAGATGTCAGACTCTTCTATATCTCAGAGGTCTTGATCTCCTTGTTGCCAGAAATCAATGAAATCTGTAGCCTCACTCACTAAAAACCAGAAAAATGAGATGCAGCATTCTAGAGAAGGCAATACAGGACCAGTTGCTTGAACTTACAAATCCTCCATGATACCATGTGATGCAAATAGTCCCAGATAGGATGTCTGCCTGCAGCAGAGTGCACACATCTGCTTCTCTTCTTCAAAGCTCCATTATAACAGCAAAAAGGGTTAACAACTCTATAACTTCATGGCAACTCAGACATCTCTGTTCAGCACTATGTTGTATTCTGTATGTGTTGTATTTTGAAACCACATTCATTTCTCAATAACCATTTTATACTATTTTTGTTGCAATTCAAGCAGAAAACTTAGATGCAAGCTCTAAGAAATCAGATGACTTGTGCAGAAGGTGAGATAAAATAATCAGAATGGCGCATTATGTCATAAAAAGCTTGGGATGAATAGGCTTGTTTGCAGTAATGTGGGTCAAATGTGATGACCTTACAGTGATTAGCACCTCACTTTACCTGTGAACCTGCTGCTGTGTGAAGAATGATGTGCTGTTCCCCACACAGGTAGCAGCATGTGATGCACTGCAAAAGGATATACATTCACCCTGAAACAGATGTAAGAAACATAAATTAACAGATCTAAGTTGTAGCTCAAAAATTCCAGCAACTCACAAGGCAGATTCCAACAACCAGGAGTGCTTAGCACATACTCTGATGCAACACCCAGCATCAAGTCTTTTCTTCAGAACAGGAAGGGCAATATTTCTGCTTTACCAGTGAAGTATCCCTTCTGTACTTTCCTCAAAAATGTGAACTGAGGAAGACCATTCCAAGGGTGCATGAGAAAGGCTGATGCAAAGAAAAATTCTGTTTAAGCAAAAATAACAATCTAGTTCTTCTTTTTTTTTAAATTCTTTTAATTCTTATCATTAAGCTGTTACTTTTACCATTTTCCTTTCCCAAAAGTTTGCAAATAAACACTTAATATCAGCTCAAGCTACCAACGACAGGTTTAGGAATGGCTTAAAGTGAAAAACTTCTAAGTTAATGAGCTAGCTAGAAGTATAATTTTCAATAGCATTCAGGGAGTTTTTGCACACTCACAGGCCATATAGTGACTAAAGTTAACAATCACACACTTTGGACATGGCAATATTCAAATCAAACATGCAACAGACCATTAATACTAAAGAACAGGAAATATTTGAAATCTGAAAGTATAGTATAGTTTGAAAATAAGCATGCTTCCATTCTTTTCACCCAAGATCAGATTTTTAACAGTTTTTTCCCTTTTCTCAGGTAACAGGAACTCAAGAGGCAGTATGAAAATCATGCCAAGAAGTGAAACATAATGTGCAGTGCTTGTGTAGTGAGGCTTTGAAGTTTGCACATGGTTAAGTGGGACTAAGTCTACACCAGCAGTGTCTTCAAAATTTACTGCACCAACACAGCAGAGAGAATGTAAATCAAAGATACGTACATTATTCATAAGACAGCTGGTGGAGGCAGCTGAACCATACACTGCATCCTCTAAACTTCTAGTTATTTATTAAAATGGTGCACTAGAAAAAACACAGAAATGAATGGCCCTGTGTGCTTGGCATATCCCAAGATGAAAACAATCATCTGCTGAACTTGCAGCACATAACAAATGACAACTCTAATACATATGTGCAGAAAGGCTTGGGAAAAAATGGAAATAAGATAGAAATCTCTCATCCTTTATTCTTATGATCAGACTGGGATACTCTTATGAAGTGGACATAACAGATTCTGATTTCTGGTTTACAGGTAAGAAGTTGGAGATACCCACAAGCTATGGATACTCAGCATAGACCCTCCTTTGACACCAGAAAATGCCTTAAGATTAAATAACATAGTCCAGCTACAATTATTGTTCCAGAAAATGAGAGAGGGACTGTTTGGACTTAATCAAAAATGACAAAAGTTTAAACACCCTAGGGGCACTGTACTTACATATACAAAGGAATAGGACAGGTTTGAGAGCTTTGGCTTACCCTTTTAAAGACAAAATGGATCAGTAACTTTTTTTTTTTTTTTTTTTTTTTTAATCAGGTAGAACATTCTGATAGAATATTTATGAGGTCCCAAAAGACAGGTGGTGACAAGTCAAAGTTTTGCTCTTGGAATAATGCAGTGCTCATTTGAATTTGGTAAAAGACAGAGGCAAATGATTAGTTTGGCATACATGCTAAAAGAACTAGCTCAGCAGGCAGAATCTTATCTTTTAGCCTCTTCTGATACTAGGACTTCAGTAAATTTCATAGGACAGTATAAGCAGTTTTCCTTTAAAATTAACTACTTCTCTTCTAGCAACACTTATTTCATTGAGCTCTTGGGAATAGAGGAAAACTTAACACGAGTCCTGAATTTCTCTCTTGGTCTGTCCCTGCAAGCAATCCTCACTGTCCACAACTATATTCCTTCTAAAGAGCATCATTCAAGAAACCATGATAGTGATATGTATGTATGTATGTATGTATGTACGTATGTATGTATGTATGTATGTATGTATGTATGTATCTATCTATCTATCTATCTATCTATCTATCTATCTATCTATCACCTCGCTTTTCTTCCACCCTGCTGAGGTACCTGTCAGACACTGTATGTCTCACTCTGCCAGTAACTCACCTATCCATTGACTTTTCCTGAGCAAACCTTCTGGCCCATACTCAGGAAAGGAAACATTTCTTATTTTCTTATTTTTCTAACATACTTTGAGCATCTTTTCTTTCTTTGTCTCAACTTAACTGTTATTTGACCCCTTTTAAGACTTCTGTGACCTTTTATTGACTCATCTAAAATGCTTCACTCTGAGATAAATTTGAATAGGTGAAAGACAGAGTAAATAAAAGACATCAATGCAGAAGTGATTGTTTTGGACAGACAGCAAAAAACCCCTTGAGTTTGTGCGTGGGTATGATTACCATGGTGTTTTCATAAATGTCATGTCTTAATGCAAACATCAGATGTATGAAATCATGACAATCATTCCCTTTACAGGTTTCTCCTGTTCTGCTTTTTATATTTAACTCTCTCACAGGAGAAGCACGCAGATCGTATTTTTGATATAGGTACTAACTGAATATCTTCTCTAGTTATGGAATGCTGCTGAATTTAGTCTTCTGAGATAATTAACTGTCCACAGACTTTGTAAAAGGACTGTTCAGATACCTCCAATATTAGCAAAAACTGAAATTTACAAATCACCAAATCTCTGTGGAGAGGTAAAAGATCCTGTTTGAAATCTGTCCTAGAAGCTGCCAAACAACCTAAAATCATAATTGCATGCCTCTTGTATGCAATTAGCTAAATAATCTGACTTAATAGTTTTTCAGGCAGCAATCAGGACCAATTGCAAGACAGAATTTTAGTTCATTAAAAATTATAATTGTTACAGGTAATGATCACAAGTAAACTAACCTAATGTGAGATTTGTTAAGGGAGAGCAAAAACTGCTTTAAAAAGAAATGGTAGTTCACTGTTAATATTTGACATGTAGACACTATGCATTGATTTTGACCCCTTATATTTTAAACTTACAAGTATTTAGTGGGCCCAGCAACAGTTAATGCTAAATAAAAGATTTTCAAATTATTCTTCCAGATTCTTTCACTTGATTCTTTGGTTAATTATTCTATTTCTCTTTACATACGGAAGATAAATATAACTTAATACTATTACTTCTTGTCTCTCTTTTAGTCTTTTGAAAGAAAACGCTACAAATGACTCCCTGAAAACTACTTGTAACTAAGCATAAACTACACCAGTTTATATTAGAGAGGACATGCATGGCAAAAGCAACAGAAAAAACCCTAAGTTATTGAATTAACAAAGAGTCATTTTGCTATTGGGCAAGCGAAAAGCAAATGCAAAGGGAAATAGGTAACTGTAGGCATGATAAATAATCTAACCCTTAGTGAAACCATAGTTGTTATATTCAATGTCACTCAGCCTTAAAGAGATTATTTCAATTTTTACAGTACTTCCAGATGACCTATTAGCTTATCAGGCAGTATGCTATTGCACATTTCATTGTTTTATGGGTATTCAAAAGCACAGATATTTTTGAGTATGCTCTAGGCCATTTTTCACAGGATCACAAAATAATATGAGTTGGAAGGGACCCTCAAGGATCATCGAGTCCAACTCCTGGCCCAGTGCACGACCATAACGAAGAGTCACACCATGTGCCTGGGTGACATCCAAATGCTTCTTGAACTCTGTCAGGCTGGTGCTGTGACCACTTCCCGTTCCAGGGCCCAGCCACCCTCTGGGTGAAGAATCTTTTTCTAATATCCAACCAAAACTTCCCCTGACACAGCTTCAGGCCATTCCCTTGGGTCCTGTCACTGATCAGCCCAGAGAAGAGATCAGTTCCCGCCTCTCCTCCTCCCCTCATGAGGAAGCTGTAACTGCAATGAGGTCTCCCCTCAGTCTCCTCCAGGCTGAACAAACCAAGTGGCCTCAGCTGCTCCTCACATGGCTTCCCCTCCAGACCTTTCATCATCTTGGCTGCCCTCCTTTGGACACTCACTAATAACTTATTGTCTGTTTTATATTGTGCCTCCCAAAACTGCACACAGGACTCAAGGTGAAGCTGCCCCAGCTCAGAGCAGAGCAGGACAATCTCCTCCCTTGCCCGGCTGTGATGCTGTGCCTGATGCCCCCCAGGACGTACTTGGCCCTCCTGGCTACTGGCTACTACGGGCACTGCTGGCTCATGTTCAACTTGCCATAGACCAGGATCCCCTGTCTCTTCCATGGCACTGCTTCCAGCATCTCATTCTGTAGTCTGTTTGTACAAACAGAGTACATATTCCATCACTTCTCCTTGTTGAACTTAATTGGCTGGTGATTGTCCAGACATCTAATTTGTCAAGGTCTGAATGTCCATAAATAGTTCATTTGTTGTTTTTCAAGTTGCACAATTCTTTTCACTTTACTTTACATTTTGTTACCTCTGATTAAACTTTCTTCTTTCTATTTCTACAGGCAGAGAAAAGTTGTAACTTACTAAGTAAGTACTGGCTAAGGTAATTTTCTATCAATATTTGAAATGTAGAGGAGAAGGCTGGAATCCTATCTTGAGATACCTCTCACCCAATGTGCTGCTTAATATTGCATTATTCCTGGATGATTACTTCTCCAGAATAATGATTATTCTGGAGAAAATGCTTATTGCTTTAGCAGAGGAACCACTAAGAAAGGAAGTCTTCCTATGCAAAGACCACAGGGAAATTAATATAATATGACCACAACTATTTCAGTTAAGTTCTACATGAAATTCTTCAACTGAACCTCTTAAAGAAACAGTAGATGAAAGATAAGATCTTCACATGGATAAATAATTGGTTAGAATATCACAGATGGAAGGAAGGGATAAAGGATCGGTTTTCCAGGTGGATAGAGATCACTGCTAGAGATCCTTCAGATAACCCATCTGGGCCTAGGACATTTTGCCCTAACATACACACAGATTAGCTGTAAGTAGGGAGTTGGAATGTAAGTGATGTGCTCAAAAAAGCAAATGTATATATTCACGAAGACAAATTTGTGAATCCATGACTGTTAACTAAAACACACAATCTCCTGGTCATGAATCCCTGATCAACAAATCACTGTGTGATAGGAAAATATTTGGAGGAAGGATAAACACTTTACTAATTAGCCAGTCTTGGATGAAATGCTGGACTATGTGGGCTTTTTGAGAAATCCAAAAATCCAGTAGCAGCATGAGTAAACTACATATTTCTTTCAAAAATGGTTACTACCAAGTCTATAAGTTAACTCCATAGTATTTCCTATTTCCCATTTCCCAGCTTTGGAGAAAACTGTGTCTTCAGATGTGTTAGTTTCCAGCAGGGGCAAGGAATCATCTCTGTTCTTTATCAGATTTTATCAGTTATCAGTCAGATAACCTGTTTCTTTCTGTAATTCCCATAATGTCTGTGTTGAGGCCCACAAATAGAATAATATTTACAAACTGGGCAGGGGGACCTCATCAGCAGGTCCCCAGTACAAATACACCTGTATGGTCAAATTCTGAGGTCATCCTTCTCCTAACCACTGCAAAGAAAACTTCAGGCCACAGAGAAAAGGTGAAAAAAACCTGTTATATAAGTGAGAGAAGGGGACTCCACAGGCAAACACCCTCAAGGCCTGGTCTTGTAGCATGGAGCACCTCCCCTATATGGACTGAGAATACACGGGCAATAGCTCCTCATCTGTCATTCTTTCTCTGATTATTCAGTCTTAGAATGACCTTCACCATCAACTTCTCACATTTGCTTTGCTATTACAGAGCTTCACAGAGAGTTTGCTTTGCTCAGCAAATGCAAAAATCTGCTAGAGAAGTTAAAAGTTGTGGGCTGCCAAAGCTGTAGTGCTACATCTTCTCACAACAGAGAAGCTCCTCTATTGCAGATGTTTTATATACGGCAATTCATCTGTCTCAAAGGCTGCTTCTGTCTCTTTTTTCTATGTCCCAGACACACAGTGGAGAAAGTGACTGTAGAATTTGTTTGCAAAATGCCTGACTGATCTCTTTCAGCACAACTTCACCAAATGACTTCACTGTGGAATGCCTTGGGACTGGTATCTAGAAAGGTTAGCAACTTACATCATATGCCTGGGGGCTGGTAGTTGAGCTCTGAATCATACAACTAAAATCTGGAATTCGTTTATGCAGTGCCATTAAAAATAGTATCTAAAAACTCATTTACTTTTTATATCAATATTTACACATTTGTAGCTAATACCTCAGCCTCACAGGAAAACATGTAAATGCATACTAGGTTTGGAAGAACACTTACACCATTTCCTTAAGAAATTTATGCTGCACTGTATCTGTTTCAAGGTTTGTCTCTGAGTTAAGTTTGACTTTTCCTGATTACTTCAGCAGGGTCAGCATTTTAGTCTAATAGTGAACTTTCCAGAACAAAATAATATCAGAAAGCCACCAGACAGTTTCTATCTGCTTCCTGGAACTACTGTCCATTTCAGAGCACTCTCTTGACTGTAACCCAGATTAATGACTTGATGGCATTCAGTTTCAGATGTTGCCTGTGCTCATTTCAGGTGTGTCTCTATGTACCAGAGTATGTCTCTTTCTGCCTGCTTTTCTTTGCCTTGGAAAAATTAGTGGGCAGATAAAATTACTTATCTCAAATCTTCTTTCCCCTTCACTTTTCCAGAGGCTTGGAGAAAAAAACCATCTGAACATTTCTGACTGATGTCTGAGGTCTAATTTTCATATGTAAATGAAGAAAACAGTAAATGAGAAATAAGAGTGAAAATTACATGGTATGGGCAAGAAAAAAAAAGAAAAATTATGTAGTTTATTTTTTATCCCTTGTGGTTTCTTGGGTTCCTTACAGTTCTTTTATATGGCTGCATTAAGCAAGAAGTGATTTAAAATGCAAAGTTTGAAGACAGAAACCGGGAACCAAAACCACTGCCAGAATTTATGGCACTTAGAGACGTTTTGGTGACAATAACATGTATAAAGTAAGGCAAATTGGGCAGTAACTCCACTAACTGTGCAGTAACTGCACTGCTTCATAGCAAAATGGAACTAGGAGTTTATTTACATTTTCCTATCATGTTCTAAGAAATGCCTCCCCTCATCCTACATGCTCATGCATGTAGCATGAGATACCATAAAATTTTGTTGTAGCTTTAATGAGCCTTTCTCTATTCAAGTCACTGAAATTAACTTCAAACATATTGCTTATTGTTAATTATGTCTATCTTTATAAGTCCTGGGCAGGTATTTCTGCTTTCCACAATTTTTATCAGAAAATTCTGAAAGCATCAAGCCAATTCTATATTATGTTATAAGGAATGAATTTCCATTCTGATGCTACAATCACTACAAAATTATCAGACTTACAATTTATGTGTAAGACACTGATATAAAATAAGAGGTTAATGTGGTACTTTGACCAATATGTGATGGAAGTCTTCAAGAACTTCTGTTGTTTGATCAACTAGACACTGGAACAGGTCTCTAAATGTGTTGCACTGCACCTTGTCAGGAAATACGAAAATACACAGAAATATCCAGGGGATTTCCTGACTTTGGAGTGAGTTGGGCTTCTTGGTTTGCATTAAAGTAGGTATTTATTAGAACTGTGGTAAATTACTTAATATTTTACATAAATAGATATTTAAAAAAGCATTAATTACCTTCAAAGTTATTTTGGGATTTTTAGCATTAGAATTCTCATTAGTATTTGCTGACTGGTACCTCTTTGCTACAGCAGAAACCATGAATCATACAAACACTCTACTGCAGTTGTTATATTCAGTTTAAATATCCAAGACAAATGTATTTTAGAAGATTGTTCCTTTAGGACCCTGGGGAATGGAGTTCAGAAACTCATTTTATTTATTTGTTAAGCACCACCATTTTCTTCAATGATTATGAAAAAATAGTTTACCTCTGAGTTATACCCTGGACTTCCACCTTCTGTCCTAGCTGGATTCCTGGTCAGGCTAGGCTCTCTCACCTCTGATGGGGACACTGATGAGGTCTCTTATCGCTGCAGTCTGCCATAGATTCAATAGCTCTTCCAACACTGGGCTGCTGTTCAGCACCTGCTGCTGGACTCACAAAACCTGGGCACAGATCTATTAAAGGCACAACATCCGGGTGTGGAAATACAGGGTCATTTGCCCCTATGGGAAGAGTGAATAAATAGAATTTAAGGAAATAATTACTGTTTTCTCTTCAAAGCTGGCAAAACCATGATTGCTCTCAATACCTCATAACAGGCATGCACATCTTCAACAGACTTGGATACCATTGGTGATCATCTTGTAAATTGGTTCAACTGACAAGGCAGTCGAAGACTTTTCAAGGCACTTGCCTGCCTTTCGGGTCCATCAGAAAACAGTCATTCTCTTCTATTGTCCATCTGTGGGAGTAAACTTAGAAGATGCAACTTGCTCCTGTTTCTCCAAGATTCTGAAGTCCCAGCCAATAAATCACAGCAAAAGTAAAGGCCATTCTCCAGAAAAAACCAAAAGTGCACAGAAGAGCATGGCAGTGTTTAAGTACTGAATTCTTTCCTGAAATGAGATTTATCAAATATGGTACAGAAGGAACAGGGCTATTGCATGCTCATTTTTTCTATTGGTTGGTAATCACGGAAGACACCTCTTAATGAAATTTATCCTGGTGAGAAACTTAGTTCATGCCTGTCACTGTAATGTAGTCCTTCAAGAGGACACACATAACAAGTTGTAGTGAGAGCCGAGAATGTTTTATATACAGTGTGGACACTGTAATGCTAAGCCAACACACTGAAAACAGAACACTGATACATCTGTGGCCACTTTCTATCATAACTCCACATTTACCTGAGTGAAAACAAAACCTTCCAAAATTTGACTTTTACCAGTAACAAGCCTTTAAAATGTCACAGTGATGTCTTTATTTACTGACTCTCAGTAATTTTCATATCAAATACAATGTTTCACACTAGAAATTACATTCAGTGATGCAGATTGACTTTTTCCTCCCTACCTTCTTACCTCCTCCTGGAGAGCTTTAGAAGGAGGTGACAGGAGAGGTAAACATGGGAGACCCAGGTAAGGCGCAGGATGGAAGACATTACAAGGGTGACTCTTGTTTTGTTGCATTCATCTTTTAGAATGAAATGCAATTTAAACTGTCTTGGATTTTATTGACAGGGATTCTATCCTGTTTATCCTGGTAAATGAATTTGCCTAGGAAGGCTGAACTATTTATACTGTCAGCATTCTGAAGTGATCCAGGTCTAAATAAGCACATGGATGGATTGCTTTTGTGTCCAGGCTAGTCCTCTCTATTACATCTGCCTTTTACTTTGCTTCAGGACTCCTGTGGATCATTCCTGATTCTCTGACATAAACAACTTCTTTCATTCTCTAGAAAAGTAACAATATACCAAATCTTCCAATAAAGTGTTATTTTTCTGTCAGACTTTATTCGCTCCCCAGAGAATTCCTCGTGTCTCACCCCTCTTCTCCTTCCCTCCATCTTTCAGAAAATCCCTTCTCTACTGCAGCACAGATTCTAAACACTCCAGTGCCACGGGAGCATGCCACTGCCCTCGGACCCCAGACACTCTGAATTGTCTTTTTGTGCCAGTGCGATGAAGATGGAGCAGCAGAGGCATGGATACCCACGACAGTGTCTGGTTTAGCACTTTAATTTTTTGGCTCTGCAGCCAGGACTTCCTTGGTTCTTATTTTTTAAGGAGGAGCTGCGGGGAGCACGAGGCCGGTTCCCCGCCTCAGAGGAGCTGCCCCTGGAGCGGGCATGGGCTGGGATTCACTAAACCCAGCGGCGGGACGATTTCGGACGGCACCGCGGCGGCGGCTGCAGCAGCAGATGTTTCCCCGGGGTTTGAGGATGTGAAAGCCTCTACTCCCCGCCCCTCCCTTCCCTGCTTTCGCCGGAGGTGCAAGCGCAGACCGGGCGCTGCGGCCGGGAAAGCCCCAGGGCCGCCTCCGCCCGGGAGGCTGCGGGGCGGGACCGTGTGCCTGAGGGGCTGAGGGGCGCGGATCGCCTCCCTGCCCTCCTCGCCCTGCCCTCCTCGCCCTCCTCCTCCTCAATCTCGCCCTCCTCCTCCTCAATCTCCTCCTCCTCCTCCTCACCCTCCTCCTCCTCCTCCTCCTCCTCCTCCTCCTCCTCCTCCTCCTCCTCATCCTCATCCTCATCCTCATCCTCATCCTCATCCTCCTCATCTTCCTCCTCCTCATCCTCCTCATCCTCCTGCAGGCAACCCCCACGTAACCTCTTCCGTGTCGGTGGAGACATTTTCCCTATCAGCCAATGTAAACCTCCCCTGGTGCAGCCTGAGGCCATTTCCTCTGGTCCTGTCGCTGGTTACTTGGGGGCACCCTCTGTGCAGCCCGCTGGTTTTAAGCCTGTGTTGCTGTCTGGGACGTGCTGTTCCATAGTACCACAGGAGCTTTCCCCTGTGGGTTTTGTTTTATCCCTGCCAGCGCTTTACCCATCTACACTCCCCCACTGGGATTGAATTTCCTTTCCATTCATCAGTTTGCAGATGGACACAGGAAAACTAAAGGATTATCTAATTTGTTTTTTTTCCTTCACAAAAATGAGCAGAGAGAGGGGGATTTCACCTTCCCATGTGCCAAAGAAGTTGCATGCCATTGTGGGAGTAATAGTCTCTGCTTCCTAGTGAGGTTTTAAAATTAGGACATGGTAAATTGCTTCAGTGGGTAGTATTAAACTAGGTTATTTATTTAGTGTATATACATGCTGGATCTTCTTATTCTATGGTCTGGTTGTGATCAAAGATGAAATTCCCACTTCTACTTTCTGACAAAAAAGGTATTTTGCACATATTCTGACATATGCAATATTTTAGTACATAGTCACTAAAACATCAGAATATTTCTTCTGTCTTTGGTTTGAGTAGACGTAATGGACATTGTCTGCTCCAAAAAAGACGCTTCCATATTACTGCACTAGAGTCTTATTAGCAAAATCTGAGTTTCAGATTGATGTAAAGAACAAGAGACTTTAATTTTGGTTTGTTTATTTGGGTTTTTTGGTTGGGGGGTGGGTCTGTGTTTTGGTTTTGGTTTTGTTTGTCTGCTAATTTGTGGGTTTTGTTTTCTTGTGGGGTTTTTTTGTGTAGTTTGTTGACAGTTTTGGCACTATACTTTATACAACTTGTTAATTAAACTTTTTGAGGACAACGTGGAACATGTTTCTTGACGTGTCTTAATTACATTTGAGTTTTCTGAGCCATCTGAAGGAAGTGCCTGTCTTACTGGAAAGATACTGCATTTTTAACTCTGGCATGCTACATGATAAAGAAGTTTAATTTTGAACTTAGGAAACACATGAATGGTGTTGTTGTCAGAAAGAAAATATAAAGATCTACTTGCAAAACGTAATATAGTTTATATCTTGAAGGCTTTTTATCTAAAGGGTTACATTCTAAATGAGACAGATTAGAAACTGAAATGATTTCTTCTGTATGACTTTAAAACAACAAGTAATAGAAATGGTAATGTTTCTGCACAGCACTTACCATGAATAGGCAGTTTAGAAATGCCAGCTGTTATTAAAATACTTGGATTTAGAAAACCACTTGACTATTAGCATGATTGAGGAAAATAATTTAAGAAGAATTGCTGTTTATATGATCTTTTGGTACAGAAATATCTTTACAAAAACTATCTCAAAATATAATTTCTTTGAAAAAACTTTTAGTGGTTACCATGACTTAAATCTTTCCCTATCACTTTATAGAATTTTTATTTCTAAAGAAATCAATTGAAACTATGCCAATTGAGCATTATTATAATACAGCACTTTATTAATTAATAAATCGACCGTTTAATTATTTAAGACTCTTTCTAAACTGTTTCCTGCCAACGCAAGATTCAGACTAAATTTATTTTTCTGCTGAATTATTGTGAAGATACTTGATTTTGCAACTCTAATGCTGATTTTAAGGCTGAAAAATTCAGAAACAATATTTTATGAAATAGTAGGATGCACTTGATGTGAAACTTCAGGGGGTGAATGGCATTTCCTTTCAACTCAGTGGGCATAGCAATAATGTTAATTTGGTCTAATATATCCTTGTTACTCCTTTGGACAAGAAGTGGGAAGACGCTCCTCTTTACCTGAAGCTGTTGTAACTTCCTCCTCAGGGTGGAGCAGGAAAGTTTGTTTTCCTGTGTGGGAACAATCCCCCTACTATTTCTCATCTTGAAGTGAGACTTTTCTCCAATATGCAGAGCCCCTTAGAAATTCAAGAGTTCAATTTGTCTGTGTTTAAGTAGTATCTGTACTGCTGCCCAAGTAGATTTTAAACACATTGAACAGGATGTTAGCATTCTACACTTGAATTTAACTCACTGCAGGTTCTTTTGGCCTATTTCCATGTCATAAATTAGTAGCAAAGCGGTTGAATTAACTCAGTCTGATTTTAAAGTTGAGCGAGGAATCTTCAACCAATGGATACTTCATATGTCAAATGTACCTTTTGAGGGCATGGTCATATAAAACCATTTATACTGGCTTGAACTACCCTGGACTTGGGGGTGAACTACCCTAAATTTCTACATGTCTGATAGTGATGTAAACTGTTTTTCTTCATTTGTGTTCCTCTGCAAAAGGAACTGTTGTTCATACTTAGTATAATGCCTGTAAAAAATACAGGCATGAGGAATCAGACACTATGTATTTCTAGAGTACTTGGCTGATCAAAAAACTTAATTAGGGAGTTAATTCAGAAATTAATTTATTTTTTCTCAGAAAATACTGAAACAAAGGATTTTTCCCACTGCTTCTTAAGGATGGGTTCAGACAGAAGAGATGGAATAATGGAATGGATGGAATAATTGAAATAATTAAATAATATTTAATGACTTTAAAATCTGGTTAAAGCAGTTCCCTTGTACTTCATTTTCTGGAGCTCTTTCTGTGGGACTTACTGACTTGATACATATTTTTTCCCCCTATGGAATGTATGTCTTTAACCTGGTCACACACACTCTTTAAACAGAGAGAATGAATGGGAAAATCATTTGTACTAGACGGTGCTGGAGCAAGTACCATTTCCATTCCAAAGGAATTCCAGTCAGAAGTCTAAAAAAAAAAAAAATTAAAAGATTTTGAAAGACTGTCTCAAATGTGAGGAGTGTTTGAGAGTTGTAATTCATCTGTGGACAGGAAGATTTATGGAGTGAATTGTCTGCTATGCAAGTGAAATGTTTATGCACATGAAAGAGCATTTATAGTGACTTTCTCACAATGTAGCATGCAATGCCATTGAAGATACTAAGAAAGTAAATTCAGAAGTTCTACAGTATCTTCTTTTGGCAACTGTATTGCTTTCACTTTTTCTAGTTCTTTTAGAATGAACAGTTCAAGAGCTCCATCTTCGGGTTTAAGGTGTTATTGTAGAAAAATATTTCTTTTTTGCATTAAGTAGTACCAAAACCTCCCACAAGTTACGTAGTGTACATCTTCTCATGCCCTCTCAATTTGCAATGCTTAACATTTCTAGATACATTTATTCCATGGCATTTTGATAAACTTTGGATACTATCTTTTTAATATAGTTTTCAGTTTTTCTTTCATTAACTTACTGGGTTTTGGTGGATTATGTTTTTCCCTTTCAATTATGATTCATAAATCAGTTTGACAGGTCATAAAATATTACAGACCATGATAGAAAATAACAGCAGATGGAATTTTAACCCAGGCTGTTTTTCAGGTAGCTTTGTTATTTGTTAGAAATTAGTATGCTTTTATTAATATGAGAACATATGCTCATTTTTGTCAATGGGGAATGTGCTCATGTTCTTTCAGGAGCAGAATTTTAATGAAACATTAAATTGTTTCTGCCAGTGCAGCAGAGATCTAAAAGACTTAATTATTACAGTGAAAAAATTTTAATCCATTTCATTTTTCAATAAAACGCCTCTAATTATTCCAGGTAGTGGTTGGGGAAAATAAAGTTATTTGAAAAATTTTGCTCCTCAAAAAAAGTTGTGTCAGTAGCACATAACAAAAAAAAATTTGTGAAGTTAATTAAACTGTTAATCACAGAAATCCACCACCTATGAGGTACTCTTATCAGTATCTTCTGTCTCTTTTATTTTCTTTCCTTCTCAAACGAAGTTTTATTTCTTTCTACTTTCTAGGTATTGTCAGTGACATACTCTGCTGACATTCTGACAAGTACAGACAGTCCTTTTAACTTACCTTGGTCGTAGTGTCCTTAGAGCCAGAGAATTTGCCTTGCTTCTGTTTTCCATCACAACACTGTACAGTATAATTGCATTTTTTTGTAATAGAAGGGGTGACTTGATGATTACCCATTATTGCTTTAATTATTGTTTAAACCAAGATAAATCAAACCCAAGTTGTGATTCGACTCTGTATTTCTTCTTGTCCACAGCAAATATCTCAATCTATAGCCAGTTCAGGTAACTATTTATTGTTGCCTTTTGTTTTTGACTACTGAATTTAAGTTATTGACAGGCACTTGACTTCAGGTCACATAACTATTTAGCTTGCCTTTATAAAATAATTACTACTGATGATATGTTCATTATGTTCAGTATTTCGTTGTTGCCTTTTTTATTTGTGAATTTCTCCTCCATTGTTATTTGCTTTCTTTCCCAGATTTATCCAATTTAATTAAAAATCACAGTGCCTTAACTCCCTGTAACTCACATTCTTTCCAAGCAGAAGGTGGAGACAAAGAACACAAAATGCTGAGAGGCTGAAAGCTGTCCTTATCTTCCTGCTGGCTTCAGTTCTGTAGCTCAGAAAACTCTGTCAGAGAACCCCAGATCTGACTTGTACTAGAATCCCACTTGAACAAAAACTTTATTTTTCTTCTGGAAACCTTGAACTTCTTGTAAATCTCTGCAATCTCTATGAAAGTTTTTCATTCCTATTTAAAATAAATGCAATTTACAGCAGAAATTAAATACCTTATATTTCATCTCATGAAGAAATTAAGAAGGTCAGAATCATGAACCCAAGTTCACTGCTTCATTGATGGTTGATGTATATATGTATTGACCTACGGACTGAGGGTATTGTAACAAGGCAGATGAATTTTATCCACATTTTGGACAGTGCTTATTCCCCTTTTCCTCATTATAGACAGCCTTAATTTAAAATGTGACAGATCTTTTTAAAATCATGTATATATTTAAAACTAAATTCAAACAAGTGCTGTTTAGAATACAGATGCTTTTTTGATATTAGGCCTTTGGCATTGTTTTTTGTTGTCGTAATGAGTCATGGTTGTGAAAATATTAAGCAGATATTAACTGAGTATTCATTGAAGAAACAAGCTTTAAAGAGCGTAGATTAACCTAAAGTATACTGATTGTTTTTTTCCTATACATTAAGTAGTTGTATTAATGTCATTGTTCTTTATTCCAAGCTCAACTCTTAAAGAGTTTTAAAGTGTGGCACCAAGACAAAACAGCTTAAAAAGAGTGAGATATGTTTTATTTCCAAAGTTTTTCTTTAAATATAAAGTAGCAAATTCAGTCAAAATATTTTTAAAGAAAAGGCTCTCCTTTATAAAATCCCTTATTACTGAATGGTTTTAAATTATTTTAAGTGTTCTGGTTAATTACAATTCTGGACTGACTTTTCTATGCTTATTAGGTTATCCTACAGAATTTTTTTTAATATTTCTTTAGATTCTTGCTCATAATTTTCATGAAACCAAGATAATTCTTTTCTGTGATTGTTGTAGCAATGATAATGTTCTCTCTACTCTTTCACTTGTCTGTAGGACTGTTTACTTCAAAATATTGCTTTCTTCTACTGAAGGTATTCCAACTTGATCTAACTTGCTACGTTCACAGAACCTGAAGCCTGAAGTTTGTGTTACATTCTACCGAAAAAAAAAATAAAATTGTATATTTATATATAGGAAGAATTAGGAATGTATTGCTTTCTAAGTCACATGCATCTAACACTAGAGTACAAACTTACCACTTTATTTTCTCATAAAGCAAAACAATTACTGGAAAATCTGAGAGTTAAAATTTTCTCTAAAGGTGAAACAATTCTGGGAAATAATTTGAAGATTTCTTTTATTAGTTTGCAATGTTATTTAATATTCAGTAATGGCTCTGAATAGTATAAAAGTTCATCCAATTAGTGTATTTTTTCTATCTTCTGACTCTAATACCTGTAAATATGAGTACTATTTGAATGGCTCAGTGAAATTTGAAAGTTAAAAGGTAAGACCTAAATGTTTAATTCCAACTTGGTTTCTAAATGATTTAGTACTTAAAAGAATATTTTTACTATATCTGGGACAGACCATTGTGAGTATACCAGGCTTGGCTCCAGTGTTCCTTTGAGATGCAGGGCAACATCTTTATTTTAAGGTGGTTTTTTTCTTCTGTCCCCACAAAAATTTGGTGAAATACAATCCTGCACTTTTTAAATCCTGCAGTTTTAAAATGCTTGACATTACTGTTCTTTTTTTGGAACACTATCTAATCTAGGATAAATATTTTTTATGATGGAGAAAATACGAACAAATAAAAACAATAGCAAAGAACTTTAATTAAAGAGTAAGACTTTGTTTTGAAAGGAAAATAAAAGGTTTCAGATTTTTTTTCGGCCTTCATTTTCTATCAGATGCCCTTTTGTATCCTACTATACATGCTTACAAATCTGTCATGGAAATTTACAGTGGTATGATAGAATTTACCACCTTGGCAGGTTATGATGATAATGACATAATTTTGTTACTTATGGATTCGAAGAGCTATTTTCCTATTGTTCTAAGAGAGAACAAAATGACTTTGAGGAAATAAAAAAATGTGAAGAGAGAAACAAGTACAACATATAAAATTTTGCCCCAATAAACTACTAATAAACCTTAGCTAAAGGTTGGTAAACTTTGAGAAAAAGTATCAAAGATTTGCAATGGAAAATGACTAATCAGATTGGCAAATGCATTAACATGTAGAATTCATATTAATTTTCATTAAAATAATTAAAATGAATTGAAATTTCAAAAATGGAAATCTGTAAGTGGTATTTATTTCCATGACATAGTATTTTACAGTTGAAAATGTATAGTGTGCTGTTTTCTGCATTATATGGTACAGTAACAAATGAATATTAGCTAGGCTGGCCTATTGATCTTAAGAATATCAAAATTCTTTTTCAGAAAGATGCCTCTAATGATGTCATTGTCTGAAAATTCTAGTATGGCGCAAAACCCCATATCATTGTTTCTGCATGGAGTATGTTGTGTTACTTGTATATATGTTATTTTTCCTCACATAATAAGGATTGCTTTGAGATCAGGAGTGACTCATCAGCAATATCTTTTGAAGTCTGAGCAGGAAACTCAAATTCTGCTTTTTTATTTCTTCCTACGCATGTCTCGGTTACCTTTTGGTGTAATTTAATTTCAAAAAGGATAAGAAGTATTATGATTAAATTATAAGCCTATTTAATCTCTTATTAATTTTACAATTTAAGCTGTGAACCATTCATCCTTTTACAAGGCAAATCCTATCCTACTTGCTTTTCTCTTAGTTTACAGTAGTCTCGATCAGAACTCTGTCCTTGGTCTGATATTTTCCTATAATACAATCTGAAATATAATTTATATCATAGTGGTTCTTTATTCTTAATCCTCTGCATGTCAACCTTCGTGGTAGAGCATCTCTCATTTATGTGATTTTTATTTAATACTGCCCTGTGTTTTTGCTCTCAATCTGATGATGGACTTTGCCCCCTGAATTTTTAGCATTCCTTGCCTCAAAGTGGTTTTGTTTGTATTTATGGCTGTGGGCAATGTCCTTGTAGTTTAAGCTGCTAATCTCCCTTTGGATGTATGTATTCTGGTTATCTAAGTGTCCTGCACTGTAACTGATATATTTTGATGCCCAGCCTGTGATGCATGACAGACACAGTCAGGAGTGTTGTCATGTGTCTAAGTACTGAGCCTAATTTGATCTGACAGAAGAAAACTTCTGATTCGCAATTAACAAAAATTGCCCATTTCACTCCTCTGGCTTCTGTTTACTCAAACTGCAGGTTCATCTGTGTAGAGCAGAAAACCATGGAGACCTCAGACTTCTTCCAGTTGACAGGGTTAAATCCCTTAGGGCAGATTGCTTGAGAAGTATCCCAAGTTGCTATGCCAACCTTGGTCCACCAGCAAAGAAACTATGGCAGCAGGGATTCTCAACTCTGTGGCAACTTCAGGTGTACTGCAAACATCAGTAGGAGGGCAAAAAACATTCCAATAAGAGAAGAAAACTTATGATTCCCTGATTTAACTTTGTATAGGAATGACTTAGGTTTGGATAAAAGAATTTTTTAAAAATGTTAATCAGAGGACTTCATCTTTAGCCACCACAACTTGGTAAATATCACGGAGACACTCCTTATTGTAGAGCTGTGATACATTTTTTTTTCATTCCAATAAAATATAAACAGACCAAAAAAACTCCTTAAAGTTTCTAGTTCATTAAATGTTCTCTGTGTAAAAAGAAGAATTTGATCACATGGCCTCCTTTAATTATGGGTGTAATCCTCTCTAAATACTAAAAAATATGTGAGTTTTTTTGTGACTACTGTGTCTTCTAATATCTGTCATAGCCAGTTTTCATTACAGTGGAAAATTAGGATTCATAAACTTTGCTTGATACATAATTTCATTTTCAGTGTGGTCGTTGGAAATAAAAAATGAATATGATGAATTGTGAATCAAGCTTTTGGAAAGACTAATAAAATACCTCTTCTTGGGATGCTTTAAAATAAATAAATGCAATTGCTTAAGCATAACAACTGCAGGAAGAGAGCCTTTCATTGCACTATCTGTCAGAGTTGTAAAATCAGATTCTCTTACAGACGCATTAGCTCTTGATACATACACTCCCTAAAAAGGTGTTTTGTGCCCCAAAAATCTGTCTAGCTACATGCATTCAAACAACATGACTACAGTAAAAGCTGACAAAGGGCAATTAGCACTTTCATTTCTGTAGCTTTAGAACCCATTTGTTTTTTGAAAAAGTAGCTTTGTTCACAGATTTTTCCAGTCCACATATAGAGTAATGAAAATTTAAATACTGCACAAAATTTAATTTAAAATCACCACAACTTTAAAATTAGCAAACCATTCCTTCTTCAGTTGGCATAGTGGCTCTGTTGTACTGAGATCTGGAAATTGTACTTTGAAGTTTTTGAGTAGCTGTTGGGCTGGCTGAGAAGAAGAGGTTTTTAAAATATACTTTGAATGATGGAAAAAACTCCTCAAAATAATTGTTTCATAAGTTCAGGATCTTAGAGTTTTACTGCATTGACCAGAATTTTTGATGTTCTAAGCAACCAAATAGAACAGCAACCAAGAAATAGTGATTCAGTTTTTATTTCCAAATGCAGACAATGGAATAGGCCTGTTCCAATTGGGTGAAAATGAACATAGGAATTTAGATTAACAAGAAAGTAACTGTTTTTTATACACATCACCCCCCAATATATGCATAGAAGGAATATATGTATGGCAAGATTGTGACTGTCCCTTCATACTGAAAAAAGAGCATTCCTAGAATTTTGTAAAACAAAGCAACTAAGCAACTGAGAAGTTAAATACCTGCACTCATCTCTGAAGTACAAGCTAAACCCCAAACCTTCTAAACCCTTCTATTGGTATATAAAACAGTTCTTTTGTGGATAAGAAACAAAAGAGGATTGGAAGAAGTATGAAAGAGCTTTTAGCACATGTGTATATCTGTATACTCCTTTTATCCTTAGAACTGGTACATGAGTTATTTCCTAATAAGACTGTCAGAGTCCTACAAAATAGAGCATTTTCCTTTCCTGAGAATTTTTTCAGTCAACTCAAATTTATTATATACATACATATGTACACATATATACATATATAAGTTTTATATGTACATATATCACTATACATGTTAACTTTTGTTTCTGTACATGAATAATTAATTGCTGAATTTCCCTATTTGGACATCTTTATATTTTACTTATTTAAATTTGAGCATACCCAGTAGTTCAATCATAATTTATGGTTTGGATGATAGCTGCTTCTAAACATCTGAAAATTCTGTTTCTGAAAAGCCCATCAGCATGATTCTGCTGTCATCTAATTTTGTTCTTATTGTATAATTTCAAAATACAGAAGTTGATCTAATGTAAAACTGTTCTGAATAAGACATGGGGAAAAGGATGGGGAGTAACTTCATTTTTTACACTGAAAGAAGAATCAATATGTTGATTTTAAATTTAGTAAACAGAGAAATTAAAAATAGAAACATTAGCTTTAAACAAAATTTTACAACGTTAAGGGATTCATAAACCTTGCTTGATACATCATTCATGCTTTTTCAGTGGGATTTAGAATCTATAACATAGTTCTCACAGAAACAGCTCTGCTTTGCATAATTCTAATTCCAGAGAGTCCTGGAGAAAGGTCTAGCTCTCTCTTATCATTAATTTAAAAAGAATTTCAATTTTAAGACATGCCAATTTCCACTGACTCCAGGGAACCTCTGAATTTGCTGTTGGTCCATGGTGCATGATTCCTGTGCAATAGAGACATATTCACAGAATCAGAGTAATCTCAGTTGGATGGGACTCACAAGGACCATTGAGTCCAACTCCTGGGCTTGCACAGCACCATCCCCCAAAATCACACCCTGTGCCTGAGAGCATTGTCCAAATGTTTCCTGAGCTCCCTCATGCCTTGTGCTGTGACCATTTCCCTGGGGAGTCTGTTCCAGTGCCTGACTATTCTCCAGGGGAAGAACCTTTTCCTGACATCTACAGCAAATGAGAGGCTACATGTAATCCCAAAATCCACAAGACAGGTTTACCTAAGAGAACTGCCAGAGGTCCATTTGTAGTTTTGTTTTTCTGTCTCTTACAGTAGCATATAAAGGATTGCTAGGGGAAAAATGTAACAACAGACCAAAAATGGAATAAAATTTTCATGGTGTTGACTCTTGCTCTTGGCAGTCTGCAGTTTAGAGACACTCTGAACCAAACTCTCTGACATTAGTCTCTGACAATACTTTTATAATGTTTAACTGTTTTTAAAAAAAAAAACAACAAAAACTAAAACAAAAACCAAAACCAAAAACAAACCAACAACAACCCCAAAAAGCCCACCAGAAAAACAACAAACAAACCAAACTAACAAAACAAAGGTCCAACCATTCAAATATGTATAATATTAAAAAACAGTGGGTTTGGTATGCTTTAAACTTGTTCACTTTTCAATGTGTACTCCTATTTTCTATAGCATAAATACTGAAAAATTGTTTCCTTAACTCCCTTCCTCATTTAGTTCTATGGTTCACAGTATCACAGAATAAGCACAATTGAGACTGACCTTCAAGGATCATCAAGTCCTACTCCTGGGTCTACATAGAACCATCCCCAAGAGTCACACCATGTGCCTGAGGACATTGTCCAAATGCTCCTTGAACTCTGTCAGGCTGGTGCTATGACCGCTTCCCTGGGGAGCTGTTCCAGTGTCCAAACACCCACTGACAGAAAAACTTTTCTCCATATCCAAGCTAAACCTCCTCTGACACAACTTCAGGCCATTCCCTTGGGTTCTGTCACTGATCACTGCAGAGCAGGAATCAGTGCCTGCCCCTTCTCCTCCCCTCACAAAGAAGCTGTAACTGCATTGAGGTCTCCTCTCAGTCTCCTCCAGGCTGAACAGACCAAATGACCTCAGCTGCTACTCATACAACTTTCCCTCCAGACCGTTTCACCATCTTTGTTGCCCTCCTTTGGGCACCTTTTTAAGAGCTCGATGTCTTTTTTATATTGTGCCTCCCAAAACTGCACACCTCTGCACTGAGGCCCCCCTGGTGCAGACCAAAGCAGGACAATCCTCTCTCTTGCCCAGCTGGTGATGCTGTGCCTGATGCCCCCCAGGACACACTTGGCCCTCCTGGCTGCCGGGGCACTGCTGACTCATGTTCAACTTGCCATCAAACATATCGATTAATATATAACGTGATTCACATTACAAACCTGCTCACTTGTCTTACTGAATCTGCTGCATAGAAGTAACATGAAAAAAATTCTAGATTTCAGGGAGGGGTGTATACCTTAATCACTTTAAAAATTTTGCTTTGAAAATAACTGTCTGTATGGGAACCCAAATTCAGCTGAGTAGGCAGTATTCATTTAGATAATCCCATGGAGCCAGGCATTTTGAGTTTGCTTTCTATTACAGAACTGGGGAAAAAAAGCCACATAAACCAACAATATAACAGGTTCATGATTACATGATCTGAAAGGAGATTCCTCACACTCAGACATACCAGTAAAGTAAATAATAGTTCCCATGTAGAAATTCTGATCTTTTCTGGTATATGAAGCATTCACTGTTCCAGGTAGGATAAAAAATTCTATAATAAAGTCAGTGACTCAGTCCATCAGAAGAACACTTTACTTTTCCATTGCTGCTGATGTACTTTGAAAAAATATTATTGATCAGATACCTTCACTGGATTTCCAAGCTTTATCTTCTGCAGACTTCTTGTCATCTTTGCAGTTCAGTAACATGTTATACATCTATCCAAGCTGTCCTTGATACATCTTAAAGGTGTTCCAGCCATCAACCAACTAATAGTGTTCTTGCTTTTGGCCCACACAGGACAGTTGCATATGTCAAACATCAGAACTACATGTAGTTATTAAATCTATGTAGTTTTTCTGACATTGTCAAACTATCTATTAGCTATTGCAGCACATAGGAGAAAATGACACCTAGTTCGCAGACAAAAATCAAATCATCATCCAAAAAATGAACAACAGTGCACCATTATTGTAAGAGCCTAGGCAAATATGGAATCCCAAACCATTCTTGCCAAAGAATTTGCATTTTCTTTTTAATAATTCTCCTTTTCCGTAGCACTTCAGTTTTTTTTAGAACATAGTCATATATTCAACAAAATTAATTAAAATCTTAAACAGTTTTTTGTGGAACAAAGTTGTCCTATATCTTCCTGCAAATAATGTAAAGAGATGCACTTCAGTTGTGTTATTTTTATTCCTCAATATCTTTCTTAAAATCATAAACCAAGAAAACCAGCATGCAGCTCAGCAACATGTTGTTTTGAATAGGAGTGTGATTTTGAAGTGAATTACTTGATTGTACCCACTTAGCACATTTTGTTTGGATCATTGTCTGGTTTCTTGAGTGCACAAACTGGATTCATTTTGGATGAAGCTTATTGGAGAGGTTTGCTTCAAGAAATCTGTGCTCAGCCTGTAAAGCCAGATTAGGACAGGTCTGAAGTAAAAGTCCTAAGATGTGTGTAATATAGATATTTAATTGATTTTTTCAGTCTAAAATTATGCTGCTTTTGCACCACACTAATTGTCTAAGCTTGCATTGTCTACATAAAAGGTCTGTATTATTTAGATTGTTAAAAATCTTGGGGGTTTTTTGGTCTGAAAGTGGAAATAAAATATTTTTTCTCAAAATATTTTATCAAAGTGAGAATTTTACCTTAAAATCTATTGCAATTGACTCTAATATAGTCTAATATAGGTTTTTTTCAGCTGCAAAATGGGTTGCATATGATAATTAAACCCTTTCTTGTTACCACCTGAATACTTTTGAGGAAAGGACCCATCAACTGTCATCAAGTGATGCACATTCAGAATGCATGGGACAGCTCTTTGGCTCATGGTCAGTGCTCAACCCAGGCCTTTAGCAGTGCTTCCCTTTCAATTTAAAAACTTAGGTGAAGAGCCATGCTCATCTGTCCTTTGAAGCAGAGCTTACTTCTGCTCTGCCTTGAACTGCTGTGAACTGAAAAGCTGTGTTAAGACTTTGGCCACCGTGACAATGCATAGTATTCTCTTCAGAAGGATTATTTTACAATATTAAACACATTCTTACTTTGGTACGGAAATATAATTTTTGAGGGTCCATTGTACAGTACTTGCTTAACATAAACTTCCTGTCTTGCTTACTTTGAGGTTTGCTGCATGTTAAACATCACCAGCAGCTAGCTTATAAAGCAGTTCCAAAGACTGAAACGTTGATATCCTGTTTTACTATACAGAGGTATAAAAAGAGATTACTTACACACTTCTTTTTTTTTTTTTCCCCGGTAATATTTTTGAGTGGAGTCCACATTTTTTTCCATTATTTATAAACTAACAGCAGTAAAATCTGATAGAACCCTCATAATAAACTACTTTGCTTATATTGAGTTATCAGTCCATGTATGTGGGGTGGTGTTGCCTTGTACAAGTTTTACTTTTTAATATATATCTTGCTAATTTTAAATAAATGGACATATTTAGAATTTAATATGCAGAGATAAGAACATTCTGTTTCTCTGGGAAATAGTTTTTAATATTAGTCACTATGAGGCAGTTAATTTAACGTCATTTACGGAGGCATAAGTGAAGCTCAGTGGCTGATGGAGAAACTTATGATACAGTTCTTGACTAAGAAAAATCAAATGTAACAAATTGAATAGGCAGTAATCTTTTATAACATTAAAATACTATAAATTTAAACAGCTATTCTTTAGGAGATTAATTTTAGCACAGCCATATGAATTTATTTCACACATGTTAATGCCTCAATTATTATCTGGTTGTGTTTTTAAAGAACATATAACTTGATGATATAATACTTGTAGCTTATTTTTTCCTGTTCTGATTACATTTTCCTCTGTCAGCAGTTAAAAGGCTTTAATAAAGTGAAAGACTGTAAAGACAACATTATTTATTAATTATTAGCTCTTCTTTTCTTCTTTAAAGGATATTTTGTTCTTGGAGAGATGTAGGCAAGAGCTCCTATTGCCCTCAGCAGGAATTATATCTATTCTTGAATTTACAATGCATATCAGTGCTCATTTAGAAACACAGTACAGCCCAATAACTTCAGTTAACCTCTGAGAAAGTTTATAATTTGTTCCTGTAGCCTTTTTTCAGAATAATAATGATTTTTAGCACCTGGATTCTTTGACAGAACAGGAAAGGAAAAGGTTTCTTTGAAACAGTTTTGACAGAAAAGTTACAGTTCACATATATTCAAAAAAATTTCTGAAATAGGAATCAGCATATTTCAGATAGAAGTTCTAATGAGCTGCCTTAATTTGGTACTATATTTTTGGTGTTCTCTTTCTCCTTTTAGCTGATTTGGTTTCTATTTCTTCTTTCTTCCTTGCCACACCTTCTCATTTTTGTGATTTTACCCACACTATGTTACCTCTTCTTCCTTTCTTTATTCCTATTTTCTATTTAACATTGTGCTCTGTTGATCTTCAGCTTTGGATAAGTAGAGTGGTTATCATGAATTAACTAGAAACACGTACATGGCAAACTGGATTTTTTGTAAAAGATGGTCTTCTGCGCATTCAGCTTCACAGTAAATGTGAAATAGTTGATCCATGAATAAAAGTAAATTTCTTACCTATTCAGAAACTCTTTCAGTTGATTCTGCTCACAGAGAAAGAATTCCTGTTGATCTATTAGTTAATCTAGTGGTTAAACTTCTTGATCTTTGGGGAAGAGGATTCAGTTTTTACGCCCTTGACAATACTTCTGTGATAGTTGACTAAAAATATTTACTATAACTGGCCAAAATGAAATGAAATGAAATAGCATGGCACATACTAAAGTGTATTTTGTATGCTTCTTAACCTTAGGGTTCATATTCCTGATTCTCTTACTGTAATCCTCTGTTAGTTTAAAAACTATATGAAAAAGTTACAATAATAAAGAGTAAGGCTTACTTGTGGATGTAAATAAGAATTCTGAATTGTAAAAATATCTTTAGCGTTTCCCACTGGCTCAGCATATGCTATTTTATTATTCAAAATTCTGTATGGGTGCAAAATAAGTTTCATTTATATATTGAGGATTTAAACTGGATTTTTTTTTTTCAAATATGCAAATAGCTTTCTTATTTTGATTTTATATCTGTTCCTCATCCTCTTCCAAATTTTTTCTTGAGGTTTATTCTGATTCTAAAAAATTAAGGTGAGTTCATAGCTTGGTATTAAGCAGCCCCCTGCAACTGTTCCTATAACACTTCTGAGAAAGTACTGCTTCTGATACTAAGGAAACTAGTTTCTGAACTTTGTGAGTGGCCATTGATTAAGTCAACTTGCCATCATGTAAATATGCAGAGAAGAGGTCTACAGAATTTTACATCTTCAGGTAAAAATCTGCCTTGCTCTAAAAGCATGATTAGAATTTTTATTTTTAACAGTATTTACTGCTTGCATGCAGAAAATATCATAAAGATTTAATAATAAAGTTTCTCGATTGTAAAAGTCCTTCCAAGTATTGAATGTGAAATTCATGTCAATTGCAAAAGGCTAGTTGATCTATGTAAAAGTGCATATTTGACATTATTTCAAATAGCTTTACAACTTTTTATAGCTGTGGATAGATCAAGATGTTGTTAATTTTGTACCATAAACTGTTATAATGTCCCTTGTTGCCCAGTAACACAGGAAGGAAAGTGATACAGTGCATTCTTTAACTGCCCTGATAACCTTCATCCAGCAGGTGTATAAATCACTCCGTGGATGTGCCTTGGTCCGATTGTGCTTGATGTCTGATTTTCAGGAGCTAAAGTTGAATGAGCTGAACCTAAATACTTTTCCTTCTTTCCTTCTTTAAGTGATTTAAATGACATTTAAATCTAACAGTCAAAGAGAGAGAGATTTCATAATTTTCCATTTCTTTAAAACAAAAGGAGCCTAAAGGAGATTTGGGTAAAACTAAGTTGCCAGAAATATTGAGTTAGCTGGATTTATAGCAAGCGATTAGGTATCTTGGGAATATGTCACCAAATTACAGGATAATTAAAGATTCTGAAGGAGTGTGATTATGTATTGTAATAATTGTAAAATTTTATACTTGATATCCAGGTATTTAGATGTTTGAATATGAATGAGTTTATACATAAATGAAGACCCTTCAGTGTCTTAGTTACTCATTCTCTTTTGATAAAATTTAAAAAATACATTTTTGCTTTAACATGATTTTGCTTTTATAAGGTATTTACATTACCAGATTTTCACTAAAGGCATTAAGTGTGGAAGTCAGAAATCTCAGTGCCAGGTCAATCCAAAAGAAATTTTTTCCCCTGAGATTTGTTCTTAAACCCTTCATTCTAAACACTGAAGCCACATTAAAAAAAGAAAAAAAGTTTCATTTATGCTGTGAGTTCTGAAGGAACCTATAACAGAGTTCCAATATACAAGCAGTTTATTGAAGTGCTTTGTAATTAAAAGAGATATCTAAACCCCAACGAGGTGCTGCTTATTCAGCTTGTTGAGCTGAATGTATGTAAGAATATCTCTGCAATATTTTCTTTGACTTACTGTTTCTAATTATTTTGGTTCTAAAAAGGCCATTGTTTCCCTATGTTGTGCTGGATTTGTCTATCAAGACATACAATTTGAAAAGATCTCTTTCTGAACAAAGTGTACCAATTAGGCTTCATTGTTATTTTCATTAAAGCAATCAAATCTTTAGTCTGTTGTGTTTCTCTGAAAAGTGTATTTGTAGTGGATGGCGTTTGACGTACCAAAGAAATCTGTTTCCTCTCATATGTAGTTAGTTGAGGTTAATTCTAAACTTATTGAGACTACATAGATGAGATCTGGCCAATGTGCAGGGTTGGTAGAATATTGGAATGTTAGTAGGAGAAATTCTTCAGTGAGAAATTTTGATGAATGTAAACTTTGATATAAGCCAGTTGTAAATCACATGGTCTTAAGTAGCTTCAAGTCTCAGAAAGTACCTTTTTATTTCTACATAGCATTTAGTATTTCAGAATAATTTCCATGACAGAGATAGGTAAAGCTTGTATTATAAAGAGTTAAATTCAAATGCTTAACAGTTTATTTCATTCCTAATGTGGCAGCTTACTCTAATGTCAGTCCTGGAGAACAGTACAGCAGCTTCATTAATAATTCCCCAGGTCTTGACCACAACATGTTGGTACTTGTCAACTGATAAGGAGGGTGGACCCATGTAAATAGATTACTAAAATGTAATTATGCTGCTTCTTCAGTCTGTACCTGAAATCTCCCTTTGTTCCTCCTATGTATCAGAGACATTCCAGGGAGACTGTAAAGGGTTGAAGTGCAGGGGCGTCAAGAACTGATATGTTTGTGTAGGGGGCTGGAGCAGTGAAAGTTTTTAAAAGCACTAGATATTAACCTGATTGATTGTTCTTGAGGGAAAACTCGAGTCCATAACAGAAACAGCCAGGAGCTGAAACTGCTATGGTTCCTGTACAACTGTTTTATAAAGCTGGTTCTTCATAAAACCACGACAGCAGGGAAGTTGGGAAGGAGCAGTTTATGTTTTTAAGCAATTCTGATCATATAAATCTGGGAAGAGTCCAGAATTATACAGTTCTTTGCCATTAGAATTTGCAAATAAATGACAGTTCCCATGAAATATTTAAGTATAGTGAAAATTAGATGTTGATGTATGATATTTATTCGAGGGATACATTTCCTAAATACTTGCATCAAAGCTGACTAGAATCTTAAACAAGTAAATAAAAAAATAAATTATTTCACTGATTTTGTTCTTTTTATAATCAGGTTATGTTTTGTTACAGTTGCTTCCTTAGACAGAGAAAAAAAATCAGCCTATGTCAGCAGAGTGTGTGTGATGTACCTCAGAGATTAAGCAAAGTAGTGTGGATGGAAGAATAAAACAGCACCTAACATAATAAGCTACTCTCACAATGAAGAATAACACCACTAAAAAAATGAAGCTTACTTTGTTTAGCAAATTATTAAATCGATAGAAAAGCCCTAGTGGATACAGAATTTTATCAGTTACAATTTCTAATATTCTATTGCCATTATGGGTAAGGCAGATCTCACTATCAATCTATATTAAGGGTATGAAAAGTAGTAAGTCAACCAGGAAACTTTGAATGTGTGCTATCTTATAAAAAACCAACATGCTGTTCTGCAATGGCAGTGCCTTTCCAACACTTCAAAGTAATTTTATTATTGATTGGGCAGAAGTTTAGCTGCTCGAGGGCATTTGGCTGTTACACTCGAGAACCACAAGTGAGAGTCCTGCTTACCAAGTTAACTGTTAACTCAAAGATTTTTAGAGGGGAAAGGACAAAGGGGAAGTTTAGGGCAATACCACAAATACCTATTGTGCCTTGAGATTCCAACAGAGAGGTGAGGGACTCTAAAATAACATTGTAGTCATTTAAACAGCTTCCATTGTGTCCACTGAAAAAAGTCTAAATTACTAGCGAAAGCTCATGACCAAAGTGCATCTTTTCGATACAAAGGGGTGAAGTTAAGAGAACATGAATGAATTTGTTTTTGCCAATTTGTGTGTGTACTGAACCTTATAAGCATTATAAAGCAGACACTTTATACAAATAAAACACTGTGTGGATATGAAACACTGACAACTTTTAATGTTAGATTTTGTCAGGTTGCTTTTTTTATTTTTATTTTTTTTAATTTTTTTAATTTTGTTGTTGTTGGTGTTGTGTATTCTATGTATTTTAGCCAGTTAGAAGTCACATCTTCAAATTTAACTGCTATGACTTAAAATCTTTAATATTCACGTGGAAAACAGTGTATAAAACAGTACAAAATTCATGAGAAAATAAAGTATTTTTAAAAACAAACTCTTTTACTAGGGAGATGGAATAGATGTGATGGAAGAGAGCTCCTTTGCATCCTAACATTTCTGTGATTCTGTGCTGCAGATTCTACTCTGATTGAAATTAATGTTTTTCCTATCTAGGATTGTATTTATACAAATATTTTTTAGAAAGTGCATTAGTCTTTCATGATTATATTTGATTGATTAATCATTATCATCATGAACATCATGACCATCATCATCATCTTCATTTAACTTGGCTTCAAGAGACTTCTGGCATTTTCTCTTTATTGAAGAGAAATTGCTAATAAAGATGGAAAGTATTTCTGAAATATAAGTGGACATAAATAGTAGTATTTACATAGATGGGAAAGCTGCAAGTTTACTGAGGGTGGGCTACAGCTCTCTAATGTAGGCAAAGTTGCCATGGATTAGCTTTGAAAATTCTATTTGTATAACCCGGAAAACTTTCAAAGACATTGAATTAATTGATCAAGGTTTATCTAACCTAAACCAAACATATCCAAGAATGCCACTTGTCCTGTTTCCATTTAGCTATAGCCCAAAGATTCGGAGGTACATCCTTTACATCTCAATCCTAACCCATACTTATATGATTTTGTCTTTTCTAATATTCTGACCTCTTCAAATCAAAGACTTTGATAAATTTGTTTACTTCAATTTAGGCAAAACACTTTATGGAGATGTTTTCATCTCCACAGGAAGTACCTGAAGTCAGAAGGGAAAGTCTTGATTTATTCCCTATAATACACCATATTGAAGGTACTCTGCAAATGATATGAGTTGATTGCTACTGTCCCCCAATTGTCCAGGGGATAGCCATGGAATAAATGCTCTAATACATCCATACTGTTGTCTTAAGTGGCAAATTAATTTATCATATGGAGTACTAAATACTGCACTGCTTTTTCCTCTGATTGGACTCAGTACTTTGATTCTTAACTTCATAAGATTATCATGCCAGATTGTTTTGGGATAAGTCTGTCAAGGTAACAAGCACTAGATGGGGTTTGCACTTAGCTAGAAGTATAATAAGACCTTGTTGATTTAGATTTCAAGCCAGACTCTAAATTTCTATGGCCTAATTAAAATTAGAACCAATCAGATTTATTTCAGACCTCTAAGTAGCAATGGTGGCTTTTTGTAATTAGGATATAAAATCTGTAATCTGACAAGGTATGTTTCAAGGGCTCTTTTACAGTGAGATAAACAAGGTAATTATTTTTGTTCTTAAATTTATAAAGAGGGTCATGATAATGCAATGCTTTCATCTAATTACGAATTCAAATGCTCCATTCCAAATCTAAGTATAGTAAGGATGATAGGTACAATAATTAGTCTGTATAAATTTGCAAAATAAATCTAAATTTGAAAATCAAGTTTAGAAAAGCAGGGGGGTTTAGGATCACTTGTTTTGCATGAACTGCAGTTTTGTTTTGGGCTTTCCCTCAGAATATTTTACTCAGGACTAAACTAATTTGTATGTCTTTTTTCTTCAAAACAAAATTTTCATATTAGCTCTGGTTGCTGTTTAACATAAGTAGAGAAAAATAATACTGTTTTCTTTGGTTCCATGCTCCATTAACTCCTGCACTAGACAGAAGCATTACACATCCCTATGCCAGCGCCAACCCAAGGAGCTGATTCCCAGCTGATACCTGGGACTGCAATGGACACATCTTTGGCGGAGGCTTTGGCAAGCTTTCACATCTGAAGAACCCAAGAATCTGAAACTGTCAGTCCTGAAACTTGACTGACTACTACTTCCCATAGTTGAAAATGTCCCATAGTTTGAGGGTCAGCATGCTCAAAGATACATTCTTTTCCCTGGTTGACGTCTTGGTAAAATCAGGAATTTACTTCCTCAGAATGCAAATCACATTGCTTATCATCCTCTGCTTATCATTCTACCTCAAGGGAAGATATGAGCTTCAGCTCTACCTGAGAGATGTATCCTCCATACTCTTTAAAACCTCAGAAGGCTACACAGACTCTCAAGGAAATAAAAGTCTATACTGCACATCCTCACCACTGGAAAGCAAATGTGTATCATACATGTCATGTTGATTTTAGTATCCTTACACAGGAGTCACTAGATTATAACATGGTATTTCATATGAGCTTTTACCAGTGCCTTTTACACCTTTAGTTCTTTTCTCTTGGTCCAAAGAACCTCTTCCTCAAAAGATGTCATAGCACTCACTTCCATTTCCATTGTGTTTGTGTTCACAGTCCTCTTTAATCAAACAAACATACAGGCCACTCTCATTCTTCTGTTTCTTCATGCCTATTTACACATTATCTATATTTATGGCTTCTCACACTTTTATTGTCAGCATTGTCCATTGGGACTTTTTCTGATAATTTTATTATGGAAATATCTAGTAAGTCTGTCTAAGTGCAAGCTCCTGAGTAACCCCTTTAGCAATTGCTCTCCAACTCTCATTTCCCTTTTAGGATCATTCAGTAATCTTTTAAAAATTTCATTTTAAACATCATCTTTTTTGGTTAATTACATCGCTGCCATATTAGATGCCTTCAAATTGATTCAATTTATCTTAATTCAAAAATTCCTTCAGATTGTATTGCTTTATACTTGTCTGCATGGATTTCAGCATTCATTTATGAAGTCTTTACATATTATACAAGCCTGATCAGCTGGTTTGTGATTTCTTGGATTATTTTTCTCTTTTCTGAAAAGTTTATAATACATTTCTTACCAGTCATAGGCTATCACCACAGGCACATTGAAAACCTCATGTTACCATCTGTGGGTCAGTTCTATTTTGGGACATGCAGACAGATATCACTCAGACTTTCTAAAGTACATTAAAATTTGCTTAGTGCATCTGTTTCTAGTCTCCATGTCCTGATAAGGATATGACAGAATGAAAGAGGTTATGTAGTAGACCCAAGAGCATGGAAAAATTAAAAAATCTATGCATAGTCTCTGCAGGTTTCATAACCAAGGCTGCTCTATTTTTACTTCTCAATACAGCAAAATAGCTTGATGTTCAGCTACACCTGTTCTCTTTCCTCTATTATTTTTAGAATATCTCTTTCCACGTGGTGTTTCAGTAGTTCTGCTCCTGCATACTGTTGTGCAGTGCTCTGCTGTGCAATGCATCATTTATTTCACACTGCCATCACACGATCTGTGCCCTAAACATAAATGCCTTCCACTTACTTCCACATCATCTGCCAATCGAAATCTTTGCATCAGAATTTGCATTCATTTTCTTCTCCACACTCATGCTCTTCAATATCGAACAATATCCTGATTTGTTTTTCCACCTCTGCTTTTCTACTAACATGGCAATAAACACTGAGCTATTGTTTCAACTTCTACTCCCGTTTTTCAGTCTAAATCTCTTTCTGCATTAGTTAAATGTGTTATCCTGATTAGCCATTGTGTGTTGTACCTATCTATTGAGAAATCTTTTTGGCAGAAAACACAGGTGGTAAAATATATCAAAGTTTTGCTCATCTAGTACTAGATAAGCCTCAGGCCAACCCTTTACTGAGCAATTCTGTAGAGGCAATGTCTTAAAGACATAGAGTTAATGATAATTAGTAATTCCATTTAGTCTTCTGCTTCTGTAAAAGAGTCTTGAATAAACAGAATTGATAAGCATAGACATCTGAGAAATTATTTCATATAATTTTGCATTAATTTTAATGCTTTTCTGCTTTAAAAATCCTGTTTCATGTTAAATAAAGAATGTTATTTCAGAACAAGTTAATTAAATATTTTGGCAACGTGCTTGATCCACCATTAAATTTTACTTAACATAAGCAATGGAGTCACTTTCATGTCATCAAAACTTTTAAATATAATTTGTGTGCTTTATAAATATATATATATAAATATATATTAATCATATGCAGCTGTGAGATTAATACAGTACAAAATGTCATATGTTTCTTAGGCTTTCTCTGGAGAGAAAATTTGATATGGGATCCTGTAGTAAATTAATGAAATATTTTTATTCTGAGCTTGATTTCTGTGGTATTTTTAGTAGACTAGATACTGAACAGTCAGTTCTAATTTGGTTTTCTTCAGCTCTTTCTCATAATATGCTGATCATTTATATTGCAAAATATAGTAACTTGAAAGTTCAAAAGGAAAAGCATTATTCAAAGAATACTGAAACAGTCCTAAAAATCAGAAGAAAGTGAAAGATATTATTTAGTTTATAGGATACAAGAACAAATTATGATGTGCACATTTTGGTTTGTGAGGTATGATGTGGCAAGTATGTAAAATATGCTGTAAAGAGTATTTTGTTAAGATTTTTATGCCTTTAAAATAAAAATAGAGAAATAGGAGTTTTCCATTAGTGAAAAGATTGAAACAATTTCACAATTAGAGAAAGTTTCCAGTAGCAGGCTAACTATGCTACTGGTCCTTACTTCAGAATCCTTTTTATTTTTTATGCTTTCTGATAGATAGCAAGAAAGACGACATGTCTGAGAAAGATTTTATCCTATTGTAAGAAAAAGTCCACATTCCTCCAATCAAATAAACTGAAAATTCTGAAGGATTTGATAGAAACGTACATATAATCTTCAATAAAATAGAAGAATTATTCCTCTGGAGCACAAGATGATGGATTTTCCAGACAGAAAGGTTGGAAAATACCTTTAGTTACCTGTGAAGCTTTTTCTTTCCAATGAAGCCATCTTGGTCTGCCTGTACTAATGTACAGTTAAAGGCAAGGTTCTGACATCACCTGCAGAGGACTCCTTCTCTCTTACATTTCATAACATCTAAAACCCCTTCCATCAATAGCAGTGGCAAAAAATGCTTGAAGAGTTAGTGACAGCCACTGAGGATCTACAGAATGCTGCCAGCCTCAACAAACAAAGATAAACCAAACCAAATACTGAAAATACTGCTGGAGGTTTGTGCAGCAGTGACTGTGATGTCAACATTGAGACAGGCAGAACCCAGTAATAAGGGAAATGCCAACTCTGCAAAAGAGAAGAAGGCCTTAATTATCTTTGCATACTGAATGCTAATGCTGTTAATTAAAGGTCTATCCCACAGAAAGGCTACCATTGCCCAATCGAGGTGTGATTCAGGACAGTCAAAACCAAGTAGCTCAAATCCCACTTTTTCTGCCAAGAGCACAATTTTGAGTTAGTCTTCTGCAGTGAAGTCATTCTGCAGGTGACTGTGCAGATTTTGTCAAATGGCATAACTTGACCCAACAGGAGAAAAAGATCATTCAGAACACTTGTTCTGCATCATACATTGATTTCTGGTTTGATGGATTATTTTTGCACTACTTCTTAATAATTACCAGAGCATAAATTTCAGCTTTATTTTGTCTTGTAGTACTTATACAAGGAGCTATAGAAGTGTATTTAAAATATTACTGCATATAGGCCATTTTAAAATGTAATTGATGGACATATCCCTCATATGAGAATGAAGTGAAAAGTGAAGAAAAGTATGGTTTAAGAAATGGATGATATATAAAATATATATAATTTTTTGACCATCAACTCAGAATGCTGAAGAAACCAGTTTCAAATAAAGATGAGTTCTGAACATTTTGAGTGTATTAATGTCACTGAAATTCCACTTTTTTTTTTTTTTCTTTGCCATAGTTATATGCAGTAATAGAATTCACTGTCTTCAGTGTGATGGTGGTTTGACATGGAGTAACAAAACTAACATCTAAGGAATTTTCATTCTTGCAATAGGTCTTATGTATGATAATGGAGTAATATGAATATTTTCCAAATGTTCAGAGTTTGTTTTGTTCACATAAATAGAATACATATGTTATTAAGAAATAATGATTTATCATGATATTGTTAAAATCTTTTAGGTCATACCACTTATGACTACTTAATTTTTAAGGTCTTCAGAATATCTGCTATTAGACTAGTATTTGTATCACAAAGCTATTTGAATACAAAAGCAGAGCTTGTATTTTGCATACTTATTTTAGTCCTTTGATGATAGATGTCAGTTCTCTCCATGTGGGCTCATGGAAAGAATTCGTACTGCAGTTTTCAGCTCCCTGCTCATTCAGCTGTTGGTTAACAAGATTAGAGCAGGCAACTCACAGTGTACATGAAAGGTTATGAATGATGCCATGTAGCACCCAATGCAAAAACCTCCTGAAGTCTTTCTTTCAGGGTTAATTCTACCATCACTGCTGACCAACTGGTGACTTCTCACCCCAGAGGATGTAACATTCCACTTGGGTCAGCCATCTGTCCATCTTTAGGAGACTATGTTGAGCACAAGACTTTTGCTCTTACTTGAAGGAAACTAACAGCTACATGAAGTACCATGATATTTTTCTTGACACTCATCTTTACTTTTCTAAGACTGCTCAGAATTACTAAGTGGTTGACTCAATACATTCCTTGTCATCATCATTCACCAAGCACCTTAAGATGGTATTCACTAGTGGAGACTTCTGTTTAAAATAATATTTGTTTTGTATTATTTAGTTTAATTTTAATTAGAAATTACTTAGTTTTTAATAAATATTATGAAGTTTATAATCATCTTCCACTTAACTCTTTTTTTTCCAACCAGTATGAGCTATATGTGAATATCATTTGTGCTGTTTTTGGCTGGGGTAGAATTAATTTTCTTCACAGTGGCTGTTATGCACCTGTGTTTTGGAGTTGTGCTGAAGGGTTGATAGTAAAGAGTTGGTTTTGTTATTGCTGAGCAAGGCTTACACAGAGCCAAGGCCTCTTCTGCTTCTTACACTACCATGCTGGTGAGGAAGTTGGGAGGAAACACAGCCAGGACAGGTGACCCAAACTGACCTAAGGGATATTTCAGACATCATGCTCAGTATATAAAGATGAGGGAAAGAAGGAAGAAGTGAGAACATCTGGAGTAATGTGTTTGTGTTCCCAAGTAACCATTACGGGTGATGGGGCCCTTCTCTCCTGAAGATGGCTGAACACCTGCCTGCCTATGGGAAGCAGTGAATGAATTCCTTGTTTTGCTTTGCTTGTGTTTGGCTTTTGCTTTCTCTATTGAACTGTCTTTGACTCAATTCATCAGTTTTCCAGCTTTTACCCTTCTGATCCTCTCCCCGATCCTGCTGGTGGGGCAGTGAGCAGGCGGCTGCACAGGCCTTGGTTTCTGACTGGGGTGAAACCATGACACCATTTTCACCTCTTTGTCATATCTGGAAAATGAGGTTTGCAGGTATTTGTTTCTTCAAGTGCAGATATGGCCCACAGACATAAATGTGTGTCTTCAGGAACTCTGAACAAAAGGACTAAAAAGAAATAATACTATCCTACATCTAAGAAATAATTTCTCAATATGATGTATTATCTCAAGACAGTATTCTATAAAATTCCCACTAATATCTTGTTAATGTGACAGAGTCTGAAGCTCCAAATATACTTTGCTTTGAATGATACCAAACTGAAAACTGTACATTTGAATGTAACTATAAAACATACACAACTAAGGCAATTGAAAGAAAGTGGAAAGCAAGTATTATCAGAATTCCACAGAATTACACTGTAAACAAACATTAGCACAAATGGCATAACTAGCAGAATATAAAAAGTACCACCTTTTATGAAATGTCATTTGAAAATAAATAGCTGGGAAAGCTGCCAAAATGTTTGGCAGTTAAGAAATCGAACTCTCTTTTACTGTAACTCTTAAAATGACTAAAAGTCACTGATTCCTTATTCTCTTGTGGTAACCAGAACTAAACAAACCCACTGGGTTGTTACATCAGGCAGAAGCACTGCACGTCTGTGTTATCTCCATGATTTCTCACTCACGACAGCACTAAATTAGTTAGCATTCATTTGAATTAGCAGTGGCTAATGAGAGCAGCATTGCTTTCATGAAAATACAGAATTTGGTTTTGTTAAAAAGTGTAACAAGTACTACAGCACATGAACCTTAGTGAGGTATGGATAGCAAATTAATTTAAGAATTACCACCTGGAATGGTGCAGCTATATAAGGAAATAGCCATTAGTTTAAGCAGCACTTTGATAGTTTTATACTTTGCCTTCCTTTATATCAGAAATAGAAAGGTCTGGTTAGCAGGTGATTTCATCAATTAAAGGCATTTACAGATTTGCATCTATACCTGGAGGGAGATCAATAAAGTGGATGTATTTTTCCATGGGGTATTATACACACCAAAATATTGAAATTCTTCTCTGTGCATTCATTTATGGATTTTAGCAGATTATAGAAATTGTGGGATTTGGTCCTCCTGATAGGTGAAATTCACTTTATTTCACAAAGTTTGCACACTCTTTGGAACTTACTGGAAAAAGCAAAGTAAACAATTATAAAGGTTTGTCTTTAATTCTGCTTACTATGAACAAAGGCACTTTACACCAGGATTTGTGAATGTTCCCTCACATTTGCTGCCTGTAGTCAAGTACAGAGACTTCATTATTTTTACCTGTGGTGTAGAAGAAATCCTAATCTCAGTTAACAGTATTAACCTGGCATTCTGAAATACTTTTGTTTTATGATTTAGCCAAAAAACGTTTTTTCCATATAGTGATAATTTAACGTTCCATATAATTATTTCCACTTCTCTGTAACTAGTGAGTGACACACTAGTTTGGAGTTTTCCTGTATATCAAATAAACAAACAAATAAAATAAATAAATAAATAACATACTAGATTGTGTTTATTTTTTGCCTACTATGGAAGTTGTTTAACATGACATTTCAAGAGACTGCAGATTTTCATTTTCAGTGTGGTTGAGCCTAAATGTATTTTCAAAGGAAAGAGGATTCTGGGAAGAACTGGCTGTCATCTCAAAACTGAACAAGTTATGTACTTTCTAAAGTAGTTCTTACTTTAACTGAAAAGTGATGAAAAATTTGAATTCTTGGATAGTCAGGAAAACAGTCTGTGATATTCAGTTCAATGCTGTCTCCCCAGATTGAGTTTGGTTTTTAATGCAGCTTGAAGTTGTATTTTTGCAGAGAGAAAAAACATATTAACACAGCTTGTGAAGAAAACTCATTGCCTGATAAGAAGACTAAATGGAGCATTTAATTGGATTACATTAGATTCTTAAATAATGTGTGCCTTTAAAAGCCTCCTATGTATCACAGAGCTATGTTAACTTAGGTATTAAAGTTACTGTCAAAAGTAACATCAAATACTATGTTTTCCAAAGTGAGGGAACCATTCATCACATTTTTTTTTTTCTTGTATGTATTAAAGACTTCAATTCAGTGTCATTAGAACCTGGTTTTTAATTTTGCATCTCTGGAGATCATCCCATCCAATATCTCGTTGAATGAAAGTTCAGCTACAGTAGGCTGCTCAGGGCTGTGCCCAGCTGGAAATTGGCCATCTTCAAAGATGGAGACTCCAAAACATCTCTAGGTATCAACCTCCAGTATTGATTCACCTTGCTGTATGATTTTTTTCATTGCCAACTAGAATTGCCTGTATTTCAATTTATGCCCAAATCTTTTTCTCATTTACTTTTCTTATCATATTCTTTAAAGATTATGTTTTGTTTTTTTTCTTTAACATTCCTATTATAATGCTCAGCCCATCTGTCTCTCATATTTCCTCTTTGTCCACTTCTGCCTTTTAAATCTCACATAATATTTAGGTGAGTATCAGCTCTTCCATTTTTGTGGCTTAAATGAATAGTATAGAGAATCCTACTCCACACTAACTGTGCAATTTTGTAATTACCTGAAACCATCTAGAATGTAATCTCTTCAGGCACCTGCTTACACAGGTTGAAGACAAATTCATGTATAATGCACTCTTACAGAAAAGGATTGCCTTGATTTCAACTGGGAAATAGGCAGAAGCAAGTGAAGCAGAAGCAGAAATCTCATATTCATGCCAATGCAGCTACACAAGAACATCTGAGAAGAATATTCATTATCCAAGTAACAGACCTTCAAATACAAAATTATTCATGAGTTATTAGTGTGTCTGGAAATACAGCTTTAATAGACACAACCCACCTGCAAAGCTGAAGAACTCCTCATGTGCAGGATGCATAATCCTGTTTGCACTGAAGCAAAAAACCAGCTGAGTATCTAGGCTTCAGAAGGAAAGACAATAGTCTCTAGAGTTTTGCTCACTAGAAATGATGCAGATGGCTTTTCTCTTATGTTTAATGTTACATATGAACAGGTAGATTACACAACCAAAGCATAACATTTAGATCAGTATATGTGGCCACCAAAGTAATTCTGGGGTTGTTTTTTTATTGCTTTGAGATTAAATTTACAGCAAATGGTTCCGAAATGCATTCTATAATGGCTAACTTTAAATATTTCACTTTCCTTATTTTCAGTATGAACTCAAATAGCAGCAAAATTTCAAGCCTGTGTGAAGTGACATCAGGCTGCAAATCTCAGCTCCTCAACTCTGCTGCCAAAGGCCCACGTGCTGCTTGGTGCAGTCTCAGGTTGTAGTCTGGCTTTTGAGGTCTTTTGGTGTGTTTGCCTCTGTGCCTGTGTGGGGGTTGCTAGTGGAATCATGGAGTGCTGGGATGGAGTTATTCCCCAGGACAGGCAGCAAGGTGCTGTGGTTTAGACAAGTGACCAAAGCAATGTTGAAATACACAGCATTGTATTGGCTATTGCTGAACAGGGTGTGCACAGTGCCAAGGTCTTCTCTGCTTCTCACTCACCCACTGCAACTAGAATGGGGTGTATAAGAGCTTGGGAGGGCTCACAACCAGCAGGTGACCTGAACTAAGTAACCAAAGAGATGTTCCATGCCATACAGTGCTCAGTTCAGCAGTAAAATGGAGGGGAGCAAGGCTGAGGTAAAGCTGGCTATCTTTTGCTCAGGAACTGGCTACCTATTAGCCCCGCCCATGGGAGGTAGTGAGTGATGGCCATTGTCACACTTTTTTTGTTTCTTCTTTCTTCTCTCCCTTATCTCTACTGAATTATTTCCACCTTGACCCATGAGTTCTCTTGCTTTTACTCTTCCTTTCTTTTCCCCCACTCCACCTGGGTGGGCAGCTGGGGAGTGAGTGGCTGTGTGGTGTTTAGCTCCCTGCTGGGGTTATCCCACAGCACACTGTGTGCCAGCTGGGTATGACTGGTGAGGTCTGCTCAGAAAGAATCGCTCAGCCCATTTCCCCATCTCAGGGATGACCAAAGAGCTCTCCTGTGGTAATACCACAGGTGAAAGCTGGATGTGGCCAGTGGCCAGTCATCTAAACATAAAGAAGGTCAAAAGCTCAGTATAACTTCTACACCATTTCATTAAAAAAAAAAAAATCTAAGAGTACCTGAAGTTTGCTTCTCAAAAAAAAAAAAAAAAAAAAAAAAAAAAAAGAACTCAAAATACAATTTCTTTAAGAAATCAGTTTACAGTGCTGGATGTCAAGAAGTTCCACATGCAATTGAAAGGACCATCCTATTACCACAGTAAAAATGACATTAATATGTCAGTACCAGGATTGAAAGAAAAATATTTTTGAAAAAATGTGCAGTAGAAAATATTTATAAAAGCTACACTAGAAACTAACTGTTTCACTTTGTATTTACTACTTCAACAAAGAGAACTGTCTAAAAGAACAGAAATTCGCCTAGGAAATGGTATAAGGCTTAACAAGAACCTTCAGTGAAGGAGGAGCAAAGTGTGACTAGTCTGAGGTGAGATTTCCAAAACCATACTCATTATGGCCATTTATGGCCATAGATTGAAAGACACAAACAATGAGTTTCTCACAGTTCACTGAAAACACTTGTGTCTCTTAGAGATACCAGGCAGCCTACTTGGTAAGGCAAGTTTCATGGCTGCTTCCTACAGGGAAGTCTTGAGAAGTCATGCATGGAAGACCACTGGTACTCATTAGAAGACCACTAGTACTCATGGTACTCTCTCAGAGCTTTGCAGATACTAGATTTCAGCAAGCAGAAGCCCACATGGCCGTGAGGCATGGCTCTGACTTAGGAGCTAGCTCTCTGTCATATGACTACTGATTCTTATGAAATGGGTTGGTGTACTTTATCACAAGCCTTAGGCAAAATTTACATCCTTCACTCCCAAGTAACTCACAGGGATAGAAATATACTCAAAATAAGGACATGACGGGATGTCATTGGCAAAAGTTCCTTAGTGATCAGAAGCAGCAGAAAGTCATACTTTGTATGGATGCAAAGCTGGTAACCAGGTTATACCACAGGACAAATTAGCAAAGGGTAAGTGGGAATTTAAGAAATAGTCTTCTGCTTTCAGATATGCATTTATCAAATTTTCCCTCCAGCAAAAGCTTAAAAGTAAATCCATATGTCTTAAGCCGTTGCCTTAATAGGTATCCAAAGCAGATATATTGTTGGATTTGGTGACAAACTAATTAAAATGAATTTAAGCAAAGGTTGTTGGTGGCTGAAGCAGGGTGATGTAATTCACCTCCCATGCACTCAGGGTCAGATTACGTGGTAGAAATTCTCTTGTGATGGATTCAAAGATGGAGTTTTAAACCTTTCACTTTAATACAGTGTCACAGATCCTATACATACTGCCAAACAAAATGTTGAACCAGATCCCAAGAAGGTGGCAAGAGGAGGGTCTAAGGAATGGTGCAGCTACTAACCAGCTCTCCTACCCACATCTTAGCAATGTGGAGCCACATAGTGAAGGCTTGTTTGGCTGCTATAGCCCTTCCAAGCTGCACTTCTCCATATCCATTATGCATCGCATCCATGATGATCTGTGGTTACTTACCATCACCTCCACCAGCTTGGTGATGCCACAATATGTCACGGAGATATTTGTCCTGCTTATAAATCTTATGTCTAAAGTGAATATTAAGAACTGAATCCATTTGAATAATTTTTTATAGTAGCAGCTATGAGAGACCAATTTCATATTACCCAGTGCTCCAAGTTATCTTGGCTGTGTAGCAGAAGATAGGAGCAGAAGCAAAACTAAGACATGGAGCTGATCCACCTCTACATTACAGCTCATTTATGTTCATAAATGAACACATGTTCTCTGAAAGCCTGTTCATCTCCTTTTTTCCAAAATTAAGAATGTTAAAGTTTTGTCATGTGCTATCTCTTGCCTGCATCAATAAACTCAAAATAAGCAACAGCATAAAAACCACAACCCAAAACAAAACCAAAAAACACACAAGAAAACCCTCATATAGTGAAACTGGAACAGAAATGTAATGTTTTAGCCATGGTGCATGTACACAAGAGAGGCAATAATGCAGTACTTCAATCTGTATTGTCTATATAAAACATTTATTTTTAAGCTCTATAATGGTATTATAGAAATACATAGAATATTTTATAGTGTATTTTAGTGTACTCACTGTGAAAATAACACATTTAAGACAAGTATTCTTATGTCCAAATGTTTTAAATATATGCACTTCTTTGCCTTGCAGTATTATGTTACTTTGAAAAACAAAATATCAGTATTTTATTCCTTGCTCCTTGCCAGAATCTTCTCATCCATATTTCCCTGGGTCATCTCAGGTGCTTACTGCTGTGGGATATTTTATAAAAACCACGAAAAGTCCGTAGATTGATTTCCTATATTTGCTTGCATTCATGTCTAGTGCACATGGCTTGCCGTTCAATCCTCCAGGTGCCTTCTTCGTAAGTACAGTGACATATTGTGCATTCATCAGTTTGCACCTCCCGGCCTGCTGGAATGACAAGGGTTTCTGCAAAGCAGTTCGGGCCTGAAAGAAGGAGAGAGTTCATTATGTGATGCCAACAGCACACTGCAATCCAGCCTAGCACTGTCCTGGACCTGGACAGGGAAAATCTATTGCAAACTGAGTAAGGCTGAGTACATTAAACAAACGTGGGTATCATGCACAAGGCAGAAAAGCAGCAAAGAACATAAGGACCCTGCCTGCCAAAGCGGCTGGATGATTCTGGTACTGTCCCTGCCCTTAGTGCAAGAAGGTGCAAAAAAGCCTTTCTGTGCAACATGCAACTATGACAGAGACCTAGACACGCCCTGATGGTGCAGATGAACACAGACTGAAGCTAGAGAAAATGACAGCTGTTGATAATTCAACAGTGCTACTGTAAGCTACTAGAGAGATGCTTATTTTATTACTTTTTTTTCCACTGGAAGCAAGCATTTTAGTTTCTGTAGTAATCATAGTATCACATTAGTTTATCTTCCCTTTCATGAGAAAATAGTCTATTTCCAGCAGATTGAAATAGCTTCAGCCTCTTCTGAATGAGAACACTTTTCATGTATAAAATGAAATATTCCATTTTATGTAAGTCAGTAAGTCTACAAACACCTCTTTTCATAGTACACTGAAATAACTTTATTTCCAAGGACGAGGCAGAAGAAAACCCCACCAGCACAAGGCTCAGAAGACCAATCAGGTTCTTTCAAAAAGCAATAGGCTGTGAGGGCTGCATTATTTATATTTCTGTCAAAAAAAGAAGTCTATTTCTGCCCTGAAAATCCACATGCACTTTCAGAGGAGCATTAAACCCTCCAACCATGTATCTATCCACTGCCATGCCCCCAGCAGAACTCGGCCCTTCCATTCAATGAGCACACACAGCAGCTACTCAGGCACAGCCTGACCACTTCACAGCATTTTGGCACCACTGTCATCAGGGCAGGATTTGTAGGAAGAGCCAGGACACACTGATCTGATACTGCTGAAATTCTTAAAGGCTATGGATGCACAAAGCACTTGTTGACTGCCAGCCTGGTTGCCATACAAGTAAATATATCCCAGATGGGCACAGTCTTCCACTGCTGAGGGTTTACTTGAAGAACTGCACCAAAGAACATGGCTTCTTCTTCTTCTACAGAAATGTAGTCCACCTCCTAGGCTGAACATTTTAAAGTACAAACCAAATAGTTCACAAATCAGTTTTAACAGTTACCTCATTGAAACAGGTTATGACTTTGTGTGCACACAACAGCCTGAGAATTAGATGCCAAATCTGCCATAAAGAAAGTCTTTCCTCACTGGAGAATTACCTCTAGAAGAGACCTGCAAGACCTGCAGAAATTTGCTTCCCCAAGTTGTACTCCTTCTTAATGCTCTGAATATTTAAGCCCATACTTAGTTTTCATAGAATCACAGACTGTAGAATCATTGAGTTTGGAAAAGACCTCCAAGGTCAGAGTCCAACTGTTAACCCAGCACTACCGTGTTCACCAGAAAACCATGTCCCCAAGTGCCACATCCACATACCTTTTGGGGATAGTGTTTCCATCACTTCCCTGGGCAGCCTGTTCTAATTTTGGAATTGACTGTTGACAATTATCTCCAACATGTGGCTTTTTCCACAGTTTTGGGTGACTTCCTGCCTATTTGGATGCAGAAAGTGCAGCAAAATACAGCATATCTCATCTAAAATCACCTGCTTCACTATCGTAATGTTACTGTGATATCTCCTTGTTTTCAGTCCCTCTATCTGTCCATGCAAAGCATTACTGAGCTGGAAACACTGGAAGGAGGACTTTTGGGGTGGAAGAAATGCTCCTGGGTCCCCACTGCATACTGGGATGTGCCCTGGGTTTCAACCAAGGTACAGCAGAATTAACCATGCTGTAGTCAATGGAACTGTGCTTAAAATATTTGAATGTTGATCTGTATAATTCTGTTTCTGTGAAATACAGTATTTTTCTTGCACCTAATAAAGTTTCATCCCAAAATGAGTTCACCTGCATATTAGGTAAAGATATCTGAATGTTTTGCATGCTGGGCATTAACAGCCCTATGATTTACAAAGCTATATGATATAAAGAGTTAAAATATTAAAAGAAGAATCTACTTTCCATGGAGAATTTGTATGAAACCCACAAGACCACTTGAAATTTAAACACTATTTAAAAGGCACCATAGGAAAAAGTGATGCCAATCCCCTGTACAGGATTTATTTTATTCCTGGAAAAGCAAATGTTATAGGTTATGCTTAGTTATAAAAACCAACTGGGGAATGAAGTAAAAAGGGTGCAACACACATAATATAATTCACTCAGATTCAGAATGTAAATGCCTCCCGTCACGATTAGCAACACTTTAATGTCATGTGTGATGAGTCCTTTTTACACCAGAAAGTTATTTAATGGAAAGATTCAACAAGTTAGACCTCAACTGTTAAACTATTTCATATGGGGGTAAGTCATTGCTTTGGTAAATCTACAGAAGAGCAATAACCATCTACCTGAGAAAGAGATCTGAAAAAAAAAAAAAATGGCAGCAACAAATGCTGCTTTAGTACTACGGAACTTTTCCTTAGAAAATTGCCCATTTTCTGGTTCTGCATTTGCACCCACCATTACAGTAAGTACAAATCTTATATCGTACTTAAGCTGACAACAGTCAGCTGGCATGCCTGCCCTCACCTTTTTCTCAGCAATATCACTCAGAACATTGAGGGTAATGTTACAGAAAAGGTCATGAATGAAAAGGCTGAACTGACTGGATTACTGCAACATCATGCACATAAATGTCAGTGCAATATAGTGTCCAAACAAGGGAAAACAATTCCACAATCCTTCTCTTATTATTTCTTCAAACTCTCAGACTTCTAGGGAAAATAACTCTGGGATTCACCCTAAACCCTCATTTAATTTTGAAACTGTTTGAGCTTGTCTAGGCTCTTGGTGTCCTGTGGCTCCCTTCCCACCAAGGGAATTCTCATCCCTTTCCTCTTCCTCTGAGGAGCAGACACAGAACACAGAAGTACATGGCTGGACTGATGAGACCAGCCTGCAGTGATGGGGTATATGTGGGACAGCACTGGTTGGACCTTTGGTCAAAGGCTGCTCTGGCTACTCTTGTGCCACCAGCAGCCCTTCCCTGGGCACTGCCTGTCATACAATCACAGAATATTCTAAGCTGGAAGAGACCCACAAGGATCATCAAGTTCAGTTGGAGGGACAATGATGATGAAGTCACTAATGATTCTCTGCCTGTCTAAAAGGACAGTAGGGAAAATGAGGAACTGAAGATTTTGAACAGATAGTGGGAAGGCCAGGAGGCACAGCAGGCACACAAAGGCTAGTTTGAAAAGCTTAATAGTGCCTTTTCCTCTGTCTCCCTTTGAGGAGAGCTGTCTTCAACATTCAGAGTGGATGAGCTGCCCCAATGGCAAGGCACTTGCTGAAACTGCTGCTTTATTTAAAACTGGGCAGTTTATACTGATTTAGTGAGATTTTAAAAAGGTAAGCAATTTTTGTGTTTTTAAGTTTGCAAAATTACCTGACTTAGCACACGAAAAGCATTTCAAAGTAATTTGGGGCTGTTCCAACCCCACAGCAGTGGTGAGCTTTCTCACTAGGTGCTGCTCCTGCAGGAGCAGTGAATTTGTTCTCCTTGGTCTACAGAGGAGGTTGCCTGCCTTTTGAGCTCCTTCTTGGCTATATCACTGCTCTGCCCAACTTCAGCACCTAGTACTTCCTTAGTGCAGCACTGGCTGGTTTGCCCTGCAGTATAAACCTCCTGGCCCCATCCCCAACTGTGTACACATACATAGCACTAAGACAGTCAGTGGTGCTGCACTTCTCACAGCAGATGAAGATCTTGCTGTATCACTCTTAAATCTGGCAGAAAATTCATTATGACATACTGTATCAATTCTGAGTGCAGCTTGAAATCTTCCATGATGCTGTTTGTTTTCTTAAAGTATACAACTGGTGCTGTCAGACTCCACTCGAGTCTGGTATCATGCTGGTATCAGCACAGATTTCTTTCCCAGGGCTAAGGCACAGTTGCTGCCATTGCAGCAAAGTCTCAAAGCAGCAAGTTCAGTGCAAATCCTCAGTTCTCACACTGAGCACCAGATTGGCATGCAGCTCTTGGCTTCCCTGCATCTGAAACAGTGAATCCACGCTTCCAAAAGCATCATTTTTATTGCAATCTAAAGAACTAAGAAGGCAGATCTGAGTGGTTAATTCATTGAGTGATTATAAAGAGATCTTCATCTCAGAAACACTTAAAAACAAAAAAAAGTTTCAAAATATTATTGGGGTAAATGCTGCTATTGTAATTTTTTAAAAAATCATTTCACTGGTCCTGTGGAAAATTTCCAATGACTTATATGCTATGCTTCAGTGTTGACAAAGGCAACAATCTAATTAAAATGCAAATTTTTTTATCTCAGAAGGAAACAGCTGATGCCAATTCTCAGCAGAGAATGCCCAAGCCGCTCACCTACAGAAATACCCGTAACCTTGACAACCTCAGTAGTACATCTCTGAAACTACTCCTCCCCTCCTTCCACAAAACCACAGCTGTATGTCATGGAGCTGTTCCTGTTTCCTCTTCCTCCTGCCCTTGCTTTTGTATGGGCACATGTTCCAACCAGTTAAAAAATATGAGATACAGCAATTTGGTAAGTCACGATTTAATCAACTGTTTTTTCATCATGTGTTAAACTGAATCATGGACAAAGAAATCTGTTCAACTGCAAGTTAATGTGCTTGCCTGGAGAGTAAGTCACAGTTGATTTTTGCCAATTAAAACTACAGTGACAACCTCTGTAAAACAACACTTCGGTGTAAGACTGCTTTGGGCTCTGGTTTGTACTAAACTTCCTCACAGCTGCCTCTCTAATAGCTCCTTGCAGCAGTCAAACAGGCCACTTCCAAGGAACCTGATGGCAGTCCCATCTACCCTGACAGTTTTCTGGCATTCATCACTGGCATCACTCATTCTGGCATCGGTCATGTGGTATTAGTGTCGCAAGAGGACATGAAAAGAACTACCCTCACCCGTCAGGATGTGAGATGAGAAGGAAAAGGGGCAGTTTATTTGGGAATCTCAACTTATATAGTTTTTGGGATTTGATCAAGGATTGCAGGACGAGAGGAACACCTTTCTGACCCTAGAGGTCAACTCAGAAAGTTTATCAATTTATCCTTCCCCCTGGAAAGAATGTGTTACTCACAAAATAGCAGTCTTTGTTTTTGTCACAAGCGTGAGAAAACCCCAGTAGAAATGAGAAACAATTAGAAGGCTGAAAAATAAGGGTGACATTAGAGCACTTTGTAAATTACACAACTTCAACATTTAGCTTACCCCTTTGGTTTCATTTACACTTATTTTCATTTTTCATGGAAACAGTTCCAAAGGTTACAACATGGAAAGAGGTCCTACACTGCCCTTGAAGTGTTGAGAACCATGACAACTTACAAGAAGCAGCTGCGCTGGGTGAGATCAGAGGTCCACCTGCACCAGCAGCAGCCAGAAGGAGGTGTGTGGGGAAGTATACAGGGACAGAGCAAGCACATAGATCCAGCTTCCAGCACTGTCTGAATCGGAGATTTGGTAAATGGCTCCTCCTTGCTGAGTTAGTGGAGTTAATGGATGGAGTTAAAAGGTTACTTCATGATTAACCTCTCCAACATCCTGCTGAACTCAGATAAACAGAATTTGGTTGCCAGGATGTCCACAGCTATTGTGCACAGGGTAGAACAGTTTTATTTTGTTGTCCACACACTACCTAAACTTGGTATTTCAAAATCGTCATAGTAGAAGAAGTGGCAACAACCATCGCCATCACTGTCATGCTGTTCATACTATATCATGCTTCCCTTCCACTCCATTACTTCACCTGCAGTTCTGCACCCTCACTGTCCCTGCTGACCTTCCCAGGCCTCCTCCAGTTCTGCTACCTCTTTTTGGAGCTGTGAGGATCAGACCAGTGTACCACACACAAATTGGCAAAACTGTACCATGGACCTGTACAGTAGCACAGTGATATTTCCTATTCTGTTTCCTATTTTCTTCCTACTTCCTGATATTTGCCCTTCTTTTGTGAGCACTGATGAAAAAGTTGAGCTGACACTTTCATTACACTTATGAATTTTGCATGAGATAGAAATCTTACAGAAACAAATGTATCATTGCACTCAAGTAAAATCTGCCACTGCCTGTGTTACGTGAAAATTTCACTGTCCAGAAATGCTACTTGACAGTCTTCCATGTACAGCAAGAATGTTTTTGCTGCTCTGTAATTTCAGGAACATGCTAGAGAAAGCAAAGCCTGCCCTCCCACCTCTCAGCTCTTTCTTCTTTCTGCGGTTTTGAGACTTTCTCCATTGCAGATGCCAGGGAGACTAATGAAACACTGAGCTGGAAAATGTAGCCAACCACCTGCCTGCATTTCAAGCTTTCTACTGCTGCAGATGACCTGTGATGCCACAATACAAAGCCAAGGACATTTTGGAAGTTACACTGGGGAGCTGGGACAACTGTGGACCAAACCACAGACAGATGTTGGCTGTGCCTGCTTCCCAGTGCACAGGGACACAAAGCCCCTTCTCACCTACTTAGATATTAGAGATGGTTTGTGCTAATGTGACATGGTGAGACTGTAAAATAAGTGCTGTGCCATGTAGCACCACAACAGAAAGACTTCTGAGACATGGGCATTATCTCCCTCATCCCTCTCAAATCTAATCACCTTCTCCAGAGATGGTATCAGTACCCACTTTGTGTCCTTCCAATCCCTTATCTCTTCTAAGGGGTCTGTATCTCCCTGACATGATTTTGTTTCCCTCTCATGTGGATGTGTGTGTATATATAATACATTTATCTCCTGTGAAATGTCAGCTCAGAAGATAAAGCAGGAAAAGCAGCTGGCAAAAGGAGTCTGTGAGCAGGATTACAGCAGATGCTCATTCTCTCACAAAAATAAGTTCATCATCCCTGCTTACTGTCATGATTCTGACTTCTCCCAGCCCATTGAAATCTTTTACTTACCTCAGTACCTCTGGACACAACTGAACCAAGTCCAAAAGAGAATTTTCAATTATAGAAGGAGGATTCAGGTAAACTCAATCTTAAAAGCAATTTGAGACCCTGAAAATCATGTACTATTTCCACAGTTTATCAATGCTTTAAGATATCCAGAGAACCATGGCAGATATCCTAACAGACTTCCTGTAAATGTGTGTATATAAATGCATGAGAAGGAAAAGCAAAATATAAGTATATCTATTTTGTGGTATTTCCTAGCTGCTGTGGGAAGTAACAAAAATGCAGTGGGTGCAATATGCAACCTACCATGAAAACATTATTTTTTTTCATCCTAGGCAAAGCTTTGGTGATTTTAAGAATAATAAAGCTCCTCCTTCTGTTAGGGCCATATTTTTTTAGATGCATAGGGAAATGATAGATTGGAAGAAACAATTTAAAACAACATTTTGCCAACTAATTTAGAAGGATGTGTATAGCAGTGTCTGCTGTGAATAGACAGATAGAAGAGAGCCCAAGGAAGCTCTTCTGTAACTAAACAGGGTGACCATGTCATCAGTGGCACTGCTGTGACAGAGTGGCTATCACAGATCTAGCACTTGCTGTAGCCTACATGTCCCTCTGTGTGTGTGTGCTTTAACCCAGAACATAAACCAGCTATAATCTATTTAAGAGCTGGGTTTTAATGTTGAGAGACATTATGAGACTCACAAGCCACGTTCTGTTGTTTTACTTTTTCATTTATCATATGTGACAGCACTATTGATGAACATTTTATTCTGGCTCCAGTTCTAGAAATTGCACTGGTGTCCAAAAAGGCCCACAGAACATGAAACAATGCCACCACAGCCACTGGACTGATCCTTTTCACCACTGCTTCTTCCCAGCTCTGATTCTCCATCACCTTGCACTTGGTGGTGATGTTAGCATCCCTGGAATGACAATGTCAAATACTACCAGAACAACTGACAATGCCAACAGTACCACTGCCAAAAAGGGCTGCAGAGTTTTGCACAGATAGAAATGGCTTGCAGAAAGGGAACAGTCTGAAACCTGCCACTGCCACTGTCTCCTTAGATTTTCAGGCGTATCCAGTAAGGAGCATTTCAGATATCTGCTTTTTATGTACTGAATACATAGAAGCAAAGGAGCATTGAACACAACACAATCCAATACCACATGAGCCAAATAGAAAGCCTTGAATCATAAAAGGGTCCAATTAAACATGAGGCTTGACTGCCATAAAAATAAACTGCATCAAACAACTTCCTTTACCAGAGAAAATACAGAAAGACTCAAATAGGCTACTTAAAATGATTTTCAAAGGTCCTATGACTTGTAAAAGGGCATTGTATTCTACCCAGGAACGGCATCAATTAGACATGAGCTGAACACTGTGGGTATCTCACAGAAAATTACATAAACACTTAGAAGCCAGCAAGCTGTGCATTGATTTTAGGCTCTGCTTTCTTGCAGGTCTGTCACAGCCCAGATGATCAGGAAATTAAAGACGTCAGGCTTGATTGTAGAGAAAAATCATGTCAGATGCCTAAGATAACAAAGAATCACAGAAATGTTTGTTGGAAAAGATCTCTAAGATCCTTGAGTCCATATATTAACCAAGCACCACTAACTCATGTCTCCAAGTGCCACATCCACATGCTTATGGAATGCTTTCAGGCATGGTGAACTCTTCTGTTTCACTGGGCAGCCTGCTCCAATGCCTGACCACCCTTTCTATAAGGATTTTTTTTTTTAACCATCAGTGTAAATCTCCCCTGGCACAACTTCAGGCCATTTCCCCTCATCCTGTCATTTGCTACTTGGGAGAAGTGATCTGCACCTGGCTGCAACCTCCTTCCAGGTAATTTCAGAGAGCAGTAAGGTCTCCCCTTAGCCTCCTTTTCCCCAGGCTAAACAACCCCACCTCTCTCAGCCAGTCTTCATAGGACATGCAGTCCCTAAACCAGGTCCATTGCCCTTCTCTGGAAATGCTCCAGCACATCAATGTCCTTGTAGTGAGGGACCCAGAACTGGACACAGGATTCAAGGTGTGGCCCCAATGCTGAGCCCTGGGGACTCCAGTAGTGACCAGCTGCCAGCTGGATGTAACTCCATTCACCACCACTCGCTGGGGCTGGTCATCCAGCTGCTTTTTTACCAAGCGAATGAGTTTGAGCCATGAGCAGCCAATTTCTCCAGGAGGATGCTGTGGGAGGAAAAGGAACTCTTGGGGGCTGGCAAGCCTTACCCTGCTTATCACAGTCCCTGCCTGCCGGGCCCAGGCATGCTTGCAGAAAGCTGCCTGCCTGCACTCCCCTTAGCTTCCCTCTGCTTCACTCTCTGCTTCCCCCTGCACCATCCAGGCTGTGAACCAGCCTGGGCTAAAGCCAGCCTGCAAGAGAGGAGGGCGGCTCTGGGACATGAGCTGTGGTGCAGCATTCTGCAGAGATGCTTGCAATGGAGTGGAGCCTAGGGAGTGTGTGGGAGTAGCACTGGCTACTTGGAAATTACTTCTGAAGCCCAGAGAGGGCAGTCACGTCTAAGAAAATAAACAATCATTGCTATTTTCTCCCTCTGTTACAGAAACTGCAGCAGCATTGCCAGGCAGTGCAGGGACTGGCAACAGCGATAGGGCAGTCTGTGGGCTGCAGTGGGGTAAAAGCCTGCCTGCCCCAGCACTTGTAGCACGGGAGCTTAAAAACCCTGCTGTTGAGGTTAACGGGGTTAACGGGGTTAATCCTTCCTTTTCTTAAGCTGTTTATTCATCCCAGTGACCCTGCTGGGCTTGGCAGGATAACTGGGGCCCTGGTGAAAGACCTGCTCAGCACTAAGACATCTTCATTGCACTGAGAAACATCAGCTTACTCTTCAGATTAAGCAAGCCATGTGAAATGCCTTTGTTGAAAAGTCCTCAATGAGTTATCCTAAAAACTGTTATGCAAGTTTAAAAAGATTCTGCTCTTCCAAAAGCACAAGATTCAGGCTTCAGAGATTTGCTGCAAATACTCGAACTAAAAGCACATTTTAATTAGCCAAAACACTGCAGCACTGGTGGGCTGTAGCGTCTATTAGTTAGCTTAGTTAGGTCGCTAAGAAGTGTCAGTAACTTAAGCAAAAATACACACAGAGTCAGGATTTTATAAGTCCTGAAATACAAGGATACTAATGAAGGATAAGATTTAGAGAACTATTTTGGGAAAATCCCTAAAGATTTCTAAATCAAAAGCTAAAGTGGTACCAAAATACAGTATAATTCTCCTTTAGCAATGAAGCAGAATCTAAATCAGTATATTTTTCCAGTCACTGTAAACCATTGGGTTTTGAAAATACAATATCTGAGGATGGCCAGTGGCTACTTATTACTACAAGGAATTATTCAATCAAACCAAAAAACATTATCAGTCAAGCATCAGCCATTTTTTCACCACAGTTTAGAATACACACACTGAATACAGTTAAACCAGAGGTTATCATTCTTACCGGGAATGATTTATACCAAAATCCTAAATTAGTATCATTCATGTCCTGATAGACTGTCACAACAGAGAGTGACAACTCTCCCAATTACACAATCCTCTTGCAATTTTAGGTACTTTATAAAGGCTTGGCTTTTTGTGTCATCATTATTGATCCTTTGGGTTTTTATTTTTGTTTTACTTATCATCTTAGGGGCTTGCATACACAGACAGATTTCTAGCCACTCTTCACTGGAGTTGATTTATTCTGGTTGTAGGTGTACAGACGTCCCTAACATGCCTCTCTCCAGGTAATCTGCTGCTGAAGTGATACACACTAAAGAGAAAAAGACATCCTTACTGAAGGAACTGCAGTTTGGAATCTCAGACACCTGTGTAACCCTCTCATATAGACAAGCTGTGAGCAAAGCTGACAGCTGCAGAAAGAGGAAACAGAGGTTAAGACTCTTAAAAGGAATAAAGTTTGTGCAGTAACAGAAATAAGTGATCTGTCAAATCTGAACTGCTCAGCTTTGTACTTGAAGACTTTGGCCCTGGGGCATTTTCTTCATTGTATTTTGTGCTTATTTTAAAAATTCCTTTGAGTTACAAAGGTAAGTACCCAGCCAAGACCAATACCAGCACAACTGTTATTTAAAACATTAAAAAACCCCAAACAGTTCCACAAAGGTTATTCTTCAATTTATACTGAAGACTGACCAATTTTTTCCCTGTTCTCCCTTTCTCATTTAGAATGTTTCCAATAATCTTCCTCCTAAAACCAGACAAATAGTACCCCTTCTTACAGGAATAGAAGAGTCAGGGATCTGTGCCAAAGAATGAATTACAACTGTCAGCATGTCATGCATCATTTTAAAATTCAATGAATTCTAACAATGTCCTTTGCTGTGCATTGTTAGCTTCACTGACTGAAATCAAAAGGTGTCCTTGTGAAAAACAGGTGTAATGCATGGGAACCAGAACAGGAAAATGAAGCTCCTATTTAGTCACCACTCTTAACATATTACTTCTATAGGTGTGAAAATTTACAAAATATACAGTTGTAATTGCTAATTGCTTTAATGTCATAGTATTACTATGTGAATATACCTGTAAAAAAATGAGTTGTTAAGTTTTCATAAGGAAAAAATTCCTTAGAAGCTAGCTTTAAAATGCACTTAAGTTACTCCACAACTGAGAAAAATCACAGTATTTTTATGAGCAAAAAAGAGGTTATGCTTTGCCCTCCATGCTCCTCAATCAATAATTCCAGCTTTTTATCCCCTTTAACAATTTTCCCCTGGTGGTTATGAAACACAGCCCTGACACAGCTTGCTTTGGAAAGACTACATTTTGTACCCGTGGAGGAAGCTGAATTTAAAATCACAGGCAAATGTCTCTGTGAGAGCACGCTCTTCCTGCCCCTGGTACCCCAAGCAGGGTTCCCTGAGCAGCCCTACTCCCATGGCCGGCCAGGATGGAGTCTGGGAAAAGTTTTACATCAATCCCTGTTCCAGCACACTTCCTGCTTCTGGACAGACACAGTTCTGGGGATAGGCACCTAGCTTTACCACCTGTAAATGAGGGATCTGGTCCAAGCCAGCCCCCTACAGACTCTGCAGATGGAGTGCAAGGAAGAGGCACCTCTGGGGACAAGTTCTTGCACATCCTGCAGACAGGTGTTGCCACAGCTGCTCACTAGTCTGGTCTGCAGGTTGAGCCCTTCACCAGCACACAGGCATCCTCCCCTCATTTCAGCCCCATTTCTCACACAGGCTCCCTCTATCCCTCTCTTACCTCATCATGGTCTTGAACAGAATACTGAGTGAGATGCTAAAAAACCACTAGTTGGATGAAAGAAGTACTCAGGACAGGAAGGGGTGCATCAAATATTAGTTATTCTGTTGATCAGAAACTGTCAACAAGTCAGAGCTGAAAATTTGAATCACCATTCCCGAAAAGAGTTCACACACTTCACTTAGGACCTTGTTTAAAGCCAGCTTTTAAGAAATATAGCCAGATATTACGCAAATCTAAATATATTAAGTTGTAACATGAAAATCTATCACTACCTGAAATTAATTTCCTCATATTTTCATTTGCATCACCCTCACACAACTCGGATCAAAAACTAGCTAACAGGGATGCTTTGGAGTAGGAAGAGTGAGAAACCAGAAGATGGAAAGTTGATGAATTGCAAAAGCAAAAGATCAGTAAGCCACTGATGTTGGAAGAAACCAAATTATTGTGATTTCAAGCAGGAAGGAAAAAGGAAGAAAGCAGGCAGGGTGACTGGCAAAATTATTTTAAGGAATCACCGTTTCGTTGAGATGGAAAGACAGATGGTTTTGAAGTGAGAGACATGAATCATGAAAGATATGAGAACAAGCTTTGTTAAATGTAAGGATTGCCTCTGTGAGTTATACAAATCTTTTCATCCAAGAGAAGCGCAGCAGCACAGAGATTGCATGTCACTCACAGGGGCACATATAAAAGGAAAAAAACCCTTCCACATAACATCACTCAACTTCTTCACTTTTAGAGTCTTAAACAGCATTTATGTTCCCATGTGCTGTGAAGCCAAGAGCATAATTTGATAGTGCAGTGCTTTCCTCCCATGATGTTGTCAGTGCAGGCTCGTTCTTTCCTTTACATGAGTGTGAGAAATTGGGCAGAGCCCAGCAGAGAGCACAACTCCCTGGGAGCAGACAGATCTTTGGCTTCCTGGACATATGCCAGCTGGGCCAGGGGCTAGTGAAAGAAACAGAGTGAGGATGATAAGCTCAATGTTCCCATCAACAGTCCCATGGCAACTTGTTAAGGGGTATCAGTGGATCGAGTCTGCATATTCAGCCACCAACACTAACATCACAGGGTGGCCTGTGTTGGCTAGGATGATTCAACAGTTCATCCCAGTCACACAGCAGGATATAGACAACTTTAAAAAACACCAGGGCTCACATAGAGCCAATGCAAACACATAATCCAAGAAACCATAATTTGTGTAATGGAAATTGAAAAGATGTCTGCTCTTCTAAGGAGAGACAAGATATTCCCAGCCAGGGGCTGAGCTATTTAAATGCCCAACCACTAAGTCAAGGCACTAAGCCCAAGACAAGTACTGCTGGTATTACTGAAGTTCCTGTTCACAGAAGTAGCCATCAAGCTCCTGCAAAGACACTCAGGGAAAAGTAAGAAATCAGATCAGGCCTTTAATCAAATGAATAGTCCAGAAAACTCTGAAAAAAATCAATTTGGATTCCAGAAATGGTCCCCAAGATGGCCAAGTTGGCACTGGAAAGGTGGGCTGCTTCCTAGAACTTTCTTTTCCTTTTCTTCTCCTAACATGTAAGACCTCTGGAGCTGTTATTGAGGCATGAAAACCAGTCTTTGTATTTACAGTAATAGAATTATTGTAAACTTAATCTTAAATATTTCTACATATTATATGCTTCTTCTTGTAAAATTATCTCCAAAGGCAATTATTATGGAAATAAAAGTTCTGGAGGAAAACAGCTGGTGCTTTTATGTTTATCCAAAAGCTATGTTTGTTTTTTCCTAGGCAAAACCAAAGCATTATGAAACTGTAAATGATTCCCAAGGCATTTTGAACTGATTTTTCTGAAACTCAGATTAGTGCACCAGAAAAAGAGTAATAAAATAATACAAAGTGGTAAAACTAAAACATAAATTTTACTTTTCTAATTAAGTTATTACTCCAGAATGTCCTACAACCAACAATTAAACACTTAGTGTGTGATTACAGTGATAGCTACTCAATCTGTCTTAGGGGTATTCTTCTACTCTCTGGTGATAAAAATGATCACTGCACACTTGCTGCATATACAGCATCAGTGTAAAGAAGACTTGAGAAGTTTGTGTTGAGTAGAAGTTATTATTTCCAAGAACCTCCCTAGAAGACGAAACTAAATTAAAATGAGAAGCTCTTAATTGCAGAGTAGATAGGAGTGTTGTAAAACATGTGAGATTCAGAGATGTGGAAAGGAGATGTTTCCTGCAGAATTGGTGTCCTAGCAAAGGGGGGATATCAGCCCAATGAGAAGAAACCAGCAGATCTTCTAAAATTTGCTCCCTTTTGCAAGGTGAGGCTCATTCCTGTCTTGCTCTAGGGTTTAATTTGCAATTACTCCCTTTGTACTTGACACTATAACCATTAATAGCACAATATGTACTTGTAAAGTCTACAACCATTACTGCATTGGTAATTTATTTTCTGATTCTTTATTCCAAGTCTATATGTAATTTATGCATGTGCAATTGAAATCCTTGTATTAACATGCATAAAAAATTAATTCCGTAAGGAATCTTTGCGGAACAAAAGCTGTGGATAGGTTGTCAAGAGAGGAGAGAAAATTGGTCAGAACAGAAAGAAAATCGCAAAAAACTCCAAACTAAAACCAAAACTCCACAACAATTTTTAAGGGAAATCTTGACCACAACACTGTAAATAAGATAAAGAAATAATATTAAATAAATAATAAAGCATGTAAATGCTTTAAAATAGACTAAAAGACTTGGGAATGGAAACTTTTATACAGAATATTATATCAAGGAATAAAATACATCAAGGAGTCTCTTTAGTAAAGCTTGATTGTCAGCTGATTTCTACTGTATTAGGAACACTGCTCCAGGTAAATCCATCTAGTATCAGGGCAAAATAATACAGTTGCAAAGGTGAGATTCCATGAGGGAATCATATGAAAACAACTGTTTCAAACATCTCTTCAAAATGCCAGCAATAAAAACCATGGTTAAACACATCTTCATCTTTGGCTAGTGATGCCAACACTGGAACTGTCAAAGGATACTGAAACTAAGTCAAAATACCCTAATCATGGTTAAATAATTGGATTGATAAATTTAAATTTCAGATTTAAGCCTTCTTGGTACATTATGTGATTTTTTTTCCTCTGGGCACAAAGTCTTATCAAATACAACATCTCTATACCTGCAATTATGAGACTGATATTTCAGCAAATTATGGAATATTTGTTCTTACTGAATAAAGTCATGTTGTCAAGTAATGACTGAATACAGATGGTGACAAACTAGAAAGGGGCAAACTCTTAAAATAGGATAAAAATAGCAGCTATAATGGAAGTCAGGAAGAAAAACTTAGCTTTTTGGCACTTCCCCTCCTTAACTTTCACTTCTTTTCAAAGTGGAACTCCTAAAAGCTGCACTCAGTCACTTACTTTTCCCCAATAACTAATCTGCTGTGGGTTTTCCTGCAGATGACATTGCTTTTAAAAGTTCATTTCTAACACGGGTTTCTGGTTAAAAGACAGATTTCACTTCCAGGCTGGTAAAAAGTGAGAAAAAATGTCTAAAGGAGAGGGTTGGCCTGCCTAGCCATATCTGACCACATTTGACTCCCATTACAGACAGAATGCCTATGGCTTGGTTTCTTTTTTATTTGCTCAGTGTTTAAAGAAAGATTTTAGGAAAAGCTTTAACCCTCACCACATTTATTTTTCCCATTTAAGATACAGTCCTACCCTGTGTTCAGTTTCCATTTGTGAGCTGTGTGAAAGGATAATAGGAAGACTGTACAGGGCATTTAAGCATATAGACCTAGGAGAAGAGAGCACCTTGGCCATACTGCAGTAGAGAGTAATGGGGATGATAATAAAACACTCGTGGAAAAATAAGAAAGTAAGGAAATGAAAGAATCTGCAAGGTTGCCATGAAGAATTGTGCAAGTCTGCATGTTAAGGAAACCAGGCCTAAGGCACTAAAGAGATTTCAAAAGAGGTCATACAATATAAATGAAACTTAAAAGCACTTTCTCTTCCTCCAGCTATCATGGCATGAGCACATTACATCTAAACAAGTTTTCTCAAATGTACCCCACCGCCAAGTCTTTATGTGCTGCAGCCCCCAGCATCACCCTCAGCACACTACTTTTCTTACTACCTAAGTCTCTCACCCACCATGTACACACAATTACAATGTGTAAGCAATTTCCCTACCTTCTAATAAAGTTCAAAGTTGATAAAATAAAATCACGGTAAGCAAAGATCTCAAAGTTCTCATTCCCTTTATCTTTCTGTCTTCATCTCTAGTCTTTCCATCTCCTTTTGCTCCAGTCAGATTTACCTTGCTTCCTTTCTTGCCCTTAACCCCTCCTGATTTCTGAGGCAGCTGCAGGACCTCATCTGCTGTGCAGCAGCATCACTTTATGCTGCCTGTTCAAGCACAGACAGCAGACCTGACCAGAAAGGTGCACGGCATCACATTCTCACAGACAGGTGTCACAAGTATTGCCAGCTGCACATTCACTTCAGGAATCAGAGTCTTATTAAGATCCTAGTGGAAATCTAAAAAAAATAATTGCCTCTTGGTTGGTTGGGTTTTTTTTTTTTTTTTTTTTTAATGACAGGTTCAGGTTCTTGAAAATTTCCATATTGCAAATACAGCCTAGTCATTGGCTTAAATTGATAGCACTGGGTATCATAGTAATACAGAGCTTCTTCATATCATTACTTTTCAATCAGTAACATTTTCTTTTAAAGTTTTACCCAATATGTAGCATATTGAAAACCTTAATAAAGTCTAAATTGTTTCTTTTTCTCCATCCAATATGCTGTGTCGCCTCCTCAATTGTGGTGGTCCCTTGCTGTATGACTTTTTGCCCTATAGCTACTACATAGATTGAGCTGCTAATTTAGGCATGGAATGCTGCTGACCATCCACATTTTTGCTCATTTATTTCCTCTGCATTTTGATAGACTTTTCTAAACCATCCAAAACCTAAAGATTCCCTACAGGTTTTAAGAAAAAAAAAAGTTGCACATGCAACTCCAACCCAAACTCTTTCACGTTGCTGGAAACTGCTGTCTTCATGCACCTGCACACACACCCAAAGAAACCATTAACTCCAAAGTAGTTCAGTGAATTGAGGAGGCCCCAAATCTCCTTTCCAAAAAGAATGAAACTGAGGAGACACTGTGAATAATTATGGGCACTTGGGCACTTATATAACCTATGCTTTTAGTATATTATATTATTTGGATGTTCCCTAATTCACGCTTTTAGGATAATGGTACTTGCAGAAATCACAGGCCAAGCAGACTGCAAAGCACCTTTCAGAGCATTAATTGCAACCTGTGAACTTTCAAGGAGGGGACAAACAGACACCTGTCATCTTCTAATAGATTTAGTTCAAGGTTATTTTGGTATAGATTTAATGCACATAAGAAATCAAAACATATGATCAGTCAGAGCCCCAAGACCACGTGGCTAAAGCAATCTGTCCTCCTGCAGACCCCTGGTGCAGCATGGGCAGTGCTGATCATTCCAAAGATCAAATGAGATGTCAGAATTAGAACAAATCTACACATTCAGCCAAATAAGACCCAGGACAAATGGAGGGAAAGTGGTTTTTTTTTTTAAGAGCTTGAGAAGAAGGGGAGAACAGAACAAACTGCCTTCCCAAACTCACGCCACAAAAGGTTTTTTACTTCACTAAAATGTTATATATTGCTAAGATAATTCAAAACCTGATCAATTTCAAATAGGAACACACACTGGTGCTTGTTATGATAATTTCTATATGCATTTGAAACTTTCATTTGCAAAGAACATATCAAGTCAATAAAATTCTACCAAGGCTTTGTAAAGTAAGGATATATTAGAATCACAATTAAAAGTGGCACTTTGAAGAAAGGCGGCTCTGCTCCCTCCCTTGAACATCTGTTCAATAAATAGATTAGTCTCAGATAATACACATAATCTCTGTTGTAGATTGTGTGTTTGGGTAGCACACACACAGACACACACACTCAAATTACTATTAAATTTAGTGTTACCTGTCTGTGCAATATGAAATGAAGCACCTATGCTTACACACATTAACAGAGGACCAGCATGGAAGGCAATTGAAGAGCAAGAACAACTGCTTAAATGAAAATTATGTAAAATAGTAATATTTAATGCTCCAGCAGATACCCTAATCGTGATACAATGTGCTACTGTATAATAAAACTTGTTCTGCTATAATTCAAATTCAAGCAAGAAAAAAACAGATGAGGCAAGAGAGATTTTCATTCTCATAACTTTAAACATAAGAAAGTTTTAAAACCTTTTTTTCAAGGTCATGAGGAAACTCTGTGGCAAAGCAAACATTTATATGAATATGTTCAGTGGTGTTCACAGCATGTGAAAAATGAGGCAGATCCATGGCTGTTAGACACCAGATTACCTCCATGGGTTTTGAAGTATGAGCTTGAATGACTTGTATTAATAGGGCCTTGCCTATGAATGCTATGAAAGTACCAGTGCTACTTTGCTGTAGTTAACTATATGATCATGAGTGAGGGCAAGAAGTTAAGCATTTTCTTTTGAGGGCAAGACTAATGTTTCAGCACATAGCCAGCACCTTTGCAAATGGAAATGAAGCAAAGCTGTGTCCAGCCTGAGGGAGATAAAGTTACTAGGTGCAGTGATGCCTAACTGGTACAGGGAGTGCAGCACAGACTCACAGCCTGGCACAGCAGGAAATGTCCAACGCAGAGAGACTTTTTTGTAGTATAACTTGGGGAGAACAATTGCATGAGCCTTTGAAATGGATCACGGTAAGACACACGGTGGCCAAGGTGTGATTAAAAACATTTCTGGAACATCTTCTGAAGCTGACTCAAACATGAGCCTGGACCAGAGCCAGCTTGCAAGCTCATCAGAAACCCATGTGCACCAAGAATGTCCTCCAGTCCTTGCCAGTGACCAGTGCTCCCAAAAGGGAAGAGCCAGAGTGGGATTCCTGGTAGGTGAACAGGTAGAGGAATCTGAACTAAAGCATAGAAACATGCAGTGAGCCTCAGAGAGCCTTCCCAGGGCAAAGAGGTGGTTGATGACACAGAGACTACACAATAGACCAGCTTCTGCACCCTAACATCTTTCTGCACAGCCCAGAAGAACACCACAGGATAAGCACTGAGCCTTCCAAACCATCCCAGTGTTGGGGAAGCATTTGGACAATTTGAACCACCCACAGAAATGAGCAAGGCTTGCAGGCTGACTAACCTCAGCTCCGTCCTCAGCAGCTGCAGACAGGATTTTCAGATAATTCCTCTAGCATCTGCAGCTGACAATTCTCACCTGAGATTTTTGTCTCACTAGTACATATGTTTCAAAATAGCAAATGTCTGAGGCCCTGGTTTTATTATAAGAATAATTTTCTGCAACTCTCCCTCCCCCTCCCCAACATGTACCATTTGATTTTTTAAGAAACTTCCCCCAAAATTACTCCCCTCCCCCCACTGGAGCTTTACACTGCCTGCAGAAATTATATTAATTCTATAAAGACAGAAAAGAGTTTAGTGGAAAAGCAGTCATCATTCAAAACTCATCACTGGACATGCTGGACTAGCATTTGCCTATCAGTTCCTGCTCCCTTGATAGGTGATGCAAAAGGCACAAATGCCAGATCATTTTAGCAGCTGACTATAAACAAAACCAAAAACCCCCCAAAAAACAGCAACAAAAAAAAAGGCTTTTGAAAATATTTTTTGTTTGAAGGATTAAAATAGAAAGATTATTTTAAGGATTAGAAGACAAATAATAGGAACCTTCAAACAGTGTCACATACCTTACGCTGCATGAGTCTGGGTATGGGGCCAGGGACTTTTAAAACTTGTGGGAAGTTTTACCCAGCTAGAGGTGTAATTAAACACAGCTGGAGAGCACACTTAAAAAGTGCCTCAAGGACTGCTCTTGGATGTATGAGTTTTGTCCATCTTTCTCACAATATGGAACTTGTCCAAGCACTTTCAGGAAAGCACAACCAGAGATCACTCTACTCCTCAGGCCCAGCTGGCACTCTGTGGTCTCCACAATGTGCCAGCTTGTAACTCCTCGAATTGCTGCTCTGTGCTGATCATGCTCTCACAACAACAATAGACAGAAATAAGTTCATTGCAATGGAAAAAAATTGTACTGATAGCCAGTGTCCTTCAGCTCTTCTACTGATAGCTAGGGACTCGGCTAAAAAAGAAAGATTTTGTTCCATAAAGTAAAAAGAAAAAAACCTGCTTGAAGTGTGTCACATATTATTCCAAAGCTTCATTCTCAACAAAGTTTTCCTAACATGTGGGACACTACAAGTCACATTACAGAAGACCTAAGTTTCAGCTCATCACAGGACAACTTCATGGAATATATTCTTAGGTAAGTTGCACAGATCTGTATCCAAAGTGCAATTTCAGCTCCTGACAATACTTTGCATTAAGGTGAGATATGAGATACTAGTGGATAAGAATGCTGGTATCACTTTGGGAATTAACACAGATATACCACAGTTTTTTGGCTGTCAAAGAACTTGTCAAAGACTGCTGTGGGACATGTTGTACTGAACAACAACCCAGAGCACAGACGCATGTTGGCTCTATATTTAATATCTGAAAAGATCTCAGATATTGATTTTCATTACTGTTATTATTTCTTCTTATTGTTTTACTTCATTTCAGTTATTAAACTCTTTTAATCTCAACCTACAGGTTTTACCTTTTTTCTGATTCTCCTCCCCATCCCACTGGGGGCAGGGAGGGAAGGAAGTCAGTGAGCAGCTGCATGGTACTTACTTGCTACAAGCTGGGGTTAAACCACAACAGAAGCAAACAGCTGCAGCTTACAGTAATAGAGGTCAAAAAACTATCATCTCGTCAACATTTGAAGGTTCATAAACCTGGGAGTCAAGGAAAGTTAGGTCAACTTATCTAACAACACAAAGGAGCTGCAAAATAAGTTTCTCCACATCTTTGATGAGTTCTTCCAGCTAACCAAAGACAAAATATCCTTCTCAAAACCCCTCTATACCACAAATTACTTTGCTTGTACTTCATCCTACACCTAGCAGACCCAATTCATATTAGTGCACACAGTGCTTGGGCTCTTTAGTGATTTATCATGTCCAAGATACCAGAAATTTGGAACATGCAACACAAATTAACCAAAAATTAATCATGTTCGTAACATATGGGCTCAAAATCTCCACACTACAAACAGATTAAAATGCCTTTTTGGTGTGATAATCAATTAGTGCACTTATGGGCCAAGAAAAAAATATTTAGTGGGGAATATACTTCTTTCTGTATGTGTGCAAAGTTCCTATCAGCACTTCTGTTCTCTTGAAGAAACCAGCAATTCATGTGCCACCTCCACATCCCCTAAGAGCACAATGACTAGTACCAATTAACACTTCTGCAAACTCCCTTGCCATACACTATCTACTGGCCCAGCAGATAGAACAAAGCAGCAGCTGGAGATGGCTCTTGCAAGGCAAAAATCTCCTGGCAGGAACAACAAAGTACATGGATGGAGCCCAGGGCTTTTGAAATGAATGTCCATCCTTTCTTACCAAATCAGTCACAGCAATCATTTAGTTCCTCTATGGTATTTCAATGTTATCCACAGATATTTATATATTAAACTTTTTCTTGTAATTAATTTAGAGTAAGGTTGTCTCTAGCAAGCATATATATATGCTCTCTCTATATATATACATATAGATGTAAGCCATCAACAAGAATGTATTTATCACTCCTAGGCTACCACTGAGTGGTGGTCATCAGGGGCAAATCAGACTATAGAAACAGACACAATCAAAAAAATACCAATCAAACAACAACAACTAAACCCCAAATTTATCACCCCAGGCTGTAACAAGCTGAATTTTCTCAGTGCAGTTCAATGACTAAAACAGATTGGGGGAGACACCTGCTCTATTAGAAGCATGGACTGAATTATATTTTCCATGTATTATGGCAGCCTTTCAGTGGCATTTTCTGCTCAAGGGAGCTAGGAGAGAGACCAATTAAATCAATTACAGAATATGTACCAGGGGACATTTACTAATGGACTAAGCTGTGATCCTACCATTAACTTATTGTAAGTAGATGATTTTATACATAACTTACACTCTCTCCTGGTCAATGAGATGCTGTAATTACACCTAAACCCACTAGCCCTGCAGGAGTAGGGTTTTCCAAATAAAGAATATGTCTGTGCACACATATATCTGTGTATACACATACACACACATAGCTAGCTTTCTGTTGTGTGTATTATATAGTACATTTTAGTACGTATAGTGTTTTAGAATGTATTGTACATACAATTATCATATACTACACCACCCGTATACATTGCATAAAGTGTAAAAGGAAAGATAGCCTTCTATTTAGTATTATAAATCAGAGGAAAAAACAGACATGTATTTGGTTAAAATATAGCAGCAAACATGAGCCTGTCAGTGATAATATTTTCTTCTTTTGTAAGATCTGGATTTCCTGTACCATGCTGATTTAGAAACAACTGATTTTTTTTTTTCTAACACTAAAGCAGCATACAAATTGCAGGGATAAACACATGCTCTAGCTGCTGTTAAACAGCTCCAGAAGAGGAACACCAGACTCTGTGGGAAGTGTGTTGAGGCCACTGGCTCAGCATGATTCATTTGAAGCTGTCACTGAAGAGCTCTTGCCAGTGTTCACCTGTCCAAAGTGCAAAATGAATACTTAATCCTGGGACTAAACAGCGTAGGTTCAACTGGCATGAAAACTCAGACCAAAGGGAACCGCAAAAAGACTGACAAAATTTTTGTTCTGCAAGATGAAATTTGAAACTGTAGGCTTAATTGTGAATCACTGTTTGTTTGTTTGTTAAAATCAAGACTAGGCTATCCAAAAAAATCCAAAACAAAGCTCAGTCTCTCTCACTAAATAAAATAAATGAGTGCACAAGCACAGATTTCTTTCTCCACACAGCTAGCACATTCCTCTTATCCACTTCCTGATAGGTGCCTCTGTTTTGACAGTGCTGTGCTGGAACAAAAAAACAACTGCACACAAGGAAACAGGAGGACAATTCAGATGAACGTGTTCTTAGCTCTTTAGCCTCTTCTCTTGAATCTTTATCTAAAGGAGAAACTGCAACTGTTTAAAGGAGCTGGTTCAAGAGAATAACTTAAAGGTCTGATCAAGGCTCAACATTTGGGCTGTTGTTCCAGGAAGCCAAGAGCAGCAGGGAGTCTGATCCCTGCAATGAATAGAGCTGGATTCTTCACAAAGCTCAATAACAGGGATAAACTGCTTCAGAGTATTTTTATTATTGGACACATAATTATGGGCAATTATTACAGAGGTGATATCTGTAATACCACCTGTCCAGAATCACTGTCATCCCCAAAAGATAATTAGAAGAGCCTGTGTTCATCACCACTAATTGTATTATATCCATTTTAATTCCCTCCTCCACTTTTAAGGAAGTACTTAAAAACTGTAATAATAAAATTAAGGAAAACAAAGAAGTGTGCAAGTGTGACAGCATACTGTTTAGGAAAACACCAGTTTGTGCACGCTCACCTCTGAAAGACTCAAACTACTCACTGCTGTTGAAAACACCTCAGCCACGACCTCCATGCAGGATTTGAACATCATAATGCCATTCCAAGAAAACAGCAAGTAAAGAAATAATTACTAGCAGGCTTCCAATTTTGATTTATGTTTTGTAATGTAGCAGGAATAGGGTATGATTTAAGGGTGCCTGGCCAATGCAATTTCATATGGTGTGCCTATTTCTTACAACAGCTTTTACCATGTTGTAAAACTGAAATCATTAATTTAAACCCTTAAAATATCGACATGATGTACTTATTACCAAGTCTTAAAAATAATTGGATCATTATCATTAAAAGCTCCTTAACTGACTGCAACTTGAAAGTGCTTGCAATGGTGGAGATGTGATGTATAAAATGAGCATGTTTTTAATCTTGTTTTTAATCTCATTTTTAATGCTATGTGATCTAAACAACCAAGACATCAAAGACTAGCATTTTCTAACAGTTTTTTTTTTTTTTTCAGTTAAATGACATCCAGTTTTATGCACTTTCCTCTTTGTCTCATGTCTTTCAATTTTCCCATTTATTTAAAATCACATTAAACCTACAGCAAAGAACAGATGTGCAATCCTAAATGCCTGGGTGCATGACTCTCACAGTGGTAGCCCCAGTTGAGAGCAGCCAGCACCACCTCTCTCAGAGGTCGCTTTATTTCCTTTTCAAATAATTGTCAGCTCCACAGCACAGGCAAATGAGTCAACACAGCCTCTAATTATCAGTAATCCAAAGATGACTTGAAGAGATAATGAACGACAACTCTGATGCACCAACTCTCTGCTGCTGATTTATCCTGATTTTCACTACTTAACAGAGTTGTCCCTGACCATGTGAGGAAGGCAGAGCTGGCTATGACACTACCAAATACTAATGTACATCCTTTAAACCCCAAGGTGGTTTAGAGATGATTTGTTTCTATCCTTGTCTGTGTGGAAGCAGCTTCCTGGTGCCACAGAGGTTCCTTGGCGAGCACTGCTGACTGGCTTGGTCTCCCAAGGCACTGCAGCACTCATTCCTTCAGCTCCAGCTATACGTCCAAACTCCCTCTGCAGTCACATCAGATAATCACTTGGTTTCTTACCCTCTGCCACTTGTTTGATGCTACGTGAGCTGCTGAGACTAAGGTTTAACCCTGTTTTGCTTGCTGGGACACCTGGAAGCCAAAAGAGGAGGTAGCAGCAATCCACATGTGAAGAGCTGAGGGGGAAGGGGCTCCTGCCCCTTTGTGGGTAAGCAAGAACTTGAAAGGTGCAGAAAACTGCTGGCCAAAGATAGAAAAGAGAGGCCTAAATGTTTTGAAGGAGACTAAGCAGTACTGCAGGTAATGTGAAACCTTGATCAAAGGAAGAGTGGAGAGACCTCTCCTCAGTCAAACCTTTCCAAGCCATCCACATCACAGCTTGGGAGACACAGGAATGCTGTGAACGATCTCCCTTGGTTGGACACAGTCCAAGTCATCTGTTGACCCAGAGATCAGCTCAGAGAGTTAAACTCACAGGCTGCAGAGGAGAAAAAGAGATCTGAATAGTTCAACACCTTGAGCACTTTCAGCCCTGAGAAGTCCTGGGTTACAGAGCATCTTCACCATGATGATGTGTGCACACACGCTTCTTTCTCTTGTTCTTCTTATGCTTGCACAATTATTTATTTAAGATGTGAGCTGTTCAGAGGAAGGACCATCTGCTTTCTCACCTCACAGCTATTCTTCCATTATAGAAAAACTTTACCAAACAAATCTTTACTGTAAAGGACATGTAAAATAGATACGTGGGTCACTTAGTGGTATTTTTTTCTGTGGTGAAATTCAACTGTTGGTGTTTATTACAGGTAGCAACAAAAGACTTTGTCCTAGATCAGGATCCTGCTGGAGTGCTGTTATCTTGTTATTTTCTTCTCTGGATTTTCTGTTCTATTTATTTGTTTGTTTCTTTTTTCTCCAGAGATAAGGTTAGAAAATGGGTATCCTAGTTTCAGTTTGTTAGGACTGCATGATCATAGCTGTGTAACAAAGCCAAATCAGAGTAACCCAAAGAGCTCAGCTGCTCTATCTAGATGTCTATATCCAGGACAAGGCATTTATTCCTTGCAGCTTTGCTAAATAAAATCTGTAAAATTGTTGCAGTGGCCATTTGAACTGTTCTGTTCTGCACAACTACAAACAGCAGAAGCCCATAGGAAACATTTATAAGAGTGCACACAAATCAGCACCTGCACTGTCTATTCTGGAAGCATTATAAATAGGCAATGACCCGAGTGTAACCTGGATATGGTCCAAACCAGTTAGTCTGAAAGTTGGCAATTAGAATTATTCCAAGAAGATTATCTGAGAAACACTACACCTTCATTCAGATGTAAGTCCTTATCTAAGAATGAATCTCATTTTTTCCCCGCAAAGGAACCAGACAACACGGCAGTGTTGATGGCACCAATAAATGCCTGAGTACAGATATTCTTAATAAATGATTTGAATGTGGAAGTGGAAAGTTCCTCATTTACTTAGACATGTACACCTTCTTTGTGGTTTAATAAAAGCAATTAAAGAAACTGAAGTCAGGGTTAAACAAACTAGCATATTAAACTGGAACAAGCATGTTTATGAATAATAATTACTTTAAAAAGGTGTCCTTAAGGTTTCTTGCTTCCTTCAGTGGCCAGGTTTTGAGATCAGTGATTGACACCATTCTCTACTTTTTCAATACTTTCAAACTTCACGTTGACACAGGATTATCAGTATAATGTACTAAATTGTTCCAGTCATGAGTAATAATAACAATCGGATTTTTTTCCCTCCATACTCAATACACATCCTTCAGTGCCATCTAAATCCCCTATGTTTTGTGGCTATAGAAGATGACATGTCAGGGTGAGAAAACCACCCTGTGTATAGGTTAGACAATTGATAGTTTAAGTAATGATAGTGTGGGGAGTATGACATTAGGAACCATATAAACGAAAATAACAACACACTCCTTATCAGAAACATGCATTTAGACTATATACTGGTTAAAGCAGGGATTTACTTTTTATTCTCCATACAAATGCCTATGGATTTAGAAACTGTAGTGCTGTTGCCAATATACGCCAATTGTAAATGTAGTGAAAGTTTCCCCAAGACTAGAAGTCTCTCTAAGCAACAGACATTTCTGATCACGTGGTGTGCGGAAAGAGGCATTCGGATGCTGAGATACATTGTTTGATCTGGTCAAGAAATCTGTGCTAGAAATCCTTTCTGAGTTACACAAGTAAACATAAACCCACCCCAAAGCAGCTGAGAGGTAGTCATTTTATCCAAGCAACACATTCATTACCACTGTCAAAAAAATCATATGAATTACAGGTATCACCAGGCATAAAAAAGGCTCATTTCAGAACTTCCTGTTTGAAACAGATGGCATGTCTTTACAATGAAAGAAGAAGAAAAAGCAAATCATTCCTCAAATCTGAAATATTTTTTTCTAGCGAATGTCAGCTTTGATGGCAACAAGCAGAATTTGGCATCATGGGCTTCCCTCAAACAACATGGCGTAGGGATATTGTGGACTTATTTTGGATGAGATGTCCTTGGGTCCCCATTCAAAATTTCTCAGGCTCAGGATGCTTGCCCTACACACTGAAAATCTGTGAGTCCCTAAAGTACCTAACACAGAATTTGCATACGATATTGACCTTAGAACAAAGGCAGACGTTCCCCTCTTTCCTACACTCTCTTGTAATTTTTGTACTTGCAAAAGACAAAACAGTATCTTACAACCTGCAGCATGGAAAACTTCTGCTAACAAAGAAAAGCAACATGTCTGTTCATCTAGAAAAAAAAATAATTCAGATGTGAAATCATTCAATCTTTACTTAAGTTCCTCTGTTGTTCACAATTAGTTTTAAGGTCATGAAAAATCTATTATAACTAAAGGCAGTAACTAGAAATTTAGTAAAATCAAATCACCAACAGAAAACCCAATCAATTTTCTTGACTACCCCAGTGCCTCTACTGACTACAGATCTCTACCACCACATTCTCTTTTTTAATAAGCATTTGGCTGTGCAAAATGCTGCTATGTTTCATACATTCAAATAATAATAATAAATAATCTCCTGACAAAGCAACAGAATTGTGGTTTGATGAAAGACACACTGTAAGACATACAAAATCTCAATTATCTCATCACTATAATGGCTGCTTAGCCCCTGTGATGCTGAAAGTTTTAAGATGGGGATGGATGACTTCACTGAAGATGATTAAAACAATGATTTCCATGAAATCTGGTGCAGGACAGATTCAGGGAAGACAAAAACAGCAGCACCACATGGTTTGTGCCCATCTGCCTTGCAGGGTTATGGCCAGCCAAGCAGTTGCAGGCTGGGTCTGTGTAGAATATATGAACACCACAGCTCTGCTTTCCATGCCTCCCACTCCCTAATTCTTCACTGGATAAGCATTTGGACATGACCCAATGGCTGAGTATATTCTTGTCTGCCAAATACAGATAACAAATCAGACTACAATAAAAGCACTTCTTGGCTACCTCACTATGGGGATACGACCTTTTTCTGAAGTCTGTGTCTCTAATTTACCTCTCCCATCTTCTTTGAATCCTTCTCCTCTCTTCTTCCTCTTCATTCTTCTCACTCATTTTTTCCTCATTCCAATACCTTCTGTCTCCTTTCCTTAAATCACTTAAATGATATCTGAACTGAGATATTGCAGAGTTAAAGGCCAGCTTAGATGACTGAGAAATATCCATGCCACACAGGTGCACCAAGACAAATTTATCAGGAAAGGAAAAAATACTACTTTGTTCCATATCCCAGACTTTTTCTGAGCTATATTCCAAATAAATGAACAAAATTATTTTTGTTTAAATATTTTACATTTCACTGATGGTAACAGAAAAAGTGCCCACATTTTCAGTGCAACACAGAAGAGAGGAGTTTACTCTCTTTTCAAGCCTGCATGTGTACAAGGACATAACAAGGGCTAGCACACTCTGGTTTGAAACTGTTCTAGACAGAGGTGGGGAAAGGAAAAAAAAATACAAGCTTTCCCTCCCTTGTTACTGATTTTCAAACCTCCTCATATCAGGGTGTTCCTGGGATATAATAATATTTTGAATCCTTTTATCATTCCTGTGCACATAATCTTTATCACAGTTTGGCATGGCTTTGCTCTGTGCCTCTGCAAATAGGTATAGCTCATACCAGTGGGAAAACGGCCACTGACAGAATTGAAACTGCAAACCTCATAGCTACAGACCTATCTCAGTCCCACCAGCAGTCTCAAAGCTGACAGAGAAAATACACAGACTGCACACCTGTTTCTGGTTAAACAAAGAAAATTGGATTTTTATCAGTTTCACTGCCACCTTCTACATGGCACTGTTTTGTCAAGAGCCACTAATGAAAGAGATTAGCAGCAGATAAAGAACATACAGTTTTGACTGAATTCATAGATTTATGTAATTTTATTTTCCAGCCAGAATTATATATTACATTCTTTCAGAGCAGAAATAGGATTACAAAGCATGGAATTGGATGTCTTAAAATATATATCTATATATATTGCCTGTGACTGAGAAGCTTCATTAATAAAGATGTCTCTAAAGATTTGGGGTATGTGCATAGTCTTGCTGAAGGTTTAAATACAGTGACAGTACATGTCAGTAATCTATATTCCTTTCAGCTGGCATTTTGAATGGATGCTTTAGGAAAGAACAGATCGATTTAGAAGTTCATAGAATAAGACATAAACCAAGAGGAGTTATGTGTAATTTCCTTTTCCGTGCATGTCTATGTCTCATGTGCACATGACCAATGATGTGGTACATGACCCACCAAGATTCTTGCCCAGCAATAGTTCTGTGTGTTACAGAGGCACTGTGCAGCTGAACTGCACTGGAGACGGCTGGGTGCTCTACATACTGTGCTTGTGGAGCTCTGTATAAACACTTAAAACAGACAATGCTAGCTATAAGATGATGCAGCTGGAAGACCTGGAGGTCTTTCTGAAATGCTCAGCTAATTGCTCAGTGGTGCAAGACAAATGGAAGAAACTTCTGAAAAACTCAAGAGAAGTTCTGAATCAACACACAGCTTTTACCGATGACCAATAAAAGAATATGTTAAAAAAAATAAATTACAGGATGAAAATGTAAATCCCAATAGCAGAGCAAGCTCTCCCCATAAAACTGGAGAGGCAAACTCTTTTCCAGAATCACATATAAGGCTACCCCAGGCAAGGCAGCTGCCAGCAGACACCTTCCCATGCAGCCAAGGAATCAGAGCTGACTAAATAACAAAATAACATGGTAACCATATCATTTCTTTGTGCACACAAACTGCAGGAAACTTGTGTGCCTCAAGCGTACTCGCCAGATGGGATAATTAGGCTCAGACAGATCACTGACCTTCCTAATAAAAATAACCCAGAAATAGAGGTTGACTGAAGAAATCTGTGTCATGTTACCAAACTCCTAAGCAGTCCATGGAAAACCATCTACATTGACTCATCCAGCAGCTTGGTGCTCCTACAGGTGCATCTTGTGAGGGCAGAAATCACTCGGTTTGGGGCATTCTTAAGTATTTCTTGAATTTTCTTTACGGAAAACAGCCACTGAGGTTTCACTGCTGGGAACTACTCAGTCTTCTTTCTATGAAACTAATGAAAACACATATATATGCATTTATGCTAAGCTATTCTCTCTGTAATTATCACTGAGGCTGGTTTCTCACACTAAAACAATTTTGGAGAAGTCAAGTCTTTCAAATATCACAAAATTCAAATGCCATTTAACCTTCCATAAATGGAAGGCTGGCACCCATTTAAATAACATTTTTTCTGGAATTAAAAACGTAAATATAATCAAACAGTCTGATGCTTGAAAATAAACTGATTATTTTAGAGTTTCAAAGGCCATATGAGACACCATGCTCTCACTGATATCAGGGAGGTTTCCATCCTTTCCCGATCAGTTCTATTTTTCCTTCCTCGATGTGTACCACAATGTTTAAACCTATGTTGATGAATAATTACATTCGCACAAGGCTACTCTGTTATTTTCCAGACATTGTCATGTCATAAAATTCTCTTCCATGTCCTAAACCAGAAAGGATTAGACACAGTGCCAATTATTGCTAAGCACAATCTGCTATGAACAAAGCACACACTGCAAGCCCAAAGACAAGCAATTTTGCAAGTTCACAGGCAGAGGATAACTGCAGTTCCTCAAGAGGCTCATCACTCCCATGGAGATTAGGCCTGGCTCGGTGAGCTGCAGCAACTGGCAGCATCTTTTCTTGTACATTCATGGCCTGGCATTATCAGGCAGCCAAATATTTAATGTATCCAGAAGCTTTCTGTGTACACAGCCTACAGACATGTTACATACCCCAACACAGACAGGCAGCTCCACTTGGCCACGCACTGGATGCCCTGGCATGGATGGATCCATCTTACTATTTGAGACTTAGATCTATATACATTGTTTCCACAAGGAAAAACTAGGCATCAAGGGGTAGTCCTCATTTTATTAAAACACACATATTCCAAAAATCAAACTAACTAGCTACTCTAATTCAACTCAGAGCAATATCTACCTTCTACAAACCGCGCTTCCTTAGCTAGAGTATTCAGAGGAGATTGAAGGGACCTACACGGAAGTTAGAGGCAAGGCTTTGATGAGAAAGTTTTAGGACTCTGATTCCACACAAGATGCACTTATACACATGGACACCACTTCCCATATATCCAGTGGATGTCCTGCAAAAAAGAGTGATCCACAACAGAATCCTAACAGTATCAGTACATCTAACTGCTGATCTCAACCCCTGACTGGAAATTATGTTAACAGCTATTCAATTTGAACTCTGCTAAAAAAACTAATCCACAAATTTGTAAAGAAACACAGATTTTTAATTATAAAGTAGACAAGTAAGCAGGGAGGGGAAAAGAGAAGGTAGTAAGTCAAATCATCTTGTTACTTAGCTCAAAAGCACCAGTCACTCCATCAAAACAAGAGATAACAAGAATGTATGAAATTACTCCACCCAACTATTTTAGCTCCATGTTTTACTCATTTTCTGCAAGTCTGACCTGAGTCACAACCACCCACAGCTCCAATCTACAGGCAATTCACTACATGGTAAGAAGAGATTCGATCTTAAAATTACTTTAATGCTGACCTCTAGTGACAACTGATGGGAATTTACCTTTTTATGGGCCTGCCCATTTGGAAACGCATCTTTGGGCTTCTCTGTAATTACAAAGCCTGCTTCAATTCACAGCTACTGGCACTGCAAGGAGTGTGCAGCTAAGGAAAGACCTTGAACTCCCATTTATTACAGTCACAGGTGAATTAAGGGTGATTCACCACAGTCTGTAGAAATGTTATGATTAAATCCAAACCTCTGCTTTCACTCATTAAAAAGAGGAAAAGGCAACAAAATACAAACACTAGATTATGAGTCTCGTAACTGTAACAAATGAATTAAAGTATCTGCTATGCACAACTAATGACAGACAATTGTCCACATCTTCAGGCAGACAAGCAAAACGTCATCTCTAGATCCATAATAACAAGGCAACCTCTTGTCCTCTACTGCTCTATAGTAAAAGCAGCCTTGCAGCTTGAGCAATACTCTTGCAGCTTCCTCTGCAAAACAAGGGTGTGATGGGGCCTTGGAGGTAGGCATTTCCCCCACACAATAGTTGCAACATAGTCCAGATGGAAGGATATCCAGGTTACAGCAAGTCATCAACCACTTCATGCATGAAAGCAGGGAGGAAATGACAGCAGCTGCTCCAGAATGCTTCCAATGATGGAGCATCAACAACACCCGCATTAAAAAATATTTCTTCCTTACAGAATCTAAACCTATCTTATAGTTTAAAACCCCTTGTCCTATCACAAAAGCCCCAGTCAAAAAGGTTGTCCTGGTGTCTGGGAGGCAAAATAAAAGTGGCCATGGACCACTATAGGCAACTGTTTCGAGAAGGTTTTCAAAGTGGGAAGTGTTTTCATTTGGAAATCTGCCAGCTGGATCTCAAACAGTGAGAACCCCCTTTGGAGCTGATCCCAGCTTAGTGTAAATATAAGTGGGTTTTGTGTTATCTGAATCTGTAACTTTCCCTTTTGCATTGTCCAGATGTTGTAACCTGTGTACATCATTTACATGACTGGAGTCAAGGGGGATTTTCACATTCTGTCAACTATCCACCCCAAATATTTGTCTCTCGTAGAGTCCTCAAAACCAGTCGAGAAAACTTCTGCCTTCCTGAAAGCTTGCTTAAAGGACTCAAAATGTTTCCAGACTGCTTCTCCACTTAGCTGATAACACAGGGATTTTTATGGAAGCATCTTCTGGTGCACAGCCATGGCCAGGTGACAGCACAGACAGCAGCACAGTCAGGTAGAGAGCCCCAGGGCCCTGAGGAAGCATGCACCACAACAGAACGGGGAGCCAAAAACTAATCAGTCATACCTAGGCACAAACACAAACCCATGTATTTCAAATAATTGACTTGACTCTTCAGTCATTTTGACTGGAAAGAATCAGCTGTCACAACAGACTTAACTTCAGAAGACTGAAGATTAAACACTCAGCTGATGTGAAATTAAAAAGTTCTTTCATACTGACAAATACATCACCTTGTCATAATGAAGACTGCACAGTGGTTAAAACATCTCTGCTGAACAAGCTGCCAGCAAGAAAATCCAAGGAAGTGTTTATTTTTCAGCACCACAGGCACATAAACAGTACACTTGACAAACACCTGCTTGCCAGCAAGCCAGGCAGCCTATGGCAGCAAACCTCGATCTTCCTTCCCCCAATACTTGGACTTGATGATTCTTCCAATGTCTTAGCAGCTTATCTAATCACAGCAAAACACAGCAGTCATGTGAGAAGGAAAGCATATCTTATTTAAACACACTGAAATCAAACCCCAACTTGAACATTTAATGTCTAGGCTACAAACCAGGTAAATGAAGCTTCCTTGTATATGCCAGCCACATGTAGGAGTGCTTAAAAATGTACATATATAATTAGACTTAATTCTCCAAGAGGGTTGGTGGGGAAGAGCAGAAGGGAGAGAGAAGGAAGGGACAGGAGCTTAATAATGAATACAGAATTGCCTCTAAGTTGTCATAATCATCGCCTAGCTTGGACGTCAGCATAAAGTGGTCTTAAAAACAATCATTTGCTCATGTTAGTGGCTGTCAAAGCTCCATCTAATCCATTCATTAACAAAATATCAGGTTAGCAAGCTGCCGTGGCCTTCTGATAATTAGTTTTCATTGTGAGGTGGCACATCCTGTATCACATTGACATAATAACTCCATAAACTGCTATAATTTATTTGCTTCTGAGCCTCTTTTTTTTCCAATTAGTTCTTCAGCAGATTGTATTAAACATGCATGAACTATAAATACAGAGAGTCCTTTGACCAATCTCAGAAGTCTTAGACAGCATGGATAGCCATTACACAAGCAGTTCATGACTAAAGACTTGCCTTCAGGTCATTTAAAGAAAGGTTGATAGAATAGCTGAGAGCAGACTATGCCAAAAAGGCATCCTCATTAGGTCTCATCTCCATCACCTACAAGTACTGAGTAAGGTGCTGTTGTGGCCCAGCACACAACACAGTGATTGAGCAATGGCTGTGCAGGAAAAGGACTGCTGCTGTTTCAACATCTCTTCATTAGCTCTGTCTTCTTGTCTTCACAAGAAAGTAACCATCCAGGATGGGTTTGGCTGGGCTAAAGTCAAGATAGCCCAGTCCTTTTTCTGCAAAGTAATCTAAAAAGAAGCAGTTCAAAAAGGAAATTGTAAGACATGGACAGCAGAAAACAATGTTATATATTCAATGTTCTCTTCACATGAAAATGAGCAGGTTTCTGGGAGGCTCTACAGCATGCCACCCCAGCCAGTTTTATGGTAGCTAGGTTAAGGTATTTTATTCCTTCTATCAAAGACATGATCTTCTAATCCTGGAAATTGTGTAACAGTACTATCTTCTGCAGTGAGTTCATGGGTTAATTATGTGGTGCTTTAAAGACCTCATGTACAATTTCTTTTGATTTTCTTGCTTCTCCCTCAACTTGCAAACACAGGGAAGATTTTCATTGGTACTATCCCTCTCCCCTGGTACCACGCTTTATCACATGATTTTTAATTCATGCACTATCACTACTAGAGGCCTCATCTGTTCTCACAGGGGAATATTCAGGGGAATTTCTTGCTGCTGGTCTCTGTACTTCTGCAATCTCTTCTTGCTGAGTGCTCAGCAAGCATGGAAGATTATACAAACCAGGTGGAAGGAACCAGTCTTCAAATAATAGTGTACTTCTAATAAATGCAAGCCTTTCTTAATAAAGCCTGACAGATGTTTACAAACAATATTTCACACTTCACAATAAAACCGCTTGGCAGAAATCTTAACAAAAGGTCATCAAAATACCCAAGCAAGTTCTTTCACTAGTTAACATAGGATTTCACTGAATTTCATTTACCATTGTGCTGCTGCCTTGTTGTTTGGTTTCATGAGATATTATTAATGGTCACTACTCCTTCCTTTTCTGTCTATAATAGGAGTAATTTTTTGGATATTTCCCCCAAAATTCCCTTTTGAACTCAAAATGTTCGAGAAGGCCTGACATCGTATTAGCAGAAAGGAATGGGAACTACTTTGGAGCATAACAAGTTACTTTTTCTGGAAAAAGCAATTAACATCACACTTCAGTGAAACCATCTCTGAGAAAGGAGATAACACTGCAAGTATTTGAAACACAGGAGGCCCAAAAGCAATTGTTTGGATATGGATCTTCTTTATTCAATGCTATTCACCAAATAGTATTTTGAATCCTGTTACAATGCATTGCTTGCTCTTTTCTTCTTGCCACTGCTCTATCTGGTCAATTCCACTTGAAAAGAAAAAAAAAAAAATAACAAGTATAACATGTTGGGCGAGCACACAGTGAAGATGTAGTTAAGTTTTCCATGGGTAATGAAGAGTGTGTGATTTGCTTGCAAAAGTGGTCAGTAACCAGTGTGCAATAGCAAGAAGAAATGATGCAGGAGAAAAAAGCACTCATCATCTACAAGACTGTAAGGTAAGTACAATTTATGCATGTGGTTTTGTAAAGGGCTCCTATCCAAGGGCTAGCAGCACAGAAATAACCAAACAGAGCTGATGACTCAGCAAAAGAACAGGGCATTTAAAAGAAAGTGATGTTTACCACTAGGAAGTCATTCCTCTAATGAAAATTTAACAAGCACTAGTGTAGGCAGCAAAAAAAAAAAAAAAAAAAAAAAAAAATTACAGTTTCCCTAAATGAAAATAGCAATCAAAAGTTTTTGATTGCCTATCAGCTTTGAAATGCTAATCATTATGGTAACGGTGTTGGTGAAGGTAAGGAATTACTTAAAGTGTGTTATTTTCTTTTTTTAGTTTTTTTGTTTTTTTTTTTTAATCACTGCTGCTCTACAGCTGCACAGACTCAAGGAAACAAAACCGTATGGATAATTACCCCTGTGGAAGCAATCCAAAGGTTCACAAAGTAAAAACTCCTTCCACCTTAAAGATCAAGGTTTTAAATTAGGAAAGTACTTAAGTCTCCAGCTGATAAAGATGTTTGACCTGCTGGGCAAAGGTAATCGCCAGGGACTTAATTCAGGACTCTCACAGCACACAACACAGGGAGGATCCCCAGTGCAGTAGTTTGAAACAGTAAGAGGCTACTTGGAGCAACAGGAAAAACAAGCATTGCAATTTTACAAATATCAAGACAAAATAAGAGAAGCTTTTAGCCTTTTCCCTAAGAACTCACCATCCCTTTTCCTTCAGAACTCTTTTCCAAACACTGGCAGAGGCATCCCACTCAGCACCTGGTCAAGCTCATGTCAGGAAAGCAAACAAGTTTTCCTGTTGTTGATCAGATTTTGACTTCGTTTACAAATACAGTTCCAGCAGGACTAGAAGAAAACCCCTGAGACTGCTGCTATGCACATGGAAAGACCTTCAACAAACTCAAAAGAAAGAGGAGTTATGTCGAGTTAAGACAAACCTGGCATTAGCAATCCTGCACTGTGTGGAAAGGCCATCACGATTGCAAAGCTCAACCACAGAAAAACAAAGTGGTAAGGAAATGAAATCTAATGAAATCAGCTAATTCACTGTTTCCATCAACCAGTAAGTCACTTGGATCAATTCGCATCTTCCTTAATGCCTAAATCTCATGTTCCTATGAAAGAAAAAGCAGAGAAAATTACACTGCACTTAGAACTATAGGAGATTTTGATTATATCATTAATCATCAGAGGCCAAGTATTATATGAGAGAGATACACCAACATGCCGCAGCACTTCAATATAAGCCTCCATTTCCCCTCAAAGCCAGGCAAACTCCTGGATGCCTCATTGAACATAATGAAATGGCAATGAAAAAATGCAAAAGAACATAAAGCAAAACGCACAAGGTGTGTATCTTTCTTCATTGCTCCTTTTGATCACACCACAAAATACTAATCAGCCATGTAGACCTATTACTGTCGCACCTAGCTAGTAAACAGCTTCTATTTACAAACAGGATTATCTGCAAAGAACACGACTAAGATCTCATATGGGCACTACAGTAGCTCAGCTGACACTGGATAATGAATTAACCTATGGTAACTCAACCTGGACCAGCACACGGTTTCAGAATCTAAGGGCTCACAATTTAATCAAATAGTAAAATGTTCTATTCATAGGGAATATTACTCCAAGGATGTAGCATACAGCAGGATGCACACAAGCATTTCAGACCTTGGAAGCCTACATGCTCCCCAAATGTTTGTCAAAATTTCAGCTGGTGACACATACAAAATTAAAATAGACGTCCAATAGCAGAATGGGGGAGAAAAATAAGCATTGGGAATATTTTCTCTAATGAAAAGCATATAAAGAAATTCAGGATGCAGGAGACAAGGCAACTCCCTTAATGTTTGTTTCCTTTGAACAGCAAAGAACTAACCCTGGGGGCAGTGTATGGAGCAGGGGGAGCTCACAATATGAGATCTGGGATCTATTTTTCTCTTTTTACATCTTACCTATCTCTATGTGTGTGGAAACAAAACTATAACATAAACTCAGAAAATTCTTACATTAAGAACTTAAAAATACAAAACAAACATGCAAACAAAACCCTAAAGCAATTGACGACTTCATTTAGTGGAGCATGGGCTAGCTCCTCAAATCCAGCTCTGTGTAACAGAGAAAGTGTCAGGAAAGACAGATCAAGCAAAAGCACACTGTTTACTCCAATACTCTGATGGGTATTGGCACGAAGGCACTTTCCTGTTTGCACTAACCAGCATCCAGCAGTACACAGGATGGCAGATACATGAAACTGCTGTGACAAGCACTATAAGGTACATCAGATACATGAAAACTGCTAGAAAGTTTTCTCCTCCCATCCCAGGATTTCAGTGTCTATTCTTTTCCTATCAGCACAGTAAGCATGTTCATTTTTCTGTTCCTGAGGCTGACACAAAGAAGCCAGGTAGCTGCTACACATGGAAGTTCTGACCACCATGAGGAACTGGCAGCTTGTTTCCTACACTCACCTGGGACCATCTAAACAAAAGTTTGGGGCACATCATCGTTGGCTTTTGCTTCAACTTACAGTAAAATGATAATCCTGCAAGCACTTGCCACAAAAGTGGACTGATGGAGCAGAATTTAGCTTTGATATATGACTTAAGCCTCCAGTATCAAGTAAGAGGCAAAAAATGGAATGCTCTTCAGACTCACTGTAACAGCCTGTAATGAAAACCTATTGCAAAGTGAGTTCTGAAAACTTTATAGGATACACTGCTTTTATAGTTTTATAGGCTCTTCTACATCCTTCCACTTAAGTATAAAGTACCACATTAAATAACAAGGTCAGTATAATTTCTAATTGTCCTCATGTGTCTGAGCAAAATGATGGACATTAAATACTCAGGGGCAGTTATAGCTGCCTCTTGACAGCAGAACTCCCAACTGAGAGCATTTTCGCCACTGGAAGAGAAAAAAACCCCACACAATATTTATTTGCAATAAATACATACACACTATATAAACCGATTTATCCTTGTAGCTGATCTAGGCTCAGTATAACTGGATACTTTTGCCATATTTTCAGACAGATCCTTTTCATACTCTGATGCGTTTCTATACCTAGAAAAGTACGTATACCCTGGAAGTCAACATAACTTGTATGCTAAATAAACACCCTTGGAGGAAATAACAGCACCCACCACAACTTAGCCAGCTGAACATGAGCAATGCCAACAGTGGATCTTATTATCCACATGCACGCATGCACATGGATTTAAGCTGGAAACAACAAGACCTGTGTAGTTTTGACATAAGGTTTTTCTCAGCCCACTTTGCAGTACCAATGCACGTGCATTTAAACAGCTTTGGATCTAAAAAATGGCACAAGAATAAAATTCTGTGATTTCTGCACAGAAAGCACACGGTGCTTATGCAGCCACCAACTTTCCCGCAGTAGAGAGAGTAAGTAAGCAGAGAGATGAAATAGGTTTAAAGGAATTCCTTGAATTAAGACAATACAGACCAAACTTCCTCTCAACTTCATCAACAGCAGAACCAAGAATAAAAACTACTGCAACTAGTTTACTAACTTCATCTCCCAGATTGGAAGCCACTTAAACACTCAATGCAGACTAAAAGAAGCAAGACCGTTTTCAATACATCTGCCAAAATACCTGCTACAGTTTTTCAACCAACTTGCATAATCTCTAGGCCATTTAAACCAGATATAGCTGTTCGTGCAACTTAAATGGTTTTTTCTCCCTGAAGTGTTTATTCACCCTAGAACATTAATATTTCTTGGTTCGAGTCCCATATTATAAACCATTTTGTGAAATACACTCCGTTGAAGTGGAGAGTCCATGCAGAAGTTTTTGCTAAGTGACCCATGCACACAGAAACATGGAGCAAATGTTACCCTGCACTCAAATACACAAGTATTCAAATGACTCAAGTAAACATATTAGAAGGGAACAGATCACATTGGTGCATACTGTGTGGGTAGAACTGGAATTTGTTTGAAATGATTTCTTGTTCATTAGGTTATTACTTTTTAATGTACATTCCTTTTGTTTAAATAAATGAAATACTGTTTCAATCCTATCAACTACAATTTACAATCATTTTATGGTACCTATATTTCACATCTAGAAGAGACCACCATTACCACCGTATTTGATCCCCTCCTTGTAATGAACACTGAAGAAACCACCTTAGGCTTTAAAACTTCTGGATTTCATTTGCTATGTATAAATTAGCTGCCAAACACGACTGAAAAAGGTATTTAAAGTGACAATAGACAGAGGAAGAGAGGACAACCAAAGGCACCAGTCACTTAAATTTTACAGCAGCTACATTCCTGATGTTTGCAATAGTCCTGCCTTGACCTCTACTTGGACACCAGCATGACGATACTTTCTTCATTGCTGAGATTAAGGCATTTATGGTCAAGGTCCTATCATATTTTATTTAAACACACTGCAGAAGGACATTAAATTTTACAGGTCAGATTCACCATGGTGCTTGAGCAAGGCTGGGGTGGCAGGGCAGAGCAAACAGCCAGCTCACATGAGAGCTGCCAATGTGCAACTTCCCTTCTTGGGTCCAGAATAAACATCCTTATCTTTCTTATGGCCAGACAGGTCTCTCAGCCCAACATAGCCTCTCTCCACATGGATCTTAGAGGGATGCTAGGGGTAACAGTATAGCATCAACTAGCACCATTGTTCAACAGATTTGAGTCTCGAGGGGAGACAAAGTCTAGTTTTACGAACAGTGGCAAAAGGGGACAGCAGCTTTGTGAGCCATTACCAGGGTTTTGCTCCCTTGAGAGCTCCTTCTCTCAGATGGAGGTCCCCATTTGCCATTCAGCAGCACCTTTAAGTCCCCTTGTGCCTGATCACTGTACATATACAGAAAGGTACTAAAGCAAGTTTCAGTGAGTCAGCCTCACAGCACAAGGATACAAAACCATCACCAAATGCCGTCCCTGGCCACAGCACATTACACCTCCACCTCATTAGCAGCAATCATTTCAACCAAATGATGCATGTATTTCAACCAGAACTATGAACACAAATATCAAATAAAGTCCTGACTCATGGCATCTGAAATGACTGCAATCAGTAAAGTCTCCCAATTGCACAGCCAGCAAGAATAGACATCTCCCGCAAGTGTTACAGCCCTGAGAACACACCTGATCCTCCAGGCATCAGTGTTCTTATTTTTGACTATACAGCTATGACCCTTTGCTGAAAGCAGAACCTCTGCTCTCCTTGCTGTAGACAGAGAAACAACACTGACACACAGATAGATGAACACTAGGAAGGCAACAGGATCCTCTTCATTTTATCTGGGGCAATCTTTCAGCCATATAATGAAATCAAAATCTCTTGGGGACCTTATATCAAAATGGTTTTTGGTCTAGCAACCACAACTCCCCCTCAGGCTCCACGTGGATTATGGGTTTAATCTCATCTTCCTGCAAGAACACCGGCAGGAGTGGGGCCACCCTTGACTCAATCGGCTGCTCTATGGCTGCAGGCTTCAGGCACAGCAGAATTCAGCTGTGTATGCCTGTCAGGGCTCTAATGCTGGGAACAGAAGTGGAACACACAACCAAGGTAATTTAACCTAGAGCAAGATAATTCACTACCACTACTACCCCCCCTCACCCCTTTCCACAGCCCCAAATACATCAGTGACAAGTACCCGGACCTTTCCCAATGAAAGAGTGACTGTATGCCCATTATCTTTACCCTTAAACTCTGCACAAACTGTAGAAAAGTGCACCTGAACCTAAGGTTATTGATATTGCTGTGAACAGGGATGTCTTTCACAAAAGTAACCACAATGCTAATATTGTATAGCAGGATGGAGATCTGAACTGGGCACCTGTTACTTAATGTGACTTTCTGAAGTCAGATTTAACTTTCTGGATTTTTTTTTTCTCATGGCTGCTGCTGATGATTACAAAGCATGAAACTTAACATGCCAATCCACATGAGAAGGCAGCCTCTTCTCCAAGCTCCTCTGTCCTCATCCTGCTACCTTTAGGCCATTTATATAAGATAAACACAAAACAGCTCCCTCAGTTGCAGTGACTGAGACATAAAAAGCAGGAAAATTCCCCTAATCCCAAGATCTTCTCAGTGAGGTGTTATCTTTTGTCTTTTCTATATACTAGTTTTCAGAGCAAATGTTCTTTTAAAGCACACCATGTTCCTACTCACAAAGGAGAAAATAATATCTTCAGCTATGTAAGTATCCAGGCTTCTCTTTGAAAGTCAGGATGTGATATGGAAGACTCTTAAACACTACACATACAACTATTCTTTAATTCCACAAGTCTTCCATTCAGCACTGCTTACATCCAAAGCAAGCCTGTACCTACACACATGCACAGTTGTGTAGGCCCAGTGTGCAGTTACACATCTGCTCCACCTCGTAAGGGTTGCCAGCAAATTTGTGAAAATAGAGAAGTCAATTGCATACTTGCTTTTCCACAAGAGATAAGGCACAGGCTCTCACACCTGTCAAGACACTAAATTAATGAATTTCTAATAATCACAGGCTTTCACTAGCTCTCCTCCATACTTCTTAATTGGGCATTTGTACACATTCTTACCACTGACAGCAGTAGTCGCTCAGCTCTCACTGTTGGGTCACTGCCAGCAATCTCACACCAGGCAAGTTGGAAAGGTCTTGTATATTAAGGAGTGGCAGGAAAGGGAGGGAAATCAGTTTGACTGTGTGCATTTTCAACACAAAAATGCTACTAAATGCAGAGAACCCAAACTTCACCTCCCACCCCTTCATGCTCTACTGCAGATCATGATGGCAGTTACCTCACCTGGATGCTTTCTATGGCTCCACCTTTCCCACCATTCAGGTTAAATGGCTGAGCTCCCTGGATATCAAAGCTCTTTCATGTCACTAACATGATGTCATTGATGTCATCGCTGTAACAATCAACTCTGAAGTACAATGCAGTGATTGTTTCTCCAACTCACATTCACAGCACATTTGTTCCAGCTAGAAAATGAGAGCATGAGGCAGGGTAGGTTTTCCTGCTCAGTAGGTTTTTGCTTCAATCTAATTAAAAACATTCAGCAGTTCACTGAAGTTCCTAGAGAATTGCATTTGTACTACACTTGAAAACAAGCTCTAAAAGCAAACTTTTTCTTTTAATGCACTCCCCAGATGGAGAGGTTTCCTCAAAAGTTTTTTCATGATATTATACTGAAACTGCTGAACCAGAAAAGTTGAGCTGCTTCTGAGCTATCTTGGTCTTGTTGTTATTGCTAATGGTTTTCTTCTTCATCTAAAAACTAACAGGAAAAGCCACTGCTGGTTCTCTGACATGCAGAGAAGTGACAGTACAACTCACAAGAAACAGACAGCTGTGATCACCTTGGTCTGAAACTGGGTCAGAGATGCCAGTTCACAGTTATATGGGAGAAATATGCAAGTAATATTGGGGATTCAGAGGCTGACGACAAGATCATCCTTTTCTTGCTGGTAGAACTCAGCTTTAACTCAGCTTTCAGGTAATACAGCTTTAACAGCCCTGAAAAGGCAGCTTCCTCACAACAAAAGGTATGTTTCATGTACAATTTTTGGTCACTTTTCCTCATTTCTGGGAAAAGTGTCAGGGAATCTATGTGAACAGCCAAGCCAAGCCCTGCACTGTTACATCATCTTAGTCCAAAAGAGAGTCATCAACAGGAGGTTGCCAATACTGTGCATTATGTTGCTGCTTGTGGGAGAATGTGTGCTGATGGAAGGTCAACCCAGCTCCAAACACTGTGAAGATCACTGGACAAATTCAGTGGGAAAGACTAGAGAGTCTTAAAGTATTCTTTAAGACCTCCATCCCTGCAACCGAAAACAGACCTTTCGCCAGCTAAAGTCACTTCAACCTGGGGAACTGCAGCAGAGCCTGTCACACACAACGTCAGTGACGTTCTTGCCATCAAACAAGTGCTAAAGGATCCTTCAGACTAGCTAGCTATGACATCACCAGCTTCCAAATTCAGACTTTCTCAGGAACTGTCCCTAAATGCCTCAAAAAATGCCTGTCCTCATCACCAGAAACGAGAGTGCCCTTAAGCTGTACAGCCAAGAATAAATTCCTTCAGGGTTGTAACAACCAATTAAGGGATGTGAAGCAATTACTTTTATATCCATACAAATGAAACTCCTCCAATGCAATTAACAATCCCTTATCATCTACTGTTGAATTTGCAGAAACCATATGCTGTACACTCTCTCCTCCCCCAACTTTCCCACAATTTAAAGCAGTTTGTTTTAAGTAATGTAATGAAACCTACCTATTCAAGAGGAATAATAGATGTGTGCACATTATCTGAGTATTTTTAAATGTCTTTTTTTAATTTTAAATATAATTTCATTTGAGATTTTGCAGCTTTCATTTCTATTAATAAATTATCGTTTCTTCCTTATAAGTGATGAGCTAGTATGTCATGTAATTTCTTTCCTCTAAATAGACTAAGACTTTGATCTAATGCAAGCCCTTGCTGGGAGTAGAGAGACTTTCTATCTAATTTAGTTACAAAAAATATTCAATTAAACTTGGGAGTTTAATTCATTTAGTTATGAAAATTAGATGAGCTCAATAAGGTACATTTGATTTGCCTTAAGGAAAAAAAAAAAAAGTAGAAGACTATCTGAAAGGGAAACAAATATGAATGCAGAACAAAAGCAGCTTTTCCTGCTCATGTTGAAAGGTTGGTAATATGAAGAGTCTGAATTCCATTTTGTGTGCCTATATAAAACACAGCCACAATGAGTTCAAATTATATATCCAAGAGATACAGGAACAGCTGGTATTAACATCCTAATTGTCTCTTGGGTAACAAAAATCCCCGTAGGTCATAATTGAGTCCACCCCAGTCAAGGAAGATCTGATTCCTCACAACAGGATTAAACCACCGCACACAACTCTTCTCCATCTCCATTCAAGGAAGAAGAAAAATATCTGAATTATTTTTCAAAAGCAGAACAGAGCAACACGGATCTTTGCGACAGCGGCCTCCCCCTAGCTGTGCAGCCATCACTCACCGTTTTTGCAGATGGGGCAGCACTGGTCAGGCTCATACACTGGGTCCACACACTCGGTCTGGGGACAGGCGGAGACAGTGCACAGCACCTCGCCATTGGCTTCACAGCGACACCTCTCACACGGAGAAACCTGAAACACAAACCCGGTCACCCTTTAACTCCTTCACTTCTTGTGCTCCTGGAGCGTTCCGTGCCCATCTTCTCATCTGCAATGTTCTCTCCTTCACATCTTCCTCCTCCCCACTCTGAAACAAACTGGGTTTGTGGCCTAAATAACGCAGAGAGCAAGACTGAGCTGCTGCAAAAGTACAGTACCACGGCAGGAAAGGAAAACCAAAATAAAACAGGTTCTTCTCTGAACATACACACCCAATGGGAAAGTCATAGGGATGCTGAAAACAAGAACAGTTAAGACTTGTAATACAAATAAAACAAAAAAATTACCTCACTGAATTTCTAATGAACTTCCTGAAAATTAAGTTCCTAATCTAGTTTAGTTCTATTAGAGGTCCAAAAAATAATTTAGAGGAAAAAAGAAGTATTTTAAGAAGAAAAGTTTTGCTAAATGAAGTTTGCAACTTCTTTTTAATGGAAATTCTTACCGTAATTTTTTCAGGTTTGAAAGTATTTTGGTAGCAAGAAGTTGTATTTTATTGAAAATTATCTTTTTCAAAGAGAGATCAGGAAAAAACCCCATCCTTTTGAATTCAGGTACTTCCCATGGGTTAATTGTTTTTGGACAATTCTTCTAATACTTGCAAATTTCTGAAAGGAAGTTGAAATTCAACTTTCTTTCAAAGAAAGGAGTGAAAAAAAATACAGGTAATCTGTTATATCTAGTGAAATGTTACTGGGTTTGAAGAACTCTTAGAGAATAGGAATACCATGAGATAGTTGAAAGACCTACTTCAAAGAAATTAATTCCCAAAAACAAGTAGCAAAGTCCATTTTTAAGTAAGAATTTGACTTTGAAATGTCTTTATTTGCCACATGTGCAATTCCAGCTGTCCCCCTCAGCATTTCTGGCCAGGCACATCACACTTACACTGCTGACATCCTCATACCACAAAAGATAGAGGGAAGCAAGGATGTGAAGAGCAATAAATGCTGTACTGTAAATCTCATTGCTGCACTCCAAAAAACCACATGGGTACGTACCCATGTTCAGAACAAAGGATGAAAATGCAGCTGAATGTTATTATTAGTGAACTTCTAAATCTATAATCTGTGCAGATACTGATTTACTTAAGGAGGACATTGTTCTTCTTATGGACCCTTTTTCATTTCAGATTCCAGCTGATGCAGATGACCCCCATTGCACTTCTCCAATAAGAGCAGAAAAAAAGATCTCAAAAAGAAAATAATTATTCACTATGAAGAATCACCCAGATGTCTAACTTGCAGATCATCTGCTTCTTCTCTCTATTTTTTAGGCAGTCTATCACATTTTTTCCTCAAATCCATTCTCTGCTTGCTTGCCTCTCACATCCTTCTCACTTCCAAAGTTCAAACATGCTGATGCTTGCAAAGAATCATCTCAAACTAAATGCTCATTCATGCTTTGCTACTTCCCTTCCCACCTGCCAAGGCTTTTATTTGCTTATGCACTCACATATCTTTCACGCCCTCCCCTCTGCTTAGAAAGTCTAAATAGGGTCTCCTGCTGTGTTGCTTTCTGCTTTTATTACTATTATTTATTTCAGGTTTCCTTTGCTAGCTACTCACTTTGTGTTTTCTCTTTGCTTTACCAAGGATAACACCACGGCATGTGTTTATGAAATCCCACACTGAGGCTGACAGCTCAGTGCAGAAGATCTTTATTACAGACTTTGGGAAAACTTTGTCTTGTAATTGTTTTTAAACTGCCACGTTCACTTCCAGAGGTGGAGTGTAGGCAGATGAGGAAGTTTCTGATCCAGTGCTCAGAGCTGAAAGGTACAGGTATTTCAAGTAATTACTTGAATCACACATGAAGTTTTAAGTGTCAGCAAACCTGAGCTCCTAAATATTAAGGCAAGAATAAGAATCCTTCTTTCTAGAGTTATATCTAGAAACAATACCTATTAAATTATAAAAGCATGGGTTTTAGGTAGGATTATTTTTAATATAAAAATATCATACAATATATAATCCTGCTGGAAAAAAGATAGCACTCAGTTCCAAGGATCAGGATCAACAAGGCAAACCTACAGCTTTCAATCAAATTTAGCACTTTTTGCCATGACTTGGAAAAGATGCAGATTAGCCAACCATCGAAGTTGAATGAGATCAGTAGCTGCCACAACAGACACTCCTTAGTCCAGGACACTGCTCAGTAGCTGTGTCATCCAATATCAGGTGTAAAAACTAGAGTATCTGATGACAATCAGGAAACGAGGCAGCACACAAATATTATTCCTAATATCTCTCCTCTGACAAATTAAAACATATTCTAATTTTACAGGTTTACTAGATTTCTGAATTTGACAAAGGCTGAAATTTTCAGAAAAATAAGTCATTTACTACTGATTGAGAAACAAAGCTAATCTAATTCTTATCTAATAATGATGAGTCAGGATACACATTTCTGTCCTCTACAGCACATACACCTGAAGACCACGTCTTCCATGAACAGAGTGCACTGTTAATGTGATACTGCAGTAATGAAGACACTTCTAGTGTAATAGATCATGGGATTTCAGGGGATTACTTATAGTACACCCTTGGTAAGTACTGTCATCTGTACAACCCACCAACCTGAGTAATGGCAGCAGCAATAAGGAAGGTCTCCAGGAGCTTATTCTTACAAAGCTCTTCTCAGGCATGCAAGTAAGCCACAGTGGCTGCTAAAATGGTATCACTGTCAGCCATTATCTGTCTATCTTTGGACTAAACAGTAGCACGTTGCCTTTTACTGATCATCAGGATACAGCAGGAACTGTACAAAACCCCCACTTTCTGCACCTTAATGGCAGCTCAATACCTGGAGACGTGATTATCCCTAAAGAGAGAGACAAGACAGTGCTTGTATGTAACAGCAGCTAAACAAATCAGAATGAAAAGACACATTTGGTCCTTCATTTCCCCTCTCTACTCATGCAATGCAAGAGCATTCCCTGCAGCAGAGTTTCTAGTGACAGCCAATGCAAGGAGCATCCCTCTTGTTCCTGTGGGGAACAAGCAGCCCAGCAGCACTCATGCTCAGCACTTCTGACATCACCAGGCCGGCCTGGAAATAAATACCACCCATCAATCTCTCTCTGATGACTAATGGTACCACGCCTCCATGGTCTACAGATGATGCTATGCTGTTAACTCTACAGAAGCAGCACCACTGCCTATGAAAAAACTGCAGGAAGACAACAAGATGCAATGGAAATTCTTGCGTTTTCACTGGGCAGCCAAAAAACCTGCAGAAAATAGCTTACAGATGGCAAAAAGCCTTAGTTCTTTAGAACTGTTCAAAAGGAAGTTTATGAGCAGAGGTATAGGAGTTGCAGGAGTTGTGGTAAAAGAGCAAACACACTACTGTGTAAACTGCTGGGTTTTCCACTAGTGGGGTGTGAAGAAAGCTGCAGCTTAGTAAGGGTACTAGGTCTGTCCAGCAGCTTAATGTAAATGGTCATAATTAAGAAGTGAAAAATCATTTGTAGTCCAAAGTAACTGGAGCTTTCCCCTACCACATGTCCAACTTTAATTAAAAACAAACAAACAAACAAAAAATTAAAACAAAACCAACAACAACAACAACAACAAAAAAGCTGGATTAAAACCAGATATACAATCTACATTTGGTTCCTTAAGCCTTGAAAATACCTAAATTAAAAAAAAAAAAAATCAGTCATAATCCCAAATTTATTTTCTTTTATGCTGAAAGTTTTACTAGTATTTTTTTGCCACTGACACAACTCAGGAGAACATTAATGGGGTTTCACTGACATTAATAAACATGCCAGCCATGCTTTATTCCTCTGTGCCTTCAAAATACCACAGATCTTTCAAAACTCATTTGGGTTTGTTTACTTCCAGATATCCAAGTGACTTACCCACAAAAAATACCATTTGTGGTAGCAAGGAAATTCTAAAAGACACAAAGCAACAGCTTACAAAATTATAGGTCCTTTCCAAAACATTGCACTTCTGAAGATAATTCCTCATTCTTGTAAGACTTTATATATACATCAGTCTTAATTTTCAAATTTTACTTGGACGATTTGGACCACATGCTTTAGAAATCTCCAGCTTCACTGCATTTCACCAAATATTTTGCTACCAATTCCACCAATATGGATGTTGTGATAACACTGCTATCCTGCCTCATAACACCCACAGGTGCCCAGAGTGGTGCTGATGGAAACAGCTTTATGAGACTTCATCCTTTCCCTACACCTAAGTTGTGTTGTGCTGACATCCATGTCCATTTTGAAAACACAAAAATGAATGCATACATGTACACACAAGCAAAGCCTGAAGGACAGAGTGCAAATCAAAGAAACACATCAAACCTCAAATTCCCTGGCAGTTTCTGGCTCCAGTTAGGGCAATTCCTTGCCATGCCAAGCCATACAGGAATTTTATATAAGCAGACTCAGAAATATTTATGTATAATTACACATCTATACATACTTGTTTCTGAAAAAAATGTCACTTAAATGTTAGGAGGTCACCTTTTCCTTCCTTCATTGATTTCTGGTACTCTTTGCCACAAATAGCAGGTACAGACACAGAGAAAAATCACATCACTATCCATTTATAACTCCTTCCCTGACCTTAATAAAGAGCTAGCATATTAGTAACCTCTCTAAGACCATCAACTTTAAACTCATTAAAATTACCTTTGTAGCTGTGCAGCTGCTTGCATTTTGCAACTGCTTCCATCCACTGAGCAGCAGGAACCTGACTATGTCTGCACCTTGTGTTGCCAGACAACTCCACTGATTGCAGTGGCCTGGGCAAACAGCTACATTTACAGCTTGTGCTCACAATAGTGGAACCAACGTTGAAGCTCAACTAAAGAACAAGGCTCTCACATAGGAAAGTAATCAGGCTGCAGTTCCACTGCCTAACTGTGTCAGTAACTTTCCTTGCTTGTCCTGAGCAGTCATCCCTTCTCACTTGTGTGTCCAAAGCTGGGTAAAACAAAACGGTAAGGGAACCAATGTTTCATTAGAGGAAGATCTGAAGAGAAGGGCTAAAAGCTAAATGGAATTAAAAAGAAAGCTGAAATCCAAAATCTTTTCAGATCACTTCTGTAAATGTCACTGTTCAACGCTCCATTTTTACTAAGACTGTCAGCCATATTCAAATGTACCAGGGAACATTAAGGTTCTATGCTCACTACACATTTAACACAGTATTTTAGGCATGCTCTACAGCCACTAATAAAACACCACTACAGAAAAAGGCTAAGAAATTGAACTCTGTAGAAGAATGTGAGTGAAAAGCAGAGAGAAGCCTTTAAAACACTGACCTATGGAGAAAGCGTGGAAGAGCTTCATCTTTTGGCTAACCCCTCAAGAATTAAGTTTGCTGGGAAAGAAAGTATCTCACAAGCCACCTCTGAAAAGGTCACACCAACTAGCTGCTGTTAAAGGAGCTGCTCCCTCTTAAGCAGAAAACTGCCACCTTGAAGTTGAATGCAACCCTTGAGGGTACACATGGACAAGGGAGGATGATACAATGTTTTCTGCCACACCTTGCAATTCACCTGCGCTCTGCGCCTTACTGCCTAAGAAGAGCAAATGACAATGCTCTTATTATGGAGAAAGTAGTCCTACTCTGTTATTTATTTTCTCCTCAACTGAAGAACATGGAAAGACATTATGAACCAAAGCTAAGTTTTCAAGAACATGCCAATACCAGAGAGCAAAGGTGGCACCCTACTTTCAGCCTTCAAAAATACATTTTCTTTTTCTCCATCCTGAGAGGGGCTCAGCTTCCAGAACCCTGAGTTATATTTCATATTCCCTTCAATATATTCAGCATGAAACTCTGGTGTATTCAGAAATGGGTTTTGGAACAGCTCTCTGTCTAACAGTCATTCACAAGGAAATTGACAAGCCATTCTTAGAGCCTGCTCTCAGGTCTCAACCACAATAAAACACTAAATGGAAAAAGACAAGGTCAACAACCAGAAAACTGGCCCCAACTCCAGAACTTTTGAGTGGACTGTAACATCTTGCATTTTCGATGGTAAGGACCTTGCACAGCAATGCTAAGAAGATCCTAGTCCAAAAGGATTTCCCTGAACATGAAGCTTTTCAAGTTCTACTAGTCTAAGGTATCCAGACTGCAAACCATACTATTATTCAAAAGAAGGCCTATAGTCATTCATAGAAAGCAAACATTATGCAACCTTGGCAGCACAACTTAAATAGTTAAAAAGGAAAAAGAAAGAACTGTTAAAAAAGAGATAGTCACAGATTGATAACTAGGAATAGAAGTCACCCCACAAAACCCTGCTTGATCACTAAAAGGCAGACGTTTAACAGTTAATAAATAGTTAAATAAGGAAACAAATGTATTGCTGAAAATTTTCCCAAAATCCAGAACACTACTGAGTAGCATCCTTCCAAGTAGCATTTTTTACTGTAAATACCAAAGGAATTAATAAAGATCAGCACCCTCATTTAAAAATGTTAGAATACCATAGAGCAAGAAAGGTCATGTTTAAGGGGAATATTTTACAGGACTGCAAAAGCAATATTAACACAAGAATGAAAATAGGAGGGGTAGACCCAGAACACTCTCTGAGAAAGCAGTTAAAGATCATAATATCACTTCAAACAAGAGAATAACCCACAAAATGACCTTTTAGCTTCATTCCTTACCATGAACTCCTCTAGGGTCTGATAGGTTTTCCCTCGGAACTCGCAGTAGTTCTTCCTCTCCTTGCACTGCGGGCAGCACTGCGTGGTGTCCACATGGATGCAACGAGGGTGGAGCCTGGGGCACTCGGGCTGGATACATAGCGGGCCCTCCTCAGTGCAGAGGCAGGGGCAGGCGGAGGGGCCCGGCGCAAACTTCTCCCCGATGGCATAGACGAAGCCGCTCTCGTCCACGCAGCCTTTGCCTCGGTAGTCCGGGTAGGCGTACTCCTCCGGAGGCTCGGGAGTGACGCTCGCAACAGATGCTGGGAGGGATGAAACTTCAGCCACCTGAGGTTCTTCAGGAGCAGCATCCCTTTGCTCTTGCACTTGAATGCTTCCAGATTTACTGCTCGTCCCCTGGCTGTTCCAAGCCTGCTTTTGCTTAGTCCAAGACTCCTTGTTCGAGTAGTTCCTGTTTCCTTTGCTCTTCCAGTCCCTGCTACCCTCCTCCCTCCCGCTCCTGCCGATCTCATTCATTTTCCCCGGACCTGTCTGGCTGTCCCTTGTAGACGTGTGATCCCTCTTTTCCTGGCTCGCCTTTATCTCCTGTTTGTCTTGAGCCTTGGCCAGTTTTTGTACGGGTACGGTGGAGCTACAGAGGGCAACCATGAGGCAGCAGGTTACGAGAAGAGAACTAGAGAGAGCTCCAATTGCCATTGCAGTAGAGCTGGGCATCACCTACTGCATCCCACAGGGGACACTGCATTCACATCGGAGGGAAGCGCTTCATAGATCCACAGTCCCTAGGAAAAGAAGGATTAGGAATACTTCAGCTTCTCCACTTCTTCCCCCCCGCACCCCGCCTCGCCTCCACCGATGCAACATCTCAAACAATATGCAACCTGCCTCGGTAGTTTATGCAAAAGGCAAACAGCCTGCTGCTGCAGCCCTCCTCCTCCTCCCCCGCTCTGCCAAGTCTTATAAATAGCAGGGCTCTGGACACCGACCGGGCGTCTTCGGCTCCAAGAGAGCACCACGTAGAACTTCGGGGAGTCAGCGCTTGCAAAGGCAGGTGCAGGCAAAACTCACAGCGCTTGGGAGTTATTTTTAACTTTCAAATGACAACGTGTGAAGAGGACGGACGCCCGATGAATTAAATGGAGCTCCCCAAAATCCGGCAGGGTCCGGAATAGAAATTACCCAGTCGAGTGCTATTCCCTGTCTGCACACAAGACGATTTTCATTAACCTCTTATTGAGTCTGAGGCACGCTGGTTTGGGTTTTGTTTAAATACCTGCCAGTGAGCACGTTTCTGTTACAGACAACTAAAACCAAGCACACTAAAGCGAGCAGAGACAAGCTACCTCCCTTCCGAACTACCCAAACCAGCACACACCACCACCTCTTCCTCGCCCGTGTTCGAAAGACAATGTAAAGCCGCTCCGAGTTCCCGCAGCCCAGGCTCATTTAACCCACATCCTCCAGGAGTTCGGCGGCGCTCCCGGCTCCTCTCCCTGAAACACTGCACGCCAAATTGGAAAAAAAAACCCAAACAAAAACACCAAACCAAACCAAAAAACCCAAACCAAAATACGTACACTACTCCGGCCACGACAAGCAATGCCGCTGCAGCCTCCCGGCACAACCTCACCTCCGCGGTACCGCTCCCCAAAGCCATTTGAAAGCCTCTCTCTCTACCCGCGCCAGCCCTGGAGAAGGCACCGCGGGGCACCGCGCTCCGCCCGCCCGGCAGCGCTGCCCGGCCCGGCCGCCGGGGCTCCGCGCCGCCCGCCCAAACTTTCCGGAGGGCCGGGCGGCGCCGCCCGAGCCCCTCCCGGTGGAGCCGGCAAGGAGCCGGGTCAGCCCTTCCCCAGCCCGGCCGCTTCCCCCGTGGCCCGGCGCGACGCCTCCGTGCCTCCCTCCTTCCCTCCGTACCTGCGCTGCGCCGCGCTCAGCCCCGGCGGCGGCTCGGGGCGCCGATCCTCGCCCCGCTCCCGGCTCCCATGGCGGGGCCGCGGCCGGCGGCGCCTCCTCGCTGCCCGCTCGCCTCCGCAGCCCTGCCGAGCCCGCAGCGCGGCGCGGCGGCCACAGCCGGCGCGGCCACAGCCGGCGCGGCCCCGCCGCCCCGGGGACGGGCTCCGCCACGGGCCCCGCTGCTCTCACATGGCGGCCGGGCACCCCCGTCCCCGGGGGCGGCGGGGCAGGACGGGGCGCTCCCTGCCGCGCTCCCCGCCGCGCTCCGTGCCTCGCTCCGCGCCGCGGGTGCGGGCCGGGCGCGGGGAGGGGACTCGGTGCCCGCCGGGGGGCGGCAGAGCAGCGGCCCTGCCCGGCCCCGCCGCCCGAGGGTGTGCGCGGCGGGCACAGCCCGCTCCTGCCGCAGGAGCACGGCGAGCGGCTCCGGGCAGGGAGAGCGGGACGAGGCGGGCGCCTTCGGGGTCGGCCCCGCACGCCGGCGGCTGAAACTTTTGGCGGTGTTAGGGGCGTCGGTTCGAGACGCGAGCTCCGCGCTGCGGCCCGGTGCGGCGATGGGCGCTCTCCCCGCGCTGCGGGACGCGCTCCCGCTGCCGGGGCCGGGCGGGCACCGCCGCGCACACCCGCGGAGCCGGCGGCCGACCCGCCCCGGGCGCGGGCAGGGGCGGCCCGGCGGCGTTTGGTCGGGCCGGGCGGGCTGTGCCCGGCTGTGGCTGCCCGCGCCGCAGCATCACGCCGTAGTGTGCGTTAGCGCTCCCCTGCCAGCCTGCTCTAGCAGCGAAGTGGTGCGTGGTTTACCAGTTGAAATACTTACTTATGCTTTTGCGTGCCTGACGGACAGTTTTGAAGTTAAATATAGTTGCATTTTTCTCCTTCAGACTTTTTTGATACAAAAAAGAAAAAAAGAGACACAATGGTCTGTTATGACTGCTGCAAGAGTGCTGAGACAGAAATGCACAAGAAAAGCTAGAAGTACTTTTGTTTAGGAACTAAGCACGGGCTTGGAGCTCAAAAGGTTATTTATTTATGTAGTTATTTATTTTTAAGCTGTATTAGATGACTTTCCAGTATAATCTTTTCTGAATTTTGCTTTACAGATGTTCCAGAACAGTCCCAGCTGCACTAACCCTCTGCCACAGTAGCAGTTTAACATCTGCTGTGCCCTATTCATGACTAGGGCTGGATTTCCCAATGTATGTGGTGCTGTATCTGAAATTTTTAGGCTAGGTATAATTTTCAGGTTTGTTTTGCTTTGGTTCTTTTCCCCTTGAAATGGTAGCACTGCAATATCAGTACTCAAGTGAGCAATGAAAATCTGCTGGATACTAATGTTTCATTGTTAAGTACCTTCCTGAGTGCCTGTTAGTTGTGAGAACCCAGATACTTCTATTCCTCCACAGGCGGATGCAGGTACTAAACTCTTTTGGCTGCTGGCTTGTTGCTATTAAAAGGTATTGACTCCTGTCTAATTTTCAAAAATATTTCTCTTGAAACCTCCTCATATATTCCAGTCAGATATTCACCAGCTAAATAATGCTTTGATTCTCTGAAATTTTAAAATAGAAGACTTAAGTTTTGAAGAATAGGAAGAAGTCAAGTTTTTCCATAGGTTGCACTAATAAAATGAAATTTCATGTTGCTAGGGGATTTTGAGACAAATTCCTAAGGAGTTAAGATAGACTTTTTTCCTTATCTGACTAATAAGAATTAAGCACTTCCTTTCAAATTACCATCTCATTACCTCTGAATAAAGTATTCAATCTTTGCCATGTCTAAACCTAAAATATTTTAAGCCTTATGTTTAAACCCTGACTTGGGGTGAGAACCAGTACACCTCATTGCTAATTGTGGAACAACAACTTGAATGATGGATATACCTTTGGGTTCAAAAGCCCATGAGCACTGCTGTTTAGAATCTGCTTGTGGCTAGAGCAAGGCAGAGGAAAATAAGGGCCTTGGGAAGGCAGTGCTATGTCTGTGATAAAGAGCAGAGACAAGCCAATTTATGGTTCTGATGTTTTCATGCGTTCCCAGGTGAAACATTGGAAAAAAAACTTGAGATCAGGATCCAGCATTCAGAAAACAGTTCTCGCTGTTTAACTTAGTTTTACTAAGAATTGGCCTAATTTTATAGGATGCAGTTGAATGGAAAACAAAAGTAGTTGAAATAAAAATTGTTCTGGCAAGGAATAACTTAGGCTGACAATCTCCATTAGACCAGACTTAGGACAGTGAGAGTGGAAATCCTTGCTGAACATAGCTGGCTATTAGTCAAAAATACTTAATTAAACATCTACTCCTGTAGATCAGGGGGACTGAAATTTTGATGAATGTTTTTTTAAGAGTGACTTTTGTATGAACAACAAGATTTGAAATGTAGGATCTTTTGCCAAGTTAAAATTGGTTCTCTGACTGGGTAATGACAACATAAACTCAAAACCTCACAGCTAGGCAGACATGATCTGGACATTTGAGAGTACTGAAGACAACCACTATTGTATGGATAAAGTCTTGGACATGCACACGCCCCAGTGTAGACATGCAATCCTGCACTCCAGGGAATCCCCTAAAACATCCAATCCCTTCAAGTGTTCTCATGCAGGGACCATTTCATGGAAGGAAGTGTCCCCTGCCTCCAGTGAGGAGACAGGGAGAGAAAAGCAGAAGAAACTCCATGAGACCCTGGAAAGCTGAGCAGGGAAGGCAGAGCAAAAGAGGAGCCCCAGTGCCAGTGAGGAGAGGGTGTGGGTGTTAGAAAGCCCCACACAACAGCAAGATTGGTTTGGTTTTGGATTATCTGCAGAGTCCAGGGTGAGGACAGAGTGTGCTCTGGGGGAGAGGTGTCACAGCAGCTGTGTGCTGCCGTGCCCATGTCGGTGCAGCAGCTCGGAATCTCTGGAAGGTGAGAGGGGAGGAGATGTCTCCAAAGCCTGACTCCTCTGGGAAAAGGGATGGTTGTGCCTTTTTATTTTGCTTTGTTTCATTATTCCTTCTGAAAGGAAGGGAGTTGTTACATGAAAGGTATTTTTTTGTTGTGGTGCTAAAGTGGCAGTTGTTCAGGCAGGTTGAAATCACAGCCTTCAAAAGGTGGCAATTTGTGCAATAGCATTAGTCCAGCCATATAAAATAAGGCCTTCAAATAGCAGTCAGTCAGAGGACAGGAGAGAGACAGAGCAGAAGTACATAATACTCTAACAAATCATGTGCATTTGAAAGGCTCAATTATGAATAAGCAGTTTAAACAACTCTTAAAAATAAATAAAGAAAAGCAAGCTTCCATAACTATTTTTAAAGTAGGTTAGCTTTCATCTTTTCATTTTATTTCTTGTTTTCTTCATGCCACTTGTCAAAGGATAGGCAAGACACATTCCTGTTCATTCTTTTTCACTTTTCTGATGCCTCTTTAGTTCTGATAAGTAATTATTGAAGTATTACACAGTATTGCGCAAGTTATACTTACAATTGTCTTCATTAATTGTTTTAAATTATTCAGTTTTTTCACAAATATTGATATGTTATAATATTATTTTTTCTGCTTTGTGTTCCTGAAAACTTAAACCCCTCTTCTTGTCATTTAGAGTTTAGGATCTTCAAATATGCTCCTACACTTCTGTAAAGCACAGTTTTCATGCTGGGAAATAAATAATAATTAATTTTTGTTTTAAGTTTTGCTTATTACCTGTAATACAAAACCAAACAACCCCCCCAAACCAAAACCAACCACAACAACAAAAAATCCAAAAAAACCCCACCAAATAAACCCCACCAAAAAACCCCAACTCCGTAGACCAAGGGGAGATTTGAACTTTAGAAGTCATAGGTTTAGAAAACATCTTTTAAACAAGATTTTTCTGCTACTGGTTTATGTTCTAGGAACTCCCCTTTAGCTTATGATTTGTCTCATTATTAAGGAAAATATAAATCTAATGCTGTGCTGGTTTTGACTGGGGTGGCGTTAATTTGCTTCACAGTAGGTGGTTCTGATTTGTACTGAAAACAGTGTTGATAATTCAGGGAAATTTTCATTTTAGCTGAGCAGTGCTTGCACAGAGCCAAGACCTTTTCTGGTTCTCACTCCACCCAGCAGCAAGGAGGCTGGGGGTTTAAGAAGTTGGGGGGGGGACAGAGGCAGATCAGCTGATCCCAACTGAGCCCATTCCATACTGTATGGCATCTTGGCTAGGGTGTAAAACTGGGAGAAGAATAATGAAGAGTGATGAAGAATTAAGTCTGGAGTTTGTCTTCCCAAGTCACCATTGCATGTGATGGAGCCATGCTTCCATGGGGATGGCTGAACACCTGCCTGCCCATGGAAAGGGGTGAATGAATTCTTTGTTTTGCTTTGCTTAGGCTTGCTGCTTTTGCCTTACCTATTAAACTGTCTTTAGCTCAACCTGTGCATTTTGTCACTTTTGCTCTTCCAGTTCTCTTCACCACCCCACCAGTGAGGGAACAAGTGAATGCATGGGGCTGAGATTACATTTGGAGTTAAACCATGACAAATAGAAATAAATTACTTAATTTAATCTAAAATATCCTAATTAAAGGTATTTATAATGAAGCTTGTTTCAAAATGTTGGAAAGAAGATTGGTTTTGTTTAAAAAAACTCTGAAAAACTCTCTTTGAGAATATCAAATTCTTTGCCTTGCAAGCTCTGCAGAGATTTTGATGTACATATTTTGCCTTAGAGGGAAGTAGAGGTTGCCTTTTTGTATATGAGATGTCTGCAAGTTCCACTACTTTTAATAATTTTTTCTATTTTTACATTACTGTTGTATCTCCAATAGTGACTTTGGCAATATAAACTTCAGAAAAGTGTTATTACCATCTTAATCATAATAGTTAAATAATATTTAAAATTGCATAGTGAAATCTTTGGAGAGCATGAAGGATTTAATTCAGGACCTGTGCATATGGGCTTGTTCTGAGGAAAAAAAAATTCCATTCAAAGTGCAGTGTTCTGTGCTTGTAATTATAAGACATAAGATACATGGTTAAATGAATTTTGATGCCCCTATTTTCACCATCATTTCAGTAGCCTAGGGTAAATGGATTTTAATTTTTTTAGATTTGTGTCTTTTTTTTTCCTCAAAAAGAGATAAACATTTTTGCACATACATACACATGGACGTGCACAAAATAACATGAAATATTTAAATACACAATCTTTTGTATAAACAAGTCTTAATACTTTACCTTGTTCTTCTATTTTGCAAAGCCAAAGCATGCACTACCAATGTTTTTAGATTTTTACATTGTCAGTGTTTTGGAAAAGTGAACCAAGTGTTTCTTAGGCTTGTGTTTAGTTCTCTTCACAGAGAATCTGAAATTCAGTTAAAAGTACAGATCATTATCACTTTTCCCTCTATTATGTATGAGTAAATTATTGTTTTATTTATTTATAATGTTTAAGTTTCTCTAGATACATTTTTGTTCACAGTAAAGTTCCTCAATGAAGGCAATATCAATTATCACAAGGTTTATAAAAAAATTGGCTCCTATGTTGTTCCATATTTTAATTTAATAGATCTCATCCTTCCATTGCTCTTTGGCATTACTGGAGGAAAAAACAACCCCCTAAAATCAAAAACCCAGCTTTGCTCTCTCTCCAGTTCTCTCAGGATTTCTTGACTTTTATTGTATTAAACATTGACCTAAGCTTAATGAACAAATGGAATTGAAAAAAAACCCCAAACCCAACTTATGTACTTTACAGGAAGATTTAGCACTCTAACTCATACCAATATTTATTTTCATTCTCTAACTTTCTTTGGAACTTCAGTAACATGAATTTTAGTGTTTAGTATATGTTTTCTGTTGAACTGTTTGAAAAACAACATAGGTATTTTCTAAAATATGTATGTATATGAAATAAAATTGTGGTTAAACACATTGTTCTTGTTTAAATACTGTGTTAATATTGTTAGTGTAGAGTAAAACCATTTATTATAGGGTTGTTAGTTATAAACTCTTGTGTCCTACCAAGACAAATCCTTAAAAATAATGAAATTGTTTTCTATATCAAGAACTAGGAAGGTAAACAATACACATATCTGTGCAAAAGCCTCTTATTTCCCCACGGTTTACAGGATTAGAGTATAACTTTCAGGCACTTAATCCTATAGTATAAAAAAACCAAACCAAACCATACAAGCAAACAAAAGCCACACAACCCTCACACTCCCCCTCCCCCCAAACCCCAAAAAACCCCAACCAAACAACAAAAAAACCCCAACCCCCCAAAAAAACCACTAAAAAAACCCCAACCAATGAACAACAAAAAACAAACCAAGAAAAACCCAGAAAAACCCTAGCCCCCCCATCCCTAATCTTAGCAGTCTACAGCCTCAGAGAACCCTCATGGAGCTTAAGCAGTACTCTCCAAAACTTACTGAGTATAAACCCCTAGATACAAAGGCTTCAGTGATAGACTTTCTAGAAGACATATTCAAACTTTTCCTATTCTTTCCCCTTTTTTGTCCTTGTTATTACTAGCGAGTTTGTAAAAATTGAAGATTTTGCAATGACACTTCCTGCATAATGCATACCTATTTGATCCTACTGTCCTCCTTACTCTTTGAACTTGCTGTCTAAGCTCAACCATACTTGACAAGGGAATTGCTTTCTCAAAGTTTCACAAGAAGAAGTGAATTGATAGCAAAGAGCAACATTACACTGATTGTCCCCAAAGATGTGCCTTGTTGGCCCACCAGTGACACCACAGAAGATGCTATTCATGGAAGTGCCCAGGCCACATCAGGCATGTAGTTTGTACCTTGGATGCTGGAGTTAATGGATTTAAAGTTACCAGTCAATATGAAAGTTCTGCCAATTACTGTATCCAAATGCTTTTGCTTTCCTGTCATTATCCTTCCCTACATGACTGTAGAAGTCCCTGTGTCCCTTAGCAAGTGCTTGTGATAAGGCACCAGGTGAGCAATGGATTATTTTGTTGGTCTTCTTAAATTAAAGGCCCAATGAGGCCTTTAAATTAATTTATATACATTTGAAAATGTCATCATTTTAAAAGCTGGGTAAATTATGATTTGTAACATATTGAAAGTTTCATGAATTCCTGAGTCCCAAGTGTTCTGTCCTTAGATCTAATTACTGGAGATGATTACATTCAGGACCTTCTGAAATCACAGGGGCTGGTGATACAGTTTTCTCTCTAATGAGAAAAGTTACATGGCTCAAAATTCATGATTTAGGCTTTAAGCTGACAGACCAGAGCAAAAAAAAGTCAGAGTAGACAGTCTTTGGGCTAGAACTTAAATTAGGAGACAGACAAACAGAAGGGTTGTTAATTGCTGTGTTTGCAGTAAGACACTCTAGGTGCAAACTGGGTGTCCATATCTAGGCACTGCACAAATGCTTAACGAATTGGTTGGGATCCTTAGAATTGTACATCCTTCAGTGACCAAGAAAGAAGGAAAATAAATGAATGGCCTGAAGTCATACAGCAGGTGTGGGCTGAGAAGTTTATTTAAAACTCCTGCTTCTCTCTCATCTTCTCTTTCCATTTCACCTTTACCAGTCCATGTTGCCTCTCTTCCCTAGTAGAATATTGGCTGCACTGCTGCATAGCTGGTGCACTACATCCCTTATATACGTACAAAATTTTAGCTCATTTGTGACGCTGTTTTACGCCACAATGACATAGACTCTGAACTTCAGAAGGCTGAAAATTACTTTTTTTTGGGATGTGTCTCCCTTTTATACTGTTCTAAACAGACCAATTCGATTGGTGAAACAAACTTCTTCTATCACATTGGTCAGACTAGAGGGACATCAAGAAGAAGTCCTTCTTAGGAAAAGGAGTGAAAACAGGTACAGTTTACAAAAACAAGTCTCTTGTTTACAGGAAATTTTCTGGGAAAAGAATTTCAGAAAACCAAAACATCTCAGGCACAAAACCAGGGCTACGCATTTCTGCAACCATCTTGGTGCTTTGTTTGCTTGTTACCACCAGGCCTTGATGTATTGATGTCCTTAGGTCAAGTGTAGCAAGCAGGGTACTCTAGCACCATGGTACGAAGTTTAATATGAAGTAAATGGGAGTATTCTATTATTGCAATAATGAATGCAAGCTTGTCACGCTGGTTGAGTTCACTATTTTCTGGAAGAAGATAACAGGGAATAACACAATGCCCCTAGCTACTGACAGTACTTCTTGGGAGTTATTACAGACAGGACTTGGTAAGTAACTGACTTTTCAGATCAGGTCCTTGCCAAATCAGTGAAGAAAATGACAGCCTAGATGCTCACAAAAACTCCTGAGACACTAGTGAGCAAAAGCCAGATATGACCACAAATTTCTTCCCTCTTCCACCTGAGGATATTTAACCCCATAGTCCTACCTTCCCTAACCACCAGGGAATTAATTACTCACTTAATACTGCTGTGCTTTAATTAGTTTCCTGGAAAAAGACTGACCAGGGTTCAGGCATGCCCACTGTCAAGACAACCATCTTCAGCAGGAAAAGGTGACCAAACCTCATTTAATGTCCATCTTCAGCTCTGTTCAGAGTTTAGAGACAGACTGGATTAAACATGGGGTCCTAGAGGTCTTTTCCAAATTTTGTAATAATGTGATTTTGTGTGTTTTCTTCTCATAATTCTAACCCTAATCAGAAAATACTCAAAATACTCTGTAAGCATGACCCAAATGAATTTTCATGTGAACAAGCCTTGTGCTCTAATCTGTCAGTCCCTACTTTGGCACTGCCTGTTCTTCAACTTGATTTTAGAGCAGAAGCCATAGACCAAGAACTGACAAATAGTCTGGCTAAAAAAAATTTAAAAAATGAATCTTTCTCTAGGGGTAAAATGGTTGTTAGAGAAATATAAGGATATTAAATCAGCCATGAATTGGCTTGCCTTAATCGACCATCATCCCTAACTTGGTAATCCTCACATTTTGAAAGGTATCCTTCCTTCCCCCATTATTGAAATTAATGCTGATTTAACACAATTACTGATTTCTAAAGCAGATTCAGGCTGCTGACCAAATGCCGTAATTCCATACGGCATTTCCATAATTCTATACCTCAGCTTCTGCCTAAGATCAGCAGCAGCAGCAACAAAAGAAGAGAAGGAAGATCAATGCATCTGGTAATTTCAGGACTAAGGAAGGATTTGGCTAGCTAGGACTTTTGACAGGCCAAGCAAATAGCTACAAAACCAAGGAACCAGATTGTCAAAGATCCTTACTCAGCATACTGGGCAGCAGCCTGCTCTGAAGAATCATGGAATCATTGAATAGACTGGGTTGGAAGGGACCTTAAAGATCTAGTTCCAGCACTCCTACTGTGAGCAGGGACATCTGTCCCAGAGAAAAGAAAACAATCAAATATCACAGTTTTCTTTTATTTCGCTTTAGGCCAAAAATAATTTTGCCATTCCTATTTTTGAAAACAGTCTCAAAACTCCATGTAAAAAATATTTCCAAAACATTTTTGCTTAATAATAGCTTAACGGATATCATATGCCACTTTTGCAAGTAGTCAAGGTGTATAACTTGGCACATGACAGAAAAAACACTCAAGATATAAATAGTGGAAAACAATATGTTCATTGCTTCTTGAGAAATCAGAAGTAATGTGGAAATTAGTCTTACAGGAGAAAAAAATGACTGTCCAGGACTTCTGAAAATCTAGTCCTTAGCATGCCCTATAAGCACTGCCTTGTTTTTTAACTCTGTTTTTAATCACTGTCGAGCCCCCATCATCTTTTTCCCCAAAAGAGCTATCTGATGAGAAAATAATCTAGGTGTTGACATTGAAATGAACTTTGTTTTGCTAGCTGACACTTAGGTTCCTTTTGCTTCATGTCATCTTTTGCCTTTCTTTTTTTACAAGGGTTCACTTAAATTCCTTTTCCCTAACAGATTCAAGAACAGGTGTTTATGTGCACAAATACAATTTTCTTTTACTATTGGAACAAATTTTATATATTTCATTCAAAAAAGTAATTTCTGTTTTAGACTGGTAACTGCTACATAAACTTCATTCAAGAAACAGGAAGCCTAGGCTATTCCTGAGTGCTAAAGCTGTCATACTGTTCGTATCATGCCTGACAATCCATCGGAGATTTCATTTTCCTCCTGTATCTTTTGGAATCAATCACTTCCAGTTGTGAGAGTGTTTCGTTTTGGGGTTTATTTGATTGGTTGGTTTGTGTTTTTTTTTAAATTAAGGAGAGTAACAATCGATATGAGTTGAAGCCACAGAAGGAGATGCCCTTACCATTACTCCATCAAACTCTAGCTTGGGCCTTTGGAGAGATCCTTACATAGCAGCTTGCAACCACCCCAAGCAGTCATATTTCTCTCTGTAAATTAAATTTCTTTAAAAAGTCTCATTTTATCCTGAGGCTGAAATTCTGTTCCAGTAAATTCTGATCTACAGAGACATCTACTTCCCATTGAAGTTGATGAGAGCTGCAGGTGACCGGTGCCTCTATAGCTCAGACCCTTAGGCTGGATTTCTCCCAGAGTACGAATATGTTATTAATAAGAGCTAGCTATCTTTGGCTGAAAGCCTGGTGAAAAAACACTTTTGTGCCTTAAACAGAAGTGAGATTGTTGATTATGGCACAAACTCTCAACTCTCCTCGAAAGTTTTTGCCTGAGTTTATTTTAAAACAATTTTTTTTTCAAGCCAAGCCTTAAGTAAGAAGTAAACATAAAAGCAGGCTCCCAGAACTTTTCTACTTTTTTTTGATTACACAGAATGGGAGGAGATAAAAAGGAAAAAGTTAACCTTCTCCTATCTCCTGTGCTTTTTTTTTTTTTTTTTTTTTTTTTTTTTTTAACTTGGGCTTAATTTTTCTTCAGAAAGATAGAGGTTATAACTGATTTTGGAAAAAGAAAATATCAAGCACACCTGAGGTTTTGAACAAACTGTTCCTGCTGTTAAACAAATCCACAGTGATTCGTAGATGGAAGAAAAATCCCTGAAGCAGAGGCAAAAAATCCAGTAGTAGTTCACTGGATCTGTATCTAGGCTCTTGCTTTGGTACTAATGGGATTTCTTTGATATGTTGACTCAGGCTTTTGATAGAGGCAAGATTTAGTGCAAAAACATTCACAGCTTCCTTTGCTGCCTTAGTTCATATGTTTGGTTTCCAAGCACAGTGTTTACATTGCTTTTTAGAGTCTCCATTGCACAGATCACATCTGTAATTTAATTTCTCTGGAGTTTTTTTGTGCTGCTCAGGTCATTTAAAAGAAAGTTATTTTATTTTGATATGTACCTGACAGAGATTAATTTACCATTTGAAGTTGGGTTCAAATTAAAGAATAATTCTTTGTCTTTATTCTTATTAGGATAGGTGTTAGTCTTTTCACATGCTAGTTGGAATCTGGACAATCAAGAGCTCTGAATTGTTAGAAATATTTTGTTACTTGTTTGTTGATCTGTGGCACCCCAGTCCTTCTTCATCTTAAACAGAGGTTCCAGTAGGTGTTTTGGGAAGAAACCTGCTTCAGTTTATCCATTAAATTCTTGCCTAGGGGGGAGAAATTGAGTGTTGTGCTGGTGTGGGGAACCCTCAGTCCCCAGGGTTAATTCACACAATTGCTGGAAAGGGCTGTCAAAGCCAAATAGTCAATTTTAACAAGCCTGCAGGAACCTGATGACAGGCCTCAGGTCAAATCTCTCAGCACAGATACATACCATATTTTGTCAGTTGCATTGATACTGCATCAGGGTGGGAAAGAAGCAGTAATAGAGGCAAAGCTGGAGCATCACAACTTGAATTTTTTTGTACTCAGAATAGAACTAGAATAAAGAAATCATTAATTATTTTACCTCTAGTCATCTAAGAGGAATTTGGAAAATACACCTAGAAATGTCATCCCAGAATTGTATATTTTAAACATTAAGACTAAACCAAATCCCACAAGCCCCAAAAAAACCAAAACAAAAAATCCTCTGCCTTCCTCTGGTCTTTTTGCTCCCTGCACAATAAAGCCTCACTGGACAGGAAAATATAAGGTATCTCAACTCAGCCTGCAGAATTGCTCTGGCATGCAGCAAGTGGCCTGCCTGAGAGAAAGGCAGGGAAGTGAGACGACAGCAGAGGACCAGAGGGCAGGTTTAACTGGGAGGGTTGGGCTGGAACATCATCACACTCTGTTTTCAAAATCCTTTGTTTTTTTACAGGTATGTAAATTCAGATAAAAGTATGGTTAGAGAGTTTAATGAACTAGCCCAATCTTCTGGTTTACTGTCTCCACTTAAAGTTTCTTTGAGACCATCACACCATGAAAGGCAGAATATGGAACGATGTGTTCAGGAGGGAGAATACATCTGAGAAAAAATTCCGTGGTGTTTCTGGATCGCTGATGTATAAAAAGTAAAGTGATTTTCAATTCTTTTTAAGAAGTAAGAACTTGGATTGTGATCAAATTAAATAATTCATATTAATTTTTGTTTGATGGTGAAGAGCTACATAGCATTCCAGAATATCTGGTTTCATTCTCAAAAGCCACAATTCAGTAACACTCTCAGTGCTGCATTTTTGTATTGTCCAGACTCATATCTATGATTTATAGATATCAACATTCTCTCTCCTTATCAAGGATTATTTACTTAAGTGTGGAGAGAGAAGTTCATGAATCAAAGTTTACCCAATGGGACTGACTCACTTGTAACTTATATGGACAGCAAAGGATAAGCATGAAGATTTCCTGCATCCTGTGCAATTGCCACAACCCCTGAGTGAAAGTTATTTCAGTGCCACCCAAATATCTTCTGATGAAAATCCCAGTGAAGCAGCTACAATTCTATGGCTGTATTCAGTCTGACTCAATCAGAATCGTTTGACAAAGTATATCATTAAAAATTCTTCATCTGGCAGAATGCAGAACTCTACTGTGGCAGAAAAGAATTTCCTCAGCTTCTTGCTCAAGATAGACTTTTTCTCCTTCACTGTGTTCTTCTGTGAGTGTCTGGACTTAGCTGCAATACTGATTTTATTCAACTGCTTCACCAGATTTACTCCTCTGTGTGTATAATGTAAGAAAAGAATGAAACTTCTCATCTTTTCCATTTTATGCCATACACCCTTCTCCCGCACAGTGTTCCAAATGTAGGCACAACCCAAGAGCATATGTATGTTCTTGGTACTGACCATAACAGGGTATCCCCCGCAATATATTCTATTTCTTGATTCCTCTCACTGGAAAGAATATATTTTATATTCTTTAGGAAATAGAAGTCTAGACGTTTAGGAAATAGAAGTCTAGACATCTTTTTGAAATAAACTACATCAGAAGCTCTCGGAGGAAATGAGACCATAACAGAGAAGCTAATTTAATTTTTTGTCTCTGTTCACTCTCTAATAATCTCTTTTTACACAAAGGGGCACATCAGAAGTTGCATCTCAAAAAAATTTTTGTTTCAGAACAAAGTTGATACAAAGTACAGGAAGCATTTCTCAGGATTCAGCCAACAGTTTTAGCCTAATACTGAACTTTAACAGCAATGTGCAGTTTCTCACATCATCCTTCATATCAGAAGATTGTAATGCTAATTCTAAGAGTTTCATAGAGTCCCAAAGATATCACTTACCAGAAAAGCCTGACATGATGTGAGAATCTCTAGAAGAAAATCTGAATAATTTACTGGCTATACCAATACTCAAGAATAAGACTAGTAGGCATATAAGAAAAACAATACACTATGGGAGAATCAAGCAGGATATTATGCTCTACAAATCTGTTGGCATTGTCTGAGGAAACTGAGAAGGGTGTCAATGAATATGATCCAGCTAATCACACTAATCTGGAGGGGTGAAGGCTTTGGAAAGTCTTTTCCAAAAGCCTTTAATTGACATGGGTAAAAAGGAAGGCATTCTCATGAACTAAAAATGGGCTAAAGAATAGGACAAAAAACAAAAACAAAAACAAAAACAAAACAACAACAACAAAAAAACAAACCAAAAAACAAAACAAACAAACAAACAAACAAACAAAACCAACCCAAACCCCTTAACCTCCCCCCCAAAAAAAACCCCACAAAACCAAACCAAACCCCCAAAGCAATAACAACAACAACAACAAAACAACACCCCCCCTCCCCCCCCCCCCCCCCAAAACAAAGGCATGACTAAAGCATTATTTTTCAAAATGGAAAAAAATAGATATTTATGTTGGGGTATCTTCACTCTGCATTCACAGGTGATCTAGGTGGTGATTGGATATGAAGAAAATGGTGTGAAGGGTAAAAAGAGAAGCTGATTTCAAACCATTGCAGAGGATTTCTTATAATAAAAAAGGTTACCAAAAAAGCAGAATAAATTCTGTTTAAGTAAAGGAAGGTAATGAGGAGAAAAAAAAATCCAAAAAGTCAGTAATAATGATCTGTAAAGACCTGCTACCACTCAGGAAAGAGATTTTGGAGTTATATTGATAGATCTAAGGCAATACCAGGTTGACACTAATCAAACAGGGACTAGGATGTTAGGCATCCTCTTGAAAAGCATTGAGACCTGCCATAGATGCAGTTTGATTCCCATCATCTCCTAATGGACATGGCTGACTGAGCAAAAGGAACAGAGAAATGTGACAAGCAGGAGCTGTCTGCTCAACAAACAAGGAGATGCTGTACGTACCAAGATCCCTCAACTTATAAAAGACATGACTATGAAAACATTGTATTCAGGAGAGACATAAAGAAGTTGAATATAGAATGATGATTCAATTTTGTCATAATATCAGAATTAGAAGGAAGCAAATGAACACATACTTTGACCATACCTTCCATACTGAACAGTGAAATTGATTGTCAAAAGATCTTGCAGTTGAAAATGGGTTCAGGAAACAAACTCGCTTAGGCAGATGCACAACTATAAAGTGTACTGGGTCTGCTCTCTCCTTTGTTCCTAACTGCTGTCTCATTTTAGAGGGAAAATACCCAACTCTGGAGATTTAATCTGGTTTTGGAAGTTTTTAATGCACTGTCCTCATCTCCTTCAGAAGATCAGTGAAGTGGTCCAAGAATTCTATGTGTTCTGAATTTTTTTCCCAAAAATACCTAGTTTCTCTGAAGTTAATCTTATATTCAGAGTGGTGGGAGACTTCTGGTTCCAATGCAATTTCTGGCACAATGCAGTACTTCACCTACTATTTTCTTCAATGTATGGTCTTGTCATATTTCCCATGATCAATGATTTTAGGATTGTCTCAGACAGGCTTACAGCATTCAGCTGTGTAGTAATGTCGATCATTGTGCTGGGAGAAAAGGGTGAAAACTGAAAGATTTGTCAGGGAGGAGAGAATAGTTTCATTCAAAGTGACCTTGCAGCTGGGAATGCTAAGAATCTCAGTATGGGAAAACTCCATTTATTATGCCTGGTGTCGCCTGTTTTTAGAGGAAGAATTCCTGCGTAGAGAACATGCAACACACTGTCAGACACACCCAAACCTTTTTGCTCCAGTGAGGCAGGCAGTGAATCCCCTGCCTCTGTAGGATGAACTAAGCCAAACAGAGGCTGTGTCCCTGTGTGTCTGTGCTGCCCAGCGTTGTTAGTGAGGTAACCAGATAAATCTCCTCTTTGCATTTTGGCCCTGGTTTAGTGGTTGCCCTTGGTTACCTGGATGTGTCAAAATTTCATATAATGTGACAAGCTACATAAAAACAAAGGGCAAACGGACTCAGCTTGGGGTATATTACTACTTAAGAAAGACTCCTGAAACACTCTTGGTAGGTATTCAAAATCTACTCTACAGAGCTCACTGGCAGTCAAAAAGAAAAGAAGATAAATATTAGGAGCTGTAAGGAAGAAACAGAAAGCAGAGACCATCATTATGACGCAGCATAAATTCATACACCAAATGTCTTTGTGGTCCAAAAAGTACCTATAAATATAAACATAAGAGCAAAATTATTTTTAGCGTTATTGAATGATTTATATTTCAGATAAAATAAATATCAAAGGGCACAACAGTTAAGCAGAGAAATTACATTTGGGCACAAGGAACAATAGGCAACAGAAATCTGATGGATCACCTAGACAAAATCAGAGGTCTGGGCAATCAACAACCATATTTATTAAGGGTAAGTGTGGATTCTGCACTTGTCATGGAACAACCCTGGATGAATGTACAGACTGGGGAATGAGATGCTGGAAAGCAATGCCACAGAAAAGGACCTGGGGGTCCTGGTGGATGGCAAGTTGAATCTGAGCCAGCAGAGCCCTGGCAGCCAGAAGAGACCACCCTGTCCTGGGGAGCATCAGGCACAGCATCACAGCCGGGCAAGGGAGGGGATTGTCCTGCTCTGCTCTGAGCTGGGAGGACCTCACCTCGAGTCCTGTGTGCAGTTTTGGGTGCTACCATATAATAAAGCCATTCAGCTCTTAGAGAACATCCAAAGGAGGGCAACAAAGATGGTGAAGGGCCTTGAGGGGAAGTCGTATGAGGAGCAGCTGAGGTCACTTGGTCAGTTCAGCCTGGAGGAGACTGAGGGGAGACCGCACTGCAGTTATAGCTGCCTCATGAGGGGCAGAGGACAGGCAGGCACTGATCTCTGCTCTGTGGTGCCCACTGACAAGACCTGAGGGAATGGCCTGAAGTTGTGTCAAGGGACGTTTAGGCTGGATATAAAAAAGGTTCTTCTCCCAGAGAAGAAGGAGAAAAGAGGGTGGCTGGGCACTGAATCAGTCTCCCCAGGGAAGTGATCACAGCATCAGCCCGAGAGAGCTCAGGAAGAGTGGATGACACACTCAAGCTCATGATGTGATTATTTGGGTACAAGGCCAGGAACTGGACTTCAATGATCTTTGTGGGTCCTTTTAGTTCAGCTTACTCCGTCATTCTGTGATTCTGTGAACTGTGAAACTAAGTGAGGAAGGACTCTGGGGAAAAATTTTTCAGCATTTGTTGTGCTACATAAAGTAGGGGTATTAAATGAAAAGTTAAGTTTAAAACAAATCAATCTCACTTATTTTTTAAGACTATGGATACTTTAATAGTGGTTTTCTGTTTTTTTTTTTTTTTTTTTTTGCTTGTTTTTTATGTCTTCAATCAGAGTGCTGTCTTTAAAGAACAGTTAAAAAATATGAAAGTAATGTCAGAGACTATTAAATAGGATGGTCCTGATGCAACCTCTGGTTCAAGGTGTCTCTAAACTGCAGACTGCCAAGAGCAAGAGTCAACACCATGAAAACTTTATTCCAATTTTTGGCCTGTTTTTAAAATTGTTCCCCTAGCAATCCTTTATATGCTACTGTACGAGACAGAAAAGAAACACAAAGGTCTAGAAATTGACCTCTGGCAGTCCTCTTAGGTAAATTTTTCTTGTGGATTTTGGGATTACATGTAGCTTCTCATTTGCTGCCCATGTTTGTTTTTAAATTTTATTTACTAACACTTTTTTTTTTTTTTTTTTCAGTTTTCATAGATTCAATGAAGCTGGCTGCTGGTTTAATTTAAAGTAAAAAATACCAATAGAACTCTCTTCTTGGTATTGCTTTCTTTTCCTAACTTGAACTTCTGGATTTTACTCATGTTTTTATTACAAAATGATAGCTCTAGACGATCGTTCTCTGAAGGGACTCTGGCAACTTGTATTAAATAGTTTTAATTCCCTCTAACTATTCCCCATAGCCCAAAACATTTCCTGAGATCCTAGGAAACACCATTTCTTTCCTTATTGATTTTTTCTTTACTATAAAACAAAGCATTGATTTTCTTTGTTCTGTCTTGGGTTGCTAATGGTACAAAAATTAACAGGGTTCATTTGTATGCCACCTTACCAGGACTCCTTGTCAGACCAGCATCACCAATAATAGAATATAGGACCCTCCACTCAATCAGCAACCTGATAAATGCTGCACCAGCTGACAAGAACAATGGTTGGATTTGGTCTTCCTCTATGCCCTTGAGCAAGACACTTAATCTAGCCTACCTTTTAATTCTATGTGTACAGCATAGGGAAACTTTTTATTTATGCCATACATGTTTGAAGATGATTCAGACCCATTAGTGAATGTTACATGGGCTCAAATACCTCTCACAGAGGCAGAACACACAATCCCATTATTTGGATTCAAGAGAATGAACATATCACAGTTTCTCCGGCACAACCTCTCTTGTCACTGCAGTAATCAATACATTCTTGAAGCTGTACTATTCATCCTCTCCTGCTGAAAAGTCTTCCACTTTACAGGTGCTATTCAGCATCACTAAATAAAATTTGATTATACAGAATAAGCAGAATTCTTAAACTCAAAAAGAATTTGTTACCACTTACTTTGATTCTTGTGAATTTCTTTCAGCTTCCTTGCTGTGTAACAGCTGCTAAATAGACCAAAATTGCCATTATGCCTTATTAGATATACTCATGTTTTATTATATACTCATGGCCTCTTTGCTTAACATTTCTGTGACTCCCAAGCACAAAGTAATGCTTAGCTAGCATTTATTCATTTGCTCCATTATCTTTACCTGGAGCATGTTGGGGTTTTCTGAAGAGCTTTTTGTTTGTTTTGGTTTGGTTTTTATTCCCCCCCTTCCTTAATTTACAGTGATGCTGATTATCCAGATACAGAGCAAGCCAAAAGAACACAAATGTGAGGGGTTTTGAAGCATTTGTAAAGACTTCCCGTGGCTCAGGCATTTGGCAATAAAATAAGGACATTTTATATCTCAGAACAATGCTCCTCAAACAAACAAGTCAGAACTGAGAGGTGGAAGAAACGTTTCCAATAAACAAAGTTCTGTTCCTGCCAATCTGCGCCCTGCCAAAAGAAAACATCTGCAGAGCTGGATTTGCCCCCAGCCAGCGCTTAGAATCTGAATTAAGACCTAGTGTTACAGGATTCATTCATTCAGCACAACTCAAAGCCACCAGGGAAGTGCATGAAGAAATAAAATCTGTTGACCATGGCACTGGAGATCTCCCCTTTAAAAAGACTAGTTTCTTTGCTTAGGGAAGACAGGTGTAGAACTACACGGTCTAGTTATAACAGCACTTGGAAATACATTGGCAAACAGGATTTCTGTCAAGCACCACTGGCCTGAAAAATGCCAGGATGAGATTTTACAGACAAGTCTCCAGTAAATAACTTACTTAAAATTATCTGTTCTTAAAGTTAAATGTTTCTAGAGCTGCGTTTTCCTTATGCTTATGTTCTGCAATACTACTGTGGCTGATGTTCCTAAATGTAGGCGTGAGAAGAGAATCCCATCCCTATGGATGAGATACCAAGTTAATTAAATTCTCTAGGTGATAGAAGAAAGCTTATTACTATTTTTCTGTCATTAAATTATGTATCAATTCAAAAAGGAAAATGTTCAAGTGAATATAATGAAGAAAAAGGAGAAATCAACTTTAGATTGAAATAGAAGAAATCACATAGAAGAAACCAACTTTACAGTAAACTGATCCATTCAGGCAAATTTGCGATAAAATGAATTTTGTACATTCAGGTAGTAGCTTGTTTCAAAGACAACTTTGCCAGTAAAATTGAGCATCAAGAGAATGAATACCACACAGTAGAAAAATACAGTAAGTGAATCATTCATACTTGTAAGAATTTGCTGATTCTCAGGATGTCTTCTGAGCCTGATATGTGTTCTTAAAGAAATGAAGTCTTCAAAGCTGCGCTCTGATTGGCAGACAGCACATTATCTTTATCTTTTTTTTTCCAAGCAATAAACAAAATGCTTAGAGCTCAGTAGCCACGAGTACCTATTAAACAGCTAATAAAAAAAGGCAGGCCTAAAAGTGAAAGAATCTCACTTACATGCAAGCGTTCCAGAGAGATGTATGGTCTTCAGCAGTACCTGCCAAAGGAGGTGGACAGCATGGAGTAAAGTTCTTCTCAGGATGAGAACTATTCCATTGTAAAACTGTATATTTATTTAATTGATTATGCTTGATACTGAACAAGGAAACTTTTACAGATCTAATTTTACGAGAGTTGTTTCGAACTGATGAAAATCCCTATTGATAAACTGTAGTGAAAGAGGTTGGAGATTTCCCTCATAGTAATTAAAATTAAAAAAAAAAAAAAACACCATTCACATAAACCATCACTGACATTAACTGGCATCTCTAATTATACTGCTAGTAAAGCCAGTAGGAACCCAAATGGCAGCAAAAGCTGAACAATGTTCTCATTTTTTGTCCTTCAGCTTTATCCAGCCAGTAGAACAGAGGGAGAGTCATGTAGGCATGTTGATCTGTTATGCAGTTTAAAAGGATTTTTCCATATTAGTCTGAAATGTTGTACCAAGACTAAATTCCTAGCAATATTTAATTAAAGAGAAGCCATATATGACAGCTTTGTTAATGGGCATGGAGCACCTCTTAAAAGTGACTCTTGTGTGCAAGGTTTTCAAATGTTTGTAGCTACATAGAAAGCAGCTGTGTTGATAAAAATCTCCCAACTGCGAATAGTGAAACTGTTTGAAAATATCACCTTGTGCCCTTAATGAACAAAGAAACAGATCTTTACCTGTTCACAGCAGCAAATTAAACACATTTCAGGATGGCAGTGTACAATCTAAATGGATAGTTGGGGATGTAATATTAAAATGACAGAGGAGGAAAAGCAGAGGAGTAAAGAAAGGCATATTCCACAGGTCAGTAAACTTACCTAAGGACGTCTCAGTCGTGGAGTGGAGGCAGTTCAGGCTAAATAATCTCCTCTGATCTCTCCCCTGCAAGAAGAATTTTCCCCCATTCATACTCCATATAAACAACACACAATCAGAACTTCAGTCTGGTCAAAATTGAAAGCAGTCAATTCATCTGAAATGAATGAAGTCCACTTACAACAAACTTCCCAGGCTAAAGTGGGAGAATGATGTAACAGAGAGAAAGGATCAGATTAACATGGTAGAACTTTGTAATAAAGCAAGGAAGCCAGCAGCTGGGAAGTGAGGCTGTGAAAAAGGGAAGGATCAACACTTTCTCATCTGAAGGAAAAAAAAAAAAAAAAAAAAAAAAAAAAAAGAGAAGAAGTTATATAACACACACTGCAGTAGCTTTGATTTTTTTCCTCTTCCTGGCCAGAACATCCTTATGGGAAGGAAAAATATCATAGTGAGCTTCATCCTGCTGTCCACAGGTAGGTAGAACAACAGGGTTCTGAAACTGAGATCAGGTCATTAAAATAGGGCATGAATGCTTCTGTGTTTCTCTCTGCCTTGGAGGCTGCACAACTCAGAGAGCACTGGGAATGTTTAAACTCCAGCCATCTCCCTGGGGTTGTCCCATGTAAAACAGATTCACTCTAAATCTCTGTAATCTTTGATACCTGTCTCTCAGGTCCTACAGTTAGCATTTCCAAATTTAAGTTTGCATGAAATACTCAAAGAGCAGCTGCATGACTGCTGTCTACTGGGCATGGTCAGAATTGTTCCCCTGTTGCTATTGGCAAGGACATTTGAATATCTTCATACCTTTTTTTCACTTTGATTTTGTGTAAGGGGGTCAAAGCAAAGCTGTGGATTAGCATGGGAGCTCTAACAGAATGATGTCTCCTTGAATTAGGTAGAGTGCATGTATTTGCATTAATGTTCAGAATAAAAGGCACATGTCTTGCTATGTGAATGTGTTTGTGAAATCAAATAACTTCCATCTGACTGACAAACTCTATCCCAAAGAAAGTGTTCTGAATAATCCATTACATAAAAGGAAACAAAAGTGCAGCATACAAAAAGTGATGTATTTAAAGCTTGTTCATTTAAGAGACATTGGAACAAGAGCAGACATCTAATACACTAGCTTTATACCCAGTCAAAGGCATTTGTGCTTTACTGGCAGTAAACAATTTCAGGATGCTTTTGAAATGTCATTGATCTTGGTTTGTACTCCTCAGAGCTGCAGCTGTCTTTTACTGCCTAGCTGGTGCTGGGTGCTTGACTTCATTCACTTACATTTCCATTTCAGGTGCCCACCTTGTGAGCTCACTGGGTAGAAATTGTGAAGATACCATGCATGGAACAGCAAGTTATAGCCATTCAACAGCAAGTCTTGAAGCAGACTGACAAAATACTATTTTCCTCCAACACTCTGACTAAAAATTTCCACAATATTGGGATGTATCCTTTTTTGAGCTTTAGTTTAGTGACAGTGGATTTTACAATATAGTGCTTCCTGCTTCTGTTAGCCTTAGAAGTCTCTGGAGAAATGCTTGTTTCCCTGATGTTTGTGGTGGGTCCTCAGTCAAGAAGTTCAGAAGAAAAGAAGAAATTAAATAATTACCAAAGTTAACCCAACTAGACAATAATTTTGTTCTTTATTATTATTTGTAGGCTTCTGCTCTCTTAATAAAGTATGCAACAGCAAGGCTAGAGATTTTTAATTGATAGCCTGATCTGTACCTATCACAGCAAACAGAAAAGCTGCTCTTCATTCACTTTTTCAGTGCACAGAGACCCTAAATAATACCCTTTTCTTTTCTTGCTAAAATTTCCAGCAATAAAGTAGAAAATCCCTAGAGTTTCAATCATTTATCTATACTTCTTGCATTCTCAACTCCAAAAATTCACAATTTCAGCCACTGGTGGGCAAAATGTGGGAGAGAAAGTATTTCCTTCTGGTGAAAAAAAACCAAAAAACACCAAAAACCAAGGCCTCTTTTTGAGCAGCATCACAGACAAATCATAGCTTGAAGCTCAACCCTCATAAAGTGAACATGTGTATTTCTCCAGAAGACCAATTTTTGACTCGAGAATTAGGATTTTGTGAGAATTGCTTGCTAATGGTGCACAACAGATCAATGCAGCCCCTTCTGCAGTGTGTTTTGAAAGCATATGGCTCCCAAAAAGATGATGACTGTGTTTAGTATCCAAATCCAAGTCTGTCTTCCCCAATGAAGTATCCAACTCCTTCAGTTTTCTTTGAAGGTACCCTTCCTGTGCTAGACACTTATGTGTGGCTTGCCTGCGTTTTGTGCTGCTCCTCTCCTTATTACAGCTGACAGAACCCAAGACTCAGAGGTGGATTTTCTGAAGCCATATGCTCATTTCCTAAAAACTCAGTGAAATGCGAGGACTTGGGGATTGTGTGTGTGAACCAAAACATTGTTGTTCTTCTCCCCATGCCCCCAAAAAACCTCAAACAGCCCAACACTTCAGGCTATATTCGGCATATGAGTTGGCACTAAAGTCGTGTTTGACAAGATTTCTATGGATGCTACCGAAAATAAAACCGGAAAAAAGCACAACCTCAGCAGGTGAAGTTTTACACACAGCCTGGTTGCACAATCTGCCATAGAGGAACATATACCCTGAAGAAATTCTTAGGTATTTATCCACTTTCTAACCATCTTCCTTTCTGAAATAGGTATTAACCTCGTGTAATCTTGTTCTCTACAGAGAAGTGATTCTAGATTTCTTTTACATCAACACCCCCCCCCCCCACCAAATTTGTTACACAAATCCTGAACAAAGATGGCAAAGGAGGCCCTGCTTTGTAGAAAAAATTGCTCTCCTGATGTCTAGCCAAAGGTTTGTTATGTGGGAGCACTGACAAATTATTTTCTATGTCACCAGGGCTTGGATGCCACTAAGGGAGAAGCAGTTTCTACATTTTTTCTCTGCTAGGCAGAGGGCAGACAGGAGGCAGTGCTTCCTTCAGCACTGCTCCATGGTGTAGTTCACAGAGCTTTTAGTACAAACTGCATCTCCCTCTCCCTGCACCTGCAGGACAGCCTGGCTGCAATGTGTGGCAGAGGCATAAATCTCTCTACTGCCATCCCAGCAAGGTTATCAGATTTGCTCTTCCAGGAAATCCAGTTTGTCTTTATATTTTTAGTCTGCCTGTGGTAGGTGACAAACCAAGCAGACTGGCCAGCATCTCCTTGATATGGGAGCGGGAGGGTGCCAAGGATATCTTTGTGTGGCTTGGGGATTTGGACTAGAGGAACAGAAAAAACACTGCTTAGCTCCTGGCTCCCAGCACAGCAAAGAGTGTGCATGAGGAAATCAGAAGACATCCATTTCTGCACATGAAAAAAATCTCTCTGTTCAGTAAACAAAAAGTACTGTGAAAAGTAGTCTTGACCTTTTGATATAAGGAAAGAAAAAATAAAAATTAATCTTTAAAATTGTGTGTATACATATACATGTTTCTAATGCATGTATTCATAATATTTATGTATGTAGAAATCTCTGTTATATGTGCAAATTTCCATATTAAAAATCTGTATTACATACATTAGAGATATATATATGTATATACACAATTTTAAAGATTAATTATTTTTTCATTTCTTTAGGCATACTAAACGTTCTTTCTCTAGTGAGTACTTTGAGCTGGAGAAAGTTTTAAATAGCGTAACTGAATAAATATGTCTCAGTTCCAAACAAACACAAGACTTGGAAATTAATCTATTCAAAACTAGCCATGTTTAACTGCATTTATGTATGTAGATTGGCATCTGTGTAATCTGTTTTAGAAAAAATTGACTGTGATTTTACCTGTATTCCATCATCTATTAAATGAACAGCGAAGAGCGATGACATTTTAGGTGGTGAGAGAAAGCACAGTACAGTTACATTTATCCCCAGAAAAAATGAATGTTAGCAAATGTCTTTCAGGATTTCCCAGTCATGATTTCACTAAAATCCAGAAGTTTATTTAAATTTCCTAGAGCCAACTGAGCTCCTCTGGTTCTTCAGTATGTTCTCTCAGACTTTGCAAGAAATTAGAATAAAGGATTTCTGTCTCAGCAGTTGCAAGCTCAGAGCACAGACATGTATTTCCCAACTCTGTTCAACACTGTTCAATGCATGAATTATAGAATCACAGAATCATTAAGGCTGGAACAGACATCTAAGATCACTGAGTCCAGCTATTAATCCAGCACCACTAAACCCTGTACCCAAGTGTCAAATCCACATGTGTTTTGAAAACTATTCCAGTGAATGACCACCCTTTTAGGGGACAAATTTTTCCTACTATTTGATCTAAACATCCCCTGGTGTAACTTGAGGCCATGTCTTATACCTTGAGCACAGTGTTCCTTTAGCTGTTTCTGCTTTACCTCTCCCCCAGATTCTCACAGCTGCTGTAGTGATCATAGGCAATAAGGAATCTTATCTCTGCATCCAAGAGTTTCCCCTTACAGGGCTTTCTGCCTAGGTAACACAGCTACCTGCTTTTTCTAGGAATGCCTTCACATCAGCATAGAATGTCTCACTGCAAAGGTGTGTATCACGGGACTAAGGGAGGTCTAAGCTGAGACTTTAAATGCTGGTCATTATGCTGGTCCTGCCTGGTGATATCAGGACTGCAATTTTACAACTGTTCAAAAAATGAAGAAGAAAGAGACATTTAGAGATGTTTGGCCCATAACTGTCTCTAGGGAGATCTATCACACAGAGCTATCAGTTATATTTATATTGCTTTTTCATTTTTATTTGAAATTTTATGAACAAATGGTTGATTCTGAGTAGCAACTGTGTGTAATAAAAAAAGATATCAGTGTTAATTGAGGCCACTGATCTGCTAGATCACCTGGAAGAACCTGCCTAGAGCTCAACATACTGCCATACCTATCACAGTAATCAGTAGTCATTAGATAGTCTCTAATGACTATTGACAGAAGGAATACAAAGAGGAGACAAATTCAAACACAATAAGCTATTAATTTTCAAGGGCTGTGGTATTATCAAGACCTTTAAGTGAAAGACAAAAAATAGGTCTAACTGGTAACTCCAAACATATCACACTTTATTTATTTAGAAGCTGAGGTGCTTTATATATGCACACTCCAAGGGAAACTCAACGCTACAGAGCAAAAGCAGGGTGATGAGTTGGTGCAGGATGCAGAGCCTAAGGCTAGCAGGGCTGGGTGATTCTGATCTTTGTGCACAAGCCTCAGCTCTTGGGCTGTGCAGCTGGGGTACTCTGAGCAGCATTAGCTCTTGCTCTGCCATCCCAGGGCTGCATGTCCTTCTTCAAATAACCCCATCTTTTTTCTCTCCTCCTGAACTGGGAGTGAGCTGTACCACGCTGCACCAATACCACAGCAGAGAGCAACTCCTTCACTTGGGCTCTGCCTGCAAGGAATGAGGGAAGGAGGGAGATTTTATCCTGATGATGCTGTCAACCAGGGAAGCAAGCCAAGGTTTCAAGCAACAGCTGTCATGGCTGACCTGCCAGCCCAGAGCATCCATCTGTGACTGACCAGCTGCCACCTACCCTGAGAGCATGAACACAAAACCATGCTTCCCTACTTCTGCTATACTGTATCTTTCTCTATTGTGTCTTGTCAAATGTGAGAAAATTATCTCTGTTCCCACAGCACTCAACTTGAAAAGTCAATAACACAGCCTTCTTTCCAGCTTTATTTTACAGCCCAGGAGACTGTCTGGCAGCCTCTTTGGGCAAAGGGGCTTGCATAAGCTTCAAGTTCTTGCATTACTACTTAGTTCCAGTTTCAGAATTAATTGTGACTTGATTTTGGTTTTGCTTTTCTTAAAGTGTGTTGTACTTTAAGTTGTTCCAAAAGGAAATCTGTGTTTTATAGCCTCTTCTGGTAGAACAAGTAAATTGAAAAATTTATACTCAAAGGCTGAACCTTGTTGATTAATATTTTAGGAAAAAACAGGATTTCAAAATTTTAGCTCTCTATGTCTTGTTTTTCTTTGAAATCAATTCCTGATCAGTTTCTACAGAATCAAGGATCTGTCTGCTATGAAAGATGAAATTTCAACTTGCAGAAACAGAGGAACTTAGTTATAAGAAAAATAAACTACACCCCTTAGCAGAAAAACTTCAGCAGCCATTAACTCCTTCTTCCCCCTTTGCAATTTGGGTTTCAATAGGTAAACATCTACTTGCCATATCATTTCCTTTTTGCCTTGTCTGATGATGTCTGCTACCATATTTCCACCACAAGTAATATCCACACAGCTGCCCAGGAAAGGAGACTTGCTTTACAAAGTTCATTGCATTAGAATAAAGCAGATGCAAAACCATGGTATGTCCTGTGCATGGGTACGAAAAGTGTGAAATGAAGCACATAAAGAGACATTCATAGAGAGTTACTGATGAAAGTCAGAGGAGAGAGTTTTGCTTTCATACTTCTAAGCAACCAATCAGTGCATTCAGCTGGCCTCTGTGTGTTCTCCAGGATCTCAATAGGTTTCTCTCCAGATCTCAGGTGCCTTCAGGCCAAACTGTCTCCAGCCCCTAAGCTAGTTCAGAGCTCATTGTTTCTTCATTCTTTAGTAGCCACTTAGGGAAGACTGTCCTTGAATATTGGGACAAGAAGACAATGGTGTTGCATGGTATTGCCTGTTATCACACAGAGATATCAGCTACAGGTGATTTCTCACTCAGGGATAGAAGAATGAGGCTGGAGTGCAGGAGGTACTGCTGGGAGTGTATCTCCTGCCAGAAAAATGGAATCCTTGTTTTGTACATCTTGCATATACCCAGACGTCATGGGTGGAATTGAGGGTAGAAACCTCAGGCAAATTTATGTTTTTATTTTTTTTTAAGCTCAGCATTTCCCTTTTGAGTATCAGAGAATGCTATGATTGCCTTGTCTTTGGAGAGTCAGGTTTTTTTTGAGTTTTAGGTTAATAGAATGCTTAAAGCAGCTCTGTTGTTGTATTTTCCTTGTTGACTAACATCACAGAGCAACTAGCCCCACACAGAGGGACTTGCTGAAGCTTAATAGCACATCACTTGATTTCATTGCTTTTCTTTCCTTCCTCCTTTTTTTTTTCTTTTCTTAAATAAGCAAAGATAGCTAATAAAATGTGTGAAGGATTGATACTAATGTAAGCTATAGGGATTAATACAACTACAGTTCATGAAAACCCCTTTAAATTTTTTTTTGTTAATGGGTACATATTTCATGCTTGTGTGCTCCTATGGAGGAAACATACTATGCAATCAAAATAAAGTGGAAGAGATTTGCCAGATGCCCTTCTCCTCTCCAAATGGTGCCAGCCCCTTTCCTGCTGCTGGTCTGGGCAGGCCATGCTCACAAGGCAGTGCCATGGGGAGGGTGGCAGCTGACAGATGCTGGCAGACAGGAGCATCATTCCCCACCCTCAGAGGTGCTGCCCTGTACAGTCTCATGCTCATTCGTCCTCCACTGAGCTCCTTTACCATCAAACAATGCTAGATGTTTAAGAAGTTTAAGGCCTGCAGTACCATTAATAAGGGAAGCACGTGGCACTTTCAAAAGAGTTCTTCTTGCCTGGGAAACTGTTTTATGGCTAGCAGAGACTGGGGACTGGATTCCCTAGAAATGTAGTCCTCTTGCACTAATGCTGCTGCAGCCTTTATGCTTTGCAATCGTGGTTAAATGCAAATAGAGATCCAGTCACTCAGGATCCATATCTGAAACTTTAATTTTGTTCTAATATAATCACAGACTTTTATTTCCCCAATATTTTTGTACTTCCTGTAGCAAACTGATAAGGTAGCTACAAAATGACAACATTTAACTATATGCTATTGTATGTTTGTCAGATAGGGGACCAAACACATCCTGGTTTTAAGATCTGGTTTTAGTTCTTTTGAAGTAGATTTGCCCAAAAAGAGCATTTCCCATACTGACATCTACAGCAGCTCTACTAACAGGAATTCACCTGTCAGTTATGTCACGTCAATTTTGGTCCAAGCAGATTTGGTTGATCCTGACTATTTTTTCATATAGAGGGATTCATTAGTTATTTGACAATAATTTCTACAACTAAGAAAAAATTACAGTGTGTTAATTCCATCGTTAATGAAGTTCTTGACACAAGATTTAGATGAATTTGTTAGTCGTTACTTATGTTGCATACCTTTTCCTGTTCATTGCAAATACGGTATTTCTAGAAGAGCATGGTGACTCAGAAAGATCCTGCTTCTGGTTTATCTTAATTTTCATTCTTTCATAATCCCATGTGTTCTCTCTGATAAACCTTAAACAAGACAGTCTGCACTTTGTACCACGGAGTCACCAGAGAGTCTAGTCAGGCTATTTTTCAAACTCCAATGTTTATGCATTTGAGAATAGAGTGAATTAAAATGAGAAATAAAAATAATTATTTTGATAAAGGCATAATAGAAAGCTAAGAAAATGCAAAACAAATGAGAGCCGTTAGAAATGAATTATTAAACCTCTCAAGTTGAAAAGTTAGTCAGCCAGGATGCGGGGGACATGGTTTCAAATAGCTGCTTATTTCATTTTCCCAGTGACTGTTCATATTAAAGCAGTAATAGAAATGGCACTAGAGGTTGATTAATAAGACATCTGAGAGGGTGAAAGCTCACATTCAAGTCCCTGTTTTTAAAGTATAAATAGTTTTTCTTTTTTGTTCCACACCTTGAATTAAAACAAAAGCATTTCCGATAAGCTGGAACTGTTATTCCAAATTAACTGAAAATATTGAAGTAAGTAGCCTACCCCTTTATCTTTCTTAAAATGTGTGTGTGAGCATTTGCATAGTTTATGGCACATGTTTTTTAACATTTGTAACAATATTTAGGCCAAATATCAGTGCTGGCTCCACCAATGTAAGGTGAACATAATCAATTTGTTTCTCTTATTGTTTTTGATACAAACAATAATTTTAAAGTTCTGGGAAAACTGACGATAAGAGACACTGTATTAGATTTACAGTAATTGCATTGCAAGTGTTTGCTGAAAATCTGAGAATTCAGGATATCATCAAGGAGGAATACTTAAGGAAAAATATGACCATAATCATCTAGATAAAAAGATAAATGTGTTCTGACAAGAGGAATGGCCCATGGCACAATATTTGTTAGAAATACCAGCTAAAGGATGACCCAGCTAAAGCCATTTGCCTACCCTGTGAATATAAGCGATCCAACTGTTGTAAAGTGGTAATAGAAAAATGCCTGGAAGTGTGCTTAGCATTTTTTTATGGGATTTAATCAAGGTATAAGCATTTAACCGAGAATGTTTCCTCATAAATACTGTATAATACTCTCATACAAATATTATGATATTTTCTCAGATATCATGTTCTACATATATTATCTTCATGGCCTTCAGTAGCTACTGTTATTACAAAGCATACTGTTTTCCTCTGTGGGAATGCACTAATAGGATTTTCTTCTTGCCTGAGAATCATGATTGTAGCGTTGGTAATTTCAGGAAACTGTGAATACACTTTATGCAGTAAAATTAGACATGTGTTTATGTAAGTGCTTGGCATGTACAAATAACCAAGAGATACTGTTTTATCACTGGATAAAATCACAGTCTTCACTCAATATTACTGTCTGAGGACTCTGTCAAACTGAATGTGCATGCATTTCTATAATTTTCTTTTGATAGAAATTCAGTCCTGTACCCTTCTGACAACAACTTCCAAAAGCATATAAGTTTTAGAAGTAGTTCTTACCTGTAGAGAATATGAGAACCCTAAGGAAGACCTGGATATGTATTAAAACGAGATGGACATGTTCTAGCACATATACTATTTATTAGGCATCTGTATAGCAAAGGCTTTAATTCATCTGTTCAGAAAAACATTTATAGACTGTGAGAGTAAGCTGAGACACTTGTCTTGTGGGCTTCAGGTGCAAGGCTTCATTTAAATTTTATTTAATGCAGAGGTGTTTTCTTGTAGCTTCATAAATAACCTGCATTAAACATATTCTTTCCCTCTTTTGTTAATTATTACAGTTTTGGGGCTGTCTTCTGTGCCTGAAGTTTTTTTGCTTTAGAGTTCATGGCTCCCATATCCCCTTGTGCTGGGATTATGCTGTTTCACTGTGCAGCCGTGCTGAGCAGAACTATTAATAGCTCTCTCCCTCATGCTGCACTCACTGGGAACTTGTGAAGAGGCAGAAGAAATGCAGCGGCGCAGCGCTACGTGTCCTTCTGCGACGGCCTTTTATCTTCCCTCTATATTCAACACACTTGATTACACAGCGCAAAGCGCATTTACTCTGCTCTCCCACATACCTGGTGGGCCCTCACGAGAAGAGGCATGCCTCTCAGAAGAGCACCTGTGGGAATTCAAAGCTCTCGTCCCACGTTTAGTTTCTATGCCTGGTGGTATCAAACCACTTCGTTTACAAAAGAATGATTTACTTTTCCTAGCCTTCAACCATGGCTGCTTCCAAGCACATTCAGAACTGGCAGCAAGCTCTCAGGAGCAGCTAAACATGCAGGACCTCCTTCTCCACAGTGCTCAGGCACTGTACAAAGCCAGAGCCACTGCTGCTTTACTCAGGTAAGGGATAGAAGTAGGATGGAGAATAAGATGGCACCCTCACTCTAATGCTTCCCAGCAGCAGCCACAACCTGTCTCCTACTCTCATGCTGTCAGGAGACACAGAAGGCTCCTCTGCTCTGGACTTATCCCAAACCTGATTGTCCAGACCAGTCTTGGCCTACTGCCACAGGAACCACCCAATCCTGGCCATTTCAGCCAGCCCACCCTCTTCCCTCTCAGGTGATGGTCGAATTTGTTCTGCAGCTAGAACCCCATGTTACCTACCTGCCTAAAAACACCTGAGCTGTATCTGCTGCTGATCCAGGTCCCTCTGGGTCTCCCCTCTTTGTTGTATCAGCTCTGACTTTGCAGGCCAATGTACACACATAGAAAACTTGCTGAAATTCATCTTTCTTTTAGGTGTCTTGTTCAAGGAATTAGAATGTAGTTAAGCTCTTGTTATTTAACCTACTGGGAGTATCAGAATTCAGTTAACTATCTATTCCTCTCAAAATCATTTTTCTGCAAAGTTGAAATTCTACTGTAGATCACTTGATAGGAGAACATGTGATTTTTAAAGATGGATACTGAGGAGTAGGTGCCCTTTAGCTCACTCTCAGTAGGAGAGATACTTCCCTTCTGCAACCCTCTTGTCTCACATGTAGCTGGATAACAGTGAAATGGATTCACCAATTTGCTTCTTAAAGTGGGGAAATTACATAAAAGATTGTGCTAAAGGCTTCATAATCCTAGAGGTGGTACAGCAGGAGCAGAATGTGGAGACTGCCCTCCCTTAATGGGGTATAACAGGCCTAAATTGGAGAGTGGGAAAACCTCAGATTATCTCCATATAGTGAGCTGATGCATTGAAAGATTACAAGGAATAACTTTGCAAGACTATTCTGACAAGCATCTGAAGAACAAAGCCACCTTAAAAACAGAAGAAAAAATAAATTCGTGGTGGCATAGAGACTGAAGAAAAGGGATGTAGAGAGAAGAGTTTCTCTTTGGCCATTTTAAATCCTTCCCATGGTTATCTGTGAATTCTGCTCCCCTTGTTTTTCAAATGTCCTCACCACCCATTTTACTATTTATTTTTTATTTGGTTGGTTTATGTGAAGAGAGGTAGGAGCATTCTGAAACTCAGGAATCACTTAGCCGAGGAATCTCTGGGAACAACACACCAGACCCTCTGTTTTCTAGGAAAGTGTGCCATGCTTTGAAGAAGCCAGGTGTGCACAGCAGTCTCATTCAACAGCCTCACTGACGAGCTTCTCTTTTTATTTTTCCTCCTTTTTTCACAGACAAGCCAGGCAGATTCCACTTTCAATGCCTGACTTTGAAGCTGTGGCTTTCTTGTGCTTCATTCTCTGAGGGATGCAGCAAGAGCACCTGGTCAGTGACTTCTGATGAGGAAGCAGGAAACGTGAGCTTTCACAATAGCCATCCCGCTCAGGGGAAGAACTTGGCAGACAAGGTTTTTCACCTGTCTAAAGCCAAAGTGTCATTTCCCACACACATTGAAGGAATACAAGTTTTTGGTCCTTTCTCAATTGAACCTGAGCATGCAGCCTGCTGCTGGTTTAGTAGGAATAGTAGTGCCAAAAAAGAGAGTTTACAAATGATCTTTTGATGAATTGAAAGTCCTACTCCATCCACCAAGACATGAGCAGAAATTGTTAATGCCAGGTCTCAATGCAGGCAGTAAATGATACCTTGCTTTTGACTCACAAATGTGAGAAATGAAGCACCAGTGAATCTAACCAAATCAGACACCTTTTATAACTTATTTTGAATTAATATCTTTCTATCCACCCCCTTCTCCTCCAGTTAGGTTCTTACTGCATTCATTTACAATTTTTTGTGTATGATAAATGTGATTAGCTTCAGAAAAAGAGCTGATTCTGCTCAATAAAAGAAGAATATTCTTCACATTGGGGAGAGAAAGGGAGTTTGTGTGTGGGACTGTGTGGAATATTCAGAGGTGATTTCAAGACCGTTAATAATTTTTTCCTCTTCTTATTCAAAGCTTTTCTTTTCACAGGGGTAATATTCAATTAGGAAACTCCTATGGAGCAGAGGGGGAACCCAGCAGGCAAGGAGTTGAAATCTCTGCAATCAGCACTGACAAAGGGCTGTTATTTTGACAAATGGGATAAAAATAAAAAGCATGAAAGGCTGCAGCAGGAGGCCTGAAACGGACGCTGAGCACTCTCCTTACTCAGCGAGGACGTGTTTGCCATGGTAAGTCATGCATGATTGTTAGAGGCGATATTCTTTGATTTGTTACTGCTTTTTATCTTATTAACAGCTACTGTAGTTCGAAATGCTTTAAGCAGAGCAATGCTCTGTGCGTGTAATGCTTTCAAAAGTTTGACTGCAGCATTCTGAATCGTTTCACAGGACTTCTGTGTTGAAAGAGTGACAAATGGCTCAGTGGTTTGTGTTTTTATGCTCAGGTCTGAAAGAGCATAAAAAGCAGGTACAGAAGATGTGGGCTCAGTTCAGCACATATTGACTGATGTTTCAAGGGCCACATCTTTATTTGTTCGCTGCATCATGGATTTACAGAGCACCACATCTGACATTTGGCTGTCTATTCTTTAACACATTTCAGAGCCTCTAAGATGCTCAACAGGTTGCCCAAAGCAGTTTCCTGTGGCTCATTGAAGCCCAGTGGCTGGCTAAGCTCACCTCTGGAATGTTACAAGTCTAGCACAATCACTTTGCAGCCCTGGCCCTGCAACATGCAAACCTGGCACTGTTTGCCACAGAAGAGGACTTGTACACGCCCTAGGAGCTTTTATAAGGCAGCCCAAACTAATACTGTATAAAAACAGAGCGGTGGAGAAAAGCCAGGAGGATGGATGCAGTGAGCTACATCCTAGACACTTGCAGCAATAAGCATGCTGAAATAAACTGGATTAATTTTGCAGCCACAAGTTCTCAAAAGTTGAGTCTGGACAATTAGATAAAATGCAGATGCATCCTTATCCACATTTTCTAGGGAAGCTATACACTTCTAATGGTTAGGACATCAGAGTGCCCTATAGTTTCATTTCTTGCTTCACTTGTCCTGGGCTGCAATGTCTGATAAACATGTTCAGCTCTCATTGTTTAGGCTTTTTATCAGTAAAGCAGGATTAAAATACTTACTACTGTCCCCTGAAGCACATGATGGATGCCTGCACCTCAGGATGGAGACAATGATGAATTGTCTTTGTGAGCCAATTTAGATCTGAAACAGCTTTACATGGACTTACTATGTCCAGTAATGTCACATACAATCAAAGACTGTCCTAATCTACAGAATAAAATTGTTTGGAAAACACTGGATTTTTCCACTCAATGTGAATGCCTTTTAGAACTTCTCACATGGATTTTAATCCTAAAGAAGTAGTAGCATGTTGATACTAGTCTACTTAGCAGACTGTGATACAATATTCATTACAAAGTGATCAAAACCAATCATAGAGAAATAATCTACTGAGGAGACAAAAGCTCTGAAAAACAGTAAGAGATTAGCAGCTCTGCTATATATGGAGTATGATGATGACAAAAGCCAGCTAATTATTGCAGTTATGCCTCAATAATTTATAATCAGGCATTTTTCCAAAAGATCTATAGGTCTCTTTTGACTCCTCAAGGGAAGAATAAATGTATCCCAAATAAGAGTCTAGGTTTTCCACAGGGGGGTTTGAATGCATGGTTAATGCTGATCTCCTGTCTTTTGACAGAGTAAAATTTACTGAAAATTTACATGGCTGTTTGAAGGAACATCCTGAATTTTGGGCTATGCCACTGGTCTCCATAAAGGCTGACCATGCAAAACAGAATCTTCTGTGTCCCTGAATAGTTTTCTCCAACCCACTTATAAGCCACAGACAAAAATGATAATACCCTTATATTATATCCATACAAAGATGGCTTGAAATTTTCAGAACTCTTTAGTGTTTAAATATCCAGATATGAAAGTTTAACCTTTCATAAGGTCCTAACCCTTTGCCCCTGAAAAACTTCTGTCCTTATCTGGTATCTCCAGTTGTTCATATAAAATCATAAAATTATTACTATATATATTTTTTTAGATAAAGGAAATCACAACCTAATTTGAAGGGTAATATAAAGATAAGCCAGTCTATGAAGTCTCGAGGTTTAACATGGGTGCACAATTTCATTTCATACTAATCAGTCATCTTTGCTATCTTGGAAAGCAGGTAAGGGAGTTCACTGAGCAGTTACCTGCTTCAGCTTTTAGGAGAAAATTGAAACAATTAAAATCATATACCAGTGAAATGTGTGTGCAGACATTCAGCTGAATGCAGTTTGAGAAATTAAAGTGTTATAAAACCCTGAGAGACAAAGGCATTAGTTTTCAACAGTGTTTATAACACAGTTGCTTCCAGGCTCCACCTGGTGCCAGATTAGGCTTTTTGTATCTCATGCCACTTGTGTGCAGAGGGCTGATATCTGTCCATGTATGTGTTACTCCAAAGAGGCATCAGGAGTGCAAAGAATGAGAATTTAGATAATTTTCTGTGTGCAGGTAAGGCCACCTTGCAGCAGTGTGTGGTTTGTCGTGGTGCTTCCTTCCTCTTTCCCATCACCACATTTCAGTGTGATAAGGAAAGGCCTCTCTGGCCAGTTTACACTCCTTTTCACCTTAGAAGGATCACAGGTTTATCTTCAAAAAGACCTTCTAGATCCCTGAGTCCAGCTGTTAATCCAGCATTTCCAAGTCCACTGCTAGAGCACACACCCCTCTGCTACATCTGCATGTCTGGCACCACCATTTCCCCGGACAGCCTGTTCCAAATTTTGGACAACCCTTTCAGTGAAGAAATTTTTCCTAATGTCCAATCTAACACTCGTCATTACAACCTATTCATCACTGTAAAGGGATTTATTTGGTTCGGATGAAGACACTTTCTTCAAAGTCAAGGCTGAAGTTTTCACTGAATTTATTAAAAAAACCCCACCACTTTGGAGCCAAATAATTGTGGAATACTCTCAGTTTCAAATTGCCCTTTTCCAGCTAAAATTTCCCTTAGGAGATGATGTAATGTTTTAGGAACTGTACTTCCTATTGTAGCATTCCCACTGAAACTATTGCAAACCACGCACCACTTTCTCCCTCCCTGCCTTTCCTCCCCCACCCCTGCAGTGGGCTAGAGGGGAGAACTGGGGGGCACAAAAGGTGAAGATCAAGGGTTGATATAAGAACAATTTACTGGAAACAGCAATGAGATAAGTAAAGGAACTGTGACAGCCACAATACAAATGACAGAGGGTACCAGAAAAGAATTATGATTGCTCACTACAGGAAACCCTAGCAGACAGCAGCCAACCACAGCCACACTATCCCAGCAGCTCCCTCTGGTTTAGGACCAGCACCAGCACCCCTCTTCCCAGAAGAGAGTCCTTTCCTTCCCCTCCTCCCACTCCTTTCCCCACCCCTGCTCCCAGCAGTGATGTGAGGTTGTACACAACAACCTCTGGGTCCCGGTCAGGGCCCCTCTAGCTACTGCAAAAATTAACCCTGCCCTGGCCAGAACCTCTCATGGAAGCTAACTCTTCCTTTCCAACAGCAGGGAGTAAGAAATCAATTTCCTCTTTCAGTTGTTGCAGCTAAGAAGTTACACTAAAGTATACCTTTACATCCTGTGTTCTATAAATACTCTATATATGTGAAAGAAAATAAGATTTGTAATTGTAGGTCTAGTTTCATGCAATATGTAAGAGTATGTACATTACTGTTCACTCAAAGAATTCAAGTTACAAAAAAAAATTGTCATGATGGCTGAGGTAGAATGCAAGCTAATAAAATATGTGTGATGGAGTGGAAAAACATAGACATGAAGGAAGACAACCTTCAAATTCAAATTCAAAATTCTTAGCAAATGCAGCAATAATACATCCTATTAGTAAGAGAACTCACTAGGAGAAGGACTTCAAGAAATCCAGATTTCTCTTTTGTCAGCTCTGCTACAGCTCTCCCTTGATAATTTATTCCCACCCAGTCTCCAGCACATTGTACCCAGTCATCCATACAAACATAAAGCAAACAAAACCTGTAATAAATTAATCAGGCCATTTCTCCCATCTCCAAGGAAGAAGAAAGGGGACTGGCTGTTATCTCTATTTCAAAACACTTGGGTGACAGCCACATAAGTGTTTTAGGGTAAATAAGTGGAGAGCAGCTTCATTAAAGGAATGAAACCCTATTGAAATGCACAGGTGCAGTCCAGAACTTTGACTGCACACCAGGAAGAGTTTTATTTGAAGTTTCCTATCAGGAATTTTTGCTGCAGCTACCACAGGCATGCTTACATATTACTTCTCTTCCGTCACATTTAGCTGTCTCCTTCCTACCAAGCACCATTTATTGCACTGATGTTCCACCAGTAAAAGAAAAGGTAAGTTGCTGGTCCCTAAGGATGTCACACCATCCTATAACCTGAGAATCAGCCTGGAAAAGCAGAAAATGCAATCAGCACAAGAACAAAATAAACTAATTTATGTTTTGGCTTTATTATGCTGTAAAAAAAACCCAAAAAAAACCCCCTCCCCCCCCCAAAAAAACCCCAAAACAACAAAAACAACAAACCCCAACAAAACCAAAACCCCAAAAAGGACCCCAAAAAACAACCAGTGAGAAAGGGAGACAAAAAAGGCTCCAAATAATATTTGTCCCAAACTTTCAACTGAGCAAATTTTTCCTTGTGCCACTAATGAGAGGACAAGTATGGTCAGGGTTGTGTCTTCACCTGGTTCTCAGGCATGCAAAAGCTGTCTGTTTTATGACTGCAGCCTGCTTAGCCCCTGCAGAGGGAGCAGGAACACCTCATTATCAGGGACGGGAGACGTGCAAGGAGGAATCTTGGATGAGATGCAACTAATTAGACAAGACTCTTTCCCTCCATCATCAGAAAGTGAGAATGCAGTCAAGGATTTTTACCATTGGCAATGCATTCTGAATGGAAAGGGCCTAATGTGTATTTTATTGTAGTGGGAAATGCATATGAAAGCCATTGCTGGCAGCCAGTCCTGCCAGTGCAGACATTGCATAATCAAGGCCGGAAGCCCTAGGGGCCTGACAGTCAGTGGCTTTAAAAAAATCCTGCTGTTTCACTGCACTTTCAAGAAGATTTTTGTAACTTTTGCTTTGATTACTTTCCTAAGGAAAATCCCCTATCATTTTTCCATTGTTCCTGATCTTGCTGGTTTTTTTTCCACTGAACAGGGTTTAGAAAGTAGACATTCATTTTAAATAATTCAATTACTCCTACTGCTGTGCAGTTTGCCTTAAACTCCATTTCTATGCCCAGAGCTATGCTCAGAGCAAGAGAAAACTTCTAATTATTTGGACAGTTTTGCTCTTTAATTATAGAAGATCTTTGGCTAGAATGACATTTTCAAGACACGAGGAGAGGCTTGTTAAAGAAAGATAACAAAAGAGCCCACAAAACCCAAAAGGCTGAAATCTTTATGCATTCCTTGTTTTGATGTAATGCTACCCATTATGATAGTGTTGAAACAGGTTTAAAGCCTGGGGTATTGGAGGGAGAATAGATAGCATGGTATGTTGGAGAGTGTGAGAAGTACTGCTGCTGTTAACACTGATTTTTCTATTCTCTGAGCTCAGTGTTTGGATATCCTAAGAACTGCTCTCAGTTTGTTTAATGTCCTTGCAGGTTTGGCTAAATCCTTAAAAAAATAGAATGATAGAGATCTGTGGAAATGAGATGGTGACTAACATATTTTACCTGCCAGCCCTGCTCTCTCATCTCTCATGCAAGGGGCTTTCGTTTCCCAGGAAGATTCTCTGCCAACTTACACTCTCCTCTGTCTAAGTAGCATTTGGGCATCCTTCCCCTCTTCTTCCTCCTTGCTCTCTTCAGTTTAACTCCCAGTGGCCTGCCAGCATCCATACTGCTCCACTTTTCCAGTGTCCTGCCTGCTGTAACTTCCTTCATATTGTGTCCATTCCAGGTCCTCTGCTCTTCCTCAGCTTGTTTCACAGGATGGCATCACCATGCCTAAAAATAATGGTTGATTCCTTTTTGAATACAGATGCAGGAAGTGCTTCCAAGCTAAGCTCAGCACTTCCAGCATCCAACATTTTCTTACTTATTGAACTGAAGATAGGACTGGAGAGGGAATCTCATCCTATGAAAAAATGAATTATCTCATCAGCTTCAGAATGAGTCAGCTCTACTGGAAATGCTCACTCCAGATTGCAGTTTGCAGCAGTAACTCCCCACAAGTTAACTGTGTGCTGCTGGGAATGTGGCAGCAGCTCCTGGCACTTGGGAAGGTTTTCAGACAGAAGCAGTATAATGCAGACACACACAGGTGTTATGTGGAAGCTTCCAAGCCACAGCAGCTTTGGCACTGACCCTGACAGTACTTTTCCTGACACTGTAGGCACTAGTTGTCAGAAAAGGACCCAGCTTCATATCTCTGAAAAGATAATACATGATGATACCTGACATTAAAGAACTATCAAGCTCAGTCACTACAAAAATATGAGTCTATTCTGCCACAAAACATGTTCATGTAAAGAAAAGATATTCCACTCACTGAATTAAATAGACTGCAATTGAATATTACCAGATTCTTTCAGTTGTAAAGAGTTTAACATTCTCCAAGTACTTATGCAGGGTAAACTGAAGCTTGCCTTGCAGCACGTAGTGCCATCTCTAAAGAAAATATTAAAACAGCTGAACAGCTTTGGAGGCATTACCTCCAAGAGATCAGTAATTTCTTACTCTGTAGCATTTTGTGCAGGTTTGTGAGAAGCAGGTCTGTTAGTGAGTGCAGCAGCTCACAGCATTCAGTCCAGCTGCTATGAGCATTGTGCTGCTGCACCCGCTTCTGAGATGGTCCTGGGGGGGCTGTGTCTACCTGCAGCCTGTGCAGAGGATGATGCTAACTGCATCTGCTGCTCAGGACATGCAACCACCCCATGCTGTCAGTCCTTTGAGGTTTTGCTTGCAATCTCTTTTTGGCTGACGTTTCTCAAGTTATAATCTCCATCCCTAAATCAAAGACTGTCATCCATTCAGACTCCTTGGAACTTCCCTTCCCCCACACATTTTGTACAGATATATCCCTTTCTCATCTAGGAACTTTTCCTCCCAGATCTTGCACACTTTCTTCCCTAATCACTTGTTGACTTTGTTGTATACACCCAGGGATTATGCTGATCCCAAAATACTTTGCTGACATTAGACATGCCTGGAATTTTTCCCAAATACATGGCATGAATCCTTTACTGCTATTTTTGCCAGAGCATGTGTTACCAGTTATATATTAAACATATATTAAACATAGGCAACGACCAAACAAGTAGAGTAGAGGCAGTGTTTCTCCAGAGGCTGCCTTCTGAGCCTTTAGCTGAGTGCTAAATTCCAAGAGTAAATAATAATTAAGTGAAAGTAATTGAAGTAATAAAACTGCTGCAAATGGTACAATTCCATATCTGCATCAGCATCCTGCAACTGATCTGGCACTCCTCTCCTGGTACAGTGATGGGTACATAGACTTGAGATCAAAGCATCTGTGTTTTCTCCTGGTTTAAAGCTTCAGTCTTAAAGGAAAAGGTTTTAAAAGTTTTTGCTGCAATTTAAAAAAAAAATAACACAAATAATTATTTTGAGCTAGAGCCAAGAAAAGCTGATAACATACATAAAACTATAAATATAGCCAAACAGGTTGTCTTCTCACACCACACTTAGCTGAGGAATTTAGTTCTTAATTTAATTGAAGGTCACATTGTTCCACAGGTTTTCCTCCTGAGATTTTGAAGCTTTTAAATCTAAGATAATCTTCTAAGCAGATACTAAGAAAAATAATAAGGAATGGGATGCAGTGAGGCAACTGCCGCGAGATTCAGGATTAAAGAGATTTTATTACTATTTCTCTCTTCCACCTCATCATCAGGTGGAGAAAGGGTGGTAAAAGATGTATGCAAGGGAAGGAGGAAGAGGATAGTTTCTTTACTCCTCCAGCCAGATCAGTACTTGCTAGTACAGCTCCCTGGGGATTACGACTGGATCAACTTCTTTGTTGCTTATTTTAGAGTCAGCTTTTGCCAAACTGCTGTGCTGTTTTCCCATTTTGCTGTTCTCCATAAAATCTTCACATTTTCCTTTCTCAGAGAACTGCTTTTGAAAAATCCTGACTCAGCCAAAATGCTTTAGAAGATTAAAAATTAAGGGCTTCAGAGTATTTTGACTGTGCCAAATGGGTCATTATGGAGCACCCTGCCCCAGCATGGCAGACCCCCTACTCCCCCTCTTCTCCTCCCCTCACCCCTCATTTTAGTGGCATTCACAAACTTGCAAAATTACACAGGTTATTTAGGAAGACATTATATAATGATGGCCTCAGGGTTTGCCCCTGAGGGATGTCATTTTTACAGGGTACCAGCTGAATTTTGGGACATTGGTGAACATCCTTTGAGCCTGACAGTACAGCCAATTTTCCATGTACCTTATTATCCCTTATCCACACAAGAATTCATCCCCCGAGCTATAGGGACCCTATGGAAGACCATGGATTTCCTAAAGTCATTGTGTACAATATCTAGACAGCTTTTTATATTGCTCCTGGTCGTCTGCCCTGTCTTTGCACCCTTTATGTACTTTCATTTTGCATAAGAGCTCAGCAAGGTGTTCCCTATTTCAAAGCATATAGCTCCTTGTTGAGAAAGGATGAGTTAAGCCCATTCCAGAGATTAAATTAGTTTCATAAAGCATGGCAGAAATACTCATACATTTCTTATGGGGTTAAAGGTACTACAGTTCCATTTACAGGGCTGAAGGGAAGGCAATGTCTCTTGAACTACTGGAAGAGTAAATGGTCTGTGAGACTTGAATTTCAAAACTTGGCATGGATTTTTCATCACAGAAAGACTGTATACTGATTTTGTGTATCATATGAGTTTATATATCATTTCTAGTCTGGATGTTCGGCTAATTTATGGAATATGACTTCCTTTTAAAATATCCTTTCAGCTTTCTCTGCTTTGTTTCAGGCTTCTGGAATCAGCCTCACTTAGTTGGTGCATGACAGATCTGCTAACCAGACCATCATCCAGCTTATGGAGACCTGGAGCAAGAAGGGGCAGAGACAGTGTCCCAGAAGCCTCACAGTGTGGGAGCACAAGGCAACAGGTGTAAGAGTGAGTGTCCTGCTTAAAATGCAAGACACAGTATGTTTTGCTCTGGTGTTCAAGACTACTGCTGTGACACTGGACGTGGGCTTTTATCTCATATGTAGTTGTAGCAAAAACATCAAGAACTGGAGCCACTGCTGTAGCAGTAGACCACAGATATTTGAAGACAGTTGAAGTACAAATGGAAGGGATGTTGAAAGGTTTAAAAAACAACCTGAAAATAGACCATGAGAGATGGAAGCCAAGATCTATCTGTTTGTTAAGAAAACTCATGTAAGATCTGCAACTATTTCTCTGGAAGAGTTCAGCAGACCACAGAACACCAAAACAAGAGCACTTTGTTGGCAGCTTCAAATGTAACAAAATATAGGAGAGAGCTTTCTACTGGAAGCTAATGAACTTGGACTGTGAAACACCCACAGGAATGAAAGGTGCAAGAGACCAAATCACTTCTTATACCTTTTATGTAATGTTGTTGATAACCATGCAGGGTCTGAACTAGCAATTGCATGTCAAGGTAAGTCACAAGAATGTGAAGTCTTCCTATTGTCTTTTACAAGCAGACAATGTATGGAGGTGGAGCTTTCTTATAGCTATGTCACTCCTTTCTACAGAATAAGAGGAAGGATCAGAAGATTGGGAGGAATCTGTGAGTTTACAGAGGTTAATGAAATTAAATTAGTGTTGCTGTTCAAATCCTCTTTTGATTTCCTTTTGACTTTCCCAGTGCTCTCTGGTTCTATAAAGGCCAGCCTCTATCTGAGAGATATAAAACTATAAACAAGATCAAGTGCAGAAAAGTGCAATATATTTATTTTTTTATGCCCTAAAATACAGATGAGATTGATTTCTATTTTACCTCAAATATTTCAGCAGTGCTAATCTAAAACACAAACTCATTCAGTCGTACTCAGAGAGACTTAAGAAAGATCATGACTTGCAGTAAGGAGTTAAACCACTGTAATCATAACTGTAGGGTCAGAATTACACCCATCAATTTAAGACTCAACATTTTTCATTTTCAACAAGTAAAATTTCATATTTAAAACCTCATTCATTTAATTACTAAGGATCCAGTAATTCTAATTACTAAGTAATACTAAGAATTCCAGTTCCTGACTCACTGTTAAAATTTACCCACTAATAGTATCCCTTCACAGGTGTGATGGGATAGCCCTGAAATAGAGAATTTGCAGTACTTTGTAACAAGTTTGCAGGAACTGAAGCTTTTCATGTCTGTGTTGCTGGAAGTTTTCTTAACCTGCTTGTAGCTTTGTTTGACTTGTTTTAGCTCTGACAATATTTTTTTCTCATAGACCAGGTGTTTCTGGGTAATTTGGTTTACTTTTGTTTTTCTTTCTCTGTTACAGCCATTGTTATACATAGGTAGCAGTAACAAGCAGTTACTCTGTGCAGAATGAGATATTTATGATTCTGCAGTGCAGATTCCCTTGCTCAGTTTACATCCATTCCAGGTGATTATTTCATAATGCATGGATCCTTGGGATTCTTGGTTAACAGCAACATCTGCTATAGAGGCATTTTAAAAGCTTTGTTTTTCTGAATATAAAATCTCTATCTCAAGCGTGTAGAGGGGGAAGGAATTTTTTTACTGTTGAAAAAGCAAATTTTAATTATAATCACATATTCTGTCTATAATCCTGAAGCAAAGGACCCAATTCAGAATCCTAAATGTTTGTACAGAGGCTCTACTAAATTCCTTAGGGAACATTTGCATGAGAACATGGTTTTCCATTAAATTAATATTGATCATGTTCACAGTCTGGAATTAAGTGGATAACTCTTTCCCATGCTTGTACAACTCCCATCTATACAGAGCAATTTGATAACTGTATCCAAAGAATGAAAGCAAATAATACATGTAATCAGCATGAGATCAAATCAAGCTTCAGCTATGGGCATTTCATTGCATTTCCCAATCTGTAGTGTTTCAAAGGAGGAGGGGGTGTGGAAGTGAATTGTGCTCTGAGCTCTTGTCTTAGCAGCATCATCAATGAAATGCCAGTGACCATCTTGTAATCACTACACTTGTAAAGGTTCAGTTATATGACTGATACAAGAACTCTCTATTTAGTTTCATTCATGCTCTAACAACTGCATTTCAGCAGATCACTTCTACTGGACTCAAAGTGTCTGCAAAAAGATGTAGAAATAAAGTGTACATATGGATACCTATATATGCTTTTGTGAGAAGAATCATTGATTAAAACTGATTGATAAATTAAGATTTGCTAGTTTGTTTTGATCCAGCCTCACACGTTTCAAGTGTCAATGATTCTGTATGCATTTGCCATGCTATTTGCCCTACTCTTCAGTGTGGCTGTATTAAAAAGAAGAAAGATGGGCAGTGCAATAGAGACAGTATAAAATGCTAATTTTTGAAACCAAAACTGTAGATATCACTTTCACCATTTCTACAAGATAAGTGGAAAAATCATTCACTGTCATCAGTTTCATACTATGATTTCACTATGGAAAGTGAAATACCTACATACATATGTATATAAAGAAAATCAGGAACATTAAAAATGGTTTACTGTGCAGTAAATAAAGAATTAAATTTATGAAAATACACATCAGGTGCTACTGCTGTGGTTTTGCAGAAACAATAATGAAAATAATGATTAGACTCTATATCTTAGAGGCATTTTCCAACCTAAATTATTCTATAATTCTATGAAAGGCTGCCCCTCAGCTCACAAAAGCAACACACAGAATGCTGGAAATGAACTGTGTTTTTATGCTAGAGCCATCAGCAGGCCCCGTAATGCCAGTAAGACTGAGCTGGGAGACCATGGCACTAAAGAAAACTATGCACTTTTCACCCTCTATTACCATATATGAAATTTAGCTTTAAAAATTCATGCTGACAGCACCTCCACTGTAAGCACAGACAGAAGTATGTTCTTCCTGCAAGATTAAAAAACCCCAAAACCTCTGTATACAAAACTGGCCACAGAAACCTACGGGTCTACTTCTGTGAGTCAAGAAATGTTGCGTTGCCATTGGTTACTGTCATCAGGTAATGGGTCTTGTTACACATAAGATTAAATACTGACCATGACATGTAGCACATGCAATCTATAATGAGGCTTTCTTATGTTGTTTGGGTTTCGGAAATAGCCTATTAAATCTTGTGTGTATTTCCATCCATGCACCATAGACCATAAATCACTCAAACACAGCATTATAACTGGAAAAATTTTACTCACTGGGGGTTTTCACGTGTAGTGAACTGACAGATTTTTTGCTTTTATATAACACCAGAGTAGAAGAGAAAGTAAGTACATTTTAACGTATGGAATGAATACATAGAGTTTTATAGTACTGTAGGTTCTTGAAATATGTTTTTCTAAAGCGGTGGGACCAAAACAACTCACATACTGGGGAGAGAAATGACATTATGATTTAGAAAAGGAATGCATATTCAAATATCCAAAATACTTTTCAAAGGAAGAATGCTTGTAATTTATAAGGAATTTGGAACTAAAATTCAGTTGCACTCATTTTGAGAAGAATAAAAATAGTGGGCAGAGACAATGTTATCTCAGAATAGATTTCCAAATATATAAGAACATATAGTCTTCATTTTTGTCATGAAGTTTCACAGTATTGTTAGGTATACTTCTGCAGACCTTCCCTTTATTGGGACTGTTAAATTTTATTTTTAGTTTATCGTGAGACAAAACTGACATGGTTAGAAATCACTCAAATTAATGAAATTACATAAAGCACTGCCTGCTAGGCCACAAGCAAAATCAGCCTATGGGCTTGGGAAATACAGTGTGCTACATCAAGATTTCCATTTTATTTTTCTGTAAGAGTAATTACTTCTTGGCTAAATGCTGTTTGTTTTCATGTTTACGTGGGTCAGTACAAAGAAGCCTAGTCACGTTTGTGAGGCAGTGGAATCAGTGCATAACACAGCACAGACCATGGAAACAATGGGTTAAATGCTGTCTTTTGGAGGTTCAAGCTTCTGTCTGGCAGAGACTAGTGGCTAAAAGAGCAATCACAGCCACTGTGTCCTGGAGAGTCTTCTCCATGTTCTCACATGCCAGGTCTGGCATTCATGCAGCCACACTTCTCCAGGAATCACAGTCTTCTGCAATCTCCTTCAGGAACCACACTTACCCTGAACAACTTCCCCCTGCTTACCTTTCACCTTACACCATTTTAATAATTTCACTCTGAAGCCATATGAACATCAGTTCCAGCATAAAGGCAAGAGTAGAAATGACCTTTTCAGCAGCAGCACAAACATATGCCAGATTAAACTGGCTGTGGAATTTAAGTCAATTCTTCTGACATTTTCCAATTATTTGTAATGGCTTAATAAATATATAATTCTAAATCCAAAAAGACGGTAACTGGGTCTGTCCTAGGATAGTAGGTATAACTCTGCCAAATAAAATTCCAGATTATATGTGTCTTGAAAATCAAGATTCACATTCATTTCAAAAATGAAAATTACACTGGGTTTGATAAAAACCCCACATCCTAGTCTTTTACCAGAAGATTTTATAAAGTAGTCTTTTTCTGAACATTTAGCACACAGGAAAGATACAGGGGATATGTGTACTTGTTACTGTCCACGTTGCAGACTTTCTTTTTCTACATCCTTCTGATTGCTCTTATTGTAGATATTACAGGGTATTTGTAAACGAACAAAACCAAACATTATCAGTGTTATATTAGGACAATAAATGAGAACCTGTCAGATCAGGCGAAACCTTGGCAATTAGATCCAAGTCAATCTGGCAAATCCTACTAAATTAAAAGACAAAATACTATGGAGATGCAGTCAATGGAAGGAAAGAATCATATCAAACATGTCTCATTTAATTCTACCATTACTTTTGAATGGTACCAACACTGATCAAAATTAAATATTCAGCCATAGGACTATAAACACTTCCACAGCTTGCTGAGAGCCACTTATTTAGAGCAGATAGAGTTTATGTCCTTATTTTGAATTTGTAGAAAGTCCCACAATGGCCTGTGGGAAATAAAATACAGCTCCTCCACAGGCAGGATCATGAGCTAACATGAGAATTTCCTTTAGCTGAAGGTAAATTATACACATAATAAAATAAAGATCAAACATCCAACCGCCCTGAGAAAAACAGCATTGCATCCATATGTCAGGTATCCCTGCTACCTGCAGGATAGCAGAGGCAAAGGAAAGCTTGGGGGAAAAGATTTTCTCAAACTCACCCCAAACACGAGAGTATCAAACCACTTGAGTGAAAAATAAATTCTTTTCCAAAACATTCAAACAATTATATCAAGACAAAAGTAGTTAAAAAACATTTAAGGAGGCAAGAACCAAGAAAAAGCAACCAGCAACTGCAGAAGTGAAAACATTTAGTGGTTTTGGAAAAAAGACATGGCAGTCTCTACCACTAAATTGCAGTAATACATAACAGCTCCCTGGAGCTGCAGGTAGTTGGCAGTTCCAGGCTTAAAGACCTAGCAAATGTAACTAAAAGGAGAGTGGAAAAGAAAGAACCCGTGGTAATCCATCAAAGGAAAGTAAGTCCTTTTTTATAAGCACTATAATACCTGCTTGTGAAGAGAGTTGGTGTACTATTACCATGAAAAATTTCCAAACATGTTTGCTTTAACTTCGACTGTGCTTATCCACTGTCTTATAGGAGGTATAGTTTGAGTTACATCAAATTCCTCAAAAGAGGTTTGAAAATCTATTTCAGATGTCTTAAAACTATTTAAAATACTACTGCACACATGCTTACTTACTTTGGGCCAGAGTTCTGTGCTGCACCCCTTCAGTTTATGTAAATATACAGGTATTAACTTTAAATTTGGTTAGCTGTGCTTTTACAGAAAACAGAGATGAATGTTTATTATTCACCTGGTATTCCATTCAGTTTTTACAAAAGAATTTTATAAACAATCCAAAATCCTAGAATTGTATCACTGAAGTGCTGACTTCACCTGTGCTATCCTGAGAAAAAGTTAACCTATCTCTGTCCACTTTACAGGTTTACTTCCACAGGCCTTTCGTGCTAGAAAGCTCAAGGGAAGTGTGTGACCAGGACCTTGCTTTTAGGTGCACTTATGAAAAAGTGTATTTGTTGCAAAGTACATTAAGGAAATGTTGTTGTTTTTCCTGCAGGCATTTATGGTTACTATTCTCAGTAATCTAATTCAATTGAGCTCAATTGGTACATTCACATTTTTAAAGGCTGCATCTTCGAAGAATTCAGTCTTATACAATAAAAAGACCTCTCTTAAAATAGATTATCAAAATAAAGTAGGCAGACAGGTTTAAAACTTGGTATTCACAGTGTATACTAAAAAAGTCCTTAAACTTTCAAGGAACTTTCAGCTTCCAACTCGTAACAGTTTTGCAGGGGGCTCTAATAGAATTTAAGGCATTATTTCAGAATACTGCTCTAAAAACAATAAAAGAGTTCCTCTTCAAGCCTGTTTCTCAATGTTGTATGAAAAGACAATGTAAACAACTGGTAGCAGGAGTGAATATGAGCTACAATGGCATGAGTATTAGAATATACCCAAGCTATCCATTTATTTTCTTTAGAGCACTATACATCTCAATAATTTACAGATAATGCAGATCTTTATTAGAAATGCTCAGGGGTTTCCTTTTGCTTTTAAAAACTGGTAAACCCATAAGTGATCAAATATTTACATTTTAAAGGGGTAGCTCTACCAGGTGAAGGTTCTGTTCTAGCAGTTATATTCACCTAATGAGTCTGTTCTAAGGTTTTTTCACTTGTTAGAAAAACCATTATGTACTTAAATAATTTGTAGCTATGGCAAGTTACAAGGCCTATCAGGTTTTAAGGACTCTGTAGAGGTTGACAATGCTGCATCCTAGCAGAATTACTTCATCAATGAAATAATTTTTCCCCCTATTTTTTTATTGGCTAAGAGCAGTGATGCTTTTTATTCAGACGAGCTGACCATGTTATTATCTGTTCCACAGCTTTGGAAAGCATTCTTTTCTATTTGCATGTCACATTGTGTGTCTGTCTCATTATTTCAGTGGTACACAAATGACCAAACATTGTAAATGCTACACTCTGTAAAACAGCACAATGACTGCAACCACACTGAAAATCTTTCTCGGTTGCCACAGTACAGGATTCATTTTGATCTCGCTAGGGAGAAGTGTATTTTAAAATGGACTATTAGAAATCTTGCAAAAAAAGAAAAGCACCTATTTAGTGAAGCAAATGAAAACATTCCCATTGATTTAATTAAAATTGAAGTGGACCCTCTTTTCTCATTATTGGTTGGTAGTAGACCCTGTTGTTTGCATTGAATACTACTGCAAACCACAAGTACTTTTATTGGGATCCCTGTAGGACTATTTATGTTGTTCAATAACCTACTCCACATGAACAAAGGCATCAAAATTACCTTGATCATTTGATCAAAGGCAGTGTATACTTAGGGACATTCACAGAAGTTCTGGAACAAAGAATTTTTCATATTATTTTGAACCCAGTGACGGAAATTTAGGACTTCTTACAACTTTGCAAACACTAATTACCAAAATGCCTTTTCATCCTCTCTCAAAAAAACCCTTTTTACTTCTGTGAAGTGATTAAAAGTATGCCATTCTTAATAACACAGACAAAAAACCCAAAGAGAACTTTTGGGAGCTCGGTATTTCTCTTAAAATCTGTGCAAGTTTACAGAGAATAAGCACTGGTAGGTTGGCTGCATTAGCCTGAAATATAGTCATGTCACTGTAGTGAAGGTGTCTATGGTAACCCACTCACTCTCTTTCTGTCACCAGAGGCCTCATGGACTGCTCAATGAAGGTCTCACAACCTTCATGTGGTGTTCATCCTACAGCGCTGAAACCAGCAGCTGTACATCTTAGTGGTTGTTGTGTGGGAAATACTTTAAATTAATAACCTTTCCTAGTTAAACTGATCATTACATTAGGGACGAGTTGTTGATTGAACATTTTATTGATTGAATTGAAATTTCTGAGAGCTGTGGAGCTAAATCTCTTATTTGTAGATATGACACATCATCCCTATCTCCCAGGTACCAATTGATAACTCAGAGGATTTTGTATGTCCTCCTCAAATGCTGTGATACAGTGGGGCAAAAAGCCTATGTTCAACTGATAAAAGTCTTCTTGTCATCTACCTTTAGAATTCTGTGCCTTTTCTCCACCTACAGATAAAAGCATTTGGGCTTTTTTTTGAAATTGGACTCAAACAGCACGATGAAAATCTGAGACAGATATAAAAATTGGAGGCTTCTTTGTAAAAATTATTATGTTACCAAACTGCATGAAAGAGTTCTGGACCAGAGAATAGGTTAGTACACAGTCTGTTGTATTATCCTTGCTGATCATAACAAACAAGTTAATAACAAGATCCAGAGAATACAACAAATGGAAGAATATGTGTGTGCATATGCATATGAATGTTTATGTGTGTCAATGTATACAGGTTTTATATCTGTGTATCCCCTGCTATGGTGTTAAAGATATTTTGAGTATTTGACTTCCTCATTTCCTTCTTTTTTTTTTTTGGTGACCCTTATGTCTAAATCCTTGTATCTACTATTCTATTTTCTGGATAAAACCAATTGTTCTGATTTTTTTTTAATAGTAGTATTTTTAATACAAATTCCTGGATCAGTTTCAGTTTTCATGGGCAGGTTTCTAAAACAGTTGTTCCTGGAAATCAACTACAGCTATAATTAATATATGAGAAATGCCTCAGGATACTTTCTTATTTTTCTGCACTGCAAACAAAGTGTTTGATGGGATTTTTTAAATATTCATGTAACTGGGATCAGAATAGAATGTGGGATAAAAAGGTGAGGCTGCAGTTATTAATTTTGAAAAATTTAATACAAAAGAAACCTAAACCTAAAAGGGAAAGGAGTTTGTAAAATTTGAGGTTTGAATATTCTGGGTCAAAAGAGACAAACTGTATCTTTTCACTTTATTTTTTGGTTAACCATTCTATGTCATTTGCTGAGAAATTGTTCTGCTAGATGACCATGAGGTATTTCTCACACTACGAAAAATTTACAATGATCATTTTTTAAATTACAGACAGAAATCAAGCAAAATAGTAAAATATTGAAAAAAAAATTGAAAGATCCAATTATGTTTGCTCTTTCCCGAGTGTAGTGGATTCACCCTGGCAGGACAGAAGCCATCCCTGTAGCCCCTCCTCTACCAAGGTTTGGCCATGCAAACCCAATACACCAAGAATGACTACAAGAGATCAGAGACAGCATTTTCAGAACCTTTTGACAAATCTCTGGTAGTAAAGCTTAGCTGGTATTTTGGGGGAAGATTCAGAAATCCTTCAATAATTACAAACAAGTATGTTACAGACAAATATGCTTTAAGGTTAAAATATTTCTGTCTTTGAAGGTGTTTCTCAAAAATATCTTCAAAACTAAAAGAATCAAATTCCAAATCAGATTCTAAAAGACATATTCTTTATCAGTTTAAATGTCTGTTTTAAATGAGAATAACTTTAGCAATACCTTCACTTAGAATTCTATTAAGATTCTTATCTCAGTAATCTTTTGGGAATGAGTTGAACAAGCAATGATATTTTCAAATTTTTTAGTGCACATCTATGACTATTCATACCTTTTTATAGTTACTGGAGGTTGAAAATTAATTCTTAGGAAATCCACAGATTTTGCTATCACAGACAGGAAGAAACAAAGACTCAGTAAGTAGGAATTCTTACATAAATTTATTTTCATCTTACCTGCCCATGCGTGCCCCTTCTGTTCACATGGGATTGCGGGGTGAAGATAAATACATGTGTATGTATCTATATGACAATAGCTATATCTTTATCTGTCTACCTATATCTCTTGATACATATAGGCACAGCCCTCTTTTTTACATTGAGGGTTGTCAAACACTGTAACAGATTAGCTGAAATAATTGTAGGGTCTTTGTGGAGATATTTATAATGTAACTGGACATGGTCCTGGAAAACCTGCTCTAGCTCACCCTGTTTGAGCAGGTGACTTGAGTGATTTCCAAAGATCTCTTCAACTTAAACTCTTCTTTGATTCTCTGTGATATATATTAATGGTGGCTTCTATGAATCAACTTGCCAAATTACTCAGTCTTGATGCCATAATTTTGCTTCATAGAACAGTTTACTGAATGCCTCACATCTTATAGTTCTCATTGTTCATTTCTGAATACTCTTTATCCTTTTCCTGACTCACTGAGGAGAGTGTTCCATTGATTTCCAACGGGATGCTTGTGTGTTTTATAACCTATTCATTATCCATCTTACCACCAAGTTTGCTTTTCTTAATTGCTGCTGTGAAGTGCAGAGTTCTCTTCAGTTTGAGCTGTCTGCAATGATAATTATTATTTATTCTTTCCATGAATCTTTACATGTAGATAACTTAAAGCAATTTACATGGAAATATGTCTTAAACATCAGATTTTTCAGTTTGAAGGTTTCAAACTAGAAGGAAAAAGAGATGAAATTATTTCATCGTGTTGGTAGCACATTTCTAGAACATGTCAGGATCTTTTATTTTAAACTAAATATTTGATTTTGCTCATCTCTGCCTCAATTAAAGAGCAGGAAAATCTTAGAAACATATGGTTAAAGAATTACTTCATTTATACTATATTTTATCCTTCTATGCTGTATTTTATCCTCATTGCCTCAAACCTGCCAAAATTCATGCACCTCAGTTAGTTTCAGAAAGTCTAGACCTGTCTGATTTGATTGTCTACTTATCAGCCAAGGACAGAAGAGATGCTGATTAACAAAACTTTTATGCCAGGCAAAGCCATCATTACATAAATGAAAAATGATTCTTGATGCTACCTCAAAAAATGCTACCTTGAAGGGTATCCCTTAACATCACCAAAAGTGCCAACAGAAATTTCACATACTAATTGAGGGAAATATGAACCTAATACATGAAAAATTCTTTGTAATCAAACTATACAGGAGGTCAGTACAGGATAATGTTTAGCTTTGAGCTCTTTTGCACGTTTTCCATTTGTACAAGGGTCACTTTGTGAATGTGGTGGAGGCCTTAGCCTTCTCTGCTGAAATCATTGCCCAGGGCCTGTATTGAAGACTAATCACCTCTGAAACTGTACCAGGCAGGAGGAATATATTGATGCTAAAAAGAGTATGAACAGCCATGTGTATATATTGGCTCTAATGGTGAAATAATGGAATCTTATGATATCCTTTGTTCTGCAGAAGCCTTGCTGCCTAATGGACTGATTCTGCTCTGATGCCAAGTGCGACATAGGCCTTAACAACAGCTGAAGGAATGCCTCCTACAAGATAGAACTGCACTGTAAATGTTATAGTCTTTTCTGTGCTGCAAAAAAGTGCTATTTTTCTTTTTCTAAACCATTTCTAGCATCAGTAAATTGGTTTGAATGCCTCCTGCAAAATAATAAAACTTAATCACTTGTATGTGGATTCACTGAAGGGTTGAACAAAAATGTTTGGAATTGGCCATCTTAGTCCCTAATCATCAACTAGTAAGGACGATATGGTTGTTAAAATTGACAAGCTCAATGTGATTGAACAATATCATAGAAAATTCCATGGAGGGTTATTAAACAGTCAGTTAAGGTGTCTAGCTGAAGAAATTTCTAAGCAAGAATTTTTGAAGGCTGCAGAGTATTTTCAAGAGGTATCACTGCTTACTTGTCCTGTTCTTAAACTTAACCTTATATATCTTCAATTGAGCATGGTCTTGGGTATTCAGCTCTATAGATATCTGGTGTGATCTATTCTTATATTAGAAAAAAGGTATTAACAGATTTCAAGAAAATTACTTGTGTTGTCTTTCTTTTCTTCTTCTTAAAACAAAAACAAAAACAAAACCAACAACAACAACAACAAAAACAAAAAACCCAAAACAAACAAACAAACAAACAAAAAAAAAACACCATAAAAGCATTTCAATTGATGGAAATCTCACAGTATGTCTATTCCAAGAAATGCCAGAGAGAACAGGCCCTCAGTTAGTGAAGCTACTTGCACAGAATCCTCTCCAATTTAATTAGTCTTCTTCTACTGTGCATCAAAACCAAAACATCAATACTACTCAGTAGGAATAATTAAATGTTGGTAATGTTGGTATACTGATAGAGCTTTTTTAAAAATTATAGTTCTCAGATTAGCCATCTGATCTAATTCATAGCAAAAATTTTTACTCTTGAAAGAGTTTTTAGAGATTTAAAGCCTATATCTGTACCTATCATGTTAGTTGAAATGATGGTTACTGAGGGTAAAAACCGAAGTTTTTACTTCAGCATAAGTAGGAGTCTAGGATATCATGAAGTAGAATCAAAACAGCATGGCTTATGCAACAGAAAATCTAATTTTTTTTTTTTTTTTTTTTTTTTTTTTTGATTTTAGTTCTTTGAATATGTCTATAAAACAGTAGATGAAGAAAAGAAAATCACATAATTTTGTAAAACTGCTTAAGAGCCTTTGGCATGATCTGGAGTAAGATTCTATAAAATGAACAGGCCATAAGGACCATTTTAAGTCCTGTGGAACATCAAGCACTGCATTGCTAGCTGGTTGAGGAAGGTGATTGTCCCACTCTACATGCACTGACCAAGCCTCACCTCAAGCATTTTATGCAGATTTGGGTGTCTCAGTATAAGAAGGACATCAAGTTACTGAAATGTGTCCAGAGCAGGTAAACCAAGATGATGAAAAGCCTCCAGGACAAGACTTACAAAGAATTGCTGAGGTCCTTTGGTTTTTTCAGCTTGAAGAGAGGAGGCTGAGGGTGACCTCACTGCAGCCCTCAAGGGGGACAGAGGCAGGACACATGCTGATCTCCTCTCTCTGGATTGGTAGGACCCAAGAAAATAGAATGAAGCTTGGGGGAAGTTCTTATGTGATATTAAGAAAAGGTTCTTCTCTAAGAAGGTGCCACTCAGGAACAGGCTCACCAGTGAAGTGGTCATGGCACCAAGTCTGTCAGAGTTCAAGAAGTGTCTGGGTGATGCTCACAGTCATATTTTTTAGTTTTAGGGCAGTTCAGCAAAGAGTAGGGAGCTGATGATCCTTATGGGTCCTTTCCAGCTTGAGATATTCTGTGATTCTATGAAATAAAATAATCTCAAAAAGACTTGTCATGTAGAAAACATTGTCATGAAGAAAAGGCCAAAGAGCACAATGAAATGACCAGTTAAAATCTAAACCAAAGCAACTAGCTGAACATGACAAAGGCTTTACTGTACTCAAACTTTTATTGTTTAATCCTGATCAATAGCTTTAGAAGAACTGTAGAATAGGATTGGCTCTAACTGAAGTTTGCAGATAATAGGAATTTATTTAAGTCAGAAAGGTCACAAAGGTTGAAAAAAACTTTGGACGTGCTTAATTCAGGTAGATAATTCATCAACATAATAAGTACTGGATTTCAAATGGAAAAGGAGATGTCACATTTTCCCAGCATCTCAGGGGGGTCAAAATTTGTGGAAGCAACTCCTACAGCAGACCTGAAAATTGCTACAGATTCCTTGATGCAGATGTAGCTGGGAGCCTAACAACAGGTTATGTAACATTAAAAAATAATAGGGGCATTGACACTGATTGCCACATGATGAGTTTCTGTAATTATGATATTACCTCATTTGGAGTTGACAGTGCTGATCACTTATTCCAAAAGGGACATGGAAGAACTTTGATTTGTTCCTATGTTATTGAACAGTATGAAAAGTGGGCTGGAAGTGTTTTTGCATATAAAAAACCCTGAGTAATTAGGACTGATCACTGAAGAAATAGAAAACAGAGACACGATAAAAGTAGATTATATAAGAAAATAATCAAAAAATAGAAATTATGTTACTTGTCTCATAGTGTAAATGGAAAGAAAAGTGATGGCATGAAAAAGTTTTTGATTAAAAACTGATTTGAGGAAATTTCCATTCATTAACAGTAAACTCTGGTACTTATTTTCATATGAAATTGCCAAAATCAAAAGTACAAAAAAGAATTAAAAAAATTGAAAAAAACTGCAATTCATTTAATGGTTGTCAACAACAAATTTGACAAACTATCACCATGATTGCTAGATATAGGAGAATGATGGGTTCACTAAACTTGAAAGTCTCTTTTTCCTTATTTTACTATCTGATTCTTATCAACACGCTGGAGTACAAGCCCCTAATATTTACAGCATATATCACCTTCAAATACATAGTAGGTGTAGCATTACCTTTAACCAGCTGAGGGGGACATGCCCCACTTTATGGAAGGAATGAACCAAGTTACTCCAGCAAACGGAGTCTGGTTCCAAAATGTGCCCTACTCATCCCAGAAAACACTAAGGCTACGTAAGACCTAGATCTTCTACACTGAAAAGCATAATTTTGCAAACATTACCTATTACTTTAATTTCCTATTAATTTTCAACCTTCTTTTTAACATATAAATCACATTCTCATTTTATAAGGTAGTGATGTAAAGTCATGCTCGCTAGAAAAAGGACAACTGAGTGCACAAAATAAAGAATGGGTACTGTGTGAGTGGAGACAAACTGGTCACCTCAAAGCTTTCAACCAAATTCAACTTCAAGATGAAGTTAGTTTTGATGTAATATGTGCTGAAACCAGTGTTTTTCATAAAGAAAATTCACTGAGGATGGGCAATCCTTTTTATGTTCACGGTAGCAGATATCACGTGCCCCAAAACCATTCGTCGCCCTTGAGGTTAATTGGCACAGTGCAGAGGATAACTCACGCAATGGTCTATTCAACTAATTATTTCCTGGAGTAACTTGCCTGTTGTAACTCTGCTGTCACTGGCCTTGGAACCGTCTTTCTACACATTTTAAGGGTATATGTAGGTATATATATATATTCTTTCTTGCTTGTCCCATTCAAGACACATCTACCTGCGTGTAAGGTTTATTGACAACCTTGCTCACTGTCACAGCCAAAACACCTCAGAACACCTCTAAATTCCCACTGTTCCAACACATCCACTTAGGCCATTGAAAGGGCTGTTCTATTGATAACTGTGAACACCATGATCCATGCTTGTGCCAGCTTCAGAAGTACATCTTCCAAAAGCATGGAGTCACTTGCCTTCTTCAAACAAAGAACTAAGAGAGTATTAAACTTTGACAGAACTGTATTGTTGTAAACTTCCCAATGGAAAATCTACTTTCAATAAATTCTTTACAAAATAAACAAGCCGACTTAATGCTATCATGATAAGTTTTCATTCCATTTATTTACTATGCTCATTTTAAGCAATTCAGAATGATGTTACATAATGAAAAGTGTTAGAAGTTATTGGGATTTTTTCAATAGTAAGTTTTTTTCAATAGTAAGTTTTCAACTGCCTAATTTATTCTGTAGCTGAATATTAATCCTAACAGTGGAAAACTTCATCAGTTATGACAGGATTTCTGAAAGCTTAGCTGAGCTGCATATTATCTACAGATTGCCATTGGCAACTCAGCTCGCTAAATAAGCAGAACTGGAGTGAATGTTTTTTTTTTTCTAATATCATAAGACAAAAAACAAACAAAGACATAAACTAAAAAGGGATTTATATTGCACTTGAGAGATTTGACCAATGAATGAGAAGGAAGAACTGAAGTATTTGTACTAATCAGGGGGAATTGGACTTAAGTAACTCACATAAAGCATTTGCAGTTTTCAGTGAGTGACTTCCAAGTCTGTAGTACACTTGACTGCATCCTTCTGGATTTTGTGCTTAAAATGTTTTACTAACAGGCCACTGAGTTGTAAAAGTACAGTAAGTTCTTACTGTGAGAGGAAAGGTGCATTTCTTGAGGGTACAGCAGAACTAAAAATAGATTGCTATTTCTCCCACATGAAATACAGTACTCCATACAACAGGACTGAATTTATTTCTAGGTACCAAGGTCCTATCAATGTTCCTTCATATCAGCTGTGGCAAGCCTTATCAGAACTGTAGTTTATAAAGAACCAAAAAAATTGTTACCTCTCACTGTCATATACACTTCAAGGAATAATGCTGTGAAGATTTAATACACAATCTAAAATAAATAAGAAAATCATCAACAACTATAGCGTTCATCTATTTCTTTTTTTCAAATTTCTGTCTCACTTTGAGGACTGATCATCTTCTGAGGTATGGCTTCATAAATTTGATTATAAATTATTTCCTTCATTTTGTTTCTATACAATTGCTTTTCAGGCTCTATTCAATTTTAGGCTAATAGTACTGTACTTAAGGAATACCCTTAACAAACAATTTGCCTTTGTTTAGGTCAATGAAAGATTTCATGGATTCTTGACAAATATATGATGCTGGATCACACATCATTTCAGCATTTTCTATTTTCAGTGAGGAAAGCAATATTGAAGTTCACATTAAATCATGAAAACTGGCAAAATCTGAAGCTTCATATATTATGTTACATATTTCAAATGTTATTGTGAATAGGAGATATTTGGATCTGTTTAAAAAATAGAAATAATTCAGCTTATATTTTTTTTTTGAATCATGAGATACAATGCATGGAACTTAGAAGATAGATAGAATTTTTAGAACAAGATAGAATTTTTTCCATGTATTCTTACCAACATCAGGTCATCTGGTTCAATGAACTGATTTTCAAAAGCAAAGTACATTTTGCTGAAAAAAAAATGTTTCTTTGACTTCAGAAAAGTACCATGTTGGAAACTAATGTAATTTTTTGTTGTCTGTATTAGAGCTCAGAGAACTTGTAGGAAGCCTAAATGGGTGCCTAAGCTATCTAAGTGGCTTTAACTGATTTTCTGAAACTAATAGTGGCACATATACTAAGAAGTCACCATTAGCCTTCTTTCAATTGCTTGTAACATCATCATAGTACAATTGCTTAATTTAAAATTCTCAGATATGGTCTTTAACTGTTGTTCTCAAGCCAAACAAAGTTTGATAAAAACCTGCTGTTTTTCCTAAACTAAGCTGAGTTACGTAGTAGTGAGAAAATGTGTTTCTGGCATTTTCAGGAATATCTGTCTTTTTTTTTCTTTTTTTTTTTTTTTTTTTTTTTAATTCCTCAGGTTCACAATAATGGTGATACATGCTTCAGCTCTTCCCAGACTTCCATGTACATCCCACTATTTAAATATTGAGGCTACATTCATTTTAAATTTCCAGCAGTAATATATAGTGGAGCCACCAGGCAGGAGTCCAAAGTCTGAAACACAGGTAGCACTGTGATTGGTCAGGATCTGCAGGCAACCCTACAGAGGCTCTCCTAATTTTGATGAAAACAGAAACAAAAGAATATTTCATTGGTGAATACACAGAAGAATCTGAACAGCACTCTGAATTTTCTGGCAAAACCTAAAATTACACCAGTATATGCACATAAACTCTGAAGACTGCAGCTCCCTATGTTCCCTTGTAATAACCAAAGCTCACACAGCTCCTAGCAGCAGGATTCATCCTCTTTCTCTGAGCATTCTGCAGCAATGTCCCATTGAGACTAGGAAACAAAGACTTTAGGAGTGGGATACTTCTTTTTTACTTTCTGAAGACCCTCTTAAAAGCCTTTTTGATGCACCTCAGGACCCTTTGCATAGCAAGCACCATGCTCTTTTGTGCACATTCTGGGTAGATGCACAGTGGCACAGGAACATCCAGGTAGCTCTATTGGGTCGATGCTTGCTCCTACTACCTGCAGATGGAACAATTACTGCATCCTGTCTGCAAAGCAGAGGCATCAATAAGAAGAAAATGCAAAACACGAAATAGTCAGGAATACATACCCACAGCTCTGATATTACAGTGGTCCTGACCTACATGAATGAGGAACAAATTTGAAGTGTACATTCAACCCTTTCAATGTGTGCATTCTGCTTTTTCTGGAGAGACTACCTCAAAAGTAGTGCGATCACATGCCCATAAAAAATTTCTATAGGCTGTCAGTCAGAATATTAGATGTGAGAGGAAACAGCACAGCAATACCAAGGACTGGATGAGCAGAGAAGCAAGTATTTTCTATTGCTGGGACTCAGCTTTTACTCTGTATGTTTTTTGTTGTGTCATCTGTCTAGTTTCAGTTCACTCCTTCAAGGTCCCTTGTCCTCACATGAAGCCTCTGACCAGTTACTGCCCTTTTCCTCTGGTTTCTGCTGAATGTAAAAAAAAAAAATAAAAAAAAATCCCCAGACTATCAAGTATAATGATATTTGAGTTAGATTTGCAGAACATGTTATTTTATGCTCTGTTCATGCCTTAAACACCTTTCTCAAAACACATGCAGCGCTTTTCTGTTCAACTCCTGTGAATGAAAACAGTCAGTTCGAGTTTATGAACCTGAAGTGCCTGAAACCACTGAGAGTGTAACACACTGGAGCTTGTTGGTAGTATAATACAATTGTGGCACAGTGACTGTAATAAGATAGTAACAGAACTATATTTTATAATATTTCTTTCAAAGATTAGAGAAAAATACAAAGAGATAGAAAATATCTTTGTGGAGAGAACTTGTATAGCAGATTCTGTATGTCATCAACTCACTAAATTTCTCATTGATCTCCTTTGGTCTAGGTCTCCTGCAAAAGAGCTTCATTAATTTCTACCCATCAAGAATCAGTTCTGTGCATCCCTCCTTTCCCTTGGTTTCATCTCACAACCACAATTTTTAGATTACATGACTAATATTCTCTCACTGAATTGAAAGTTCTCTTTTCACTTGTTGTGAGTAATTTCCATAAGATGGATTTCACACACTATTTTGTTTGACACTAGCGAAAATAGTCATTGATTTTTTTGAGTATTCACACTTTTTCCACAGTTTATACTTTGTAAAGTTTGCATGCATATATACCAGACCAAGTGAAAAACGAAAAAAGATCTAAAAATTTAGGTGTTTTTTTTTTTTCCTATTCTGAACTTAATTGAAGGTGCACTGCGAAACTGTATAATTTTGTTTTAGCAGATGGTGTTTATGATTTCTTTTTAGCAGCCAGTGTAGTTTTCTAGTTTTCTCTTGTCTAGGTGATGCTCTGAGACCTATGGAAATGTACTGTTTTAGAACAGAAACTTCTACAGAACACAGGCATAAACAAAGCCTAAATCTGTCTCAATACTGTCTCAACAAGATGAGAACCATCTAAAGAGAGGTAAATAAATAAAACATATTCAAAATTCCAAACTACCAACAATAATGAGAACAAAATCATTTATGCAACCAACTCAGTTAATACATTTACATAAAGGAAGTGGTCAAATATCTTTTCCTCATGTTTGTGATGATGAGGGTTTAGCAGAGCCACAGCCCATTTCATGATGTAGTGGCCTTTAAGTGCTTCAGAATAAATTGTAGGTAAAATGAGGTGTGTTTATTTCTATTTATATAAAAGTGCCACAGGTTATGCACAAAGAAGTTAAGCTATGCCAGCCACAAACCATCATCTGTGCTGATATACTCAGTAGAGCTGTTTTTCTACTACTTTTATTATTTCGATTAATGAGATCATGTTTATGTCCTTATACTCAAAACTTCTATTATTAGCAGCACTTTCTTGTTCTAATATTATTTTTTTTGTAACTTGGTAGCTACTGAAAGGGAGAAATTATTGCCATTTTTAGTCATCAGATAGTCTAACAGACAGGACCCATTAGAGTCTAAGTCTATATTTAAGTATGCTGCTGCTGTTGAGAGCAGAACTTGACCTTTTCAAAGTATATGGCTGTGGTTTTGTTTTTCTGGTCTTAGTTTAAGAGTGAGAGAGGAGGACAGAAGCATACTGAACACTTCTCAAGAAGCTGGTGTGATTTTGGATATTCAGAGAAGGTATCAGATTTATATCAGAGAATAATAACATTGCATTGGAAACAGGAAGTAGCTTGACCAGACTGCATGCAATAATTCTGTACCAAAGACTTAATATGAAAGTACGCTGGCATTAGGATAATTTCAGGGAAAGTTTTCACAAAGCACACTGATGTAGCCATGCATGTAGCCACCACCTAGATTGAAGAAAAACATCAAATCTTAAGTTTATCACAGTATTCTAGCCAAATTTTGAGAACCCTCTAAACATGGACAAAGAGTCATATTTACCAAAGGGACATTGTTTATTCTGTGCAGGTACAAGGTAGAAGTCTTCCATAAATCAAGTATACCAGGAAGCTAAATGGAGAGAATTTGTAAATTGAAATTTAAATAAACCCACTTATCTAATACAGGGTTACCTCCTACCTAATGCATCTTCATTTAGCTTGTGCAATCTTATGCAATACTTGTTTACTGTATGTATGTGGGCCTCTCCTGGTGGTCTCAGGACATCAGATTGTGCAGCAAATAAGATGAGATCTGCACCTCCAAATATGTCTTAAACAATTGCCAAGTAGGATATAAAATACAAAAGCTTTCCATAAGCATTATGCAACACCTTCTGAACATATCTGATAATATCAGTTTGCATCCAAAAGATAGGGTAAAGGAGTGAATGACACCATCAACTTCCATCTACATCAAAGGTCAATGGAAGAACACAAAGAATTCTGCTTATAGACATCAGGATGAATCCAAAAGATAAATCATAGGTGGATTCATGGAAAAAGAAGATATATTAAGCAGAACAAACACAGATGACTGTCTAGCTCACCAACTTACAAACAGGTGGACTGTTAAAAATTAAAGTAGTAAACTGTCAACCTAATTTGTTTGCTGTGGTGGTTTTCTTTGAGGATTTTGTTTGTTTCTTTGGGGTTTTTGTTGGATTTCACTTTAATTACCATGGAACTTTCAACCCCTTTGTCAGAATATTAAAACTTCCTTTAGGTCAGTTGGTTTGGTGAGAACCAGATGTTAAATGAGAGGCATATTATTTCCTTCTCCTAACTTTGAGATAATCCCATTTAAGTGCCATATTTCTAGATTGAGAAGAATCCATTTCACTCTTTCAGTTTCCCATCTTGGTTTATTTTTCCATTTTGTTATCCGTACTAAGAAAGGGATTCAAGTTTTATGTATCAGTACTACAAACTGATAGTCTAATTAAAATTCTAACAATAGACAATATTTTAAGTAATGTCTCTGTACACTTTTGGATTTATAGTTCTTTAAATACTGTAAATGATAAGAAAATATTTTAGAAATCAGCAGTAGAATTTAGTAGAATTTATTGAAAGATTGCAAGAACCTTAAAGGCATGTTTGTGCTTTGGAAATATCTGAAATGAAAAATCCATCTGCTGAATGGTCATCACAAAGTGCCTTCAATGGTTTTAAGGCACAAAATTTCCTTTCTTTTCTGCCCTCTCTGTCACACAGAAACTATTATTATTTTATATTATCAGCTTTACATTGGACTGGACTTCATATGTGCTGGACTGAGCCCATTTAGTGACTTTAATGAAATTGTTCTAGATTACTGATGTATCTAGAGTGACAGCAGACTCTACGCCAGTCTGGACTTTCCATACAACAAACATTCTACCTGTAGAAGAACTTGTGGCCCTTATGTATAAAGTAGCTGTATTATGCCTTCTGTCTATGGAAGGCATTAATGAAAGCGGGACATCTATAATCACTGAATATTTTTTTACAAACCTGCTTTGATTAAAAAGAAATTATCTGGAAGAACACACCTGATAATCAAACCTCAAATGAAATCTTGAGCATGTGGAGTAAAGCGTAATCCATTCTAAATTCCCATCGCAGCCCCTCTCCATTATTTTGCAATTGCTATAAGCACACATCACTGTTTGTGGTCTGTTTCCTCTGCCTTCATGGAGCAGACATCATAGGGGGACTATTTCACTGAAGTTGAGTATAAAAATAAATCAGTATCTCAGGTCTTAAAATATATTTGATCCAGAATTTTCCAGTTAACCTGTGGGTCACTCAAAAAGCCTAAAAATTTAGATCCCCTGAGAAATGTATTATTCAAGCTGTATATGCCTTCCAGACATGCTGCAAGGCTTAATTACTTAATGTTATTAACTGCTCAGGGTCCTCAGATGAAGAGTACTGTATAATTAGTCAGATTTACCATTATGTTTATTGATAGTAACTATGTTTTTCTTCTCTCTCATGGGAAAGAAAACATTACTAGTGATTTCCATCTTGAATTTCTGACTATGAAGATAGAGACTTGTTTGCTTCCATTTTAATTTTCTCCTATCTAACTTCAAGTTTAAGAATATATTTTTCTTCACTAAAGGACATATGAAAGATTTGATTTACAGGGCAAGCAGGACATTGGGCCCAGCCAACATGAGGTAAGGAAAGGCAGGTCTCACCTGACCAACCTTATCTTCTTTTATGACCAAGTGGTCTGACTAGTGGATGAGGGAAAGACTGGGATGCAGTCTTCCTGGATTTCAGCAAAGCGTTTGACACTGTCTCCCTCAGCATTCTCCTGGAGAACCTGTGAGTTCACAGGTTGGACAGGTCTGCTCTTTAAAAACTAGGTTAAAAGCTAGGTTAAAGACTAGCCGGAAGGCTGGGCCTGGGGAGTGGTGATGAATGGTAACACATCCAGTTATCTGCTTACTAGTGGGGTTCCTCAAGGCTGGGTACTGAGGTCAGTCTTGTTTAATATCTTTATCCATGATCAAGATGAATGGATTGAGTACAGCTTCAGTAAATCCACGGATGACTCTAAGTTGGGTGGAAGTGTTGAACTGCTGGAGAATAGAAAAGCTCTGCAGAGACACCTGGACAGACTGGATCAATGAGGCTGTGGCCAATTAAATGAAGTTCAACATGAACAAGTGCCAGGTCTTGCATTTCAGTCACAATAACCCCATGCAGCACTACAGGCTGGCAGGCTGGGGAAAGGGTGCCCAGAAATTAGTGCAGGAGAAGGACCTGGGGGTTCTGGTCAACAGCAGCTGTGCACAAGCCAGCGTATGCCCAGGTAGCAAAGAAGGCTGGTGGCATCCTGGCTTGCATCAGGAATATTGTGGCCAGCAGTACCAGGACAGTGGTTGTCCCCTGTACTTGGCACTGGTGAGGCTGCATCCATCTCCAATCCTATGTTTGGTTTGGGGCCCGTCAGTATAAGAAAGCAACTGGACAAGAAGAAATGATCTTAAGTTGTGCTAGAAGAGGCTCAGGCTGGATATCAGGAAAAATTTCCTCACTGAAAGGCAGGCTAGCTGCTGGAACCAGCTGTGCATGGAAGTGGCACAATCACAATGTCCAGAAGTGTTCAAGAAAGACTGGATGTGGCAGTTAGTGATATGGTTTAATTGACATGGTGATGTTCAGTCAAAGGTTGGACCTGATGATCTTGCAGGTCTTTTCCAACCCTAATACTTCTATCATTACTGATAGCTCACACACAGTAGCTTTCCTTTAATCATCTGAGCTGTCTATGTACAGTGGCAATGAATACCCCAAATCAAGAGTGCAGCTGTATCAAAACCTGGGACCATAGCAACCTCGGCAGCTGAAAATGTAGACACGTCTCCATCACAAGTCTGTGAATTATGACTGCACTCCAACTGAACTGAGATCAGTGGTGAACCACATAAGAAGCAGATGAGTTGGAAGCTGTTCTTTATAACCTGTAGATTGTATTTTACTTTTATTGAAGGAAAGTTAAATTTTGCTTTATCACTGCAGTGAGTTGACCCTGGGTGAATGCCAGGTGCCCACCAAAGCCGCTCTATCATTCCATTCCTCAGTTTAGCAGGGGAGAGAAAATATAACAAAGGGCTCAAAGGTTAAGGTAAGGGCAGGGAAAGATCATTCACCAGGCATCTTCAAGATCAAAAAAGGCTTGACTTGGGAGATTTGTTTAATTTATTACTAATCAAACCAGAGAAAGATAATGAGAAATAAAAAGAAATCTTAAAAAGGTCTACCCCCTCCCCCTACCTTCTTCCTGGGCTCAACTTTATATTTGCTCTCCCTCCTTCCCCAAATTGCACAGTGGAATGGTGGATGGGGGCTGAAGTTAGTTCATCACAGGTTGTCTCTGGTGCTCCTTCCTCATCAGTGGAAGGACTTCTCACATCCTCCTCTGCTCAATGTAGGGCGTCTTCCATAGGATGCAGCCCTTCAGGAACAGGTCTGCAGTGTAGATCTCCTGTGGGGTCACAAGTCCTGCCAGCAAACCTCCTCCAGCATAGGCTGCTCCCTAGTCTACAGATCTTGCCATGAGTCTGCTCCAGCTCAGGCTTTCCATGGAGTCACGTCCTTCTTCAGGCATCCACCTTCCCCAGAGTGGGTTCCTCCATGTTGCAGGTGGATCTCTGCTCCACCATGGACATCCATGGGCTGCAGTGACACAGCTGCCTCACCATGGTCTTCTCTTTGGGCTGCAGAGGAATCTTCTCTGGTGCCTGGGGCACTTCCTTCCCCTCTTTCACTGACCTTGCTGCCTGCACAGTTGTTCTTCTCACATATTCTCACTGCTGCCTCTGGATGCAGCTGCACAGTGGTTTTTTTATCCCCTTCTTAAATACATGACCCCAGAGGTGCTACCACCACTGCTGATGGGTTTAGCCTGGTCCAGTGGTGGGTCCATCCTGGAACTGCCTGGCATTTACTCTATAGCACATGGGAAAAGCTTCTGGCAGCTTTTCTCAGAAGCCACTCTGTAGCCCCCCAGTAGCAAAACTTTGTCATACAAACACAGTCCAACCACAAAAAACCAAAAGACACAAAATGGCTTTAGACTTCTTTTTTTTTTAACTCCCAAAAAACACTTTATGGAAAAAGAAGTTTTCAGTTAGAGCCATCAACATAACTAAAATTAATCTGAAAACTTTTAATAGCTATTGTCCTTTTAAAATTCAGCACTGTATTCTTTGTCTCTAAATATTGCCCCAAATAAAAGAAAAAAAAACTTTGAACCACCAAAAAAAGGATCCCTTAGATGGAAGTTAGTATCCTTGTTAGCTATTTTGAGCTGAACAATATATTAAATTTACTCTTTGTGATGTATATGCAGTTTACCAGTTTTTTTCCTTTAGTCCAAACTGACTAGAGAAAATATAATGAAAGGGATCATTTTTGAAGTACTTTCTCTGCCTATAAATAGACCTTAAACCTTTTCTGTAAGATTTTATATTTTATTTACATGAAGTAAAAGTTCACAGAAAAAGTCCATTTTTCCTAAAGATTAATTCATGGACTAGCTAACTAATCTGCTTATTGAAGAATTCTGTGGCTAGTAATATTTACATGGTTTCAAGTTCATGAAAATATCCACAGAGAACTATTAAATGTAAAGATACCACTTTTGGCTCAAATATGAGCTGCAAATTGCTGGAGGCTGGGAGAATATCGGCATGTAGTTTGCTTAATTTTGTACTCTTCCCTAGATGTCTGCTGTTGGGTGCTCCTAAAGAATGTGAATTCTGCTGGATTTTTCTTCCATATGACCAGTTTTCTTCTGGCCTTATGGTCCATCCAGGCAGAGTCCATATAGTTACTTCCCTTATTACAGAAGAGAACAGCTGAAGTCTGTCTGCTGAGCATTGTTAGAAGATCTGTTTCAACAGATTTTCAGCACAACTTTTAAGTTTTCCAGTGCTGGCTTTTCCCTAGCTTAAACACAGCTAACTGCCTGTCCTAAACACAGCTATTCCTAAAATGGCCTCTCACCCCTCACTACTTTCTTTTCTTAAAGGGGAATATGAGGTCAGCTTAATTTGCTGAGCTCCACCTTGTGTAGTGCTGTGCAAGCAGGTTTTGTGAAGTACTGTGCCGTAGCTGGAAGTGGATGTAAAATAACAATATTTCAATGTTAGTTCCCAGAGAAGATACACTTAAGTCTAGAGGAAGGAAATTTGAAAATCAATGTGCCATTTAATTGCTTTTATTTCCTCAAATGACTGACCAATGAAAAAGTCATTTTGTTTTTAATGTGGTTTTGGTCAACCATATCCTGAAACAGAAAGAAAAAAAAAATCACAGGCCTATAATTTTCTCTCCCTCTGGCTTTGCATTGCTCTGGGGCTACTAAGTTTTGTAGCATCCAAATTGTCAAAGTGACTGTATGAAATACAACATTTGAAACCTCCTAACTACTTGTAAATCAGAACTGTCCCATATTTTACAGTACACTTATTTAAGAAAATCATATGCATATAGTATCCTTCAACCCAAATGATAGAATAGAATTTAACAAACTGGATTTGTTTCCATCAGCATTGAGATTGAGTTATCTCCGAGAGGTTAAGAAGCTGGCAAAATAGCAACTTCAGCTATCACAGGGGCAAACTCACGCACTGGCTTGGACTGTTAAGGCAAATCCCCCCATCAGAGCAACTGTCACATGATTTTTCTCTGCTGAGAATGTTTTTTCTTTTCCAATATACTGGCTCTTTTTCTTTCCTTATATCACAGGATTATACCATACATCTCTGTTATTTATCTAAACCAGATAAAATGATGGTGTCCTTCCAAGCAAGTGAATTGCCAAATTGTTTTGTGACCTAGTGGCAAAGGAGAATCTTGGACAAATACAAGCCTCAGTCTCTTCTGCATATCCTACTCCTTCTTGCCACTGGATTTTTCTGAGATTTCCTGTTTGAGGATCTTTCTGTGCACATGCAGGGACTCGAATTCATCTCTCATCCCTGTCTCTTATCTCCTCTTCGGGGTAAACAGAGTCAAACAGGACAACACGCAGACCAAAAATGTCCCTTTTTATAACATCAATTAAATGATATAATTATAGGTACAGATCAAGTGATTGCAAAGCTTGCAACAAAGAACAGGGATAGACATATCAAGCAGTTTATTCATCTTATTCTTTGATGTGAAAAAATGGAGTTGTTGTAAAGAATGAACTGTAATTCAAATGAAACTAAACTTGAGTTTACTGGATCTGAATGGTCACATTAGTGCTTCCACTTATTTAGATACCCTCAGTTAGCAGCATTGATTTACATAAACTCTACAACAAATGGCATAATATTTGACATGAGAGTTTTTCAGTATTTTTAAAAATCCTTTTAAAAGGTGTTGTAGACAGCATGCAGTAGTTTTGCCTTGCTAAATCCAGAATTTTTCAAGGTTAGTAGCACAAATAATTTTCATCCATTAAATTGCATTGTCATTCAATATTGTTCTCCTGTTTAAGATATTTCAGTCTCTCTAATAGGAGCATAAACAAACCATCAGATTCAGAGGATCACACTGTGCATAGCAATTACTGGAGAAACAATATACATAAAATTCATAGGCATAGTTTGTATGAAATGTCTAACAATGCAGTAACAGATATCTGTTTTTTCCTTGTTTTAACAATTCATGAATTGTCAGAGATGACAAAAATGCTCATATACAATGGACTGCTGGAAAAGTTGACCCAAAATCTATAGTCAGGCATAATTTCAAAGGTTGTCTAGAATCCACATGACTGTAGGAATGTTTCAGATAAAGTATAAGCTAGCAAGATAATTATACATTTAATCTAGGTTCTATGCATCTACATCTGCACACCACTAAGCTAACATTTAGTTCTGTGTCCTTATACTGCTGGGGATTGTGTCAATTTAGGAAGGATTATAGTATGCAGAAATGTTTAAAAGCTGCTTTATGAATAGGCCAGGTGTGTATCAGGAGATATTTAACACTATAGCTGAGAGATGACTTTCAAAATTTTTCTTGGACTGGAGCACCAGTGAATGCAGACCTTCCAGTTAAACTTTGTGTTTTTCTTGGTGTTTATCAATATAAGTTTGTTTGGCAATTCCTCAGTTGGGACTGAAGGACTCTGGATGTGACTTTCCTTAGAAGTGTTCAGGTGACAAATGCTTGTATGTTTTACTGAATCCTCACGGTCTTCTCTGGGTTTCATCTTGTGACTTCTCTGTCTCCCACATCATCCTGACAGCTTCAGTAACTTAGTCTCCTGCATCCAGCCCTTAGAAACTGATATTGAGAACAGCCTGCAAACTGCCACTGCATGAAGTAGTGTCAGCTTGCCTTCTCCGAAGTAATTTGTAAGATTTCTGTCTCAGCTTTACAGCTTCTCAGGTTAAAGTAAATTTTAACAGAGGAATTACTTTGTTATTCCTCATCCTGCACAGTGGGTGGTACCTCGATGACTTTTAAACCTTTAGACCGCTGTCTGAAAACAAAGGCTTCTTATGGTTACAAAAAGTATCTGTTTATCATTTTATGTAACCTGACATTTATATACTGTATAGGATCTCTCCTGTCATTGTAGGGTTCATGTTCTCATCCTCATGTATTGTAGGGTTCATTCTAACTTTTAGAACAAGTGTAAATAAAATGACTAGGTTCATATACTTTCCATTTCAAATGATTTAGGACTTATGCAATGTTCTAGTGGAAGGCACCCCTGCCAGTGGTAGGGGGGTTGGAATTAGGACCTTCAAGATCCTTTTCAACTCAAACCATTCTGTGATTCTACAATATTTTCTAGAGAAATTTTTTTCATTTTCTATCAAAGTTACAATGCTTTTTCTCAGCTCTTAGGCATTTGGGTTATTTTTTTCTAATACTCTAAACATATTCTTCCTCTTTGAGATGGTTGAATTTTCTAATAACACACATACCTTAGAAAACTCTTTATCCAGAGATGAACCTTTTGTGGTTAAGATTGTTGTATTACACTTTTAGTTATGTATTGGTCAGATTTCTCATGGGCTTCTGTGAGTTTTTCTCTGAGATCTCATCTATATTTCATGTTTTTATCTGTTCTCTCTTTGTAGTTAAGTGTGTCTTTTACCTGATTTTTTCTATTGATTTTCTAAATCACAGCACTCTTGAGTTTGTAGTCTTGCTTTCTGTCTGATATTTGTTTGAATAAGTTCTGTACACTCGGTGAAGAATATTTCTTTCAATGTAGCAATATTTTTAATACCCTTGAGGATATTTTCAAGTGTGGGTCCTGTGATTAAACGTGTGAGCGAAGGAACACAAATTTTTCAAACAGAGCATATTGTGAATATTTCAGGTGAAACATAAATATTTTCCAGTACTTATGATATTATAATTGAATGCATTTATAATTTAGAGGAAAAAATCTGTACAGAAAATATGCATAAAGAGGTTTCAATTCATGAAGGAATTTATTAAGTAAGTGCAAGTTATACTATACAATTTTCATTTGTTATGAGAAGGATTTTCAGGCTTTTCTGTTCACAGAACATAAATATTTTTTCGAAAAGCACTTTTCATCATGAGGCATAGCATTTCTATATCCAAGATCTGATGGTTTTCAACATTAGCTCACAGCAACTTAGTTTTCCTTTCAGGATGGTTTAACTTTTATTGCTAATTATTCTTCTAGTTCTTTTCTAAGGGAATAGTGTGGAGCATATTGACATTTCTGATCCTATCTCCTCAGTTTTAGTTTCCCTGACTTTTTCCTCTATTTCTGCTGTGTTGAATGAATCAGCCACAGTACTGATGCTCAGCAGGAGCAAGGCTGATTTTGTGATGTGGGGCAGAGGAGTGCTGATGCTGTAAATACAAGGAAGCCTCGTGGTCTACTGTGGTCACAAGGTTCTCTAATACCCTGATCAATGAGTCAATCTCCATGAGGGGGAGATTTTTCATGGGAAGACTACTTCCTTTTATTTATATTTTTTTAAGTGGAATTTTGTGTTCACGGATTATGTCAGGTAAAAAGAAAGGGTCCGAAGTTCAGCCTCTTGCTGCCATTGTAATCCTTTGTCTCTCTGTTAAAAATGCTGTCCAGGATGTCAGCTATGACAAGGGGATCTGTCTGCAAGGTACTAGCTGGAAACCATCAAATGATATTTGAGGCAGAGACCTTTGAAATGTCAGATTCTCTACTCTACCAGAATGCCAACAGACCTCTGTGCATCCAGTTGTGTGTGACTTACGTCACAGAGTGTCACAGGTTAGCATCAATGTGGACAGATGTGGATATCAAAACCAGTTGACCATAATGCCCTGAGGAGAAAAGAAAAATGGCATTAAAAATATAATAAAAATCCTATTCCATACATCTGGGAGAACAGCATGCTACTTGCAATTGGGTGCATGGTCCTTGAGCTAATTGTTAGGAAAATAATGAAATCTGTCATTTTGACTAATATTGCATATGGAACAATATATTGGAGACAAAAGCACAGCAGCTTTCTTTGTTACTAAACATTTTTCTGTGCATTTATTTCTGGCATATGGTACTAATCTGACAGTTTTTAGAAGATGAAACCTTGTTCACAGGATCTATTTGGTATCACCTCTAGCCTTTGAGAAAACAGTCACCACATGTATCCTCTAATCCTCAGCTTCTCAAATATGCAGACATTTCAGCATGAGATAGCTCTTGGAAGAAAGCATGACATAAAAGAAAATAAGCAATTTTTATACGTTTTGTGTCTTATGTTGTGATTTATGAAGCACTACACTTGATCTATCCCAGTTCAATATGGAGAAGAATTAGCCTCTCACTCTCCAGCCTCACTTTCAGACTTCAGCCTTGCTCCTAAGCATAGCAAACTAGCCAGGGTGGTGAGCCTTGCTGAGAGGAGCCTGGACACTGCTGTGTGCCATGCCAGCCTTCAGTCTTGATAACCTGAGCAGGTCTATTGGTTCAACATGCCTCTGTGCTTTTCAAGTTCATCAGAACTTGACATCTCTGCAATCTCCTGATCCTCCAGCATTTTGTGATAAGCCTTAAGTCCTGCATGGCACATGAGTTCATTGACAAAATAAGAGAAGAACAAAGAGGATTATTCATTGTTCCCATTAACTGTAAATCCTTTCAACAACAGCTTAGCAGAAAAGCAGTGTTACTTCACAAGGAAGTTTACTTTGGACAGATGTCCTTAAAACCATTGCACTTTAGTCTTTAATTATGCTGAACAATTCCATTTCCTTCTTTTCTTCTTTCTTTCCTGCTCATCCTTAAGGACCCTGTTTATCCTAAGGAAACCAGTAGTACCATGCTGGTTTTGCACTGGGGAGACTAAAATGATCTAAACTACCAAGGATTTGCATTAGGAGAGGCAACTGACAGGTTTGGAAAAATATGGGGATTGTATGACACTGACACAGGTACCAGTAACTGTACAACCACAGTGTGATGAGCTGCTCCCACAAGAAATGGCCCCAGGAGGAAATCAACTCTTATGGTTCTGCTCTGTAAGTATGACAGATACTCTGACCATTCAATTTGAAGTAATACTCTGGGAAGCACTTTTAAATCCACTTCCTATTGATCTCCAAAGCTCCCAAAATAAATAGGAAAAATATATCATACCTGAAGAAAAGATGATTTCTCTCTGAAGCTGGAAAACAGCACACATATTAGCTAGAGAATGAGGGCAGAATTTTAAGATAGGGATCCTAAAAATCTTTGAAATTACCTTCATTATCATTAGGAAAGAGTAACTACTGTATCCTACATATGGACTTGCTTTGATTACAGTTTTCTTCTCATTCTTCCTGACTGTTTATAAAGGCATTTGGGTTCTTTTTATGAGCCTTTCCCCTTGACATGAGCTGGACTGAGTGATCAAATAGTTTGTTTCCATTTATGGCTGACTCCACAACTAACAATATTTTTGGATAGGAAACTAAGGAGAGCATCAAAAGATACCTCTTCAGAAAATCCTAATGTAATTTTATATTATCATAGCCATGTATAAAACGTAACAATGGAATGTTTTCAGAATAAATTTCTACTAGTGTATTTCAGAAAGACAGCTTGCTGGTTGATTGCAATTTGAAGCAGACCCAAATACTGACTGAGATGTAATGTGCTTTCATTAGCAGGTGGGAGAGGAGGTTAATGGTAGTTGGTGCAATGAACTTGATTTCCTGACTCAGCTAAAGACTTCCTCTCTTGCTATTTTACATAACCTCTCATCCTTATTTCCTACATCCTTTTAAAAAGTGGGCCAAAGGAATGCGTAATAAAAGCAGTAATTTCCTCTCTATTCAATGAGATTGACAGCTTTTGCAAAACTCTGTAATTATCAATATTTTGCTGTACCATGCTTGCTACCAAAGTCAAAGCATTCTCCACCATCACCATACATTTCCAAATCTGTTTCAAAACCCTGTGTGAATCTGTGGTTAAAGAAATGGAAGTTGTAGCAGCTCTTACCTAAAGAAGGTTTTGCAAAAGATTTCCCACTAGACCCAAGCTTGAATAATTTTCCAGGCTGGAAATACAGGGTGGAACAATTGCAACTGACTTCTTCAGTTTATAAGTTTGACAACTTTCCCATGATTTGGGGCTTGTTAAGTTGAACAACTACAACTTTCTAGTCAATTTGCATACAGAAATGTGTAAGAGACACACACTCAGACACCAGCAGTGAGATGTGAAGCCATGTAAAACTCATTGTATAGCAGGTTTGAAACTCAAGCCCATAATTATATTCATGGAAAAAACTGCTTTCCTTGTTTCTTTGTGTGACCTTTTTCAAGTGGGATGATTTTCATTTTCAAATGTCACAGTGTTTTGAAAGACCAAAAACAATCGTCATTCACAAAGGTACTTAAGCACACATCTTTCATGGGACTGTGCTCCTGCTTCAGGCTGTACCTGAATGTGCCTAAATACTGAACTGAATCCAGGCCCTGGGCAGGAAAATAAATCCCAGCTGCTCAGACCCTAATTTTCTTCCTTTATTTTGAAAGTTGAGCAATTGAGAATTGATAAAGTAGCATTTAAAGAGAAAAGGCCTGCATATGATTTATAAGGTTTTCTAGAAGATACATTAGAAAGCATTATGGGATGCAATTAATCAGTGCCTGGATTACTCAAGATACTAAATGCTTTTCTCTTTTCTACTTTCAGCAAGTGAGAGGATAGATCAGGTATAAGTATGGCACATTTTTCTAACTGATGGCATAATTTTCTAGCACCTTTCCTTGATTTATATTCCTGTGTTTATCCAATTTCCTTTATAACATCATCCAAAGCAGAAACATTAGGTACTTGTTATTTAACCTCTATGATACCTTCAGAAATTGGCAGAACAAAGTGGACTCATATCCTTATTGTTTTTTAGATGACAATTTGGCAAAACTGAAGGACTGGAACATTCAATTTATTTACTGTTGTTACCATAAAAATATGGACAGCACATATTTTGCCTTAGATGAAATATTTTCCTTACTAGCAAGAAAGGTTGCCTGAAAAGGCCTCCTGTTCTCTGTAAAATAAATAGGAATTTTGACACTGGCACGCAATACAAAGAATACTAGTTCCTAGTTCATGAATTTCCTACTATTGGACTGAGCTGTCCTGGAGTCTGGGGAAGTGTTGGCCAATGTATCTCATAATTTATTTAGCAAACTATGGAAATTTATACCGGAGAAATAAAATTCTATTCCCTAGCTGAAGCATTTCTGTTTATCTCACAGCCAGCTCAGAGACAGTGATTTCTCTGTAGTATGTCCCTCACCACTTCAGTTTGCAATAAAAGCAAATACCCAACTGACAAAAAGCTCACTGTGAGCACTAACGAGCTGGGGTTTCCATAGGATCAGCCAAATGCTCATGCTTGTTTCACACACTAATTTTTCCCTTCCTCATCAGTGTAATATATTAGATGGCAACATTGCATAACATAGTATGGCAGAAATACCTTGCAAAACTTGATCCATACCCCCAGCCTGTCCAGCTTCAAGTCTTGTCTTTGTTTTAAAGATTACTCAAGATACAGGTTGGGAGTGGTCCTATCTACAATGTATGCACCCTTGAAAATATGTCTATTTTACTTGGTGTGTTGGCCTGTCCAGGGATACAAGCTGAATTTTGATCTCACCATAGTTTAAAAAGGTCACAGTAAATGTCAATGCAGACAAAAGCTATAATTCTATCAGACTCCTAATGCCTTCTCACAACTCCCACATGTATCCAACAGGACAGGAAACTTTTTGAACTGTCCCAGCACAAAGACATTTCTAATGTAGAATGTGTTGTTGCAACAATAAAGATGATGGGCTGTGTCAGAAGGTCTTACAGCTGTAAGTGAGCTAGTGACACCACTTTGTACCTTTTAGTTTGGGTACTGTCTCACTCAGACAAGTTACCTGAACTTAAGCAGAAAAGACAGAGCCTCAGAGACATATTTTGAGAAGATAGAATATGTTGAACCTTACTGTCGCATTTTTCAGCAGTGATGACTCTACAGCAGCAGTACATAGGAAACACAGATGTCTTAAACCTAGGCTGTACCTGACAGAGCCCCAAAGTAGTAACGACACAAAATTGTCATCTCTCACTCCCAATACCCTTATACACACATCTCCCTGAGCCTAAACCAAACACCACAGAAATCAGAGTTCCTTTGATGCAAGGGAGATGTGCTTTGGGTCCAAAAAACAATTTCTGGGAATGCAGTGTGATTGATATCTATTAGTTTTTAATATATTATTCTGTTCTACTACATTCACAGCTGGAATAAAAGTTACATGATCTTTAAAAAACTTAAAAATGCAATTTTTTTTTTACCTTTGGTACTCTGCCTATATCTGGACTTTTTCTTCTGACTATGAGGGCTAAATCCACCAATATTTGTAAGACCCCCCCCCAATAAAACTGCCAACAGTTGAACGGAAGATCTCCAAGGAGAGTTACTCAAAGAAAGCAACTGAGATTTGGTGTACAGGTGGCCCATACTTTGTACTGACTTATGGGAGATTCAGTTTTCTATTATTACTAAATACAGTGGAGGCAATCTTCTGGCTCTCAAAGCTAAGTAGTGCCTATAAAGTATCTTTTAAATATGTGCCCAGAATCAAATTTACACCAGCAGTTAAATATCATTTACTCAAGAATATGAATAATACTTCAGTATGAAAAAGACAATATACTACACTTTTTACCATTGGTGAGGAGGCTCACAAGGACAAGACATATGAGAAAGGAATAGCAAGATCATACACACTGGATGAGGTGTCATTCTCACTTAATGAATAGTTTTAGTAAATAGAAACTACTTGCTGGCATGTAGAAATTTGCTTGCTTGCATGACATGGCTGCCCTTCACTGCAGAAGACCTTTCCAGAATCTATCTTGGTTTCACTTTTTTTTTTTTCCATCCCTCCATGGGCTGGTAATTTATAATCTCAGTCTCAAAAGGGTATCAAATAACTTAAAGGATTTAGGCAAGTTAAGCCTGGCAAAACAGTAACTAGCCTTGCAGGCATGGGAGAAAAATAATAGACTTGTCCCTTCAAAGCTCTTGCTTCCTCATGAGAAAATTTAGGGTTGTAGATAAAACCTCCTGCCAGATCTGTTCAATCATTCACAAAATTCTAAAAAAATGGAATTTAGCAGTCTTCTCTGAAAGATATGAGCATTACCAGAGAAATCCATGGCACACTTCTAGAAAGAGGCCAATTCTGAGGTCCTGACAGACTGAGTTTCTCTGCTTCACTAGTCCAGGGATGAAATGAGAAAGGTTCATTCTCTGTGTGCCTGGGCTCTTTCAAGCTTTAGAAGCAGCTGAGCGTAACAGTAGCAGCAGCATATGATAATGTACATTTTTGTTATAGACTGTCTTTTGTATTTGTTCTACAGAATGCAGAGGCAGAAAGGCACCCTGCCTGGTTTATCTGCATCTATGCCAGATTTGCTGGTAGAGCTCATGAAGCCAGGGGATGCAATTTTGCTGTGTTCCTAGTCTTATAGTGAAGGCAGCAATATCTTGTAATATATTTAACTTCAGGGAGCATTTTTTAATTTCCTGTTTTAGTATTTGGCTCTTTTCTGGGGTCAGAATGAAAGATATCACTACCTCATTACTGTATTTCTTTGCAGAATCGCTCCCCTAGCAGGGATTACAAATACCCCTATAAAATGTAGTCCAGTGTTGTGAACAGGTTTTGTAAAGCACAGGATAAGTAAAATTTTAGGTTACTGTGGTACAACAAAAAATCATATTGTATGAACTCTCAATAAATTATTACATCTCTCCTAGTACTTCTCTGATCACCATAAGCTATTTTTCTTAAAATAACCTTCAAGTCATGCTCTTCTTACAACACTCCGTTATCAGAAGCCCAGAGTTTGGATTGATGCAATTTGACATGGTTCTGATGAGATTCTGGGAATCTAATGTGACAAACAGACATGAACAACACAACCCTTCTAGCAAACTAGGTTTGAAAAGAACTAACTAGAGAAAAGAAATATCATGGAACATAAATGATACATTCAAAAAATAAATAAATAGCTTAGCTCAAAACCATCTCTATTAAGTAATGCAAAAATGTCAAAATTCATAATTCAAAAATGCTAATAAGATTATATGAGCCCTCTTAGCTGTGACTATATCTTAGATAGATGTTAATGAAGATCAAGAATTAACACCAAATTAAAATACAAAGGTAACAACATACTAGCTATATATGTATATAAACCCAGGATATTAACTCTGCTTTGGACAATAATACTAAATTATGGATCTGCTGTTTTCCTAAAAATAAATAAACATCTTATAAACTTTAACTTAGATGTTTATAAACTTATAAACTTAGATGTTTAGTATAACATCTACCTTAGATGGAATCATTACTGCCAACTTTGTAAATATTCACAAGAAAGATCTCTTGGGGGAAAGAGACGTAAACCACAATTTTGCACATATGCACAGTAACATTACCCTTATTTAAATTATCACTTTTTAACCTACTGGAAGAGTGAATTTCTATGCCCCTAATCTCCAGTAAAATAATTATTGTATTAAGTGTGTCCTTGAGACACTGCTATCATTAAAGCAAAAATATTCTTACAGCTTATGATGACATAGATAACCTTAAAAATAAGAACTGGGTATAAATGACCACATGCAGAAAGAATCCATTCATCTCAAGAAGTGGTTAACTCTGCAGATATATTTATTGGTGGCAGTTTAGATGTCTCTATTTTTGATCAAATATAGGAGGATTCAAATATTATATGTTATTTTGTATCTACTGATATCTGTGAGTTTTCCAAATAATTTTTTGTATATACATATATGATGAACGACTCTATTGCTCTCAAACTCACTCTCTTAATATCTTTTGTATTGGTGTTATGCATTGCTAAAGAAACACTGTAACACTTTGAAATCTGGAGACACTGGATTAAGAAATAGAATGAAATAAAATATAGCAAAGACAGAATTCTGCTTCTAATATGTACATACTGATATACACTATGCACATACTATGTATGTATATATTCATATCTACATCTATTCACACATATATATATATATATATATGGAGAGAGGGAGAGGGACATAGACATAAGTATGTTTAGACAGTTGAAAGCAATGCTGTGTTATGTTCCAATTATAAGAGATACTTCAGCCCAAACTGAGGTGTAAACAAGACCATATGCCAAAGTAAACAGTACAGGTTTAATTTAACAGTAAATGTGAGATCAAGACATAGAAAGAAACAGGAAGAGAGTGGCAAGGGGGAAGAGAAAGAGAATAAGACAGAGAGAGATTAAGAAAAATATATCACCACCACATGGATTCCTGTGGCATCCTGTTGGTCCTTCTTCACCCTGGTCTTCTTTGTGGGGGGGGGTCCCCAAGTTGTTCTTCTGGAGGTACCACTTTTACACAGTCCAGGTCCTGGGTATCCACAGGGCATAGATGCTGTTCCCATGATTTGAGATGGTATGTGCATAAACACCTGCTTCCTTCCCATTTCCCACTGCCTGCCATGGTGGGAATTTTTGTCCAGATGCTAACCAAACCTTTACCTCCAATAGGTCAAGAATTAAGTCCATCCTGCTGTGGCATCTGTGCTTATCTCAAGTTCCATTGTGGGGACTTATCTTATGCGAAAGGTGTTTTGAGACATGTAACTGCATTCTTTAAGTCTACAGAGGTTATAACTCTAGAACTAAAAGAAAGCTAGAGAAACTGTCCCAGAAATCAATTGCACTGCATCACAGCATGCCCGGGACAGGGTTTAGACCTCAATTAATTCAGCCAAAAGGGTAAGGAATACTGTAGCTCAATACGCTTTCATAAGAGCTCTTTAGACTCCTCTTCACTGGTGACTCCACATACTCTCGTAAGAGGGTGTTTTGGGTCTGGCTGGGGTGGAGTTCATTCTTCCACAGAAGTCCTCCCAGTGCTGTGTTTGGCACTGCTATCTATAAAGGTGTTGATGACTCACCAGTGTTTCAGTACTGCTGAGCAGGGCTGGCACAGCATTGGTGATGTCTCCCAAACATTCTGCCCCTCCATCCCTGGGGGTGGGCAAGATCCAGGGAGGGGACACCACTAGGCCAGCTGACCCAAACTGACCAAAGGGACATTCTATACCGTGTGACATCTGCTCAGATAGAAAAGCTAAAGAAAGGAAGAGGAAGTGGGGGGCATTTTTCATTTACAGTGTATCACTTCCAGAGCCACCACTATGTGTGTTGAAGTCCTGCTTCCTGGGAAGTGGCCAGACATCACTTGCCGATGGGAAATGGAAAATAAAATTATTGGCTTTTTCTCTTTGCTTGTGCACACACAAGCCTTCTCTTTTGCTTAATAAACTGCCTTAACTGAACCTACAAGTCATTTTCCACCTTAATTTTTCTCCCCGGCTAGCTAAGACGGGGGGTGATAGAATGTCTTTGTGGCATCTGGCTTCTAGCCAAAGGCAACCCACCACAGCAGGATATGACTATCTAATTTTAAACAAATGAAGTGCAGCCTTTTGTGACTTCACGAAATCATTCAGCCTCTGAACAGCCAAGGAAATGAGCAAAAATTTTCTTTATTGCACATGTAATTAATTTTCTCATTTGGAATATAACTGATTTTTTTCAGGATTAAAGTTGTATTGACAGGACAGGCAAAAAAAAACCATAGTGGAAAAATTAAATAGCAAAAAATATTTATCCCCTCCAATAATCAGTCATTCATTTGATGGGATGAGGTACAAGAATGAGCAGTAATGGAGGAAAATGAAACAAAGGACTGGGAAAAACAGAAAGTCCAAGTGAATGTTATTACAAGTGGCACTATCACCTCTCTGTAAACTATAAAACATTTACGACAAGATTACAGATGTAAGGTTCTATTCCTTTGTATTCCTTTTTCACAACTGACTTCTTTCATTAAATTTTAGTGTTTTATTCTTAAACAATTCTTCATCAAAGACACAAAAAACTAAAAACCAAAACCAATGGCACATATTCAATACCTACAGACTGATGAAGATTTAGAAGATTTCATATTTGAAAGAGTACACAATCATGCTTTCAATTCTCCTTTCCTACTTAAGTTGGTAACAACCACTGGCAAACAGAAGTAAGAGTGAGGCTAACATTAAACTGTAGTTCAAATACTGGACATCTGTGGAGGGCTCAGAGTCAAGAAATTTCAGGATGAAAAAGTCCAAATTGTTTTTATATCAATAAATTACTGTCTAGTATCAAGGTAAAAAAAGACCTTAGGTAGATTTAGAGGGGATTTGGTTCATTTGTTTGTTTTAATTTTTGTGGGTTTTTTTCTGAGTGGCAGCAAATGCTGGTCTTAAGATAGACTTTTTCCCCCCACCACTTTCCTATCAGTACTTTTGCCACAGTACTTGATACAGATAGTTATGCTTATAAAGATAAAATGGAAGTGGACATCAGAATGTATAGTGTTGACAGGCAGAGATGCCTAACAGGAATATTTTGCTGTAGAAGTAAAAACTGTAATATTTCCAGTTGGTAAGCAATCGTCTTATTTAATACATTTTAAATAAGTTTGAAATGAGTTATCTTTTCTCAAAAGCACCTTGCACACAGTAAACTTCAAAAACTTCCCTGATTGTAGCACCTATAGCAAAAACATTTACTCAGAAATGAGAGAAAATGCATGTAACATTTAGAAGAAACATAGTAAAAACATTATGACTTTATAACATGCATTATTGAATAAAAACATTTCTAGCTCTCCAAAGGGCAAAAAATCTCCTGTCAACTCTGCAGCTGAAACACATTTAATTTACATGGTTAGTGAAGTTGTTAAAATATCTGGCTCTCTTATCAAAATTATATACTGTAGGTTAGAACATTTTCAGAAATTATTTTTAGAATACAGAATATTAGTTCTAAACTTGGGAATACTGCATACCTGTTGATAATAGAACAATTTGACAAAAAATCTAAGGTGATGATCAGATCATTCTACCTTTATTTTTTTTTTTTTTTTACTGTGTGTGCATAAGTGGATGGAGAGGCAATGCAAGGCTTCAGGATTATGAGATTGAATTTAGTCTGCTAGATGGATATGATCCCACAGGCATCCTCCTTTTTTTCATTTTAGTGATTCATACATTTCAATGCATGAACGTGGAAGCAAATATTTCAAGGAAAAATGTTTAATTATAAAGTATTATGTGCTTACAGAAACTTATCAGGCTTCTTGGCTTCATTATTACATTAGGCCTGCCCTGGCACACTTTTAGTCCACTCTCTGACAGGGTGTTTCATGTTTATGATGCTCTGTTTATGCAGCTCCCAGCATGAGCCTAAACTTTAACACATATTCAAGTCCATATTCCCAGAAGATTTTGCCTCAGGATGCAAAGTGGTAGAGTTCAGGGTTGGATTACTGTGTAGGAACTGTAGAACATTGCTTGTTCAGGTCATCTGTATGTTGATATCTAGGATAAAGTGATGGGTTAGTACAGAAGATGTGAAGATTTTTAAATACAGATACAATTCTAAAGCTGCTGATCAAATATAGTTCACCTCATAAATAACATATTGATGCCAGTAAGAATGATTTTGGAGTCAGTAGAAAATTACACATGCAAAAAGCTCTATCCAAATCTGGCTCTTCAAAGCAGTGTTCCATCACAAATTACCTGTCTTAAATATGAAAATTACTTTTGTGTTCGGTTCACAGGATAATACTACAAAAAACTCCGAGATTAGGAAATCTGAAAGGTAAACATAAATCACATCGAAGTACATAAATATTCACCAGCAAAAACCCCATGGAATGCATTTGATTGCCTAGAGTTGAGGAGTAAAGCAAAACTGAGAATAAGGGACTGCTGGGTAGTTGTTGGAGTGAAGAAACAGTTTGGTAGCCAAAACTCATTAATAATGATGTTGCCTCTTATACTTTTCTAATGTTTCTCATAAGTCACGTTTCTCATAATCAACAAAAACTGACAAAATTAGAGCCATAAACACAAACATTTCTCGTGAAAGACATCGCCTTTTGACTAGTGTTGTGAGATATATAACATTATTATATAAAATTATATAAAATTATATAAAATCCTAACAGCATAATTATATAAGTACATCTTAAATGGAAAGTATTTAAGAACTCAAAATAATTATACAACTTTAAGGAGAAAAAGAACCCAAACAACTAACCCACATTATTTTTTTTTTATGTCTTTACAGTTAATTTTAAAATCAAATTGAAAAGAAACAATTTAGTTACATCCATTGAGAAAGTCTTTATCAGCTGAGCAAGCCAATCAAAGACGAATTCTGGATTAAGAAAACCCCATAGCTTGCCTGTTGAAGACTTAGACTTTTCTTGCAGAACACACATCTGGGAATGGGCATATCAGATAATTCTTTCAATTTGTATTTTCCTTGCTGTCTCGGAAGACAATGCAGAAGTCCCTGAGATGAAATAAAAAAAAGCATCATTTATTAGAATTTTCAACATTGAAAACCCATGCCTGAACATGGAGAACAAGGAGAAAGACTGGCTAAGTAAGCTGGATTAGGAGCCCAGTGGATGCACCCTCAGAATGAGGTGAAGGCTGAGTCTATCATGCAGTTAAAGACAGTTTCTTATCATATATGTATACAGAGACAAATTTATATTGCTCTAAAAGTCTTAATTATATCACTGCCAAAGACACATCCTCTGCTTGAGTTCTTAGTCTAATTGTTAAATGCAGAGTCTGGGTAAACCAAGCTGATATTTTTGCATGACTGCAATTCTCTGCTGTCTGCACAGAAAAAAAACCTTTTGTTTAGGGCTGAAGATGCCAAGTTAGCTGTTGATAACTGAACTTGCAGGGGGCTGTGGAAATTGTCACTGATGCCAAGAAACCCAGAGTAACAGCAAGCTGCTGAACTTTCTGACAAGAACTGCCAGGAAATGGCTGCACATCAATGAGTTTATAACAATGAAATGAGCAACAACCATAAACATTTTTCAGAAAGGAAAACTACTTTTTATTTAGGAATGTCTAAAGTGGCACTGTTTGAAAACCTAACCTCTGTTTTTAGTACGGAAATTTCATTGATAACACATTTCTTTCTGCTGACACCTTAATTTTCTTTAAAAGCTGGCAGTTCCTTGGCAGTTCTTATTTTTTTATGCTGTGGTGTTTCAGAAAAACAAAGAATTCAGCTCAGGGCATTTTTTAAAAATTTGACAGCTCTTCCAGATTCTTGTTTTTTTGACAATTTCTAAACTAGTGACCCAATAATAAAAGGGAATATGAAACAAGGCATTTCTGACAAAGTACACATAATGCTTGAATCTTCTGTAAAAGCTATTTTGAAATATTATATTGCTGCGGCACTTCATTTCTAAGCATTTTATTAGTGTATCTACAAATGCAAACCTTCTTCATCAGACTTGAAGAATCATATTTGGTAGACTGCCATAAATTAAATTTCTTCTTTTTCTTTTCATTTGCTTGCTCGTGAGCTCGATACTGCAGAAAGAGATGTGAATGCATTTTATATTGAAACAAATTATTTTTTTCTTATTTTGAAATTGAAATAAATAAGATATAAATTTTCATTAGAACATTTTTCTCTTTGTCTTTCTCTTTAAAAGACATTTTAGCTGTAATAAGGATCATAAGATGACCTTGAGCTTTTTTCTTTTTTTTTTAAATTTATGATTCTGCACCTGAGTTCTCATTTCCTGTGAAGAGGCACACGAAACACTCTCAGTTAACAGGCTGCTCATCTTGGGGTAATCACTTTTCCCACCAGTTCAAGGTATGAATTTTGTGCCAATTGCTTTGATTGAAGTATGTGTCACCAAAGTATGAACAAGTATTTTATCTGTCCTCAAAGCACAGAAGTCCATTCCAATTAATCTTGGTGTACACATCTTGGATGCAGTTAAGATGGTCTTCAGTCTTTCTTGAAACCCACAGGTGCTGTGTAAGGGCAGGTAAAGAACAAACACATTAACAGATGAAGAATGTGAGGTAAAAATTGAGGAAAGGTTACAGGAAAATAGATGAAAATGGTTTCCAAATGAGAAATCTTTGGCAAAATGACTATGGAAATTTATAACCCAGATCTTGCAAGGAAGCTCAACTTAGTGCAGTGCTGCTAAAGCGTCATGAGACAGTCAGTTTTATTCTTCCTAAAAAGACAAATTTTCATAGAATTATAGAAACATTAAATCATATTATTTGGAAAAGACTCTTAAGATCATGGAGTCCAATGCTGCTAAACCAGCGCTGCAAAGTTTCCCAGTAAATGTGCCACACATGCACATCTTCTACATGTAACTCCACCACTCCCCTGGACAGCCGATTCCAAAGCTTAGTAACCCCTGCAAGGAAGAAATTCTTTGTGATGTACAAACTGAACCTCCTCTAGCACAGCCTGAGGCCATTTCCTCTCATCCTGCCACTGACTGCCTGGGACAAGAGACCCACCTTACCTTGTCACAACCTTCTTTCAGGCAGTTGTAGAGAGCAATAAAGTCTCCCCTGAGACTCCCCTTGTCCTCCTGTCTTCAGGCTAAACAATCCCAGCTCAGCTTCCTCACCAGTCCTCACAAGACTTGTGCTCCAGACCCTTCACAAGCACAATTGCTCTTCTCTGGTCTCGCTCCAGCATCTCAATGTCTTTCCTGTAGTGCGGGCCCCAAGACTGAACATGGGATTTGAGGTGTGGCCCTGCCAGTGCTGAGTACAGCAGGACAGTCAGTGCCCCAGTTGTGCTGGCCACAGTATTTTTAATACAGACCAGGATATCATTTGACTTCTTGGCCACCTGAGCATATGCTGTCTCATGTTCAACCATGTCAACCAGTGTCCCCAGGTTTTTTTCCACTGGGCCACTTTCCTCAGCCTGCAGTGCTGCACGTGCTGGGACTCAAAGGAAAGACCTTGTTGAAGCTCCTACAATTGGCCTTGACCCATGGATCCAGCCTGTCCAGATCCCTCTGCAGACATCTTCTACCCTTCAGCAGATCAATGCTCCCACACAGTTTGGTGTTGTATGTGAACTTTTAGAGAGCACACTTGATGCTCCTGTTCAGGTAATCAGTAAAGATTTTGGACACAACTGAGCCCAGCACTGGTCCCTGGGGAACCCCACTGGTGTCCAGACACCAAGTGGATGGAGCACCATTCACCAACACTCTCCAGGCCTAGCCATCCAGACAATTCTTAACCCAGGGAAGAGTGCATCTGTCCAAGCCATGAGCAGCCACTTTGTCCAGGGGAAAATTGCAGGAAATAGAGTCCAACCTTTACTAAGGTCTGGGTAGAAAACAACCACAGCCTTTCCCTCATCCACTAGCTGGGCCACCTGGTCATAAAAAGAGATCAGGCTGGTCAAGCAGGGCCTGCCTTTCCTAAGCTGTGCCCAGTGCCTGAGGTTCCAAAGGCATGCTTTGATTCTTTAATGTCCTTCCTTTACAACAATTAAAAACAAGGCATTAGGCCTAAAAACGTCAACAGGACTACTGCTCTCCAACTAGGGATGCACTTTAGCCTCCTAAATGTCTTTTTTATGTCCCATCCAATGAGGATAAATCTGACAATAGTCTGTACTGTATTTGCTTGCATCTCCCAAAATGATAATACAACAAATGAAAAGAATCTTGGCTTGATTTTTTCAACAGTTGAAAGAAATCCGGGAATCCTTAGCTTTGGAACCCTTTCTCACTGAGATTGTCAGTATTTTTTATAGTGTGCTGTAAGATAGCCTAAGGGCTGTTGCTTGTTTTCAAGCTTCTAGACTCATGACCCTGTAATCCTCAAAGTTATCTGATTGACTGGAAGGCAAATGTTGTCTTTCCCTTAAATGCTGATTTGCCTTTTCGTGAGAGACACAGGTATCCACAGTGCTTTAGGTTACACTGGATATGTTAGTCTTGGACACATAAAAAACCACAACAGAACGCCAATATTTTTTTAAATGTCATGGTTCATGTTATACCCTTTCCAGACAAACAATATTTATTCTGTGCCAGGACAAATTTTGATATCTTTTTTAGAACGTTACTTGGTTTCTGTGAAGGTTTTTATCTGTGTGTTCATTTATGTACACCAATGTGATCTTTTTCCTTCATTCAGTGTACTTGAATAAAAGGTGAAAGAATTTTAGAGATGTGGAAGAAATAAAAGAGCAAGACTCTTATATAAAGGGATCAAATGTATTTGCTTTCCAGCACTGGGGTATCGGTGGTATTTAGTCTATTTCAGTAGTTTTTGTTACTTTTTGTTTGTTTTGTTTTTAGAAGTATTACTCTTGTCATTGGACAGCTAGGAATAAAACCAAAAAAACCCCAGGGATTCAAGAACACATCACTTATACCTGAGAAGGAGTTCTGATGGAGCCTACATTTGATTCTGCCTGAGGGATCAGTATACACTCAATAGCCACTTTTTAGATGTCTTTCATAATGTTTTCCTGCAGAATTTTATTAAAATGAATAGATGAGAGGCAACAAGAAAGTCTTCTGGGGAAGACTATGTTGGTATTAGCAAACTATCATTTGCAGAAGAACACTCTGCAATCTCCCTGCTGTCTCTATGCACTTCACATTTAGATGTTAAAGCTTCTTGAAGACCAATATTTATTTCTTCTGTGACCTTTAACTCACAGGACTTCCTACCATTTTGCATTTGTTGTAGCGCATGTGCCAAACCAAGAGTGAAATTATGTACATCACTTACATTTTCAATAATTCTCATGAAATGCCATAATTTCATTTTAGGAGATACAGCATGACAACAACATGGTTGGTAGTAATCTCTGTTGAATAAGAAGTCTGATTTCATACACCTACAAGAGCAAATAATGGAAAACACCAACACGAAGAAAAAAGTCTGATGTGTCTCTAAAGTCAACAGATGTGAGATATCAATATTAAAAGATTTCTTCCTTTATTCCTGCAAAGGACTCGAAGTAATTAAATTATTACAGTAACTAATATCAATAAATCATCCCACGCTTCAGAAGATAAAATTTATTCCATTATGTTCCCCATTGTGAATTCTTTTAACTATGAATTTGGATTTCTAATTCCATAACTTCATGATTTCTTCTTAGGCACAGGTTGTTTTCCAAAACAGAATGAGAAAAAAAAAAATTGCTAATATAACTCTAATAAATGACTACCAAAGAAGCCACAGGAGGCTGACTGAAACTGAGTTTGATTTCTTTAAAATTACTCCTGAATATCTACAGCAAACATCTTGCAGCACATACTCAGCTCTCAAGATGATGATAATAAAGTTTTCCCATTGTCACTCCTGTAGCAAATATTATTTTGTATTGAACTAGCATGTAAAATAATAATTCTCTTTTTTAATATTTTAAAATGAGGCAGCAGTTATAATAGTTGTTTCTTACATTTTGGGTTCTTTTTCTTAAGTAAGAAGAAAACTAAAGTCTCAGATCTGAATGGACTTTCTTTTAGTCAGCTTCTCTTTAATTTCAGAAGTAGCTGGCTAAAGACTTCAGATACCTGCTCCAGGTACCTAGTAGAACTAGAAGAGAAACATATAAATGGGGCCAAATACAATAGCCATAGTGAAAAAAAATTATATGAAGAGAAAGTCAACACTGCGATTCTTTCTGGAAATAAATGAGATGGTAAACAATATTATACAGGTCTGTAAAATCATAATTGGTTCAGGAATTAAATATCATATATCACTATGATTCATAATACAAGAAGCTGGAAGCACACTGGCCATCTTACCATGTTCAGGACATGTATTTGACAGCAAAGGGACACATATTTTCATACAGTTTGTACTGTGCAACCAAGTGTCACTGAACATTTTAGAGGTAAAATAAATAATAAAAGGGTCCAAAGGCTGGAAAAATTAAATTAAATTTAAAGTTATGGATGTGTTTAAAGGCATCAATCCAGCAGTGGTCTTTGATTCAGAGGTTCTCATATTGATGCCTCATAGAAGCTAGAAATATGTTACATTGGGGAAGGCCTGGATATTGAATTCCTCAAACATCTGCTTCTCACTGCTGTTAGAGGAAAGGTACTGGTATTGGTAGGCCTGGGGTCCCATCTCTCAGGCAGGGTAAAACATGGTTAGACTTCAACATTGACTGCAGCATGCTCTTTTCCCAGCATAGGAATGTGTTTTAGTGGTTGAGTTTTCTTAACAGAACCTAAAAAATTTTAGTTCCCCTTAGTGAGAGGAGGGAGCCAAACAACTTAAACAGAAATTATTTTATTCTTTATTAGGCAATTTATATTCTTAATCCTTATCTTATCTAAAAATACAACAGCAGGTATACGAGGAATTTTGCTTCTTATGCGCCCAAGTCAATGATTAGTTCCTCAAGAAGCCATTCATATGTCCAATTTCTGTTCCACGAACACAAAAACACTGCAAATTTATTCTTTCACCTCTTTTCATGTTGAAATCACTTGAGGGAGGACAGTGATGATACATGAGTTTTAAACTGTTTTTCATATCAGTTTCGTGTTTTTCTTTGCCTGGTGATAGAATTTCATTATACTACAATAAAGCTTTTGTGTTGGTACAACTTGTTCCTGCTGTAATTTGCTTGTTTCAGTTTTGCTGCTTCTTTTAAGAGTGTCAAAAAAGCAATTTTTAAGGCTAGACAGCATAATCAACTACATGGTGAAGGAAAATGCTTCAAGCCAAGAGGAAGGGTATGTGTGATTATTCATTAGTGCTCCTGAGAGGTGGGCTAAAGACTAAAAAAATATAATGTTGTCTGGTGCAATACAGTTACCTCAGGAAAATCATGGTGGGAAAAAAAAAATGACATGTTTCAAGCAACCTACAACATTTATAAAATGTGCTTGATCTCACTGTATTATTATGACTATCTTCTTGTACACATATAAGAAAAGGAAATTTGTACAGAAATGTCTCAGCATGTCATGGTTGCAGCTTTTAATGGTTTAGAATTTTAATCAATCAGTGAGCTTTAGAACTATCAGGAGTTCAGCAGAATAATGATTCCAAGTCAAATGAGAGGACTCCAGAATAACCTCCTACAGGGTTAACCTCCTACTGTAAGCACCTATAACACATCACTAAGATGCCCTGGAGTATTGTGCATGTGGTCAGTCAGCTGGCTGTGATCATTGGAACTCTACTGGCTAAACAAGGACTGGTCAAATTTTCCTTCATCCAAAGGCCTCTTACCACTTTCCTGATAGATTTAAGGTTTATATTTATACCTTATACCACTGGATAACTATTTATACCTTAAATTAAACGCCTCAGAAATCTCACAAAGAAGTATTCCACTTGTATTATCATGAGTTTGATCAATGGTCTCAGAATCCCACAGTTATATTCAAATTGACTGAAAAACTGATTAGCACGTAATTTTGGAGGCACAACCAGCTCTCCACATTACTTTGTTTTTTCAGATTCACAGGGCTTATTTGACTTATTTTAATATCATACATATTGCAAATTACCTTATTAGAGTACACAACTGGGAAAAAAAAACTTGAATAAAGTGACTCTTCTCAAGTCGTGGCTCCTGACTTTAATATACAACCATAGCCTTTTTGCAAGATATCAGCTCATCAGTGATGGAACTAGAGTCAGGGGAGCTCAAGTCAGTAAAAATGCCTAAAGAAATGTCTTAAAGCATTGAGTAAAAAGCTTAATTCCATAAAGGCCAATAAGAAACCATCCTCCAGATTTTATATTCCTTAATGTTATTAAAAAGATTACGCTACTCAAAACAGAACTGAAGTTTTATAAAGCAAATATATTAAATTTCATGTTCCTAACAGAAAATTATGTCTTTCTTCATAAGCATACTTCCATTTGCTCCTTTATATCAATTAAGACTAAACTCAAGTAGCAGAACAGAAAGTATTTTCAAAAACCTGTGGTTGAACGGGAGTGAATGGTGAGACTGTAGACCAAAATGGAATAATACTTAACAGCTTGTCCCTCAAATTCATTATATTAAAATGGGACTTCTAATAAATAATCTTTATTTTCCAGTTGCCAAACCATCTAAGTCTCACAATTGTGAGTAAATCTCACCATCACAATTTACTCACAACTCAGTTAAATTACCACAATACCTGAGCACTTATGGTATGTATGTGTCTTTCTTAGCATACATGTCTCACACTAACAAAATTATCTTCAGCAGTAACTACAGGTTCCTTTTGAGGTCATAGATTTTTTGCTCGATGTACAAGCATAATGATGGTTCAAGGTAAGGTTTAATTTGGAATACAGTACTGTATATATGTTTTCCTCTTCTTGTTTCTCTTTGCTACATGTAAATGTTTTTCTATGCCAGAGATACTGACAAAGTTATCTGCAGATAATATAGCCTTTTTTTTCTTTTTTTCCTGGTGGAAAGGTGGCAGGGAGGATTCTGCACCGTTTGAACAAAGTTCAGCTTGTGTATATCCACTGTAAATCTCCTGTTGCAATGTTTTGGTTAGAGAAACCTAAGAACAAAGAGATTAATTAGAGGCAAGGGCACAGAGACCATGCATTGGAAACCAAGCTGCCACAGAGGACTGGTTTTCTCCCAAAACCAATTATATATAGTTTTTATCATTTAAAAACAAACAAAAAACCACACAGGAGACATTGCCACAGAATTTGATTATAGGTGGAGATCTAAGCAGAAGAAGCTGCCTGGCATCCTGCAATACAAAAAAGATAATTCAAATTAAGCATTGTTATTAAACAAAATGCAGGACTCCACAGCAACATGTTACAGGAAGCAAAAATTGAATGTGTGCATGGCAGTACAGGGATAGATTTAAATACATAGTGTGAGAAATTCAACAAGGATGAACAGAAAGCCAAAAATGGTTATGAACATAGTGCAAAAAAGAAAAAAAATCCCCAAACTGTAATGATGTAATTAAAAAATCACTGGAGAACTACAGGCTTTTTTTTTCCCCCAGCTACCCAAGTTTGTCTTATCAACCATCACAGTCTTTATGAAGTGGCTCTAACATAAGTGATAACTAAGCTTGATCTGGGCTGGTCCTTATCACCCAGGCATTAAAATCACCTGAAAAAAAAGTTTTGCTTAGCAGTACCTGATTGTACATCTTTGGTGGAAAGAAAGAGGAGAGCATTATCTCAACAGTAAACAATTTAGGAGAGAAAGAAAATCGTTGAAAGAAAGTGTTATTTAGCTCATAAATAGTTAAACCTCTAGTTTGACTAACATCACTCAAAAAAAATCATCTGTCTGTCATCAATTTACATTTTAGGATTAGTGTAGTGTGATGATTGGTAGAACTGACATGCAAACAAAAAATTGATATTTTACCCAAAAGCTAAATTTGTGAGGGATGATTTTAGGTGTCACATAATATTTTCTCAGTCCCCAAAGTGTGTAATTTAGATTTTAAAATTGCACAGGTACCTCCTAAAGTTCTGTCGATTTTTAATGATGTTCATTCATTTTGGTAATGCTTTTTCTGCAAGAAATATTACTGGAGAAGCACAGCCAATCTTTAATAAAGAACTGCAACATTAAAAGGTGCAACTGCCTTAAACCTTGACTCTAAAATTATCAACTATTAGAACAGTCTTGAGTACTGAGGAGATAGGGACATTTCAGTGCTGTGTGGAAAAGTACAATAACATGCATGGGTACTGTGACCAATACATGAAAAGCATATTCTAAAGTGCTATTACTAGGCAAGATCAAGCACTAGTAGTAAGATACCTAGTAAGATCAAGGACTGGTAGTCCTCACCCACAGATGCCTTGATTCATTCTGCTTAACTTAAGGCCCTTCAAGAATGCCCCTGTCTGTGGTTTTATTTATAATCAATGGTGAGAATCCAATACCTCCAGAGTAAAGTGTTGTCCAATTAAAGATTTACATCATCTTTTGAAGGCATCTGTTCCTTTTCATTGACTAAGATGACTAAACTCCTGACTTAGAAGCCTAAATTAAATGCTTAAAATTGAGTAAATCTAGACGGTAAAAGATCACAAAAAAACTTTTCCACTGTGTTTTCTATAGCAAGTGCAAGAAATACTTCTGTTTATATCATCAATGCTGTTAGGAAGACATAAGCTTTATTTTCCTGCAAAGATTTTTGCAGGAATGTCTGTCAAACCATCTAGGGTGGGTTGACCTATCCAGTTCTCCACTCTTCATCTTCCTCAAACTTGGGAGAGGGAGAAAATAATATGGGTGAAGGTAAAGACAGGAAGATTGATTGATTGACCAGTTATTGTCATTAAAAAAAAGGACTTTGTCTGTTCAGCCTGAAGGAGCCTGAGGGGAGACCTCATTGCATTTTACAGCTTCATAAGGGGAAGGGGAGGGACAGGCACTGACCTCTTCTCTGACAAGTGACAGGACCTGAGGCAATGGCCTGAAGTTGAGTCAGGGAAGGTTTAGATTGGAAATTAGAAAAAGGTTCTTCCTCCAGAGGGTAGTTGGGCACCGGAACAGACTCCCCAGGGAAGTGTTCACAGCACCAGCCTGAGAGAGTTCAAGAAGCATTTGGACAGTGCTGTTGGGAACATGGTGTGACTCTTGGGGATGGTCTTTTGCAGGGCTGGGATTTGGAATCAATGATGCTTGTGCTTCCCTTCTAACTCAGCATATTCTGTCATTCTGTGACTTGAGGTAAATTAATTCAATTTATTGGCAATTAAAAAATATGTAGATGTGGAAAAACAAAAAGGCACTTCATCCATCCCCCTTTTCCTCGATTCAACATTGTTCCTCCATCCTGACTTGTTGTCTTCTCCCCACCCTGCTCAGCATTGCAATGGGGAGACTATGGGGAACTGGGGGTTGCAATCACGACCGTTCCTTTCCGTCACTCCTTCCTCCTCACCCTTTTCCTCTGTTCTAGTGTGGGCTTTCTATGTGCTGCCACTTCTCTCGGAATACGTGTACCTGCTGCAGTGTTGGGTCCTCCTTGGGGCAGCAGTGTGCATATCTGCTCCAGCATGGAGTACTTCCTGTTTTTCCTCTGACCCTGATGTTCCATCTGCTGTTTCTCATTATTTTTGTTCCTTCATCCTCTGTCTGTGAAGAATTTTCTTTCTTAGAGATGTTTTCACTGAGGAACCTAGCCATGGCTAGGGGCTCAGCTATCCCCTGCAGTGGGGTCTCACAGAGCTGACAGAAGCTGGTTGTTTCCAATGTGGGACAGCCCTGCCTGCACCTCTTGGAGGCCACAGCTCCCCACTGTCCTTGCCTTGGCATGAAAATCCATGACATGCCCTTTTCCCAGGCAGAAACCATTATAATTTGTGAGTCATTATGGGGTTGCAGATAAAAGCTTTGTATTATTCTAGAAAGAAAATTAATGAGTGAGGTGTAATACTTTCCCCATTAATTTTCTCATGGAAAGTTCAGTTTATTGTAAAGGTAAGAGTGTTCATTCTTGCAGGTGGGAGTTTTTAGTTCTGGATGAAATAACTATCTAATTTCCCCAAAGGACACCTCTCAGGATGTAGCACTGAGCTGAGGGTATTCTCTGTGCTGTTAAACAGGCAATTACTTTCATCCCCTGCTTCCAGAACTGATGAGCTTGTTTCTTTCAAAGGACAGTTCAGATACTCCAGGGATTCACTCAGAGTGGATACTGAATGACAACTCCACTTAAAATCTGCCATGTTAACGTATGAATGTTGTTGACTACAAAATTACCAAGTTTAATCTGGAGTGTGTCTGAAGTCTAGTCTAATAAAGAAGAAGGTACTGTATAAAATTTTGCATCTATAGATATGAAGTGCAAGTAAAATGACTGAAAAATGTTTTAGAAAATGAACTGAAATGTCTTATGTAATTAATTTGTATGAGGGAAAAATAGGATAGGTAAGTTCCTCTCCAAAATCAAGTATGCAGGTAGTGTCGGCAAAGAAGTATACCTATTCCACAAATTACCTATGTTTTTCTGTTGTTTTATTTTCAATTATTTTTAACTTTTGGGTGGTGGGTTGGAAACAAGTGTCCTGCTCCTCTCTTCTATTTAAAGAAAGAAATCAGTCCAGCCTTTTTGCTGCTTCTCCAGAGTGTTTGTTGGTCTCAAGACTTCCAGAAGGATGAAAAAAAAACCCAACCCTCGATGCCTATCATCCTGCTGATATGGACAAACTCTAGGTTCTTTTCCTGTTGCCCTTCTCAGTTTTCATGGTCCTTCTAAAGTTTCACAGGGCTCATTTAATCAAACTAGAAAACATTTATGATAATGTCTGACCTAGATACCCTGAAGCTCAGACCAACTGTGAAAGTGGTTATGAAAAGCCTTATACTCTTAAACTATCACTCTGCTAGTACTGACAAGAGGACTTGGCCTTGTTTTTGCATTTGTATGCTAACTCAATCAGAAGAGTGAGATGAGACCAATGCAGCCTAATTTCAAAAATGCTGGTAGTTTAATTTATCCCTAGTTGTTACACAATATGCAATTTATTAAGCATAATCAAAGAAATATTTCTATGAAAGAGCCAGTTCTGGTTTGAAATGTAAAGTTTTTTGTGATCCTTAGCTTATTACAAAGAAATTCCCCCTTCTAAAAGGATTTAATGCAGATGCAGACGGATGGATTTCACAGAGTAAGCAAACAAAACATTCCAAAACAATGTTTTCAAATGTTGTGCTATGTTAATGAGCGAGCCTCGTTTACAAGAGCTAACTATTCTGGAGTGCCTCAGCTGAAATATTTGGCTGTTAAGCTCCTGCTTTTAGGTGTTGAATATACAATGTTAAGATTTGGAACTGATAGAAACAATGGGAAAATGCACATGTAAAAATTACTACATGATTTTTTTTTTTATTATTTTTTTTTTAAAGTCCTCAAAAGACATGCATATGTGGTACTTAGGGACATGGTTTAGTGGTCGACCTGTCAGTGTCAGGTCAATGGTTGGACTTGATCTTGTTTTCCAAGCTCTAGGATTTCCTATGATTCTTTAAGTAAACTGTAGATCTGGTGCTCTGACTGCTACCTTCTTCAGAGTGGGCCTTGATTCTGCTAGTTTTTAACAGATCCAATGGGAGCTTCCAGGAATTTTCTACTTCTGAAATCAATCAACTCTGACTTCTTTAGAGAACATAGATGGGATGAGGAGAATAATTAGACTTTCTGTTGATCTAGTTTGCTGTTCACCTGACTATCACTGTCTGTTACATCAATGTTAGATTGTAGATAAAATTGATCTGATTTTATTCCCCTGAGTGCTTATCTTAAGCATTGGGGTTTTTTTATTGCACTTTTTTGCTATGGCTCTTTTGTGAGATTTTTCAGCATCCTGCAGAAGTCACTAGGCACCTAATGGTGATCCAAGGAAACTTTCTTCACACATATTCATTCTAACTACCAGGTCTTTGAAGCACCAGACACTGGGGTAGAAAGCAGAACTACTTGGCATGCATTTGAGAAGCCTGTGTACTGATGATGACAGAAAAATATAGATGGCAGAGCTCATTCCTGGGCTCATCCTCTGCCAGCTGGGCTTGTAAACAGGTTACAGACTTCTTGAATAAACAATGTTGAGAAAATCTGTGAACCAAATGTCCAAATAACCTGAGGCTCAGTTTGACCAACGACCAAAGATAAGTTCTGAAGCTGTGTTCTCAGATGAAAGACAGAATGAAACAATTTTCCTGTGGCTTTAGCCACCTGTGAGCATAGAATAAGCTTCTAATAATTCCACTGACTGAGACAGAATAATATCAGATTTATTAATACTGTTCCTAAGAAAACAGCTGAGGAAAACAGTTGACAAGTGACTAAATTGCCCAAGATCTGTGATATGTTTTTCTGAATTAACCAGTTACTAATCAGTTGTTGAAATAAGACTGTATTGAGTCTGCAACCAGTGACAATCATTTTATGAGGGCTCTCTAATTGTTTACTTACTAAACTTTTGAAATAAAATGCCGTCTACCAACCATTATTTGATAACAAGAAGAGTATTACTGGATTATTTTTCAGCCTTAGTTACCCAGAGAAAAATAATTTTACGTATCTTTGCCACAATGGGGAAAGGAAAAGGGAAGAAAAATCCTTCCCCACCCCTGAAAACTCTCAAACTAAATAGGGAGAAATCAAAGTACAAGGAAAAAAAAAAAAACAAAAACAAAAAACAAAACACAAAATAAAACAAAACAAAAAAACCAAAACAAACAAACAAACAAAAAAAAGTATAAAACTTAGGCCTTGTAATTTAATGAACCCTTAGTTACTTATGTTGCCAGAAGCAACAAAAATTAACTGTTTAGCAAGAGTGATTATTCTTTGATTTATGGTTCTTGGGAGGGGAAGAGCAAACAGACAGAATGTACATGTTACCTCAAAGGAAATGACTAATGAAATTATTCAAAATTCCACTGGTCTCTGATGAGGATTCACATATCTGCCATATAGGCAGATATTCTAAAGAGAAACAGTATTTTTCCTTTAAAAAGGCATCACTATGAAAAGATAAGCCTAAACCTTGTTCTATTGTCTTAGGTTTAATTTTCAAATTAAACCCTAGTAAGAAAATAATATTCCATTCCTCTTAGATGTCTGAGTGCTGATATTTCCCAGCGTCACAAAAAATACACTCTTCTGCAGCCTGAAGTCAGACCAAGGTAAAAATTGTATGCCATAGTGACTCATTTTCTTGAGGGCAGGATGACTGACAATAGTGCACCCAATGCTTATTACAGTACCTTGTATTTTGTGCTTCAGGACATTGCTGAATTCCTTAACAATACCTCAAGTTTTTACCACATGAACACTGCTTTCCCTCTTGCTTGCTTTTGACAGGGCAATATTTCTATATTTGACACTGAATAATAAAAAACCATTTTTTCCTCAGCCTCCTCTATCCATGATGGTATTTGTTTTAATTACTACATGACCATCTTAAGACAAAAACAAAACCAGAACAACAAACCACCAACTTTTTGTATCTCAGGACTTGTGGTTTTCATGTGTGTTTGGGTTTTGATTTTTTGAAATTTTTTTTAAAATAACTTCTGAGTTTTAGATATCTTAGAGGGCTTTTCTGAAAAGCAAGATACTCAGAAACAGATAGAAGAAAACAAGACAAAATCAACAATGTTAGAATAAGAAGTTAAACAGATTTCACACAATGTACCAGAGTAGATGGCTTTTGATTTTTGCTTAGAGAAACAATCTTCACAAAATCCTGCTTCATCTTGGAAAAAATGCTGCTGCTCTGAAATCCAAGTTTGTTCCAAATAAAAAGTCTATCTAGAACCTGAGCGCTGGATAGATTCCTAGATGGGATATCTCTGATAAGGGGGAAAAGAAAAAAAAATAATCTTTAAGGAACTTGAAAATTCTCATTTTCACAGAAATATGGGAAGTTCTTTAGATGCCATTGTTACCAAAATAATAATAGCAAACCAAAGGAGAGTGTCTACATGTCTGAAATTCATTTTAGCGTATATATTAATGTGATTTTGTATTACTACACAGCTTATACTTAGACAGATGAACATTACCATTGTTCTTGACTGAAATGCAGTTATTACCCTGAAGAAGAAAATCACAACTTTTCGAGCTAATAAATTACAGTCATTTTTGGCAGAGAAAGATGCTCAAATTTAGGTCAGTAGGTATTGTAATCAATTTACATTCTTCTCAGAATTTTTTTTCCTATCTCATTATTTAGATTTTTTGATGGCCCCAGAACAAGATTTGCTCTTGGACTGATTCTGTTAAGATGCAAAAATGCTTTTGCCTTTGAACAGAGACTGTTCACCTTAGAACATGGATCAGCTTTGATACTAAACGAGAACTCAACACAAAGACCCAAAACGCCAGATTCTCTCATATCAGTTCTCAAGGTCAAAAATGAGGAGAGAGGAAATTTTTTTAATTATTGCTCAGCTTCTCAGGCATTATGCTGAATTGTCAATTACAGCTGATTTGATGATGTTTGCATATGAGAAAAATTATTCTGGGAAATCAGTAGATGAATATTATTGATCCCAAGGTCCCTAGAATATGTCATTGTTAAAATCATAGTGCAGTCAACTGAATTTGTCATACATTATTTTCTATTCTTTTTTTTCCCAGCAGAACAGTCCTTTCCCTGTTTAATAAAATATGTTATTTTCTGCAACACCCTTTCTCTCTATAAGCATGCTCTTATAATGTGACACTCAGGTTTTCCCTAGGAAAGAAATAATAATAATCCATGCAATTTTAAGGAAAATAAATATCAACCATGCAAGAATTTTGCAAATATATTTAGGTCCTGAAAACTTTTAGGGATAGAAGGGAAATCACTGAGAGATCCTCTCAGCAGAGTCTTCTGAGTATAATGTGCATTGAGGCAACTGTAGAAAGGTGTTTTCTTCAGTCCCATCCAGAAGCAGCTGGAGAAAACATGGATAATCTGAAGTTACACATGTAACAAAAAAAAAAATCATGTTCTTTCCTGAAGCAATCACCAGTCACAGTTTATCATGTACTCATTTACACAACAAAATTGATTGGTCTAATGTTTAAACTCTTGCCAAATCACTGTCAAAATATTTGGATTTTCCCTCCACAAACCTCTCTGTGAAGTATATTTCAGCAGTTTAATGGAGATTGTCTGTTCAAAAGTGAGAACGTGGAGCATTAACAGAAAAGATGAATCCAGCTCTAATTACTTTGCCTTGTTGTTATTCAAGAATTATGCTGGTCTTATGACAAAATAAAGAGTAGAGGATAGAACAAAAAGCTGCTATTTCTATTTTCAAGCTGTGAACTGAATGCTTTCTCACTTGTATTTTTTTAGCATGTAGTCACAAATGCTACCTCTTTTCCTGAGGACAGTGAAAATACACTTTATTTTAATCAGGACATGGAAAATAAGAGAAGGGATACTATTTAACTAGGACTTATTTTTTATTTCCATTCTATTTCTCTTTCTTTTTCTATTTCTTTATCTATTCTTTCCATTTCAAAGAAAAGTAAAAAGCCTTGCTATGGTCTTGAGCCAGTCTGAATTAGGTAATAAAACAGGATTAGAGTCACAAATTTCAAGTAAACAGAGTTTAGTTACCCATGGGATTTTCATTGTTGAAGATACCCAATGGATAACAGCATCAGCTCCCAATATAATTATTTTTGTAAATATTTTTTTGTATTGTCAGGATAGAGTAGGGTTATTCACTGCTGATGATCTTTCTCTCAGATCCTGGAAGAAAGCTAGATTCAATCTAATGTTTCAGGTAATCCAAAGTTAGGTATGGGTGCAGTATTGCAAAATATAAATTCTCATAATAATCTAGCAAATTTAAATGCTATCTATGGATGTAGTGCCCTGCTATGAACAAAATAAAATCTTTCAGAAATATTTTAAACAGGTGGTAAAAGACTATTTAAAGTGATGCATAAGCAACTGAGCCTAAACTTTATGGAGGTATGGTTTCTGATAGTGCTACCTTAAATCTTTCAAAAAATGCTTTTTCAACCAAACCAGACATACAATTCCATGCACAGACATCAAATAATTTTGCACCAATAACCCTATAATATCATTGTGTTAATTTATCAAGTATAATTTTGATGATTCAGATGCCACTTGTAAAGAATATTAAAGATTCTTCTTCAGTATTGGACAGCCACTATGTTAAAAAAACCCCCACAAACCTCCAAATTTAAGGGAAAATGAGCTTCTTGGCAAGCAAACTGCCCATCCTGGAGATGTTAATGGTTCTAATTTCCTTGCTCTATGTATGTACTGCCCTTAAGCATCTGTAGATTGTCTCAAGACTCCAATGCACAAAGGAAAATATGTAGCTAAAGAGAAATCTTTAGCCCTGACATAATTGATATTAAGATTCTCTCAGAAGTGTGTGCAATACCTATGCACTCCATCTTAAGCCATAACTTTTCCAATAGGTCTGTGTCTGTGCTCCCTGAAATCTGTGGCACAGAAGTTGACCTGTCTGTAGCCCATGGTCCAGTTTTGTAAGACACATTTATATGGCCTTGGCTTCACTGAAAAATTCTTGAGCTGTGAGAGGATACAGGTTAAAGTCAAGATTTTCTTCTTGAGGAAAAAAGAAGCAAAGACAAAAGGGAAAGTTTTGAAATGGTAATACCTATTTGGAGAATAAGAGAAAAACAGTGAAATGGAAAGGGCTGAAATGCTGAAAAGAACCCATGAATCAAAAAATGGGAGCTCAGATCAAGACCAAGCCTGTTCCAAGTACCATGGAGGGTCTGAAAATTTTCCATGTCAATAGTAATTATCTAGGCAACAGAGACTCATCAAATGACTTTACTGGAGATGTTGAGCATACTCATGTTTAGTCTGGTTGCTTCTAGGTACCTGCTCTGTATATCTAGCCAGTGAATAATTACTGTACATTTAAAAACTCTAAATGTACAAACTCTACTTTTAGAGCTTCTGCACATGGTTAAAGAGATCAAATAAATTCAGGGTTACATTTGAATGATAACTTTAATGTTCAATGAATATAGTGACAACCTTAGAAGAAGTGCACTGACTTCTGGAAGAAAACACCTGTTTTTTGTGTTAACAAATAGTGACAAGGTCAAAGACTTAATGTTATATGCAATGAAAATTCTAATTTTACACTGTAAGCCTTGGTCTCTAAGCACTTCATTTAAGTCTGTATATTGAAATACAATATCCATTGGTTGTAAAAAATTAATTGATTATAAAAATCTCAAAAGACAGTCAATTACTATTAAAAATTAACAAATCTAGAGGGATGAGGGGAAGCCAACACCAAACCAATGCAACTATGACTGTATATTGAGTTACACAAAACTAGATTCCTACAGATCAAATGTTTGGAACTTGCAAATACCAATGAATCCATTCCAGGGAGTCTCCAGCAAGAATTCAGTAAGACATAAATTGGTTTAAGCACAGGTCATTTTAAAACAGAGGAATGTCAAATAAAGATGCAGTAATTGAATGAAGATTCCCTGGACCTTTCAGAAGCCTTTGTTAAGATGGCATAATAACAAGTTCTAACAGCTCCTAGTCATTAACCCCACCCCAATCTAGTGTCTTTGAGGTAAGAATTTGAGTCCTGAATGTAGTCTCCTCTGCTATCTAATTATTAGAAACTGTAATGGAAGGCACATAAGTACATCTGCCACCTATTCCAGTCTTTGAACCAGTCTTTAGAAGGTTTTGAAAGTCATGTGGAAGTAAGAGGGGGTTTTCCCCCCATTATTTTTCTATGTAAAGTCACCTATCGTTCACTACTAAACTCAGCAGTGCTTAAAAACACCATGGGACTCCCAAAAAAATGTGACCCTTCATTAGCAACTGTTTCATTGTGGAAGAGTATTGCATTGTTAGGAGTTTTGGTATCATCGCCTGAGGTCTGAAAGCTTGAGGGAAAGTGACTGATTTTAATGAAACAAAAATCTTTGTCATCTTTACCTATACTAATGTTTAAGAAAGACTTACAAGGAAAGAAAGAAACATATTAAGTGGCTGATACTTTGCCTGGTCAAAGAGCAACAATTTATTTTATTTTTCAACTGCAGGAACAAAGCCATTGAATTCTGAGACTCTTCTTCCCCTGAATGAATAGACCAATTCTTTTTTTTCCGATTTTTTTCTGGCATAATTTTATGAACAGCTATAATCAATAGACAAGTATTATCAACTTTCTTTCTTTGACATTTATCAGTCCATAATAACCGGATAGGGCCAGAACAAGACTGTCCAGCTACAAGGTTCCTGGACCACCCTTGGCCTGTGTGTTGCCTTCACCTTAGGCCCAGTAGGATAGCATTATTTTGGTACCTTCATTTCCATGCTAGAGCCTTGCCTTGTTTTAAACACTATCTGTTATTTTTTTTCAAGAAATTAAATCTTGCAGCTAGACTTTCAGAACCATTGCCAGTTTCCCTTTCTCCAAGATTCCTAGAGACAAAAGTACTAGTCCCCAGGTTTCAATTAAAAATTCCTGGTTCCTTGTCTCAGAGACAAAGAGTCTTTGAAGTTGAACAGGTACTTAGATGTAGGAAAATTTTGGAAAAATAATCACTATGTGATCTATAATGCATTTCTCTTCATTAGGTTCCTCATTGTTCTCAAGTACCCTGAGTCTTGGTAAGGTTGCCTGAGGTCAAAAATTAATTCAGGTCAGTTTCTTCCCTCTCTAAGAGAACAGAATGAAGTTTAATGACTCTCTAAATCCACTGCTAAAAAGTCTCCCAAGACGTTTTTTTAGCACCAGAAAGAATACCCTGTAAAAAATTGAGGACTACTGAAGTTTCTCACAAGCCACTTAAAATATACAGTTTAGCTTTTTAAAACTGTTCCAGTCCAGCCTATTTCATAAGATTCTGTGTACTAGCAGCTGTTGATCTATTTATTGAACATTTAAAAATATAATTAGTATGAAGAATATGCCTATTTCAGGAGAGGAGGAAAAAAAGCACTATCTTTTATTATGAGCCTCCAGGGCTTTGCTGGAAATGGAAAGTTTCTTTGATATTCTCAGATCAAAATCTTTTCATCTCATGTACATCAATATTTTTTTTTTGCTTAATTTAAACAAGAGCCTGAGCTCTCCAGCATCACTGATCTAAAATTTGTCCCATGGATTATATTATGTTCAGTTTGGATTTTTTTATGAGGTATGTAGTAGACTGATCTGTCTAGGCTGAGAAATCATAAGCTGACTAAGTAAAATAGAAAAGGAAAAACAAAGGAAACCATACCTGGTCCTACTCAGAGAAAAAGTTGCTCAATTAAATTCATACACATGGCACTCAGCATTCACATTTACAAGCATGTCTTCATGGCACGTATTTAATCCTCAGTCACCAGAATGTGGAAATGCTTACTGGATACTCTAAGTGAGAAAAAAACAGGTAGAATGAGAATATTATTTTGGTTACTGTGTGCATGGTGAGGAACATGGAAACATAGTAAGTGTTATGAAAAAAAAAATTTCCTCAAGGCTAAAACAGACCAAAATTCATCATTATTGGATTTTCCACATGTGGCTATGTTTCTTGGTAAACAACACTTATTGTGTTATAGACTTTCTCTGAGACTGTCTTCTAAAGTGTGATAACATATATAGGCAGCCTTTTTTTTTATTTTATTTTTTTTTTATTTTAATTGATACCCCTAACTCCATAAAGTATTCTGCCAATGCTGCTCAAAACCTCTGAGTTTTAAGTCCTCAGGGAGGTATCATTTGTCACAAAAGCAGCAAGACCCAAAGTTGCAAGACACAGTAACTCCAGTTAAATGCTTATATTAAGATATATTTGCCTATAAAGACCTCATTTTTAAAAAAATGCTGAGTAGCTACAGTTCCCTTCCAACATGCAATATAAATGGATAGCATTAACTACTCTTTGTGGGGAGCTAATTCTTAACAGGAATGTGTTCTTGAATCATATTCACATTATGGAACTATTCATGCCACACCAGAAACAGAGAGGTGCAAGGCTGTATGTGATACATCATGATACAGTAAAAAACACATCATATAGCTGACAGCAGTCCTAACTAATTTATGTTGACTGAGCTGTGCCTGTACAACAAAGGTCAGAACTTGACCAATAACCAGCTGAAACATAAGAAGATATCTTCATGTAAGAACATAAAACAAGCAATATATTTCCTGAAGTTAGCCATAAACTGTCTTTCTCAATCTTCCCACATTTGCTTGTATCTGAATTCACATCTGACAAACAATTAGTCCAACACTGCAAGCTGAGGAACATGGTCATTAATAACTGTAAAGCACAGCTGGCCTAAAGAATTCAGACAACACTGCTCACGTTGACTTTAGGTCATTCGAAATGAGCAGATTTATGCACTCTACTATGTTCCACAAGCTTACAATTATGTATTCAGAATCTAAATCAATTAGGTACTCAGATACTGGCAAATAGGAGATCATGGGACCTATTCACTTAATTTTCCTCATTGCCACTTAGTGAGGAAATGACTCAAATCCTGTTCACATTGAAAGTACTGGGAAAACTCTCGCTCATATGAGAACAAATCCTGGCCTCATTAAAGAACTTTTCATTTAAAAGCTTTACAGGAAGCAAGTTGCTGTTGCCATACAACTCCTTCTGGGTCATGTGGAAGAAGTTTGAATGCATTGAATTGGGAAAAATTTGCCTTGTTCCCTCTTCTATTTTCATCCCAAACGTGGAAACCTCTTTTACACAAAAGAGTTGAAAGATGCACTGTATTCTGCTAATACTTCTTTCAGTGAAGCACAAGCATAACCTACCCTGAAGCATGGGATGCGTGTGACAAGATATTTCCGTACCCAAGACAGACTGACTATTATTGTCAATAACTTAAGTTCTTTTTAGACCTTTTCTGCTTTTGCCCACCACAGTGTATTCAATGTAAATGTAAAAGGTAGGTCTCTTTCTCATCCCTTCTAATTTTTCTTGGGTCATGAAGACTAAAAGATTAGCTGGTAAGTTACATATCTACTTTTGCTAAACTTTCTGTGCAACTTGGGTGCAACTTGGTTGATGGCTTCTCTCTACATTTAGTGCTCCCTCAAATCTAATTTTAAAGGCTCTTAATTTTCTTCTTTTTTGCTATAAGAGACCATATCTGGTATCATTACAGGCTGGGAATGAACAGATAGATCCAGAGCAGCACTGCCCAGAAGGACTTGGGAGTGCTGGTGGATGAGAGGCTGGACATGATCCAATCATGTGCATTCACAGCCCAGAAAGTCAAACATGTCCTGGCTGAATCCAAAGCAGGGTGGGCAGCAGGGCCAGGGAGGGGATTCTGCCCCTCTGCTCTGCTCTGGTGAGACCCCACTGCAGTGCTGCATCCAGCTCTGGGGTCCCAGCACAGGAAGGACTGGGAACTATTGGAGTGAGTCCAGAGGAGGCCACCAAAAAGATTATAGGAAGGAAGCACCTCTTCTCTGAGTAAAGGCCGGGAGAATTGCTTATGGTGAAAAAAGAAGGCTTTGGGGTGACTTAATTGCAACATTCCAGTATGTAAAGAAGCCTACAAGAAAAATGGAGAGGGACCTTTTTCAAGGGCATGTAGTGTCAGGACAAGCGGGGACAATTTCCAACTGAAAGAAAGCATGGTTAGATATTAGGAAGAAATTCTTTACTATGAGAGTGGTGAGTCACCACAGCAGTTTGTCCAGAGAGGTTGTGGATGTCTTGTTCCTGGAATTGTTTGTGGAAGGTTGGATGGAGCTGTGAGGAACCTGACCCAGTGGAAGGTGTCCTTGCCTGAAGCAGAAGAATTTGGACTATATGATCTTTAAGTTCCTTTTCAACCCAAGCCATTCTATAATATAAAAACTGACTTGATAACTGTCATGACTCAATGATAAGGGGTGTAATGTTTGTTATAAATTCTTTTCAAGCCGAACAAAGACACTGGACACAAGCCATCCAACTCTTGGTTTTTATTGCATGGTCTTCTATAACTCCAGCAACCAGACAGATGTTTAGGCTCAAAAGGTATTGGTTAACATTTCCTTAAACTCTTACAATACACTTCTACAAGTGTGGAGGATAACAAGACTTTAATTTTGTACAGTACATTTCACAAGTCCGACAGCAAACTCCTAAAAGGTCACAAGTCAAAACACCTTCACAAGCTCCCCCCTCCCACAGCAAATTTCAATAAGCATTATGGGATAGACAATGATAGGTGATGTTTTGGTTATTTTCCTGAGCAAAGCAAGGGAAGAAAACAAAGAAAATCACCACTCCCTCGATCCTGTGTTAGTGCTGCCATGTGGATGGTCTAGAGCTGGGGTTTCAAGACAAAGAAAACAGATGAGAAAAGAGAAGAGGAGATGAGAAGAGAGGAAAAGAGGGAGTGAGAGGATCCAGTCTCGGTTCAATAGAGAAGGAAGGGGACAAATCTACTTCCTTTTATAATTAACCAGTTGTATGTTTCTCAAGTAAATTAGAATTTTTGCACATTTTTTTTCCATTCATGCAGGGGCAGCCCTTCCCCAGGAAGTGAGCTGGGGGGAGGCTGAACATAATCCTCAAGGTGGAGAGGAGGCTGGCTCTGAACAGCACTGCCCCACCTGTGTGGCACCTTCTCTTCCAATCACATATTTCCGATAGCAATATTCAGAATGTTTGAGACAAAGCAATATTCAGAATGTTTGAGACAAAGCGTGCTTAGCTCTCCTTCTCTACAATACCCTCTGCTGTATTTATTCTTACAGATCTCTTAGTAAAGAAGATGCATCAGCAAAACTTAATAAGCACTTTTAAAGAGAATATGACAGAACACAAAGTATATGGTTCATGTAAGTCATAAAGAAAATGCCCAGATAGACAAGGATGTTTTAACCTTAATTAACCTTTTAAGTCTGGTCATGACATTTGGTGAATCCTATTAGTTCTGCCAGGTTATTTAAAATTAACTGATTTTTACTTTTAGAAATAGTTAACAGTACCATTGCAATAATTATTTTTTAAATTTTCAATATAATTTAAAATTCAAAGAGTTAAAATAAATTATAAGACTTAAATAAGAGTTAAAATATTTAAATTTGCCTACATTAATTTATTGGTTTTTCAACAGCAAAATAAAATGTTATATTTTTTGAGTAGAGATAGTGACTGCACAATGGTACAGAAAGTATTCATTTGATGGGCCTTGAAAAATCATAAAACTTTTTCCAAGGTCTCCCTCAGCTCATAATGTAGACAAATGTAGACTGCTTTCATGTGGACTGTGAAGAAATGCCTTATGAAGCAAAATGCTAGTGTTTTATGAAGTGAGGTACTTTATGAAGGAGTTGAACGTGATTGTTACATTCATAATGATGCATTATTTCTCAGATGCTAGAGGATTCTATAATTGCTTATGGTCATTTGTATGGGACATGGAGAACTATTTAATGATGTAAATTTAGATCTTGCTAGCACTTAGGAGAAGGTAACAGCATGAAAAATTAACATGGATATTGTTCTGAGCATCTCTTTCAGCAATCCACAATAAACTCAGCCACTACTGTATTAATTTATCTTTACAACGAAGATTGCTCCAAAAAATGACAACAAATACTAAAAGATTCTGAAGCAATGTTACAATTCATAATGTTAAACTGACTGAAGAGATACTTCAGAAATTGTTAATAAAACAAAACAATGCTATTAGAGGATTACAGAACAATCCCAAAAAATGTATTTCCTGTCTGTTGATTAAAAAAAAGTTAAAAAGAAGAAAAAAACTCTTTACAATAACAGTACGTTGACATAATAAAACAATCTCCTTTTGTCATATTTCTAGCATGTGGATTTTTGGGCAAAAGAATGTTGCAGGACGGCACAAATGTGCAGAATTAATGCTTTGTCACAGTGATTAAAATAGAAATAGTTCCACAGTGAAGTGCTGGTCACAAGATTGATCATATCTAAATTAAGAGAAAAAGAGCATCTTCGAGGTTATTGTGGAATCTTGGTTTTGTTAAATATACCTGAATTTTGAGAATCATGTTTGTACATATGTTCTTTCTTCTCCAGCTCCCCATATTTGGACTGACATTGCAGCACTGACCCAGAGTGAGCAGATGCAGGAAAGGATGGATATAATTAAAGCAAGTTCAGCCATGTGATATTTTTCACTGAGAATATAACATCCGTTAAGCAAACGAGATGGATCAGCATTATTGAATATAGCAACCTTTATGCAAATGAGATGGATCAGCATTATTTTCTTACTGGCCCTGCATTCAGAGTGATTCTCTTGAAGGACATAGGCTTGAGGAGACATCTCTTTTGCAGTGGCATGATACAACAAGCAAAACTGTTTATAACATCCAGTTTGTATAAGGCTCTGCAAGTGTATTGTGGAAATACACAATGTTTCCATCACTCCAGCAATGAAAGGAGCATCCACCACACTGAAATAATGAAAATAACTCAGTGATTATTGCCTTCATGTCTGTAGCTCAATATATGTGAGCAATCCTAACAAAGGCCTCTTGGAAATATATAAAGCATATTGTGCCACAGGATGCTTAATGAAGAGGTAATTGCAGCCCGTCTAACCAAACACCTTCTGCTTGAATTCTACAAATGCTTTACCAACACAAATTTTGTCATTGTTGGCATAGGATCTATATATTTTTCTTCCCCAAATAACATAACGGGTAACAACAGACAAACTACATTGACACACCCAAGAATCTATCTAAGTCACTGTTTTATTGTGCTTTATTAGTGGCCTGTTCAGACAAAAAGGCAATGCTGCAGCAGTTATGTCAAAGCTGCAATGAAGATGAATCAGAAATAACATCAGTTTCAATGAAATTACCACTCATCCATAATAAGGTAACTAAATTTAAGAGCCTCTGCTGCTAAAGATCTTTATTATTACATGATAATTTCTGCAAATGAAATACATCTTTTTATGAACAGTCTAGGAATTTTTTTTAACCAGTGAAAGTTAAAATAGGCTTCTTTCTCATCAGGGACATAGTTGCTTGTGCTTGTGGATGAGACAGAGTAAATGATCCAGGGCTGTCAAGCAATGACAGTTGGTATGAAACATTTCAAAGAAATAGGAATGTGGAAAAATGTCTCAGGGACACGGATAAGTAAGTTATTTAAGAAACAACTTCAAATTAATGCAAAAATAAAAGCTTCTTCTGCCAAATGAGTGAAACTTGTCAAGTCTACTAGATCTCTTAATTAACTGGGGAACATGAAAGAAGCTCCCTTGAAGGTATTTGAGCTTGCAGGCATCGTGGCTAGTTCTTTTTGCAGAGTATAAAATGAACAATGCATTTATTAAGCTCATAAAGCAACTTGGATGAGCTGAAAATATAGATGACTAATCAGGGGAGAAATTAAATTATTCATAATGTGGAAACACACTGGAAGGAGGGAAGGGTTAAAAATAGCTGGCAAATTCACATCTTGGATATACTGGAGGGGAAGGAAGGACATGGATGTGACATTCCAACCTCCTCAAAATCCCTTTCTTTCAAAATTCACTAGACTATACTATCTTTAACAGATCTTTGTAAATGTTTTTTGATAGGAATAAAAAGAAACCTAGGAATTTCATTATTAATAAAATAAACCTAATGGCTCTGTAGTTGATTAGACTCTCTTATAGTAGCCCAACGCTGTTCCACATACCACTGAATTGGAAAAAAATGACAGAAGGAAACACACTTCTAGAAGAATTAGTTTGTAATCTGTTGCAATTTGAGGGGATTATGTTGGATAAACACATACAAACAAAAAAGCACAAGTCGCTCACTAGGACATTTATTTCTTCTCTCTTCTGCATCTGACAGAGACTGCTGGCCAAAAAAAATTTGCCTTATAATAACAAACATCTCCCCCTCCCAAACAAGCTAGCAGCATTTCCACTTGCCATAATTTTGGCAACACACTTTTGCCCTTGAAAATATCCCCAGGGTTCACATTTTCTGCACTTTCTGAAAAATGGGCTCCTTTTAAACCATTGATCTGAACACCTGAACTGCTAATCCGATCAAAATTGCTAAGCTTGAAACATTCAATTCTCAGTGAGTGAAGGATTGGAAAGTAAGTCCTTCCTCAGATGAGATGCTTCTCCCAGCGGCAAGCACACAAGTAATCCTCAGTGTTTTGCTGTTCCTTAGAGGAACAAATGACAATATCAATGTGAGCAAGGACTGTTAAGAACAGACTCAATCAAGAGCAGACTCAAACAAGAACAGAGAGTGCATGTTAACAGCAGAGGCAATCAACAGAGTTGAAGACAGAAGGTGCATGATAACAAGGTTTGTTTTGCTCTTTGTTTATATTTTCCTTTTTAAATTTTTTTTTCCTTTTTAAATTTTTTTTTCCATTCCCATGCACACCAACTGTTAAATATTAACTGAAAAACATTTAATAAAGCAAATGTTGCTCTGGGTCTTCTGGTCACACTTCCCCGCTCTAAACAAGGAAAAAAAACCCAACAAACTTAATTCAGAGCATTTACACTGATATTTAATTATATTTGTGTGCTTTAAAGACCTAGAACTGAAATCTACTTTTCTTTCCTCCCTGGAGCACAACATTAAGTCACTACAGGAAACTTAATTCTTGACGTGGAAAACTTTGTCATAATTCTTCTAATCCCTCTTTTGAAATCAAATGTAAAGAAAGATCTTGGAGAGCATTTGAAGGCCAAATGAGAGCAAAACACTTTCACGGAAGTTAAATAAGATTTTATTTATCGAGCAACATTCTCAGACACATTGTGTAATTTTGGGGTTTGTCCTGTGCGGGGGCAGGAGTTGGACTGGAGGATTCTTATGGGTCCCTTATAACTCAGGATATTCTGTGGTTCTGTGGTCCATTATGAGTAGCAAGCCAGCAAGGAAAGGACCCTAGTCCAGGAGACCACCCTAGATGTCCGAGTGGCTCTTTAGCTTCAGTGTACTTCTCAATGCTCATGGATATTACATACAAATAAACTGAATAAGTTTACTATCAAACAAAAACCTGTGGAACAGATAATGCTCCGGAAAGTGGGTATAATCTACTTCATGACTTTTATTGCTAGTGAAAAGTGAGACTGCTATTGGCTTATGGAGACAAATAAAAATTTGAATATCACTATGTTGATTGGGCTTTATGTAAATTCTGCATCCACATTTGGGTCTGATCCAGCCCAGCCAGACAGCTTGGTAGGATTAACTCAGATACAGGGGTTAATTTCTCCACAACTATGAGTTTACTGCTGTAGGTTTATTAAATGACACCTCTACATTGCAGTAGAGGAAGATGAGCAACACACATACATGCCACACATCCCTGTGCTGGCTTACTCACTAGCAGCACTTCTAATTCACCTCTTTCTAAATCAGGACAGCAGAGGCCATCAAAGAGCAATTAAAAACAGCAGTTTCTGATCTGCACTTGTTTTGAGGCCGAAACTCAGGTATCAAGTCTAGTAGGAGTTTTAATAGAATGAAAATTAAATAATGTGAATTATTTATGCTTGGGATATTTAGGCATACACACACAAAATTTCACAACATTTAGTAAGTGGACACAGTCACTTGCAAATGAACAAGTGAGAAGAATCTTCACTTCCCAAACTACAGATGACTCATTGAATAAAATGTCCATAAACTGCATGAATAGATTAGTCTTTATAATAAGGAAAAACTGACTGATCTTCTACTTATGGAGTGTTTGGGAACTTCTATACATACATATGTATTATACTGATGTGGAATTTATAAGTTTTATGTTACATCATCATTTATCAATGTTGTCTCTGCTTTTCCTCAGGATTCTTGCTAAATTCCTCTGCTAGAGACAGTTTGACCTGAGCAAAATTTCACGAGAATTCTCCAGCTTATTTTTTATCAAAAATATCTTGCCTTTAAAAAAATCCCTCAGCTCCATAGAAAAGCAGCTCATGCAGGCTAAAGTCAGATATATGTCACACTAGAAAATGCATATTTGTCTCTGCTGCCCCAGTGATTGCTCTTACATGCAGCAATCCCACGGGTGTCAGGGAAAGCTTGGTAAGTTGGACTTTCAGTGGCTCTATGTTTCACGCAGACTGAATCACCTGCAAATCTTAATATCTTTGACTGTTGAGATGTTGTGACTTCTAGTAGGGGATAAAGTAACAAAAAATGGTTTCTGGTTTGACAGAAAATCCAAGGCCTTCATGAGGTTTTCTTTTTTTTCCCCCTTGTTTTTTCTTTATTCCTTCAAGAACACAGATATATTCCACACATTTGTTTAAGTGGAAAAGAAATTTTTTGAGGATATCTTTGACAAAACAGAAACTAAATAACCCCTGCTCAGTGCTTGAATATCTGAGACTGAGACTAAGAAACAACATAGAAATTGATATAACATATCACAAGGCTCAAGAAGTGTTCAAAAATGCTCATAATCCACAAGGAAATTAAGGGTATAGCAAAGGACAAAGAGAAACAAACAGAACTTGATTATACGGAAAACTTGAAGTATCATTATGGGAAGATTTTAGATTTTTTCTCATTGCTCTCATACCTTAAAAACACTACACTCCTCCCTTCCAATCTGCCCATTTGCTTGTATATTGTATATGCATTTAAAATATAATAGGAAATGCTGTATTTGGTGAAGATAAAAGAAAACACATCAGGACTAAGAGCTTTCATCCAATTTAGTGACCAGGGTAGGAAATTCCTACCAATCAATTCAGGCCTTTGAGAAAGTGGAAATTTAGGTAATTTTCCTTAGGTTTATGTCCCTCCAAAATTCTGTCTTTCCTAAATCGTGCTGTGACTTTAGGCTCCAATTCCTATGAAAGTTGAAACCCTGTACCACTCAGGAAAAAGCCAGAATGTTACAGTCTTGATTCAGCAACAGAAATTTTCATTAAAGAGTGCTTCTTGCTGGAAGCAGCCTAGCTCAAGGATGAACAGCTTCAAGTATGTGCCAACATCTTTTCTTGCAAGACCTTCCCATTTCATAATAATGGAATTTAAACTTGTACAGGTGTCCAAAAGCTTTTAGATGCTTACGCAAATTGAACCAAACCATTTAATGCTTGTATATTATTAAAGCTAATAATTTAGAACTATTTTAGTTACACAGATTTCATTCAAATAAACAAGATAATACTGTATTTTCCAGACATTTAAAGATCTTTCAAGTCCTAAGAAACAAAGGATCAACAGGATTAGTAAGTCTTTTGGTGACCTGAAGTACAAACATATCAGGTTCTGTAATAAGAAAGCATTTGGTAGAGGAAAAAAAAAGGATTCAAGTTTGATATCAAAATAACATTATCACCCTGGTAGGTACAAATGGGAATTGTTGAATGAAAACAGAATTGCCCTTCCGGTATTAACTTCTGCAATTCATGTGACAAGGATATTCATAGTTTTCAAAAAATCCAGCTAAACAGACAGAAATCATTTGATGTGACAGGTGCATGAGATTTTGCAGATCTGAAAGGATCTTTGCAGATTAAAGCATGTGGAAAAAATAGATAAAAAGAAAGTGTGTAGTTTTCCTTTATACATAGGGGGGAAAAAGGGGCAGTGATGTTGCCTAGAATACACAGAAGTAATTTGTGAACTGGCAAGAGAGTTATTGAAAAATTGACTCCCTTAAAATGCTAGAGAAATTATGCAATTTTAAGCAAGGAGATGAAGACTTCTGCTATGGTTTTAGTAATGCAGATCCATCCAAAATCTTCTCAAGTTCTTGGGCTGGGTCTGATCAAGGTTGGAAAACCATAAGATAATGCAGAAAAGTGCTAATACCGTTCATGGAACCAATTATGGGTTTATATAACTGCATAACAAAAGCAATGGGCCAAATGCATTTAAGGTAAGAGAGTCTGGTTGGGCTTATGAAGGCATTGGAATAACATGTATCCTTGAGGATTGCTATTTTCTCAATATGGATAAAAAAAATAGGGCAGGTTCTAACACTGAGGACGTATCAGCAATGAGACAGATTCTGGCCATAAGGTAAAATAATTCATATGCAATAACCTTTCAACATAAAATGTCCCTGGGGATATAAAGACATATGTAAGCAATACCAATACATATATCTAAAAATGTAAAGGTTAGGTATTAACAATAAAACCGATCATGTCGATCTTGTGCCATTTCTGGAGGTCATGCTCCTAGCAAAAAATACCACAGGAAATGACAGAACCTTGAGACTTTTTGATCATATGCAAGATTCATGACACCACCTGGAAACTTAAGAGACTTTTCTGTAGTCTACAGCTGGCAAAAATTCTTGTAAGATGGGAGCAAGCAATTTAATTTCAGTATTTGTGGATGTTAATAAATGGATGATTATATAAACTGCTACAATATACAGTATAATGTTATCGATTTTTAATCAGAAATACTGTAACTTGCCATCCATTATGGGGGGCATTAGATTTCCTTCAAGAAATCATAGGATGATTCTGATTTTACTGCAAAATTGTGAACTCGATATCTGGTACAATATAAACCTTAAAATGACTTTATTTGCAAGATATAATGATAAACAGTTCAAGAAAAACTTTAATACCTCTACTTTTTCAAGCTTCACACCTACCATCTATACTTTCTGTCTCCATTATCTCTTTAAATTCCTAGTTAATAATACCTTCCTTTTATTCCAAAATCCAGTGCATGGGAGATGAACCAATTATACCTTCTTATCATGTAACTTCTGTTAGAAATCAGGAGGCAAGCACTTAGTACATAGGAAGAATTTGAAACCATACATGGAAAACAGGTAAAATTATAAGCAAGCAGTAGTACATAATTTAAATCCTGTTTAAGTGATTTGAGGACTACTAGCAGAATCTCTTTGGTTCTTCCCTCTGCAGGTCACATTACCTTAGTATAATTTTCTCTTGTATTTTATATATTTATTGATTTATTATTTTCATACCCTTTTCTTTCTACCTCCTTGGACCACATGAATTTCATTAGAGGTATTTGGAGGAAGCTTCCATACCAAACCATGCTTACCATTCTGCTACTAACAGCATGGGAGAAAAGCACAGAATACCGTATCAAATCAACCAGTGGGTTTTTTTGTCTATTTCCAGTTTCTCAGTCTGTCTACTGCTTTGGTTTGGTAGAGCACAGTGAGCAAACCTAGCAAACATCACTCTGGGAAAAATAATTTGAAATATTTACCTTTAAATATATGTTTCTTCTTTAGTCATTAATTTCCCATGCATTTTATTAACTATATTTAGTAATACATAATTGTGCATGTTTTTGGACCATCATCTTTTACACCAACCATATTAGTCATTTGACTTAAGTGAAATCTATCTTAGTTACACTTTTATTATAGTTTAACCTAATTTATCCTTCTCAAAAAGTTGATTTTGAAAAAAATGTTAGCATACATTTTCTACTCACTATCACATTTTCTCTTCTCATGCTAAATACAAGGTCACTACTAAGAAGTAGCTATAATATATCAGCATATCCAGATGTTATATATGTCAATTAAAGGAAAATCTTCAGGGTCTGATTTTCCTTGCTTGTACTTTTTGCAAAACTAAAATTCTCTTGATATGCCTAATGGTAATTAAAAATAATTGCCAGCTTGAAGAGAGGGAGCTGTACCTTGCAGTGCTGATAAAATCAATTTCAATCAGACCATTTTATTACAGACTCCTGTAGCAGGGAATCCATACTGAGGACCTCAGAAATTACTTGAATACCTATTCTGAAAAGACATACACATTTTATATATATGTATATATATATGTATATATATATGCTCACTTTTTATTACAAATAATCTGAAGCTGAAGTGAAGCTGCAGTGATGTCATCAATAAACTTTAAGCTAAATTAGGTTTCCAGATACGAGGGGTTGTTTCCTTAATCCACTCATGATATTTGTCCCTATATCATCTACTCTTCTAAAAGGAAGAATGAAGAGTAAACTTTAATTGCCTTAAATGTACTATTTCTTTACAAGCTCTTGTCATCTATGAGAGAGAGATGGTCTTACCACTACAGATTACAGGTTATTCAATAAAATTGATATTATACATTAAAATAATGATGCTGGAAGACTACCTGTTATATATTGATCTACATATTCAGTGGAAGTAAGGGTGAGAGTTATATTATATATTCCTCCACATCCATTTTGATATGATAAAAGTACCAAAAATCTGGTGGAAAACATTCTGATTGGATTCCTCATTGTATGTGGAACCCAAACTTACTGAAAAACAGTAAGTAAGGGTAACTCTGACATTGCATCCTTTACCCATCTCCTCTGGAATATCACTTCTGCAAAAGCTTTGAAATCCTCCTGAGGGAGTTTTTTCAGCCATTTCATTGAGATGTAAATTTTCAGGAGCAGTATATTTCCAGGAACTACCCTACAACAATATATTTTTCTGTTATTATTTTTTCAGAGAAACCTTCTCCAGAGTTGGAGTAGCTTTATCAAAGCATATCAAATTTAACAACAAAATCTAACTAAAAAGCCATAGTTCCTTTTTGTTTCCTTGGTACTCTCCTGAAAGCTAATGATCAAGGCACTTTAAAAATAAAAAGATTTTAAAATGTCAAAATTATCTCATATTAAATAAAAAATATCAGATTTTAAATTGCATATTTTGCATGAATAATAACATTGAGAGCACTCTAACTATTCATTATCTAACTTTCGTATTGGTATCAGCTGAAATAAGAAAAGGCATTTGTTAGAGATCTATGTATCATGATGGATCCAAGAGGAATAAGGCTGCTGGTGCTCCACATGCCCAGATCCACCAGTATTTATACTGAAGACATGCTCCCAGGAGACATACACACAAAAGCCAACGCAGCCTACATACACACATGTCAGAGTGCTTGTCCACACAGATCACAGAGAGAAACTTGGAATATCCACAGGGACATAGCAGCGGTGGCCTCCTCCTGCTTTCCTCTGGGGCTAGGCAGGATGGAGACTCACTTGTTACAATGCTGTACATACACACATACATATATCTGTATTTCTATCTATCTATATATAAGGGCATCCACTCCCCTAGGTTAAAAGATGACTGGACTGCTGCTCCCAATGACTCGTGGGGACTGCTTTCCTATGTGGTTGCGGGAGATGATGTTTCCCCTGGGACTGACCAGGGAGGTAACTGGACGAGGTGGTCATTCTTTGGGAGGTTTTCATTTGGGTTCCCTGTGTATCCTTCTGCTCTTCTGGGCTTCTGCAGATGGGCTGATGGCCCAGGAAGGGTCTTCCTGGGAGTAGCTTGGCAAGGGGTTATTTGGGCATTCTCTCCCACCATTCTCTGTCAGCTCCTCTGTGAATGTGCAGATAAGATTTATCACATAATCCTACAGTACTGGACTATATCCAAATGAAAAGCTCAGTGTAAATCTAATTTTTTGATGTTTTTCTCCCTCTTGTGCTAGCAACTATAAACATTTCTTACATCTTGTGCCAGTTTTGGCTGGGGTAGAGTTAATTTTCTTCGCAGTGGCTGGTATGAGGCTGTGTAATGGATTTGTGTTGAACACAAGGTAAATAATAAAGAGATGATTTTGTTATTTCTTAGCATGGCTTGCTCAGATCCAAGACCTTTTCTGCTTTTTGTACTACCACAATGGCGAGGAGGCTGTGGGTACATGTAGGCTGGGAGGAGACACAGCCAGGACATGTGGTACAAAATGATCAAAGGGATATTCCAGATGATACACCACTCAGTATATAAAGTGAGGAGAAGAAGTGGGGGGGAACATTAGGGGTGATGGTGTTTTTCTTCCCAAATAACCCTCTTGTATGATGGGGCCCTGCTCTCCTGGAGATGGCTGAACAGCTGCTTGCCCATGGGAAGAAGTGAATGAATTCCTTGTTTTGATTTGCTTGTATATGTAGCTTTTGCTTTCCTAATAAACAGTTTTTATCTCAACTCATGAGTTTTCTATTCTTGTCCTTTGATTTTCTCCCTGATCCTGCTGGTGGGGGAGTGAGCAAGCGACTGCCCGGGGCTTGACTCTTGGCTGATGTAAATACATGACACATGTCCATACCATTCTACAACTAGTGCTATATGATTGATTTCAGTCCTTTCATTAATTGTAACATGTCTTTTTTGACTTTTACTCCAGAAGTTACCCAGTGTTTTTCATTTATTTTTGTATCCAAAATTTTAGACTTCCTTCTGTCAGGTACTCCAATTTCCTTCTAACCACGTTTTATCATGACTTTCTGGGGAGGAGAGGGAAGCTTCCTTTCAGCAGTGGAGATTTCTCCAAAGCTGGTCATTGCTGCTTCAGTAAACAATGAGACCAGAGCATAAAACAAGAGGAGTAGCTGCTGACCCTCTGTGTGCTGCCAGCTGGAGCAGTCAAAACAGCTTAGTGGATGCAGGAGATAGAAGAGAGCAACAGCAGTGAATCTGGAGCAGGATCTCTGGGGAGGGGTCATGCGTTAACTAGCATTCCTCTACAGCTTCAGGAAGGATGAAGTCTGAGATGTGATTAAGATCCAGTATTGCTAGTAGATTTGAAATTATGACAGAGTAATAATAAATAAGTTCTTCAAGTTTGTTAGATACTGACAAAGCCCACTGAATTTCAAAAATAATTATTGAAAGTTGGAACTACTAATAACATAAGATAGCAAATAAATTCCATATATCTTTTCAAGGCATTAACTAATGAATTCTCATCTTTGATCTGGAAGAGGAACTTAACACGCAAAGCTAGGTTATCTCAGATAGTTTCACACAACATGCATAAGTTATTACATCATGACTAAGGCAGAGACTAATTTCTGCAAATTTATGCCTAATCCATTTCCTCTCTTAAGGTAAAACACTATATAACGAATTCCCAACGGTTTTGCTGGTAATTTTTTTCCTAGGGAGCTTCAAATTTTGCCATTCACTGATACCAAGGGCAGGAATGTGGAAACATATACAGTGTATGTATACCCAATCAGAGAAATCAGAGAATGGCAAATATCAATAAATGACTGGCTGTCTCAGATTTCTTATTCCTTAAATTTCTTTCCATTGAAAGCATATTTAAATTTTGAGAAATAAACACTACTTGCATCTGTAGTAAATGCCATTCAGAATACTTCCACCTCCCACTTTTATGTCTATTACAGTTGGATGATCTTTTATTTTGTGTTTAAAGCTTCTTTAAGAGCAAAATCATGTTCTATACTCCTACAGTTCTTTCATAGAGAGGAATTTCCTTATCCTCCCATTCAGGAAATCCTTTCTAGAAATATTTCTAGAACTGGGATATTTTTCACACTGTTATAAATGGTAAATGCAAAGAGGTAGAGATACTCCATAGGGATTATTCATTTAGACAAAATTTAGCTATATCTCCATTAGCTGTAGAATCTATACATTATAGCTCAGCTTGAACATTTTTGTACAAGAAAAGAGCTAGTGCAGATATCCACTTCATATGCCTGTCAAAAGATTTTATTTTAGGACACCTCTAATGTGGTGTCAAGCTAGACTACTCTTATTAGTTAGATTGCATTATGTGTGCTTGTCCTAATTTAGTCACCTTAAAGGAATACAGCATATCCAGTGGCAAAGCGCAGCATGCAGGGGCAATTGGTAAACTGAATTCAAAAGTAAGCTCCTGATCTGAGTTACAACATTGATATGGACACATCCTGTAGTGTGTAAACCCCAGCTTAAAAAAAATAAAAATCTGATTGTCAGGATTAAAATATATAAACGGGATAATGATCTACAGAGAGAGAACTAGTACATGATGGTCTCTACTCTCAGTATTTAGGTCATTATAAAAATTTACCAAAGGCAATATTTCATGGAAGTTTGTTTTTTCTTCTCTATACTTACATCTGTCTTCCATGATACTTACACAGGTCTTTCTGGTAAATGCATAATATTTAAGGTGGAGACCTCTCCATCTTATCCCAAACCCAAAATGACTAAGAGAGTTTTAATGATTTGGCAAAAACAATCTAACCATGGATTTTAAATGGGGTTCTTTGTAATGACACTTCGATTAGTGTCTACAGAAAACAGAATCAAAGAAAAGCAGATCTAAAGATAGCTTTAGACGAAATGTGATTGCTCTGCAATTACTGTAGAGATATTTTTATATGGATGATTTAAAATACGCTGTTAAAAGGTTAAATTACATATAACTCATATAATATGCCAAAGGCTCCAGATTCTTAACTAGGACAGCCCTGTCTTTTGTGAGTATCGGCAAATCTTGGGGCAATAGATGTTCCTTTACAAGTCACCTTATTTAAATCAAGAAGTAGCTAAAAATGTACCTCCCAAGGGCCTATTTTTCAAAACTAATTTTGGAAAATGTTCTGTTTTGAGGCACAGTTGCCTCTAGCTAAATGCTTGTTGACTGGAATACCTCAGCTATAACTGCACAGTTAAGATACAGCTTTTCAGCTGGCTGGATTATGTCTTGTAATTGCTCTACTTGCATTATTTGAATTCATGTATGCATAATGTGAAACCTAATGTGAAATCTAGTTCCTTTGTGATGTCCCTGATTTCTGACACAGCCTTCAAAAACCCAGGAGCAATTTTGCTCATCACATGCTGTCCTGCTGCAGAATCAACTGAGGCAATACTAAATGTTGGGCTCGGTGTTTGCAAAAAGCAATGTCTGCCCTCTTATCACCACTGTCATACTCATTGTGACCTTCTATACCTCCTTGTTAGAATCAGAACTTCCCCTTTTTTCATGTATGCTTTAGGACAAGTGATATTTCCTTTAGGAAAGTACATTTACTAAAATAGTGACTTCTAGATCCAAAAAACTATTGGGATAAGAGTTATTCTTGGAATTAGAAACATATAAGTGTTGTCTTAATTCCAAAATATGGGATGAAATTTTTTCTTTAAAGACTTACGTCCTATTTGAGTTCAGTCTACACATCTGTTCTCCTTGCTTCTCTTGAATTAGACTCCCACAGATACAACCTTCCATATGGTGGACACTTCTTGAGTATTTGAAGTTACAGCATTTGACACTTTAGTCTGATCTTTGGGAATAACACTCGTGAAATAGCCTGCAAGCCTTACTTCAGCATACTTACTTCTTATGAACTAGAATTAGGTACATTTGTAAATCTTTAAAGCCGTTCCCTAGATAATATGATCAATAGACAACTGCATGCAAATATGTATTTATATGTAAATAAAGATATAATTCTATTAATGTCAACTGCAGAAAGTGGAGCTTTTCTTTCAAGAATACTTATTTAGAAGTCTGGTTGATAGAAGTACGCATACATTTCTGTATGGATAGCTCAACCTAGAGCAAGTGCAGGATTTATGAATAAAGTATAGGGGTTTGTTTAACATCTCTGCTACACCATTTGATTGGACAAGGACGATTTTTTTCTATCTTGCTTTCTAAGAAAGCCTTCTTTCTCATCCATATTCCCACACCATGATCTTTTCCCCAGCTTCTGGAGTCCTCAGCCTCTAGCCCCCATAAACTTGCTGGCACTTTGGGGTGCTTACCTGGTACTTCACATCTTCTATTCCATTTCTCATTTCCATAATTCACACACGAGTCTTAAAGAAAAGACTTCATGTTTGAGTTTGCACCTGATTTATTTTAGATCTTGATTCAGTTTGAAATAATGCATGCATTCTTTTTCTTTTGTTTCCTTTTTCATAGACTGAAGGCAGTTATTCTTTCACATACCCTACATGGTGTAGTTTGACATCTCTATCAGATGCTTTTGCATAAGTAGGAACTATGAGCGTGGCAGATTTAATTGAGACCCTGTCTGCAGTTTACCTTAAATAAAGTATCAAGGAAGAGAACAAAAAGCATAAACATATGCTTTTAACATAAACAAACACAAGAACATGTTTGATGTCAAGGAAGGACATTGGTAGGACAGACAGTAAGGCCTAAGTTGTTTCAAAGAAGAAATCTCATTAGATGCTGGACGTAAATAGCCATAATGGTTTTGAAGAACCAATAGTAAAGATTGCCTGGGGAAATGTTCCTGTCTCCATCTCTGGAAGTCTTTACAAAAATATTAGAAAAGCACATCAAGAATGACACATCTATGAACAATTGCTCTAGGCAGGAGAATGGACTTGAAATTTTCTTTAAGATCCCGTCTAACTGTGAGAGCAAATAGATTTTTAACTCCTTGCTGCCCTGATTAAGGAAATTGTAACAGGGCACAAATGGGAATATTCCATTCGAAAGGGTTTTCAATGTAACAGTACATTAGACTTTATGCTGATGAACATGTAAGACTAAAGCATGTAGGAAAGAGGCAAGAAAAGATATGCACAAATGGACTTTTCATGGCATCTGCTGGTATTCTAGTCTGGCAAGTTTTGTCTACATTTATAAATATGAATATTAGTACTTTTGTGGAATCTCATATTTCCACCTCATATTTCACATTTATGACAATAGGTTTATTGGCCTCAAACCAAGTCTCACCCTCACAGAAAGAAAACCAGCAGTGTCTTAAGCTGCATTAGGAAGCACATTTCTAGCAGTTTCAGGGAGCACACATTTCTAGCAGTTTCAGGGATTCACTTTCTCTGCTTGGTACTGGTGAGGCTTACACACATAGGATCCAGTCCTGGCCTCCTCAGAACAGGAGACATGGACATACCTATTGGAGCAAGTCCAGCAAAGGGCCGCAAAGATTATTACAGGACTGAGAAATCTGCTGCATGAAGACAGACTGGGAGAGCTGGGACTGTTCAGCCTGGACAAAGCAAACTCAAGAGGACCTTATCTATCTGAACAAATGAAAGTTGAGAATGAGGTAGAGGGAGGTAGACTTTTCTCAGTGGTGCCCAGTGACAGTACAAGAGGCACAGATTTTTTTAAAAAACCATCAAAATATAAACATTGGAAATTCCATCTGAACATAACACCCATACTCCTCTTTGAGGGGAAACACAGGAACACGTTTTCCAGAGCAGCTATGGAATCTCAATTCATGGAGATATTTAAAAAGCTCAACAGGTTTCCCCAAAACCAGGGCTAACCCAACAGTCCTGGGCAACATACTCTAGCTGACCTGCTTTAACCACTAGGTGATTTCCAGATATTCCCTCCATCCTAAACTGCCCTGTAATTCACCTAGTTATTATTGGTAACTGTCTTCTGGACAGGGCTGGTGGTGTAAATTTGCTGGCAAATATCTGAGAGGAGGACTGGGTCAGTGGCTTTATGTTCACAGCAATGCTGTCAAGCACTCAGCCCTTCAGAGCTGCAGCGTTTTCAACTCCCTCTGTTCAGTGCTGCTTGGTAGAGCCCCAAAGCAGCAGCTTAGGCCACTCCAGGATACCCAAGGAAGAACACCTCCTTAGATGAAGCTGCAGACATCCTTGCACCCACAAGCACTCTTCTTCACAGTTCACTCCATGGCTGAAAATATACCTGCAGGAACAGGTATAGAGAAAGTATTGGAAATACTGCAGCACTGACAGATATTTCCTTTACACTATGAGTTGAGACTCTATAAATTGCACCACATGGCAGCAAGAGAGATGTTAAAAGGGAAGAGTTGTAGGGATTAGGCCTACAAATAACTAAAATCTGTAATTTCAGTATTTTCCATGAAAGATTACCTGTACAGCAAGAAAAAGAATCTCCAGACACATGCGGATTAACATCCAAGAAATGCTTTGTGAGATCTCTGCTCAAAATTCCAAAAGTTAATTTGAAACACAGTGTTCTGCAGGAACTGTTATAAAAGGAAGTGGTTTAATGAGGAATAACAATGTTGAATTGATGAACTGTTTTATTCTCACATGAACACAGAGAACTTTCAAGAGCAGTTATGCTGCAGGTGGCTTGTTTCAACTAAAAGCTAATTCTAGATAATAAGACCTAAAAGAGCGTGACTTTTTCCTCAAATAGAACTCCCTCAGGGTGACACTTATGATTGGAGGAGGTAAAAACTATGGTTATAAATATGAACATAATGTAAGCACCCTTCATTTCAACAGTATAGCATTTGAGCCACTGTGTTTTCCCTTGCAGCTGACTGTCAAATCAACTTTATTCCAATGTTCAATGCAGTGCCTTCATGCAATTCAGAACTCCAGGCATTGTGAAAGAAGAGTGTCTTTTCACCCACAAGTCTTTGGAAAATTTAAGAGGAAAAAGGTTTCTTAATGTCCTGAAGATATACACTATTTCTATACTTATCTGCATAGAAGTACAAGATCACATTATATCCACCAAGCTGAAAGCATCTTGGTAAACCTGAATTAAAGGAACATAATTTTGTTAAATGGAAACAGAAATTACATAAAGTCAGACATTCTTCCCTGAAGTTCAATATTCACCAAACTGTTCATGTCTGGTCACAAATAACCACATATTGTGTCGTGTAGAGACAGAGCTGACTGGGACAATGTGGTGGACCTGCCAAAGATTTTCCCATTATAAGTAGTCCAAAGAAAAAGCTTTTAAGCTTAAATTCCAAGTTTTATTAGAATATGAAGAGAAGGGAAAACTTAAATTTGGGAGGGGTGGGTGGGGCGAGGAAGCCAGCAAGACTAAAGATGATAGAAATAAATAAAATCCATAACCATCTCAAAAGAGAGATGTTCCCGACGCTTAATTGTTATTGTTCTCCAACGGAATTGCTCCAGGAGCTCCTTGTCTCTCTTGTACTGAAGAGCCCAGAACTGGACACAGAATTTCAGATGCCCCTCACAAGAGCTGAGCCGAGGGGCAGGATCACCTCCCTTGACCTGGTGGAAATGGTCTTCCTAATGCTCCTCAGGACACAACTGCCCTTCTTGGGCACAAGGACACTGCTGGCTCAGGGACAGCTTGTTGTCCACTGGGGCACCAAGATCCTTCACTCTGGTGCTGCTTAGAACACTCAGACCCAGCCTGTGCTGGTGCCTGGGACTATTCTCCACCAGCTGCAGGACCCTGCACTTTCCTGTGTTGAATTTCAGAAGGCTCCTCTCCAACTTGCTAAGGTCCCTCTGAAGGGCTGTACAGCCCTCTGGAGAATTGGCCTCTCCTCCAGCTGTGTGCCATCAGCAAACTTGCTGGGGAAGCATCTGCCCCTTCAGCCAAGTCATTGATGAAGGAGTCAAACTATACTGGGCCCAGTATTGACCCTTAGTTGACACCTTTAGCAGCAGCCTCCAACTAGATGCTGTGCCACTGACCATGACACCCTGGGATCTATCACTCAGGCAGTTTTTAATCTCTTCCACTGTCTATTCATCCAACCCACACTTTTTGCTCAAGAGGCTTTATTGAGAGACAGTGTTGAAAGCCATACTGAAGTCAAGATAGACAATGTCCATTGCTCTCCCTAGTCAGACTGATCTTAGAAATCCCAGTATATCCTTATGAAGACATGGAACACTGAACAGCTCTGTTCAGTTTCACAGCTTTTCACATGAAGTTTCTATCAGGCACCTAAATCCAAAAACTTGCTTTAGGAACTGAAGCATCAGGAATGCTAAATTTCTTTCTTAATAAATCAAGAATTTACTGGTTCGTTGCAAAAGGCAGGCATTTAACTTGGAAACTACAGATCAAGTTTGAAATAATATGGTTTATTAGGCTCAAAAATAGAGTTTAAATTCAAAATCTGTTACTTCGAGAGACATTAAAATTTAAAGAATTTCTTTTCATGAAAGGAAATGAAATCTCGAAATCAGAGAAGAAAGTGTAAAAAGCACTCTGGAAAGGAGAGTTGAAATAATCAAATGTTATTGAAAAACAAAAAAGAAAATCTGTAAGTGGAATGAATAAGATGAAATGGATTTAGATGAAATTATATGCAGTGAAAAGAACAGAAATTTGCCAATATTATATTACTGAAATCCCTCAATCAGGGAATGAAGTCAAACAAAGAGTCAGGAGAAGAAATTGTTGAAATTAAATACTAAAAAACCCAAACAATTCTGCACTGAAGTGAAAAGAGTAAAATGGCATAAGATGACATGAAGTGCAGGGAAATGGACCAAATCTTGCTGAATTGATTCCCCATTGAAATTACAAGATTTCATGAAAGGAAATAAAATCTTGAAATCAGAGAACAAAGTGTAATAGGCATTCTGGAAAGGAGATATGATAAAATCCAATTAAAAAAAAGTTTAAAACAAAGTGAATTTAAATGGGTTGAGATGAAATGAAGTGCAGAGAAAAGGACTGAAACTTGCCAAAATTATACGCATTGAAATCTTGAAATCAGGGAATGAAGTCAGACAAACAGACAGGAGGTGAAACTGGTGAAACGAAATGCAAAAACATTTCCTCATTTCATGAAAGGAAATGAAATCTTGTGATTTCGATGAGGATCAATTTAGCAAGGTTTGGTCCATTTCCCTGCACTTCATGTCATCCCATACAATTTTCTTGTTTTCACATAGTTTCAGAATACCACAATAAACCTTCCTTTCAGAAACCACTAAGCCCAGAGCTCCAAGGACAACACTGCAGCTACAAAAGGCAAAAGCATGCCAAGGGGAGCATGACACAGCCCCAACACAGCTCCTTCCACACCTTGGTCCTTGCCACCACCCAAATGCTGGGCACCTCAGCCTCTGCAAGCCCCTGGTTTAATTGCTCTGCTTTGAAAACCACAACGCGTTGAGCTCCGGGGACAGCGCAACTACAAAAGGCACGTCAAGGGGACCATGGCACGAACACCGCTGCCTCCACACCTTGCTCCTGGGCACCACCTCTGTGTGGAGGGAGTAATTTGATTTTTATTTGTGCCGTTATTAACACACATGAGGTGGAAACTCACTCTAGGAGCTGTACACGTGATGGAGGGGATCCCAGTCCCCTCAGGGAGGCTTTTCCTGACTCCCCATGAGAGAGGACACATATCCCGTGGCTGGGCTGCAAGACACTGTAGGCGGGGTAGATCACCGGCTGCTGGGGAACAAAATGCCCCGAAATTGGGCTGTGGGAGGAGCCTTAGCACACAAAGGCAGATACCCGCCGTACATCCCTCAGGAAGCTATTTGCCTGGTTTTCTTGCCGGGTGCGAAGGCTCGCCGGGAGGACCAGGTCTTCCCACCCGTTCGTCTTTTTTCTCCCTGTGGTGCTGCTCCTTCCCTGACTGTCTGTAATGTCCACCCTGCTTTTCCCCTTCCCCGAGGCAGCTGGGCGAAAACCTGGTTCTCCGCAGTTTCCCTCGGGGCCGCGGGTCCGGGGCCGGGCTGCTCCCCGCCGTCCGCCGGACCGACAGACACGGGCCGCCCCGAGGTGAAGGAAAGGTTGTCCTTGCCTTCCCGTTCTCTCTCCGCCTCGCCTTCTTCTCTGCGCACTGCTCTATGCCCCTTCAGTAGGAACAATAATCTTTCTATCTTTCTTTATCAATACGCGTCGTTCCACTTCATGTCATCCCGTTCCACTTCATTCTTCTCACTTTACATTTTTTTTTTCTTTAACAGCATTTAATATCAATTTTTGGTTTTAAATGGCATTTAATTACATCAATGTCTTCTTTTGTCTCCTCCTTTCACTTTGTTCCCTGACTTTGGGATTTCAATGAGAATCATTTCAGTAAGGTTTGGTCCATTTCCCTGGGAGAAAGAACGCCCCCACTGCCCAAAGATTGCTCCCTCTAAACCTTTCTTCTTGGCACAACCCGCATGCTGGGCACCTCAGCAAGAGGCTGATTTTACTGCTCCCTTTAGATTTAGCCTTGAAAAAACCACAAAGCCCAGAGCTCCAAGGACACTGGCATGTCCACTACAAATGGCATGCCAAGGGGAGCACAGAACTGTCCCATCATTCCTCCTTCCACACCTTGCTCCTTTGCAGGGCATCTCAGCCACAGCAAAAGGCTGCTTTTAATGCTCCACTTAGGGTTAGGGTTATGCTTAGGGTTAGGGTTGAGAAAACCACAAAGCCCAGAGCTCCAGGCACCCTGACACTAAAAAAGACATGCCAAGGGGAGCATGGCACTCCCCCAACATTGACCCTCCACATTTTTATCCTTGGCACCAGCCTCAGCAAAAGGCTGATTTCACTGTTCCCCTTGGAGTTAGGGTTACACTTAGGGTTAGGGTTGAGTAAACCAAGAAGCTGAGAGCTCCAGGGATGCTACAGGTACAAAAGGCATGCCAAGGGGAATATGGCCCTACCCCTGACATTGTTCCTTCCACTCCTTTCTGCTTGCCATCTGCTTCAGCAAATGGTGGCTACTAGTGCTCCAGTTAGTGTTAGGGCTCGCCTCAGGGTTCAGGTTCAGCAAAGCACAAAGCCCAGAGCTCAAGGTGCCCTGACACTACAAAACATATTCCAAGGGGAGCATGGCACTGCCCCAGCATTGCTTCCTCTACACCTTTCTGCTCAGCACTGCCCACGTGCTTGGCACCTCAGCAAATAGCAGCTTTTGCTGTTCTGCTTAGGGTTAGGCGTTGGAAAACCACAAACCCTAGACCTCCAGGGGCACTGAAACTACAAAAGCTGTGCAGAAAAGGAGCACTTCATGTAATCTAATTACATGTGATTACAATCACTGCATTTCTGAATTTTAATTTCTTTCCATGTAATTTAATTTCATTGGAAGTGCACTCTGTCAGTTTGTTTCACTTTGTTCTCTGATATCAAGATATCACTTCCATTCATGAAAGGAAATTCTTAAACTCATGAAAGGAAATGAAATCTTGCAATTTCAATAAGGGTCAATTTGGCAAGGTTTGGTCCATTTCCCTGCACTTCATTTTGTCTCATTCCATTTTATTATTTTCACTTTGCATTAGAATTTTTTGTTTTACTCTTCATTTCATCAGTTTGTTCTCCCGTCTCTTCATTTCATTTTGCTCCTTGGTTTTGAGATTTCTTAGCATGTAGTTTTTGCAAGTTACAGTGTTTTTCTCTGCACCTCATGTTATTCCAATCAATTTCATTATATTCACTCCTTTTCCAAATTTTCTTTTTTGTTTTTCTAATTGCATTTTATGTGATCATATCTCCCTTTCAGAGTGTTTGTTGCAATTCTCTGATTTCAAGATACTGTTTTTCCTTTCACGGAATGTAATTGTTCAAGAGCTAGAGAATGTAAATTTTTTCCAGATTTCTTCATATTCTCTAGGAGTGAATTTAGTTGTCTTGTATAATTATGCAGCTTTAAAAACAAGTATTATATATAGGAAAATACCAGCATACATTAGGTAAAGATGCATCTGATCTGTAACTGTACTTTTTTGCTGTTCCATATACCTACATCATACTGATTCTCATAGCAATAATGATTACTATTAGGCTTTGCCTGGAAAGCCTGAAATTATCTGCTGAAACAAGCCTTTGAAATTTATGTTCAAATATTTTCTCTTCCACGGAGGAGTTTTATTTCTGAGAAATTCACTCCACACCTTTTTGTGTTACACACAAATCTGTTGCTTAGATGGAGCATATATTAAATCTGTCATTTCTCAAAGGAGGTGGTAAAACTGTGATTCACACATATAAGAGGCAAGCAGAGATGGAATTTTTTTAAATTCAGCTTCTAGAAGCTTGTTTGTCTGATGGCTCTCTAGATGGTTTTCATTATCTCTCTCATGAAACATTATCCCCCTTTTCCCAGATGAAACAGAAAGTGATAAAAATTCTATCAGTTCGGGAAAATAAATCCACTGCAGGGACAACTACTTCCATAGTGACCAAATGCCACTTGCCTTAAATGGGAGCTTTGTATCAGCATTTTATTGTACCTGCACCTTTATACTATGCCTCTCAGGGCAAGAGTTGATCCCCTAGCTTACAGGTTATTATGACCTATGCATTTTCAACACTTCATGCCATCATCTTTGTTCATGCTGACAAAGGAAATGTTTTTCAAGAACAGGGTGCCCTTGACAAGCACTTATGCCCTTTTTAAGACAATTTTTGTATTCTGCTCATATGTAAGAACTAAGAACATGGCCAGATACATTAATTTAAAGTGTCTGCCATAATGGTCCTAGGTTGCAGTTTCATAATCTTTACTTTTAGAAGGATTTAGGTGAGAATTTAAACATACTTCCAGAAATTAATATTTTCCACATTGCTGGAGTTCACTGTGAGGGTGAAAAAGAATTAATTCTCTCCAACCTCCTCTCAGCATGAAACTTGTGCAACTGCGTAACAATATGAATCAAACATTAGTAAAATGGAAATAGGGTCTGGATTTACCTGTCTTTTCCCCTTATGCTGCAAGATGGGATCAGATCATATCACTAGACCAAGTTAAGTTGGGTTCTGGCTAATGTTGCTCTTCTGCAGACAAAATCATACTTGGCTAAATGGAATGGAAAGCTCATCTAAATGTGCTGCCTGAACCTGAAAAGAAAGAGACAAGTTGTTAGGTAAATATCATGGGATTGCTTATCACTACAGTAAGTCTGAGAAGAGTATTGGCTAATCTATGCTCAGTATGCTCTCAACATAGAAATAATAACCTTTTGCAGTTAGTTTATTATAATCATAAAATTATTTATGTTGGAAGTGATCTTCAGAGTTCGTGTTCAACTCCACCAGAGCAGGTCTGGTTGCTGAAACTTAGAATACATCTAAGTAAAGCGCAGACAAAAAAAACAAAAAAACCCCAAAAAACCAAAAAAAACAAAAACCAAAAAACAACCCAAAAAAACCAAACCAAAACAAAAAACCCAAACAAACAAAACAAAAAAAAACCACCTCTGCTTTTCTGCAGGCTCTTTATTCTCTAACCTCCATTCCTTTTTTTCTAGACTCCCACCCTCCTTCTCCCCCTTGGGCCTTTTTATGCCCTTTTGCTGCAATCATAAATCAAATATGACACCACTGATCCTTGTGTTTCTCTCACAATCCCTCTCCCACATTCCTTCCATCACCAAAATTCATCTGTGCCGGTTTTTCTAATTTCCTAATATTCAAACATTGAGGAGCTTTTCTGCTTATGATAGAATAGACATGATTTACTTATATGAATCTGATTTGTAGGTACTTGCTCTCTTGCAAGGTTTTCCTATTTTTCTTGTCCAGGCTATTATTCCCTGAGTCTTGTTGAAAAGTCTAGAGACAGAAGGATATTGCAAATTCACCTGAGCAATTATGGCTCAATAAAACCTTCTGGACACAGAACGAGGACACAGACAGAGAAACTGGAGCTGTTATGAAGAGTGGGAGAACTCTTGAAAAAAAGCAAAGCTCATCTTCTCATTACATCATATCTTATTTCCAAGAAAGTGCCACTTCCAGCCCTCTCTGTCATGTGAAAAATCATGTCTTTGATGAGTATCTGGGCCTGTTTGTCTTTGCTTGTTTGTCATCCACCTCCATATCTCTAATCTCCTTCTAAGCCCCATAAGTGCTGTTACACATTGTGAAAGACCTGTCCTTCCTTCCTGCCAAATCCATTGGCACCACATAAGCTTGTTGCCACTTTTGTTCTCTGTCCTACTGGAAAAAAATTAATGTAGTCTTTGTTTTGCAGGGGAAAAGCAATGAATACTCCCTAAATTTTCAATTTATGACTTGTTTATAATAGTTGAAGTTTCTGCAAAATAAAGACATCAGTATTTTTTTTAATCTTTTTTTTTTTCCCCTTCTCCAAATACTGAAAAGGACATCCCAGATTTTCTCTACAACTTTGGCAAGTTGGTTTTTCCTATAAGGTAAAGTTGTATCCTCCAGTACAGATCATCTAGAAAAAGCATAAAGAAAAGGGAAGACATAAAAACTAGGCCCAAGGAATCTCAATTGTTCAGCAAATCCATTCTAGGGCAACATAATTTCTGGCAGACTTCTGCATAAACTGCTGCTAGAAACTTTGAGTGACAGGAGCTCTGCAATCTCCGAGGAAAGTAGTTCCTTAGTCATCACTGCCCATGTTTCAGAGGATCCCATCTAGCCATGCATGTCTTGGTGTCCATTGTTTCTTGCATGATCTACAACTTACAAAAAGGAAGCTGAGCTTCACTTCTTTGCAGCAATCTTTCTGCAGTTCTTCATTCCTTCAGTCATCTCTTTTTTCTGCCAAAAATGCCCTGACTGGACAATGGTAATCACTAAGTGATGCCAGATAGAAGTAAAAGATGAGTTTGTTCTTCTTGAAACTCTATTCACATGCAAAATAACGTCAACCCACTCCAAACTCCTTTCTTCTCACTGTTTTTCTTTTTTTTTTAACACATACTTGTATAAATATTCATAACTATACATGTTATAATAGTTTTATTTATTATAGTAATTTTCAAAGATGTTTATTATACTAATCCTTGAAAGCTGGTTTCACATTTGTCTCTTAGCAAGTGGATTAAATTTGCATATTCTCCTTTAACATTTTAAGAAAGGGTTGTTTAATAACAGCTAAATAGCATAATCAGATGTGGAAGTCAATATATTAAGAATCAGTCAAGCTCAGTCTTCTTCCTCAGAAATATTGATCTATTATACTATTTAGTTTATTTGCCTAATGTGAACTAAAAGAATCAAAGTATAAAGGGAAACTGAGTCAAGACAGGATTTATGTTACTTAAGAAAAGGACTGTCCCATGTAACTCTAGCGTTAATGAAATTCCCTTTCCACAAATCTTACAAGAAGAGAAATAAGAATCTCGCACCAGAAGAATGCTGCATTACTCCTTGGACAGTTGAAGATTTCTTGGAATTGCTCATGAGGAACCTAAATCTCAGAAACTTAAAAACATAGTTTATGAAGCCCGTGAAGTTGATACTTTTGATTTCACAGAAAAAGGCTTATTTCTAAAAATACAAATTCATTTGGTTTCTGTATTTACTGTAAATGGCTTTTTTTTCTCTATATAGAAGTAACATTCTAAAATCTACTGTGGGATTACAAATTGGACTGCTTGAGGCACAAAGATCAGCATGTATCATATCTGGATTGCGTGGCAATGTTTGTAGAGAAAATTTAAGCTAAATACCTTCTGATCCACTGGATGATGCTTTCAGGCAGCTAGTTCAACAAGGTAAATCTGTTTTTATACTTTTCTCTGGAGTCTGTATCCCATGAGATTCCAAGTGCTTTCAAGATATTGAAAAGTCAACAAAAATTCAAACCGTTTTGTAACCAGTAGGATGTGTTGAGAACATCATAGAGAACAGCCCAAGGAGAAACAACCATAAATAAGGCCGTAATTTGTAAAGGAGGGAAATAGAGTTCAATGAATATAGGCATCACAGAAGCTAATGATGTATTCTAATTATTTCCTTCTCTAACAAAATTTTGCAACACATCCAATTAGCATCAAGGAACATGAACCTGTTATACTAGAAAATGGCTAGTTATTAGTACATTGACATGAGAGTGTATTTAAAAAAATTAAGAAAGCAAAAAAAAAAGGAAAAAATATCCAGTAGGTACAGCTCAGGCTTCATAGAATTGTACAATCATAAAATGGCCTGGGTTGGAAGGGAGTTTTAAGATCAACTGAGTTCCAATCCCCTTGATTTGGGCAGGGACACCTTTCGTTAGAGCATGTTGCTCGGAGCTCTGTCCAACCTGGCCTTGAGACTTACTGGGAGCTGGATTTTCAGTGGTAAGAGATGTTCTATACACTTGGTGAGGTTGATGGTAGGTAAAACATAACCCAAAACCAGCAACCCAATGCAATCTTTCTTTTGGCTTCCAAGTTCAGATTAATAGCTTTCCAAACCTCACAGAATTGGATTAACTCAATCCTCATTAACATTTCTGTGAGCAATTCATCCCCAACTATAGTTTTTCACTAAGATAATCAATTTTATTAGCTGTCACATATTAGATACAGGTACCATAATTTGTTTTGTTTCAGACTTTGCAGAAAAAAAAGAAAGAGGAATTTTGTCAAGAGACTAAACTACTCTGAACCTACCTTTCTTCATGGGACCATGCCAGTAACAATTAGTTCAAACTCAAATAAGTAGGTTTTTTATCTTAGATTAGCCAATAAATTCCTATTGAGGCGATTTAAGTACATAAGGTTCATATTAGAGGTCCTGATGGTCTCAGATAATTGTGATATTTACATGGGGCAATCTAAAACCTTGACTGATATTTTAACACAATGTTATTATCTAGGATCAATGAATTGTCTTCCTACTATGTGCTCCCTGTTCCCCTACTCCTGTTCATTACCTCTTTGGTGTTTGTCAGCCTTGTTCCTGGGCGAGCTGCTGAAGGTATCATTTATTTAATTAATGGGAGCTATTTGACTTCTTGCCAGTGCAGAGAACAGTAACTTGGAACAGGGACTACATATTCTGAGCTACACAGGAAGAGCCTATCTTACACAGAATAAATTAGACCACACTTTACACAGAAGATGCAATCACGAGACAGTGGAGGAGTGAAGGCATCACACTCATTAAAGTTATGCTTGTAGAGGACAGAAATTTCTTTGAAAAGTCATCAGTTTTGACACGTTCAGTGCAACCTCACCATTCCTGATTTATCTGTAACTCTGCAAAGAAAGGACAATGAAACAGGAAAAACATGCTTAAAAAAAGTTGTAAATAAAATCAAGAATTCTTCGGTTCACTCCAAACTTTTAAGATTTTACTGGTTTTCTTACTCTATGTCAACAAATGAACTATCTCCTCTCCCTTAAATATCCATGGTCCCTTTTTCCTGTCATGTGTGAAGACAGTAGGAAAACCTTCTGATGGCAGCAAAAAAAAAGATCAAGGACACATTTGTTTTCTTTATCCTCTATCACTTTTCCATTTGTCTCTGCTTATGAAAAGTATGCATTTCAGAGAACCCCTCAGTGCTGCAAATGAGAACTTTTACAAGCAATGCTGCAGACTGACAAGGCACAAACTTGTTTGTTTGTTCTCTTTTCTTCAGTAGCCAGAACCAGAGAGGTCTCTGTCCTTCAGCGGTCTTAGCAAAGCAGCTCTCATCCTTTTGCTGCTAAGATGAAAAGGGCCTTAATGCGGGCAAGACAGGATTTTTTAGGCAATTTTGGCAGATAACCTTTGAAGGAGAAACCTCAGTAGTTCCACACACCAGCCTGTAAACAGTAATACCTTAGTACCATGGTATACATACTAAATAATACTGCTAATACATAACTTCCAATATTTATATTTACATATTTGCAAATATACACAGGCTGAAGTACAATTACATTATTAATTTTCCTTGCATTTAAAGATGCAATAATAATGTACAATGGGCAGGACAGAAAAATAGTGAGCTTGAAATGGGAGAAGGAACAAAAATGTGGAAAGATAAGAGAATAGGGTGGTGATAGAAAAAGGTGCTGAAGAAAAGAACATGAGGGAGAAGAGTGAGGGGGGATATAAAAGCAATGAAGAAAAAAAAAGTATTAAATAGATTAAATTATAAAAAGTATTAAATAGATTAAATCCAGACAGCCACAGTGCTTTCAAGATGAAAACAAAAAACTAACAAAAGTCCAAGCCTTATCCATACGAGAAAGAGCACCAAAGTTGGATTCAAGGAAAGTAACAGTCCACAAGAAACTTGTAAATAGTGCTGAAGACAGGCTGTACTGCTTATTAAAAACAGTACTATACTATCCCCTAATCTGCCATGGTTTTTAACTCTCAAACAAACAAGACATAAAGCATCCCAGAAAATTCCAGAAAATTATTTCTTCTGAGATGCACACCCTGAATAACACAGAATCAAAATATTCAAAAATAAAGCTTTCCTGTAACTATGGGTAGGTGCTTACCTGAAGTAGGGCAAGAAACTCAGTTTCAGAAAATATCCTGTCTTTCCTAAGACAAACAAGAAAGTAGCAATTTCAGCCAGTTATTCCCCTGGTATCTTAAGATTTCCTCAGTATCTTTAGCTAACAGTGATTTGCCAAATAAAATAAGGTGTTAGAGAAGGCTACGGAGTCTACAAAAGTCTACCTTGCAAGCAGATGCTTGTTGATGCTTTCGTCCTTCCTTAAAGTTAATGTAGAAGGAGTTGCTCTTTTCCTCATCTTTAAAAGATATTTGAGTCTTTATTTTTGAAATTACCATAACCCAGTGGTGGAAACAAGAGGTCTTCAGTGCTCACAGAAAGAGGACTTACAAGGGTAATCAATTTAAAGCAAATAAAATTACAATCTTGAGCAGTGTTTTTGAATAAAAGCAATAAAAAAGTCATATAAACCTTACATATAGCAGTGACAAGATCAACAATCTCACATTGTAGAAGACAAGAAATACATTGTGCTAAAACTTCTTGCTATGTCCAGGGATAATTCTTTCTGACAGAGGCAGTGAGAGAAAATCCAAGATCCTGTGGTAAATGAAAAACAGTTGGCAAACGATGAGTATAGATTTTAATGACTGTTTTTATTAGTGCTGTTAAGGTCCACTGTATAATCTGTCCCTAGAATAATTTTCCTGTGAGCTTTCTGGGAATTAGGCATACACAAGCCCCTTTGGCTTGAATGGAAATGGTACAGTGAAATCTTGTGCAACTCTGAAAAATGTATGTGTCCTTGCTATATAGAACGGAACACTTTCTATCAGACCTCCTCATTTGCTTTATATATTGTTGCATAAATGCAGTTCTACTAGACTTCAACATTTAAAGTAATTTGCTGATATGAAATAAAATTATTGTGTGTTTGAGACAATCATAAAGTACTCTTTTTGAGATCTGGGCAGCAAAGACTGTTCCCCAACACTGCAAAACATATCCTAAGCCTTCATTAAAAACTCAGCCCTTTTTCCTATGGATGCCAAGCCCTTCTCAATTTTATTCTTTCACCTAAAATTCCCTGCCTCTATTAGAGTGCATAAATCTCCATTTTGGCAGCAGTACTTTTTAAGGGATTATAAGATTACTTGTTGAAATACGCATGAACCTAAAGCTAAACAAAAAAAGTAATTTAAAGGCCAACCCAGAATTTTTCGAAGGCCAGGTATCTCAGTGCTCAGTTATCTCATAAATTAGGTGAGCCAAGTAAATCTGATCAGGGAGCAAAGCTATGGACAAGGGCAGGACAAATGCTGCACAAATGCTCTGTGAGCCTGCATGCTGGGCACCTTTCGGACTGTGAAGTTTCTACAGAGCTGACAAAGAGAACTAAGTGTCTCTCCTGATCTTCAGCTAGCATAAAGACCTTGCAATCAACATATCCAGAGCAGCATTATAGAAAATCAAAAGTGATAAAAATCACTTGAGAAAATATTTTTCTATGGACATTCTAGTTAGCACAGACAAAAAAAACCACAACAACAACAACAACAACAACAACAACAACAAAAAAAAAACAAACAAACAAACAAACAAAAAAAAACCCACAAAACACAAAAAAACCCAAAAAACAAAAAACAAAAAAAACCCAAAACAAAACAAAAAATACACCAACATGTCAACAATCTGTTTTCTTTAAGAAATAATAACAAAAAACAAAACAAAACAAAACAAAACAACAAACCATAAAAAAACCCCTACCCTATCTCATATTTTAAACTGGTCACCTTCTGTTAGCAAAATTATTCTCCTACTCTCCCACCAAAAAGTTAGCAAAAAATAAAAAAAAAAGTAACAAAATAATAAATGTTACAGTCACTATTTACTTTTCCCTTTGTAAAAAGGAAAAACAGAGTGGATTTAAAATTAAAGAAAATTATTAACTTGTTCCCAAACTTTTTCTTAGTCTCCTATCTGACAGGAATAAAAATATTCAGAGTATTCAGAGAAATTAAAAAAAAAAAAAAAAAGAAATTAAGTAGAAGAAAAAAAGAATGTTAGCATTTTCAGGGCTTCATACTAAATATATGAGCTTTTCATTTGCCATTATTTGTTTTCATGAAAAAAGGTTGGATTGTCTTTCAAGGTGGTCATCTGCTTCTTATATATATGAAACTATTGTGTTCAAACTGAGGTGCAGGCAGGTTTATTAATCCTAGATTCTTAATTCTTGGTAATCCTACTGCTCACTTAATTTTTAATTCAAGCAACTCCTACACACAAGTGCAATACTTTATAAAAAATGTGCTTAACAGATCCAAAAAAGTAGTAATGCTACTTAATATCACACTGACTTAATATTTAAACGTTAGAACATCTGGAAATTTAAGAAAAAGAAGCAGTGGATGTTAGTTTTTGAGAGAAATGTTTTTTGAAAAATATATAATTTTAATTAAGCTAACTTTGTTTTAAAATAAAAGCTTAGATGTTTAACTACTAATTAGGAATGGAACTTGAGGAAAACAGCATGTTTCTGCCTGAATAAGACTTTGAAAATTACTTTTGTGTTCATGGACAACATTTCTAAATTTCAGGTTTTAACAAAAGAGTTGAAGATATTTGCAAAGATATTTTTATTTAAAAGAAACGAAAACGTTTTTCAACTTTTCAGCTTCTTCAACAGCTTCTTTTCAACAGCAGGAAGGAAGAAGGAAGTGGTTGATTTTTCCATCTGACACACATAACTTAAATAAACAGGTTCAGATTTTGAATTTCAGATTTAAGGTGCTTTCAAATGTTGTTCAAAAAACCTTGGAGCTGTGAAGCCATGTGCCTTGTTATAGGCTTAGATTGATTTTGCCATGCACAGGACTTCAGTCTGTTGTTTCAGGTCATGCTCCCTATTATTTAATCTATTTTGCCTTACAGGCCATGTTGCAAATATTTCAAAAATCCATGCACCTGCTGGGTCTTGTTCTCCCTGACTCTTTGCCTGTCTATCCATTTTTCTCCTGAAATGCATCATTTCACTTAGAGTTGAACACTTTTTAACTAAGCATTTTTTTTGGCATTCAGCATCTACATATCAGTATGTATATATATATATATATGTATATATCAGTGCAGATCTATATGTCAATATATGCTCTCATCCCCAGAAATTAGCTGTTGATTTAAATGGTTTGCTGGGCAATGTAAATTTCTCAGGAAAGAAGCATATTTTTCCCTCTCTTCCAACAGAAGAATTAGAGACAGAACCTTGGAAAAGGTGTGGAAGTAGAGCTGAGTGGCTACTGCATGTGAGAGAGACAGCAGCACTTTGACACACACATGTAGTAAGTTTCTTAGTGACTGGAAAGGCTGGCCACCTAGATTTTGAAACTAGGGCACGGTGACACATCCCGGATGACAGGCCAAGCTGTGCTTCTGCTCACTTCTGTGCAGATCTTGTTACAAAATGATACAAAATTTCCTTTTCAAAAATTGTCCTAATATGTTGCCTAGTTGTGCAGCTTTACAGAATTTCAGGACTTTTGATATTGTGCTGCAGTCAAGAAAAGTTCTAAAAGTAAAGAACAACAGCCAGAAGATTTGGATAAGTGTTGGTGGTGAATCACTGTATTTTAACTCAGTAACCTGATCAATTTATAAATAACCATTTTTTAAAAAGTATATCAGTATGGCAAATTCCCATAATAGTCTGACTAGTTTCTACAGTTGCTACTGATTTTTTGTTTATTTTAGGTTGTTTGGGTTTGTTTTTTTTTTTTTTTTAAGGGAAAGGCAGGATTTACCTAAAGCACAGCTGTAACTGGCATTGCAGGTAGGCTTTTAGCTCATGCAATAGGACTAGCTGTTCTGACTTAACCATCAGATTGTTACAAAACCACGATCTTATCTTTTTTCATTAGCAAGCACAATTTTCTTCAAAGTCATAAGGCTTCTATTAAAATTATTTTTCGTGGGGGTAATGAAGGAAGGATAAAATTGAAATGAGACTGTTAGTGTAGGAAACACATAATCACAGAATGATTATATGTGGTCCTTTCTTGAAGAGCTGTGGGAGTCAGGGTAGAGACCCAAATCCAACTCCAGCGAGGGCTCAAAGGTGTACAGCCTTATACCCTTTCGTTATATAAATCTATGTTAATCATTAAGCCTCCCGTTGTTCTATTGTATACACCCAAGCATGAATTTTGGTAAATATCTTCCCTTGTGATTCTCATGATTCTGGTTTAAGGTAACAATCACATTCAGCTACCAACAATCATTACAATTATATCATCTATCATATGATGATTAGGTACAGTTTCACCCGACCTGGTAGAGAATAGCTTTATTTCTAAGGCCTATGTATCCAAGTACAAATTGTCCTCATCCCCCCTCCTCCTTGATTACCCTGGCAAAGTTATACTTGATTTGGTTAAAACAATAGCATGAAACAACATCCTGGTTGCAGTGAAGCTGAGGTTCTATTCCTCAGCTTTGCCGCTGCAGAAATAATTTTTAATTTTTAACCCTATACACTATCAAGACCAGTAGTAAATTGATGAGGAAGTGCAGTGGGTATTTTTCTCCTGTGGAAGCAGTTCAGTTGATATATCCTATAAATTAGTAGAGTTAAGTCTGTTTAATGCAAAGTTTTACCCCATTGTTCCTATTAACACATCTGTTTTTTTATGGGGGACTATGCCAAGAACTGTCTAGGCCACAAAACCTTTTACATTAGGTACCTTAAAAAGGCATTGTCGTAGATTTGCACTGTGCTGCTGGAAATAGCAAAACATTGACATTTCAAACTAGAATAAGCATCTTAACCTTGTAAGAGCTGTAATACACTATTTACTGTTTTGTTATTACTAGCCCTGGGGCAAACTCTAAAAGAAAGCCTAAAAAGCAGAAGCCTCAATTACCTTCCTGCAGGATTGAAGTAAATTGTTTGACCTGATTAAAAAACAAAAGTATAGGTAGCTGTAAGTGAGTAGGAAGGACCTTTAAAGCACCACCTTTATAGCATCCATTGAGAAAACATCGTTCTCCCAAGACCTAAAGAAAAAAAGGACGCACTTCAGGGAAGTAGAATGTTCAGCATGTGTCTAGCAAATCTAAAATACAAACTTGTCACAGATGTGACTCTTGACCAAATGGCAGAAGGACAAAAGGGAGCACTTATCCCACAGCTTCTGCTCTGGAAGAGACAATATTTTCTTTTCTACTTTAGATTTTTGCTTGAAGAGGAGTAAATAGGGAGGGAAGAAGGCCAAAGAGAAGGATAGTCAGTTTTAACTCCCAAATGCAGCAGTATACGGCAGTAATGGCATGCTAATTCCTCTCCCCTTCTATGGCAATGCAAGGAACTGCTGAACTGCAAGGAAGAGAAAACTATCTGTAAGGAATTGGTGACAGCAGAACTACTTTCTCCAGCTGTTCTTATCAGGAAGAAAGGTCTGGTTTAGGTGCAAGGATCAGAGAACACCAGCACACACACCAGTTCTGAGCTCAGCTGTAAAAAGTGCCAATGTTGGACTGCATTTAAGAAGTCTAAAACATTTGCTGCTGAAATTAAATTCTGGAAAGAGGCTGAGGAATCACCATGGATTATTCTCTGGAATGTGCAGCAGTAGCCAACAGAAGATGACAAGATGTTGAGCATTGTCAGGACAAATCTTGAAAACAAGGCAGAGGGTTGTCTTTTGCCTTTGTAAAACCCGTGGCACTCATGCCTTGAATATATAATACAGTCCTGGTCTCCACATCCCAAGACAGATGTAGCAGATTTGGAAGCAGAGAAGGGCAGCAAACATGATCAAGGAATGAAGTATCCGACATGTTTGAAGGGTTTGAACAGCCTGGGATCTTAAATTAGGTGAGGAGAAGGTGTGTGGCAGGTTCCCTTAGGCTTACAAGATGATGAATATATTGGACTGGGTGACTGCAGGATGGTTTTCCACCCCAGCATGCAGTATTAGGGGTACTTGTTAAAGCTAGTGGGACAACACTTTAAAACTGATGAATAAAGTATCTTTTCACAGAGAAACTGATGAACTTTAGCAGCTGCTGCCAGAGGATTTTGTAGAGGTAGAAGAATGAGTGGTTGCAAAACATTCTGAACAAACTCCTGAACAGATTTATGAGCAGATACAAAAGGGAATATGCACTGTCTAATGTGCTTAATACAATGGCTGTGGAAGTTGGGAAGGACAGGTGAACAGATTTGAAAAACAATCCAGACACGTATGTTTCCCCTTGCTGATGAGCAGCTCTTTTTGCTACTGTCATGGTGGAATGCCTGGCTAGATGAATCACTGTAGTATCATCCAGTAGGGATTTTTGTGCTGATTTTAATAGGTACAAAATTAATGATGTTTTTTAATTCAAGTCAGTGCTTCAGGCATAAATTTGGAAGTTTAACTCGTTTCAAAAACCCTAATAATCTTTCCTTTGTTAGTATTTTCTGCTTTTAGCTAATTCACTTAGTAAAGGACACACTTTTTTTTTTTTTTTTTTTTTTTTTTTTTTTTTTTTTTTTTTAACTACAGACATGTCCTTTGAAATAGAGGCAGGACTTAATTAGTCCAATCCTACTGTATCGCAAATATATACTCATCTCTATAAGTACATTCACAAGCACAGACTTTTTTAAAGAGTAATTTTGGAAGTGACAAGTTGGGCACTGAAAAGCAGGAGAGTCTGTGAAATTCATGTCTGCTACAATTCCTTCTCTCTCTTTTGTCTGGTATTTAACATCCCAGTCATGCTTCCATAGTTGCCTCTGTGCAACTCCAGAATGATGGAGCAGGATCTTCCTCATAGGAGCTACCAGCTGTGCAGGGCTCCTCCATGGCCTCCACCTCTTCATAAATCCCGAGTGTCAAAGATATAACACACAGAAAAAAGACAGTTGCTGCAGTCCTTTCATATTGTGCCCTGCTTAAAGAAAAGCTAGGCTTCCACAATGTCACAGTCATTATATCTAGAACCCATGGTCATTAACAGATAAAATGAAAACACAATAGAACTAGTGATAGGATGTTAATAGCATTTTGTTCTTATTATCTTTCCTGAAAGTTACAGCTTATGTGATGTTTCAAAACTCTTTTGTAAGATATAGAGGAAGGATATTCATATTCTCATTTTACATGCAAATACACTACCATTAATTTTCTTGAGGCTGTATCATCTATCTAGATGGCAAAATGGATAAACCGGATGGTTGATTCGATAAACCGGAACCTCAATTCACCAATTCTCTATACTCTTTTCTATTCCCTGGCAGATGTTGTTTTCACTGGAAATTATGATAAAATATGAAATTTCTTGTGCTGAAACAATACTCCTACTTGCTTTGTGACTGCACTCTGGCTATCTTTTGACTGTCCTCCCTCGTTATCATGTGAATGTCTGTTTTAATTTCTTTTGCTGTGAGTATATCTGCCTGGAAATTTCCATCCAGCTTGCTATAAAAACAAAGAGGACATTGTTCCCAGAAAATATGTTCTCTGTACAGCTGAAAGAAGTTTTCCCTTGGCGTTAATGGCGTTATATGTGTCTCTATACTCCACTCCCAGTTCTTTTTTAGCTTGATTGTATTCTATGCAGGTTCTTACACTGCAGCCAAGACTTTGGTGTCTGAATACCTCGTACAGTTAGGCACCCATCAAGGTGAGCTATGGTGACCAAGTTTCCACTCCATTCCCTCTTCTCACATAAAAGGATGTTACATTGGATCTGGGTGAACATATTCCACAGCTACTAATTGTTTTTGAGCTTCTGCAAACAAAATTAAGGTCAAAGAAGGAAGCATTACAGTAATGCTTGAGTGTTGATATTTTTGGTCATCCTTAATCCTAGTTTCAATTTTTCAGAGATGAAAACAGAGGTAGAATTATGCATCTTGAATCCTGTAGTACCTCTAAAGTGAGGGAGTGCTGAAAAAGCACTACTGCCCAGATAGTTATTCAAAATTCCAAAAGATGTGGCAGTACTTGATCTTATTGCATTGAATACTTAGTAGCAAAGACTTTTCATAAATACTGATTATTATGATTTCATTCTGTGGCTGAGTAGGTAAACTCCTGCTATCAGAAGAGTGTCTCATCTTTGGCTTTCTGTCCACAGAAGCACCACTGTGCACTGTTCTTTGGGTAGTATTTCTTCAATTAGGTTTGGAGGCAATGGCTTGTAAGCATTTGCAGCTTTTATTATTTGTGGCCATATAATGCAACTTTTTATAGGAGACTTTGCAGTTGTGAAATGTAATTGGGGGCATACAGCAACACACATTGCCAGACAAATGTCAGCCAGCAGGTCCTTACTAGGTTTACTGCAAACTGCTGGAGAAATACTTTACTGCAGTCTGCTTACTGTGATGTTGAGAAAAGATACTGTCGTTTATGATGTCTGAAGAACTGTGTCTTCACCTGTAGCTTCAGTTGCCAGTGCTGCTGCACAAAGTTGATGGAGCACATTATGGATTTTTCACTTGCCTGGAAGACAAAAATCAATTTCCATCTAATAGAGCAGGAGGTCACTAAATACTACTAGCTGCTCTGTAACACTGTAGACTTAAGCAGTTCTCCTATGAGACAGTAAAGAGTAGGGAACAGGATCCTGTAGTATATTAGTGCACAGACAAATAGAGAGGAAAATTAGACACTGAAAAAAATGATCTGAGAAAAGAGGGCATCTGCAATTTTTTACAGAATATCAGGACATAAACTGCACACAGAAGCTGGAACAACTCCATTTGAGTCAGAATTGCTGCAAAATTTTCTTATGATGGAGAACTTGAACTTGCATGCACAAACTAAATCTACCACAGGTGAGACTCTAGGTCATTCCGTAAAAAATGCTGCATCTCTGAGTGACGTGTAATGTTCTGCAAATGAAAGAACGTTTAAAATTATGTAGGCAGCTCACTGCTGGAAGGTATTTAGGAGACCTAGGTATGAATAAACAAAGGAATAAAAGGAATCCAGATAATATCCTAGAAGTGAACTGAACAAACCTGTGCTATTATCCTTGTGTTAAATAGTCATTTTCCTGTTGGGAGAATGACCAAGTGAGTTGGTGAGACAAAAAATACTTGCATACATCTGTGAATAAAAGCTGAATATACTTTTAAACTGTGATAAAATATTCAGTTTATATTTATGTAAAAAGAGGTTTTGATTTTTTTTAGCATGAGAACATGGCTGAATATCTTGTCCTTGTTTGTAACTGCCAGGTGACAAAATTATTATATGAAAAAGCACACACCTGAGGTTTGGTGTTCAGACTGCTGTTCAAAGCTGGCAAGCTTTGCAGCTGATAGGTGAGTGTGTGTAGAATCCTTTATAATGCTGCAGACATGGAGGAAGTCAGGCTGAAGCAACCTGATGAGCCTGATCACACAGGTTTTCCCATGGGTGGTGATGACCATGTGTGTTCCATAGCTGAAAGAGGAACAACCCAAACCAAAATTCACTCAGTGAGGAAATACCAATGCTTTAGGAAGTGTTCCTATCAGATTTGTACCATCCAGAAGAGAAACACTACATTGGGAATTGCAGAAAGATGCAGGAACCAAATAAGGAGAAGCCAAAGAACATTTGTTTGAAGGTGTAGGACAAGCAGTTAGTGTGCTGAAGCAACTAAGGCCAGACTGTTGAGAAGAAAAGGGACTGGGGAGGTCAAAAAAAACTCCTAAGAAGTCATCACTCTCTCATTTATTTTCCAGATATCCACGATGAAAACAGTGTGGATTATTGTACTCCATGGAAAGGCATGTAAGAAAGAAAAATATACATAAACTTGAGCTACCTTCTCAATTTAAACATTCCCTTATTGTGCAAATCATTCAGTTGACTTTAGGAAGGGTATCAGTTTCAGTGGATGGTATCAGAGTAAAGTCTTAAACAGATCATCAGTGAATACAACAGAGTTATAGTGCTGTCATTCAAGCTCAGGATCAATTAGAACATGTCACAGTTTACTAGAAGGAGTTTACTCATTACCAGCTCTTGCAGCAGTAGATTGTCATGGAAGCAAACACTTGCCAAGCAGAGTCAGTAAATTGAAGAGAGATGATCTTCAGGAAACAGGTTTGATTTTTTTCTTTGTGTGTAGAAATATTGCACAGTAACAAAAGAACTATTAAAAAACAAAAAGGAAAAAGAAAAAAAATCCCTTAATTTAATTGCATTTTCACAGTACTTAAGAGAATTTATGAGACTGAGACATATATATCTACTAAGCATCTATTCCATCTTGAATTATATTCTCTTGGGTCAAATTTTTGGAGTTTCACTGCACAGGCAATGAAGCAAAGAATGGATCCAAATTGGTTTTAAATTAATCAAACTCACAGTTAAAAAGCAGAGCATCATCACTTAGGTTAAATGTCACTTGTTCATCTTCCCTTTCATGTATTTTTTTGAACTTATCATAATTGACCTTTTCAGGTGTAGCACCCAGTTAAAACCTGGAGAAAATGACAATATGATAAGAGAAGGACAATTCCAGTTATGACAAAGTCATTATATAGAAGATGAGATACTAAGATGTTAATTAATCTCTTCTCACCATTTTCCACAGTAGGGCAATTACACTTTCAGATTGATGCTACTGTAATGGATGTCATATCACAGCTGAATTAAAGGTGGGCAAAGAAAGTACAAAAATGACTTTAAAAGGAGTGAGAAAAGCTTTGTTCAAAGCTACATAATTGAGTGCAAAGATTATGATGGATTTCTGTGAGTTTTATGTTGGGTCTTTAGAGCAAAATTGGAAATTTCTTCAGGTTTTGATAACTTGAATAAGATAGCTACCCTTTTGCCTTCTGAATTGCCTTGGCATTTCCCTCTTTGATCCTCTTTTTTTTTTTTTTTTTCCAGTCTGTGGACTGTTCCTTGTTAAAATAGCAAAAAACTTTATTTGGGAAGAAGAATGAAAGCACCTTGTTTGGAGTATACAAATAATTATACCAACCAAGGAAATTTCTTATATGCCCCTCCTTGCCTACGTCACTGCAGTCTGACTCTTCTTGCTTCTCTACTGAATACAATTAGCGTCTGGCAGCAGGCACATTTTCATCTCAGATTATGAAAAATTCAGTTTTTGAAGTAAGTGCACAATAATAGCTTTTCTTGCTTGAGTGCACCAGAGCGTGTTGGAAAGTAAGCTGAGGGCTAGCTGTGAGTCAGGAAGCGCGTGCATGGGCAAGGTTTGTGCCAAGAAGGAATTGCTTCCCTCAATATTTGGCATGTGAACAATACCAGTGAAGCCAATGGGTCTATTCACTAACTTACACACTTTGGCAATTTGGGGGCAGTCTTCTCAGTTGCTGGGCTGCAGAAATGAGCTTTCACCTGCTTCAGTTAAACCAAGTTATAATAATATCACTGGTTTTAGAGGGACAAAACACAAATGAAAGATGCTAGATTGTCACAGTGAATAAATTGTTGATCAGAAGTCTTGTTTCCAAAAATCTGCTGTTGGCTTAAGACCAAGCAAGTTATTCTGGGATGGTTCTTGTATTTCTAGTATAGACAAATCTCTCATTCACTTCACACCCCATTCTGCTGAAGGTAGTGTTGATTGAATATAGGTTTGGTCTGCATCATGATTGCAGCTTTCCCCAGTGAGCTATGTTATTGTTTTTTAACTGGCATCATGCATGTCAATCTTTTAGTCACATCTTCTACAGAAAAAGTCTTCCTAGATCATTCATCATTTGTTTCTGAATCTTCAATAGTTAATAAAATCCTTTGGATTGAATAATGATATTAGCATTACAAATAAACTGAGTGATTTCATTACACTTCACATATTTTATTTTGGCTTTCATTGTTATAAGAACCAAGCAGCTTGGTACATATTGGAAAAAAACACAGGTTTTTTCTGTAAGACTATTTAATGTTTTATGAAATGAGTCTGTGGTCTGTGCTTAATAATGTGTGGACTCCAAATGAAACTACTCAATACTTCTTGGGGGCAAGAATATAGGCACTGTCCACAGAGAAAAACAGATATAAAAAAAAAAAAAAAAAGACTCCTAGCTTTAAACACAGTCTGAAATCTCCTGTCTAATACATTTACAAATCAAGATGCAGAACCATACAAAGCCCACTAAGGGTGATGGAAATCTGTGCAGTGATTTCAAAGGAGTCCTGACTCAAGAGTTTTGAAGGCAATTAATAATTTCATGAGAATATGCTGTCCACAGAATTGGCTTTAATCCCCACCCATCACCAAAAACATGATCTTCATCAACACAGTTCTTCACCCCATCACCACAGGTATTCATATGGAGGATAGGAGAGACCTTAGCATGTAACCATTCTTGAACATGGCATAGGGCTCAGATAATCTTCCAAAATTTTATTGTGTGCCTTTATTTCATTTCACCTTCAATAGGGAGATTGCAGGCAACTTTTGGTTGCAGATATAATGCCATGCATTTAGGCTACCATACAGTTTATTATGCAAGAGGTTGTGTTTGGGAAGTCCTGAGGGGCCAGAACTACTACAGTCCAGTGCCACCTCCATTGGGTGCTCCCAAATTCTCTTAGGTTCCAAAATCTGAGAGAAATGCTATAGACTTGGAAGTATGAGGGGCAGAACATGACAAAGAAAAAGGAAAAACATTTGGCAGCTTTTCATTTTTGTTGGAATAAATAGAAACACAACTTTTTCTCTTTCCAATGTCAGAACTTACTTCAGTCATGGCAAAAGTAACTTGGAATAAAGAAATAGAAAAGGATAAAGGAAAACAGAAAAACCTCTCTACACACACCAGAAAACAAGATGTGTTTCCTATTCTCCAGATTAATTGAAAAAGACAGGAAAAACCATGGAAACACCACACAAGAGTCAAGAAAACAAGAACTATGTGGATATACAGGCTAGATTTCAGGATCAGGTAGGATAAAAATGAAAGCAAAGCCCTTACATCACCTGACTGGAACCCAGAGCAGGAGGCTGGGAACTTCTCTGTGCTTCTGAAGGTTGTGCCACAAGTAAGTGTGAAAGGAATTTGATGAGCCTTATGCTCCTAAAATGAGTAAGGAAGCAGAAGGTTTTCTCTCTTTAAAATGTCATTTCAGAAAGTAAAAGAAAGAATTAGATGACTATGATGAAGAATCAAGAATTCTTCTGTTTATGTATGCCTTTATAATCAGAAAAGATAGAGAAATAACTGATAAGATGAAATCATTTATGATTTGCTGATCCTATTACTGAGTAGATATAGAGTTCAGGCAAATGAATTCCGGTTCAAGGATCAGAAACCTTGCAGCAGTGAGTCCAGTTCAAAAGATGAAAGCAATCAGAGGTTGACTGACTAGACACAGTTTATTTTTCTGTACTGTGACATGCTGTACTATATTACAGGTGTACTGAGCTCACTTTTTTCCCCTTTCCTACCTTCACTTGAATGTGAAAGGATCGTGTTTCTGATACTCAGAAGAATTTAAAATAATATGTATTTTTTAGACTGATGTTGAATTTAATTTCCAGTGTTTACTTTTATTTTCAAAAGTAGTTGCATTTCCAAAACTAAAACTAGTTTTTAAAGTTGACTTTCAAAATGTCAAAATGGAAGACTAAATGGTGGAGGCTTCATATTTCTTTAAATTTCCTTAAATTTGGAATTTTCATATAGAATTTTCTCAATCCATACTTGCAGATTTCAATGCACAATATATTAATTTCACTAACAATTTTTGAGAAGAGAAAGAAAGTAGAAAGCTAATAACTGAAATGAGATTGGTGTAGGAAGGAAAATAATATTTGACTTGCATTCTCCATTGGGTCAGAAAGGAATTATAGAAGGGCTTATCGTTACTGATGATGAGAGATTAATAGATGTGGGGAAGTTTAGGGAAAACTGTAGGAAGTCTAGGATGCCAGTTACCAGAAAATATACTCTCTACTGGCCTGGAGACCAGCTGCTGTGTGGCACAAGTGACAATTTCAAGTAACATCACAATCATGGATAAACCAATTCAAATGCCAGTAGGTCAATTCATGCTGTATACTGAAATCCACAGACTAAAAAATTAGATCACCTTTAATTTGCAGCTGCTGGCTTGTAGAAATTCTACACAGAGTTGAACAGTAAAGCTTTATAGGTAATGGAGTTGATTATAGTCCAGTACTTATCTCTCTCACACAGAGCTGTTCGAACTTTAATGTTTGCAAAGGGCTTTCAAACAGCAGCAAAGAAAGTAATATTTTTTTGTATGGAGGTAAAGGCTTTCTGGAGGCTTGAGAAATATAAAGTGATCATTTCTTCACTTAGTACAGTGAAGTTCATTTAAAGAAATAACTGGAGAAGACTACTCCCCACACAATTCAAAATATTTAAAGAAGCCTAGAAAATTGCTTTCGCATACAGCATAGTGAAGTAAAAAGGCAGAATCAGATTTTCCGTTCATGTCCATTCATCAGCTGTCCATTCAATTGAAATTGACTTGTAAATATAAAAAGAAAATATATTAATAAATATAAAAAATAAAGAAGTAAAAGATAAAAGTAAATAGGGTGGTAACATTTAGTATTAATCTATTTTTTAGTAATGATCAAATTTCAGTGACCCTAATTTTTAGAATTTAGGAAGCATCTATGTAAATTAGAGGTCACCCATCTTCATCAGTTTTATACTAAACATCTGATCCAGAAGACCAAAACACCAGACCTAAGATAACATTCTTTCATCATGCTTACTAAAAGAAAAGAAAAAAACTTGAAGTCATTATATGTTATAAAAATGGATCAGTAAGAAATAAACATAACATAGACAATAATTTCAGCATGACATCACTGAGAATATTAAGAAGGCACAAATCTTTACTCCAAAATAGAAATCACCCAAAAAACTATGGATGGATAATATGCCTGTAATCCCTGACACAGAATGAGTATCTACAGAGTACATACAATTAATTTTTTTCATTAGGAGAATGAAATGAATGTCAGGTCAACTGTCAGTTTAATTTTTAAGAAGAACAAAAATGAAGTTTCAATGAAAAATGTCTCATGCTCAGATTTTAAGTCAAAATTAGGAGAATGACAGCACCCCATTGCGAATAAACTTTACTTTCCAATTACTCATCTGGTCACCTCTTTCACCTTATATTCAACAGGCTTGACATGGTGGCTTCCTCGCACCTAATCTTGTATGCTTTTTCCTCCTACCCTTCCAACATGTAGCAGTTTCCATTTAGAGCACTGCTGTGCCATATATAGAAGTGTGAGTTACCACTCCAAGCCCAGCTTAAGCCAGCTTGCTTAACTGGAAGCAAAATGATTGCATGTTATGGCAGGCTGCCCAGGGAGCACTGCTAACACTGTTATAACAGACTAGCTCAAGTATTCATGTGTGGTCTTGCACCTTAAATTCGTACCCCATCTCTTCTGAAGTACATGAAAAAAATGTATTGATCCTGTGCATTTTCAATATACTTTCTCAACAGTAATTTGAATCTAGAAGCAAATAACACTTTTTTTTTTCCTTTTTTTTCTTTTTTTTTCCCCCAACATGACATGCTGAGCAGGAAAGATAGTAAAATATCTTAAAATATCTTAAAACGTGTAAATTTCCCTGTTGAGTGTAACAATCATGTCTATGACTTACACATAGAAAAACATGGCTCATGAAATATATAAGCTTCTCCTTTTTGTTGGCTTACCCTATAAACATTACTTCCATACTTCCAGGCATTGAGTTCATATTGATTATATTGTATATCTGTGATGGCTCTAACTATAACTCTGAAAAAACTTTCTCTAAGAATTATTTTTTCTCAGAATAAGAATAATAATAATAAGAAGAAGAATAATAAAATTCTTTTATCATACACTGAATAGACTCCATGGTGTTAAGGGTTTGTTCATTTTTAACTCTACTCCTTCCAAATCCCTGAAAAAATAAATCTAACATAACTGAAGTGCAGTGAGAGAATTATGCCAGACTTTAAGGATGTCTTGATGGCCTATTGGCTGCTATCACTTTTCTGTCTCTTGAGTCCTGCAGAGCATGTAATCTTTTCTGATAGGGAGATGGATGTGTGAATTTGATCTGCTGACACAGTACTAATAACCCCATTAGACCTAAAGATTAATGATGTGTTGTGCTTTGTGCATGGCTGCCTTATCCATCATGTACCTGGTTATCAAGGGCAGAAAAAAATGCAACCTTTTATCTAATCAGTCAATAGCTTGGTTAATCCAATTGCCATTAATAATAGTCTTACTGGTAGAGAAGATTCCATTCATGAACACTCTAGATTTTTAAATTATGTTCCTTCACATTTTTACTAGCTAGTACCTACAGAAACACATATTTTAGACTTTTATTTCAAGCATTCACTTTTGCTTTGAAGAGCTATTTTGTTCTATAAAAGCTCCTTCAAAACTTCACAAGACAGTAAATGATATGAAAAGCGAGATAAAATTCAAGAGCAAAGCAAGTAAAGGGAAGTTTTAATCTCAGAGATTTTGCTGGATCTCAAGTGAGGTTTCCAGAAAGACAGTGAACCTAGTGGGCATGCTCCATTTTTAGTAGTGCCACAATTTCAAATGTTTTGACATAAAATTTATTCCATTACCAACTATTTATATAAGGCCCACACACTAACTTCACAAAAGTCTTGGTATGTATCTAAGGAGAATGAGAGGAAGATGGTGAACCTCATGTAAAAGGAATGAGTTGTAATGGGCAGCACATACAGTCAGCCAGTTCTGTCATGGTTAAGAGGCCTCACCAGCATCACTTTGTTATTTGATAGATAAGCAGTCACTGAATATAGTTAGGCAAGGTTAAGCTATTTGGGCTGAGAGCACAAACTGCAAGCATTTATGTGTTTGTGAAATAAAATCTTATTCCAGCAAAAAGCATGGTGAAAGTTGTTGGTGATTTTGTCAGAGCAGCAATTCCATTTATAGGTGTTAGTGCTGCAGAGAAATATTATTATCACTTGGTAAAAAGCTTGTGAGTACTTGGCATAAAATTCCTTTGAACAAATCCTTAGTCCTGCCTAATGGTAATGCACTTAAAAGGCATCACATCTCATAGGAAGACAGACAACTTGGATTTAAAGGATTCAAGTGCTGGGTGATCTGTCACATACTTCAAAATCTCTTACAGTACGAGACTGGTGTGAAAAAGATGCACACGTTTTCATTTTAAGTTTTGCTCATTTTCATTTTAAGTTTTCTTCACTTTCATTTTAAACGACTTTCAGCTTATCTGCTACGCCAAAGTGCTGTCAAGAATGAGGGGCTTCTCCCCTCACATATATCTGTAAGCTGGGATCAAATCCCCTCTAAACTTTACTAGGTTGAGCTCTCTACATCTCAATATGTTTTGCAGGTCTCCTAGTCCTCCTTTCAGGAGTATATTAGTTTGCAGTGGCATCTGACCCTTGGCAAGTCTTTGTAGTATTTCCTCTATTTATTTACAAAGAGCTGTCAATAGCTGCTGCTCAGTGACATCGTAGAAGCAAATATGGGGATCAGCCAGGGGAGCAGCTGAAGGGGCACTGACACTACCCTTGAGTAATTTTTGTCTGACAAAATTGAAGAGCTCAGCAGGATCTTCAGGTGGTGTCCAAACTCTTGGTTTAACCTGATGCCAGCCCATGCAGAAGTATATATGGCCTCAATGGCTTAGTCCCAGCAGATGCCAGGCACAGCACCTTGCCCCTGGGTTTGCATAATGCTGCTCTCTGCCTCAATGCTGTGTACACACAAGGTGCTGTCATGGATTGTAGCTCTCAGAAAACACTGCACATGTCAGGAAGTATACAATGGCATTTATTTCCTCCCTCTCCTCCCTGTAGGTGGGTGAAAGATGATTCTGAAGAATTCGGGTTTTTTATTCAGAAGCCAAATAATCTTGTTCATGTTTTAAAAACAATAAATCTGTTAAGGAGGGAAGTAATTGCATTAAAGAGAATACTGTGAGAAGAAGTACAGTTAGTTTCTGATCTAATTATAATAGTACCTTGATAAAAGAAATACTTCTACACTATTTGAGTGAAAAAGGAAAAGAAACTTTTTCAGCCTTTAATTAAATGAATATGCAGGCTTTGCTCAAGATTTCATCTTATCTGTGCTTCCTTTTGCACCTAGATACATTATAGTTTTAATAAATTTGCGTCAATAAAATCTCATGATTTCCACATTTACATTACTTTTCAATTGAGCTAAATTATAGCTGTATCCTTTAGCTTAACTTTGACCAGTCACATTACCACTATTATATAAAATCAAAGATTTAGGTAAGTAGAAAATGAGGAGAGTTAGCTTTTTTTAATTACTAAAAACCAAAATATTTTCTCTTTTTAACTAAAGATAATCAGAGAGAAATATATTGAATTCATATACAGGAAAGCTTACTGATAAATGGTCTAAAATCTTTTCTCTTCAGTATGTTTTTATATTTTATATTTTATTTCATGCTTTATTTTATATCTTGTTCCCTTCCTAAACCTGACACAACCAAATATGTTAATAGATAAATGAACAAGTATTATTTGCTCTCTTGAGAACTTTACTCAAACTTGTATCAAGACGCATTACTCTTTTACTCTTTTTTTTTGTTATGCCTAAACAAGAAACAAAATTCCATCAAACCACTAAAACATAATTTTACAATAGTGCATGTTTATTTTCCCTTTAAAACCGCTAGAAGCCCCAATTAATGGGCAGCAGAATCAATCTCTATATTAGCCCTTCTCATTGTCCATGAAGCAAACATCTTTGACAAGTTTGACTGTCTTGCTTAAATTTCTGCACAGCTATAGCATCCTAAGAGGGTCAGTAAGATAGCAATTAGCAGTTATTTATTCCTTTTCCATAAGCTCCATGCCTTCCACACTTGCCAGCACCTCTCCTGAGGGTAGTGTTAGATTAGTGTTAGATCAGCACTCACAGGGTGGGCCTCTCTTAATCATGCAGGTGGCAGGAAACTGCTGTCTCACCTTGCAGCTGTGCAGTGCCTGACTTCAATGGAGCTGCCTCAATTTACCATACTCTAAGATGTGGTGGTGTGTCTAAACCCTCCTGTTCTTTCTCTAATAGCTCCACTGAAGTCAGGTGCTGCACATCTGTGGAGAGAGACATCAGCTGTCTCTCTATAAGTACCTGGTTTTGGTTTTTTTTTTCATTGCATTGTAGTCAATATTCTGAGTTTTGAATCAAATAATTTAATTCCTTCTTGATTAATACAGCTTTATTTGGATGTTAGGTGGGCTTGGACCAGGGGGCAGGAATATGGTAGATCCAGGAAAGGCTGTGCATGCTGTCTACCTGGACTTCAGCAAAGCAAACACTGTCTCCCACAGCCCACTCCTGAATAAGCTGGCAGCCCGGGGCTTGGACAGGAGCACTCTTTGCTGGGTTAGGAACTGGCTGCATGGCCAGGCCCAGAGAGTGCTGGTGAATGGTGCTGAATCCAGCTGGCAGCCAGGCACCAGTGGTGACCCTCAGGGGTCTGTGGTGGGGGCAGCTCTGTTCAATATCTTCAGTGATGATCTGGTTGAGGGGATAGAGTCCATCAGTAAATTTGCAGACAATACTAAGCTGGGAGCATGTGTCGATCTGTTGGAAGGTAGGAGGGCTCTGCAGAGAGACCTGCAATGGTTGGATGGATGGACAGAGTCAAATAAAATGAGGTTTAACAAGTCCAAGTGCTGAGTCCTGCACTTTGGCCACAATAACCCCCTGCAGTGTTATAGGCTGGGGACAGTGTGGCTGGACAGTGCCCAGGCAAAAAGGGACCTGGCGGTTCTGGTGACAGCAGCTGAAATGAGCCAGCAGTGTGCCCTGGTGGCCAAGAGGGCCAGTGGCATCCTGGCCTGGATCAGGAATAGTGTGGCCAGCAGGAGCAGGGAGGTCATTCCTCCCCTGTGCTCAGCACTGCTGGGGCCACACCTCGAGTGCTGTGTTCCGTTCTGGGCCCTCAGTTTAGGGAGGATGTTGAAGTTTAGGTTAGATGTTGGAAAGAAATTCTTCACTGAAAGAGTAATTGGGCCCTGGAATCATCTGCCTAAGGAGGTGGTGGAGTCGCTGTTCCTGGATATGTTTAAAAAAAGCTGGATGTGGCACTCAGTGCCATGGTTAATTGAAGAGGAGGTGTTAGGTCGTAGGTTGGACTTGATCTCAAAGGTCTTTTCCAACCTAGTGATTCTCAACAGTGATTCTGTGACTACAAAGCATTCAGTCCTCCAGATGATTCCAGATTGAACACTTCACAGAACTTGCCAAGATTTTTATATTTTTAGTCAAAATCCTTCCAAAACTTCCAGCAACATCTAGTTTAATGTTTGCATGCAGGCAGGTTTGGACTTTTCATGTGAAGGATATCACAATTCAGTCTCTAAAACCCAAAAAATACAATGAGTCTCTTCCCTTGCAATAATTACTGCAAATAGGAAGCGACTCATTATCCTTCATTGCCCTTGCAGTATCCCAAAAACATGATGTTATTTGTTACTACTTTTAATTCATGTAGTAAATCTCCTGTTTCCTGTTTTCTTCTGAGACAGCAGCACTTTTACTCATGGTAAATGACATTTGAGCAGTTCCTATTGCGATCATTTACAAGGCTTCGAGAATCTCAAATAGGATTTGGCTGGTTGAGAAGCCTGCCTTTGGTCTGACACAAAGATATCTCTAAGGCTGTTTTCTACAATTGTATCCCTATACAACTAGTCCGATTTCCTCTGAATACTGCACCAGAGTTAAATCTGTGTGAAAAATGCTTTGCTGGGCAGGAATAAAATGGTCGTTAAGTGTCTCAAAGAAGAAAAGCCAAAGAGGCAGCGCTGATGTTAGGCGTATTACTAGGAAGATTGGGGATTTTTCCCGTCTTTTCCTATTCTTTTTTACCTGCAGTTGCTATCATATGAAACATGAGAACAGGGGCAGATATCCCCATTGAGGAGGCCTGAGGAGTGGAGGCCTGCCACCACTGGCAATGCAACTGCAGAAGCCAGTGGTGCAAATCCCGATGGTCCTTTAATGCGCTGGCCCACAAGGGGCAAAAACCAACTTCATCATCCCAGAGCACCCTAGGAAGAGAACTGTGACAACTGGAATTACCATTATCTTTGCTCTCTGTTCCCACCAGTGGGTAGTCACATGCTGTGAAATTGGCAATATCCAAAGTTCAGTCAAATGCAAATAAATGAATGGAACAACAGAGATAAATATTTACTTCCTAAACCCTTGGAGAGGAGATTTCAGTAACATCTGTAATGGATTGAAGAGTTATTCAGCCTACTAAAACCCCTTCCCCCAAATACACAAAAAACCCTACACTCTTTAACTGTTCATCATCCTAGGTCAGTTCCAAGGACATCCAGGGACATTTCTTGTGACAACGGTGTAGCTGTAAACTTTACACTGACTTTTTGCTGCCTCCTGGTCCTCCATGATGCAAATGGGTGCAAAGCTTCTGCTGTAAAGGAGAAGATGGAAGCAAACGACTCCTTTGTCACAGGTTTATTTCAGTCTATCTCTGACAAGAGTACAACAAAGAGATTACATGAAGGCAGAAAATGAATAGGCTTTTTACTTACAAGGTCATACTTCTGGGGCCCACAGTTTTACCCTGAAGGAAGAGATTTCCCAGAATGAGTTTCAGGCTACCATTTTCCTACAGAAGTGAGAGACTCACTCTGGAAGTCTTTTTCACACTCTTCTTACAGCTCTAAAGCAGGACATTCAGGTTTGGAAATTATCTTTACAGAACAATATATTTTTATTTTACGTGTGATTACTTTTGTACTTACACTTTTTAGATATAGAAACACATAGGGACGTCAAATTTTCATTTGACTGCCAAAGAAGAGGAGATAATTTATCTATGAGGCAATGAGAAGGGGGTCTTTGTGATGCAGTTTTACCATGGCTTGCAAAGATCACCATGGCAGTGTGGTCTACAGGACATGGCTTCTGAATACTGCCTGTGGCAAATACTCATTTAAGCATCTGAATGATTCAGGCTACATGGTGCAGCCAATATATATGTATGGAATAACATCTGGCAAGCTACTGGAACTAAAACTGCTGACTGCTTTTTAAAGTATATTTCATTGATTTTGTGTAAACCATAAAGAACTGCTTTTGATTATCTGGCAAATCCACCTTCCAATACTTTAACTTTCCAGTATAAGTTTGTACCTCTCACAGTTGAAATGAGCTTTGGATTTATTAGGCAAAAAAAAAAAAAAAAAATCTCTTGGAAAGACAAAGACGAAATCCCATTGCTACCGACTTTTCTTAGAATGATCATTTAATTCTCTGGCTTCAAACAAAGATGATTTTGCATCCAGATGAATAAAGTTGCCCTTCTGAAATTTTTTGAGGAATTTATCCCATATATTCCATTATTATTCATAATGGATTTCCACATGTGATGGGTCTGCCTTTCAATAAACAAGCAGCTATTTGTTCAATAAACAAGCACAATTTTGTTCTTAACAATATCCTCGACAAAGGTCCATCTTATTCTTAGATTGTCACCTTGCAAAAAAAAATCTTAAGTTACTGTGCATTTTTGTCTCAAAAATATATGAAAGTTATTGAATCACCCTTTTCCTGTGCAATTCTGTACAGAATTATCCTTAAAATAATGACATTTTTGTGTCCTCTGCAAAAAAAAAGTAATATCTTATAGAAAATAAAGTTTTTTCCTGCTGAAATTAGGCGGGGGAGGGGGGGGGGGTGTGGAGAGGGGGGAGAAGGAGGTAAGTGAGAGTGGTGTCCCATCCAAAAAATGAAGACCAAGTTAAGAAAATGCAGGCAAACTGAAGTAAAATACTTTCTGACCAGATGTAGCAAATAATTCGTCTAACTACTTTTCAATCTGAACTTGATGTTCTAGAACATACAGATTCTGGCTGTTTTAAAAACCAGTCACTCTCTTTCACAAGGTTGCTTAAGAATTGTATAAAAAGGAATGTGTCATTTTTCTGAAATGTGTCATTCTCCTCAACTGAAAAATTTGAACTGAAAGGTCAGTAAAATAGGTTAACTATAGTTCCACCCCTCCAATTTGGTTTCTTCTGTTCCTACAGTTCTAAAGTTTTGCAGCTTTTCCACCATGGTTAAATACCTTCTGATTTATATTTAATTCCCCTCATCCTTAGTGTATGTTAATAACAGCTGTCCTTCCCTCCAGTGTTCTCCCTGGATCCTGCAAACAGGCAGATTTGGCAGAATCTTACCGATGTTCAAATAGTAAGGTGCTACTACTATTGACCATGTAGGACTGCAGAGGTTTGCAAAAAAAGACAGAGCCTGTTTTTTTTTCTGAACTCTGAAACAGCAAAGAAAGGCAGTGACTTTGTTGGACAAGGAGCTGAACACCAGTGAATTGTCATCTGCTGTCACCTGCTTGACAAGGTGACTCAGGCTAAAAAAGCACACTTTGGGAAGATGAATTTGCTGTTTTGATAAGAAATTTTGAACTGTCACCCTTGGGCACTGCACAAACTTACACAAATTCTTTCCAGACACTAACCTTAGAGCACGATATCCATCACACTAATAGGCCATAATAAAGTTTTAACCCAGTCAGGTGCAAAATCATCCTAGCCACAAAATTAAACCATGCTGTATATAAAAAATATGAGGAACAAAATATGTACAATAAAATTTTGTGTATATTCTGAACTTATTTTATTGCTCTGAAGGATATATTTATTTGGCTACAACAGAAAAGACCCTCAGGTAACTCTATAAAGCTGGTTTAGCGAACAACTTCATCTTCATAATGGTGTCACTGTTTGAATAACTCAGATTTGAAAATTAGTCATTCACATGTGCTCATTCCAAAGTATGTCTCTAAAACAGAGTATGTGTCTAATGGGTAATGTGTGACTGAATTAAAAAGAAAAGCAGAGTCACTATTTGCCATAAAAGATATTCAGAAAAGAAATATGCTATGCAAGTAATATATTTAGTAAATCTTGCCCTTGTTCTCCAGAAATACACAGAGCAGAAACTGGTAGTAAGACAAAAAGTGTGTGTTTTGTGTTCTGCATGAACTTCAAGAAACAAATCCTCCCTCAATTTTTCCAGCCCGTTAAGTACCAGTTACAGCACAGAGCCGCTGATGGCTGTGGTCATTCAGATGAAGTGACAGACAGAAGCAATACTGCTGAATGAGTTTTACTGTGCCTGCAGGTAAAATCTTTGTGTCTCAGAATAAAGGCAGCTGCATTAGCTGACATCTAAAAGTGTTAAATTCCTTGCTGGCTCTGCACAGCCCGTTGCCTTCCTTGCTGCTGGAGCAGTGAATGGATCACAGAATGCTCTCAAGGACAGGTGGGTGCTGTGCTTGGTGACTCCTGAAACTTATTTTCAAAATTCCTCTTGTCTTCTAATCTATCTCTTGTACAACTGTCTAGAGACTGAATGACTGCTTGTGGGCATTGCTGCTTTCATGGAAACATGGGAGATTATAATCATACAACCAAATAGGGAGAAAACTAAGGTGGAAAATCCAAGGCTATTTTATCCACTGTTTTTAAGATTTCTATCTCTATAGGTTGCACCTTTATGTCAGGATGTATCACACACACATCAGAAGGCAGATCGTTGCCCAAGATCTTTCTGAGCAGTGTTTTACACCCAGGCTCATTATGGATGTTGACATCATAGAATGGTTTGGGTTGTGAGGGATCATAAAGATCATCTAGTTCCAATCTCACTGCCAATCTTCCACTTGATCAGGTCGCTCAAAGCTCCACCTAACCTGGCCTTGATTTGGCATCCACAGCTTCTTTGGACACTCTGTTCCAGTGTCTCACCACCCTCACAGTAAAGAATTTCTTTCTAATATCTAATCTAAACTGACTCTAATTCAGTTTAAAAGCATTATCCCTTGTCTGTCACTACAGGCCCTTGTATAAAGTCCCTCTCCAGCCTTCTTGTACGTGCTCTTCAGGTACCAGAAGCTGCAGTGTGTCAGGTCTCCAGTAATTTACCCATGCAATCCATGTCCTGGTCTGGTAATGGCTGCAACTACCCTTCTCTAACACTACTTAATAGAAAAAAAATAAGAATCAAAATTCCTTAGCTGTTCTAGACAAGGAGGAAAATAGAACAGATCCAGTCCTATATATGACACTGATATTTCCTGGTTAACAAGTACTCTCGATTTATATACATGTAACAAGACTAGAATCCTTCTTTTATGAGAGGGAACTCATTTCCCAAACAGAAAGAAGTCATCTTTGAAAATAATAAATCACTACTTACTCTTATTTTCATCAGTGTTTTTTCTAAAAAACAAAACAAAACAAACAAAAAAAACCAACCAAACAAACAAACAAAAAAAACCAACCCCAAAAAACCCCAAACCAAACAAAAAAACCCAAAAAACAACAACAACAAAAAACCCCAAACCCAAAACCAACCAACCAAACAAACAAAAAACCCAAAAAAACCCACCAACCAAAAAAACCAAAAAAGCCCAAAAAAACCCCAAAATAAATCGCCAGCTGGAGTTTAATGTTATGGTTTTTTCCTGAAAGTTTCAACACGTTCTGGACCACCATACTTTCCCTGTTATTCTTTCTCTCTTTAGTATAGTTACTTTTTATCCTTGCATCTGTTAGAAATAAGTGGATCCAGCATATGTTCCTTAAATAGAGCCACTGAATTATTCCTACATAACCTGCATCAGAGCTCTCCAGATTGTGTAGCTTTTTTTCTGGAAACCTGCCAAGGTCAAGGAAAGACAGGAGTAATTTCAAGCCTGGTGTAGTTCTTTGGAGATAAATATAATTTGAGGGATTTGAATTTTTGCTCATCAATGTGGAGTTTTCACTTAAGACTCTGTTTTTATGAAGTTTCCTCACCCTACTAGCTCATCCTTGGAAACAAAAAAGTTTACCCAGTGTGACAACACTTTTATTTTTGTTTTGTTTGTTTTTCTTTTTGAAGGAAGACAGAGGCATAAGTAAAAGGAAGTAAGAGAAAGCAGCTGAGAATCTGTAAGGCTTAGGAATCTCTTCAAGATTTGTCCCACAGATTTGTGCTTGACCCCTCTCAAGTTTTGAAGAGACTATGCAACAGAAAGGATCCTGAGTGACTCATTCACAGTCTGAATCTCAACACTGAAGTGTTGTAAAACTGTCTTTTAGGAATAACAGTTTTCCTGACAGTCAATAGCATGCAAGGATTTAAGCCAAATCCCAACCCAGACTTTAGGCAGTCAAGTTGTTTGGTGCCTAGGAAATCTTTACCTATTCCCAGAGAAGAAAGAAAACAAAACCAGCATAAAAGGTTTTGGCTCCTCTTACAGTCCCATTTCTCACTATGATATTTGTGCTTATTAAATCGCACCTTTTTCAAGGGGAAAGCAGTGCAGAGAGACAGTTAATGGTAAATAAAAAAGTCCTGATCAATGTCTACTGAAAATAAGCTGTAACCACCACAGTGAAGCAATGCAATAACATAACAGCTATCCTATTTTTCAGTCCATGACACTTCTGAAGCATATACCCACAAGGCAGAGCATCAGCTTTCCCAGTAATATTCCTGAGTCAAGAAGGCAGACATTCCAATTTAAACCTGTTACACTTGAAATCCCTTTTGCTTAACACTTGTTCACCCACCTTTTAGATACAGGGCTATCAATTCCTGAAATAAGTCATGGGGAACTTCCTGCAGTTTGAACACAGCTTTTCCCTGGCCTGAACAGAAAACTCCTATAGATATCTGCAGCAGCTCTGCAGGAGGAGTACAGAGCGTGGCTGACCACACCATATGTGATTAAATTCAGGTACCTGGGAGCTATGATTAAAGCCTCTAGAACAAGCTCTGAGGCCACTGATTTGCATCAGCAGGTTATCACACCTTCCTCAGGTGGACTAATTAAGTACAAGCAAGAATAACTGCTGCTGCCAGAACTAAGAATTACGTCTCTCCCATCAAATGCTTATCCATTGAAGTAGCTGCTCTCAGGCCTGTTAAGCAGCAGTACCAGGTGAAAAAACATAGGGTTTTTCATTATCCCAGCCAGTTCCCGGCCAGTTTTAGGATTTTTTGCAGTTGAATTTGTCTATTCAAAGAATGGATACTGTGGACCGAATTTAAACATAACTGTAAAGCTTTGGACTCATCTACCTTTGTTAGAAACCAAGTCTAAATGTGTGTATAAGTGGGAGTGGAGATGTGGACTTTTCAATCCACAGTGCCCCTTCAAAAGCAGTATGGAGATCCTCCAGCCTGCCTCCAGCTGTGTCCATGAGAATTAACTCAGTTTCACCAGACGCAGAACAAGCATACACATTCATCTGAAATGGCTGAAAAATAGACTTATCACCAGTAATATTTTGGTAGAATGAGGCTTTTTCTCACATGAACTTGAAAGAAAGGCATTGCAGACACTATATTTAAATCTATATATTACTTTCTGACACTGTGATATGTACACCAAATATCTTTCTGTCTTCCTGTTTAGTGAAGGGATCTAACAATGTTCCTGATAACTAGATCAACAATTTCCCAAAGAATTTTTCTGATGTTGTTTGTTTTACTTAAAGTGCTATCTGTATATACTTTCTGCTACTTTTAGAGTAGTAGATGTCATCAAAAAAATCTTACTGAATTACCTCAAACAACAGATTTATTTTTCAGACAATACTTGTTCAGTAAAATGGAGGGGATTATTATGCAGAGGATATTTGGTCGCAGAGAAGTTGTTTTGACCACTCTTTAGTTGAGCACTTTTTGTTTCAACTCAGTATGGGCAGTTTCTCATCCTAATGCATGTGAAGACCACGTAACTCAGATGGCCAACTTTTGGGAGAGCTCTGTGAACAGATGCATGAGGAAACAAACCCTACTGTATTCTTTGTAGGAGCACCTGATGTTTTGACCCCATTGTTGTGGGTAATTAATTTCTCCAAGGTATGAAAGAATTTTTCTAATCCTGTTTAAGATCCAACACCCTTTAGTTTTATATAGTCCTGAGAGGGACAGGGATTTGTATTTGATGATTTCAGGTTCTTTCAAACTAGAGATATTCTATGATTTTGTGAAGACTTTGTATTCATATTATAGCTATTTACTCCACAACAGTTACCAGGAAAGTTGGTTATTTTTTAATTTTTTAACTCCAACATTAAAAGTTAATTAAAAATTAAAATATTCTAGATTTCCTGGTTATTAAACACAGAAATGAAATAATTATCTGTGAATAATTAAACTCTTATTCATATTTTCAAGAGATTCTAATTTTTCTCCCTTTATTACTTGTAGATCTGAGGCCAGCCTTCAATCTTACTTTTGTTGTGGTCCAAGGTATCTTCTTCAGTTCTAGAAATCCTGGGGTAGCAAAATCAATGAAAACGAAATAGTACGTGCAACCTGTGTCCCACACTTCTATTGCCCAAATGCGGAATTTTTACAGATTTATATACAAGTGTTAGGTTATCCACTGCCATATCTTGCTTACTGTTCTTTATTTTTCAACTATAGAGAGCATATTTTAACAGATTAGCTCATATTAGCTGCTGTAAAAACCATTTTAGTTGCCATTTTGAATCAAGCTAATGCAGTGAAGAAAGAAGGCCATTAAATTTAATATCTATGCTGAATTGGGTCAGCAGTTTTGATATGATTAAATTCCATGGGTTTTTTTTCATCAGCCTCATCACTTCACATTATATAAACCCAGCGTATATAGTGGCATGGAATACTGGCTCAGACCACTCTTCTGCATAGCTGAACCAGAAATCAATCTGAATTGCATTTATCCTGGACTTTGCCACACACAAGAAACAAAATTACTTCCATAATATTATTTCTTGTATAATTTACCCGCAATTTCCTGTCTTATCAGTCTGCTTTATTTCTCTGCACTACTGATTTTAAGCCTAGCTGTGCAGATGTTGGATTGAAAGCTGGCCTTCAGAAGACCTATTCCTTGTTTTGCTGCTAACTCACTTGTGTGACCTTTGGTGGGTTCATAAATCTATCTTTGTTTCAGTTTACTTGCTTCTAAAATTTCTGTGATAAATAGATGTTGTGTTTCGTTGAGCTGAATTTCAAGATATATTGACCCAATAATCAATAACTTACCAACCAATAATAAATCCTAATATTGAGTCAAGGAGTCAGAGGGATTGCTCAGGGCATTCTTTTTACACTCAGAGGGACAACTTTGCTCAAATTCCATCCCAAGTCCGGAGGTATCTTGAGAGATGTTTTTAAGTTAGCACTAAGTCTGATATACATGGACTTCACAAAATCATGGGTTAAAATCCTAACAACTTCAAATAAACCTTTTATCCTTTCAAGTGCCAATCAGGATAGGTTCATTTGCAAATACAGTCTAATTGTTTAACCTTATTCCAGACCTTTGGGACCCAATTATCCTGCTGCTTGTAGGAGTGAAACCTAATTACCATTTTTTTTTTTTAAATAAGATTAAGCAATACTTGTAACTGATGTCAAGAGTTTAATTTTTTAAAAAGATCTTTAGCTGGCACTGTTCTGCTGAAGCAACAGTAGGCTGATTGTCATACACACACACTTTGAGGTGTTTGCCAGTTATTTTTCCCTGGCAAGATCTTTTGATAGGAGACTGTTTTATTATTACTGAAACAATTTTTAAAATAATAAGGCTTTTCAACTTCCACAGACTGTGGTTTCAATTCCATTGAATTCACTAATTTATGTTATTGTTAGGTACAACCTAATATCTGGTTACTGCATGCTGCTGCACTATGTACCTGAGCTAGCCCTAGCCAAGCCAGTTTGAGCACAAGAGACTATCTATCCTAGATATTTACCAGCAGTTAAGATTTTGTACATTCTACACAAAGTAACTGGAGAGCCTGATTGAGTTACCCCCCACAAAATTTCATGTTTCCTTAGCATGACTGTTTCTGGTACTTCTATCCTTTTGTGTCTCTCTCCAAAATAAACCTTAGTAGTCAGTGCAGGCAGAATAGAGTGTTACAATCCAGTTACAGTTAATGACCTTGTTTTCCACCTCCTTCCCTAGAGAAGAGCTGAACATTAAACTGTCAGAAGCCTTGGACACAAATTGCCCTTGGGAAACTGCACAATCATTTACATTGCTCCTGATGCAGTATTCCCAACACTACATTATGTCTGAACTCTGTCCATCTTTCTGTTTGCCTATGAAGCTTCCTGAAACTCCAAATAAAGTATATATACAAGTTGACTGGTATAAAGTCAACCTCACATCCCCTCTGCTCTAAGACAAAACCAGGTGCAACTGTGATATCCTTTTTAAATATCTGTCTAAGGTTTTCTGCCTCAAGTAATCAAGGATCTTAAGCCATGCCAACTGCTTCGTTATTTTCAAAAAAGAAAAATTCTTGAATTTGCATCAACCCTTTGTTATTATGGTGTTCCTGCTGCAATCCTCTACATAATGGGCTGCTTTTGCTTGAGCATCTCTTACTATGCCCAGGAGAAATCTGCAAGCAGGATATACTTCATGGAACGGGCTAGAAAAAAATGTTTATAGGTTGATATGGGCAGTTACCAAGTTAAGCATTGATATCCCTGCCACACCTAATGTGTCTGTGTCAGCTAGGCAGTTATCAGTCAGGACAGAAAATATTAACATCCGCTGCTTCTCGGAAAGCCTGGATTGCTGCCTCCTAATTATCTACTTTTTTCCTAGGTTTATGTCGTTAGTTTTCACATTGAGCCTTTCAGTTACTAGTCACTACCATCTCAGCAACCTCACTTCTCTACAATAACGTTTCTTGTCTTGCATGATTTTAACTGATTTACTTTCAAACATCCTACTAAAGAGAATCAGAGTTATCCAGACATGCTAAGCAAAGCTAGGCCTTGGGTCACATGAACCCGAATCACACTGCATCACTCTCTCTTTTCCATCCCTTTTTTTTCACTCTTTTCCCATCTTCTACCCTCTGGTCAGTTTAGTTCCTGCCTTAACCAGAGCTGAGTAAAGGAGAAGGGTGACTTTCCAGGTATTCAGGACTATATTCCTGCTTATTCAAAATTTATCAATCCTATGGTTTTTTACAGCATGTACCTGATATTGTTACTTTGTGCTGAAATTTGGGAAATAAGTACCTTTCTGAAAAGAGGCTCCTGAATATCTTTTGCAATATATGCAGTTTCTTCTACCTGAGAATATATTTTAGAAGTGTATATTGCTGAACTTCATTGTGTATTTCCAGACCATTTCTCTGGTTTTGGCAAGGTTCTTTTGAATTTTTGACCTGGTCTATAAAGTTTGAGCCACATGGAAATGAAACACACTTTCTAAGAATTACATAATTCCTAATGAAAATACCAATAACTTCATATTCACAACAGATTTCCATGAAGCCTCGCTTGATATATTCTCCCGTTCTGGTATATTATTGATCCCCACACTTCAGTATAATTATTTAGGTGCATTTGCACCCTCAGAGAAGCACTCTGAGAGCCATGCTTTGTAAGTATGTTTTGGAAATTATTACTTGAAACTGTATAAAAAACCTAAATACAGTCGAGCTGTATATGATTGAAACCTCTTTCTGCTCTATGGAATGCTCCTGCTAACACTTCATGGTAATAGACTGATGTGACCTGACTTGGTACACACAGCTGTATTCTGACCACTGTGCCATTTCTCTACTATTTTCCAAATGCTTATGAACAGATTGATTGATTTGGGATTCTCTCAGAAGGTAAAGTTAAGCTGATATGTCTGCAATTTATTATGTTTTAGTTTCTTAAGATTAAGCACTATATCTGCCTTTTGCTAGTCTCCTGGTATCACACTCTTAAAGACTGAAGTTAAAAATTCTGATTGGTTCTGCCAGTTATCTAACAATCCTAGTGCTTTCAAAAATGCAAAAACTCGCCCTACATAACACTGTATAAAAATCCTTTATCCATGCCACCCACTCTGTCATTCTGGAATATATGCCCTGAATACATATTCAATCTGTTTCAAGCCAGGTGTTATCAATCCCAGTGAAGTTCCTAATTAACCCACTGTTTGTTCATCATGGGAAATAAAAATAAGGCAAAAAAAAATTAACTGTGACAGTTAATACATTTAACATAGCTAGTAAAAACTATGGATTTATATGATTTCCTATGCATTCATAAAGTCAATTCTTTAAATTCAGATCTTGATCTGAAACTAACTAAAACTACTGATGAATGTCAATGAATTTGGAATCTAGATTCTTATGTAATGTTTTAGCACCAGTTAAAAGATGAGTAGTGGAGCATACAAGGCAAAACCTGTAAGGAGGCCTGTTGTGATATGGGAATTTTCTAAGTGCTGGATAGTAGAAAACAATGGGAAAAAAACATTTTTTTCAGGTAGGAAAGCAGAATTGGACTTTGGGTAGAAGGAATTTAGATAAGTTTGTTTCCTTCTTCCCCAAAGTCCTTCTAAAAAGGTCACAGAGATAAAAATAGAGCTGCCTTCTTTTATAGGAATTTTGCTTGAGAGCTCAATTTATTCAGAAATCAAGACAGATTGATGTTGTTCCCTGGGAATGCAGATAGGCATATTTTAGACAATAAACCAGGAGTCCTTATCTGCTGAATTTTGTCTTTTCAGTGTATCTATCCTATGCTAATTTTAGGTCTGCATGCTCTGTATCCTGCCATGTTTTGTTTTTCCTCCCATTGAGCTCTGATTTCTCATTACGACGTGTCCTTTTAGCATATATTTTGTACTTGTGATGCATCTGTTCTCATTTTGCCCCTGCAAGTGCCTAAACGATAGCTAAATGCATCTGTAAGGACAAGTGCTGAACAGGTGCAAAACAAGACCACGAATAATAAAAGAAGAGGAAGAAATCAGAGACTAATTTTTGCTCTGTCAGGAATTGCCTAATATATGTATAGTCATTACACAGCCAAAACAAATGTCTCATCTTCACAATTCTTTATCTCCTTTTAAAATAAGAATCTTTCTGGAGTTAATTTAGCACAAGAAATTTTAATAGAATAAGGTACTCCTTCTTTACTGCTGCCTTGACAGATATTCTGCAATACGGCTTAAGGAATTTTACAGGGTATCCAACTCTTCTTTGTTAGTGAACAAAACATGGACAATACTTTCAGGCACATGATGTGCTTCTTGGGGTGTCCTGGGCAGGCCAGGAATTGGACTCAGTGATCTCGATGTGTGCCTTCCAACTCAGCATCTTCTATGATTCTAAAAAAGAAAATGCAAAAAACAAAAGAATATATTTTTGATATATTATTTGAAAACAAATCAAAATCTACACTACTTTTATTTTATGTTTATTTCACACTTTCCAAAGAAGTTTTGTCTGTTACTCTTGGGAAGAGTTAGTGCAGATATATTGATTTCACGTATTACATAAAGTAGTAAATTGTTTTTTACTCACTCTAATCTCAGTGATACAGACTGGATAGCTGAGCAACATTCTGTTCTTTTTGTGTTGTTGAAGCAACATAAAATGTCAATTTATAGTCAGTCTCTACTCAGTGTTATAGCTTTGAATTCACTCTGAGTTCAGCCTCCAGGAGAGCAAGACTTTCAGGACTGTGTCTATAACATCTTAGTAATTCTTTTTGAGAATAGACCAAATTCTCTGTAGTCCAGTAGCCAAATGATGGGCTGGAGGGAAGAATGGGGGTCAGTTCAAATAAACAAAACCTGACTACTTTTTTTTTTTTTTTTTTTTTTTTTTCTTTGAAAGAAGCATCCAGAAAAGAAAAAAACAAACAAACAAACAAACACAACAACAACAACAAAAAACAAAACAAAAAACAAAACAAAAACAAAAAAAAAACCCAAAACATTTTGAGTAGAACAGAATCACAGAATCATTTGGATTGAGAAACAGATCATAGAGTCCAACCCATGACAGAACACCACCGTGTCAACTAGACCATGGTTCTAAGGGCCATGTCCAGTCTTTTCTTAAGCACCTCTGGGGACAGTGACTCCATCACCTCCCTGGGCAGCACATTCCAATGTCTAATTACCCCTTCTGTGAAGAAATTCTTCCTAATGTCAAACCTAAACCTCCCCTGGTACAGCTTAAGACTTCAGAACAAACTTTTTGAGATCTTTCATGGACTTCTCACAGGAAGTACAAATAACTAAGACATCAGGTTGCAAATTACAGAGACACCAATAATTTTCTGCCCCATAGCCCAGTTAGCTGGGTATTTCTCCTACATACAAGAGAGAGAGAGTTCTCTCAGTCTGAGGTAATTTCTCATGACCCACCTCACAGAAGTATGTCCAAATGATTTTGTTGTGGGCTCTGCAGCCTTCTCAGTCCTAAGTGCATGGCAGGTCTGTTTGATCTACCTCTGAATCATGTGCAGCCTAAGATGGAAAGTTTGGCTATCCTGCATAGGAGTCCCTCAGCTACTCTCAGTCCCTCTGGATAATGTTCTAGCTTTTATTTCAAATAGTTATGTGGAAATTGGAAGAAAGGCAAATCTTCTAACCTATTGTCAAGAGAATCACTGAGTTAGAATCTGGCTTAGTATTTCAGTTTATGAAGGAAGATTAAGGTGTTTTGAACCGGGAGGTACTATTTCAGAAGTAAAATGCATCTTCTCCCCTGCTTGGCTAATAGGTAAATGCTTTGCAATTAGCCACATAAGTAGTAATTTTATAAAACTAATGTAGAAATACTTTTTTTTTCTTATCATCCTTAGATACTGTTTTAATAACAAAAAATTCAACATTTGCACATACTTTAGAGGAAATTACATTGGATAAGAAGCTTTTTATCTCATGCTGTCATGACAAATCCAAACAGAATACTCAGGGTAAATGGAGTGAAGTAGTTCTGTGGCAGTTAAATAACAGAAGTTTTTCCTTAAATCATAATAATTCCTTCTGAAGTTAAAAAATTCTAGTATCTGGCAAAACCAGACTGACCCTGAGGGTACATTAAGCTGTATTGAAAACCACAGCCTGAGGTGCAAAGCTGCTCAGAGCTCTTCCCAACTTCTTGCACTTCATTAATGAAACTATTCCCAGGGAGGAAGGAACCACCTCTTCCTTAATCATCACACCAATGTACACAAGAGCAGAGGCTGACTGCTTATTTTAAACAAGAATTTCTTGGAAGGTTTCCATGGTCTCCAAGCTCTTCTGTCCTTTTTATTAACACAGGAGGAAAAAAAAATCATGAGGGAAAATGCTTCTGGAAAAGTAGAATTTTTATTAAGATCATACCCTGAGTTAAGTGGCTCCTTCTTTGACAGCAGCCATACTGCTGCTCTTTGAAGGGTAAGAAGCTGAACTTTGGAGGAGCCAATTAGGAAATGTTTCAGAAAGAGTGGTAGTGATAGCAGCAATCTGAAAGATTAACTGCAGTAAAGGGTCCTCAAAGCAGTGGCCTCCAAGTGTTTTCAGCATTGTTATTATCTTTCTTTTGCATTACTTAAAAACTGCTTTTCAAAAAAGAAAAGCAACAAAGTGACTTGAGGCTTATTGTTGCGTCCCAGAGCTTTACAAGTGAATAGTTCCACAGCAAACATCACTTACCAATGGAAGTTTACTTCAGAGAAAAATATGTTTCCTTTAGACAGATAATAAATACCCTTCATATCATCGTGGCTGATAAGTCAAAACAAGCCTGAAGGATGCATTACGTTCTGCCTTTGCAGTCTTTTCACTTTTCAGAGTCAGAAAGAATTGATGTTTCTGTTGGGTCACTGCTGAATACCTAACTGTACAGAAATACCAAATTTTGACTTGCCACTGAGAACAGTAAGAAAGGAAGTAAATAATGACAAGCAGAATGAACTACGTTTACATGAAGCTTTCTTTGATTCTCTAGTGCAAAATAAAATATTAATGAGAAGAGAATAATAATAAGCTTCCCCTGATCACACATGTGATCTTACAAAATAACAACCAAAATTCATAAATGTAATGATTTGGTGCCTATCTTGTTATTTTAACACAAAGGTCTCCTACTAGAAAAATGGTGGCATTCTTGCTCTGTCTGAACTGAATTGAAATCTTTCTATTCTCACTAGAACTCAGATGAAAAATAATGTGTAAAAAATAATAATCTTGTTTTGAGAAATCTAGTATAATAACTTTCTTCCATAAATTTCAGCATGATTAAGAAGAATGAGACTCAAGGGCTCATGATTTCTGATGCTAGAAAAGAAATGCAGGCTGGTATTTTTAACAAGACTGCTGCTCATGATTAATGATATCTGTTTGTTAATGCACTTAACATACGTTCACTGCATCCTCACAGTGTCTTGCAGCTCTTGAACAAGGGTGAACTTTACCAGGCAGCTTCACTGGATAATAGCAGGATCTACTAATCAGCACAGCTCTATCATCCTTATAGGCTGATTAAAAGTAGCCATCAGCATCTGGACATGCAGCTTCTGACCTCGAGGTGTTGTGCTGGGACAAGACCCATCAGTGGCTCTCCACAATACAGAGAACACTGCTACAGCAAGGCTGAATGCTAAGAATGGTGGAGCAATTTTTATAAAAGTGAATATTTATTTAGTTAGTTGTTTTTATAAGACACTAACACTTCTCAGCTGCATTCACAGAAATCCTGTGTTTGAAATTAGTTCAATTAGATTTATTCCTGATTGATGTGCCCTTCTATATCCATTGCTGGAAAGTAGGTTTTTCCCACTTGGTTACAATAAATCAGATATTATTCACTATTAGTGGTCTGCTACAGTTCTCATTTGCCAATTACTCTATCTTATTTTGCAGTAGTATGCACATTTTAAAGTATGCCTCTATGTAATCTGCAGGATAGAAATTAAAATGATTGCACAACTTTTATATTATATGCTTTGAGAGACAGAAAAATTAAGATAAAATTTTCAATTTTCATACCTATTTTAATCACAGCCTTTTTAGATATGCTGACTTTGCCAGAGTTTTCTGAAGTCAGCAGTTCTTCAGAAGGATTATCACCTTCAAAAACAGAAAAGATAGGTTAGTTATTCAGGTGTGCACTGTAAAATAATTTCAATGTACTAGACACTTTACTATCCCTTTCCTCTTCAAACACCTTTGTTTTGTTCATTTTTTATATGGGAGTCGCTGCTGGAATGTTCTCTTGGAAACTGCTTTATCATCTACAAGTCAAAATTTAGCCATTTGATCGCTACTTAGCTTGACCTAAACTGAATAGAAGCTCTAACTCCTGCCACGTTGCCTTTCAGATTTCTCTTTTTTCTGTGTCTGATCAATCAGATAACCTCAATACAAATTTCCCTTACATAATTAAGACAATGCCTTTGAATACTGTGAATGTTTTAAACCAAAATGTAACATAGTGATTTATGCATCTATGAATAGAAATGTATCCATCATCTACCTGAAACATGGGTCTTATTTAATGAATATAATCTGGCAACTGATTAAAAAAAAAATAAAAGGAGAAATTCTTTTAGAATTCTTTTAGACCTTGCTGGCCTACTCAGAGGGACATTTTTTACAGGCTTTTTTAAATGTAAAACCTGTCATTTACTTCTGTTGAAATGAATAGTCTATTATCTTTCCCCACCTGTCTTTACCATATTTAGGATTGTTTAATGATGAAATAATAATCTACAGAATAGTTATGCTGATTACATGGTGTGGTAAAAAAAGAGGTTCCATGAAGTGAAATACAAATGTGTTTCCAACAGACATCACTACATTTCATCTGTACACCTGAATGAATGTGAAATACTAGGTTAAAGGATTCTTTTCATGTTAATAGCCACAGAAGTCTTTATTCAGTTTTTGAGATCGATCTTCACAAAAGAGAATCAGAGTGATCCATTCCATCTTTGAAATCTAGCAGATTTTTTTCTTTTTAAGTGGAAAGGACTTCAGCTGAACTCCACAAGAGTACAGCTGCTTCACAAGAATACAATTCTGAACATAAAAATTTGATGATTACTGCTTTACTTAGGTCCTGAGCCTTCTGTAATATACTATAAACGTTTAAAATACTATATACGTTTAATATATACTATAAACGTTTAAAAGTGGAATGGGATGGTCTTTTTTGTTATACTCAAAGTAACATTTTGTTTTCCTTAATATAACCCTTTTATTACTATTTAGAAATTATTAAGAAAGTAGAGTCCACCAACAGATTGTTTCCGTGCTTGCCCATAACTTTTGCAGTAGTTCTGAACCTGCTTTCAAGGAATTTACTGCAGAAATGTACAATTTATGAAGCAGAAAGAATGTGAGGTTTAAATCAAGTTCAGTGGATAAATGCAGGAACAGAAAATGATCTCAGGAGATAATTGAAGCACAGAAGCATCTCAGCTTGTTGTATGGTGAAAGGGTGCTTCAAACAACCCTGAACCTCACCCTTGAAGATGTTTTTCAGTTGCTGGTCAATATTTTAAACTTTGTGTCAAATACCAGCTGTTTGTGATTATGCTTAGCTTTGAACTAGGAAACCAAACCCCGATAGGTAAGGAAATGTCAGTATGCAGATCCCATGGAAGATCAGTATGTTGACTGAAGTGATCCTTGCTCCTGGATCTCTCTAAGGTCAAACCTGGAATTCCTGTGAGGAGGACAAGTGAAAGGGACATTGCATTTTCAGACTGCAATAAAGTATCTCTCACGGTTTAGAGGACAATGTTTCAGCAGTTCAGCTGATGTAAAATTCAAAATTTTTTTTAAAACCATTATCTTGGATGATTGTGATAGACTTCTGCTTCCAAATAATTTTAGCTTTCTTCAGTGGCTTGTATTAAAAGAATTTGTGGGCTCAGTTACATGACGATTTGCTTTAAAAAACCCACATACAACATGGAATATGATTGCCTGGGCCTAGTGAGTCTCCTTTCTAATCACTGTTCTTCTAGTGGAAGACTCTATCTCACGCCTCATCATAGCTGAATTAAAACACACTGACTGGTACCTGGCACATTCCCAGTAGCACACACTTAAAGAGTTGCACCATCCCTGCTAAACTTCACCTGTGCAAGCCTTGTGAGAGCATCTTATATTGGGCAGGATGAGCGTTCCACTACTGCTTCATCTTTCACATGAAAAATATAGTTCTTTCACTAAAAATAAGGGAGTATTTGCATATACAGCCAGATCCCTTTCTGTAAAAGAACAATCACACTAATTTGAAGACAACAGTTTTACAGATCTCTTGCATTGTGCAGGGTCTTTCTGATAATGTCTCTGTCTCCAGCTTCATATTTGACCCGTGTGGGTAAATTATGGGAAAGTTCCCAGCAACTTTGGTACTTGGCTGCTTTCTAGGGTCAACCCACCCAAACCGAGGACCTGGGATTACCTGTTCAGGACCAGAGCTTGGCACAGGCATAGAGAGGGAGCTGGGGAGACATCTAGCTGGAATTCCAAGTTGTTGGGTTGGGGCTGTGGAGGGAGATGCCATGGCATAGCATGGCATGGCCATCACATAGTGTGAGCTTAGAACAGCCCCAGTTGAAGGGTACCTTACAGTCCATTCCAATCCAGCTTCATTCTGGACATCTACCTCAGGCTCTGTCACTGCCCTGGCAGGGCTGGCTGGTCATCCATGTCCATGCCAACCACAAAACAAGTGTTTGAGGAAGGTGACAGAGCCCCTGAGAGCACACAGAGAGGGTCTTGGCATGACTACTCCTTGCCCCCCACTCCATGTTACTGTATGTTCAAGCATCTCTCCTTGAAAATGCCTCTTCTCCCAATAAAAACTAGAGCACCTTTAACACTTTTATCATCATGAAATGCCTCTAACGTCAGGGTTGAAAGGCTGTGACATTTAAAACAGGAATGTGCTGACCCTGGTTTGCCTGTAAAGATCAATAAATCCCATCTGCCAGAATAGTTTCTGCAACCTGTAGTTTCCATCTTTCCAAGCTTCAAAGGGCGAAGGTGATGCAGTAAATCCAATTGATAAAAAACTTTCTTCTGTAATTTTACCTATGAGCTTCTGTTGTGATTGTCTGCTTAGTGGAATTCACAACCCCCAGCAAAATCTCTACTCATACGTTGAAAAATACACTGATATGCACCTTGTTTAAAAAAGGACGGAGTATGAAAATGTCAAAGCATGCTCTCTGGTACTTAGTTAGTTTTTACTGTAAATTATAGCAGTTTAGATTACTTTGTTGAAACACTAAAGGAAAATATTAAGAAAAAAATTAATGATGCAGCTCAAGTATTTTCACCAGAAGTACAATTAGTATGTACTTTTTTTGCTGCTGAAAGCACACTGTATCTGAGAACTCCTACTGCATGGTTGTGAATACAGAATGGTTTGGTAACTCACCTTTTGGTTTTATAAGAATAATGGAAAAAAATCCTTGCTGTATTCATTTTGCTTTAAAAATGCTGTGCTACATACAGAACTTAATAAAAACAAAAGAAAACAAAACAAAAAGTTGCAGTCAGACTTTGATATACAAAAATTTCCAGGTAATTTTTGTGCATGCAAATTACTTCTGTAAGGAGTCAGAAACGATAAATGGAGTTATTCTTTTAAGAAGAGATTTGGTAGAATCACCCATGTTAAACCCAGGTAATTAACACCGGGTTCTTAAATATAACCCAGGTGATTAACACTGGTTCTTAAATCTACCTAGGTTCCCAAGAGTTACATGAAAAAAATGCCTTATTTAAAAAGTGCAGGATGCTGAGGGCTTTTGAGAATGACTGATCATTTAAGTAATTAAATGTGGGATTTGAAGCTTATGGTTAGACATTCAAGTCTATAAATCTTGGCTTGTGATTAAATACATCCAAAATAATTTCATTATTATTCACAAGTGATAAGTCCTTAAGATGGAGTTATTAAGCAAATTCCTATTGCCTGTTCCGGAACCAGCTGAAGCTCTGGGAAGTGAAAATTATTTTTGGACAGTATGTTGTTTTCTGTCCTCATGGAAATATGGTAACAGAAAACTGAGACAATATAACAAAATCTGACAAAAGCAGTATGAGAAAGACAAAAGAAGGGACAGAGGAGAAAAAATTCAGAGAGTGTGAGGAAAGGCAGGCTGTAGAAGACACAGAGTGAAATTCTCAAAAGAATTGAGACATTGAATATGTTGTTGGGTAGTTCTGTGTGTGCAGAGCTTTTGTCAGTAATAGAGGGCACAGACTTCCACTTCAAGTTTGGTGCAGCTCTCAGAACCCTTTCCACTAACTTCAGTGAGCTTTGGATTAAGCACTTAGGGAGAAGACCGGTTAAGCTTAAACTGAATTACTTTTTTTTTTTTTTTTTTTTTTTTTTTTTAAAGGAGTCTAAATTACAGAAGAAAGTTTTAGTAAACCCAGAAAACTCGCTGAGCTCTCAAACTCTCAGAATCCCCAGAATTTAGTGGCACCTTTAGACCTTAGGCTTAAAAAGGGAGAAAAGTAGCTTATCTTAGAACTTAAATGAGTTCAGTAATTGCTCAGGCTGCAGAATATAACACAGGATGTATTACAAACAAGCCAGCAAAGCAGTTCATTACACCAGAAGTGTGCAGGGGATTAAAAAAAATACAAGGGAATCCCTGATTCCTGTTATGCTTTGGGATTAATAGTGTTCAAAATAGAGTTGCTATGTTTTCATTGTCTGAATCCAGAAAACTAGCATTTGAAATACTCTGCATTTATAAGTTCTGCTGGAAGCACAGAAAAAGACATAAACAAGACTTTGAAGATAACAGGGATTTAAGAACTCTTAAAAAATATATATTTTCCCTTTCTTTCTTTTTCTAATGTTATAATTTTCTTTTATTTATTAACCTTTTAATGTTGGTGCAGTTGATGCTTCTGATACTTCCAGCCATAGTTCTTAATTGTGCTACTCAATCTCACTGCCTGAATGCATCTCATTTCCAATGGAATTTTGAAGCCCAGCTAAAATATTCTCTTTTTTACCCATTGCCAATGGACCTTCTCATTCCTTTCCTTCATCACACTCTCCTCCGGAGCTGTCACCTACTGCCTGTTTCTATTGCATGTGGGTATTTAGGTACTGGCAATGGGGGAAGGACTGCAGCCCTGGCTTCTATGAGGAGAGGCCAGAGTTACTCCATTTGGGAGACAGCTGATTCCTGTCAGCTCCTGTCGGACCCACTGCCAGACACAGCTAAAGCCCTTCAGCCATGTGTGGGGCACCTTGGGTAAAACCTATTAGAAAGGTCAAAATGCTGTTAAGGAGTGAGAGAAAAAGTGTGACAAACAGCCCTATAGACCCTAGGAAGGACTGGGGAGGAGATGCTCCAGATGCTAGAACAGAGATTTCCCCGCAGATTCTGGACACAGCCTGGTGGAGCAGCCAGTTCTCTGCAGTTGAGAACATCCCAGAGTGGATATCCACACTGCAAACCACAGAGTGCCATGTAAAAACAGCTATCCACGCTGGGCACCTGGAGGATCCCATGCCAGAGAAGCTGGCAGACTCTGAAGGAAGCTGTAGCCTATTGAGGGCCTATGCTGGAGCACTGAAAACCTGTGTGGAGGAAGGAACATCAGAGATGAATAACTGAAATTTAGACTGACCACAGGCCCCATTCCCCATCCGCTCTGCACCACGTAAAGGGAGAAAGAAGTGGGAATGAAGGAATGAATTTTAGCCTAAGAAAAAGAGTGAAGGGTAGGTGGGAAAGGGCTATTTTAATATTGTCCTAATTTCTTGCCATTCAAATCTATTTTAATTGGCAACAAGTTTTTTTCCCAAATCAAGTTTGTTTTGCCAGTGATGGTAAACAATAAGAGATGCCCTCTTTTTATCTTGACCCATGAGTTTACTCATCTTATTTTCTTCCCTTTTCTTGTTGTGGGAGGGAGTGGGAGGAATGAACTGACCATCTGGCAGTTGGTCAAGGTCAACCCAACAAGCTATTTTGCAGTCAGATATATAAGCAACATATGTTGGAAAAAAAAAACCAAGAGTACACGTATTGCAGGAGAACTTCTGTGTCCCCTTTTTAGTCATAGGAAAACTGCAGGAGATGTAGATTTTAAAACAAAGCATAAAAGTACAGATTGCAGTGTCCATCAATGGCATGGGCTCTTGCAATGTGTCTCATTGCTGTGTCGTCATGTAGCTACCTGCCTATATATATCAAGGTCAAATCTAATATTGACAACAGTTGTGCTGTTGTCCTCTGATGAAATCTTGCGCATGGCCAGAATAGAATAAGCTACACAAAGATTTACCAAGTCTCTGATGGTGTCTTGCACATCTCAGAATGGCTTAATAATAACGAGACAACTTCTTTGGACATACTTTGTAAAATAAATAGTTTTAATAATGACAAAAATAATAAACATCATCAAACAAAGAAACATAAGTTGAACACAGTGTAGAGAACACTCGTATGCTGGTATGGCAGTCCAAAAAAGCAATTGAGCTCCTTCATGCAGTCTTTTTAGTACCCAGTAATCTAGGTGGGCTATTTGGAATCTTGCCCAATGAAATTGGCAACAGGTTTTGAGGTACATTTCCAAAGCCCAATCAGTGCTCCTGTGCTGGCACTGAGCCAATTACAATGAGAAGGGCATGGAAAGATCTAGTTTAACTTCTTGACATGTTCCAAGGTAAGCTGAAACTCTTTCCCTTTTATAGAAACACCTGCTCGGGTGTGGAAATGAATTCCAACAGTCCTCCTCAGAGCCTCTTCCAAACATGAGCGTTCTTTAAACTTGAGCATACAGGCATTGCAGCTGCTCTTTCCTGCATTCAGTGACCTCTGTACAGTCACACTTTTCTAGTCATCTGCTGGCTCTTACAACATGCTCCCATGAGCTTACCAGTATTCAGCTTTCATAATATTTCCCTCAATCAGAGAACAGTATTTTGCTATCTGTGAGCTCCAGATTCCCCAAGAATCAGTTTTCAGTACTCCAGTTCTTTGTTCCCGCATTTCTGCTGGGAATTTTCAGCTAATCACTTTAAACTCCTACAGTGAATGAATATATGATTTTTCTCTTAAGGCAGCAGATATTCCATTGCTCTAAAGTACTCTTGTTTAACTAAAAAACTATTCTGGCTGCTAAGTCTCAAATACTCCTCATCTGGAAAATACATGTCCAGCAGCCCCCATAGAAAAACCAAATTCCCATTTTCTGAAATGCATGATGATATGGAAACTGAATTAAATGCAAAGAGAATTAATAATTTTCTCAATAAATGTAATGGTAAGAAATGTAATTCAGAGAGGCTCCTACTATCTTTAGAATATTGTTACTTATCAGAAGGTATGTGGACATATTTAATGGGAACAAACAAACTAAATTACTAAATATTTGTTCTCTCTGACAGTGTCATAATAAAAATTAAGTGATTTTAATGATTTAAAAGCCCCAGGATTTGTAGCTAGTTGCAATAACTTGTTCAGCATATTCTGTCTTCTGTCATATCCCAAATAATTTCATATTAAATATTGCTGTCTAAAATATTCATATTAAATTGCAGGTAAATAGGAAAGTTTGATAGTATTACACTAAGTTTTGCCAGTTCACCATGATATGCTCTTGCAAGTTGTTAGGATAAACTCCATCAGTAGATTGAGTACTTCTATAATATCTCAGGATTTTTTTCCCCAAGAATTGTCATAAATATGTGTAGCTCAAGTATTCTGAATAATTTTTCCATAGTACTTAATTGGAAATGATCAAAACCTATGGTTTGTGAAGGAAATTGCAGCTTCTTTTCTCATCCTCCAAAATATCACTTGCCAGCCCCAAGAAAATTCTCAATTAGTAAAAATAATACTACAGTAATTTTGATATAGCAATGGTTAAATATTTAATTTTGAAGCTTTTTTTTTCCAAATGAAAGCATTCTGTCTTTGAGCATTAAAACTGTTTATTTGAATGTATTGAAATGAACTCTGCTACAAGATAATTCACTCTCAATTTTTATTGTGAGCTATATCACTTCACTGGAATTCAGGTAGAGGTTGGCTCTTACCTGATCCACTGACATTCATGAGTCTCTTATGATGGCACTCAGTGGGAAACTTGAATTGCATCACAAGTAGTGCAGGCCTGACCTGACTAGAGAAGAGGAAAAGCCTGAACAATTATTACGTGGCACACTGAGAAAATATATTTTAACCGTCACCTAAACACTGAAGAAATGTTATTTCAATTTTGATAATAGGTTGTTCTGAGTTTTTTTTATAAATTTGTATTTATCACAAGTATAATTAAGAAATTCCAATGGAAAATGCTCAGCAACCTATATTTTTTGGTATTACTGTTCAGAAAAGCAGAAAGCATAACCTAAAATTTTATTCTGAAAATGTGGCAAATAGTAACAATTAGGACCCCACACAGAAATTCACCCACAAAACAAAAGTCCCTTGGGCTAACCTTGCAAAATAGTGTTTCTCATATGCCAGGTTCCTGGATCTTATCTTGGAGCATTTTTGTTTGGGAAATACAATATTTATTAGGGAACAAGAACTACCTGTTTGTTCTGTTAGATACTTCAATCACCATTTAGAATATTTTTAAATTTACTTCTTCACTAATGACTCCTTTTGTCCCCTCTTGCTCCTCTATTTATGTGGTTCCAATCAGTTTTTGTTGTTTTGGGTCAACAGAGTCAGCAGTTTGGATCAGATAAACTCCAGTGAAAGTGCTGCAAGGTCTCACTTCAGAACTTTCCTATTTCTCATGGTATAAGAATTATTACTTGTATTTAGTATTGCCTTGGGAAGCCGTGCTGGAATCACTTTCTCTCTGAAGTTTCACTCAAAAGTTCTCAGTCTTACATCACTGGTATCACAGCCAGATGCATCTCTCTATCACTTCTATGCAAATAAACTCCTGCACTTATACCACCAGTCTAAGAAGAAGCCAGTATCGTATGGGTCCTCAAAAGGCGCAGATACAATAGTGGATCTGCTCACTCCAGGACTTGGAGCACTGGTCCTGCCAGCTCACCTGCCACATAATGTGGGACTGAAATTTGAGCCAGGACAATCCAAGTGCACATTCTACAGCCCTTTGGGGTTCTTCCTTCCATGGCTGTCATTGATTCATTACCTCCCAAGTTGAAATATATACCAAATCTTTACTGATCTTTTCCAAAAACTGCAATTTGGCTGGAGGGCATTTGCACACCATCTCACTTTGCCCCAAAAGTGCTACAAGTGGTTTCTTGTTTTATGGAATCTCAGACAAGAACATCTCTGGGCCACTCTTTGCACACCAACATGAATTACTATGGAAGCTTCTGAGCTTCAAGGTTCAAGAAATTATTAGGGGACATAAATTGAAAGCTTATGTTTTTGTTTCAGATCTAAATTAGATTTAGACAAAGAAGGAAGATGGGGAATATAGAGTTTCCTACATATGTGCTCTGTGCCATTTGCTCTCTGTGCCTGGCATTGACCTCTGAAACAATCTGAAGTGGCTAAAACTGATTGGACCAGTTGCCTCCCAGTTATCAGCTGATGAGTTTTCATATAATATATATGATCCGTTTCTGTCATGCTTAAAACTTGCTCTAATACTCAGTTTACTTTCATATCATGCTTGCAAAATTACAGTCTTTCCGTCTAGAAAAGTGTTAAAGAACTTCATGTTGCAGAGCTTTATGGTTTTAATTCTCCTGGTCTAAATGCTGCAGTCCTTTTGACCTACCTCCTCATTTCTTCAGATTTTCTCTCATTTTTTATTTTTTTTTCCCAGTGTCAGAAGTTATTTACATTTCTCATCAGTTTCTGAATTTTCAAAATTCAGTTCCTATATTCTGCCTGAAAAGTCTTTTGCAATTACCCTTTTATCAAGAATGTTCAGTTCTGCTGTAAGATGATGTTATACTAAAAAGATAAGTATACATCTAAGCAGAGACTGGAATAAAAAAATTCTTTTCCCTCTGCAGGAAAATTGTTTGATCAGCAGTGAATTGTGCTTCACCTAAAGCTACTGATTCTCATTCTCTCAGAGCACTTTTCTATAGCTGATTTCTCAGAACACACTAGGGAAAGGACATAGACATTTCTCTCAGACAATACTATGCAATTGCTGTAATTAGTACTGTGATCTGGTATTAGAAAGCATAAAAATCAGTGTGATAAAAATTTTAGGAAAGTACAGAATCCCACAGAACTTGAGTAGGAAATAGGTTTTTCATGGTATTTAAATATTTCCTCATATCCTTATACTACTCTTGCACAGATGTAAATACCACTCCAAAAAAAAAAAGTGAGAAAAATCAGATCTAATTAACTTATAAGCCTTTGGGACAAAAACTATTTTTTGTGTGACAGGATGACTAGAGTAGTATCCCAGGAAAACATAATCTTGTGTATTTTCCTTTGCAGATAGATGATGATTCTGATTTTTTTTTTCCCCCACATATGTAATAAAATACCTGCATTAATTCATGTTGACATACATTACTGGGAACAAATGAAAATCTTAATCTTGTGGGAAATGAGCAGACATAACTCACAGCATGTCTGCCAGCTTTAATCTAATTTGAATACCATCTTTGTTAATAGTCCCTTGGGGCACACAATTTCAAGCTATCCATTCTGGGTTAAAATGAATAGGGATAGGTCTTGAATCACGTTCTCTGTTTTTTTGCTTGCAGCATATAGAAGAATATGTCTTATAAATGAGTTTATGGAAGATAAATATTTGAGAAGGCTGTTGTGTTTTCAGTTCCAGAAATTAAATATGAAGAACACATCCTATGAATAGTTCTGTCCCAAGGAGCAACTTCAGCTCATGCATATCTCTTTGCAATAAACAGTTCTAGCATTATACCTGTGGAAAACTGCAGATGTAAGAATTATTTACTCTTTTGCAAAACTTCCTGATAAAGCACCCCTGGAGCTAGCCCACCCAATTTTCAGTGTCAAACCCAACACAGCAAGAAACTCAGGTCATTAGAGAAAATGACAGAATACCAGAGAGAGTCGTAGAAGCACAGTGCTGAAAAGGACCTCAGGTGATACTTTTGTTCATCCTGTTGCCCAAGGCAGAATCAACTCTGCCAGTGCGACTCTTGGCAAATGCTGCTTCAGTCTCTTCTTAAAGACCTTCACTGACCACAAGCTTTCCCAGGCAATACTGTGTATGATAATGGTGGGAGGTCTTTTGTCCCACACACCTCACAACAGCCGATTTGAATCTCTGCTGCATTTTATCTCATTACTTTGTGGCCTACTGTGACCTCTGAGTTATCTCAAATTAGTACCCATCCATTTTCTGAAAGAGTGCTCTACTTCAGGTGAAGTGCTCTCAGTGATAAGCAAATCAGGATTGCTCTGTGCTCTGCTTTATACACCCTGATAGTATGTTTGCCTTTTAAACAACACTGTGAAACACCTTCAGGTTATGATGCTCCACAGCACCTTCAGACCCATTTTTGAGCAGGACTCTTCCAGCTAGTTGGCTTCCATCCTACATCTATAACAGCTTATTGTTTCTGTTCAGGTGCTTTACTCTTCATTTGCCAATATTGTTCTCCTACATCATATCTTCATGCCATTTACAATTTAAGGCGCATATTTTCCATTGCAGCATTAAGGTATTAATAAATCTTAAAGAGGAGATAAGCAGTAGAACTCACATAACTGCCCTTAACATAACCTTCCACACTATGTAGTCAACTGGTTTTGCACCCTCCCTGTAAGAATTTCATCAAGACTGTGTTTCTTGTATAATTTATGGGTAGGTCATGTGAAGATAGCAACAGTATTATTAAAGGCAAGATGGAAGGCCTCAGTGGCTTCTTTCCTTTGTCCAGCCTGACATCCTATGCAGAAGGAAATCAGTTTAGATTGACAAAATTTATACTAAGAAAAAAATAAACCTGTTGTCATGTTGGATGCCATCTGCATGTAACTTCTTCCTTATTTTCCAGATAGTTGCAAGCATTTTATCATCTCCTTAAGAAATACTATGGGAAGATGCAATCTTAATTCTTAGTCACTTGATTACAGATGGCTTGTTTAGTGGTAAAAAAGGCATGAAACACCTTCATGCTCAAATTCACCTACAAGCTATTTGAGTAGAGTGAACCTTGCTCTTTCTTTTAAAATTAACAGCTAAAATGAAAAAACTGTTTCAAAGTATTGTACTAAGTCAATAATAACATGAGTACTTTTTATTCCCAAAATAGTTGCTTGATTATTGTACCTCATTTCATACCCTTTTTTGTTTTTCTGTTGGGTTTTTTTTGTTTGTTTGTTTGCTTGTTTTATTCTTTCTTTGTTTTTTACATGTTTTACATGTTTACATGTTCCTGCTGCTTTTTTAAGTTTAATTTTCGGTATGATATGTACTATCCACCAATCTTTATAATGCCTTCTTTGGGGTGGAGTCCATGAGAATTTCATACTTTAACCAAGTTTATCTCTTATAACACTTCTTACATCTCTGCCTAGGGGAAATTATGACCCTTGTATCTTTCCTTTAGTCTTTACTTTATCTCTTAATCCTTGTTCTCATTAGACAGTGACTACAGATTCTCTCTCAGCATTGAAGTCTACCTAATTTTTTTTGTATAACACTTTCTCTCCCTCATTATTTCAATAAACACAGTTCCGTGGTCATTCTTCATCCTTCTAAAAAATTGTATTTTTTAATGCAAGTTTTTCAATCCTTTTTCCTTTATGCTGTTTATCAGCATACATAAATAAATAGTCTGACCTCTAATTTCCTTTTTCTTGTCTTTTGATCTTATTCTGAATAATTCTTACCTCCTCCCACTCAAGAGATCTTGATGCTCTTATTCAAATTTCCCTTTTAATTCCTAGCTGTGAACTTTTATCACTCACACTGCCTTTCCCCCTCCAATCTCTTTTTAAAGCTTTTTTTAATAGATAAGTAGTACTCTTACAGAAAATAGACTGTTTTCTGTCTTCTCGGGGTTTCTTTCCATGTATAAGAATATGTGGGATGCCATCTCTGCGGTCACAGGAGACATAGGTGTTCTGGTGTCCTGGAATATGTTTATTACTCCAGAATACCTAGATTCATAACCCCAGTAGTCTTTAAGTCTTTGTAGTCTTTAAGTAAGACAACAAACACATATTCCATACTAACCCCCTGCCTTCCCAGGTTGATACCCAATTTTTGATCTGAGACTAGTCCCTGAAAGTAATTATATGACACAAATAGAAGGGCTCATGGAGTTGTGATCACTGTGAGAGTCAAACTTCCACACACTTTATAGTAATTTGTAAGAGCTGAGTCCTTTGGGATCAGCACACTCCAGATGTCAGCTGGGGTAGGCAGATGAGGCCTTTAGGAGGAAATTGCCAGCCTCTTTTACTTTTTTCCTTTCTCTTTGGAATGGAGGCTGTTTATATTAAAGATCTGAGTGTCTTTTATTCCACTTCCAATGACATTTGACATAACTTGCTGAGAGAACAGTGTCCTGTTCTTGACCTCAACAATGGAACAGCATCAATTTCCAGCTGAGACCAGCAGCCAGCTTGTCCCTGACAGAATGGCCATTTCATGGCTGGTGCTGTTATGGGCCCTGAGCTGCAAATCTTCCATAGATTCTGGTCAATGCTGTTGTGGCATGGGTGGTCTCTGCATTTTAACAAACAAGCAAGAGATAAAAAGATAGCAAGAATGGTTGAATAGCACAGCTGTGTGAGTTTTTTGTTTTGGTTTGGTTTTTTTCCCCCTAGAATTTTAATATAATAGGAAATCCAAAACCACAAAAGCTCCAATGGTGAAAGAATTAGCTAACACCCCTCCCAACAAACATACACAAATTTCTGCATGTTTATTCCAATTGCTATTGAAAAGCAAATGACCAGCCTGTCTCTTATTCCATCTCTTCCAGGACATAAAATAGCAGTTTTAAGAATGGTCAGCTCCGCTACATTTGAGTTAGTTGTTAGCCTTTGAGACTGCTGTAATGCAGAAATGGACAGCAGAAAAAGAAAGTAAAGGGAGAGAATGTGGACACTTGTTTGGCTGAGTCCTTTGAGGAACTGGGATACAAACTCCTGAAAATGCTCTGGACCTTAATCGCCATTGCCTGGAATTGACATATTTGAGGGTCAGAGCTTCAGGACTCAAAATCTTATGTGCTCTAACTAATATTACTGGGTCTTACTGATGGACAGAATTTGGTTTCTGAAGTTTCCAAGTTCAGTGGAAAATATGGGAAACAGTGAGAACTATATTGAAACAATAGTGTCATAATTCAAATCTTAATATTTGCATGGTGTTTTGAAAATTTTGATGAGCCCTAACCTTGGGGTTCTTGGCCTTCTATGAGAACTTACATGCTCAAGTTAAAGAAGCAAAAATATTGTATATTTCTGCAGTTGTGGCTGTCATTACACCAACCACAAAAAAGCTAATTCCAGCAAAATTTCAATCTATCTTCTAAATAATGCAAAATACCAGCTGTATGTTGTGCAGTTATTCATCAGCCGTGAGAATCATTTTGCCTTTGAGCACTTTTCTCCCATGAACTCTTCCTTTCAGAAATAGGCAGGAATCAGAACATGTGAAAACTAGATCATTAAAGAAGTATTCTAAAAATGAAAGAAAACATTAATTCCTAAGAAGAATGCACTTATGTCAATTTGACAATACATGGAGAGTCTAATAACATCCTTTTCAGATTCTAACTTATTCAGTGATAGCATAAGTTGTAACATAAGTTGAAGTGAGTGAATTGCTATATAAAAGAAAATCCTTCCTCATTCTAATAATTTTCATGGATTCAGAATGTTTATTTCTTTCTTTGGTTTTAGGAATTATTTTTTTCTGTATTAGACATGGATTTTTTGAGTGAAATTAAAAGAAGTCATATAAAGTCATTGAAAACCTTCATCATTATGGCATCTTGAGACCAATTTTTTCTGACATGCACAAACCAGTCCAAAGTCTGGTCTTTTTGGGCTTAATTTACTAACTTATTATAATGAAATCGTTGTAAGCACATCAACATTCATAAATATGAGAAAGGTATCTTTTATGTGTTGCAGTAATAGCTACTACACTTTATGTGAATAAGATAACCTATGGGATTTTTACCTGTTAGAGATATCATCTGTTTCATTGAGTCAGTCACAGTAGTTGTATTTTGTATGCATTTTTCAGATAAAGCATATATGTAATATTTTAAAGATCAAATGTCTATAGCTACAAAATCAGAAACTATCAAGTTGCTAGACTTGGTATACATAATCTACGTTTTCACATCAGTCTCCAAGATACAGGATTTAGGAATATTTCTGTCCTACTACAATGACAAAATCAGAGCAAACTCAGTGAGACTATGTATTTCAAAACACAGTTACAGTACATAATGGATTTACTATGAAAAGACAATTTGCAACATTCAGCTTTTCAGTTTTTATATATTCAAGACAACTCTGAATGAAAATTAAGCACTTACTATGTGTGATCTCAGAATTTCCATGAATTTATGCTTAAAAGCTGAACAGTAGGATCTCCAAGATGAAGCCTGTAATTTTAAAAGTATTAGTAGTGAGCTAATTTGAAACATGCTTTTCCCACAAAAGAATTTTCTAAGCTCTTGAGAGGCAAAATTGAATTTCTGGCCACTCTTTCATTTGCATTTCCATACTCTGACAGTTTCCATAATTGGATTATTTCTAAAATAAAGAAGACAAACATATTTTATTTAAACAATGGGAAGTGGAAAGACTTATAAAGGAAATATCTACTTTAGAAAGTCTACAGTAGCAAACTGAAAATAAAAACCAGCTTTCAATTCCAATTTTTCTAAGAAAATTCCCAGTAGATAAATGTTATCTGCTTAATGGAATTTACTTAAAAAGATACTTGCATTCTAGTAAAATTACTTTGGAGCAAGGTGTCTCATAGTGTTCAGCACTTTCAGATCTTTTTCAAAGTACATGTCATAAAAAGAATGAGTGGCCCGAAAGCTGTATCAGAGCATTTTGACACTTGGACCTCTTTGGCCCACTGCAAACTAACTCCAGCTGGTTTCTTTCATTCCCTTTGGCCTGCTGCTTATGGCAACCATCCTACAGTTCTAGATGTTTAAACAGCTCCAGCACAGATAATCTTGAAGAGCTGATATCTCTTCCCCACATTTCCACTGATTTCTGATAAAACAATTAGTCTCTTGACTCATCCCATTTCCTTGTAGACCTGGATTATAATCCAAGTCATGCAAGATGATTAGACCTATTTTGTGGTACTTCCTAAAAGAGCAAGTACATTTTTAACTATACTGTTTTACCACTGGAAACATTTTTTTTTTAAAGAAGAAGTGAGTTGAGATAAAAGCAAAAGTGAATGAAAACAAAAAGGAAGGTAAATTTTGCATTGAGCGGGATCACAGAGCATTTATCACCTTGCAGACTTTGAAGCTAGTTTCAATAGTTTCTCCATGTAACTAGAAAACAGTGAAATACCCAAAGGTATTTACCGCATTCCAGAAAGGTTCCAGCTAATCTGGTCTTAAAATCCCTCAGTGATGGAAACAATAAACTCCTAAACTCACCTGTTGTAGCTAGTACTCTTGCCATAATGACAGCATAATAGCTACATTTTACCTCTTGAATTCTCAAGTTCTGAAGACCATTATAACTTAAATATTGTTTGAAAGAAACTTAGCTGAATGAGAAACTTTATTTCTTTCTTTTCCTCATTAATTCTGCATGTTAAAATATGATCATACTAAAAAATGCAGTGAGGTCACTCGGACCAAGGGATATTCTGAAGGGCTTTAGCTTATGTGTGTCTGAAAGTTGCATCTCCACATTAAACAGAAAACATATAGACTTATAAGGACTGCTTATTTGAGAAAGGAGTGCCTTGCTGACTATAGTGACACTTTCAGGAGTCTAATTTGGGAATAACAGGTGGCAGACTTGTGTTTTCTCCAGAGGTTTATTATTAATCTCTATTATTAGCACAAATATAATGACTACATGAGGATGTTACATCTTATTCTTGGCCTTCCCTCAGTCCTTCAGCCTCTTATAACATCCTTTTCTTGCTGATGATATTTTTGTACTGGACAATCCTTTAAGCAGGAGATATTGCAACATTAAGAGCTGAATTCTGTCCAGCTTCTCTGTATTATAAACATATTTATTTGATGTTATGTCATATATAGTGGGAGTCCCAACACTGCATTAGTCATGACAAGAATGGCCAGCATTTTTGAACTAGTGAAGTATCACATCATTGGTTCTACCCTGGGATTGCACTCAGCAGAAGCACAAATATGCTGGTGATCATAATGGATTGGATGGATGGATCATAAGGTGCACAGTCAAGTGGAGGATCACAGGAGAAAATGTTAAGAGTACATGACATACACATGCTACAACAGGAAAAAGTGACCTAATTGATGGGTAATGGTATGAGATAAATGAAATCTAAGTGATATGCAGATGGTAAATTTCAGCTATACTTGTATGTTAGGAAATATACTGCAAAGAATCCTTACACAAATTTCCTTTGATTTTTGAAAGTAGAGAAAATTGGAAAAAAACCCCACACCAAATCAAACCAATAATACAGATTCCAAAAGAGGTGAGGAGAAAATTGAGTTGCTGCTCTACATTAGTGAGCTGCAGTGCGCCATTGCTAGGAGCACACAGACTGTTGACTGTGTCATTCTTGGAGAGAACAAACTGACATTTCAGTTCTGTTCTTTCAGTGTCCTGTCAATTCTTGGATTCTTATATAAGTATTTGATAAGGGAGAGGGACACAAGGAGAGAAGGGGTTACTGACGGAATGCTCTCATAAGGATGTGCATACACACCTCTGCAGCATATGCTTATTGTGTGGGAGGTGCTGTCAACTGCAGATAACCCATTAGTTCTGAAAAAGGTAGAGGCTAAAAAAGCTGGTTCTGCTCATACATTCCTGAACTTTGAGAGTTACATATTCCGTTTGTACTCAAAATATTTTTCTGGTCAGTTTCCTGAGGAAAATAATGAAAATTAAGTGGTGCTGTAATTCTTTTATTGTGTTTTTCATGCTGCTACGAAATTTATTTCTCCATTTTTAAGTAATGAAAATCAAAGTTAATAAGATAGTTTTTCAAGATTAATTTATTGATTTCAGTGATATAATATGAAACCAGTTTTAAGGTGGTATCTTGAATTTTTTTCTCCCATTTACAACTTTGTTGGAAAGTTCTCATGAAAAAGTTACTGTGTTTTGTCTCAGGGCATGATATTAAATCAATGAAAAATAATACAGGAATTATTATTTTATAGAGAGGAGATTAATAATGCTTTTTCCACATCTGCACCAATGATTTTATTATACCTCATTATTATGCAATTTCATCCCTGCAAGCTTTGGTAAATAATTCTGCTTGAAATGTTCTTGATGTTAATCAAAACACTTGTCTTGTTCATGTTTCTCGCAGGAAGTATTCATTATCTGAAATAGCTTTAAATTTTGACCATACCTCTCATTTTTTGCCTCTTTATCTTCCTCTCTTCCTATCCATCTCAGAATACATACAGAAAAAAGAATTTTACTGGATTTTGAGACACAAAGACAGAATCATGGGCAAACTGGATAAGACAAATTCTAGATGTAATTTAAAAAGACACAGCTATATTTGCAAAATGTATATCTGTATTCACAAGTGTTTTGTCCAAACAAAACATGAATACATGACAGACCCAATGAAATAATTAAGTAGGTACATATGGCACTTATAAAACAGTCTGATGTTCAGCTAGCATTTCAGAAGTAAGGAACTGAAATATAACAGATCTGATCTTGTTTAAATACAGCTCATGGTAATTAGCCCTTCGGAATTATTTTCTGAGAGATACTGTGCCTACCAGCCACAGTAAAATAAAAAAAACCCATGCAAAGCTCCAGGGAAGTAACATGTTGTCAAAAAGGAAAAAGAGCATATAGATAATACTAATTTCTTCTTATGGAAAGAAGACATTAACATTCAATTCCTACATCTCATAAAAAAAAAAAAAAAAAAAAGTTCTGGGTTTTTTTACAGTGGATTCATATGATTTATCTTCACCCTTTGAAATATTATTTTATTACAGTTATATATATGAATCCCCTCCACACTTTTTATAAAGAAAATGACTTTTCTGTGATGATCTTTTGTTATCTTTACACCCTTCAGAGCTGTAATCTTATTAGTGATTGCTTATGGAATTACTTTACAGCACTGCTCAGAAAAATAGGATGCACAACTAAAATGACTTATGAGGGAGATAAGAAAATCATAACTTGCTTGATGCAAGACGTTATTGGCCTAATGTGGTGTCCTGCTGTTGACTTTGCTCTCATGTTGTCACCAGTGCTTCCCAAACTGAATGATATCTCCCTATGGGTACCAGACAGCAGGGAGTGTTGGTAAGACAGTCAGCATGGTAAAGCAAGAAAAAATTCCTTCTCCCGTTTGCTCCTGATTTAGTTTTCACTTTTAAAACATGTCTTTCTGTAGTCAACATTCCCACTTGTGCAGCAGAAAAGTCAATATGGGAAAAAGCCCCTTTAGCTTAATGGAAGATTCTATTTATTTGCAAGTTTTGAAACATTGCTTAGAATTTCAATATTATATGGGATGGAAATTCCTTCTTCTGGCTGCTTCTAACTTCCCTCATTTATCATTCATTCAGAGCAAGGAGGTAATAGGCAGGAAGCGCGATCTTGTAGTTAGGGGTCCAAAAAACAATATATTTTGAATATAAATATACTGAAATGTGTGCAACACCTCTTAAGGTTTTTGGGTTTTTTTGGGTTTTTTTTTGTTTTTTTTGTTTTGTTTTGTTTTGTTTTTTTGTTTTGCTTTGTTTTGTTTTTTTTTACAGCTCTGCATATTCCATAGTGATTTGAAAAAAAAAAAATACTATTCACAAGGTTGTATTTGCAGTGAGCCTCTAGGAAAGCCATTCTTCCATTTCTTTCCAGTTATTCACTAAGAAAAGTGACCATAATCAGATCTCCTATATTTCAAAAAAGTAGTTACTTGGCAACTGTGACTGTGATTCTAGACTGCAGGATATATGTGCATTTTAGGTGATTTCCCCAGGTGCTCAGAAATATGTTTTTATTTTCTGAGTGAGAACTGGGATTGCAAAAGCATTTCCTGTGGAAATAAATTCAATTCATCCCAGTTCTTCTGCCAAAGTATACCATAAATTGCTCATATGGTTATTGTGTTCTCAAGAGCAATATATGGAACAATATATGCAATATTTCATCTTAAATGTGAACACCAGAAGAGTGCTCACTGTTCTCTCTACTAGGGCAGAAAGTTACTGACAGTTGAGTTGGAGTACTGATTAGACACTGAATATGAAGTTCAAAATATCATTTCTGGGAAATAATGTACCCTTGGTTCTGCCACCCTTCCTCCACTGTGTTGTAACATGTGCAATACGCAGCACCACTGAAAGATACAGATAAACTCTCTGGTGCATGTATTACTCAGTTTGTTTAAGTGGCAGAACTGGAGCTTCAATAAATAGCAATGAATTATGAAACATAAATTTCTTTGTTAAAAAAAAAATAAATTCAGGCTTCTGTGTACTTTTGCTTACTCCACTGAGCCTCTTTTATAAGATGTATTTGTGGCTTGGGAGTAGGATGGACACAGTGAGCAGAGGTACTGTCAGTGTTCAGCTAACTCTAGCCCAGGCTGTAATTTTATTACTATAATAGAGGTGAAAGTCTTTCTCTAGACTTATTTAATGTAGGGTTTTTTAAAGTCAGTATGAAGCATTTAAGTGCATTTTCATCATTTCGTTTACCTTCCACTCTTGTACAAGAGATGTTGTAAGCAAGACAAAACCATGACTACTTTAAAACTACATACATGTTAATTTCATACAGAAGGGACCTGAAGACGGACTTAAAATATTGAATGTCCAATATTGAAAGAAAACAGGATGCAAGGCAAACATGATGCATTAACACTTCAGGATTAGTGCATTTCAAAGTTTCGTAGTGAATAATCTGTGAAGAAAAGCAACATCAAGCCCTCTAAAAAACATCTCACTTACTGCCCTAATACTTAGACAGACAAGCATCTCAGAAGAAATTATGGAAAAAGTCTTGTAAGAGTTTTTCATTTGCAGTAGAATGGAGTGGCTACTTAACTGCTATTATTTGAGAATTCTGTTTCAGGTTACCCAAACAGGCAGTCCTCCCATATTATAGTATACGGTGCATGTTATATATATCACTGTAAAAGTGCTAGTGAATATATAAATGTACATTCTAAAACAAAGATGAGTCATAACTTTGTTCTTTATTGGATGAGGGAGAGAACTTAGTAACTGTAGATGAGGAGAAGGCAGAAGTACTTAATGCCTTCTTTGTCTCAGTTTTCAGAGGGAAGAACACTTGCCTTCAAGATAACTGTTCTCTTGGGTTAGTTGATGGTGTCAGGGAACAGAATGGTCCCCCATTATCCAAGAAGAGACAGTCAGAACTGCTGAGATGCTTGGATACTCATAAATCTATGAGCCCATATGGGATCCATCCCAGGGTGATGAGGGAGCTGGCAGATGAGCTTGCAAAGCCACTCTCCATCATTTACAATCAGCCATGGCTCACTGGTGAGGTTCCAGAAGACTGGGAGATGGCCAATGTGACACCCATTCACAAGAAGAGTGGGAGGAAGGATTCTAGTAATTATAGACCAGTCAGCCTCACTTCAGTACCTGGCAAGATAATGAAACAGTTTATACTGAGTGTCATCACACAGTGCCTACAGGATGGCCAGGGTCTCAGGCCCAGCCAGGATGGGTTTAGGAGAGGTAGGTCATGTTTGACCAGCCTGATCTCCTTTTATGACCAGGTGATCAGCCTGGTGGATGCAGAAAAGGCTGTGGATGCTGTCTATTTGGACTTCAGCAAGGCTTTTGACACTGTCTCCCACAGCACACTCCTGGAAAAGCTGGCTGCCCGGGGCTTGGACAGGAGCACTCTTTGCTGGGTTAGGAACTGGCTGCATGGCCGGGCCCAGAGAGTGCTGGTGAATGGTGCTGCATCCAGCTGGCAGCCAGGCACCAGTGGTGACCCTCAGGGGTCTGTGCTGGGGGCAACTCTGTTCAATATTTTTATTGATGACATAGATTAGGTTATTGAATCTTCTATTAGTAAATTTGCAGACAATACTAAGCTGGGAGCATGTGTCGATCTGTTGGAAGGTAGGAGGGCTCTGCAGAGAGACCTGCAATGGTTGGATGGATGGACAGAGTCCAATAAGATGAGGTTTAACAAGTCCAAGTGCTGAGTCCTGCACTTTGGCCACGATAACCACCTGCAGTGTTATAGGCTGGGGTCAGTGTGGCTGGACAGTGCCCAGGCAGAAAGGGACCTGGCGGTTCTGGTGACAGCAGCTGAAATGAGCCAGCAGTGTGCCCTGGTGGCCAAGAGGGCCAGTAGCATCCTGGCCCGGATCGGGAATAGTGTGGCCAGCAGGAGCAGGGAGGTCATTCTTCCCCTGCACTCAGCACTGCTGAGGCCACACCTCGAGTGTCCAGTTCTGGCCCCTCAGTTCAGGGAGGACCTTGAGATGCTTGAGCACATCCAGAGGAGGCAACGAGTCTGGTGAGGGAGCTGGGAATGCAAACACTGTGAGGAATGACTGAGGGAGCTGGGGTTGTTTAGCCTGAAGAAAAGGAGACTCAGAGGCGACTTTAACGCTCTCTGCAACTTCCCGAAGGGTGGCAGTAGTCAGGTTGGTCTCTCTCTCCACGCAACTGACAGAATGAGAGGACACAGTGTCAGGCTGCACCTAGGGAAATATAAGGTGGATACTAGGAAGAAGTTTTTCATGAAAAGAGTGATTAAATACTGGAACAGTCTGCCTGAGGAGGTGGTGGAGTCACCATCCCTGGATGTGTTTAAAAAAACATCCGGATATGGCATTCAGTGCCATGGTTTAGTTGAGGTGTTAGGCCTAGGTTGGACTCAATGATCTTGAAGGTTTCTTCCAACCTACACATTCTGTGATTCTGTGATAACATCCTAGTTAAAAGGTTATCTGTTTTGCCCAGGTAAATAACATATCTTTCACAATTTAATCTTGGTGTTTACAAAATTTGTCACAGAGTTTGAGAGATGTTTTCTTGCTTCCTATAAACTCCTGATTTTTGCTAGTTTTCAAGTTTGCAGTTTTTTTAACTGTGATTGGAATCATTTCATTTATTCATTAACTTGTAACGTTAAATGCTTTTGACTCCATGGGTAAGATGAGGAGTACGTAAAAATTTGTGTCAAAATCTCAAGATAATGATACCAGGGAAACTTAAGAACTAATGAGCATGAAACAACTTTAAAGGGGCTTAACTTTAAATATGGAAGGAATCTAAGTTACTGAGACATCTTCAGCATTGGTCATGTAAAGAATGGAAGTATTTCATGAATGCACACGTGTATGTGTGTGTACACCTGTGTCTACATTCCTTCATATTTGATTGTTAGCCGCTTGAGCTGGAGGATGAAAACATAGCTGGAGATGGCTAAGTTCCTCACTTTATAAGGATGACCTTTTATTAATGCAGAAGGGATGTCATGTAAAGAAGCCAATGCTAGAGCCGATTTCCTATAGAGGGTGAAAAGCTGATCAGTGTGTCAAAACGGTTCTTTACATCTGTGAAGCTAAATATTGTGAAATATGCCAATTTATTATCCATACTTCTAAAGTACTGTGGGCAACTGGCAGACTCGTTCAATTATAGAGTAGGAAAAAGAAAATTTGGTGCAGATTTGATAGACGTGGTGTGCAGCATGCTCCAGAAACATTTCACCTTGCAGTATGATCATAACTCTCACCGCTTCCTAAATTATTTTCAGACAGAAAAGTCAAGTTTTGCTTTCTATGGTAAAATATTTTTTACAAGTATCTGAAATATAGACAAGGTCATCAGGCAGCACAGCATGATTCTGAAACACAGACAATGAAACTTCATAAATTCCATACTGAGAACTATAAAGCTTTGTAAAGAATTGGAAGGGAGAAAGGCAGTAAAAAAAATTTACAAAAAAGAGTGACATATTCAAGCTGGGGTTTATTTTTTTTTTTGTTTTATATTGTCTGTCAGATGCGAGAAACTCTTTCTGGTTATATGTCTATGTCTATAAATATGTAAGTCCCACCGAGATAACCTCTCCTACACTACAGGAACATTACTAGGCTCTCTTATTTCTTAACCCCTCACTGCTGCCCGTCACTCCCACCTCTTGACACTTTAAGTGCAAAACTTTCTCCCACCATATTTTCCTCAAAAAAATTAAGGTGGTCAGACATGCAAATCTACAGCATTACTTTTCTGTGTGATACTTGTTGCAGTGTTCTTGAGTCAGTACAGTGCAGAAGAATGGAAAGCAGAATGGTTTATGTAACTTGTGTTCACTGACATGACTTACTGAGACAGTAATCACTGTCATCTTTTTAGCCTTGATAATCCTGACCCCACAAAAGAAGCAATAAACAGGTTTTATGCCCTCCTGATGGGGCTATTTGATGGTTTCTTCCTGCCAGCACCATTCCTAATGATGCTGCATGGTGACTCTTCCTTGGCAGACATTTGTAGAAGGCCTGGGTGATCACACACAGTTGGTTGGGTTTCTCTGCCTCTGTTCTGATCTCAGCTCTTACCTGTATGTTTGAGATACCCATTCTCAAACAAATCCCACAGATACAGCCATAAAGGATACTGAAGGATGAAGTTCCCCAAAAAGGAGAAAACCAGGCTTATTTAGGACATTTAAAGTTTTCACAAGGCAGATATGCCAAATGCAGAACAAAGTAACCTGTCCATCTGCCAGACTCAATCCCTGTCAAGGCAGTTTGTAGAGGAGATCTTGTGCAGAAACTTGTTGGGCTGTCAGGTTTGTGGAACTACTGATAACAGTGGTAGCTGCAGATCCTAGTTCAATGGGCAAAAATTATTCCTTTTGTATTTTTTGGCATAAAGAATGTGCTGAATTTTCCACAGGAACTTCTGTGACAGGACATTGTCGATTAGTTCTAATTATATAGAGTTTTGCCCTAAATAAGAGATTTAAGTGCTAAATCTATCATTCAGGGATGTTATATGAATTAGCAATGTTTTCTGGAGGTGTTTGGGTTCATGAAACCACACAAAATTGTACTCCTGTATACTACCTGTTTTCATCTGTGAAAAGTATAAAACCAACAATATTTTTGTCACTAAATAGATTACACAACTATAATTTGTTGAAAGCTGCCAATAGTCCACAAATATTTCATTTACTGACATTGCTTAATGAATAATGTAAAAGGAGAAACTTAGAGAAAAGAAAGGTAAAGTACAGGTGAGCAGTGGATGCATTGGGAACTCCTACTGATGCAGTATCTACTGTTCTTGAGTGTAGTGCTAGAGAAAATGAAAAGGGAAAGTGTACAGACTGTAGGTGAAAACAGAAAAGAAAACAAGCCTGTAGAAAAAGCCTTACAAAAGAAGGTAAATAAGAGATGCAGTTATAGAAATGACAATCGAAGGCAAATGCAATAGAAAAGTGACTAAATAGATTCAAATGCAGGATGAGAAGATGAAAGGAGAAGAACAGAGGAAAATCTGGGCACTCCATTCAGTTCCTCAGATGATTTGGAACCAATCGTCCAGTATCTTCTTTAACATCATTTTCCACCTGAACACCATGAAAGAACAAGATAAAAGAGCAAAGAAAACAAATAAACTTCCTTAATGGCAACTGTCTTGGTTTGGAAAGAGAGGTGTCTGCCAGGGAAAGCTGTAGCATCCCTTGGAGTGGAGAATGTAAATCCCCTCCTTCAAAATTACTATAATTTTGCCATTGGGGCCTTTGGGCAAAGATATGGGAATAGGAATAGCAGTTATTTACTAGGAATATTAAAAATAAAAAATGTAGTAGCATAAAAAACAAACAAAAAACCCCAAACAAACAAAAATCCTAGAAACCCTGACAGAGTCAGAACAAGACCTGACATGCTGTTGGTCAGGTTGATGGAAGCAGTCTAAATAAATCCTCTTGGAGTAACAGGTGTGATTTTGATGGAGTACAGATGATCCTGTAGAAAGGGTCCAGTGGTGGCAAGATGGGTCTGGTCTTCCTCTGAGACATCCAGTGGAAAACCAGGCTGTCTTGGTGTTCTGAATTGCAGCTTTTGTCTAGGTAGGAATACTTGGCTCCTCCCACTGGCTGGAGCATATCACAATGGAATGATGTAATGTGTCAGTCATGTGGTGAGCCTTAATGGCCCATTAACAGAAGATATCACCCAGAGGAAGGATGGGTCATCTAAGAGAGAAGGAAAATTGCTCTACCTGGTTTTAACAGCTGGTCCATTAGCAGAAGGCACCCACACCCTGCCCCCTGGAGTTATGTGGAATGGGCTATACAAGAGATAAAGAAAAAAAGACCACCTCCCCAACCATTTTCAACAGACGACAAATAGAATTCAGCTTTTGGTTGCGTATTACAACCCAAGACAGCAATCCTGTCTTCTAAAATTGCTACATGCCTGATAAGGTGCCAGCACTTTTCAAGCAGTTTCTTGTTCATCGTCCTTTGTTTTCTCACCTACTGAACTCTATTTTTTTTTCTTGTATATTTTTGCTTGCTGTAACTTCTTTATTTCTAAGCTTTTTTCTGTAACTACCTTTCACATTTAGTCTGAATCTCAGCAGCTAAGCACGGCTATTTTCAATAATTCAATATATATTCACTATCAGATTTATTTTAACTTGCACCCATGGTATAAAAGTTGTGTGCTGTTTATTTTCTCAGCCAAAATCCAGTTTCTTCATTGTAATGATAAGCTACTCATTTCCCATTATGATAGATCATCCACCTGGAAGCAGAATTATTTTTCTAATAAGAAAGTTAAGAACTAGGTTCACTGCCATAGCTGTATAAAACCATCTACTTTGAAAAATCTGCCAAGGTCAACCTGTACAAGTATTATTTGGAATTGTACTGTAGAGTGTTGAATTTCCATTATGAATTCCTCTCCATGGACAGCCACCTTTCATAGAAAGAAACAGGAGAAGAGAAAAAGCAAAAAAGATAAGGAGTCAGTGAGAAAGAGAAAAAATACAGAGAGAAGGAATAATAGGAGAAGAGGAAAAGAAATAAAACAAAAAAAAGTTTGTTTGAAGCATCACAATTTTAGCCTCAGCCTCTTTGATGAGCAGAAGTAGTTTATTTTATGCTGCCTCAGAGATATGCTTGTTTATCAGCATATAATATTATTGTTTTACAAGGAAGTCTTTCTCCTATTGCCTCTTAATCATGGGATCTTACCTCTTAATCATGGGATTTGGTGCTTCTTAGAAGGGTTTAAACCAAGCCAGAAAAAAAACAGTGGATTTAAAGTTCCCAAAATTTTATTATGTGTATTTCATAAAATTTTATATTTTATTTATGTAATAAAATAATATGCCAGAGCTAAAAACTACACTTTGGTACACCTTCCGAATATATTCACAGTTATTTGCTAAAATAATGAGTATTTACCTCTATACTAGCTGCAGGATTATTCACCTTTTTTCCGAACTTTCTCTGCATCCATACATCATAATGGGGAAAAAAAGTTTGACCTCACCAAGCAATATTTAGTTATTGCAAAGCATTCTTTTGCTGGCTTATATACTCTAAATCTGCTATTAAAATGCTACCACTACAGGCAGTCAGCAAATTGATTTAAAATGTCGACCCACTGGGATTCTGATACCACTCTTCCCTCTGAGTAAAAATATTTTATCTAATGAATTATCTTGTGGAAATTAATAGCAATATCCACATACCAAATAGTTTAGTTTAGGTGAAAGCAATTAAAACCAGTTTCTGCATTGTTACTATTATTTGCTTTACACTTCTATATATTGCTTTACAATGCTGTTATTATAAATGTTAACTGTATTACTGTAGTTTTCTCTTGGAATACTTTGAGATAAAACAAAGAGGACATTTTTCCCTGAAAAAATGTTTCTATTTTCCATTCAGCTCTAATTATTCACTATATATCAGGGCACTAAAGTGGGAGCTCTATTTTGCATTATACTAGAAAATGAGTAAAAATAGCAGGCAAGAGAGTTTACAGAAAAAGGTTTTGACTTGGCAAGAAATTTAAGTGCATGCTTCATTTAAAATAAGCAATTAGGCCCCTGGAAGCCCCAGATTTGTTGCAGGAACAGTCTGGAAAGCAACTGTGGCTTTAAATTTCTGTTCTGTGCAACATATATTTGTGGTACCCAGTTGCTTGGCATACATTGGAAAAATATAAAAATATCACAGAAACTTTTTATGGTATGTGCATCAGTTGACAACCACCAGCATTCAGCATATTTTTGGTCTAACTCACATGCAGGAAGAAAACACATGTTAATTTAAAAGAACCACTTATGGCAAAGATACTTTTAAAATTTTATATAGTTGAAATATCCCTTTTAAACTGCTGAGAGCATTGGAGATTTTTGGTAGATATGAATAGTACTCAGATATAGTATGTTCTATGTGGACGGGAAAATAATCTGTTCTTTGTATACAGTCATTAAATATAATCAAAATCATATCTATATCTATCCCTACAAACATACACTGATCTTTACCTACTGGTTTTCTGAAAATACCACTGAAGGCAATTTTCACTATGTGTGTCAGCTGAATTCAAGGTGCTTAGAAATCAGCAGGTATTGATTAAAGAAATCTTGTTTATGTGGCAGGAATAATTGTCCTGGATGGTACATGGGTGACTTTGAGGGACTAAGGTAAACCACTTGTTACCAAAGTTTAGAGAAGTGTACAAGTATCTCATTGTGTTTCATGGAAGAGTTATCCCATGCTGTAAGTTTATGGATCTTCAACGCCATCCAGGATAAGCTCTAGCGAATAAAGTCAAAACTCCAGAGCCATCCCTTGGAGCTCTCTTTTGGAGGCATACCTTGGAGCACTTGAGCCCTATGGCCGTCAGCTGCAATGGTCGAGCTGGCTATTTCATGGAATCCAGGGAAGATGTGGAGAGAACGGCACAAGTTCTGAGTTATGAGCTCCTTCGTGCTTTTGGAAGGACCTCAGCATTTGCTTTTCTCTCCCCCTCCCTCCCTTCCCTCTCTCCTTTCCCTTTCTGCAACTGAAGGCACAGCCTTTTCTCCTGAGTGTTAGGATCTCCCTCTCTGCTCCCCAAATGCATCCGCAGAAGAAAATAATCTGAAGAGACAAAACAGCTCACTGCTAATATCACATTCTGGTGCCCTCTTTAGGGAGCGTCAAGTGCTATCTTGCAGGCAGATTATTGAAGCCTGCCTGTGAAAAGTTTATTGGCATGGATGAGTTTTCATTCCAGTGGGTGTTAGAGAGTTTCAGATTATTCCTGTGCAAAGGAATGGATGAATTGGTGAGCAGCTTGTAAACTCTCACAGCTTTAGTTTTCCCCTGGCTGTTCATGAATTCAGGAAAACAGCTGCTAGATTCCTGATGAGTGATTTACATAGCTGATATAATTTAGTTTCCCTGCCAAAATACCCTTACTTTTAGTTTTCTATTTAATTGAATCACAGAGAGAGAGAGAGAGTCTGAAGTGTCTATCAGCTGAAAAGGGTAGGATGAGTGTTGTAAAAACCATTTTTCAAGACTGCGCATAAGTTGCCTCACTAGTCTATTAATGTGTTGAAAGGTTTTCAAATACTTTTAAGAACTTCTGTTAGGCTTCATTTCTCCTCCTTTACCTTGCTAAAAGGCCTAACACAAAGGAGCTATCCTCAAAACTTAGAAGAATAAAGGCGGTTTGCTTTCAGAGTCACCTAAATTCCTCTGAAGAAAGTATACTTTGGAGTATTCTCCTTTCGATTTTAGAATTACAGAAGCACAGAAATAGTTTGGTTGAGTATATTATTTAATCTAAGAGCATAAGTTACTGGAATAGGCTCCACTTAAAACCACTTAGTATTCAGTAACAGTAAACAGACCTTGACAGTTCTCTTTTCCTCTGGTGTGACACCATTCATATTCCTGGAGTTCTTCTGTTGACTTCAGGATATAAATACCTGCTATCCATAAGTAAGCATGATTTGTCATGGTTTTTATACTTTCCCATAGATTTTTATTTACTTCTGATCACTTACCTTCCAAATATTTTTTCTTTCTCTTTAACATTGAGGCATAAATTTACACAAGATATGCAAGTAACACAGCTATGTCAGGAGTATTAGATAACCTCAAAGGCCCCTGTCAGAAAGTTTCTGCAGTTTGGTGTGCAGTAGGCTTCATGTTGATTGAAAAATGTTGTGGCTATGGCAAGGAAAAGCTACGAAGTACAAAGATTCCTAGACTAACCCTGGATGTAGAATTTTTCTTAGAAATTCTTCTTAGAATTTCTTAGAATTATAGAATTATCACTGAATGATTTGGGTTGTAGGGGACCTTACAGATCACTAGATCCAACCCCCTGCCATGGGCAGGGACATCTTCCACTAGTCCAGGTTTCTCAGAGCCCCGTCAAGCCTGGCCTTGAACACTTGCAGGGATGAGATATCCACAGCTCCTCTGGACAATCTGTTCCAGTGCAGTAAAACACAAGATATGAACCCGATGCTTTTGCCACCAACTTACCCTGGCAACGATTTGGAAATCCTCAGACAAAAAATATGTGTTAACAAGTAAACATTTTCAGACTTTCCAGCTTCCCCACAGCAATTTTGAAATAATTGCCGAGAGTGGTGGTTCACTCACAATTGTGATTTCTGCAAAACTGTGGTATGTTCCTTTATACCTGGAAAGTACTGGCCTCTTCTTCATGATCAACAGTTTAGCAGGGACAATTGGTTTTTTCAGGGTTTTTTTTTTTTTAGTTTTTAATTTCTTTTTCCTTTTTTCTCAGTTTAACAATTTTCTAGGTATATCTAGCAACATCGCTCTCAGATGAAGTTATTTTGCTGGAGGCACTATGTGATTTGGACCAACACTACCTGCATGAAAGTTAAATGGCAGCTATGATAAATCCAGAGGCTTCTTATTTGTTCCTCCTCCCTCAGTTTTATATTAAATAGAATTAATTCAGGTAGCTGGCTAGATTGTTTGACTGGTTATAATTTCAGCCTTATGAGAATTGCAGGGAATGATTAAATTTTTTTTAGATTAAAATGTAACTGTTTGGTTATTTTTCCAATCACCCAAAGAAACACTTTCTTTGTTTTAGGCATTATTTCAAGAAAATGGGATTTATGGATACACAAATCTTTACAGTAGCAGAAGTGAGCTAAAGGTTATGTGAACAAACACATTTCACACACAGCCACATAATAGAACATCTGTCAACCTTTCTCTGTATTTTTGTCCAATAAATTATGCACACCACAGAGCAAATTCAAATGGCACCTTCCAGGCTGTAAGTGTTCCTCAGTCCTTCCCAGCTATTTCTGAAATTGCAATATGTCCTCTGCTCCCGAGGGAGATCCTTTGCTTCCTACTGCTTCCTTCGTCTCTGGGGGCCTCAGTGCAAAAAGGATCAAGAAGGCAAGGCAAATATCTGTCTAGCTCAGGGAAACTATTCCCCAAAAGAAGCCTTGTCAAAGTTATTCAGGAGGCTTTGATGAGTCTCAATCAAGTGGATCCTTTCAATACTGTGGTCACTGGCATTAAAAATAATTTGGTTTTCATACTGAAGAGAAGTAGGAATGCATGTCTGTCTAAAGCAGATCTGTGGAGAAGTAAGGGAAAGCAGCATAGCCACTGTCTGGGGATGTCCTCCTCTTCACTCCACCACCACTGCCCCTGTACCTGTTGTGTTCTTTCAGAATGAGACACTTCTTGACAGAAGTCTTGGAACATATACCATGGGAAGCAAACTTACTTGCATATCTGAGTTGTTAAGGAAAACCCACTAGTCCAGTTTCAGGTTGGGTTTTTTTTGTCTGTGTGTTTTGTTTTGTTTTGTTTTGTTTTATTTTTCACCTCTCAAACCAGGAGATGTGTTATTTTCCTGTTTGGGAAGCAACACCTGCATTTCTATCCAATTCTTAGGATGAGAAGCCTCTCTAAGGGCTGGGAGAGCTGTATAAACCACGTCCATCTGCAAAGCAAAACTTCTCACTGCACTATTCAGACTGTTTGGGCAGCTTGTTTTTGAAATAGCTAAGTTTCTAAAGGAAAACTGCAAGAAAATTGCAACAGGATTAAGTTGTCCCAACAGTAGACTTTTGTTGTAATGCAATGTTTTTTGTCAATAAATAAAAAAATAGGAAGGATAAGAGCAGGGATTCAGCACCAATCTGAGAGTAATAAAAATCCAAGCATTTCCACAGTTCCCTGTCAAGAGATTAAATGTAAAGACAGGACAGCCAAAATAAATAGAGGTCCTTACCCTATAAAACAAGAGCTAGCTAAGTGAGCTGCTCTTTAAAGCATTAGTACTAATCCATGGAGAATCAGGACCTGCAGGAATAATCTGTATAAAAACAATCATATTTTTAAATGAGCAAAGGATTCAGACAATAAACCTAGTGTATTTCTCCCTGCCAGACTGCAACCATAACCAAAGAGAAAAAAAAAAAAAGAACTATTTTGAAGGAGGAAAATTAAGAGTGAGAGGGGTGGAGATCAGGACAATTATTAATGTGTGTGGGTTTTATTCCTCGTTTACTCTGTAGTATGGAGATATCTGATACAGATCTCCAAACCAAAGCATAATTTATTTGGCACACTCTGTAGAAACATGACTGCATTTGCATGTCAGTGAGGAAAATGTGACCTAACCAAGGTTATTTACAGCCCTTTGTGGCATTAAATATAGGGGTGTTCTTCACCTAAACTATTCACTTAAGTAAGGGATGTGGATGCCCCCACACTGTTATCAACAGGGTCTGGTCTCCAACGTAGTAATTGCCCATCTAAAGTAAACACACCTCACGGTAGAAGCATTCATTTAAAGATTAAAATTTAATTAAGTTAACCTGTTTAAGTTGCTTAAGCTTGGAGTCAAGGCTTAGTCATTAGAAAGGAATAGGCTTCTCAGAGGAAGGGACTGCAGATCAAGTTGAGCCCACCTGTCTATGAAAACAAGAAGCAAAGTTGTTGGGCAGTTGCAGTGAATGGATTTACAATATAATGATTTATTCTCTGTTTTACTTCCTCACTGGAAGAAATATTTTTCAGAATTAATTATATTTATCAAATCTTTCTGAGTGGAGCTGCACAAGCAAAAATCTCCGTGCAATCAGAAGGCTGAATACATGACACTCAGATCTGACTTAGTGAAACAGTGTTTTCTTGACTTCCATATGCAGGAGATTTTTGCTTATCATTCCTTTGTGATTGCATAACTTCTGTCCTTAAAAAATGAAGTACCAATCTCTTGGCATCATTAGAGGTAGATGAATCATGTCCACAGATAGGCTTTCCTCTGTGTTCCTCTCCTACCAAAGGATGCAAAATGGTAAAATTGTATTATATTGAAAGGTTAATCCTTTCTCTTTCAGGAAGGGTAGCTGAATAACAGGTTAGAGTCACATGTGATAAGGGAAAAGTTATAAACTCTTTGGCTGGCATATATACTGTAAGCAATGTGAAAAGTTAAAGGAAGATTTTCTTCACATCAGATAGACTGAGGTTTTTACATTAAATTGTCATAAATAAAGCAATACAGTAATGGTTATAATCAGGCAGGAGTAGAAATATGGCATTTTTTTTCTATCTGTACACTGTGGTGATTAGATAGATATCAAACTTAATTCAATTGTCCAAATGACTCACCATAAGGAGAACAAAAGGGGTAACATTAATTCTGTTGATTAATTAATTAAAAAAGAATATTTCATCTCTTTGAGCCCCAACAGTCCTAATTACTTATTTAACATTGGTCCAAGAACATTAATGTAAAGATGTGGCTGTTTTCCAGATGACATATGATCTACTGATAGCTCTTCTAATAGTATGCACTTTCCAGTGTCTCAGCATACCTCATCAATGCCTGTGAGAGTTATTTTATATTTGTATTTCATTACTACAACAAGAAATCATGCTGGATTTGTGGCTCTTCAATGTATTGACTCAAAAGCTGGACTTGATTTTGGATGTCTTTTCTAGCATTAATGATTCTATGATTTTATATCTGAAGGTGAATAAGCATGAGGTAGGCTGCTTATTTAAGGACAACACTTGGAGTGAGGGATGGAGGGGACAGAGGACAGATCCTTTTGTACATGAACACTGATACAGAAAAGGATACATAAAAACACAAGTCTTACAAGAAGGATCAGCCCCTGATTTTGTTCTCAGTGCTTGTTCTGTGGAAAGTAATTATATGGATATCTGTGTTTGAAATTTTCCTCTAACATTAAAAGTACAGGGCTTTTAATAGTCAACTCCTACCTGACGCAAATTGCTTTGTGTTCCCTTGACTTTTGTAGAAGAGGAATGCTGATTTACACCACATAAGTAGTCAATGAAATAAAAAATTCTTAGTTGCATTCTTAGCTACAAACTGCCTGTGCAACTTTCTGTGGACAGAAAAGTGACAGGAATCATGTTTTGTCTCTAGCTTGAAGGCTTTTGGTTCAAAAGTTCAAAGCTAAAGTACTGTTGGATTACCTGTGCACTTAAGGTCACTTGTGGTAAAAAAAGAGGAGCAAACAGCAAAAAAGTAAAAAGAGAACAAACCTGGCATGAAGATGTAAGGCAAGGTAAATGGATACAAAGAGACTAAAAGGAGAACAGGAAAAAGACGGAATAAAAACTCTAACTCTAACCAACAAACTGTGGACATGACACCAACTCCTCTTTTCTACCCAAGGCTTAGCAGGAAGTAAGGCTTCATTTGAGGACATGGTAAAGTATAGCCCTAGATAAATATAAAAAAATTATTAACTTACAAAAATAGATATGCCATCACTGAGAGACTCATCCCATGTAAATTATTTTAGCTCTACAAAAGTCAATCCATTCACTAAAGAAACAAATACCACCACTGAAGTGACAGTGTGTCACTTTCTCACTATAAAATGGCCATTACTTGGAAACTGTTTAAACTGCTAAAATGCAAAATCTTTTATTCCTCTCCATCTCACTGGAAATAAGCCACATGCAAGTAAAACCCTAAGGAACGTGTTGTTGGAGGACACTTTTTAGTCATAATTTATCATGAACACTGATCACCAACAGCAATGGAAGGAAAAAATCTCCCTTTTCTTCAAGAGATTAAGACTGACAAATCACACCATTTACTGTTGCAGCCCTCAGGACCTGAACCAAAAGGAAGTATTTTCCCATGGATACAGAAAAGAAAGCTTGCTTTGCCACAGGGGATTTTCCACTAAGAAACACATCTACTGGTTTATGTGTTTCTTCTCTCTACAGATCTGGTGTCCTATACTCTTTCCTAAGCAAGCATTATGGTCAGATGGAGGATATTGGGTTACCTGAATCTTTTAGTCCAGCATTGACAGTTTTATGTTCTGACACTTCTAGAAAGGCAAAGGGGGTAGAACATTGTTTTAATACAGTATCAGAGAAAACATAAAAATGTGTTAAAATGTAGCACTCATTGTTTCTCACAGATGCCAGAATTGGGCAATTAACAATTAAAAAAAAAAAAAAAAAAAAAAAAAAAAAAAAAAAAAAAAAAAAAAAAAAAAAAAAAAAAAGTAAGCAGGTTTGCAGCAAAGGACAAGAAACATTTTCATAGGCTGTCTGTAATGTACCCACAATTTAAATGCTGAAGTGCTTCAAATGTTTCAGAGCAGATAAAGGCTTCAACTCACATTCACTTCCCATTTCATTTTTAGTTCAGTCAGGAGAACAGCTATTCGAGACACAGCTCTTTCTACAAGCTTACAGGAGAAGAGTCTCTTTTTATTTTCCTGCTACTAGTGAGGGCAGAGGCCCCATTCTTCATATACAATCTGTTTAGTGTTTTTCCCCTTTGGTGCATGGTCAAACACCTAGGACACTAACAGATAAAAAACTAAAATGAGTAATTATTCTAGAAAAAGTGTCTTAGAAAAATGGAAAGGATCCATCCATATGGCATCTTATGAGACATATTGTCACTTAGATACTGCAAAAAGTTTCACAGTTTCATACAAAATAGGAATATAATTTATAAGCACAATTAGAATCCAGAAAAAGAATGCATGCTGAATTGCAACATCTTTAGAATTATGTTTTATGCCAGAAAATAACACACTTTCCATTTAACTGTGATTTCAAATGCAAATACAAGTATCCTTAGAATTAAGCAGATGTTGGGCTTTATTTCAGTAGAATGAGCAGTTGTTCATGTCTGAATCCTTGTCTTCTGGGGAAATATTTCAATGCTTTAATGAATGAAAGACAGACAGTGCTGGGGTTTGCAACACATTCCCAGGCAAACCAATTTTAGCTCTGTCTTTGGAGCAATTATTGAAAAGTTGTAGACTGTTACAGTGATAATTCCATATTAGTGTCATGTTGGGGGGGAGTTTTTATTTTTTTTATTGTTCTGGGAGAAGGTTTTGCTACACTTGACTGTAAATTGTTCTGACAGTAAATAAAGGACAGGCAGATTCTTCCACACATAAGTTGGAAGTTGCTTTGCCAAAGACCTGGAAAACAAAGTCCTCTGGGGTAAAAACCCTATGTTATTAATCCAGCTGTAAAGGCAGCTACAACTGGTTGGGTTTTAGGTACCACTGGAGAAAACAATACTCAGCTGACAGAAAGTCCTACTTTCCTGCAGATCTGGGCTTTGTTTTCCATTCTTCCATATCCTGAAGCAAAACCATATGTGTATATATCTATGACTAGATATAGATATATAGATATATAGGCATATATTTATATAAATATATAGGCATATAGATATATAGGTGTATGTATAGATGTATAGGTATATAGATATATAGATATGTTGTGTGACCCCAACCACAGGGGAAAAAACCAAACAGGACCAGGAGGATGATGGCAGCAGGGTTTACCTGAAAATATAATTTTCCTGAAAATATTCAGGAGTTTGTATAGCATGGAGGATCTGACAACCTGTTCTCTTTGTGATTTTGCAATTCAGTTGGTTTTCCTCCCTAATATGCATTATACTTTGTTTTCTAAATGCTATTTTGTGGTATAGCACATCCTTTTCACTGTGCCAGCTGACATTTTAGGGTGAACACTGATGGTTTTTACCCTAGGAGATGTCACCGGTAGCATCCTGTGATGGACATGGTGGCCAGGGAAGGTGAGTTCCATGCTGGGGAGAGCTTTGCCCCCTGGGTGGCTTGGAGCAGCTGGAGCAGGTTGCAATTTCTGGAATGAAAAAGACACAGAGACAAAAAGAAACAATTAAATCACAAACTTTCTTAGTAAGCACATCCAAGCAGTTATTTTTTAGGACTTTTCTTAGGGGTTAATGGGGTAGAGACTGTGACACAAAACCACAGGAGGCTCTAAGACCATTTGAGGTCTGCACAGGTAGACCCCGACCTCATACTCAAGAATACATGGTGTGGTGGTTTAGCATGAATGTGCAGTTTTTTTTTTCCTAAGGAAGTTCTTGCATGGATTGTGATTGACAGCTTGGCTGACAAATGGGAGTGTTTCTACGTCTCTGGAAACACAATCTTAAATCATAGATGCCCAGGTGACTTGTCTTTTTCCTTTTCCGTGCAGCAGAAAGGTAACACCATCTCGTAAGTCATGGTTTGGGCTGGTCCCCCCGGGCTGCTGGGGTGCCCTGCCTGGGGGACAGTGGCCAGAGCTGGCCGTGTCCCCTCTGTCCCCTCCCGGCCCCTCTGATGGGAGAGGAGGAGGAGGACTGCCGACCAGAGTCTGCCCTGCGCCAGGACCACGGTGGCCGTGCTCTGGGCCTTTGTTGCCGGAACCACTGGTCCGAAGGAGGAGAGACTTTTTAAGAACTTTTCTCTGGAGCTCCAGGGAGCTGATCCAAATTGAGTCAATTTAGATCTGACCAGGGGTGGTTTTGTCCATCAATGTTCCTGTTCACGCACTCTCTCTCTCTCTCTCTCTCTCTCTCTCTCTCTCTCTCTCTCTCTCTCTCTTCTCCCGCCCACCATCACCTGTGGCCTTAAAGTTCCGGGAGTCCGCCAGAGAGGAAAAAACTCTGGGCAAAGACTTTAACCCTTTTCCCTCCTCTATGGAAGACAGAGTGATTTGAAATGTAGAGAGACAGCATGGAGACAAAGTCAGTGAAAGAACTGAGAAAGACTATTGGAAGATGGGATAGAGGAAGTGGACATTTCTGACCGGACTCCTCTAGATGTGAAGTATGGGGAAATGGACTGTTTTTGTAATATCCTAATGCTGTTTGGGGGAATGCAAGTTCTAGCCAAAGGGTTGTGTGTATTAATATACATGGGTTTTAACTGAGAATTTTGAATAGACTATGTATGTCCCTGGCTCCTGGGAAAGAACAAGGAGATGTCTATTTCTTTTGAGATAGGAACGAATTTAGAGATGGAAGAGAATCCCTGTTTTGTACTAGAAAATCATTCTTAAAATGATACCCCAAACATGTGGAAGCCCATAAACAGCTTGGAAAATTGTTATATGGGTGGGACTGCACAGAATCTGCAAAAATTCTGGGCAGTTGCAGATCTGTGGCCTTGAAAACCACCAGACCTTTTCCTTGTGACATGTTCTCCATAACTCTAGAGAGACTTCTCTCCCAAGGTGACGTAGGATCGTGTTTAAATGGTGGTGACTGACTGAAAATCATAGTTTTCTCTCTGTGGTGAGTGGGAAAGTGAACAGTTGGGTGGGGGGGGGGGGAAGGGGGGAAGATGTTTGAATTTCTCAGAATGTCTCATTTTTTTTCCCTTTCTTTCTCTTTTTCTTTAGTGTATATTAATAAAATCTATCTGTTTTTACTTTTAAGTTGTGCCTGTTTTGCCTTTTTCTCCCAAAGCCCTATCTCCCAGTTGATAAATGAAATTTGGTGAATGTGAAACCACAACATAAATGGTGCATTGGCTGGGAAACCAAATTGAAACCATAACACATGGCAACAACAGTGTAGGTACAGAGCTCCATTTTGGGGCTAAATCTGCTTTACTGAACAGCAATGATTTGTTGCCTTAGAGATGGTGGTCAGTCTCTTATATCTGATTATAATAAATTTGCTTTTCCCCCTCCCTTTTGGTCGTTTAGGAAATCAACATTTAATAAAAAGCTTAATTTTGTCTTGCCCAAATTCTCTTCTGAAATAAACTGGCACAGCATTACTTGAACCAGTGATTCTTTGTCTGTTTGAACCATTGTAGAAATTAGATCAGTGGGTTTGAAGAGATCTCAAAGAAAAGTTAAAAATAAAATCATAAATAATGATTGAGGCATGCATAATAAAAAAATCAAGCCACCAGATTTATGCATAAGGGAAAATATACTGTAAAATTAAGTTTCAAAGCAAAATATGTCATTCAAAATCCTGTTGGTTGAAATGAAAGGACATTTTATTCAACTGTTCTTACATAAATACCAAAAGCTGGAAAAATGTACATTTAATGATTTTTTTTTTAAATACAGTCCATAAACTATTTTTGGATTGTATGTCAGGATCTAAAGACAAGTAAGTATTAAAGGCTATGAAACAAGAAAAAATTACTTGTACCTTTTCACTTCTACTACTGATAACTCAATATGAGCACTCAGATACTTTTCAGCCATTTGGGAAAGTCCCTTGCACTTCTGTACAGTGAAAATAACACTATCTTGAGGCAGGGGATATTGGCTGAACCCTAGACTTGGAATAAATTTATTACTAAACCACAGTTTCTGGGCTTAAAAGCAGAATCACATTGAGGCTTCGAGCATTTAAAGAAATGCATTTCCTTTGCAAGTTTACAGGTGTTCTGTGTGTGCATGGCAAGGGGCTACAGAGGTGGCTTCTGAAGAAGCTACTAGAAGCTTTCCCCATGTCTAGCACAGCCAATGCCAGCTGACTCCAGGATGGACAACCCACTGCCCAAAGCTGAACCCAGTAGCAGCAGTGGTTGTACCTCTGGGATATCATATTTAAGAAGCAAGAAATGAAATCTGCAAGCTATCAGCAGTCAGAGGAATGAGAATGTGTGAGAAAATCAGTCCTGCAGTGCAGAAAGAGGATGAAGAGGTGCTCCAGGCACTGCAGCAGAGACTCCCGTGCAGCCCATAGTGAAGGCAATGGCGAGGCAGCCATTCTCCTACAGCTCACGGAATCCTCCTTTAGAGGGTCCTGTGACCCTGGAAAGGGAAAAGATCCCCTTGGAGGAGGTTTAGTGGCAGGAATTGTAACCTCAAGGGAGATCCATGCTGGGCAGCCTGTTTCTGAAGGATGGTATCTCAGCCAAGCAACCCACACTGAAGAAGTTTGGGAAAACTGCAGCTTCTGGAAAGGACTCACATTGGAGGAGTTTGTGGAGGACTGTCTCCCCTGGGAGGGAGCCCATGTTCGAGCAGAGGAATAGTGTGAGGAGTCCTCCCCCTGAGATGGAAGGAACTGGAGAGATGATGTGATATGAAATGACCACAGACCCCATTCCTTGTCCCCCAGGTAGCTGGTGGAGAGGAGGAAAAGAAAATTGGCAGGAATTAGTTTGAGGAAGAAGGGAAGGATAGGAGAAAAATGTTTTAAAGATTTGTTTTATTTCCTTACTCTGATTTGATAATTTAATTTAAACTAGTTCCCACCAGTCAAGTCAATTTTGCCTATGATAGCACCTGGTGAGAGATCTCTCCCTGTCTCTTATCTCTCCCATAAGCCTTTCCTTGTATTTTCTCTTGCCCGCCCAGCTGAGGAGAGGAGTGACAGAATGGTTTTGCTAGAAAGTTGGCATCCAGCCTGGGCCAACCCAACACAACACATTGAACAATGTGCTCTTGTATCTTTCTGGAATGTATCTTGAATCTGTACAGTGAACCTGCGCCCATCAAGTTTGCATGCCAGGATAAATTACTGATGCATGTGCCTTCCCTGCTCAGTTTATAAACCAAAAATTTGGTAGTTAACCAGTAGAAGATGGAAAAATTTAATTACTAACTCTAACGTTATGCACTTAAAAAAAACCCCAAAACATAGGGCAAACCTTGGCTTCTGTACAAGAAAACAATTTTAAGAAACTGATGGACAAAAGTCCTGAACTGAAAATCTACTTTTAAATTTAAATTCACAGTAGCTATTTCAACTGACCTTGATATATTGAAAGAGGAATTTTGTGTATTTTTTTCATTATTTAGCTATAATACTATCTTTTTATTCATGGTATTTTATAACTGCTATTTTTATAAGAAATCCTTCAAAATAACTGTATCCTTTCTCATCACATAATGTAAACCCGTGATTGACAGTCCCCATGGAAAGATAGGATTTCATGGTCAATACAATACAAATAAAATACATGAGTCAAGAATGCATTTCCATCTCATTACGGCTAAGATAAGCTTAAATGTACAGAGCAAGAATTTTACATTCTTCATTTATGCAATAATTCAAGTTCAGACTGACAAGACATGAGGCCTGAGAAGAAGAGTAAAATCAGGGGCCAAAACTCCCTTTTACTCCTCTGTACTCTTGTTACCCTCATGGTGGGAAATGATTAATAGGATGCTGAGATACTTCTTGGGGAAAAAAATCATTATTTCATAACCTAAAGGAAAACCCATGCAGAAATTTTGTCTGCATCTGTATTCTTGGAATTGTCTTAACATTTCCAAAGGGAATGATTTTGCTGCTTGTGTTGTGTGTGAATGCAGACACACTTTCTTGTGTCTGCATGTGCAGCAGGCGTTGGATCAGGGCTACACACTCAGAGTAACCTGATTTTCTTGATTGGATTGGAAAGTGGGCCAGAGGTCTCAGAAGAGAGGAAAATTGAGCATGCTTAATTTGGGCCAGACCTGTATAATGAGACAGGGATGTATTTCTCCCTTTTTGGCTTTTTTTCTCTTTACTCAGTTTTGAAACAATGCTATTTGGCACAATGCATGGAGAGAATTAAAAAGGAAAAAGCCCTCTTCTATAAAAACCTCACAACAACCATCGAAACTGTGGTAGGTTAATGTCACTGAGAAAAATTTCCCCGTTTCCCTGTTTGCATAATTTAACCAAATAATTTTAGCACAGTATGTGTGTACTCTCTATTCCCATATACCTCACAATGCCTTAAGCCAACACTCAATGTATATGACACAGACAAGGACACAATCACAGCCTTAAAGACACTGACAGCCAAGTCATTTCACTGTGTTCTGGTAAAAGTAGTTTTAACCATCTCTTCTGGAAACTTAACTGCTTTTTATCCCTGCATTTGTTTTCCAGACCCATCCTACTTATGCCAGAATGATTTTTTTCTTTTTATATTTCCTTCATATATATTCATTGCTCTATAGATTATTGTTGTATAGTTATATAGTTCCCAGCTAGTTCCAGAGCTTTTTCTTATCTTTTCCCTAGCCTGATAGGCAGAATGACAGAGATGTTTCAGAGGCTCCAAACCCCAGGGGACCCAAGGGCCCTATCCTATCTTGGCTCTTCCTGGGAGCCAAGGTTGAAACTAACTCTTCAAGACACATTTTTAATAACAAAGTTTAGTTCCTATCTGAAGGGGAGCTACAGAAGAGGAAGAACCAAAAGGGGGACTTACTTCATCATTTGTGATTCTAATTGATGGTTTTCATCAGTTATGTTAATTCGCTAAACTTATAAAACCTTATTCATCCTTGTGGAGACATGAATTTTAGGCATTTTCTATATCTGTCCCTGGAGGCCTCCAGTAAAGACCAGCCTTTCTATTATCTCCTATACTAATGTTGTCTCAAAAGAGGGTTAGTCTATGTCTAGGTCTTTAAGGTATCACTACAGCTGACACCTGCCTTGTTTCATAATGTCATATAAGGCATGTCTTTGCTTGGCTTTGCTTGGCAGTCCATCCAATGCTTCCTTCTCCAGCTCTGTAATTACTTGAGACATAAATACCTGCATTTCCATACAGAGTTGTTCCTGTATTTTATGGAACTATATGTTCTTTAAGGAATCATATATCAGATCAAAAACTGCAGTACTGATGGCATCAAATACCCTTTTTTTCAATCCATATTCTAATTTTATGACTTTCATATCTTCTAGCACAATAACCTCACTTTGCAGCCTTTTGCCTAAAAATTTTAATAAGTTTTAGAGATGGACCTGAAAATTTCCCATCTTCTTTGAGGTCTTCTGAAACACTGGGAGGTACTTGACAGCTCTCATGCTTTTCATAAAATCCCCTAGCCCTCCATTATTCCTCATAATGATCTATTTTTGTGACCTGACATCGTAGTATGAAATCACTTTTTTCCGTGGTGGTGTTAAACTTCATTTGAATAATAAATTCACTCTGCAGACCTGTGCATAATTCACCTCTTTCTCTTCCCCACAGTGGTGATGGTCAGTGGTTTTTTTTTGGTTTTTTGGGGTTTTTTTTTGGGGGGGTTCGGGGGGTGGTTTTTTGGTTATTTCTTCTTGTGTCTGAATAGGTGTTACACTGCACTCTTCATCATCATCATCCTTGGACTTGCAGATATATCCACCTCACATTTCTGGATGTCAGTCCTCAGCAGAAACTGCCTCTCAGGCTTCCCAGATCTGTCCCCGTGTTTCTGTTTCTTTTGCTGCAGTAGCCTTTCATCTCAGCCTGCTAGGCTTTCCCAGGCTCAGTGCCCTCTGCAGCTGCCTGTGAACACGTCCACTTTTCTTTCTAGCCAGCTACACACCCCTTTGGCTGCCAAGTTTCACCCTCCCCTTTTATAATTGCCTCACTCCCCTCTCAGAGCACAGTCAGCAGTTGTCACACAAATGGCTACATGAAGCACAAACAGTGAGTTTTCTCATAGTGCTCTTTGCTTTAGCTAATTCAGAATCCAATTTACCCCCATTATATTGTATGAGTCTTAACACGTCCTTGTCCCACTGAGATTATGATTATCACAGTTACTTTAGTTTGTCTCAGGGCTGGGACCAGCAGGAAGTCAGTGTTAACCCCTTATTCTCTCCTGCCTTGCTCTTCTGCTTTGTTAACACACCAAAGCTATTCTGTTAACACACCAAAGCACCAGTTATGCACATCTCATTTTTTAAAAAAATTCTGACCTCCAGCAAGTAGTTAAGTTCATGGCCCAAACTTTCATTGTTCCTAATGAATTCAATAGATTTCCCATGTTATTCAACAGAATTTTGGCACCGGGAAAAATCTGCATAGTTTATAGGTGCTCCCACTGCCATGGACACACACCCCAGCTGTTCTCCCCCTCACCCACTGCAGCTCTGGTGGCAGGTCCTCCTTTGGGGAGGATGGGTTGCCCCATTTTTCCCCTCTCTCCCACAGCCGTTGTGGGCTCTCTGGTCCCATCTGTGACCCTGCAGCTCCATACAGTCTGAGAAAGTCCCCATGATCCCAAGCAACTTGGGGTTGGGGGTGTCCCATGTGCTGCCCATGCTGCCAGCCAGGCATGACATTCATAGTGAGGTTCCTCAATCAAGGGTCTGCCTTTACTCCAGGGTTTCTCAACCTCCACTACTGCTTTTTATTTCTCTTTCTTAATTTCTTTTTAGCCTAACTCCACCTTTGTTTCAGAAGTTCCTTGTAATGCCCTGCAGCTGCCTCTGTGATGACATTGATCCCAAATAATCATGAACATTGTATGCGTGTTGCAACAGACCTAAACCTTTGCTCTATCATGCTTCTGATATTTCTTTTTCAGACAGGTATAAAACTGACTTTGCTTCTCTGATGTCAAGAAGCATTAATTACTGGTGCTCATCAGGTTGCTTAGGAAGGGAGCTTCCATTCTGTATATCAAAACAATTTTCCATATCATTACCAAGAATTTGTCCCTGATGTTTAGCAATCGTAGCTCTTAATAGTTCCTGCAAGAGCCACAGGTTAAAGCATTTATGTTTTTTCTTTTCTGTTAATGGGAAGGGATCCACTCTTTTAACAGTCTAGGAAAAATGGGCCAAATATTGAATATTCCCCTTGGCTGCAATTCCTAATAAAATGTAAAGCCCAAAATGATAGGCAATTTGGCTGGAGAAAAAGCCGAAAAAAGCAAAGTTGCCAGCTGCCATTCTGACAAGCAACAATTTCTCCATGCCTGGACCATGGCTTATTTCTCGTGATTGGACCAATATTTTTTGTTTTCTCCAATTAGTTATGTCTGTTTATGCTGCTATAGCATCTGTTTGGTTATTATATTTAGGAATCTAACTTGAAGTATCACAGAAAACTCCATACTTATTTATACATTGTATTGGCTAAACCTGAAGAGCCAGAATAAAATGCACTTTTAAAGATACAGAGAACAGTATTTTCCCATTTTTTTCAAGAAATTTTCCCCTTTGTTCCCCTGGTTGCAAAATGAGGTCCCCAGGTATAAAACATGAATGCTCTCGTCCTCTCTCAGATCTTAATTTGGAATAATATTAATATTGCAAATAGGGAGAAATTAAATGTAGGATAGACACTTTCTTGTTTGGATAGTTTTCTTAAACTTTCTGGCAAAGTTATAGGAAAAAACCTAATGCCACTTTAAAAGGCGATAATAAGGGTTCTGATGTCATTAAAAGCCTCTGTCACTTGGGCTTTAAATTTACTAAGGCAGATGTTTTATGTTTTTTACTCCTGACAAAACACACCAATCCAGAACATTATGATTATGGAAAGGTATTGTCTCTAAATGGATGTTTGATGTCCCACCCCTCTTAGACCATTTAGTTGTCCTTTCTGCACCTTCTCTTACTATCCTGTCCAATAACTCCAGGAGTCTGAGCTGTAACTATCAGTAGTGAGTTCAGCTGGAGGTGAGCAGAGTTTAGATTATTTTTCCTTTGCCTTACACTTGGCTACACTGAAGCTCATCTGATACTTTACTGATGGAATCAAGATTTACTGAAGAGGGATTTCCTGCAGCCCTTTAGAAGGACTTTGATTGTTTGAGAGATCTCTGCATCCTCTCAGATTTGAGATTTCACTGTTGGTTTATTTTCCAGGTCAATGATGGTGTTTCAGTAATGGTGATTCAATAAATCCACTTCCAGCACTGATTCTTAAGGAATTCCATTGCTGATCCTTCATCACTGTGAAGATGGTCTTTCAGCTCTACAGTTTGCTTCCCATCTATTAATAAACTTTAGTCAATAAGACATTTTTTTTCTTCCAGTACCATGGATTTTTTTCCCTTAATTACCCTTAATAAAAAAATGTGTTCAAAAGCTTTTTGAGAAGACATCAAGCTCATCAAACCATCTTTTGTCTCTATGCTCATTGATGGCTATCAGGACACTGCCTGTGTGTGAGGGCTGTTATTTTACTGGGGGAGAGAGTAAGGAGGGAAGAACCCAGGGCCCTGACAGCATCTTCCTGGGACCCCTGAAGGTTATCCAGGCAGCATTTCTCCCTCCAGAAGACTTGTGGACTCTTTCCTAATATACCATTCTAGTCTATGATCTTAGTTCTTGGAGATAAACTGGATCTTACCACCAGGGTTGGAAATCAGGCTCACACATAAATGCCTGCCCTCTGGATATCATGTGTAATACTTGACTTTCAAAATGCTCACAAAAGGAAATGTCATTTTGGATTCAGCCTGCTCTGATGTGCCTTTATCTCTGTGATGAGCGATACATATTTTCCCTAAATATAGGAAAAAAGGCAATCCCCTTGAGCACTTTCTAGAGAGAGTATGACATGTCTACGAGACAGTTTCTCAACCTCTGCTTGAAGTTTGGTCTTTTTGTCTTCCCTGCTTTTTGCTGATAGTACCCATTTTGATTACAGCTTGCCAGAAGTGCATGTCTTATCTGATCATTTTAAGATTCTTTTTTAAGTCTATATATGTTTGAAATATTGTGGACAAAAGTGGGTTTGGTCACACTCAATCCGAAGTCACTTTTGACTGGGTTTTATATTTCACCACAATTTATAGCAGAAGTTTATGACTCTTGATCAGGTGAAATAACTAACTTCTGCTACCCAGAATCTCAAATCCTGGGTAAGCAATCCAGATTTAGAATCAAAGACTGATTTGTTTTGAAAGGGTCATTGAAGATCACCTCATTCTAACCCATCTGCAATGGGCAAGGACACCTTTGCCAGACCAGGTTGCTCAAAGCCCCATGCAACCTTGCTTCTCTTTGTTTTTCTCGTAGTGATGCAAAAAAAAGAAGTTTACAAATTCTGAACATGAACACTCCTGATGACTTGTTACCTCTGCCTCTGAAAGTCTGTTTGCCATGCATCTTACCCACAAACTGTTCCCAGCATCATGAAAACATCATGATTACAGTTTTGTCATGATGTGTTGCTGTATGTTATAAAATCTCTCTCGATCAAAGCTGACTCCTCTGAACCTAGAAGTTGGTTTCATTCTTCCCCAGATATATCTCTGACTATATAACAAAACTAAGGAGTGATGTTGGAGGCTCAGATATTAGCCACACTTTTTAGAAATTTGTGAGGATCAGCTGAAAGCAATGAAAATATATGTAACAGCTTAGTAACTGAGCAGGGCATGCTTTCTGGAACAGATTCCTATGCTGCCAGCTGTTAAATAGTTCTTGTGACTCTGAACTCTGCCACACCTCTGTACCTTGCTTTTCTTTAAAAAGAATTGTTGCTTTTCTTTAAATAACCTCATACCAAAGTATACATTTGCACAGAAAAATCCCATTTCTTTCTCTCTTTCTTGTACTGGTGAGATCTTTTTAAAGGCTTGAGTGGCAGACACGTGAGGGATGACTGTCATTTGTACCCCTCAAATGCTTCTGTCATGGATTCAATAATAAAGTCTGGTATTTCTTGTCAGTATCTGATCTGCAGCTGTGCATCCTTGCACACGGAGCACCAGGCTCCTTACTCATAACTGTTCCATCAGGTAACAATCCATTTAGCGTGTTTGCAGCAAGATTTTTTGCTTCTGTTTTTCTACATTGAGGAGTATAGATTCCGATCTGTTTAGAACATACCACAGTGTGTTTGCTTGCATGGAAGAATGAGATGGGTTTTAATCAATAATTTTATTTTGCAGATTTTCCCCTTTTGGGCAATCAAAGTCTACATAAAACATCTGTCTTGCCACTTTTTTCACATTTTAATTTCCAACTTTCTTGACACATTCACAAAATCTTTAATTTCCAAGCACATCCATAGTTCATTTGCACCTACAAAGTTCTGATTTTATACATCATAAAGAAAATCTCATTGCAAAAATACCTGAGGCAACTAAAGCAATGCTGGGACACATCTTAATAACTCACACATTCATTCTTCTTCTGCAATAAAGCTGATAGGCAGGGCAGTTCAATTGCTCTTCTGGATTTCAGGGATGGTGTATGAGAAGATACAAAATTACAAAGAGAATGAAGCAAAATCTTTTTTTGGGAGAAAAGCAACCAGGCTCAACTAGCATCAAATACCACAGACATCCACAGGCACAAATGTGCATGCCATAGAATGTGGGGCTGTTTTGTTTACTTTTCTTTCTAGACTAAAAATGCTATTATCCGTCCCTAGTTCAGTGTCTGTTTTATTGATTGTATTCTTTCTGGGCAGACATTTTATAGGTTTTAAATAGCACAGCAAAAGTATTGCCCTCAGGAAAATCTTCTCCTGAATCAAAGAAATCTATTACTCTGACTTTGGAGAGCACTGAGTGAGCCAAAGCAAGCAACAATAAAAGACTACAGTGACAGAAAGTCTCATTAAAAATAAGGATCTTTTTCATAGGTGGAACTATATCATGGGTTGCCTAGTGCTACTTTAACCAGAAACAGAGTAATTATGAGTGAAATACATGCAAAGATTGGACAGTAGAGGGATGTTTAACATGTTGTAACTTCCTAACGTGCACATGAAATGGGTTATTATGTGACCCTGAGCAATTTCACATAATTCCCTGGCTAGATTATATTTCCATATAATTGAAATAAAAATTAGTGCTGTGAATTGCTTTAACTGCTCTTCTCTTATCACTTCAAATTTGATGCATCATTTTACCTCTGGAAATCTGTCAGCTTGGCACAAGTGTCTTGAAAAATGTCTGGAATTAAAAAATAAGAAAGGATCTTTTCAAATAAGCATTGATCTCATAACACACTGTCAGTCTTGGGGAAGATTCCCACACTCCTGCTCTCATACATTAAACAAGCTCACAGGCCTTATTACTACTACCTTGACTGGAATGTATGCAGCTTAATGACAATAGCTCAAATCATGGGATTGTGGATGACCTATACCTGAAAATTTATCCAGCAAAACAGATTTAAAAAAATTACAACACCAAAAAAACCCAGGCAGGCAAACAAAAAACCAAAAAACCCCCTTTTCTTCAAGTCCAATTTCAACTTACCAAGAAATGTTAGCACATGTTTTATAGAAGTCTCTCTCATAAAGCATGTGGTGGACATTATGGTCATGCAGAGTGACTTTTTCCTTGAAAATGTACCAGAAGAACAGGAAAAATTTGCAAAGGGGACAATGGGCAGACTAAGCATCAAAATGGACCATGAAAGGTAATTTTGCTCAGCAGCTGATTACAGTGTATAAACAAGCCCTGAAATTCTGATGTACTATTAGACTCAAGGGCAACTCATGGAAATCAATGTGGACCTTTCCATCAGCTAAGAGTGAGCTGGATCACATCTCATGTGCTTTTATCCATTCCATACATTTGCTGAGAATAAATGCAATAGAGAGTTGAGCATGCATACTAGCCACCATATTTTTGAATACTTGTATATTTGCACACTGATTAGCAGATGCTGTCTGATCAGTTTTTACAATGAGAACTCTCAGGACTGCGAGAGACCATTCACAATTTTAGTGGAATAGTAGCCAAGAATCCTTAGCTAGAAGCTCTGGAGTAGGTTGCATTAGATGTTTGGCTAGTAACTGCTAGAAAACTAGTAAATGCTTAGAAATTGGACCAAGGTTATTTTCTGCCTTCCTTCTTGGAAAGCTTCTGCCTCAGTCTCCTTGCTCCTGAGTAAGGGAAGATTTTTTGGTTTGCAGACATCCATCATCATTCAGACTCACCATCTAATCCCTCCAGCTTCTCCTTGACCTGTTTTCTTCTCCAAAGGTAAAACACAAAAATATGGTCCTCTTGCTTTATAGCCTATACCATTTTCTTAATCTTTCATCAAATTTCTCAGCGCTAGAATTCAGGTGCGGAAGAAAAAGATATATTTTTCAATACCTCTGGGATATGTGAAGAATAATAAAATGTGAAGAATAATAAAATGTGAAGAATAATAAAATGCTTTTTTGAAATTGCCAATCTTTGCCCCAAGGAAACAAGAATTCAGGGTCAAGCTCTTTATTTTTTTCTTCAGAAGCTAATGGGTTAACTTGTACCCTAAGACAAGTTATTCACTTCTAAGATAGGGTCTAACTAGTAACTGCAGCATGCAGCTGAGCAGCTGTTAGATATGTGATGGTCATTCAGAAAAAGTTCAGATTATTTGGTTTGGTTCTTTCTCAGTGTTTTTAAGAAAGACTTAAAAAGCAGTGTCTCTCATGTATGCGACACATTTCTGGCTAAAGGCAAGAATGTTTCTAGAAGCCGAGATAGCTAGGAGCTTTGATCTCTTTTAAAACCACTGAAGGTAGTTTATCTCAAGTTGCACAAACATGGATAATCTTCCTGGCTTTAAATATGTTCCAGCTGAGAATCTTCTTAGTTCTTTAATGGATGTCAGTAAGTCTTTAATAGCTAACAACTTAGTCCCAAAGTAACACAAAAAGAAGATCAAGTAGCTCTGTAGTGGTAGTATAGTTTGTAATGGGGTAGCACAGTGAAAATTGCTTAAGCCATGAACCTCAGTTAAGAAGCAGAGCTACCAGCAGCTCTGCCATGCTCCCTTGCATTTATGTATGTAGGAGGAGAAAAGAAATAAATGCTTCATAGGATGTCAACATTTCTGAGAACTTATGAAGTTCTTGTCTATCTTCAAGACTACTGCCTTTACAAGTAATTTTCATTCCTTTTTAAACCATTTATTCTGAATGGACTAGCAAATGGGATGTTATTCCACAGTCATCTGTTGCAGTAAGATCGCTTGTAGGGACAAACACATTTATCCTGAATAAGGATAGCAGAAATTGGCCCATGAAGTGTTACATTTTCTGTGTAAAAATTTGCAGGCTCCTCTTTGACCTTGCTGGCTCAGAAGTGTGCTCCATATATTCAAGTGTCATTGCAGTTATCTGTACAGGTCTGTACAATAATTTTGAAGAATAATAAAAAATTAATCTCATACCAATCTAATTATTCACTGTATTTGTGTCTTTGTGTCTTTGTTGCTCACCACTGTTGCATCTAAACCCTTTAATGCATTTGTCATCACAAACTCTTTGTATTATTTATATTTCATTTCTAGTGAACCACTAGGAAAATTAATGTACTGCAAAATTAAAGTGTCACATTGGAAAAATCCTAATGGAAAGCACATTGTGGGACAAGAGACTACAGAGAACCTCTAGACACTTCCCTTTATAAGCTGACATAAGGCCAGGCAGGGTTTTAGCCCCTACACACAGTGAGGGTTTTCTTGTTACTTTTCCTTGCCAGCAGGATAATGGGAAGACTTAAAAAAGGAGGAGGCAGGCAGCAGGTGTTGGCTCTGCCTTTCCTCTCTTTGTGGATCTTTCCAGGCAGCAAGGCATAAATACTGTGTGGGGGGCTCTCCAGACCCAGACAACTCTGTGTGGGATAAAACTGGGAGGAAGGGTTAAGGCAGACGGGTAGTCAAATATTTCCAAAGGCATTCAAGAGCTGCACAGCAGTGGAGCTCAACTCCCCTGCCCAGGATACTGGGCATTCAAATTGCTACAGCTAGGTATTGCCAAATTAAAAGATGGAGGAAAGGAAATTATGGCCTTTGGAAAACAGTGGACTTAAACACCTCACAAAGAGCCTTAGTCCTGACTGAATAGAAGCACAGATATCTAATATATAATTTTTGAAGTTTGAAATAAAGACACAACACCCAGTGTGGGGTCAGGGACACCGTATGGCAGCTTACAGATTGGTTTCTCTGAACCACTCCAGGACTGGAAACAGCTGAAGCGATTCTGGACAGCCAATATTCATCTCCATAACAACAAAAAATGAAAACTTTGCATGTTCAGGCAGGTCCTCATGAAACAAACCTTGCTGTGAACTCAATAGGATATTGTGCAATGAAAACCAATTTCCTATATGACTTCTGCTTTTTGGAACTGCTCATCTGTTTGTGTGACATTTCCTACTGCTTCCAAGTGCACTGGGGGTACAGTCTTCCCATGCTCCTTCTCAACTCTTTTTTCAGTAGTTCTAAATCAAACAAACTAGTTCCAAACAACCTCTCAGAATGAATTACTGTGAAAAAGAAGAACACCTCTTGGAAAAATCATTTCAGTACATGTGAATTAACAAAAGAGTGCCTGAGTCCTTGCTGCCTAGGTCTGTAAAGAACCTCACTATCACAAATTATTCTCTCTGATGACTGAAAAGAAGAAAAACTCTTGAACAATCAAGACTGCCCTCTGTATTTGCTGCAAGACCCCTGTCAGCTCTTTAATGAATCAGCAGCTGGAGTATTTGAATTAGTTCTTTATTTCTTCTTTTTCAGTGATCCTTTCTGATTTTCTGTTGATGACATATTCTCTTTTAAATATTTCCAAAAATTGTGTTTAGTAAAATTTCTCTGTGTAAGCACCCAGATCGTGTGCTGCTGTTTCTTCAAATACCTGGGAAAGAAAATACATAACATCCTGAGACAGACATATGCTTTCTTTATGTGTCGCTGCCTTCCCCCACCACATACTCAATCTAAAACACTCCAGCTAAAAATCAGAATTATTCCTCTTAGTTGTTCTGAAGAAGAGATAATGCTGGTTTCTTATTAAAATTTACCACACAACTACTAAATTTATTAGTACTCTGACTTTTGATTCTTTTTTTGGTTCTGAATATCGCATGTGTGACATTCACAAAGCTATATCCTTGTGAAATAATCCACGGAAAGTGATCTAATTTTGGAGAAGTTCCACAGTGGGCTTATGTAATAATTAAAAGTGCTTGATCATTACTTGAAAAGCATACTAGATTGCTATTGTAACATTTGATAAATAAAATCTGAGTAGCTGGTTGAATAATGAAAGAAATGTTAACTAACACATCTGAGGAGCAATGGAATTTTTTCTTCAAATGTATTATACAAGAAGCAATTTTTCAGTCAGTATTAGAGGTGATATTGGGCAAAGTACAGGGCAAAATGTTGTTCATTGTTAAGGCATAGTTTGGTATATTTGCTGTTTAGTAAATTTGTCATTCTGCTATGTATTTGAAAAGTTCTGTGAACACAGCCTGAGGCCATCAAACTTTGTTCTTTTGGAGATGATAATTTTTCATCCAGCCTGAAGATGGTTTATAATTCAAAAAAATGCCAAGACTATTACAGTTTCAAAAAGGTTATTTGCACGCAAGCTGCAGAAATACTGTGTGTTTTGCTTGTTTCCGAAAAGACTTTCAATAACAGGTAAAAAAAACCAACCATGAATGTTTTGTGTTCATCCTAGTGTAAAATGTCAGAACAAAAGTCAAGAAATGCAAGGTGCTCCCCTAACACATTCTGACATTAAAATTTTTTGGGTTTATGAATATGCGCCCTATAGCTTATAGATTTTTTTTCCATTTCTTTGCTTTCTTTTACTTAGTCTTTTCTCTTATTTAGCACTCATCCATGGGAAGCAGATCACATTTTTAGTAATTTTTGGCAGCTGTTTTCATCAGAGAACTTGAGTCTTGGAAGTTCTGTCATTTATCTGGTGGTTGCTTAAAGAGCACTCTGTCAGACCCCCTGAAGACCAGATATTGAACATCCATTCTAAGCCCTGATGACCAGCATATTCCTGATTTAGTTGCTGGCAAAGCCAACTCTGAGCTTCTCAGCTCACAGCAACATCTTTCTGCTAAAGAATTTGGCAATCATAAGATGCACAACATGCTGACTTCAAAGAAGGGGTAGAGTTTAAATGGAAAAGCATTGCACAGATTCAAGTCACTTTGACCACATTTGGGGGTACAGGGAAATGGGAGGAAAAAGGGACACTAGATAGGATAAGTCTAGAGGTTACCAATGACCTAGTTATTCCTTCTGTAACACTTTGGAAATGATAGCCATAGCTTCACTGAGCATCCTAGATTTCAATATATTTAGTTAGTGGGAAAGTAGATGCCTTTCTTTCCACACTTGCATGCTCCCCATTTCAAGAACCAGTGCTGTTCAGTGTTGACAGAGTCTGTCCAAGGCTTCCTCACGACCATCTCCAATGACTGAGGACTGAGACCCCAGACTCTGAAAGGAGCCCTGGCCTGGCTGAGGTGGAATGTTTGCCAAGTCTCGGAGGACTGGTATGCATCTCCATGAGAATGGACTGCAAGAACAATGGAACTGGTCACAGTGGACGGAGCCAAGGCTGCTTGCCCAAACTGGTCCACCCGTACCAGAGTGCGGCACGTACGGTGTGCAGCTTGTCCCTGAGCACCCAACCTCAACGCACGTGGCTCCAGTTTTGGCCCTGTGACTCTCCTTTTTCCCAACCCTGATGCAGGCGGCTCCTGCTTTGGCTCTGGGCCCCTCGCTTTGCCTCAACACAGGTGGCTCTTGCTTTGGCTTTGTGCCACTCGCTTTGGTCCCCGCCTTGACCAACCTATAAAACCCTGGAGACCCCTGCTCACTTTCATGTACACCCCACTGGAGAAAAACCGTGTCTATAGGCATCTCGGTCTCGAGGACTCAGCCCTCCACGTTGGTAGCTATAATCCCCTTACCCTCTTTTCTATCTTTCTTACTATTCTCTATTTTCTCTCCCACTATTGCATTTTTGGTGGCACTAAATAAAGGTGCATTTTTGTTGTATTGAGTTGTCCCCCGCTATGTCTTTTGCGCTCTGAGATCCTAAAACGAACCATCAGGTTCCCCGCATATATTTGCGGACCCTGACAAGTGTTGAGGCTGAAATATATGATTTGCAAATAATACCTTTCTTTTGTTATACTAGCCTTCCTTTGACAGTTGCTAACCAGCATGGAAGAGATGAGACCTATTTGTTTTGGTCAGGTCAATAAATTTTATTTAAAAATATCCCTTCCTCTTCTAACATTGTTCTAAGTTCTTGAAGCTGAAATACAATACAGGCAAACAAAAAATGTTCTGTGGTTTTAACACACACAACCACAATGGAATCAGAAATGTCACAGATTATAAATATCAAGAAGATACTTTTATAGCCAGCATTATAATTTATTAAAATGTATTATATATGTATTATTATATTATAATCTGAACAATGCAATAATACAATGATTATGTAAGAACACAGTAATAATGTTACAATTAAGCAACCAGGATTGCGACTGGTTGATTTGACAACAGGATAAACAGCAGATTATACATAATATACACTCAGATTTCATGCAAACATAAATAAAATTATAAGTTTTGATAAATTTGTGATATCTTTTATTACAGCCAGCTTTGTCTCAAGACCAGTTAAAAAGAACAAAACAGTTCCTTGTTGATCCCATAAAACATGAGCTATCAACATGCCAGTCTTAAATTTGCTGCTAGGTGGTACTACCATTTTGATTTTGCTGATGCTTAGCAAGTCTCTACTTTGTATAAATAAAGCCAAAATGGAGATAATTTACAATGTTCTGACACAATACAATATCTAATGTGAAAGTGCATTGATTCTCAGTACAGCTCCTGGCATATAAATATAAACATTATTACAACCATCAAAATACATGAAAAAATTCGTATTCATCTTTCTGTCATCAATCTGGTCCTTCATTTAATTCTGAATATTAAATATTTAGCACAATTTTTGGTTCTGTGACCCTAGAGTGTTATCAACAACATTACTCTTTACTATAAATCAAGTTCAGTCCAGCAATACTTAATGATTTTTTTGAAATGTCAGCTTGTTCTACCATGTTAAGGGATAAAAGTCTTCATACTTAAACACTTCAGGTGCTTCTGATTTCAAAGGAAAAAGTGGAAAATGAAAACTAAATAAGTATATGAGTTTGTGTATGAAGGTCATACCTTTGTTTTTAATACCCCCTTATGAGATTTGAATGCTATGCTTAATGTAAGCCACAGGTTTTCCTCGTAACACCATATTCTCATCAAATTTGTATGTATTTGACAGTGTTTTTTGAATTCCATTACTTTTACACAAAAATATATTCTTGTTTCAGCATAACTGTTTTGTTTCAGTATTGCAGTATGTTTGGTCATTAAAAAATGAAAAAATTAATTTTCATTACAGTATCTGAAACATCATCATGTTATCTTTCTATTCCCTTTACTTGATCTTGTAAACAACCCTGAATCATCACTATTTGAAGTAGATTATTAAGAAGAATGGATAAGACTGGGTGCTTACCTTGAAAATTGACTCCTGTTGCTTTCTCGTGGTGTTAAATTTTGTTATCTCTTTATGGTTGCTTGTTCAAACAAGAGAAACAAATTGTTCAAATTCTTTCATTAGTACTTCCACTGCCGTAGTCTTGGGAAACAAATGTTTCATACCTCCATGGTAAATTTTTATAGCAGCAATCTGCAGGTTTTGTACACAAATATGAAACTTTAACAGTGTAAAATTCTGTGGAGACTTGAAGACAACAGCATCCAAGAATAATAAGATTACTGCATTTCTGACCTCTTCTACTGTGTGCTGGCATTACAATGGTTAGAAATATTTTGATATTTGAGGTGTGTGAAGTTTCATTCCTGTGTCCATACAAGGTGGAAACAAAGCATAGCCGAAGCAGCCCAAGACTTCATGTGTAGCTGCTCACCAGGTAAAATACCCAAATGCTGTGAAACCTACAGCTCTTTCCTTTCCAGTTACAGACTGGAGATGTATCTCCTTCTTTATTTGTAATTCCAAAAGCAGCTGAATAGCACCTGAGTGCATCAGTATCCTGAAGCAAGTACAGGAGGAGATGAGAGAGATCCTTGAAGGGTCAAATATGCTGCCACTTCTGGACATGCAATCTGAAGAATGGGTTTGACTCAGTTGTCATCCTAAATCATAGGTACTTACTAATTATCTTTCCATCAACATAATTATCACACTGATGTTTCAAGCACTAATTTTGTACATTTAGTGAATAAAATTATCATGAGGTGCTCTGGAAGAGCTGTCCTATTTGCAGAGATGCTGGGTATCTCAGTATGAAGAAGCCCTCAAGACAGCCTTGGGGTTTTTTATGTTGTTCTCTTTTTTCCCCCTCCTAGATTAAACAAAAAGTATTCAGTTTACAAGAATACGCCTAGTCTGGAAATCTGTAATGCCATTAAATGCCTTATGCCTTGACACAGTGTACAACAAATTGGCATAACTTTTTTGTCCCATATTTGGGTGTATTTCATTCCCATCTGCTTATATTCTTTGATGTTCCTAGTAATAACTGCCAGTCACTTGGGTCTCTTAGCTATCATCTGCACAAATAAAACCTGACACTGCTTTCATAAAATAATGTCAATACTATATCAAATTCTCCAACATATTCCCTGCACAGCTGCACCAAGTGACAGAAGTAAAACTGCCTTCAAACATAATTTATAAAATCATAAGAGGAGCTCCTTTTAAAGCAAAGCTTAGCTAACTTGCAAATGAGATGACAAATCACAAACAGGTTGGTTTAGGCTTTTTTTTTTTTTTTTTCCAGAACAAAAGGTTATAAGAAAAAATTTTGTCTCATCTGCCTCCTCCTTACCAGAGGCAGCAATATAAAAAGTAAGAATAGTGAAAAGACTTATCAAAAACAAAAATCAGTTTTTATGCCTCCCACAATTTAGAGACAAAAATATTGGAACCAAGGGAGAGAAATCCAAGTACCTTACAAACATGACGGGCTTCACTTTCCTTTCCACCTGATATCTGCTGTTTCTGGTTGACTACAGACACAGCTTAGGCATAGTCACAATTTCATTTGGGATCTTCTAATGCTTAACATATGCTTCCCACAGGTAGAGAACCAGCATATCAGTGTAGTCTTCTTTCATAACTTCTTTGCCCAGCATAAGATCCTGTTTTAGTAACAAAATAAAATCCCAAAACACAAACAAGGCTACAAAAAACAAAAGCAAAAACAAAAATAAGACAAAAAAAACAACAAAAAAACCAAAAAGAAACAAAAAAAACCCCAACCAAACACCAGCTAATGATTTGGTTTATTAGCTTTCATTTTAGATAAAATACCATCATGTAGTTGTTTCTAGCAGATATTTTAGAATCAGCTTGCCTTTTTTCAGTAAGCATCTTTTCTAAGACAAATTATCTTTTATATAAAAAAATAAAAGAAATTTCTACACTTAACCCTTCTGAAGAAAACATCATTACAGAGGTCCTTATAAAAAAACCCCAATTATTTAAAGATCAATTGCTTATTCCAAACTATTAGACTGTAAGTTAACTATTTTGAAATCTAAGACATATTTTCATGTATGTAAACTGAAGTACTTCTAAGCCATGAACAATTGACCTCATCAGCTCACTGGAAAATATTGAATGCTTGGAAAATTTTGAGACTGTCACACTTTCAGCAAAGATGGTCCAAAGATAAGCAACACAAGATCATAAGGATGATGGTCATTTGCTTCCTCTTGTACTTAAATTGTCCACTGTTGATAGGTATATTTTAAAGGAATCTGAGAAAACAAACTTTTCAAACACTTATTATTACTAAATATCAAAATCCACAGTTTAATACCAAGCACTTACATACAGACCAGCATCATTATCTGTGTTAGAAGTGGAGATAAGGGAGAAGTGACTGCATCTTTTGTACCACTTCACTTGTAATATGAAGATTCATTATGATATTTTGGGTAAACCACTGGAAATGTCAATGCTTTTTGAAAGTTTACTGGACATGTTTATCTTGGAAAATATATTTAGCTGTATAGATATAAAAATTACTCAAAAGATGTGGATCAGGGCTCTTACAAAGACTGATGAGCAGCTACTCAAAGCAGTCTTGACCGTGGACTTCATAGTATAGCTATGCTTAAATATTATTTATAATTTTTAACAGAAAATTAAACTGCCATTTTCTTTATGAGGCAAAATTTTCTGAAAGATAAAGAAAGGATGTAGGATGACTAGAAGAATGTAGAATAAAACCTGCCTGTGGTCTCCTCACTGGCTTACAAAACTAGCTAGGTGCTGAGGAAACTGTCTTGCTCTCTCCTAAGGATCCAAAGATGTGGTGAAAGTAACATCCAGGAATAGGATGTAATATTCCTGGGATCTCCTAGAACATCCAGGATGTGAAGCAATTCTGATCTGCCTCTTACACTATGACTTCACCAGTCATAATGAGACCCTGATGTTTGTTTGTAGTTTCTGTATTTCTCTGAAAAATAAATAATTAGTGGGAATAATAATAATAACAATATTAACAAGTAAATTGCTTACTGCTACTCATGAGAAAGAGAAAATTTGAATTTAGATAAAAAAATAATATTCCAGCAGCCCAAATGAGAGCAATGTGCGTCTCACTTTTGATTTGTAAGACATGATTATTTGCACTGCAATATGCCATATTTGTGAAGTCAATGGTTGAGTAGTATTTACAGTAACTAATACAGGAGCATAGAAAGAATACTGTTTATAGAAGTGTCTTGTCATGTTAAGATTTATCAACAATTCAGAATTGTGAACACAAGGAAAATTAGTGAGCAGCCATTATGAACTATTTCTGTATGGACTGATAATTACACAGAGGTTTCAGGAGATGTTCCTTAGCTCTTAAAAAATACTTTATGAGGGAGCATAACTGGGTTTGGTTTCTTATTGTTTTCTTTCTCCAATGTTGGGCAGATCACTGTTCATAAACTACATATTTCAACCATAAACATGGCATGTTCTCAGTATGAATTGATGGAATTACAATGATCAATTATGTTGGAGTAATCTACATCCTGAAGCCCAGAAGATAACATTAATCTTGATGGGTTGGCTCAGTTAGGGGCTGTAACTCCAAAACTTATTACCTTCCCTCCCTTCAAGGGATGAAGTAATTTTACATCAATTTAGAGCTGATGGCATAATTTTTCTATACAGCCAGTGAGATTTGGCAGTCATCCTATGCCTCTTTTTCTTCTCCTCTTGAGGAAGAGTAGGTATAAGACAGTCTTGTTATCAATTTAGAATATACAAAGGAAGCTGGAGAGGAAACCTGTGAATTGAGAAGGCAAAAACATGCTTCTATTAAACAGTTTAAAATACTGCAGCTGGGGCTTTAAAATCTTTCTCTCTGAGGTGATACTCATTTAGATCTTCAAAACTAAAGAAGTGTACGGTCACATTTTCCTGATTTTTATGGCATCTAATTGCAGCACAGTGATCCTGCAGCATGGTGGATAACCCATACTAAGATATTTCCTCATTTACAGAGGTCCTCAACAGCTTCAGCATCCTGTGGTCTGTGAGAAGATATATCACTAACGATTGGTAGAATAGGATCTTTCTAAATTCTAGGACCTCTTCAGATAGGCCCCTGTCAAGTGTAGCATGAGCTAGGAAAGCACCTTCTGTATATGGGCAGAGGATGAGGACTTGATGACTCTAATTTCCAAGAGCCTCTGGCTAGTATGAAGCAATTGCTTGGATGGTATGATGTGGCTTCACTGTTTATTCTTCAGTATTTTGATAATCATAAATACCAGTAGTATTATCTAAGTGATATTTGTTATGCTTACCAAATACTCATTTTTTATGCTTACTCACTCAAGAAAGTGACAGTAGTTCTCATGCATTAATGATGCAAGGAAAATAAGGAGAGCCTGATAATGTATATTAGGTGAAATACTGTCATTACACATTAGATGGTTCATGAGAGCTGGGCAAAGTTTAGACCTCAGAAAAAAGACAAAAAGCATGTGAGTCCCACAGATTCACAGGTTAGGCAGTAACTGGTGCACATTTAATTAATACCTAGCTGCTGGAACTGACCATGTTTAGATGAATTAAAGACCATGGCACTAAAACTATCTTTCTAAGCTCTCAACATCTTTAGCACAATCATTCTGTCAGCACCTTTCAGCTGCAGTTATTCCCATCACAACATTTCTCTGTACTACATGAACTCTGTGGCTAGTCTTGAAAGGTGTTTTTTTTTAAATAATTGCCAATTTAACACATTTTGTCATTATTATTTCCATCATTCTTAAGTGCTAGCATAGAAGTCACATGCAGAGCTATTCTTATAGTTTTCAAGTTTTTTCCCCCATAACTTGTCAAATGTGGCCTGATTTTGCAAAACAGCTGAATGTCATACACAGTCTCTGAGGGTTGAAAACTCCTTCGAGATACATCCAGTTGCATCCTACGGAACATGGTTTAGCCAGAACAAATTGACCTAGAAGCAAATTACTATAAATCATAGTCTACCCATTGAAGATGTTTATTGATAGGCTTATTGAAAACATAATACAAGATTAAATACAGAATGAAACACTAAAGATAACTTAGATAGTCTCCCAGAAAAGAAAAAGAAAAAAAAAAAAAAAAAAAAAAAAGAAAAGTGAGAGAGAAAAAAAAATTCAAGACATCTTGATTAGACATTGAGAATATCCGATATATAAAACAAATACTTTGTACCTCGTGTAAAACAATTAAGGCATCCAGGATGAATTGTAGCACAGTTGTACATCTCATACTCATATTTAGCTCTACCCTGACTTACCACCCTCCTAAAGACAATGTAGACTTTTTAGATTGTTTTATCTCACCTTATACTTGTATGTTATCATTCCTGCATGTTTTTCTCTCCTTCATTTCAACCAACTTCTTGCAGCCTAAGCATCAAGCGCTAACTACCTGAGGCAGAGCTTTTCAGTCTTGTCTGTTACCAAATTCTGTGGCTGCTCTCATATAAACTTCCCTATTGTGTGCACCCCAGATAATTCCTCAGAGTTTCAATGATTTATGTAAATAAGTTAGATATTAAATTAACCATCATTAATGTATTATTCTGTACATATACCTGCATAAATACATATTCCTTGGCTTAAAATACATCAGTTACTTCATTAATATAACTGAAGGCATAACAGAGCTCTATCACTCATTTTAAGCTCATTGATTTAGCATGCCTCAATTTAAAGTAATTATTTTTGCCCTTTCCATTCTAACCTGGTATTATCTATTCATTGGAGACGCCTTGTTCATTTGTCAGTATTGGAAATGTGTACTTTTTCCATGTATTTATATTTGCCTCATATACTCCAGAAAAAGACCACCTCTGCTTTTTCTTTTTCCTTTCTTCCTCAACTGTGATTTGACCCTTCATCTTTCCCTGTCACAGTTCTAGTACTTAATGGAGTCTGCATCCCTGAAAATCAGACTAGGTAAAAGCCCTGAGTAGCCAAGTGTGACACGACCCCTCATCCTGCTTTGAGCAGGTGTTTAAATGAGATGACTTCAAGCAATTCCTTCCAACCTGAGTTATCCTATGATGATCCTATGATCTGAATCACTTTAAACCTTCGTGCAAAGCAAGCTATCCTTTTTCCAATTATAGCATTTGGGAGCACATGAACTAAATTACAGTAGCAGGAGGGACTGGAGGAGGCCTCCTCTGTGGCATTTGCCCAGTGGGCTCTCTGCACCTTACGGAAGTGCAGTGTGATGTACAACTACACTGGAAAACAGGATGTCATGATCTCTCTTTGATATAATTCCTCTCTCATCCAGGGCCTTATACAAAGGGGCTTTCTGCACCCTTTTTGTCTACCTATTATGCTGCATGTGACTCTATCCACAGTTCAAGGCTTCCTTTGGAGACAAAATCATTGTCTAAGCTTAAGCTTTCCTATGATGCTCGCAAGTACACTATATGCTAGAGACTGTGATGTAGCCTATGTCCTATATTCGCATTTCTATAGCATTCAACTACACACAGCATGGTAAAGGCAGACTTGAGGTAATCCTCAGGGACAAACATGTACAGCATTCAACACCACATTGTGCTTTAACTCCCTCATAAGGAATAAGGAATAAATTTATTTCCTGTCTGAGAAGAAAATACAGATGTACATTTTTGAATGAGCACAAACACAAATTATGTCTCCCACCATCCCATGAGGCTCTGTTCTCTGCCACCTACAAAGAGAAAGAGAGGTGCCCTCCAGCTCTTCAACCCAAACTACAAGCCTCTGGTATTCCTCAGTGTTTTCCGGGAGGCCGGCACATCCTTTTCTTCTCATCACCCTCTTGTGCTACAGGAGAGCCATATCATTCAGGCACCATGCTCTTTAGTCCCTTAGAAGACCCACCTCTTTGTACATCACACAGACAAGATGGGTCCTTTGCTTTTTTTTTTTCTCACATGTGAGCAGAAAAGCAGATGGGAAAAGAGAATTTTAAAGAAGGAACCAATCCGTCCAACCCCTTACTGTTACAATTAAGGACTTTATATGTATCCTAGTGACTGCAGCTACTTTATCATATAACACAGTGCCCAAAATTATTTTTCTTAACTGCCACAGTTCAATTTCATTAGTTACCACTACTCAAACATCTCTGGGTAAATTTCTTTCATACAAAGCTGAAAATATATAGCAGCATAGTATTTTACAATTCCAAGGCTCTAACTTTAAAATATTGGTCTACGGGTCTTCGACATGAAAATTTTTAAGACCTGCTGGAAACTCTGAAGGGAACAGCACTTTCATAAGTTAAAAGGATGAAAACAAAAGGTTGTATTTTTATAACACTTTTTAACCAACTTAAGAGTTGACTGTGCTGGAAGAACTATGTACCATAGTATATCACTTGCCTTTGGCAATAGAACTGGAACTTCTACATCAAAGAGCGTAACCTCAAAAGATTTGGTTATGCTTAGATAATGACAATCTTAGCTGTTCAACAGCTGCTCTACTTCAAGGATGACCATACATCTGGACCCCTTTTTTCTATCCTTTTCCTTTTTCAGAAGGTAAGTTGAAAGAACCACTCCCTCCACCTTTAGAAATTTCCACTGTTTGGGTTGGGGGGGAGGGGGCGTTTTTGTTTGTTTTTTTTGAGTTGGGTTTTTTCCTTGTTTTGTTTTTTACAGTGAAAGATCAAGCTCATTAGTAACCCATTGATTTTCAGGTAAACCTTTATGAGATCTGCTTCCCAGAGCAGTTCTGTTAGAATTTGCTTCAAGTAGGTTGAACATTTGCACATCAGAAAGCAAATAAACCCTGGGTTAACATTTTCTTGTGAAAATCAAAGCAAGCATTACAAACCAGCACTCATTACCTTTTTCTACCTGGTAAGACAGTACTGTTTTAACAAAATCATCTTGAAAGGAAGCAACATCTTCAAATGTCTATTCATACCTACTTTACATAGTCATTTTTTCAGCTAAGGTTAGTGTAACATAGTTAAAACTTTTAGCCTACTGTTAACTGTTATTTTACTGTTAAATGTTAGTTCTATAAAATAACATCGAACTTATTCCAGGGCTATTGCTTTTATTGCATTGTTAATACAGCTGAGTTTTGCAGGTTCTATGTAAAGACACATAATACCTTTAAATGACAACTCAGAAAGGCAAAAAATTGTATGTTCTTTTCCCAGACAACACAAAGCAATGGTTTTTTTTCTTTGATTAGCATAATGTTATATTGACATATTCTAGTCAAAGAAAAAATACAATATATCATGCACATGCTTAATAAACATTGTAAAGTACATGCATTGTAAGTGAAATATGTAGCATGTATGGCTTCAGACACGTGTATCTGCTTGTTAAAGTGATTCAGGCAATAGACTGGAAGATATTTTAAATGTCTTTGTTGCTATGCACTGGTTTTATTTTCATAAAAACTGTAAGTGTTTCTGTGTGAAGAGATGAGAAAAGGCACTAGTGTGCATCCCTGGAATCTCCTTCCAGGAAGACCATGAGTACTATCAGAAAGTTAGGAATCTGGGAAAAGTCTCTGGGCGCATAATGTGGAATGTAGTCTCCTCCCTTTGGTCAAAAATTAAAAAGAAGGAAAAGGTTTCCAGATAGTCTCATGCTTCTCCAGTCTTCTGGTTGTATCGCTTAAAAAGAAATTAAAATAATTAGCTAAGGATGGGGAGTGGGGATCTGGCTGTAAATCTTAATTGGATTTGATCCTGTCCCCAAACGGAAATGGTGACCTCAGCCTGAAATCAGATGAAAAATGAGGTTTTCCTGCTTAACTGGCATAAATTTTTGAAAAGTGCTTCCTGGGGATATTTCCTTAGAAACTCAATCAGATGTAGTTAATCACTAGATCAGATGTACTTAATAAGGCTGAGGGAATTGGATTTTTTTCAGCCTGGAAAAGAGAAGGCTTAGGGGTGACCTACTTGTGGCCTTCCAGTACCTGAAGGGAGCCTACAAGAAAGACAAAGAGGGACTTTTTAGAAGAGCTTGTAGTGACAGAACAAAGGGGAATGGATTCACACTCAAAAAAGTGTACATTTAGATTTAGATTAGATATCTAATATATAATCTAATTTAGATTAGCTATTAGAAGGAAGTTCTTTGTTGCGAGGGTGGTTAGGGACTTGAACAGGTTGCCCAGAGAAGCTGTGGATGCCTCATCCCCATAGGTGTTCAAGGCCACGCCTGGATGAAACTCTGAGCATCCTGGTCCAGTGGAAGGTGTCCCCGCCCATGACAGGGTGGTAGGAACTAGATAATCTTTAAAGTCTCTTCCAACCCAAACCATTCTAAGATCTGTGAAAGAACTATTTCTTAATAAATATTGTTTAATCATTTGTAAATATGTTAAAGAAAAAAAAGAATAACCTCCAGGTTTTTACTTTCTTTCAAAGAAAGAGTGAAACGCAGAATTATAAGAACTGTGACTGATGATGTCTTACTAGGGTTGCTATTGAACTTGTGTCTAGCTACTGAAAATAACAGGAAAACAAATCTTTTGTTTTCACGTAATAGCAAATAGTCCAAGGGCTAGGAAACATTTACAGAACCCAACAACCTTGCAAGTAAGGATACAAATCTGTAATGCAACTAAACAAAAGGTTCAATAATGTTGAGGATACTTTTCCCTACTTTATCAGATTTACTGAGCCAATAAATGCTAATAAATTAAGTCTATCTGAACCTGAAAAGCCTAAGAAACTTCTGTAATGAAACAAGGCATCCCTAGACTTACACTATAGTTGCCATTGATGTATCTAGAGCAAAATTTTATCTATATTCCATGTATAAGACATAAAAAAGCTGAACTAAGAAGAAAATAGCAGTTTAAATCTAATAAATGCAGATGATTTAGGGTAACTGTATCGGATTTGTAGGGCTAAGCTTTCGTAGCAGGGGCATCTACAGGGGTGGCTTCTGTGAGAAGCTGCCAGAAAGAAACTTCCTCCATATCCAGCAGGGCCAATGCCTGGCAGCTCTAAAGACAGAAGTGTTGCACGTCAAATCTGGACCAATTAGAAATGGGGTAACATCTCTATGATAACATAGTTTGGAAGAAGAAGACAAAAAATTCTTTGTGCAATTGAAATTGCAGAGATAGAAGAACAGACTGAGAACATGTGAGATAAACAACTCTGCAGACACCAAGGTCACTGAAGAAGGAAGGGCAGAAGGTGCTCCAGATGCCAGGGCTGAGATTCCCTTTAGTTGGAAGTGAAGACCGTGGTGAAGCAGCTGTGTCCCCGCAGCCTATGGAGTTCCATGGAGATTCAGAAATCCACTTACAGCCTGTGGAAGAGCCCCGTGCCAGAGCAGGTGCATGCCTGCTGAGAGGAGGATGTGATCCTGTGGGAGGCCTGGAGAGAGAGAAGCTCTGCTCCTGTGCTGGAGCAGCCTGTCCTTGAAGATCTGTACCCCATGGAAGAGTGACCCACATTGCAGAAGTTTTGGGAAGGCTATTGTCCCTGGGATGGACTCACATTGGAGCAGTTCACACAAAGCTGTTACCCATGAGTTGGACTCCTGTTGGAGAAGTTCATGGAGACCTGTCTCCCATGGGAGAGACCCAAGCAGTGGGAGTAATAACAACCTGTGATGAACTGACCATACCCCCGTTCCCTGCTTCCCTGTGCCACTGGGGGAGGAGGTAGAGCTGAGAAAGAAGAAGGAGTGAGTGGAAGGTGTTTTTAAGGTTTTGATTTATTTCACATGATCCAGCTCTGAGTTTGTAAGTAATAAATTTAATTAGTACTTCTAATTCAAGCCTGTTTTGCCTGCGGTGCTGTCTTGTGTTGCAATATGTAACCAATGTTGCGAGTTAGGTTTGTTCCTTTTTTACTCTAAAAAATTTTTCCCCATAAATTACCAAGGAAACTAAGTGTGGGACACATAAGGGTACTTAACCAAAACAAAGGGGTGGTCGAAGCTAAGAGGGGGAGATAAGAGCGAGTTTTGGGGCAGGTAAAGGACAGAGCTTGAGGCAGCTCAGCACTCTGTTTTTTGCGTTCAGGGAGAGAGAATGGCTGGGTTGCTGCTCTCTGGTAGAAGAGTTCACTGCTGCTGGAGGGGTCCAGTCCTGGGAAATATACCATCATCTGCTCGCCCTGAAATTCTGAGCTCCTCTGCTGCCCTGTGAGAGCTGGGCCAGCCCTGCCCCGCCATCATGGTTTGGTCGGCACTGCTCCTCTTGCTACAGTGTGACTCTGCATCCCCCTGCCCTGCCGGGACACCCTGCCACCAGCCTGGGACTTCTCCATTGTTTCCAGCTTGGTGTTCTGACGATACTACAAAGGCACCGAGATCAAACTGCCCTGGGTTTTTGTGAAGCAAAGCCTCAAGGTTCTTAGTACTGTTTTTGCTATTAACGCCGTTGTTGTTTTGTTTGCCTTGTTATACATGCTAGTAAAGAATTGCTATTTTTACTCCCACATCTTTTGCCTAAAAGCCTCTAACTGCAAATTTATAATTGCAAAAAAAGAGGAGGGGGTGGTTTACATTCTCCATTCCAAGGGAAACTCCAGCTTTCCCTGGCAGATACCTGTCTTCCCAAATGGAAACACCAACAATATGTTTTCTATTTGCCATCTGTTGAAACTGGTTGGGGAGGTGTTTTCTTTATCTCTTGTATAACCCATTCCTCATAACTCCAGGGGGGAGGGGGTGGGTGTCTTCTGTTAATAGACCAGCTGTTAAAACCAGGTGGAGCAATGTTCCTTATCTCTTCCAGGACCCATCCTCCCTCCGGCGGTTATCTTCTGTTAATGGGCCATTAAGGCTCACCACCCACTCGTAAAATTACATCATCCCGTTGTGAGATGCTCCACGCAGTGGGAGGAGCCAAGTATTCCTACCTGGATAAAACCTGCAATTCAGAAGTGCATGACAGCCTGTATTCCAGATTCCAGAGGAAGATTGGACCCATCTTGCCACCACTGGACTCTTGTACAGGATCATCTCTATTCCAGCAGAACCACATCTGTCGCACCAGGAGGATTTCTTTGGACTGACCATGAGGGTTTCAGGTCATATCCTGACTGTTAGTGTTTCTAGGATTTTTATTTTGTTTGTTTCTTTGCACTACTACATTTGTATTTTTAATATTCTTAGTAAAGAATATTCCTATATCTTTGCCTGAAAGCCCCCTTAATCACAAAATTTTAATAATTTGGGGAGGGGGGATTTACCTTCTCCATTTCAAGAGAAGCTCCAACTTTCCGTGGCAGACACCTGTCTTTCCAAACCAAGACAGATGGCATTTGGTGAATGAGCTTTCCCGGTTCTTAACTCAGGAACCCTTCATTATCCTTTCTCTCACCTGTCCAGCTGCAGAGGGGATTGATATAGTGGCTTTGATGAGTGCCTGTAATCCAGCCAGGGTCATTACTCTACGGTAACAAACATACAAGATGATAAGAAGAAACTAAGTAAAGTAACTTTTTTCTGCCTTGATTGTCTGTGGGCTGTCAATGTGGTGAGACTTCTCATTGTGATTCAAAGGACAAGTTAGATTCTGTGGGGCAATGCCTTCTAATCTTTCGATTTTAAATTTGTAGCTTAACTTCTCATCAACCTTCTCAAGATGTTCCTGTCCCCTGCCCATATGCAAAAGGCAGGAAGAATTAAAAGCCTGGTCAAACCCACAGAATGCTTCACACTCCCACGTTATACTCTGTTTTCTCCAGTACAAGTCCTGGTGGCCGTATCAGTATGCACAGCACAGGAGGATTGGCAGAAGTGACAAAAAAGATGTTCTCTCTTTCACGCTTTCTCCTTTCAGCCCAAAGTACTGAATAAGTGCAGGTTACTGCAGGCTGCCTCCACAAGGACTTCTGCATCCTCCCCCCACGCCAGGAACTGCAGCAGTTCTGACACACCATCTTGCAAAATAGTTACTTAAGCTAGCTGTCAAGGTAAATCAAGAGCAAGCAGATGGATCACAGAAGGAATAGAAGTTACTTAAATCTCTTATAACACTTATTTCTCTTCAGTATTCATTGATATTCTACTCTCTACATAACAAAATTAAGATTGGTCCTTATTTAGGTATACAGCTATATTTTATTTCACGACATGACAGAGTAATTTGAATCAGTTTCCTGAAATTATTTTGCTATTTCGCAGGTGGAAGTAATTCAAGAAATTCTCCTGCTTGTTTTTTAGCATGCACAATGTACATTTCTTTAGCTCTTCTTTGAGAAGGAAGCTGAAAAATATCTTATATCCACTAGTATCCCTTGTTTGATATAATTGAGCACTGTTTCACATGCATGACATATTCAAGTTTTGCTCATTTTTTGGAATGCATCAAGAAAAGATGTTAGTGTGCACAACGAATGTTAGGTACTGCTGTCATCCAATTTCTTACTGATATGAAAAGCAGAATTAGAAAAAAGCCGAAAACATCAGCACAAACTCCCCTTAAAGCATACTTTAACATTCTTGCCTCCTAATCTGGAGGTTTAAAGTCTCCCAAGACTACCACCCTAGGGGTAAAATATTTATTCTATTAAATCTGATACAAGGGGCAAACAAACAAAGACCTCTTCAGAATCCACTGGTGTCCCTAACTGAAGTTTAAATACATATGTATAAACAAAAATTATCCTGAGACAGTGAACAGTAACACTTATACATGCTAAGAAGCAAAACCTTCCTCTCATGTGCCCCTTTATATTGAAAGACAGGTTGTAGTAATTAGGCCTTGAAAATTACAAATGCCAATCATTTGCTGTCAGCCTAAATTATTTTGGTAGGTAAGGTTATTCTAGTCCTATGGGGTCAGCAAAATAAATAATTATTTATCAGAAAATAATTTAGTGAAAGAACATTCTGTTTCTTATCCCTGAACAAAATCCTAAGGGAAAAAAAAAAGCAACATCAAAAATGTAGGCATCAAATGCAATGAGAATGACTGTTGTCCCTCATAAATTAATGTTTCTGGGACTTCTGAATACAAATAAGCTGTAAAAACAATTATTAAGGAAAACCTGGTAAACAACTCTTTTTACTTATGTATTTAAGAAAGCTATTGCTATCTCTTTGTCAGCTGGACAGCCAATGATAATTCCAGATGGCTGTTGCTCCTTGACTCATATTCTATTGCATGAAGCCAAGGAAGGTGAGGGAAGAAAAAGGAAAGAAAAAAAAAAAGCTCAGTCAAGAAAGAAACAATTTTTGTACCTCTAAAGTAATTTTCCATTGTGAAAATTTAAACTTGTCCCAACCAACCTGTCACTTCTTTGAAAGGAAGTTGATGTTGGCAGGCATCAACAAAAGGTCAACAGAAACCCCAAATCCAGAAGAATCAAAGAGATTGAAGCCTGGAGTGAAGCAGGCCATGTAGAGATGAAAAAGCGTAGGCTGTCATAGTTGGAATTCCCACTCTTGTTTCTTTTTTAGTCCAAAGCAGGAAATAACTTTAGATTTTACCACGGGATGTTGCTTCTTTATCTCCACTGATTCAAATGCAAAGTACCACTTTCACCTGCTTAAAAAAGGAAAAACAACCTCATTCAACAATTTTATTGCAAAATCTAATAATTAGTAGGCCTAAATACATGAGGAAGGATGACAATTAGCTTGTCTCAGCAGGCCTGAAAGAACAACCTGGAGGATTAAAGAAAGCATAAAGCAGGAGAGCTTCTAAAACGAGCCATGAGAAGTACTAGTCAGAGACTTAAATGGAATTCTCATGAACTGAACAGCCCAAATTATCTCTTGCCATATCATATCACAATAGATCACATTTTCAAAACTGACTTTAGCTCTTGTGTGCTTTTCTTAGACTCGTGCATCTGTGAATATTTAGAAGATTATTTAAGTAGAAATTTGAGAGTTTGAGTTTCTGTTTAAAATATTTTCTTGATTAGTAAGTTTTAATATACAAGTAGTGGAAATGTTGAATTTTGCATGACATCATTTCTGTAATTCCAAGATAGACAGGACTTATTTGAAGTTGAAAAGACTGTTATTTCATTTGGGAAAAGATAAATACCCAAGAAAGTGCTGAGCTATCAAAACAATTCTGAGATACAAATTACATCCTGAGCTAATCATTCTCATTCACTGCCAAAAGCATCTTCCTTCCTTGCTTGCTTCCAGTAGTAGAAATAACAGCTGCTGTTGAAATCTCCCCTGGAGATTGTCAGGATCTCCATGAGGAAAAGCTTTGCACTGGAGGCCAATTTCAATAAATAACAACAGCAACTTTATGTTATGTGATAAATTTTTTACAATGATGCAGAAAATTTGCTCTAATTTTTCCAACATGTCAGCCAATGGAAATCTTTCTAAATACCCTGTAACTACCCACCTATGGAGGCAAATCCTTGTGTCTTGTGCTTCTGCATTAATGGAGGCTCCATGTACCCTGCTCTCACAGCTTAGTACATAAGGCATTGACTGTAAGGCATTATCCTTACAGAAATATTGCTGAGGCCAAATATCCTTCTAGATGATTTTCAGAGACCTTTGGTTCCCAGCAAAATAAATGAGGAACTTTTAAAATTCTGATCCATTTATGTGATTTTTATAAATACGCATTGCCTTTCCAGAGGCCACAAAAACTGTGAAAATAGATTGCTGTGCAATGCACATAATCCTTGGATTTCAGCAGCTGAAGAAAAGATTTTATTGCTGTAAGAGTTTGAAACCAATCTTCACTCACTGAATTACGTGGGAAATGCATTTTAGATGCATTAATAGCACAAAAAATAAATGAAGTGCTGAAGATTCCACTGAAGGCTGTTTTATGGTGCCATAGTTCATCTCCTAAAATTAGACACTCGATCAACAGTTTGGAAAATGCTGCTTTTTATTTTGGTGCAAGTAAGGCCAGAGCTACTCTAATCATTGTTTACTTTAAACAGAACCTCCAAATAAATTTCTCTATGATAAATTAAATATTGAAAAAGAATAAAAGATTTCTGAGCAGGCATCAGTAAAAATAAGAAAAGGCTGTTTAAACAATAAATTTAACTGTTTTAATTTAATTTAATTTTAATTTAAATTTAAATTTAAACAATAGAACAGTTTGAAGAAGTGTGTTGTCTTTTAAAACCAGGTTATTTACAAAAATTGATTTACCTTCTTTATTGACTCTTATTACCTTGTATTGTCAGGTTTAATGAAAACTGATGACCAGTTTAATATTTCTTACACTAGTGATCTAAAGTTTAAAAAAAGAAGGACAAAAAAAAAAAATCAATGCCTCCAAAAAGTTCTCTACGGAAACCACACTGTATTCTAAAAAGAACAGTTTATAGCTTCATCAACTTTTAAAGTTAGTAATTATTAATACACTGTGTTTTTTCCCCTTACTTGTACCTTGATTATTGTGTGTTCTACATGATCATCAATTCTTAAATTACTGTATTGAGAAGAGGTAATAAAAATTTTTAAATTAAGGAATGCATAGGAAAATGTAGCATACCAATACTAGTATATAAAGGGAAAATATTCATCACTGGAAGTTTGGCATATTCAACACATGGAGAAATAGGTAATTTTCCACTTCTGTATTTATTGTCCAATACTGTATTTTCTAATAAATATATATATATAATTGTGAATATAATTATAGTGAAATATTTAAAAAAACCCAAATAAAATCAATTACCTAAACCTTGATATTAAAACACTGAAGAATATACCACAGAAGATGGAAAAAATAACTTTTCCTTATCCATTTACTGTGTACTTTCTCTTACATGCATCCAAAATTTGGATGAGATGGTGAGCATCTGAAACTTCTCTTAAGTATGACTTCAGTTCAATTCAGTTAGTGTTGCCCTCTTATGCCAAGTGTATCAGGAGCGAGAACAGAAGTGCCCTTCTGGGAATTAAGCTGTTCAGAGCTCTGTCCATTGGCATTGAAAATTATCTACTCCACTTTCACTCTATAACTATGTTATTTGAAAAGTATAGTCACAGGACTTCTGTGTCAGGATCTGCTGAAGAGTAACATAAGTGTTTTGCCTGGATATTCTGCTTGTACTGACTTAGTGAAAATACTCACTTTCAACCAAGCCCAATCCCTGCTTAGTTGTTAGCATAGTCTTCTCCATATTAATAACACCTTGTTTGAGTCTGCTGCTCATCTCACCTTAGTCAAAACCTGGATCAAAGCCAGATGAAGTTAACAGATTTACTCTCGTGTAAGTCCAGCATAAAAGAAATTACTTTTCATGCATATTGGCTTGTCTTGCTTTTCAGATTTCTTTGCCCATGCATGTCAAGCAAACTACTCTATATGCTACTCAAGGATAAAAACCTATCATGCAGAAATTGAAATTTACATCCAATTTCTTTTTTCCCAGTGGATGCTGTGTCAAAAAAGATAAAACATAAACAGTTGGTATATCTTCCCAGATAGATCCTTTGAGCTCTTTACTCTTCTACAAAATTCCTTTTGTGTCTACTCCTCCAAGTGCCACCTTACTTGAAATTTAGCTATAACTTTGTTATGAGTAAAATGCCTTATCATATGGAGTAACAGGTAAACTTCTGTGGTTTTGTAAGTTGTGCTTTCAAAGAAAACAATGTCATCTGATACAAGAAATTAAAAGAAAATCAGTGCTACAAAATTACACCAATCCAGTAGTATAACATGCCTACAAAAATTGCAGTCACATACATTTTCCAGACCTGTTCGAACTACTTGAATTGATTCACTGAAATTTTAAGGAAACAGAATGAGCAGTTGAAGAAAAAGAAAGGTGGAGGGGGGGAAATGAAGGGTTGACCTTTTTATTTGCTTTTCTAGTCGGTAGTACAAGCTTTCTAATCTCCTGCATAATTGTTTCACAAGAATTGGACCTGTGAAGTCATGGGATTCAAGAAACTTGAAATAGAGTGTTTTTTCACATGCCACTTCATGACAGCCTGTATATGTCTCTAACTAGTTATTTTGGAGGAAAGTATGGTAGAGAACACGTGATTTCCATAGGCATTGTACCTAATTGCAGACAATGTGACATGAAAAAAAAAAAAAACTGGGATAAAGCAAGAAGACTGAGAAAAATAGCATTTTATATTTGATTAAATAAAATATCCCTTCTTTTCTGCTTGGAGCAGATCTACTCCAGAAAATCAGAGATGATATATTATAAAACATAGAGGAAATTTTCGAATGCAAAAAAGTTGGATGTTGTAAAAATAAAGAAACAAAAAGAAGAAAATAGGGAGGAAGAAGTTTAATGAAGCTAACAAATCATTATTACTTGAAACTCAGAACTGAAAAATCCAAGAATTTCTATCCAATTGTCAATTTCCACTGACTGATTTTGCAAACTCATCTGCGTGAGACAGGTGATGCATCACTTAAGTAGCTTGTATGGTTGTTTAAACAATTTAAAGAGAAGGTTATTGATACCAAATGATGCTTCTGCAGACTATTTCCCTGATGGCAATACTTGTTTATGCTATTGCACTGATTGTTTAATGGTACTCCTCCTCACTGCCATAAGGCTCTCAACATTTTGGCAGTTCTTTCATATTGCTGTAGAAGATCATCAGAAGTACTATGCAATACTGCTGCTAATGAGGCTTGCTTCACATAAAATAAAATGAAGCTGTTTGTAGTCCAGATCAGTTCCTCTATTGAACTTCTCATGCATCACCATGAAACAAACAAATTGAAAAACCCAACTGGGCTGAGAAGAACAGAGGTAGCAGGGGAAGGGTAGTAATAACAGATGACTGGCAAAGACGAGGAGACAGGTGTGAATTGCTTTAATCCAGAATCACTTCAAAGGGAATGGTTCTGCTCTCCTAGACTGCAAGAACTGGTAAATGACAAAAAACCCTCTGAAGCATAAGAAAAGAGAACTCAAGAGTGGGGAGATCAGAGACAGAGAGGACTTGTAAACAGAAATAGTAAGTTTTGTGAGGAGATGAAGCAATCTTATGAGTACAGAGCACTGTTCTTTCACAGTTCATCTGCTGCTTGTGACTGAAGGAGGGGAGCAGAGTCTGCAGCAACTCTGCAGAAGGAGTGTGGGATGAGTAAGCAGCTTATACCACTCATAGGAGCAGATGTAAATTAGTAGGTCTGCAGGACAAATAACCAGTCAAAGATCATAACCATAAATCACAGAGCAGGCTAAAGATTATAGGGTTAGTGGCTAGAATTAAATTCAACACAATTTGTAAAGGCACTAAAGCAAGGAAAATGTAATTCCAGGAAGTGGAAAGAGAAATGCTGAGCAACTTGCTGGATATTTATTCTTGACACTAAACAAGGGCACTAATGAGGCCATATTTGAAATGTTGCATTGATTTTCTGTCTGATTCATTATCCTACAGATGAATATGACTTTATGGAAAGGGTACAGCTTTGGCAGACAGCTGGCTACGTACATATCTATGAAGTAAACAAGACCAAGAAAAGGGCTTTAGTCCATCACATGAATATCCACACTTCAACCCTTTGCTTGCTTTCTGGGCACTGTGGTGTCCAGGAGTTCGACTTACTAATTAAGGCCCAGCTTGACATATCATGTCTGTGGGACTTTGACTTTGTTTCACTGAGAAAACTGGTACAGACCTGTAAGAGAGTCCATAAATTAAACAATCCAGAACAGAAAAGAAAAAATGTGGAAGTGAAATTGTTCAGGTTGTGATGATAATTTCCTGCTCTGGGGATCCATTTCAGCTTCCACCCATGCCAATTTATTTACTTTCTACTAGTCTACATCCATCCCTGTTTTCCTGGGCAGTCTTCTAATTATGTACAGGTTCCTTTTCAGGATCTCACATTCCTGTGAGGCCTTTAAAAACCTTGTAAATATCTCTATGGGAAGCATGGAATTAGCCTGCATGCAGCAAAAGTGAAGTATTGCTTGACATTCACATTGTCAACACATGTACTAGCATGAATTCCTGAACTATTGGTCCCATAATCAACAATAAATGACTGCAAAATGTACAGATAGGCTTTTAGAGTCAGAAGTGGATTTGGACCAATAACTTTTATAGAATGTGTCACAGTTTTTTAAAGATGGTTCTATGTTTGGACCAAGTATAAGAAGGTGGACAGGAAATAACTAGAGAAAATTGTATTAAATGAAAGACCATAATAAATATATTTGGTTTATAATCCAGACACACAAAGAAAGGACATATAAAAGTTTTTAAATGGACCTATTAAAATATCAATTTATCTCTTCAGTGTGTATACATGAGTAATATTTCTTATTTATCATTATTCTGACAAAAAAAAGGAAAAAACAAATGATGCTTTGAAAATGGGGGAGTCTGTGTGATGGTGCAGTAATATATATCTTAAGTGAGTGACGTGGACTAGCTATAGTAAAACTGAAATACACAAAATATTTGTCCATGGACCATACAGGAGTGGGCAAGTGTTTTTAAATGCCTTGTGACACTGAGGATAGGAATAATATGGAAGCAGAAGAATGTGGAAATTAAACCTGAAATCACACTCTGGAAAATCTGCTTAGAAATTTTTTGAGCACAAAATAAAGACCAATGACATTTGCTCCTACGTTTTCATGAAGGAAATTAAACATTCCAGGTAAATTCTAATTAAATTCTCCTTACACATGCTCTGTATCAGGTAAATATTATCCAAGAAGGATAATAAAGAAAATACATTCTGATTATCCCCTCCCTGAAATGGTTGATTTTCTATGGCTTTCCCTGAATTCAAACATATCTGAGCAATCCAGATGTAAATTGCATACATATTTTGCTAGTGAGAGATTGAGTCTCTAATAAGAACATCAGTGATTTCTAGAAGAGAAAAGCTAATGCATAAAAATCTTTAAAAAAATTGAGATTTTCATCTTTTACTATTTGACAGTTCCTCTACTAATTTAACATCAGTCTTGTTAATCCTTCACAAGCTGACAAACCATGAAATTCAACGTTATTAGCATGGCAAAGCTGTGAAATCCTTCATCTGCTATCATGATCTTTACAAACCAATGTAAGGAAGAGTATTAGAGTGGTACAGAGTTATTTGAATCTCGGCCAGATTAGTTCCTGCCTTCATAAATAAGACAAGACCAAGTTTATTCCTATCATCTGCCCAAAGAGTGTGTCAAAAGGTCACTGCACAGCATTTAACAAATTTCTTTATGGCTCTCATGGATGATGGTAGGCAAACTGGTCGTTTCACTCAGACGTCACCTGAGTGTGTCTGGATCAAATAAACCATTTGAAGATGACATCTACTTCCTTGTCCTCAATGTGGTGTTTAACATAAAAACCTATCTGGAATATATCCATGCTTTTTGTGGCTACAGCTCATAAAAAATCCATAAAAAATTTTCTGATAATCGGTTGAAATGAAAATTATACTAGATGCGGTCAACACTTTTCCCAGGAGAACGTCAGTTTCCAGCTTTCTGCTTCAACCTCCACAGCATCAGAAGCAGGGGAATTGTGTGGACTATGTGATGACTGACTCCCACCACCTGTGCTTTTAAATAGGGTCACTTGATGGAAGTAAAAAGGAATAGAAGAGTATAATGTAGCTCAAACTCACAATGTTAATTTCCTTTACATTCTTACCACAATAAAATTTGATGGAAAAGTGAAGGAAGCTCGTAAGGGAAAAGAAAAATCTCTGTTAAAAATATTTGATTCTATTAAGGATATTTATATAGAATAAAATTTCTAAAATAAAATGTTTCAGCAATTTTTCCTTAAGAATGAAAAACCTGACTCAACTTTTGTAGTTTTCTTCTTCGCATGAGAAATCTTACATATGGACTAGTTTTTATACACTATTTTCACTGAGACTAACAAATTCTGAAAGCTTTGTGACCTTTCTGCAGAATTTTGATTTTTCACCTATGACAGTCATAAGCAAATGAAGGTTTCTGTTCTGAAAGAGATATAATTAAAGATGGCTGTTGTGGTTTAGCCAGCAACCAAGTACTACATAGCCTCTCACTCACTCACCCACCAGCAGGATCAGAATCAGAAAAGTGTTAAAACTTGTGGTTTGAGATAAAGACAGTTAAATAGGGAAAGAAAAAGCTCTGTTCAGTGTGAGTGACCTGCAACAATAAAAGGCCCATATCTAATAGGCTTCCTTCAAAAAAAAGAGTAAAAAAGGAACATCTATCTCATCTAGCCATTAAATTAGAGAAAAGGAGGGGGAGGTGATGGAATCCTTACTATTACTCTTCCTTAATTTAAAGTCAATTAAGACATCTACATGACTTATTCATATCAATCTAAATTGGCAAAATGAATGTCATATTCCTGAAATTTAGATACTACAAATGTACCTCTTTATTTAACTCTGTTGAAATGTTGCTATGATTTTTTTATAATTATAAACTAGGTGATTCCAGTATTTACTTGCTGGCATCCTATTTATCCTCTTTATCTCTGAGCCCAAGATGCTGGTGGTGTTGAGAACATTAGCTTTAACAGAAAAACACTAAATATATATTTTTTGACAATTAATATTTTACAAATATGAACAGATACTTGGATTAACTTTTTTAAATTTAATTTAAGAATAATAGCCCAAATTCTAAATCAAGCACATCTCCACAGCTCCAAGTGATTAAAATTAGTCATGCAATGCCAGAAAGACTAATTTATCAGTACTTTAGCCATACTAAAACAGCTAATGCCTTTTTTTAATATGCTATTGCTGTTATAAAAATGCAAGCTACTCATTAACAGTCTGTAAAAATTTTTATGGATTTATTGCTTAATTAGGTTTGTACCTTTATTTGACAGGGGTTATTAAATACAGCATATAATGCTCTCAATTCTGTGTAAAAGTCCAACTCAGTTTTTATGAGAGCCTACATGAAAGCAGAATCCAAGGAAAAATAAAATCTCTGAATTCACAGCAAGGACTCTATTTTTATGGCATATAGAACAAATAGCTATTTATTTACATTTTTTCAATTTTTTTCCTAACATTTTTTCTGATTAAAAAAAGTTATGTCACTAAACACTAAATGATGGTTTTTCTCCCTCAAACACACATCTGCTCCTTCTCTGTGATGAAGTGCTAAGTATCAATGTTGAATTTATTTTACCCTGCACAGGGGAAGACAGTAGGTACTGCAAATGTAACAGTCCCATTTCTCTTATGCCCAGAGAATCTGTGGATGCCCCATCCCTGGAAGTGTTCAAGGCCAGGTTGGAGAGGGCTTTGAGCAACTGGTCGAGTGAAAGGTCCTTCCCATGGCAGGTAATTTAAAACTGGATGGTCTTTAAGGGCCCTTCCAACTCAAACCTTTCGATAATTCCATGGTTCTTCAGAGACAAGCAGAAAGGGAACAGTCTTTATCAGCTGATGCCTAAACCAACCTCTGACTTCAGAGGTTAACACTTATGGCCCCCCAAAAATATTTTTTTTAAATACATACAAAGAGGAGAGAGAATCATCCAGACAAATATCTGGAGAAGAGCAAATCTATCACTAATTAGTTGTGCTTTCTTTTTCTTGTGTGGAATTTAACTATGCCTTAATAATTGAATATGAAGAAGAATTAATAGTTAGACATTGAGAGCAAATCTGCTTGTCATGCTCTGCATGTATTGCTACACTGAATTAAATGGTGCAGATTTGAGTCCAGTGATGGCAGTCTGGTCCCACTTGGGCAAACTACCCCTTGCCAGCAATGAGAGCAGGCACAAGACAAGGGGCTCATAACCATTCCCAAGTCTCATGGGACTATCCTATCCAATATGATATTTCTGGCTGGTACAAAAGTGCACTTGTCACATGAATTTTATTGACCCTGGGATGTAGAAGGAGAAACACGGATAATAAAGTTACTGAGGATATGAAAACTACGAGGCAGAAACATAAGGATTAATGACAAACTGGCAAGTCTTCAAAGTGCTCTGAGGTCTCTGGTGCTTAGAATGAAACCCAATCCTGCTGAAGGCACAACAAAATGCTTATGCCTCACTGCAACTCTGGTTAGAAAGCTTAAAACATTTCCTTATGCTTCCCTTAGTATGGGTATGAATTTCCAACTTCAATGCACAGCCTGAAAATACTTTTATTTTTTAAGATGAGTGAGAAAAAAGAACCACAGAAACAAATTTAAATAATTTTGCACTTTAAAAAACCCACTCAAAGTGCTTTGAAATTTCCAACCTAAAAGAAAAGGCTGATGTAAAGCCAACAGAAGTAGTGAGGAGTTTCAGGGCAAAACAAATACGCATATCTTCCAAAACAGATCTAATATTTAGGAATAGGAATAGCTGAAAAGAGGAATGAATTGTCATATCTACACCAAACAAATATTTGTGAGCCTACAAAATAAGATAATAAGGATAATCAAATTTCAAACAGATTGTTTTTTAATTTCTTTAGTTAGAAAGGGGTCCTTGGGAAGCAGAAGCATTAAGAAAATTATTCTCGGTGTGCAAACACTGGGGCTTGCAAAGCACTAAGGAAGCAAAAATGAGAGAACTCATATATTTCACCTCATAAACTACAAGAAAATTGAAAGATTGATAAAACTTGCAGGTAACAATAATTTCAGAAAAACCTACAAGTGGCAAACAATAAGTAAACTCATCTACAACAGGACAAAAATATTTCCATTATTGTCCTACTGGACTGTGTGTTATAAATTGGTATTTGACTGAAATTGTGACACCAGGCTAGACTGTATCTCCTTGGAAACGAGGTTGAGAGCAATATTTTCACTAATTTGTTGGTAACATTTTTCCAAATGTAATCCAGGGCAATATGACAACACTCTGTTAGGGCCAATGCTGTATTCCTGTCTTCACATGGAAAGGTACCTGGAATTACAAATACCTGGCTGTTTCACTCCCTTGTTAGATCCCCTCTTAAATGCTTCACGTTCTCTTCTACAACTGCCCATAGCAGGTAAGATATTTTTTTTCCACCCCGTCCCAGCCACTGTTTCCTCCATACCTGCCATACTCTGTTTTCTCTTCTCCACCTCTGACATAGACAGAAAGCATAAAGAAAGGAGGGATGTTGGCCAACATGTGGACAGCAGTGTCCTTGTGTGCACGTGGGGTTTAGGGACAGATATTATCACCTTTGACAGAGAGAGATAATGTCTTCTCTCATTTGACATGACATCTGCTGTAACATAAACTGTTACTTGAATTTAGTGAGATTACTCTAGCATTAGTAGCATGAATTTACTGCTATGAACATTGGTAGTCATGAAAGTATTGCAGAAAAAAGTAAGTCATGCAAGTATAAAGATGGTACAAAACAGGAAGAGCCTAGCATTGCTACTCCTAAAGGAGACTAATAGACTAATTAATTTTTTTATAATTTTGAATGGAGCCCTTTCAAGATACCTTAGATGTCAAAAAATCCACATTGTCAGCTATGGTTACATGTCTGAAAAAATTTACAAATGCATTTTTTCTTAATATTTCAGTTTCATTAGAAATCTTGAATTTGACAATGTTGTTTGACTATTATAAAGGCTTTTACACATGGGTAATTAAGTTTTGGCCTACATAAGGACATTAGAAAGAAATTATACCTGGAGATTTCCTGTGTCAGAAGTGTCCACTGATAGGGTATGGACTTCTAAGTCTATATCCATAGGACATCTACACTGGGATCCTAATAAAATAAGATTTTGAATTTTAAAATACAAATATCTTCAAAGAAAGAATGTTAGCAATTTTTAAAATAGATGGATTTTGCTTAGTACAGATTCAAACACAGAAACTCTGAACAATTTTCACAACACACCTCAATCACTTATGAAGACATTCCTCATGTTACTTGCAGCATAGAGGGGAAAAACATATACACAGGAATAATTAATGACATTAGCACATCCATCAGCAGTGTCCATATTCCTCCTTAGAATCTTCACTTCTACTTTTAATTTGCAGATTGACAGCTTTATATGTCATGTGCCCATCACGGTTTCTCAGGTAGATGTAAAAATACTTCTAGTTCTTAACTGGACAAATGTAATTAAAAACCTGATGAAGCACTGATTCTTTTAAATTAAAAACAAACAAACAAACAAACAACACAAAAAAACAACCCTGATAAACAGCAGTAGAAACTAAAGAAAATGAAGATATATTTCTCTTTCCCATTGTACTCATGGCTTAAGGCAAGATTCCTTGAATATGACTATTGAAAAATTTCTTGACTAACAGAATGTTTTAAATTTAATTTTGTCTCATAATTTTCATATGAAGTAATCTTTCATGTCTTAACAGCAACAATCAAGCTAGATGCTCAGTTAACTCATCTTGCTATCTAAACTCTGGCATAGAGAACAAGGTATTTGTAGCTCTTGTGGTCCCCATATTTCATATTTTTTCAGCATACATGAGTTTAAAATAAAAAGTCAATTGCTCATGAAAGTTTAAAATTTACCTTCTATGATCAAATGTTCAAAATTTATTGGAAGGCACATATAAATTTCTAACAAATATACCTAAAGCATATGGAACTTTTTTTTTGTGTATTCTCTCAGTGCAGTTTTTATGTTAGGAGCTCAACACTGATTTATTCTTTCAAAGATACCCTTTCTGACCTGTCAGACCCCAGCGTTCTGCTTTCAAAACTCCCTCGAGATCTATTCTACACACTTGACCCAGCTTATTTGGGAAGCCATCAACTTTTACGCTCAGCTCGTAGAGCTCTTTAAGCCAGAAGGGACCTCTCTGGCTGTTTCATCTGTCTGCCCACATAACATAAGCACAGGAGCCTCCACCCATCATTTCTGCCTTAGGCCCATCACTTTCATCTGAATGGTAGCTTCTCTTTTATAGAAGACACATAATCCTGAAAGCCAAAATAGACTGTAAAAGCGGGCATTTGTCAATGATGGTTATAGTTCCCAGCTCCCTTAGGCCTCAGGCAAATTGTTTAATCAGAGGATCCCAGCACTGCAGCTGTTCTCTAGGAATAGTTTTATTTTCTGTCACATGCTGCAAAATCTGGAATTTGCTGTTCCTTATCTCACAAGAAGAATACTTTCTACAGGGTACATTTTAATTCATCTCACAGCAGACAACGAACACCTCTTTGCCACTTTGTAACTTTAGAATCCACCTCTACTGATGGATTCTCCATATTATTGTCAAAATGACTGTATAAAAAGAACCTTCTTTCCACAACATCCAGAACATTCCTACAAGACAGAAAGCTTCTCCTGATCTTCAAACACTCTCTTTAGACTCAGGATGGGAAGAGGTGGGTAACTAGCAGGGGTAACTATTGTATTTATGTGAAATATCTCCACACAGTATGATTATGCAGCTACTTTTTGTTTTGGTGGCTGGCAGGAGGAGCCTTTGTTTTGCCTTATGAAGCATCTCAGAATGACTGGAAAGAGAAATGCCATAGGGGAAAAAGGCTGGAACTGCAGTTTGGCAAATGTAGCTGGTTCGTATATACTGTCAAGTAGCTGCTGCTGCTGAAAGAGAAGAGAGGTTTTACCTTGCCGTGTACTAAGTGCTCTAGCTATTATCCCAGCTTACTTTTAGACATTTTAAACATCACCACAGCTTTCAAAAGGATAATGACAGTTGTAAAACTTCACCTTCCTCCTTTTGCCACACATGGGGTTAGCATGTCACACATGCATGTGTTTGTGTTTGACCCATTTAGAAACTAAGGGTACACATATTTGCTGCATAATAGGAACAGAGAGAACACAGAGCAGTCTAGGGAAGATTTTACACATATAAGAATGTGAGCACGTGCAAACCTGGTAGTGGGAATCTTACCCCACAAGTTGGGATTGGCTCACAGCTTTTCTACAGTGTACTTCAGCCACACCTGTGACCTCACACCATCCCTACAGACTTGTTAAGTATCAAAGACAACTTGTGTAAGAGATTTGTCTGCAGTTTGCATTTCTCATTCACCTAATTAATGCACAAATTATTCTCCTAGAAAGGACAATTGTTGTCTATTAAGACAATTGTATCATAAATTTCACCAATTGTGTCACGTACTAAGGCCATCCGTGATTCATAACATTGTGTAAGATTCAACCTGGAAACAAGACATTCCTGTACTATTGAGATATTAATTTTAAAGAATTAGGACTTTAGTTAAACTAGACATTGCTGACGTAGACTTCCCTTTTACTAACTAGACATTGATGAGGTAAACTTCCCTTTTTTTAACATAAGCCGGATTTAAGGAACCGATAAATCAAGAGACCTGTCAACTTAATCAATAGACTCCAAGAACACAATGTGATCATAAATCAGATAGTCTTGAGAAAATAGGATCCAGGTGTCACCAACACTAAAAGGTTAAAAAGGCAAAGCGAGGAAGACGCATCTTACTTCATCATTTTGAGACCCTACCCCATAAGAAGGACCACCGACCCATTTCAAAGAACAAACTACGCATGCTTAATTGCTTTTTGGCTAATTACCATACGAAGCGGGGAATGGGATGGACCAGAGTCATGAATATGCATTTGTGTTTTGGGTATTCAACACTTTTGTACATAAAAAGACCCTGTGAGCACCTGTAAATTGCGCGTGTGTATTTGGGAGCTATCCCGCACGCTGCCCGGCGTCGTAATAAACATATACTTTCTAACTTCAAACTGTTAGAGATTCTTTGTCCGTCATAGTTGGATATTGGTATTAGATCAATATCCATATTTTTTTAACAAATCACTATGTTCCTTAAATGTATCTAACAAGCTCCTATCTCCAAAGAGCTTATGGATAAAAGAAATTCTAAATCTAAAGACAGAAGGAATAAGAACAGGTATGAAGTTGAGGACTATCAGGTAAAACAGTCAAGTGTACTTGAAATATGTTCACAAATAGAAATTATGTTAGATGTCAGTAGTTAATTATTTAATTTCAGACTACCTCTAGGTTGTTTTTTTTTATTAAATGGGCTATATTTTTAATGAGTGTTCATTGTTGGGTGTTGAGAACTCGCAAGGGGCAAAAAATAATTTCATCTACAAGATAAACGCTTTTATCCCTTACATAAGGAAAGGTAGGTGAACTTGTAACTGTAGAACACATATCTATCTTATTCTGTGCCTTAGAGAAATTATTTGGTAAATGATACAACTTGGAAAACCATATCTTAATGTTTACACTGGCTGATACAAGTACAGCATTGCTATTATTGTTCCTTGACTAAAGTTGTTGTTTACACAGTTCATTCTGATATTCTGAACAATCTGAAAAGGCAAACTTAAGAGCTTAAACAAACACACATCAGAGTCAAGGAAATCAGTAGAACATTTCCTGGTTGTGTTTTGGGGGCTTGGGTGTTACTTTTCTGCAGGAGAAATCATCTGCTTTTTGTCAGATATGTAATGAGCAGATTCACAGTAAGAATAAGATAAAAATCTTTCTAATCTAACAACTAAAGAATACCCTTGATAATAACTGAACAACTGCTAATGAATTCATTAGCATAGAACAAAAGGAAATAATAGCCTCATTTAGCAATTTCACACATTTTTTCTGTGCAGTTTCAGCAACCTTTTAATATGTGTGAAAATGAAAATACCCAAATCTTGGATTTTAAGTAATATACTAGTAATCCACATTACATTATTGAGTCTTAAAATACAACTTTTTCAAAGATGCATCCAGCTAGTTTCTAGGTGGGTTACTGAATAAATCAATAATGATGGAAGACGAGTCCCTAAGAGGCCAACATTGGCATTTGGAATGTATTTTTAAAGTCCAATTTTGTATCTGATTTTTTTTTTTTTTGAGGCCATGACATGGACAGTATCTAAGTTTTTTTTAGATGTAAGAATAAGGCCCTCTTGCAGTTAGAATAGAGAATGATGTGATGATACTTCTCTGAAGGAATCAGGCAGTCTAGGCCAAATCGTGCTGTATTATCTGGATATCTGTCACTTATGCAGGTTTGTGTAAGTGGAGAACTACAGAATACCATTTCAGTCATTTCACAAAGCAATGAAGTATGAGTGCAAAGTTCTGCCATTTGTATTACACAGCTAATGCATTTCATCTCCACTTACTTTATCTTTCTCAAATTCTGCCACACGTTCCCTTTTTGCCTTTAAAGGAGTATTTATGAGAGGCAGGACCCCAGTTATCGCAAGTAGCACATGAAAGTACTTTCTGTTTTAAGTGTCTTGAGATATGTCACTTGTTGATGTTATTAAGGAAGTCCAAGCTTGTTCCTGATGAACTTATTAGCAGCATCCCACCAGTAGACACAATTATTTGTGATCTTTCCCCAGCCCACAAGCAGGGAGCATCAATGTCAGGACTTTCTTAAATGCAGAAGCCAGCCACTATGATCAATGAAGAAACAAGAAATATTGACAGCTTGTGAATGGCACATTCACATTCTGAGCAATCCATGACAAGATTTAGAAAGTAAATAGAAGATAAAGTAGCAGGATTATGATAAAGAACGCCAGGAAATGTTTACACTCCACCTTTTACGCTGCTTCATGAACTATAAAAATGTCAGCAGCCTGTTTACACAAGGGAAGCACTTCCATTTTTTGGGTATCTAGGACATGTTGTAGACACTTAAAGTTCCTTTTTATTATCAGTAAGCTGCTATTTTCTTCTCCAATAAAGGAAAAAGTATTTTAAATTTTTTATTTAAATAGAATTCAAACTCATAGGGAAAACATGCTTTTCCTTTTGAATATGTGCTTATTGGGGTTGACATTTCAGTAGAAATTACAAATGTTTTTGTATATGAAAACATTTTTACATGTAAAATATACAAATATGCACTCCAGACACAGACAGTCTGCAAATCAAATGATATTTGTTGTCACATGAGTATTTCTAGATGTACATGATTTGCTTTGCCCAATAGAGAATACTATAGAGATAAAGGTTTAAAGAGTGAAAAGGTGCACGTAGTCATCTGGCAGCAAACACACTTCCATTACTTCCAAAGTAATTAAAAAAAAAAAAATCCTCCAGAAGTAGCAATGTCATTGACCTGTTTCAAATGCAGAAGCTTTGCAACACAGGGAAGCGGCGAAGGGTATATTCACTCTTTCAGAGGGTGACAAAGGTGAAAGAGATAGTGACTTCCTCTGAATCAGCCAGCACCTAGGAGATGTGATCTCAGATTTGCCTTAAGTGAAGCAATCTGCAATTCCTAAAACCACCTATGCTCCACTGAGGTGTGTGCTTGTATGCAACAAGTAAGGATAGAATTAAGCAACACACACAATTCTTTTTCCCGAATAACATAACTATAGTCTTCTCTACTCTCTGGTGACCAGCAATAGGACACAAGGGAATTGCATGAAGCTATGTCAGTGGGGGTTTAGATTGGATATCAGAAAAAGGTTTTTCACCTAGAAGGTGATTGGGTACTGGAACAGGCTCCCCAGGGAAGTGGTCACAGCACCAGCCTGATAGAGTTCAAGAAATGTTTGAACAGCACTCTTGGACACATGGTGTGATTCTTTGGGTATCCTGAGAAGGGCTTGGAGTTGTTCTTTGATGATTCTTTGATGATCCAGTCCCTTCCAACTCAGGATATTCCATGACTCTATGGTTCTATTAATTGTATCCCTTTTACAAACCCTTGTTTTTTCCTATGCTGGATTGGCATATGAAAGATTTTCATGAAGAAACTTTCAATGGGAATTTATTAGTCTTTTGTAAACTTTCATAATCTTAAATTGTGTTTCAGAAGTGAATATTCTGAAAGGCAAGTTTCTATGAGAGAATCAAACTTTTAGCACATCTGACCTTAGGATAAGAAATATGAAACGTAGAAACAAGAAAAATTTACTATGGCATACTGCTCCCACAGAATTGAACAGTGGTTTTATCTCTGACAGTCAAGAGGAAATCCAGACTACTTCCACTGGTTTTGGAGAACCTCATCCAATGTACAGATTCCTGTAAAAAAAAATCAGTCAAATAAGTGAGAAGATACCAATTCCCTTTTACCACTGAAAAATTTCACTAAAATTTTGAAGCAAAATGTTACTGATTAATCAGGCAGATTACTTATATGTGTGTGTAAACACTGAATTTATTGGCTGGAGATAAAGAACAAAATAACACATGCGTTTGCTTTGTATCTGTGTGAAATACCAGTCTTTATGGAACTAAAATTTTGGAATGTAAATTGCCAGCATTCTTCACATAAAATAATTCACAGCCGATAATTTCACTGGCTCCAATACCAACAATAAATGACACACTTGAAATAACCTGCAACATAATATGAGCCAAATGCGTGACACGTCCAGCAACAAAATCACTGATGTTCTTCTAAATACTGTTTGGCAAGACCCTTGATGCCATTGCTACCAGTTCATCCTCTGAGAGGGGATGATGCCAGCTTTGACTGGTCACCTGGCTGGCATCAAATCACGGCAGTTCAGCCCAATTTGTGGATTTGCATTCAACTGCATTTTCAGGAGCCTCGTCCAGAAGGCCAGTGCTGACATCCAATATGAGCAACGAAGCAAAGGATAAATGGATGGAGTGACCAAACTGAGTGACGAGTAAAGGTCAGTTTGTATTGAGAGACAGTATTTGTGCAGCCACTGGAAGCTTGTCTCCATCCCTCAGGGGATGGCAAGAGATGGCTGGAGAAACAAAATTCGATTCTCAGAACGACGTTCCTAGAAACAGTGAAAAGGTCAGTCTTTTCCTGCAGTAGCTAGTTTTTTCTGTTTCCTGCAGTCCTTAAGATTTCTGTTCACAGTGTACTTCCAAAAATTCCTATAAGCAATGCCTCTGGTTTGATCTCATCTCTTGCTACCATTAGAAAGGACTGCCAGTTTGCAACCATGTTTTAGCAGGGGCCAAAAACGGGGTTTGTCCAGTGAAAGGCCTTTTTTTTACTATTTTCTATTACAAGGTATGTTTCAGGTCAAGAACAGAAGCCTTTCTCAGCCTGTCATCTCTTCAAGATTTCTGGTGAAGGAAAATCTTGAAATCAGTAATAAAATCACATTTATTCTAATGGGACTGTGATTTCACTGACTATGAATGCTGAAACTAATAGAAGTAAATACCTTTCTAAACTTTTCAAAGGTTTCCCATCAACTCATCAGTGCAGAAGGGTTAATCAGCTCAGATAAGTATTCAAATGGTACAGGCTGCCTAGCTGGCTGAAATCTGCATGTTAATGTTAGCGAGGAAACACATAATCACAGAATGATTATATGCTGTGCTTTATTGAAGAGCTCTGGGAGTTGAGGTACAGACCCAAATCCAACTCCAACAGGGGTTCAAAAAGTATATAGTCTTGTATACTTTTTGTTATATACCCTTTTGTTGTATACCCTTTTGTTATACAACTCTACGTTAATCATTAGCCTCCCATTGTTCTATTGTATACACCCAAGCATGAATTTTGGTAAATATCTTTCCTTGTGATTCTCACGATTCTGGTTTAAGGTAACAATCACATTCAGCTACCAACAATTGTTACAATTATATCATCTATCATATGATGATTTGGTACAGTTCCACCTGACGTAGTAGAGAATAGCTTCATTTCTAAGGCCTATGTATCTAAGAACAAATTGTCCTCATCCCCCCCTCCTCCTTGATTACCCTGGCAAAGTTATACTTGATTTGGTTAAAACAATAGCGTGAAACAACATTCTGGTTGCAGTGAAGCTGAGGTTCTATTCCCCAGCTTTGTAGCCACAGAAATAATTTTTAACCCTATACTATCATTAATACCCTGCAGAAAAAAAAAAAAAATTAGGCTTATATACTTGCCTCCAGATTAAATTAGGTAAAATACTATGATGAGGTGTATTATAAAAATTGAAACTCCACTCCTATGGGTTGAAAGGATAACAAAGATACAGATACAAGTGATAAAGAAATTTAGGTGGAACATATTGATTCCTCATTTAGACCACATTAATTCCTACATTTTTGAGGGGAGGGGAAATACTAACATGTGGATGTCAAAAAGCTAACTAAATAAAAATGAACTAGAAACAGCTGCTCAGCAAATCTCCAAAGACTGCTTTACACAGGGTTTTTTTGGCATATTGCCAGAGAGCTATAGCCATCAACACTGAGAAAATTCCAACATCATGCTTAAAGAATTAAACAGTCCAAATGCACCAAAATCTAGTTTGAAAAGTTTATTAATCTTTAAATAAGTTCACTGAAAATTAGAAATCCCATTTGTCCTAAGCCTTTTTGTGTCATGGTCCCAGGCAAATGCAGCACTCCATTTTTTAAAGGGAGGTTTACTAAACAGCCCAGCTTCTCAAATTGTTGCTCAAATTTCACTCTATTATGTATCCTTGCAGGAATTGTGACTGTATTTGGTCCTGAAGAGGCTACCTACTTTTAAATGCAGCTGCATAGCAGGGAGGTTGAACATACTCTGTATATCACTGCATCAGTTCTTCTGTAGCTGTCTCCCAATAACTTGACCATATCTAGACCTGTGTAAGCTCACTCAGTGAAGTGGGTATCCTCCCACAAGAGTTAATATCCTCTGTTTGTGTTTATTTATGATGTGTTGCTCCATGTTCCTCATCAAGAGAAAATAAAACAACTTTGAAAACCTACCTGGTACATGAATCTAACGTGGTGTAATGAAAGCCCATCAAGGCAGGACTCATCAAGGAGTGCTGATCCCACTGAAGTGAGAAAGAGAGTATGCCCTGAACTGCCACAACAAAATCAAAAGGAGTGTTTTATGTTTGTGCAGAAACTATTGCTTTCTGCTGAGTTAGGGCTGGGTTTGGCTTAAGGCAGAGCTATCTGTAGATAACCTGTTTGCAGACTGATAATGCACCAGCAGCACTGAAGGCTGTTGCACTGCTGAAGAACCTCCCGTGCTTCTGTTTATTTTCCTGTGAACTGTCAGACTGCAGTTGCAGGGCTCTTGTGCTGCATCTGGTAGACTAAAAGAGAGCACACAGAACTGAATTTGGAAACGGTGGAAGGTGGCATCTTGCTTCCTACTGATCAGACTTCAGTAAAATTACCAGATCTCCATTAAAGCACTCAGTGCCCTCAGTAAAAGTTAATTGCAAACTCTTGTCAAAGAATGAAGATTATACTCCAACGCTATCACAATGGACTCGTACTGCATTTAAAATTAATGATAATATAGCATGTTCAGTGCCAAAAAATTTAATATTACCATGGTAACAGTTAGAGGCCTTCTCAGAACCACTAATTGTTACATGCAGAGCTTATTATTTATTCTCTTAAATTTCTTTCAGCATCTCCTAAACAGATCCCAAGATCTGATTGAACTACAAAATATTCGTTTCTGCATGTTAAGTCATTGAGAAGTCCCTCCTTTTACTCCAGATAAAATCTTGTCTCTGTATAAGCCAGTGTCAAAATTAATGTTAAATTCATTATGACTTTGAATTTCAGTGCTGGTTTAATTATGCACAGAATGCATTTAGGAAATATGACGTAAACTACAGAGCTGAAAGAGATGACTGAAAAGATTTTGCAGGGTGGAAAAGCAAAATGTTAACTATCAGAAAGCAAAGCTCTTTAGAAGTTTATTTTTTTTGGTCACCATTACCCTGATATTATTTAATCCCTTGAACCTATATATATATATTGATTATGCTAAAAAAATTAAGACTTTTGACTGCTTCTCAAATGAAGGGGAATGTTCCAACACTCATTTTCAGCCAGTCTGGTCTGGGTCTCTTGTTGGTACAGAGGTTATCCATGACTGTAAAATCTGTTTCACTGATGTAATACTGGTGTTAATGAGAATCAGTTGGATCTCACTGGAGAAAATAATTTTAAAAATGTGCACTGTTTGGTGCTATGAATTTCAGTAATGGCAAAACAATAATGAAATATTTTCCTTTAGACAAAAAAAATCTCATTATCAAAATTAAACTGTTAAGAAGTGTCTGCATATTATAACAAATATTTGGTCTGTACTACCAGATGCATGAAAAACTTCACCTACAAAAATTACCCTGTAAGGTGCTGCTCCTCCAAGCAGTTCAGAAGTATGAGTGCATTAGTAACCTTAGATTTGTTGGCTTCAAGCTATCTATTGTTTTCAATAAACTGCACAGAAACTGCAGTTTCATCTTTCACTAACCTTCTAAAGTGTTTCTTGCCCTGTCTTGCAACATCAGAAGATGAATCTTCTGCTGGTTGCTGCAAATCATCCAGCTTTCTGATTCCGTTTTTAGAAGAAATCTTACATATCAAACCTTTCATCAACTAGTGTATCACAACTGTTTTTTCAGTGATTATTACAGTTATGAGCCAGAAGATGTTACTAAAGTTTACCAGAGCATTTAGAAAGTGAGTAATTTGAATGAAATCTATAGGAAAGGAGATATTTATTCATTTAATCATGCAATTCCCTTATTTTGCATGTATTTGGGGTACAGAAATCAGATTCAGTTTGAAAGCAAGTAAGTAATAATGTAAGTAAAGGTGACAAAGTAGTAATGAAAACAAAGCATTTCTATACACAATATGCAATAGCAATTTATCTGGTTGTTAGACCTATGGGTCTTATTACAGGCTATATTTCTAACCACCACTTGTCTTTATAGTGAGATGGGCTTGTTCCATTGTTCTATACCCTGGATATAATGGTTTGCTATTTTGTTTTTAAATGCAGTCTCAGATTTTATCAACATGTACAATGAATATGGTTATTCTCCTGAATTCATACTTTCTTCCTAAGAACTTCCGGGACAGTCCTTATGGCTTCCTATGAACCTCAAACTTCTTAATGAGAAGAAAGAAAAAAATAGTTTTGGTTTTTCACCTTTACAACAGGGTTGTGATTTGATAAAGATAGAATATGCTAATTGAAAACAAGGGATGAAAATAAGCCCATTAGATGCTGATACTGGCAAAGAGAATGTACTTTTTATAAATATCAAATATTCAGCTTCTACTTCCATTCTCATTAAATGGCTGACACATTTTTATGCTAATTTTTTTGTAAATAAAATGGCAAATATGTAACTTCGATGTTTTATAGCTGTGTATTACCACAAATGATTAATTTTTATACACTATTTAATCAATTAATTATTAATAAAAGTAACTACTGTGAAATGGTGTCAGTACTCCAACAGATGAGATGGAAAGTGAGAGAAGATGTGAAATTAAATGAAACCTATGAAGCATTCTTTAGAGTACATATGGAATCAAAAAGCATGGTCAATAAAGCTTTGTGGAAAAATTTAAAAACATGAAGGTAGTAAGCCAAAGTTAAGAACAGACACTGTTTGACATATGAAAACCAGAACAGTAAATACAATTAGAAAAAGAGAAACAGTTTTTGAAGGGACTCGTTTTGATGTCTAGAAGGTGCTGCTGAAGGACTAGCACTTTTCTGTCTTTGAAAATATGTTTGACAAATTACAAATCGACATTAACATCTCCACTTCATCTCATATATTTCTGCCTGTTGGTTCTTATACATACAGCAGATTAGCGTTTGGCCTTGGAAAGAGCAATGAATGCAAATGTTTCAAAAAGGAGTATCCAGCACTAGACACTTCAGTAAAAGATCACTCCTTAATAGAAGTTTCTTCTCTCTGGTATTTTTGGTATTTTTCTCCTCTCAAAATCATACTGAACATCCTTGTCCTTAAGCAATCTAGACCACCTCAACAGTGTGCACAGAGGCTATATATTATATTATATTGTATTATATTATATTAAATATATATTCAATTTGGTGTATAAAAATCATAAAAGTGTTGTGATTAAGCTGACTTATATCAAACACGAGCATAACCTGTGAGTTCTGCCTGTCTCTTGCCCTGTAGAAGAGTAGACTTTTTCTGCTTGGTGCACAAATTTACAGAGAGTCAAAAGATTTCTGACCTTTCTTCAAATTTGATAAAAAATAGCAAATAGATGCCAAGGGTTTTGGAAAGAGAGGGAAAATTCATGGAACAGGCTAATGGACAACCTGTCAGCACTACCACAATAAAATCTTACCCCTTTAAGAAACTAGGTTAAAGGCATAAAAAGACAAAAACTTTTACATGGAGACATCTCACCAGTATTTTCCTCCACCTCCTTTTAGGTTGTGTTGCCTACATTGTTTAATGGATGTAGAACATGGAGCTGAAGAGAAAAACGCCTCACACACAGAGTTATCGGTCAGAATAACCTTAGTGCTGAGTATGGTTTTTTTTTTCTTTACAGCTGCAATTTCTATTCCTGTTGGGTTAATTTGTTGTTTGGAAATGTCTTTTGCATGAACGAGCATTTTGCTAGTAGAGAATGATTGTGCCCTAGAGCTCTGCCTCTCTGCATTTCATCATATTATGTAACTACTTCATGTCTATAAAAGCTATCTTCCCGTGCACTGTGCACATCCCTCATCCCCCCACAACAACTCCCTCTTTTACTGACAGCTTTTTACAATTTGCACCATGCTTCCTTCTCTTTTTTCCATTTAAGCTGAAAATTAGACCTACATTATCCTTCTAGTCTTGTCATCCTTTCAGAAGGGGAGCAGACCTACCTAGAAATTTTTTTGAATTCATTTAATAGTTCAGTTTCTTCTTCCTCCTTATTATGACAAAGAGACATTTTTGGCGAGGCAAGTATTTTGAGAACTAAAGATGAGTCATGAAGTTAATGAGCAAAGACAGCATTAAGTCCAGCACTTGTTTTAGGGCATAACATATAAAACAATGATCATCCTTTAAAACTTCAGGAAAATATACAAAAAAATTCTTTTTCTCTCTTTTAAATTTAGAAGCCATGATGTGAGAAAAATGAATGCAAGAAGTCAATAAAATCTACCATTCAAAACAAGTGGAGATGCATATTCATTAACAAAACGACATTGCCTGAAACTATCTAGGAACTAAACTGTAGTTCTCTTGACATTGTTGACTCAAATATACATAAATATAATTAATGAATTAATTTAGCTGTCTGGTTTCAGGACATTTTTAACCACTAACTGTTTGCTAATAACTCAGTGTTGGAAAGGGTAACATTGCCAGTGGCATAAATCAAAGTCTAGTTAGGAAGAATACTTCCAATATGCTACCCTTTATGTGAAATCAAAATTATTACTCTACTTTCCTTAGATTTAACTTTCATAACCAGCCACAAAATTGTAACACAACCCATAAGGAAATGTTAAACATATTGGACTAGACAACTTCCTATTTACAAGGGTAACTTTGACCAGAAGAGTGAGAGGGAACAACACCTGGGACTTTTGTCACAGTTAGATTTCTTTTCAGTCAAGGGGGAAGATGATGGAAAGAAGACAGTATTCTTCTGTGAGTTTAATTTCTAAGGGATGGGTTTTTTCCTTCACAAACAGGGGTGATGTTTGGATGAGAAAGGTAGTTTGCAGTAGTCTGCAGTAGTTTGCAGTAGCAGACTAGTAATATATGACTGATACATTATCTCCTTTGAGAGGCCAAAGGCAGAATGCAATTTTAAGAAATTCTTACAGGTGGACTTAGGAAGAAAGCTGTTCTTCACTCTGGGGGTTTCAACAATCTTAGACACAAATCCAAGCTTTTCATTTGAGCTCTTTTCAGGGGGTTGAGCAGATGTACACACTGATGTTTTTCTATACCTCTTTTAGTTGATGATAAAGACAGCAAATTTACTGATTTCCCTCCTTCCCCTCCACAGCCATAGGCAGCTCACAGTCCGAGGAAAATGTCTAAGAGTGTGAAGACAGCCGCTTAAATGACACTTTGCCTGTGCAGGGCAAAAAATCTAAGCTTTATGTAATCCATAAAAGGAGTAAAAGTCTTTTCTTTTATGAATAATATTTGTGAAGAACTCTAAAGTCTCCTGAATTAACTGGCAATCTTGTGTCTCTGCATGAAAGCCTCATCATGAAAATCCTGAAAGCACAATCTGTGTGAAACACAAGTTGAGAGGGAAGAAGTTGATTGAAATGGAGATGGGCACACCTCAGCTGTCAAACTAGATTAGGACTGTAGCTAGTCCAGTAACATGCCTGCAGGAATAATCAACACTGGTGGCCTCCCGTAACTCCCCCTTCAACTATCCCTACAAGATACCTTTTGGCAATGTGCAGCAGTTCCTGCTTGTCCTAGAGCTCAGCTGTCATTATTGTTGAAGGTGCTCACTTGCAAAGAATCCCAAACAGGCTCCTTGCCATGCTGGCACTGCAGCCCAAGTGCTGGCCTTCAGCACCAGGGTCCATCCTAGCTGCATCATTAGGAGTTCTTTTCATAATTACACAATTAATAATTTTAGAGACAAGAAAACAAGAAAAAAGGGTAAAAATATTTTCTTCTTGTCTGGCATTCTAGTGACTGCATCTTGCCCCCTCTGTTCCATCCAAGTCTCTCCAGTCCACGAAGGACACTGATGAGTGGAGTGTGGCCCTGGTCCAGTGCTTTTGGGCTGGGGAGGAGACAAGGCACATAAGTACCAGAGGCTAGGCTGAGCAGGCTGTGTTTGGTCATGAAGGGAGTGAAAGAGGTTTCCCAGAGAAGCTGTGAATGCCTCATCCCTGGAAGTGCTCATGGCCAGGCTGGATGAAGGTTTGAGCAACATAATGTAGTGGGAGGTATCCCTAAATTACTTTTAGGGTCCATTTCCAGACAAACCATTCTATGATGCTATGATTTTATGTCAGTCAGAGGTGTTTTTCTTTCCGACCCTATTTATAATATCAGGAAGTGACTTCTGATGCTAATAGTCACATGATACCAATCTTTGCCTTCTGAAAATATTTCTAGATGAAGCTAAAGAAGGTCATTAGCCTCTTTCCAAAGCTCTCTCATGAGACAGTAGATTTGGACTGATATGTAACCTAATGCAATTAATGCACTGCACTGTGGATACATTAGTGAGCATGGCACAAACGGCAATGTGTGCTGAAATCCTGTGAATTATCAGTCAGATTTGTTCAAGTTTGTCACTTCTATTGCACTGCCTGAAGTTGTCACACTTCACTCAGGCATGGTAAAGGCTAAGAGAGTTGTGCTGTAATGTTTTGAACAGCTGACATGAGTAATGGCCTTCAATATAATGGCACGAGGTGAAGCACTTGCCTGTGATGTGATGTTATGGTATTGCTCTGCATCTCATTTATCAACAGCTAGCCAGGCTGTTTACAGGGAGCAAAGCACTGCTGGCTCTTGACTAGAGCACCTCACAAGAACCCATTTGCATGTCTATAACCTTTTGCTACACATTAACAAGGATTATGTAAAGCATTGTTCAGAAGTTCAGTACACAGAGCTTTCATAATGAAAGCCTAGAATTGCATTGCTATTTCTCTTTTTATTTTATTAAATGAAACAAATAGAAGCCTGTCTTCATGAATTCAAATAAGCTAAAACTGCATTTTTTTCAGAGTACAAGAAATAAACAATACTCTAACAAAGATCCTTACATCTTGTTATCAAACAAGTAATGCTTAGCTTGTCCAACCATTCTACTTTACAAGAATGATTCAAAATACAAGAGCCTTGGTGGAAAATTAACTTCCAGTGTAAATTCAAATCTCTTGCAAATCAGTGAGTTTGAAAAAGTTTTAACTGGGGAGTCAAATTAGATTTCTTTAAAAAATCATCCAAGCGTGAATATAAAACTTAATATGAAACTGGGATTTTGATATTAGGGTTAAATGTCATATAGCTTTGGATTTAACTGTTATGACTCATGCCTGAATTCTGTATTACAGATCAGCTGCTCAGCATGTTACAAGCACCAACAACATGCTTCTGATGTATTTTTTATCTATTTGTAATGCACACATTAAATTTGATTTCTTTTTTTTTTTAACCAACTCCTCTGCAGTGATCACAGATTCCCACACAGTTTATACTTAAATGTCTTGTTTGATTTATTTACCAAGGGTTTTATGAATTCAGTTAAAGTAGAATAAAATAAATAGAATAGAACAGAGCAGAAATGATCTCTCGTATTGTTCATGCTGGCATTGTGTTGATTTTTTTTTTTTTTTGCATTTCTAAAGAAGTTATAGTACCATGAATAAGTGTCCTTTTTGTTCTTTTAAATTTTTTACATCTTTAAATACTGATATTCTTAATAAGACACATTATTTAATACAGTAATAACCTCTTTTGTCTAAAAATATTAGTGACTCAATGGTGCTATGATAGAGTTTTGTAGCTTTAAACAATACATAGCAAAAATAAATCAACAACTTAATCCAGAAAATTATCATTAAATATTTAATATGTCATAAAAGAGCTGAAAAAATGTGAATATGAGGAAAATGTGATAAATTAGTTCATTTAGACAATGTACCTCAAAATTTTCTGGGGGAAGAAGGTTGATATTTTTGCAGCTTTATAAAATTTGCTCCCTCATTTTACATTACGATCAAACTGACTGCCTAAGAAAAATATTTCTATCCTCTCACCATGTCAAAACTACATTTTTCCGAAGACTAATACTTAAGTTCTTAAAATATCTAATTAAGAAGGGCAACAGTTTCATCTATGAGATGTACTTAAGAGATAAGAGTCTCAGTTTTAATTCCTTCCTTAACTGAGAGCAGATACCACAGATTGAAACATGGTTATTCCATTTACCAAGAAAGTATTTGTGTAATTCAGCTGCTTTTCTCCTTATACTTTACCACAAACAATATCCTAAATTCTAGAAACCTTTATCTGTGAAATGGCTGGGTTCCTGCAGAGTTAGTTTCGACTGCAGTAATTCAAAATGGAAAAAGTGGTTAAAATTTCAAAATAGAGGATTTTTAGTAGTGTAAGTGGTCAGGCTTTGTTTGAATTTTTTTGTTTCTTTGTTTCATTTTTTTTCCTGCTCCTTGATCCAATTCTGTGGTCATACCCATAGTATCCTATAATGATATGTTGGGGTTTGTTCTCAATAATGATCAAAAGAAATATTGCCTAATACATAATTTATATGGCTTTTTGTTTTACCCTGGATCTGTTTTGGAAATCTTTCATTCCTGTGGTGAATTTATACATCAGGCATAGAGTTTTAGTTTCTGAAATGCAACAAAACCATACCTAGGGCAGTCACAGGAGTTGTAAAGTATTCTTTGAAGGTGGAAAAATGGATCAGGCATTTTCTTAACAAACTTGAAGAATACATTCCTTAGACTGGTTAGACTGCTATTATCAAAGCCTTTCTCTTGAAATGTGTTACAGCACATGTCTCACCACATGCTATGTCACCTGGGCCCAAGAAATTTAAATAAATGATTGAATTTACAAACACAGATGCACATCTTTAAAAATAGGAAGGGAAAAATGATTTCTGAATCTTTATCCAGATTACAGTTAGTAGTAATTATCTCAAGGAAGCTTTTTGAGGCATGTTGCTCATTTCTTGTTTTAAAAATTACTATCTTATTTCCTCAGTAAGAGAGTGAAATTTCTGGTCAATTGAGAGGACAGTGCTTGTTGTATCTGTGTCATGGTAAGAAATTTATCTCAGTTCTCAAAAATCCCAGGAGACTGTGCTATGGAACTGTGGCCATTGTGTTATAGAACTGTCTTTGTACAAAGTTCTCTATTATCATAAAGGGATAGCTCCTCTTTATGCTAACAAATATGAATTGATAGGAGTATTAGTCTTAGAAGAAAACCTTCACAGGATTGTCACCCAACATATGTGCAACGTGCAGTATTATTGCACTCTAATCTCCTGGGGCTTAAGTTATTCCACAGTTTGGAAGAGTCTCTGTCTGTGCATTTTAGTGGGGCAGAAGAATTGGAAAAGTCTCATTTACAGATTGATGTGGAATCAAAAAATAACACAGAAACCCTAAGACCCTTGCAAGTGTAATTCAGGGAAATGTTTGGCTTTGTTTGGAGTATAAAATAATGATGACAGAAAACAGACAAACAAAACTAACCCAGCTTTTCCTCTAGCAAAAGGAAAAATAACCTCTAGCTTAAGTGTCCAAAATTTGCACGTTGTCATATAAAAGGCTACTTCATACTTTAAAAGATGCTCCCCTAACAAACAAATTAGACACTGTTGTGCTTATGCTGTTATTAACATTCTCAAAACAATGTAGACACAGATAATTTTCTTGCCCTGCAGCTTTTATTTCTACATGTCATTTGTTGGTGATTGTTTACTAAATCTTTCTGAGAAGATACAAAAACATCTCAAGAACTATATAGTGCTTCAATATATTTTTAGACATGTTAGTTTCAAATGCCACAAAATTCCCCTATAGTCAGATGTCCAAACGTCCTTGCTCTTGTTAACATTCGTTAATGCCCTGATGTCCTGACCTTGCAATATTTTTTCTGATAATTTTCAACTTTTCCCTCTTTCTATCCTAATTGCCTCTTCTTTGTAAGTTTTCTTGCATACCACTTCTTATAGCACTCGAGGCAGAACTGGCAGAGATGTCACTGCTACACAATAGGGGTTTCAGCTGCTTCTAATTTGCTCCCTCATATACGGAAGTGTTTTTCCAGAGGCACTATTTCTTGCAATTATGTAAAAATACGACTCGCCTAGTGGAAACAAGGGAATGACAGACACTACTTTCCAACACTAGAGCGGATAACTTCTAATAGTGAAATAATTAATCCCTTCATACTGTGTAACATTTCTATATTCCAATTATAATGGTAAAAGCAATCAAGGCTCAAAAGTTCTTTTACATTTTAGATGAAATTATAAAGTAATTCTTGATGTTCTCTACAGCCAGGCTTTGGGATACATGGATACGGTTTCACAGTTGTTTTATCTCCCAATTATTACACTTGTAGATCCAAATGAAATTATTGGCTCACTGAATTAAAAAAGAAAAGCCCTTTTAAGGAAATGCAGCATCTACTGAGAAAAAAAAATCTTGTAAACTATTCAATTAGATTCATGTCTAATTCTTAGTTCCTCTTACTCTGTATGATCTTAACATGTCTATTAAGAGTAGAGTGTCTTTTTTTTTTTTTTTTTTTTTTTTAATTGCATTTGCTCGACACTAAGGGCATTATTAGTATTTGAAAATTTGAAAATCTGCAGAAATCATTGCATTTACATGACAGAAATAGGCATTTTTTTCCCACACCATTATTAATTCTTAAAAAAGAGGAAAACCAGGCTGTTTGTTAAAAAGTTGTGTATCAAATATAGCAATATGACTTCCTTAGTTATTATTTGCATCTTTAATCTATACATTATAGCAATCAAAACTACTATTGGCATCAATAATAACACTCCTATTTACAATATATTTTATTTAAGAACTTTGTTGAAATCTCATAAATACATCAGATTGCCAGGAAAGCTCCAAAGAGAAAATCAGAACATACCTCATAAGAGTAGCTGCCAGTTTAATGTTAAAATGTGGATACGGTGTGAAAACTTTAGGCCAGAGAGATGAGATCAAGACAGGCCAGGAATGATGCTTAGAATACTGAAAATTCTGTCAAACAAATGTTTTTTTAGGGATGCAGTGAGATCTGGACTCTGGGAAAACTGAGAGAGTCTACATGAAACACAGAGAGGATCAGTTGAAGGCAAATGTCATGTCAGGATAAAGGTTGGAGAACCAGAGGAGCTCAACAGTAGAGAATACTTTTGGAAGAAAAATAAGGCCACAAACAAGAGACAGTGCAGGGCCTTTGGACAGGTGGAAGGAATTGCAGTAAGGTCAGAGGTGGCATCCAAGCTAATACCAGACCAGAGAAACCATAAGGAACAGGAATCTGACAAAACTACAGCACTTGAAAGGCAGAATTCCTTAAATTCTAGCTAAGAAGTGAAGGGAGTGATCCCTATATTAAAAAACACTTTGGAAAGAGATTGGTAGACCTTTGCCAAGGTGTGCCTGACACAAGCTGATAATCATGGCTCTGAAGTTTTTATTTTCAAAAAACTAGGGAGAAGCCATTCTTTTTTGTTTTGAAATTACAATCTGTTGCTCCACTTCTTGTAAAAATATGCAGCTATTCCTTGTCACTCAGCCAGCAAATACTCTTCTAATTATATCTAGTTACTAAGACACATAAACTTTAATCAATGCACAGGCATTTTTTTATGATGAAAATTATCTCATATTTTTAAAAGCACTTAAAAGAGCTCCAACTTTCACAAACCATCAACAGAGACACAAAAGGGCAAATAATAAAATGGTTGTTATCTATAATGTCTCCATTAACATTTGTAGCTCAGCTCCTTCCAAGAAGTTCTGAAAAGATTATCAGATCAACAGAAAGTAACAAGCAGCAAAGCAATTGAAGTTTGGTTGCATATTGATTTTAAGATTTTGCTTTATCTATGAGCACCATTGGCAATACTTACTGTCTCATTTCTAAGCCCTTCTATGTTGTTGGCCCCTCCCTGGAGGTGGATGTACCTGAATCATTTAGTTACTAGCTGAGGAAGAGGTTGCATGTGTTGTGATCATGCCAAAGGGTTGGAACAATGCAAATGTGTCTCCCTTATCCACCATCAATTTTCAGAAATTTTAAGGAATGCAGTGTTCTTTGATCCTGGTTGAACTTGGCCAGAGGGCACAAGCATCCCTGCAGGAGAAGTGGAAGACTGAAAAGCTGGAAGGTGGACACTGCAATTCCATATGTCACATTTCCTTAAAAAAGCAGGCAAAAAAATGTTCCAAACCCACACCTTTGATATAAATCGTATGAACAAAATCTCCTTTTCACAGGCTTAATGTAGCTTGCTGTATTATTAAAAACACAAAACAAACAAACAAAAACCCAGATTCCAAACTATCATTTCTTGTCTCTTTCCCTTTATTCTACTTTAGCTCTCATAACGTACTCATCATGGGATAACATTTTATACAGATCGAAAAAAAAGCTGGAAATTTCATTTCAGTTCTATCAATTACATCTGTAGCATGTCTGACAGTACCTGCACAACAGAAAAACAGCGACTGACTGGAAGAAAACAACTGCAACTGCAGAATGTCTATGTATTTATTTTCAACATTTTTATTCAAGACTCATGCAATATACAGAACCATTTGCACACATAGCCTTCTCTTTCCAGATTCCTGATGGTAAACTCCTTGACATTCCTTTCAACGCTATAACTAATATATTTGTCCTGTACTATGATTATCAATGGCACTATTCACATCCTCTTTCAGAGAGAGGTCGATCTGGGCAGAGAAGTTTTGTCATGCACATGCAAAAAACCACATTTGTTTACATATGATAATGGCACAAGATACTTTTTTTATACTATTCATAATGATAGCTCCTTTTCTAAACCAAGAGGAGAGTGAAAAGGAAATATTTGAGAGCTCATGCCTTAAATTAGCAGAAAGTTTGCATTATGCTGTTAATCCTTCTAAGTAGTATTCTAAGTGACTATCTATCTGTAGCACCGGATGATTTTTCTAATCATAAAGAAACCTGTGGATCTATCCTAAAATGTAGAAAAAATCATCAGAAGCAGACATTATTTGCCCTGATATCATCCCCATCTGCTATTTGCTCAATTATTGCTGCAGCTAGGGTGATACAAGTTAATCTGCAGATTTCAAGAAAAAAATATTGCCACAACAATTTCAAAGATTATATTTTTCCAACTGGCAAGTTCCACACTTTCCTTCAGAAAAGAAATATTATTTTCATGATGGAGAAAAGTTAAATATATAGACAATGAATATGCTATATATGAAAATAATGTTTCAAGAAGTTCTAAAAAAAAGCCCAAATCAACAAAAAGTTCTCCTCCTCTAAAAAAAACCACTCAAACACTCCTTTTTTCAGGTGGCAGATGAATTTTTCTAGAAGTTGTGATCTGAGAAAGACATCTACAGATATCTAGTATGGCAATCTGCAGAAATGCAGCCGTAATAATGTTCCAGGTTGCTGCTATAACTTGCTCACTTCGAGTTTTATGATTGCAGAATCAGCCTGAGTCCTGTCTTGTTTATGTCTCCTATACACAGGAGCTAAATGAAAACACAAACACAGAACATGCTTTCTACTGTCTGCAAGATGACCCTGCACACCCAGTGTGCAAGCTACAACTCTACTCTGCTAAGCAACACCAGCATAATTTGTGATGCAGAATTTTACAGCTGTGTTATAAAGTTCCCCTACCTGTTGGCGGAGTCTTAACCTCCTTTGGAAAAAAGGTGAGTGGGCAGATGCTGCTTTGTAACCAAAACATTGTACAGAGGTCATGCAACCACTGTTTATCAGGGCACAAGAGAAATATACCTAAAGAGGGCTGTTAGCAGGGAAAAGCAAAGAGGGAAAGAAGTGGGTTATAGTTACTTTTATGCCTCTCAGTAAAGTCTGAATCTAGAAATACAAGCTCATGAAATCGGTCTTTAAATACTCTATTGTCAAGATGTCTATCTAACACTTGGCACTTATATCTCAGCCAGACCCTACTATTTCATAAATAGTGAAGGCAGCAGAACTTTACGTAGTGTTTGTGTATGTGCATAATATTTCTTGCATATGAGGAATGGCAGACTGATTTGAGTTCTGGCTGGGACTTGGCCCATTCCAGGAAGTGCTCTCTCAGCATGCAAATAACCTGCCCTACTCTCTGTGATTGCCATGAATAGAAAAATTTCTAAGCTGTGAGAGGAATTCTTTCTCTTGTCTTGGACATAGGAGATTTGACTAAGGTGGGGTCAGCCCAAAGGTGTGTTACCAGCTATTAAGAAACAACAAGAAGTCAGTTTACTGGACAGCAGCATCCTAGAACTTTCAGGAAAGGTTTAATTATGGCTGCTATAATCATATATTTATTGATCACTTCCCCACATTATGAATCCTGATTGGTAAAGCATGTTAGCCACCAACTGGCTTCCAAAATCTCAGCCCCTCATCGACAAAAATAGTTCTCCTTAGTGTTCATGCAGTTGTGTATCTCAGTACATTTTTCCACCTCAGGGCAGATGATCCTAAAGTTTTTTGGAAACAGCAGTGTCTAGAATCTCTGGGATCACCATTTCCTTTAAAAAAATTGATGACCAAATTGGTACATGATAATGATAAAGATTATTTTGTGATGATTGATTCCCCTCAAAATTTTCTGAAAGTGACTGCACACTCATCCCAGAGAAGTCATCCTGAAAAGAAGCTACCTTGTCTATGTCAGGAATTTAATCTGCAGGAAAATAATATAGTTATCCAGTGTTTCAGAATCTTTTATATTCCTAGATAAGCTCTTACAAATCACTTTGTTAAATTATTGGCATTACACTCTTTTATTAAAAGTGATTAAATGTCAATAATGCAGAGACAGAATGTTATAAGGGAGCAGTCCGAAATGCCTTTTAATCGGGCTGAGGCTGTCACTTATCATACAAAGTAAGTTTCTCAGATGAGGTAGCTTTCTATCCAGAAATTGTCTCTGTGATTAGAGAGATTACTTCTGTCAACTGGGATAAACCTCATAGCACTGAAATGCATCTCTTTTCCTTGTTCTGCTCACATTCTCATCTGTTGTTATGATTCTCACAGGATCCAGATAAAATAGATATAATAGCAAATTAAGAATATGTATAAGCTATCCTTCCATTTTGAAAACAAACTGTCCCCACCTACTGTCAATGCTTCCATGTTTGAGCTTTCCATCTTTTTCTTCACTCAACTGCCCAGTTGGTCATCTGTCTACTCTTCCCCTTGCAACTTCTTACAGATGTTACCTTCTAGCTGACAGATGATTCTTGCATCTCCCAGAAGTAAGGAAAAACAGGAAGCATCATAAAGAATTGAGCTGGATGCATTGTTTTAGGTGTGAAAAAAATCCATAACCTAATATTCCACACATCATTGATTAAAAAAACCCCTTCAATGACGTTTCCTGAAACAGAAAGGAGAATTACTAAGAGGCAGCTCCCTAAATTTGGAAAATCTATTCCCAAACAAGTTTACAAGTTTTCTCCCAGTCTGTTCAAAGAGGTCAAAATGAAATAGAATTAATAACTAGAGTACAACAAGGTCTTTAAGCAATGTAGAGCACAGGCTCTATTATGCATGTAGTTATCATTTAGACCATGCATAATGTGCAAATGCCATTACACAATGTAGATTGATGAAAAGTCTAAATCATACTGTGAAAACAGTTTATGACACCCATCAGTAGGTTGTTGGCAATTTGCTTCTATTAAGTGCATGTTAATGGAGAAGAGTAGATGCCCAGTCCCTTGAAAGCAGATGTATTTATTTGCAAATATCTAAAAGACATTAAGCAAGCTTAGATAAGTGCTGGTAACAAACGACCTCAATTCTCTAGTTCTTGCAGCAGTCCTGAGAAATTAGGGATTACAAGACCAAGCTTTTAGAAATGCACATTTATAAAGTGCCTGTATACTCTCGGACCAAACTGGCCTAGTCTTGCAAATATCTCAGTAAAACTCTGGCCCTTTGAAGCTACACCTGAGGCCTAATGATAGTGATTTTTTGCTTGTTGTATTCACTTGTCATCAAACTTGGCAATCTTCAGGAAACAATATATTTTCAGGAAACAATATTTCTGTTGGACCAGACTCCTGAACTTCCATTGGCTCTAAGATGTTAATAACTGAGCTAACTTTGCCATCATAGCCAGATTTAGTGTGCCTACCATTATCACTCTGTAACTGAATGTAAATACCTGTCTTGTGATACCAGGATTTACAAAAAAAGAAACATAAAATTAATACAGAATAAAAAAAGAATTTGGACGAGTGTTTTAATGACCTTTAAGTTTTAACATCACCATACAAAATATAACAGATTATTTTTTTCTGACTTGAATCTAAAAATTGTGTGATGACAAAATAATAAAATAGGAACTTATTCATCAAGAACACTTACAATAAGTGAAGAGTGGAACATTTTTTACTGTTTCCTGATTTGGTGCTGCAACTTGCAGATTACAACAGACTAACAGAAATGCAGATAAGATTCCTACTCCAGTGGTCATTCTGCGTACTCCAGTAGGATCAATTCAAGCCACGAAAAATAAAGGAGAAGATAAATCTTCAGCCTTGAGCTTTTATGTTACTTCACACCATGTACCTCTATATATCATTATACACCAAGTGAGCCGACCAGGTGCTCCTCTGGGGAATATATTGCCTTTTGAAGATCCCACTAGAGGGATCCAAGTCTCCTGTTATATGAAGCCTAGGAGATAACTTGGATTCTTCCACTTGAGTCAGAAAGGATGGCTTGGTTTTCTTTTACATTTAGCAATGTTCTCCAAGCCTGAGTGAAATGTCACAGGGTTCTTCTCTCAGCAGGTGCAAAGACAAGAGAGCTATGCTCTAATTTTACTACATCCCATAAAATCTTCCCAGAATTCAGTCAGCCTGTGAGCACTCAGAATTTTCAATCAAAGTAATAAAATTAATCATTGTTTTTCAGACATACCAGCTTGTGAAGTGATTCTGGTTCCATTTGGACAGGAGAGGGAAATTAAACAGCTTCTTAAAATAACTTGTTTACTATCTATACTATTATATGAAAAAGAAAAGGGGTTAATAACTTATTCTTAGCTGCAATATTTGTATTGATTATTAGTTTCTGGACAGGTTATTGCACTCCACTGACATAACTCCATGAGGTTATTGACTCCACTGCAGCAACACAGAGCTAGGAAAGTAGGATTCATGAGTGTTAGAACTGTTCTGATGTAACTCATCATGCTTCTAGCAAATACGGTTTTGCATATAGTTGGAGAGATTTTGACAATCCATTTCTCTTGATAGTCATCAATGAAATTGAGAACAGGTCCTCAACAAGACAGAATTATCTGTCTAAAGGAAAAAGAAGTGTTTTGTTACAAGTTGCATTAGCGACCATATCTGATCTGCTCTAGTTCTGAAAAGACCACAATAAATGAGAAAATATGAAGCCTAACAAAACTCTTTGAGAGTTCAGGAGAGCAAAAGAGCAAAATTTAATCACAGGGATTAAATATGCAAGTGTCTCCAAATGACACCTTTTTGACAGTGCTGTATAAGTGAGTAAAAAAAAGCCATTAAAACTGGAACAAACTGATAAATCTGCTCCCATTGTGTGTATTTGTGTGTGTGTGTGTGTGTGTGTGTGTGTGTGTGTGTTTGTGTGTGTGTGTGTGTCTCCTTCTGGTTGAATTAGTAGGACTCTTAATTTTAGCACTCAACAAACAATTTTCCCTGTCAAGAAAATGGTAATTGGGACAAAGCATTGAACTGGTGCCAGGGAGCTGTGTTTTCAACAACCCTTACCTAGCTAGAGAGAGGCTCCATACTTCCAAATGGTAGTCTAAGACTTTTTCTTTACTAGCAACCTCCTGGATTCTGGGCCCTCAAGAAAGGTAGTAGTGAATAATAAATGGAAAGGGTTTCCATCCAAATCCCAAAGCTAACCTTAGATAAATCCAGAGGATTTAGAGAACAGCCCTCTACTTCTACAATTTCTTTTTCCCCAAAAGGAGAAATGATACAGACCATCTGAAGGTTTAAAAACACTAGGCTGAATATGCAAAATAGAAAAATCCCATAAGGATGCCAGCTGTGCATTTATGGATGGATGAAAAGTACAGGCTGTGAGCTGTGCAGTCGTTTTCTTAGAGATATTAAGATCTGCTGCTAAAGAGCAGGAAAATGCAGTCACAGAGCCCACAGCTGACAAGCTTTATTGATGAAGGGCTTTATTTTTTTGTTCAGAGGCTTGTTTTCCGCACATCTGAAGAAGCAGAAAGGAGGGGAGAGATTGACATGATGGGTGAGTTAAAGTGGAACAAATTCATGCCAGGGGTTTTGTTTTAGAGGGGGTGGATGGCAGTGAATAGCCAAGTTTGTGATCATGAGGAGAGCACGAGTCAGTAAAATTGCCTGAGCTCTTTCTGGGTCAGCGTGGGGGCCAGAGCAGGCTGCATGTCAGGAACCCACAAGG